>NC_141693.1:1585738957-1588138957 GCF_964263255.1 Lissotriton vulgaris | reverse complement strand
TTTGGGAGGTTTTATTTTAGTTTGGATGTTTCCTTGTCTCCTTATTCATTTTTACCCTTGCCCCGTGGGGAAAGGGTCAGAGGCTGCTGTGGCCCCCTTCTCTGCAGTACCACCTCCAAGGGGTCGAAGGTCAGGGCTAATTTATTTACTGGATTGTGCCTGGGATGTTGGAGCAATGTGAGTGGACTATGCTTCAAACGGAGGCAAGCCTGGAAGTGGTGCACCCGGTGCACTCGTTCCATCTCGAGCAGGGGTAGAAGATTGGAATCCTCCATCCCTAACACCCCCTCTTCCTTGGACTACAGCCTGCTTTCCATCAGCGTTTCTGGTGGGCCCACAGTCCTTAGCTTTTGGCTGGGGTCTCTTGAGCTTTTCAGTATATAGTCGTTGATTGCTTCATGAAATTGGTGTTCATCTTGTTGATCTCCTTAAGAGTTAAAGGTTGATGAACCCCCAACTGGAGGCTCAAACAGGTCAACACGCAGGGGTCTCTTAGCTTTATGACTCTCGGGTGTGGGGGTTATGGGGTTTTAGAGTCTTATCATCCTAGGTGCAATAAGAACATTGTTCCTGTCACCGTGGATGGCTTCATTTAGAATGGAAAGGTAGGCCTCCATTGATTGGGATGCTTGTAGAGCATTTGAGGGCTCTATCAGGACTACACGCCATGATGGAAACGCTAAGCATGGACATGAGGCCCGAAAATGTAGTCCTTCCAGCTTAGGAATTGGAATGCATCCCATTAGACATTGGCTGCAGAACCTAGGAGTCTTCTTTTTAAACACTTATTGTCCCACTCAATCGTCAGACTGTCCTGCCCCTGGGGTGTGGCCAGGGAACCCCGCCCTGGGGGATTAGCAGAAGAGAGGGGCCTGTCTCTGTAGGCACTCCCATAGGATGACTATGTCGTTAGTGTGGATGCCCAATCTACACAGCCCCCAGTTACCCTGAATTCCTAGGTGCAAGTAAAACTTTTTGGACACCCAATGCTGGTTGTTTTTATCATCAGAGGTGAACTACTGGGGGTTAAGTCGCTGGGATTATTATTAATTGTCTTTATTTACTGGGGGTCTATTTTACTATAAATTTGGGCTCTGTGGTTGCATGAAGGAGTTACCTGTCACCCCTCCTTCCTGGGGTTGAGGTCCCAATTCCTGTTGTGCTGGATTCCCTATCTGTGGCTGCTGCTGCCATGTGCTCACTCAATTACTCGATCCCTGCTGCTGTTGTGAGGCAAATGACTGACCTCCCTGCAGCTGAGTGTATTATATGTTCTGATTACCCTGTGCTGCATACTGAAGACGTTAGACATATCCTGCCGCATTCAGTTTTGTGTCTACTGGCCACTGGGGACAGTTTCTTTTGACTTTGCCTAGTGAGGAGGAGCAGCCGACCTGACCCATCGCCTGTTACTGCCCGTTGTTGGTTTTGCCCACTGCTCGCCGGACCCGCTTCGCGGGTCCCGCATCGCAGTTTCCAGGTCAGGAACAGACTCTGCATTTGGTGTAGTGCTTGTAGTGCTTCGGTCGGGGAGAGGTGAGGGGTAATCTGCAGCAGGGCTGCGAGCATTGTCAGGGACTCCGTCTCCCAGGAGCCCTTGCACGACCAATCCACACCACCTGGTCCGCTCTCCCTGCCTGCCCAGCCCCCAACCACGGAGAATAAGAACAGCTGTGTTTGGCACCATCGTGGGACACTTTCTTTTGACTTTGCCTAGTGAGGAGGAGCAGCCGACCTGACCCATCGCCTGTTACTGCCCGTTGTTGGTTTTGCCCACTGCTCGCCGGATCCGCTTCGCGGGTCCCGCATTGCGGTTTCGAGGTCAGGAACAGACTCTGCATTTGGTGTAGCGCTTGTAGTGCTTCGGTCGGGGAGAGGTGAGGGGTAATCTGCAGCAGGGCTGGGAGCGTTGTCAGGGTCTCCATCTCCCAGGAGCCCCTGCACGACCAATCCACACCACATGGTCCCCTCTCCCTGCCTGCCCCGCCACCCGACCACGGAGAATAAGAACAGCTGTGTTTGGCACCATCGTGGGACACTTTCTTTTGACTTTGCCTAGTGAGGAGGAGCAGCCGACCTGACCCATTGCCTGTTACTGCCCGTTGTTGGTTTTGCCCACTGCTCGCCGGACCCACTTCGCGGGTCCCACATCGCGGTTTCCAGGTCAGGAACAGACTCTGCATTTGGTGTTGCGCTTGTAGTGCTTCGGTCGGGGAGAGGTGAGGGGTAATCTGCAGCAGGGCTGCGAGCGTTGTCAGGGACTCCGTCTCCCAGGAGCCCCTGCACGACCAATCCACACCACCTGGTCCGCTCTCCCTGCCTGCCCCGCCACCCGACCACGGAGAATAAGAACAGCTGTGTTTGGCTCCATCGTGGGACACTTTCTTTTGATTTTCCCTAGTGAGGAGGAGCAGCCGACCTGACCCATTGCCTGTTACTGCCCGTTGTTGGTTTTGCCCACTGCTCGCCGGACCCGCTTCGCGGGTCCCACATCGCGGTTTCCAGGTCAGGAACAGTGTTGGTGTTGCGCTTGTAGTGCTTCGGTCGGGGAGAGGTGAGGGGTAATCTGCAGCAGGGCTGCGAGCGTTGTCAGGGACTCCGTCTCCCAGGAGCCCCTGCACGACCAATCCACACCACCTGGTCCGCTCTCCCTGCCTGCCCCGCTCCCTGACCACTTTTCCACCCCTTATAGCAGGCACAGCATACCGCTGTGCGGGAGCATGCAAGAGCGTCCCGAGAAGAAGCCCGGGACAAGGGCAGGCCCGTTGTAGCCCGTTAGAGACCGTTAAAGACCGGGCCGGGCCCCCCCTCTAAAAGCCTTCATCTTTCAGGACTAGCTCCCAAACTGTATGTACTTTCTACTTGTTCTAAATCAATATTGGGGGTACTTATAATTATTTATTCACTGTTTTCATCCCAACTTAGGCATATCCTAAATTTTTACTATGTCTACACGAGGAAGCAGAAGCAAAACTGCCGCTAAGGATGGGCAACTTATAGGTCCCCTAGATAACTTCATCACTAGGGCCAATTTGTTCATAGATCAGAGCATTTCGCTCATAGAACGTAGAGTGTCCCAAGATTTAGTTCTTGCAAAAAAAAGATCTTCTATGGGTCACCTGGCAGATGCAAGAACGCCGGATCAGCCAAGGGATCTTGGAGGGAGTGAAGGCTGTGGTCAAAGGCATAGCTTACCAAACACGGTTGATCTATCGGTCTCACAGCTCTCCGAATCACAATTAACCCTAGACTTAGAAAAAAAAACAGACTTATCGATCCAAACTACTCCAGAGGAGATAAGGCAGTCAAGGGGGAGGAGAGAGGGAGCAATAAGGAAAAAAAGCCTACAGGCTCAATCAACCAAAAAACTAAAAAACCTAATAAAGCTTCTAATAAGGCAGGAGAGACCCGACCTCGCACCCCCTCGAAAGGAGATCAGGATGTCCATACGGTGATCATTTATCAAACACCACACGATACCCCGGCTCCTATTAGTGCAGAAACCCTAACCGACTCTCCACCAAGAAATGAGCCAGATGATAATTCTAACACACAACTGCTAATAAAAATTGGAGATTTATTCAAGCAACTATTTACACCATTAGAAGTTAGACTGTCCCAAATAGAAAAAGCATTAGCCGAACTGACAACTTCTTTAAAAGTCAAGCCAAATTAGGGGGTACAAAAGATTGGGGGAGGCAAGCAGCCCTCCTCCACTTCAACTGCCCAAAACAAACAATCTATTCCCCAAGGGGCAGCAGCTAAACCAACTCATTCCACAGCGATTAAAAGCAAGATAATAGAGAACCCTTTAAGTAATACCCCAAATATTATCACAACTACTAATCTGGAACATTACAACACTGGCCCAAAAACACCAGCAACACAATTGAACAGAGGGTGGGACTGAAGACCTTCTGATGGAAGATTCTCTGTCAATCTTCCACCAGAAGCTAGTCCCTTCATAGTTGTAATGACCGGCGTACCAGAACTGGCGGGTCAAAACTCTGAGCCAATCTGGTCACTAAAGAACAAGGTCCAACATTGGCTCAGCATGAATTGGTCAGTTCCGCCTTATTGCTCAACTAAGATTCTGATGGTAAGAAGAGCCCCCTGGGTAGGGCATGGCAGGAAAACAATACAGGGAGATTGCGTCCTTATTAGTTTTGAAGATCCTAGAGTGGTCGACCACTTCTGTTCATGGGAACACCCAAGTCTAACTGGCGGCATGGAACAAAGTTCCTTTCCTTCTTTTATCCCCCGAGACACCGTAATGGTTACCATTACGATGGACCTTGGCACACAGTGAGCCCTCGATATCGGGCTAGAGAAAGGGAAGAGTGGGGAGGACAACATCAGAGGGACCTCTATAGAGAGCCACCATCCTGGGAGGGCTGGAGTGGTATCCCAACGATGAATAGATATAGTGGTCTCCAGTCAGTTGATTGACCACCACTGGCTGAAGACCATTTTAGGCCCAAGCCAACGGACCTAGAGCTTAATCCTAAATCACAAATAGCTGAAGCTCCTAACAAGGACCCCCAAACCTTAAACGTTGTTTCTTGGAACATCGCCGGCCTTCGTCCCAAGATTGAAGATGGGAGTGCCATGACTTTCATAGGTAGACAACAAATTATCTGCCTTCAGGAGACATGGTCACCGACGGAACTTCACCTCCTGGGATTTAGGACGTATTTTTCCCCAGCACTGGTAGGGAGCATGGGTAGGGCCAAGGGGGGATTAATCATCTATGTAGCAAATACTATCCAGCAAATAAAAATAACTACTGTTGAACTGGACGTAAATTTCCAGCTTCTCTCCCTTTCCTTACCCAAAAATGAGACCGTCCTGCTTATTAACTTCTATAATAATTTGGAGGAAGGAGAATTCTTGAGGGTGGGATCAAATCTTAATGAAAAACTTTCCAACCTTCGACAGGTGAAAGGAGGTAAAGGTGCCGTTTTCTTTTTATGGGGGGGGGGACTTTAATCTACATCCCTGTCCACACCCGGGAAAAAATTGTGGTGGGATGGTGAATGAGCAGGATATCCTCCTTACCCATTTCTGCCACACCAAACTGGGCACAGCTATGAACGATCTATTATCAGACTTGGACCTCCTAATAGTCAATAACCCGAACTCTAATACTAAGCAGTTAGACCCAACATATGTAGGGAGGGGATACCAGTCAACAGTCGACTACATCCTCCTAGCAGATGGCTTGTCAAATAGGACCAAGCACTTTGAAGTCCTACCCAATACATTAAGTGATCATTCGGCCCTTAGGATAGAATTTAACTTAATCCACCAACAATCCCTTACCTTAACGATAGCAAAATCTTTGAGCCAGAATAAACTACATCTGGCTCAGCTAAATGGGTACTCTTTAAAATGGGGGATAAATCCTGGCCAAATTACGGAAGAGCTGATTAAATCAGCCTACCCTTACATCATAAAATGCCTTGATTTAACTGTGACAGAGGAGGAAGTTCTAAGTAACTTCTCCATATTTCTAACTACCATTAAAGGCCTACTGACAACAAAGCCAAAAGCAGAAACATCAAATAAGAAAAGTTGGTTTAATCATAGCTGTACCTTGGCACACTCTAAGCTAAAAGTGGCCCTGAACAAGGATGCTAGAGATCCACAGCAAATTGCCAGACTTAGAAAAGAATACCTGTCTGCGCGAAACCAAAGAAAGGCTGAACTAAAACAGGCTCTGTGGGACGAATTGCATAAAAGTGCCCTAGATAAAAATAGTGAGGCATTTTGGAGAATAATAAAGTCCCCATTCTTAGCGGATGACAATCTTCCTAAAATCGAAGTGGCCATAGAAGAAGGAGCCTGGGTAACCCACTTTTCAAAAATCTTCCAGAAAAAAACACATATAGGAAGCGAAGATGTAACTCACCCAGCAGTCGTATACCCCATTTCATTTGAATTTGATATCTCTGAGGTCCTTCTGGCCCTAAAATTAAGCAAAAATGGAAAAGCTCCGGGGCCCGATGGAGTCCCGGTGGACATCTTTAATTACAACGTGGACCTCTGGGCCCCCATACTTACCAGGGTATTCACGGCAGCTGCAAAAGAGGGGCTGTTGGAGTCCTGGACCAAGTCCATCATGGTCCCAATCTTTAAAAAAGGAGACCGCCAGGAGCCTACTTGCTATCGTCCCATCTCATTGTTGGACTCGCTGGGCAAGGTAGCCAGCAGGGTCATCCCTGAGCGACTCCAGCAGTGGGTAGAGGAAAGGGGTGCTCTGTCCGATCTACAATTCGGCTTCCGGGAAGGTTTCGGAACAGTGGAGCAGGCCCTAAATTTATCAATGATCTTGTGAAAATACATTCATGCAAAACAGGACAAGCTCTACATGGTGCATGTGGACCTATCCGCAGCTTTCGACTGCGTGTTCCATTCAAAGCTCTGGTCAGTATTGTCACAAATGGCAGTGGATCCCCGACTTTTAGATTTTCTGAAGGAATTCTATTCCAAGGCTTCCGCAAGAGTCCGTTTTGGTTTGAAGGGCGAGTTGTCTGCACCCTTTGGAGTAGAGCGTGGAGTTAAGCAAGGATGCGTCCTGGCCCCCTTTTTATTCTCCTTGTATACAAACAGCTTGGAGGCGGAGCTTTTAAGGGGGGCCCGGGACCTCCCGCAAGTAAAACAATGCCTGATTCCCGCTCTGCTCTACGCAGACAACGCCGTCATTCTGGCCCGTACTCCGTGTGAACTACAGAAGGCGCTGCTCAGGTACGCGGATTTCATGGGCAGTCTTGACCTCCACATTAACATTAAGAAGACCTTTGTAATGGTGGCAGGTAAAGGAAGATAACGACCTACGGATATATTCCTCAACAAACAAAAACTCGAAGTCACGGCCCAGTATTCCTATTTAGGCATTACAATAGACGAAAAACTGACCTGGAAAGCGGCAATCGAGGCCAGAAAGCACTGTTTTAAGAGGGCAATAGTTGCCCTGATGTCCTTCTCACAAAAACTGGGCAAACGGTCGCCCGTGGAACTACTGAAAATCTACAACCCTAAATGTCAAACAACAGCACTGTACGGGGCTGGCGTCTGGGGGCACGTGGATGTCAGTGCTCTACAGGTGGCAGAAAATTCATTCTTAAGATTCCTCCTTGCAGCACCAAGACGAATCTCTACGTACTCATGCCACATTGAACTAGGTATACCACACATAGAGGACCTGGCAAAAATCCAACCATTGCTACTGTGGCGGCATATTTGGACCTCCGATAAAAACATGCTAACCAAAGGGATTGTGGCAGATTCAATGGCACTAGATCACGCGGCAAAAATAAGATGGCTTGCCTACATCAGAAATGTTCTAACTGACTTAGGTCTAGAGATATATTACACCACACCAGTAAAGATCAGTGAGATATCTAAGAAGGACCTGAAAGCAATGGCTCTGAGCCATTTAGATGGACTAAGGTTCGTTAGCGAAATAGGGAAAGCCTCTGTCTACCATGCAATCATGGTTCAGACCACCGTTACAATCCAGCCTTATCTAACGCTTGAAATTGGTATTTTTGACAGATACTTACTAACCAGATTTAGATTAAATCTTTTCCACCGGTTAGTAGCCTTTCCCATGAGAGACACTTGGGAGCCAACTTTAGGTCTTTGTCCTTGCGATGACACATCAGTCCAGACTACTATACACACTGTACTGTTCTGCAAGTATTATTATGCTCATCGCAAATTTTGGCTGTTACCACAGCTGAAACTGTGGGGTTTTAGACAGTGCCACCCTGCCATGTTGCGTCTTCAGCTTTTAGACTTTGAATGTACCGGTTATCATGCTGTTAACTTTCTGAAATGTATTTTTAAGCACAGAAAAAATTTGTGAGGAAGATGCTCTTAACACAGAATAATGAACTTAATGTAATGTGAAGTGATTCACTTTTAACCATTCTTCTCTAGTTTTTTTTTTATTTTTTATTTTTATTTGGAGTCAAAATACATCACACAAGTTAAAATACATACTTAGAACAATCTGGACACGAGGAAAACAAATAATTCGCAGGTTCATTAAATACATAAAATAGATACTTAATCCAAACATACATTAAATAAATACTTAAGACCACTAATAGAGAGAACTCGCATAAAACCATCAGTATATATAAAAAAAAAGAAAAATAATAAGCCTATTTCCAATATATACATCAACAAAATATACAAAATAGCAATTCATGCATCTTTTGCATGAGTCTCCCTCCAATTAGTTACCGGGGCCCAGAACCTTCTTCCAAAATCCCGTACTTTCCCCCTCTTATATTCATATAGGCAAGTCTCAATATTATATATGCCAAGGAACCTGGCTAACCACATTTGGAAGGATGGTGCAACAGTATCCTTCCACCCTGCAGAAATCAAGATCCTAAGGACGGCTACAGCAATAAACACCAAGGCTTCTTCTTCCTTGCCCAAATTTAAGTTAGAGTCTGTGCCCAAGATCATCAGGGTAGGGGATAGATCGATCTTGTGACCTAGCAGCCCCTCCCATAATTTTTCGATCTCTTTCTTCACTGGGGTCAGGAGAGTGCAAGAGAAAAACATATGTAGTAGGTCTGCTTGTCCCCCCCCACATCTTGGGCAATTATCATCCGCTCTAGCCCCCCATGTATATAATTTTGCCGGGGTATAATATAAGTTGAACACCGTTTTATAATGTTGAGCTCTTAACTTTGTGGCTCTAAATATTCTTTTATTCAGTGCTATAGCCAAGTCAACATCTACATTTGGGTTTCCAAGTTTATTGGACCATGCAACCTCAGTCTTGTTGACGTCATTGTGAATCTCTGCGAGAAGGATGTTATATATGGGCTTAATTTTATTGCATCCATTGGTCAATGCATCCAGAAGGGGACTATTTCCTGGGGAAGGCGGTTTTGGTTTAATAGCCTTCAGGGAGCGATCACCTGGGTATAGGCAAACCAATGATTGTCTGGAATACCATAGCTCTTTTGTAGAGCCTCAAAGCTTATAGTCCCATCCCCATCCATTAAATCCCGTATTGCCTTAATGCCCAACTCCCTCCAGATTTTTAAGGCCCTTTCAATCCCTAATCTTGAAAAGAAGCTAAATCTATAAATATGAATATATGCATTAGTTTTGGGGATATTACACAGTTTTCTACTAGCCTTCCATACCCTCCAAACGCTATAGATGATTTTGTATCTCGCTTTTTTATAAAATCTGCGATCTACTTCGCATAACAAAATACCCGTTGCCTTTCTTCCCAGCCATAATTCAAAGATAGAGGGGGGTTGATATACCTCCGATCTGGCATTGTTGATATGGGCATCTGATTGGAAAAGTATCGTCATTTGTGTTAAAAGACAGGTCCAATGGTATTGCCTTAGATTAGGAAGATCCAAACCCCCCCTTTCCCGCGGGAGAGAGAGAAGGTTTGTTGGCCATCTTATTTTGCCAAATTGCCAAATAAATTTAATAAAGACAGATTCCAGTTTCGACATTATTTTGTCCTCAATGAATAGTGGTATGGCCCTAAAAAGATATAATAGCTTTGGAAACATTGACATCTTGACTGCATTTATCCTTCCAATCAATGAAAGGTGCAGGCCATCCCATCTTCTCAGGTCGGTCTCTATTGATTTTATAAGTGGTAAATAGTTTCCTTCCACTATTTTCTCTACTGCAGCGTTAATTGTTACCCCCAGGTACACTGCTGCTTCCACATATCTGAAATCTGTCTTTACCACATTCCTTGTGCAAATTATCTGGGTCTTTGCTTCGTTCAGTAGATACCCTGAATTGGTACCAAATTGTTTTGTCAAATCGACCAAGGTTGTCATTGCCTGCTGGAGATCGTTAGTAAATACAGACAGATCGTCCGCATAAGCTAATATTTTATTTTCAAACCCATTAATTATCACTGGTTTTAACCTGGGGCACCCCAAAATTGCCTGAATGAGCGGGTCAATGTATAGGGAGAAAAGAATTGGGGAACATGGGCACCCCTGCCGTGTTCCTCTTTTTATATGGAATGTATCAGATTTCTCACCCATAACCGTGACTCTGGCCACAGGATCAAGATACATTGCTTTCAATGCTCCAATAATTTTTTGCCCGAAAGCTCTCCCTATCAGAATGTTCCAAAGATAGCTCCAAACCACGCGGTCGAAAGCCTTCTCCGCGTCGAGCAGGATCATGGTGACTTCCCCCCCCCCCCCCCGTGGCAGCATGGCCTTCAAATATAGCTATTGCTCTACTTGTGTGATCCGTTGTGCCACGTCCGGGAACAAACCCATGCTGCCAAGGAGAGACAAGACCACCAATAATCCTGCCCAGTCTCGAGGCCCATATTTTGGAGTATAGCTTAGTATCAGAGTTAATTTGAGATATCGGTCTGTACGACCCCGGATATTCACTAGGTTTCCCTTTTTTGTGAAAGATGATGATGTTTGTCTCTTTCCAAGAATCCGGGGTTTCTCCCCTATATACTATCCCATTAAAAAGATCTACTAAGAGGCCTGGTAAGAGGCTGCGCCTCTCACCAGGCCGGGTCACCCCCTTGCTCCTCCTGCTCCTGCCTGCCAGCCTTGCCGCCTTTTTCCGCCGCCGACGCCCCCTGGCCCCCCGAGCAGCCCAGCCACAGCAGAGCCGCCCGCTCACCAGTTTCCCGCCGCAGCTCGCCACAGGCCCCGCCCACCACCGGCCCATTGGCCGAGCCGCTCCCGCCGCCCAGCTGACCCGCCCTCCCGTCCCCATTCTTATGACGCCCCCAGAGCGACCGCGCAGCAGACGCGCGCAGCGGGAGCGCCGAAGGCGCGCCAAAGGTAAGCCCGTCTGCGCCCGTCCGTGCCTGGACCGCGCCCAGCGCCAGGAATCCTGGCCCCCGCAGACCCCAGCCCACCCGCCGGACATACGCCGCCGCAACCCTCAACGCACTCAACGCCGGCCGAATCCCAGGATGCTACCGAGCCACCCCGAGACGCAGCCACGTACCCTTCTGCTGCAACTCCTGCAAGTTCACCTGCATCCGGACCTGCACTACTCCAGCACCAACCAAGACCAAGACGAGCAACAGCAGCAGCCACCTGAAATGCATTCTGCTCAACACCCGCTCCGTCCACAGGCACGCCGTCGAGCTCTGGAACCTGCTCGACACAACTTCACCAGACGTCCCCTTCCTCATGGAAACCTGGATGAACGCCTCTTCAGCGCCCGACATCGCCATCGCCATCCCAGACGGCTACAAGATCATCCGAAGGGACCGCATCAACCAGACCGGAGGAGGCATCGCCATCATCCACAGTAACACCATCCGCATCACGACCAACACCGACGACACCCTCGCACCCGCCGAGCACCTGCACTTCCAGGTCCACATCAACCCCAAGACCACCCTCAGAGGCACCTTCATCTACAGACCCCCGGGACAACGCACACAATTCAGCGAAGACATCGCCGACTTCATCAGCCCGCACGCCGTCCTCTCCACTGACTACATCCTCCTCGGGGACCTCAACTTCCACCTGGAGAACAACAACGACCGCAACACCACCACCCTGCTGGACAACCTCGCAAACCTGGGACTCAAGCAGCTGGTCACCACCCCCACCCACTACGCCGGACACACACTCGACCCCATCTTCTCATCCAGCAAGGACATCGCCTTCAGCCACGCCACCGGACTCCACTGGACGGACCACAGCTGCGTCCACTTCAGCTTCAGAAGGACCACGATCTGCCACCACCAGCAACAGGTTGCACGCAGAAGCTGGAACAAGATCACAGCCGACCAGCTCGCGACCTCCCTGAGCAGGAACCCTCCCACCAGCGCCACAAACCCAAGCCAGGCGGTCACCAACCTCGCGAAGTGGATCAGCAACTGCGCAGACGACCTTGCCCCTCTGAAGACCCCGCCTAGCAGACCCGGTAGCAAGAAAGCCCCATGGTTCACCAACGAACTCAAGAGCTCCAAGAAGAACTGCCGAGCCCTCGAGAGAACCTGACGCAGAGACCCAACACCGGACAACATGACTGCCCTCAAGCTCGCCACCCGAAAACACCACCAACTCATCCACGCCACCAAGAAAACCGCATTCAAGGAACGACTGGACAACAATGCACACGACAGCAAGGAACTCTTCAACATCGTTAAAGAGCTCTCCAACCCCAACGCCGGAAACAACGACATCATCCCTTCGCAAGACCTCTGCAACTCCCTCGCCTCCTACTTCCACAACAAGATCACGGACATACACAACAGCTTCAGCACTCAACCGACGCACGCTACGACCGAACCACCGCCCCCCACCACCACCCTCCGCGCCTGGACCCCGATCAGCACCGAAGACACCGTCCGCACGATGAACTCCATCCACTCCGGATCTCCTACCGACTCCTGCCCTCACCACGTCTTCAACAAGGCCGACGCTGTCATCACACCCCACCTGCGGGACATCATCAACACCTCCTTCGACACCGCTACCTTCCCGGAGAGCTGGAAGCACACCGAACTCAGCGCTCTACTAAAGAAGCCATCAGCCGACCCCACCGACCTCAAGAACTACCGCCCCATCTCGCTGCTCCCGTTTCCTGCAAAAGTCATCGAGAAGACCGTCAACAAGCAGCTGGCCACCTTCCTCAAGATGAACGGATCCCTCGACCTCTCACAATCTGGCTTCCGGGCCAACCACAGCACCGAGACTGCCCTGATCGCAGCCACCGATGACATCCGAGCACTGCTTGACAACGGAGAAACAGCAGCCCTCATCCTCCTAGACCTCTCCGCGGCCTTCGACACTGTCTGCCACCGTACACTAGTGCAGCGACTCAGCAACGTCGGAATCCAGGAGAAGGCACTGGAGTGGATCATCTCCTTCCTCGCCGGAAGGACACAGAGAGTCCGCCTCCCCCGTTCAGATCCGAAGCCACAAAAGTCATCTGCGGCGTTCCTCAAGGCTCCTCGCTCAGTCCAACCCTCTTCAACGTCTACATGAGCCCCCTCGCAGACATCGCACACCAGCACAACCTCAATATCATCTCCTACGCCGACGACACCCAGCTGATTCTCTCCCTCACCAACGACCCCGCCACCGCCAGAGCCAACCTTCACGCAGGAATGAAAGAGGTAGCCGAATGGATGAAGAACAGCCGCCTGAAACTGAACTCGGACAAGACGGAGGTCCTCATCCTGGGATCCTCACCCTCCACCTGGGACGACTCCTGGTGGCCCCCCGCCCTAGGCAGCGCACCCAAACCAACAGACCACGCACGCAATCTCCATGACCAGACAAGTCAACGCCGTCTCCTCGTCGTGCTTCAACATCCTGCGCATGCTACGTAAGATCTTCCGGTGGATCTCCACCGAGACCAGGAAGACGGTCACCCAGGCCCTCGTCACCAGCCGTCTGGACTACGGCAACTCCCTCTACGCCGGAACCACCACCAAACTCCAGAAGAGACTCCAGCGGATCCAGAACGCCTCAGCACGACTCATCCTGGACATCCCCCGTCGCAGCCACATCTCCGGACACTTGAGAGACCTGCACTGGCTTCCGGTCAACAAGAGAATCACCTTCCGACTCCTCACTCACGCACACAAAGCCCTACACAACCAAGGCCCAGGATACCTCAACAGCCGCCTCAACTTCTACGCTCCCAAACGCCAGCTTCGATCGACCGGCCACGCCCTCGCCACCGTCCCCCGCATCCGAAGAGCCACCACAGGGGGACGGTCCTTCTCCTACCTCGCCGCCAAGACTTAGAACTCCCTCCCGACCCACCTCCGCCTGACCCAGGACCACCTCGCCTTCAGGAAGCAACTCAAGACCTGGCTGTTCGAGCAGTAGCGGACCCCCCTCCCCTAGCGCCTTGAGACCCTCTGGGTGAGTAGTGCGCTACATAAAGGCTTTGATTGATTGATTGATTGATTGATATATTTTCAGTTTCGATACATTTATATACCTCCAGGGGGAAGCCATCCGGACCGGCGGCCTTCCCTGGAGCTAGCTCCTGGAGGGCAGTTTTGATTTCCAATTCGGTAATGTCTTTATCCAGTTCCTCTTGGAGAGAGGTATCAAGGCGAGGGCCTGAGTCCTCTAAATTTATATGTTGTCCCCATCCATTGTTTCCTCATCATATAACTTTTGATAGAAGTCTCTAAAGACACGCAAGATATCTTTGGTTTCTGTATATTCTCTGCCCCTTTCTTCTATCTTCTTTATGGTGTTTTTGGACCGCTCCTGCCAAAGTCGTAGGGCCAGGGCTCTACCGGCATGTTCACCAGTTTCATACCGATTAGCTCTTGTAGCCTGGTATTCGCCCATCGCCTTCTGAGTGGACATTTTCTGAAGATCTGCCTTAATTGTCATAAGTGCTTTATGGCTACTACTACCGTCCCCACCAGATGCAATAACCTTAACATGCTCTTCTTCTATATTTATGAGTCTATCTAATAGTTTCAATTCGGCCTTTCTATCTTCATTCCTTAATTTAGTCGAATAACTAATGGTTTCCCCTCTCAGAGCTGCTTTAAAGCAGTCCCATACTATATTTCTGGAGGAGCTATATCTATTGGCTGAGAAGAAGTCATCAGACCAGCTCTTGATATGGGCAATGAATCTAGAATCCTCCAGTAATCTCCTCTCAAAAGACCATGGGGGTCTAGTTGTTCTACAGTAGCTCCTCTGATAGGTAATTACTAAGGGATTATGATCAGAGAGCACTCTTGGCAGTTTAGTTATAGTTACTTTATTAATCTCTGATGAGGAGATAAAAAGGTAATCCAGTTTAGAGTGCTTCTGAGCAGGGTTTGAGAAATATGTGAAGCCAGAATTAATAGGCTCCTTGACGCCCCAAATATCCACTAAATCTATTGATTCTTTCAAAGCTTTAATTGCCCTGTAGACTCGTGGTTTTTGACCAATATATTTTACACTATCCTCCCAACTAGCAGAGATATTCAGGTCACCACATACTATTATAGGTACCGCCCAGCCTACCAATTCGATCTCCAGGAAGTCAAAGATCTCCGGGTCATCGCCATTCGAGCTATAAATTACACAGATGGTTTATCCTAACTCCAGCTCGGCGATCACCCATCTACCGCAGCTATCTGCTTTTACCTTCTTGACCCCCCCCCCCCCAAAGTTTTCTTTATCAGGATGGCCACCCCTCTAACCATTGAAGTTTGTAATGAGCAGGCAACCAAATCAAACCCGTTCATTAACAAAAGGTTCTGTTTTGCCCATGGGAGGTGCGTCTCTTGGAGACATAGCACGTCGATTTTATTAAATTTAGCAAAGTGGGCCAATCGTTGTCTTTTCCTCCAATCATTCAACCCCCCAACATTCAATGTACATATTTTAATGTCTGACATTTTTTACTTTTAATTCGACCTGCCATCCTGTTCTGCCAGTTAGTTTTGGTATTAGCTTTCACCTGATTCAACTGATTCCTATGTCCAAATATGATCAAGACCATAGCAATGCACTCTGAACTCCATTTTATGTCTTTTTTCATTTTTCCACCCCCCACGGACCCCCCCAACCCCCCCAGGTTCCCCTCCCCCCACCCTCACCCCTCCCAATCCCCCAGCACACCCACCCACACTGTGAGACGTACAACACTAGTTTGTGCATGTGATGGACATGCAGTTGCGATGAGGATATCAAAGCACCAATATTTAGTTACAGAAAAACACCCGGAAAAGAGAACAAAAACCAGAATAATGGAAATCCAAGTTAAACAACAACTATCCAGGCTTGCCACACATGAGGACTCTGACCGTTAGACTGTACAAAAAAAATATATATACATAGATTCTGAACATAACTATTTATCAAGGCTGTCCAAATACTCCTTGGCCTTAATCTCAGATGAGAAATATAGTGTTTTCCCTTCATTGATGACCTTAAGCTGGGCTGGATTTATTAGATAAGCTTGAAGTTTCTTATCCTGAAAAGGCTTTATTAGTCCCCTTAACGGCCAGCGTCTTTCCACTGTCACACGGCAGAAGTCCTGGCGGACAAAGAAAGATACCCCATCACAGTTCTTCCTTGCATCCGGACTAGCCCTTTCCGAAATTGCCTGTCGCAGTATAAAGTTACCCAGAAAGATCAACACTGCCCTAGATTTGTCCCCCTCTTTAGCATTTCTTCTTATTTTGAAGGGGGTGCGGTGGACTCTCTGTATCTCTTTCGTCCAATCCCACCCGGGCAGTTTCAGGGAAAGCCTGCTGGAAGAGTTTCACAATGTACGCTCGGATATCTGACCCTTCTGTTCCCTCGGGAATTCCTAGGACTCTTAGGTTGTTTCTTCGGAGCCGATTCTCCATCTCCTCCAGCTTCCATTGCATATCTATCACTTGGGAGCACTGAGCCTCTACTTTAGACGTAGCCACTGCCATCTCTGTCTCTGTTGCGACCACCCTCTCTTCTAGATTTGACACTCTGTCCCCGGTGGTGGCGCATGCCTTAGAGAGCTTTCTCACTACCCCCTGCATTTTCCTCATAGCAGCCTGTGATTTTCGACTGTCTTGGCGTGTTTCCTCGCGGTGTGCTAATATCGCCTGATGAATTGTCTCAAGTAATGACATTTGAGCTTGTTCCAGCAAAGGGCTACCTAATAGGGGCTGAGCTGAGGAATGATCCCAAGTTAGCTCCTGTTGTTCCATCTCTTGACCCCAATCAGCTTTTTTTTTCTTCATGGCTGTGGTCGGGATGTTATCCTCCAAATCGGTGTCCGTCTCCACACATGAGCTACGTTCCTCTTCATCATCGGACCATTCACCCCCATCTAAAACTGAAAAGAATGCCTCGCTAGGGTCATTTTCTTTATCGCCTCCAACTCCTCTTATAGCCCCGTTTGGTATAGATTCCTCTTTTGCTGCTGGGAGGGTTAAAGGGTCAATTAATTCTCCCTCGGCGTTGATGGCATCCTCCCTAGTATGATTTACCTGATGGAGCTGAGTGTTTATATCCAGCTCCTGGGCCAAATTTACAGCATCATCATTTTTTTTAATTAGCATGTGAGCTGGATTTACCCCCTCTGCCTCAGTCACTGCCTCAGTTTCAGTTGTCACAATTACTGTTTCTGGTATTTCTGGTATTGGTATTTGGATCGGGGGGGATATAGGACTGACTCAGCTCGTTAGTTATATCAGGAGTTTTGCTCTCGCCTGTGTCTTTAACCCCCTTCTCCTTACCCGCTTTCACCAGAAGGTCCAAAACTGATGCTGTCGCCAACCGGGTCTTAGGGGCTCCTTGTTGCCGTTTTTTCTGTTGCAAATCAGGCATTGAGGTTTCATCACCACATGAGGCATCTGGGGCTACATTATGACAAGAAAAAAGGAGTTCCTTTCTGTGGTTCTTAGTTATGAATGTAATGTACTTTGTAGAGTAAGACACCAGTGCTTTTCTGTCCTCAAATGTATACTATACGTCCAGCAAATTATATCAAGAAAACTAAATTATCATTAAAATCATGTTTATTAAAAAAAACAGACTTACTCAAATAGTATTGAATAAACACAAATTATACACATAAAAATTTTTACACAAATCATAATATATTCACATTACAATGTGCTTCATCACAATTATATAAAAAGGTTAAAAAGTAGCCAGAAATGTTGACGCGTTTCGGTGTTTTAGATCGATGGTACACCTTCCTCAGGACTACATTAAAATTCTTGAATATCTTTCGCGGTTTTCAATTAGCGGTACAAGTCTTAATCCTGGGGATAGAGTAACCTTATCCACTAGTCTGGGTCTTTGTATTCCCTTGATCAACTTAGTATATGTGATCGTGGTGTTGTAAATCGTTCTGCATATAAGTCAGAAGAATGGGATTATTGCCAGCTCAGTAGGTAATAGGGCGTCTTTCCACTCCTCGGTTTCAATTGGCCGTAGTTAGAGCGGAATGCTTCTTATTTGCATTGAAGACAGTTCTTTTCTCTCCGCGTTCGGAGCAGCGTGCCGCCTGCCTGGTCACCCGATCTCCAGCGTCAGATCTTTTTTCTTGTCATAATATTTCCCAGTCCTTTCTGGGTTTGTTCAGGGAAAACTCTCTCTTTTTATCTGGGGCTACATTGCCAGCTTCCTCCTTCTGCATTTTCTTTCTGTGCGAGGATTTTGAGCCCTGGTTCAATTTTGGTGCCATTCCAGACGGTGCTCTCTGCCTGCGATGTCTCACCGATTGACCACTCTGGCAGTAATCACTGTTTACCGCTCCGCTCCGCTCCGCTTCCCTCTCCTGCTGCGGCCCCTCTTCAATCGCGTTCGGGTCTGACTCTGGCTCAGCTGCTGGCGCCGCTCCCATTGCTCCTGCTACTTCCCTCTGAGCTCCGTGTTCGGCTTCGCCTCCGCAGCTGACTCTGCAGCTGACTCCGCCTTCCTGCAGCAGCGTAGCGGGTGAAGGTGAAGGCAAAAGACTTCAGAGCTTGCCGGACTGCCCTCTGCAACAGCCTCGTAGCTCCGATGTAAGTGAGAACCAGCATCTCTCTCTGGTAGCTGGAAGCCGGTAATGTTTTCTGCTAGAATTTGTTCAAACCCGCTACACGCGAATTTTACATTTAGGCATTTAGAATCCCCATGTGTGTTGCTTGGATCTCGGGTTGTGCGGCAGTCCGCGTCCTCATCGCTGTACTGCACCGGCCACTCAAGCGGCCGCCATCTTGCCCCCTGTGTGGAATGCCATATGGAATTACAACTGCTAAAGCTAATATGGAAGTGATGAATTGTCCTGTAAATGAATTAATGTGCTGTGATATATATATATATTTTTTTTCTTGATTTCTCCAGATTTGTGAGGAAGATGCTCTTAACACAGAATAATGAACTTAATGTAATGTGAAGTGATTCACTTTTAACCATTCTTCTCCAGTTTTACTGTAAAATTGATCTTTTTTATCTTTTGTAACAATATGGATAACATTGCTTTTATGGATTTCTATTATGAAATACTGAATAAAGAAATTCACTATACTCACTATACTGGCCCTTATTCTCTAACCTCTGCTGCTTTTGCTACTCAGGGTCTGCCTCTACAGTTAACCCTACCTATGGCAATAGAAGCACTATCTAATGTCTGGTTGCGGCCCGTCTCCCTGGTCTCTACTACCATAACCTGTTTGTGTTCCTGGGCTACCTGTTTGGAACCCTCTAAAACTTTGTGGTGGAGCCCTCATTGTGACTGGTGCCATCTGCATGGCTGTGGCCGTTTCTGCTCCCTCAAGAACATTCTTTTTCAACTTATGCTGCACTCATTTTGCTGTCTCTCTTTGGGTTGCTCCTGCTTCTCTCTATACTTTTCTTGTTTTTTCTTATGGCAGTGGAGTATACGTAGCAGGGTTTCTGTATTACTCCCCGGCAAAGTTCTATATCAACTTCCAAGCAATTTCTGGGCTTATCCAAGTGACACAGATATAATAACAGTAGAGTCAGGTCAAAATCTAGGAGTCCAGATTGATGAAAAACTTTAAATGGAAACTCGTGTTAATAAAATGCAAGGACAATTGTAGTGCAGAGTGCAATATTAAGCAGAATGGACTACTGTAATGCCCTTCTGTTGGGAGCTCCAGATTATCTGCTTAAAAGACTGCACAGGGTACAAGTGATGGTAGCTACACTAGCACTCAATAAGATTTGACTCCACATCAGGTACCCTTAAAGAACTTCACTGGCTACCGGTTAAAGAATGAAACTATTTTAAAACCATGTGAAAAGTCCTTTAAGCCATAAATGGCTCATAGCCTAGACATTTACAAAAGAAATGTAACAACTATAAACCTGGAAGGATGCAGAGATCTTTGTCAGCAAACCTGGCCTGTGTACCTATGTTTAAGAACACAAGGGTAGGCGGAGAGCCTTCCAAGTCAAGTCTGCAAAACTATGGAACAGGTTGATAATCTTCCTCACAGCAAATGGAAATCTTCTGAACTTTAGGATGAACCTTAAAATGTGGCTTTTTTCTAAATAAACAAAACAGCCTACAACGTTTTTTGTCACTAAAAGAAAAAGATTGGTCACTCTCGTAGTCAACTGGTGCATGTCAGGAGATTGCCATGCTTTACAAGTTGATGTTAATCATTATAATATGAGCTTGTATTTTCTGCCAGAGTTTGGTATCTAAACCGACTACGCTGTCCAGCCCACTCTGTGTCTCAGTGGGTAACCCTTTCTTTAAAATATTAAAGAGGAATGTGACATGTGGGTTCGTGTTGGCCTACGGCCGTCAATTTCCTGTCCCATTCGTTCCCTCATTCTATTTAGGAAATAGTGTATGCTTTTCTCTGGCTTCATTATCTTTGCCATTAGCCCTCCTACATTTGGGAGGTCATGGAATATTTCTCCCAGGGCGGTCCATATTCGGTGCCTGTGTGTCTTGAATGTAGTTCCGTCATGCTGGGTATTTGTTAGTGTGATTGCTGGAATGCGAGCTTGGTGAACACTGTTGGTCTGTACCCCAATAATACTGCTTAGCAGGTTTTTAATGTCACCTATAGCTAGGTTGATACCTGCAGTGTTTTTCCCGAAGTATGTAAATCCATTTCCCTGCCCCATCCAGCAACGATGCAACTTGGTTCTCAGCCCCTCTTTGTTTATCTGGGCCCATGGCATATATATAATTCCCGCAGCGCAGTAATGGGTACATTCTCATTCTAGGTGGCTTTGCAGGTTTCTCCTCAACATAATACTCCCATCTTGGTATGCATTGCAGCATGTAGAGGAAGTAACATCTAGGGTTTCCTCCTTCATGCCTGATGCAATCACTACTGCCATGTCCTCTAACTTAAACGATCCTTCAGTCAGCCAAGACCTGTCATATTGGTCCCTCTCCTCAGTCCAATCTGCTAATAGGTTGCAAAACAGGTCCACAAAAGTCTCGCTTTTCTATTTGGTTATTATCAACCTCTGGGTTAGTTTAGCTTTATCATGAACCGGTGCGGAGCAGTGCAATATCCTCGTTGCTGCTTCTCTTCTGTGTACGCACAGGTGCCATTTTGTTTTTACTGCATCGTGGGTGGGTAGGTACAAGGGTGCCTTGTTCCCTTATTTCTTGGTCAGCCCTGTTCCTTTTTCAACCAAACGGTGTGGCTCTGAGGCTTGCTAGTAGCCTTTCATCTACCTCCAAATCTTTCCAACGCTGTGCCCTGTACCTGCCCACGCTTCCTTCATGTAAACAGCGCGATATCGTGTAATCTTGCTCTATCTCCTGGTTGCATGCTCTTTCTCTCTTGAGCATCAGGTCACATCTCTCTTCTGCATGTCTTATGGCCTTTCTCTTTTGCTCTGAGCTATGTGCTGCTTTCATTGGCCTGGCTTCACCTTCAAATTCACTCCCTGTTTCCTCCTCTGCTACCAGGGCAAGCCCTGTAGCCCAACCCTCGTCATCGGTGCCCAGGGACTGAAGCTCCCTCTGCTCTCCAGAGCTCACTGAGTCAGTATCGAGAACCAGCACAAACTTTACTAGCACTTGTTTAAGCTATCCTGAACCAGTGGGAGTGTGTGTTTCACTTGCCTTCGAGGTGTCACGTGTTGAGCGTTGTGGATGGGGAGTCAAGCTTGTGGGGACCTTCCCTAGGGACTTGGGCTGTGCAGAAGGCTTCTGGTTTGACTTGATTTTGGTTTTCTCAAGCTTAGACCTAACTGTCCTTTTTCAATTGGGGGGCTCGTCGGCTTCTATTATTGTTGGATCTGAGTATCCTAATGCAAGGGGAACTGAAGTGAATACATTCATCCCTGCATATGGTGGGAGATGTGCTGACGCCTTGCTTGCTATCGGCATTGTGGGGCTTTCGGTTTTAGCTTCTTCCAAGCTGGCCCATAATTATAACATTGACTCTCTTTTGTCTTTGTTTTGTCCTGCATATTTAGTCTTTACATGTGTTTTAGTATGTTCAATTATATGTGTGTCAAATGTTCCCCCCCCTTAGGAAAATGTGTGTGCCTTTGTGTAAATGCCACTCTTGGCAAAACTTACTAATTCTCTTTATCTGTTTTGGGGACATAGTTTCCATATGCTTCAATAGGGGATCCATGGCAAGTTTCGTAATTTGGATAAATACAACTCAAATGACGTTTTGTAGTTACATTTGTTTACTTGTAGGGGCAAATATACGTGGTGTACTCTTACAGATTGTTTACTAGGAGCTCAGCGCTTTTGCAATATTTGCATCAAACAGTTTGACTGAACATTTCAATAAAAACAAGATAAAAATGCATATGTATTGTTACAACATAGGGTAATATGTGAAATATTAGAATAGCATCTGCACAATCTCATTTTGTTCACACAATACAGTTTTCAATCGACAATCAAAACAACATCATCACATATATAATACAGTTCAATAATGGTTGACAGGAAAAATTACTTTGTTAATAAATTCGTATGCTCTCAGCACAGGTTATCCTCTACAAAGTGAAGACTTTCATGGAACACGTTACTAAGTGAGCTGGATAGCCAATATCCACTCCTCAGCAACAGTGGTAATCATAGAAAGCATATTGTAATAACTTGGGAATCATCATTTCCTCTTGGCCACACAAAAGTTACGCCCAGTTTCCTGAATCCAATTATTTCCCTATGTCTGAATTCCACCTTGTTAAATGTCCAAGCCAGAAGCACGGAATTTATAACACTTTTCAGCATTACCGTGAGCCAAGGCCACACGGGTAAAACCAATGTCAAAATGGAGTATTCATTAGGTGATAAAACCACAAGTAAAACGACACCGCTGCGTGGTGCAACTATTAGAAGACTGTTCTCATTCAGCACACTCTCCCACACTCACACAGCACCATAACACAGTTAGAGTAAAAAAAACACCTCGTACTATACCGGTTTAAAGCCAGAGCGAAACTTAGTCCTTGATCCAGGGAAGAAGACTGGAGTAACTAACAGAGTAACCAGGCAACAGTCGACAAATGGGGGGAGATGAGCCACGACTTGGGCAGTTCACCTACTTTATGAGTAGCAGAAATGGCTAGAGGCTATCCCAGTTCAAGAGGTTCCTCAATTCGCCTTCAGCCACCAGCCCATTTCTGCAAAGCACAGGTGGGTCACGCAGTCTCTCGACCCACTTCTGATCATTCTCAGAATTATTCCTCAGCCAAGTCACTTACTCTGACCACCGAGGCCCTAACCAGGCGATAGTACCTGGCAACACAAAGTTATTGGACCGGGTGAGGAGAGGAAAGTTGATTCACTGCCCTGAGGCAAGACGGAACACTGTTAATGGGGAGAGCTGCTGTCCCCGCACCCCTCAAGAAGTGATACACAACATCTGGTACACGTTGATTTGAGTCACATCATATAATCTGGTAACCATGAATCCCAAGTCGGGTTCTCCGTACCTCCCTGGAAACGAGGGACAACTTCTTCTGTGCAATGATACGAGTCGTACTAGACAATCCGATCACAATCATCCCACAGTCAGGGTCACCTTAGCTCCCTGGAATGAGGAACAACGTCTGGTCTGCCAAAACAATCCGGTCCCACACACACAGTTGCAAGTTCAGCAGTATCACACAAAGTAGAACGAGGCAATGCCATGAATGCATCCTCTCTCAGAGGATCGCAACCTGTGAATGCGGCTCAGATGACAAAGCAGGCTACGCTGAGTCCTCTCACCACCAGTGAGACACTTGTGCATGCTGAGGCTCCATGTTGCAGGGACCACACTCATTAGATGTTGGTACAGTTTGGGGGCTCCACATAAGGCAATATGTCTCTAGGTACAATACTTAGTTCCATACTCACCCCACCCTGCAGTCAGGATAAAGCAAATGAAGTAGGGCTTAGAAGGGCACCGCTCTCAAGGTGACACACGAATACACTGTAGGTCCCTCTCCAGAGGTCTTTGATGTCCCTGAGATTTCCACAAAAAACAGAGGGCAATCTAACAAGCCCTTGGAGAGCACACTTAAGTGCACCAAATATCAGTAGGGAGGTATGCCCAGGCCAGCCACTATTCAGGCAGGGTGCAAGGTCCCTTTCAATGACAGTCTCTTCCTTGTGAAGAACAGATTCCCCTGGCAGTGTGCACCAAACAGTCCATGATCTCTGGTTCCACGTCCCAACAAGTGTATCTCTCCCCTGCTGAAGTATGGCACCAGTAGTTATACTGTAGTGTGCTTTTGAAGTGGGGGGTGGTTCAGAGGTTTCCCCATTGAACCACAGATGTCTCCTCTAAATTTCATTCCTATCTGCCATGCTTCCTTGGAATGCAGATATTAGTCTTTAGTGGGGCCATGATCTGGTTTCCCAGAGGCCAAGCATCAAAACCTTTCCCTCCTAACCTATTCATCCAGTGCCTCAAATGGCAGATGGCTGTCATTCCAGTTGCATGCCCAATGTTTATAGCTGTCTCTGAGGAATGAACAGATGTGCTCCCCCAGCCTTCAGGGTAAACTGGAGTCAAACAAAAAGACACACAAAAGAGTTTAGTGCAGACAAAAATGTCCACTTACTAGTCAAAGCGGTACAAAAGGGGGTGGTGATGGACGGAGCATCTGAACCAATCATCCCCTTTTGTATCCCTTTCTAGACATGCATTTCTAAGCTATCAATGACAAATTCACCTTTACCACAAGGGAGGATTTGACATTGTGAATCCAATAATAGTGAACTACATGAGGCTGCTCCACTTCAAGCCACCACTGCAACTTAAAGTAATCTCTACCATGTTAACCTATGGGGAGAGCAAAATTCATAGGTAGTGAAAACACACATGGGGGCTCTTCACTACCTGGGCACGGAACACACATGTGCCCCCTGCCCTGCCTTTCACCTACCACATGCTCCCCCCCACCAGGACTCACCCTAGGGGTGCTCTAGTGTTAGTGAAAGGCACCTTCAGCATTTGCCAATGATTTAGAGAGGCCAACCTGAGCATAGGGGCAAATGCACACACACTGACCTACAATTGCAGGCTTGAGACATGTTGAAAAATGCCATGTAAGCTCCACTTCCTAACATGTGTAGGAAGGGAGTGCGCACTTTCACACTGCATTATAGAGGGAACGTGCCCAGAGTCCAATGGCTGCACAATGAGAATCAGCAAACACATGAAGAAAAAGCTAAATGTTTAGGGAAACACTACCTCAAGAGTGCCAGGTCTAACAGGCACTTCACTCATCTCCTAACAGTTAACAAAATGAAGATTCCATCAACCCTTTTATATGGTATAGAGACAATAAATATTAAGCAATGGCACTTTATACATAAGGTGGAGGGGAATATTCATCACACTATTTGCACTTTAAAGGCCATGGTCTCGATAGAAGTTTTAAGGCTTGAATCATGATTTGTGAGCACTTGCATAAGGGGGCTAGCTGCAATTCTACTATGGTATCACTATATTCAGTATGCAAAGGAAAAGTCCTTAAGGAGTCTTATGGCCATAGAATGCTTCTCTTCCACTATAAAGTCCTCTAATTTTTTAACTAATGTATCTGAAAGAAACAGGTTAGTATTAGATTCCTTACCTTAGAATATCCCCAGGCGTCAGTCTGGATCCGGAAACTTTTGCCTAGCAGTACCCCTGCGCGTCGGTAGGCATCGTCTGCAGGCGTCCCCTGCGGCTCCGCGTCCGTCGTTGGCGTCGTGCGCCGTGATGACGTCGCTGGAGTATATAGACGCCGCCTCCGCGCGCTGACGTCAGTTCTTCTTTTTTCCACGCCAGTTAGCGCAGATCCGAGAAGTGCAGTACTCCGGTCTTTGACCAAAGTTTTTGATCTTTTGATCTTTTTGACTCTTCCTACGGTGCCAGTAGGATGCCCGGTTTTAAGAACTGTGATGACTGCGACCGCACGATGTCGGTCACGGACCATCACCGACTCTGCCTCCGGTGCCTGGGCCCCGACCACGACGTGGGCGCCTGTGTCGATTGCTGGGCCTTGACGAGTAAAGCTAGGCGGGAGCGGTCCCGCAAGCTACTCGAGCTGCGGGTGTCGGCCCCGCGTCGAGAGAGGTCCCGGTCCGGCCGGAGGTCTAGGGAGCGGTCGAGGGAGCGGTCGCGGAGCCGTCACGAACGCTCCGGAAGTCGTCACCATTCCTCTGGTTCCTCAGGTAGGAAACACAAGAAGTCGGGGCGTCGTCATCGTACCCCCGACTCCCCCCGACGCTCACGCGATGCGGCCGGGGGTTCTTGAATATTCTTGAATATCTTTCGCGGTTTTCAATTAGCGGTACAAGTCTTAATCCTGGGGATAGAGTAACCTTATCCACTAGTCTGGGTCTTTGTATTCCCTTGATCAACTTAGTATATGTGATCGTGGTGTTGTAAATCGTTCTGCATATAAGTCAGAAGAATGGGATTATTGCCAGCTCAGTAGGTAATAGGGCGTCTTTCCACTCCTCGGTTTCAATTGGCCGTAGTTAGAGCGGAATGCTTCTTATTTGCATTGAAGACAGTTCTTTTCTCTCCGCGTTCGGAGCAGCGTGCCGCCTGCCTGGTCACCCGATCTCCAGCGTCAGATCTTTTTTCTTGTCATAATATTTCCCAGTCCTTTCTGGGTTTGTTCAGGGAAAACTCTCTCTTTTTATCTGGGGCTACATTGCCAGCTTCCTCCTTCTGCATTTTCTTTCTGTGCGAGGATTTTGAGCCCTGGTTCAATTTTGGTGCCATTCCAGACGGTGCTCTCTGCCTGCGATGTCTCACCGATTGACCACTCTGGCAGTAATCACTGTTTACCGCTCCGCTCCGCTTCCCTCTCCTGCTGCGGCCCCTCTTCAATCGCGTTCGGGTCTGACTCTGGCTCAGCTGCTGGCGCCGCTCCCATTGCTCCTGCTACTTCCCTCTGAGCTCCGTGTTCGGCTTCGCCTCCGCAGCTGACTCTGCAGCTGACTCCGCCTTCCTGCAGCAGCGTAGCGGGTGAAGGTGAAGGCAAAAGACTTCAGAGCTTGCCGGACTGCCCTCTGCAACAGCCTCGTAGCTCCGATGTAAGTGAGAACCAGCATCTCTCTCTGGTAGCTGGAAGCCGGTAATGTTTTCTGCTAGAATTTGTTCAAACCCGCTACACGCGAATTTTACATTTAGGCATTTAGAATCCCCATGTGTGTTGCTTGGATCTCGGGTTGTGCGGCAGTCCGCGTCCTCATCGCTGTACTGCACCGGCCACTCAAGCGGCCGCCATCTTGCCCCCTGTGTGGAATGCCATATGGAATTACAACTGCTAAAGCTAATATGGAAGTGATGAATTGTCCTGTAAATGAATTAATGTGCTGTGATATATATATATATATTTTTTCTTGATTTCTCCAGATTTGTGAGGAAGATGCTCTTAACACAGAATAATGAACTTAATGTAATGTGAAGTGATTCACTTTTAACCATTCTTCTCCAGTTTTACTGTAAAATTGATCTTTTTTATCTTTTGTAACAATATGGATAACATTGCTTTTATGGATTTCTATTATGAAATACTGAATAAAGAAATTCACTATACTCACTATACTGGCCCTTATTCTCTAACCTCTGCTGCTTTTGCTACTCAGGGTCTGCCTCTACAGTTAACCCTACCTATGGCAATAGAAGCACTATCTAATGTCTGGTTGCGGCCCGTCTCCCTGGTCTCTACTACCATAACCTGTTTGTGTTCCTGGGCTACCTGTTTGGAACCCTCTAAAACTTTGTGGTGGAGCCCTCATTGTGACTGGTGCCATCTGCATGGCTGTGGCCGTTTCTGCTCCCTCAAGAACATTCTTTTTCAACTTATGCTGCACTCATTTTGCTGTCTCTCTTTGGGTTGCTCCTGCTTCTCTCTATACTTTTCTTGTTTTTTCTTATGGCAGTGGAGTATACGTAGCAGGGTTTCTGTATTACTCCCCGGCAAAGTTCTATATCAACTTCCAAGCAATTTCTGGGCTTATCCAAGTGACACAGATATAATAACAGTAGAGTCAGGTCAAAATCTAGGAGTCCAGATTGATGAAAAACTTTAAATGGAAACTCGTGTTAATAAAATGCAAGGACAATTGTAGTGCAGAGTGCAATATTAAGCAGAATGGACTACTGTAATGCCCTTCTGTTGGGAGCTCCAGATTATCTGCTTAAAAGACTGCACAGGGTACAAGTGATGGTAGCTACACTAGCACTCAATAAGATTTGACTCCACATCAGGTACCCTTAAAGAACTTCACTGGCTACCGGTTAAAGAATGAAACTATTTTAAAACCATGTGAAAAGTCCTTTAAGCCATAAATGGCTCATAGCCTAGACATTTACAAAAGAAATGTAACAACTATAAACCTGGAAGGATGCAGAGATCTTTGTCAGCAAACCTGGCCTGTGTACCTATGTTTAAGAACACAAGGGTAGGCGGAGAGCCTTCCAAGTCAAGTCTGCAAAACTATGGAACAGGTTGATAATCTTCCTCACAGCAAATGGAAATCTTCTGAACTTTAGGATGAACCTTAAAATGTGGCTTTTTTCTAAATAAACAAAACAGCCTACAACGTTTTTTGTCACTAAAAGAAAAAGATTGGTCACTCTCGTAGTCAACTGGTGCATGTCAGGAGATTGCCATGCTTTACAAGTTGATGTTAATCATTATAATATGAGCTTGTATTTTCTGCCAGAGTTTGGTATCTAAACCGACTACGCTGTCCAGCCCACTCTGTGTCTCAGTGGGTAACCCTTTCTTTAAAATATTAAAGAGGAATGTGACATGTGGGTTCGTGTTGGCCTACGGCCGTCAATTTCCTGTCCCATTCGTTCCCTCATTCTATTTAGGAAATAGTGTATGCTTTTCTCTGGCTTCATTATCTTTGCCATTAGCCCTCCTACATTTGGGAGGTCATGGAATATTTCTCCCAGGGCGGTCCATATTCGGTGCCTGTGTGTCTTGAATGTAGTTCCGTCATGCTGGGTATTTGTTAGTGTGATTGCTGGAATGCGAGCTTGGTGAACACTGTTGGTCTGTACCCCAATAATACTGCTTAGCAGGTTTTTAATGTCACCTATAGCTAGGTTGATACCTGCAGTGTTTTTCCCGAAGTATGTAAATCCATTTCCCTGCCCCATCCAGCAACGATGCAACTTGGTTCTCAGCCCCTCTTTGTTTATCTGGGCCCATGGCATATATATAATTCCCGCAGCGCAGTAATGGGTACATTCTCATTCTAGGTGGCTTTGCAGGTTTCTCCTCAACATAATACTCCCATCTTGGTATGCATTGCAGCATGTAGAGGAAGTAACATCTAGGGTTTCCTCCTTCATGCCTGATGCAATCACTACTGCCATGTCCTCTAACTTAAACGATCCTTCAGTCAGCCAAGACCTGTCATATTGGTCCCTCTCCTCAGTCCAATCTGCTAATAGGTTGCAAAACAGGTCCACAAAAGTCTCGCTTTTCTATTTGGTTATTATCAACCTCTGGGTTAGTTTAGCTTTATCATGAACCAGTGCGGAGCAGTGCAATATCCTCGTTGCTGCTTCTCTTCTGTGTACGCACAGGTGCCATTTTGTTTTTACTGCATCGTGGGTGGGTAGGTACAAGGGTGCCTTGTTCCCTTATTTCTTGGTCAGCCCTGTTCCTTTTTCAACCAAACGGTGTGGCTCTGAGGCTTGCTAGTAGCCTTTCATCTACCTCCAAATCTTTCCAACGCTGTGCCCTGTACCTGCCCACGCTTCCTTCATGTAAACAGCGCGATATCGTGTAATCTTGCTCTATCTCCTGGTTGCATGCTCTTTCTCTCTTGAGCATCAGGTCACATCTCTCTTCTGCATGTCTTATGGCCTTTCTCTTTTGCTCTGAGCTATGTGCTGCTTTCATTGGCCTGGCTTCACCTTCAAATTCACTCCCTGTTTCCTCCTCTGCTACCAGGGCAAGCCCTGTAGCCCAACCCTCGTCATCGGTGCCCAGGGACTGAAGCTCCCTCTGCTCTCCAGAGCTCACTGAGTCAGTATCGAGAACCAGCACAAACTTTACTAGCACTTGTTTAAGCTATCCTGAACCAGTGGGAGTGTGTGTTTCACTTGCCTTCGAGGTGTCACGTGTTGAGCGTTGTGGATGGGGAGTCAAGCTTGTGGGGACCTTCCCTAGGGACTTGGGCTGTGCAGAAGGCTTCTGGTTTGACTTGATTTTGGTTTTCTCAAGCTTAGACCTAACTGTCCTTTTTCAATTGGGGGGCTCGTCGGCTTCTATTATTGTTGGATCTGAGTATCCTAATGCAAGGGGAACTGAAGTGAATACATTCATCCCTGCATATGGTGGAAGATGTGCTGACGCCTTGCTTGCTATCGGCATTGTGGGGCTTTCGGTTTTAGCTTCTTCCAAGCTGGCCCATAATTATAACATTGACTCTCTTTTGTCTTTGTTTTGTCCTGCATATTTAGTCTTTACATGTGTTTTAGTATGTTCAATTATATGTGTGTCAAATGTTCCCCCCCCTTAGGAAAATGTGTGTGCCTTTGTGTAAATGCCACTCTTGGCAAAACTTACTAATTCTCTTTATCTGTTTTGGGGACATAGTTTCCATATGCTTCAATAGGGGATCCATGGCAAGTTTCGTAATTTGGATAAATACAACTCAAATGACGTTTTGTAGTTACATTTGTTTACTTGTAGGGGCAAATATACGTGGTGTACTCTTACAGATTGTTTACTAGGAGCTCAGCGCTTTTGCAATATTTGCATCAAACAGTTTGACTGAACATTTCAATAAAAACAAGATAAAAATGCATATGTATTGTTACAACATAGGGTAATATGTGAAATATTAGAATAGCATCTGCACAATCTCATTTTGTTCACACAATACAGTTTTCAATCGACAATCAAAACAACATCATCACATATATAATACAGTTCAATAATGGTTGACAGGAAAAATTACTTTGTTAATAAATTCGTATGCTCTCAGCACAGGTTATCCTCTACAAAGTGAAGACTTTCATGGAACACGTTACTAAGTGAGCTGGATAGCCAATATCCACTCCTCAGCAACAGTGGTAATCATAGAAAGCATATTGTAATAACTTGGGAATCATCATTTCCTCTTGGCCACACAAAAGTTACGCCCAGTTTCCTGAATCCAATTATTTCCCTATGTCTGAATTCCACCTTGTTAAATGTCCAAGCCAGAAGCACGGAATTTATAACACTTTTCAGCATTACCGTGAGCCAAGGCCACACGGGTAAAACCAATGTCAAAATGGAGTATTCATTAGGTGATAAAACCACAAGTAAAACGACACCGCTGCGTGGTGCAACTATTAGAAGACTGTTCTCATTCAGCACACTCTCCCACACTCACACAGCACCATAACACAGTTAGAGTAAAAAAAACACCTCGTACTATACCGGTTTAAAGCCAGAGCGAAACTTAGTCCTTGATCCAGGGAAGAAGACTGGAGTAACTAACAGAGTAACCAGGCAACAGTCGACAAATGGGGGGAGATGAGCCACGACTTGGGCAGTTCACCTACTTTATGAGTAGCAGAAATGGCTAGAGGCTATCCCAGTTCAAGAGGTTCCTCAATTCGCCTTCAGCCACCAGCCCATTTCTGCAAAGCACAGGTGGGTCACGCAGTCTCTCGACCCACTTCTGATCATTCTCAGAATTATTCCTCAGCCAAGTCACTTACTCTGACCACCGAGGCCCTAACCAGGCGATAGTACCTGGCAACACAAAGTTATTGGACCGGGTGAGGAGAGGAAAGTTGATTCACTGCCCTGAGGCAAGACGGAACACTGTTAATGGGGAGAGCTGCTGTCCCCGCACCCCTCAAGAAGTGATACACAACATCTGGTACACGTTGATTTGAGTCACATCATATAATCTGGTAACCATGAATCCCAAGTCGGGTTCTCCGTACCTCCCTGGAAACGAGGGACAACTTCTTCTGTGCAATGATACGAGTCGTACTAGACAATCCGATCACAATCATCCCACAGTCAGGGTCACCTTAGCTCCCTGGAATGAGGAACAACGTCTGGTCTGCCAAAACAATCCGGTCCCACACACACAGTTGCAAGTTCAGCAGTATCACACAAAGTAGAACGAGGCAATGCCATGAATGCATCCTCTCTCAGAGGATCGCAACCTGTGAATGCGGCTCAGATGACAAAGCAGGCTACGCTGAGTCCTCTCACCACCAGTGAGACACTTGTGCATGCTGAGGCTCCATGTTGCAGGGACCACACTCATTAGATGTTGGTACAGTTTGGGGGCTCCACATAAGGCAATATGTCTCTAGGTACAATACTTAGTTCCATACTCACCCCACCCTGCAGTCAGGATAAAGCAAATGAAGTAGGGCTTAGAAGGGCACCGCTCTCAAGGTGACACACGAATACACTGTAGGTCCCTCTCCAGAGGTCTTTGATGTCCCTGAGATTTCCACAAAAAACAGAGGGCAATCTAACAAGCCCTTGGAGAGCACACTTAAGTGCACCAAATATCAGTAGGGAGGTATGCCCAGGCCAGCCACTATTCAGGCAGGGTGCAAGGTCCCTTTCAATGACAGTCTCTTCCTTGTGAAGAACAGATTCCCCTGGCAGTGTGCACCAAACAGTCCATGATCTCTGGTTCCACGTCCCAACAAGTGTATCTCTCCCCTGCTGAAGTATGGCACCAGTAGTTATACTGTAGTGTGCTTTTGAAGTGGGGGGTGGTTCAGAGGTTTCCCCATTGAACCACAGATGTCTCCTCTAAATTTCATTCCTATCTGCCATGCTTCCTTGGAATGCAGATATTAGTCTTTAGTGGGGCCATGATCTGGTTTCCCAGAGGCCAAGCATCAAAACCTTTCCCTCCTAACCTATTCATCCAGTGCCTCAAATGGCAGATGGCTGTCATTCCAGTTGCATGCCCAATGTTTATAGCTGTCTCTGAGGAATGAACAGATGTGCTCCCCCAGCCTTCAGGGTAAACTGGAGTCAAACAAAAAGACACACAAAAGAGTTTAGTGCAGACAAAAATGTCCACTTACTAGTCAAAGCGGTACAAAAGGGGGTGGTGATGGACGGAGCATCTGAACCAATCATCCCCTTTTGTATCCCTTTCTAGACATGCATTTCTAAGCTATCAATGACAAATTCACCTTTACCACAAGGGAGGATTTGACATTGTGAATCCAATAATAGTGAACTACATGAGGCTGCTCCACTTCAAGCCACCACTGCAACTTAAAGTAATCTCTACCATGTTAACCTATGGGGAGAGCAAAATTCATAGGTAGTGAAAACACACATGGGGGCTCTTCACTACCTGGGCACGGAACACACATGTGCCCCCTGCCCTGCCTTTCACCTACCACATGCTCCCCCCCACCAGGACTCACCCTAGGGGTGCTCTAGTGTTAGTGAAAGGCACCTTCAGCATTTGCCAATGATTTAGAGAGGCCAACCTGAGCATAGGGGCAAATGCACACACACTGACCTACAATTGCAGGCTTGAGACATGTTGAAAAATGCCATGTAAGCTCCACTTCCTAACATGTGTAGGAAGGGAGTGCGCACTTTCACACTGCATTATAGAGGGAACGTGCCCAGAGTCCAATGGCTGCACAATGAGAATCAGCAAACACATGAAGAAAAAGCTAAATGTTTAGGGAAACACTACCTCAAGAGTGCCAGGTCTAACAGGCACTTCACTCATCTCCTAACAGTTAACAAAATGAAGATTCCATCAACCCTTTTATATGGTATAGAGACAATAAATATTAAGCAATGGCACTTTATACATAAGGTGGAGGGGAATATTCATCACACTATTTGCACTTTAAAGGCCATGGTCTCGATAGAAGTTTTAAGGCTTGAATCATGATTTGTGAGCACTTGCATAAGGGGGCTAGCTGCAATTCTACTATGGTATCACTATATTCAGTATGCAAAGGAAAAGTCCTTAAGGAGTCTTATGGCCATAGAATGCTTCTCTTCCACTATAAAGTCCTCTAATTTTTTAACTAATGTATCTGAAAGAAACAGGTTAGTATTAGATTCCTTACCTTAGAATATCCCCAGGCGTCAGTCTGGATCCGGAAACTTTTGCCTAGCAGTACCCCTGCGCGTCGGTAGGCGTCGTCTGCAGGCGTCCCCTGCGGCTCCGCGTCCGTCGTTGGCGTCGTGCGCCGTGATGACGTCGCTGGAGTATATAGACGCCGCCTCCGCGCGCTGACGTCAGTTCTTCTTTTTTCCACGCCAGTTAGCGCAGATCCGAGAAGTGCAGTACTCCGGTCTTTGACCAAAGTTTTTGATCTTTTGATCTTTTTGACTCTTCCTACGGTGCCAGTAGGATGCCCGGTTTTAAGAACTGTGATGACTGCGACCGCACGATGTCGGTCACGGACCATCACCGACTCTGCCTCCGGTGCCTGGGCCCCGACCACGACGTGGGCGCCTGTGTCGATTGCTGGGCCTTGACGAGTAAAGCTAGGCGGGAGCGGTCCCGCAAGCTACTCGAGCTGCGGGTGTCGGCCCCGCGTCGAGAGAGGTCCCGGTCCGGCCGGAGGTCTAGGGAGCGGTCGAGGGAGCGGTCGCGGAGCCGTCACGAACGCTCCGGAAGTCGTCACCATTCCTCTGGTTCCTCAGGTAGGAAACACAAGAAGTCGGGGCGTCGTCATCGTACCCCCGACTCCCCCCGACGCTCACGCGATGCGGCCGGGGGTTCTTGAATATTCTTGAATATCTTTCGCGGTTTTCAATTAGCGGTACAAGTCTTAATCCTGGGGATAGAGTAACCTTATCCACTAGTCTGGGTCTTTGTATTCCCTTGATCAACTTAGTATATGTGATCGTGGTGTTGTAAATCGTTCTGCATATAAGTCAGAAGAATGGGATTATTGCCAGCTCAGTAGGTAATAGGGCGTCTTTCCACTCCTCGGTTTCAATTGGCCGTAGTTAGAGCGGAATGCTTCTTATTTGCATTGAAGACAGTTCTTTTCTCTCCGCGTTCGGAGCAGCGTGCCGCCTGCCTGGTCACCCGATCTCCAGCGTCAGATCTTTTTTCTTGTCATAATATTTCCCAGTCCTTTCTGGGTTTGTTCAGGGAAAACTCTCTCTTTTTATCTGGGGCTACATTGCCAGCTTCCTCCTTCTGCATTTTCTTTCTGTGCGAGGATTTTGAGCCCTGGTTCAATTTTGGTGCCATTCCAGACGGTGCTCTCTGCCTGCGATGTCTCACCGATTGACCACTCTGGCAGTAATCACTGTTTACCGCTCCGCTCCGCTTCCCTCTCCTGCTGCGGCCCCTCTTCAATCGCGTTCGGGTCTGACTCTGGCTCAGCTGCTGGCGCCGCTCCCATTGCTCCTGCTACTTCCCTCTGAGCTCCGTGTTCGGCTTCGCCTCCGCAGCTGACTCTGCAGCTGACTCCGCCTTCCTGCAGCAGCGTAGCGGGTGAAGGTGAAGGCAAAAGACTTCAGAGCTTGCCGGACTGCCCTCTGCAACAGCCTCGTAGCTCCGATGTAAGTGAGAACCAGCATCTCTCTCTGGTAGCTGGAAGCCGGTAATGTTTTCTGCTAGAATTTGTTCAAACCCGCTACACGCGAATTTTACATTTAGGCATTTAGAATCCCCATGTGTGTTGCTTGGATCTCGGGTTGTGCGGCAGTCCGCGTCCTCATCGCTGTACTGCACCGGCCACTCAAGCGGCCGCCATCTTGCCCCCTGTGTGGAATGCCATATGGAATTACAACTGCTAAAGCTAATATGGAAGTGATGAATTGTCCTGTAAATGAATTAATGTGCTGTGATATATATATATATATTTTTTCTTGATTTCTCCAGATTTGTGAGGAAGATGCTCTTAACACAGAATAATGAACTTAATGTAATGTGAAGTGATTCACTTTTAACCATTCTTCTCCAGTTTTACTGTAAAATTGATCTTTTTTATCTTTTGTAACAATATGGATAACATTGCTTTTATGGATTTCTATTATGAAATACTGAATAAAGAAATTCACTATACTCACTATACTGGCCCTTATTCTCTAACCTCTGCTGCTTTTGCTACTCAGGGTCTGCCTCTACAGTTAACCCTACCTATGGCAATAGAAGCACTATCTAATGTCTGGTTGCGGCCCGTCTCCCTGGTCTCTACTACCATAACCTGTTTGTGTTCCTGGGCTACCTGTTTGGAACCCTCTAAAACTTTGTGGTGGAGCCCTCATTGTGACTGGTGCCATCTGCATGGCTGTGGCCGTTTCTGCTCCCTCAAGAACATTCTTTTTCAACTTATGCTGCACTCATTTTGCTGTCTCTCTTTGGGTTGCTCCTGCTTCTCTCTATACTTTTCTTGTTTTTTCTTATGGCAGTGGAGTATACGTAGCAGGGTTTCTGTATTACTCCCCGGCAAAGTTCTATATCAACTTCCAAGCAATTTCTGGGCTTATCCAAGTGACACAGATATAATAACAGTAGAGTCAGGTCAAAATCTAGGAGTCCAGATTGATGAAAAACTTTAAATGGAAACTCGTGTTAATAAAATGCAAGGACAATTGTAGTGCAGAGTGCAATATTAAGCAGAATGGACTACTGTAATGCCCTTCTGTTGGGAGCTCCAGATTATCTGCTTAAAAGACTGCACAGGGTACAAGTGATGGTAGCTACACTAGCACTCAATAAGATTTGACTCCACATCAGGTACCCTTAAAGAACTTCACTGGCTACCGGTTAAAGAATGAAACTATTTTAAAACCATGTGAAAAGTCCTTTAAGCCATAAATGGCTCATAGCCTAGACATTTACAAAAGAAATGTAACAACTATAAACCTGGAAGGATGCAGAGATCTTTGTCAGCAAACCTGGCCTGTGTACCTATGTTTAAGAACACAAGGGTAGGCGGAGAGCCTTCCAAGTCAAGTCTGCAAAACTATGGAACAGGTTGATAATCTTCCTCACAGCAAATGGAAATCTTCTGAACTTTAGGATGAACCTTAAAATGTGGCTTTTTTCTAAATAAACAAAACAGCCTACAACGTTTTTTGTCACTAAAAGAAAAAGATTGGTCACTCTCGTAGTCAACTGGTGCATGTCAGGAGATTGCCATGCTTTACAAGTTGATGTTAATCATTATAATATGAGCTTGTATTTTCTGCCAGAGTTTGGTATCTAAACCGACTACGCTGTCCAGCCCACTCTGTGTCTCAGTGGGTAACCCTTTCTTTAAAATATTAAAGAGGAATGTGACATGTGGGTTCGTGTTGGCCTACGGCCGTCAATTTCCTGTCCCATTCGTTCCCTCATTCTATTTAGGAAATAGTGTATGCTTTTCTCTGGCTTCATTATCTTTGCCATTAGCCCTCCTACATTTGGGAGGTCATGGAATATTTCTCCCAGGGCGGTCCATATTCGGTGCCTGTGTGTCTTGAATGTAGTTCCGTCATGCTGGGTATTTGTTAGTGTGATTGCTGGAATGCGAGCTTGGTGAACACTGTTGGTCTGTACCCCAATAATACTGCTTAGCAGGTTTTTAATGTCACCTATAGCTAGGTTGATACCTGCAGTGTTTTTCCCGAAGTATGTAAATCCATTTCCCTGCCCCATCCAGCAACGATGCAACTTGGTTCTCAGCCCCTCTTTGTTTATCTGGGCCCATGGCATATATATAATCCCTGCAGCGCAGTAATGGGTACATTCTCATTCTAGGTGGCTTTGCAGGTTTCTCCTCAACATAATACTCCCATCTTGGTATGCATTGCAGCATGTAGAGGAAGTAACATCTAGGGTTTCCTCCTTCATGCCTGATGCAATCACTACTGCCATGTCCTCTAACTTAAACGATCCTTCAGTCAGCCAAGACCTGTCATATTGGTCCCTCTCCTCAGTCCAATCTGCTAATAGGTTGCAAAACAGGTCCACAAAAGTCTCGCTTTTCTATTTGGTTATTATCAACCTCTGGGTTAGTTTAGCTTTATCATGAACCGGTGCGGAGCAGTGCAATATCCTCGTTGCTGCTTCTCTTCTGTGTACGCACAGGTGCCATTTTGTTTTTACTGCATCGTGGGTGGGTAGGTACAAGGGTGCCTTGTTCCCTTATTTCTTGGTCAGCCCTGTTCCTTTTTCAACCAAACGGTGTGGCTCTGAGGCTTGCTAGTAGCCTTTCATCTACCTCCAAATCTTTCCAACGCTGTGCCCTGTACCTGCCCACGCTTCCTTCATGTAAACAGCGCGATATCGTGTAATCTTGCTCTATCTCCTGGTTGCATGCTCTTTCTCTCTTGAGCATCAGGTCACATCTCTCTTCTGCATGTCTTATGGCCTTTCTCTTTTGCTCTGAGCTATGTGCTGCTTTCATTGGCCTGGCTTCACCTTCAAATTCACTCCCTGTTTCCTCCTCTGCTACCAGGGCAAGCCCTGTAGCCCAACCCTCGTCATCGGTGCCCAGGGACTGAAGCTCCCTCTGCTCTCCAGAGCTCACTGAGTCAGTATCGAGAACCAGCACAAACTTTACTAGCACTTGTTTAAGCTATCCTGAACCAGTGGGAGTGTGTGTTTCACTTGCCTTCGAGATGTCACGTGTTGAGCGTTGTGGATGGGGAGTCAAGCTTGTGGGGACCTTCCCTAGGGACTTGGGCTGTGCAGAAGGCTTCTGGTTTGACTTGATTTTGGTTTTCTCAAGCTTAGACCTAACTGTCCTTTTTCAATTGGGGGGCTCGTCGGCTTCTATTATTGTTGGATCTGAGTATCCTAATGCAAGGGGAACTGAAGTGAATACATTCATCCCTGCATATGGTGGAAGATGTGCTGACGCCTTGCTTGCTATCGGCATTGTGGGGCTTTCGGTTTTAGCTTCTTCCAAGCTGGCCCATAATTATAACATTGACTCTCTTTTGTCTTTGTTTTGTCCTGCATATTTAGTCTTTACATGTGTTTTAGTATGTTCAATTATATGTGTGTCAAATGTTCCCCCCCCTTAGGAAAATGTGTGTGCCTTTGTGTAAATGCCACTCTTGGCAAAACTTACTAATTCTCTTTATCTGTTTTGGGGACATAGTTTCCATATGCTTCAATAGGGGATCCATGGCAAGTTTCGTAATTTGGATAAATACAACTCAAATGACGTTTTGTAGTTACATTTGTTTACTTGTAGGGGCAAATATACGTGGTGTACTCTTACAGATTGTTTACTAGGAGCTCAGCGCTTTTGCAATATTTGCATCAAACAGTTTGACTGAACATTTCAATAAAAACAAGATAAAAATGCATATGTATTGTTACAACATAGGGTAATATGTGAAATATTAGAATAGCATCTGCACAATCTCATTTTGTTCACACAATACAGTTTTCAATCGACAATCAAAACAACATCATCACATATATAATACAGTTCAATAATGGTTGACAGGAAAAATTACTTTGTTAATAAATTCGTATGCTCTCAGCACAGGTTATCCTCTACAAAGTGAAGACTTTCATGGAACACGTTACTAAGTGAGCTGGATAGCCAATATCCACTCCTCAGCAACAGTGGTAATCATAGAAAGCATATTGTAATAACTTGGGAATCATCATTTCCTCTTGGCCACACAAAAGTTACGCCCAGTTTCCTGAATCCAATTATTTCCCTATGTCTGAATTCCACCTTGTTAAATGTCCAAGCCAGAAGCACGGAATTTATAACACTTTTCAGCATTACCGTGAGCCAAGGCCACACGGGTAAAACCAATGTCAAAATGGAGTATTCATTAGGTGATAAAACCACAAGTAAAACGACACCGCTGCGTGGTGCAACTATTAGAAGACTGTTCTCATTCAGCACACTCTCCCACACTCACACAGCACCATAACACAGTTAGAGTAAAAAAAACACCTCGTACTATACCGGTTTAAAGCCAGAGCGAAACTTAGTCCTTGATCCAGGGAAGAAGACTGGAGTAACTAACAGAGTAACCAGGCAACAGTCGACAAATGGGGGGAGATGAGCCACGACTTGGGCAGTTCACCTACTTTATGAGTAGCAGAAATGGCTAGAGGCTATCCCAGTTCAAGAGGTTCCTCAATTCGCCTTCAGCCACCAGCCCATTTCTGCAAAGCACAGGTGGGTCACGCAGTCTCTCGACCCACTTCTGATCATTCTCAGAATTATTCCTCAGCCAAGTCACTTACTCTGACCACCGAGGCCCTAACCAGGCGATAGTACCTGGCAACACAAAGTTATTGGACCGGGTGAGGAGAGGAAAGTTGATTCACTGCCCTGAGGCAAGACGGAACACTGTTAATGGGGAGAGCTGCTGTCCCCGCACCCCTCAAGAAGTGATACACAACATCTGGTACACGTTGATTTGAGTCACATCATATAATCTGGTAACCATGAATCCCAAGTCGGGTTCTCCGTACCTCCCTGGAAACGAGGGACAACTTCTTCTGTGCAATGATACGAGTCGTACTAGACAATCCGATCACAATCATCCCACAGTCAGGGTCACCTTAGCTCCCTGGAATGAGGAACAACGTCTGGTCTGCCAAAACAATCCGGTCCCACACACACAGTTGCAAGTTCAGCAGTATCACACAAAGTAGAACGAGGCAATGCCATGAATGCATCCTCTCTCAGAGGATCGCAACCTGTGAATGCGGCTCAGATGACAAAGCAGGCTACGCTGAGTCCTCTCACCACCAGTGAGACACTTGTGCATGCTGAGGCTCCATGTTGCAGGGACCACACTCATTAGATGTTGGTACAGTTTGGGGGCTCCACATAAGGCAATATGTCTCTAGGTACAATACTTAGTTCCATACTCACCCCACCCTGCAGTCAGGATAAAGCAAATGAAGTAGGGCTTAGAAGGGCACCGCTCTCAAGGTGACACACGAATACACTGTAGGTCCCTCTCCAGAGGTCTTTGATGTCCCTGAGATTTCCACAAAAAACAGAGGGCAATCTAACAAGCCCTTGGAGAGCACACTTAAGTGCACCAAATATCAGTAGGGAGGTATGCCCAGGCCAGCCACTATTCAGGCAGGGTGCAAGGTCCCTTTCAATGACAGTCTCTTCCTTGTGAAGAACAGATTCCCCTGGCAGTGTGCACCAAACAGTCCATGATCTCTGGTTCCACGTCCCAACAAGTGTATCTCTCCCCTGCTGAAGTATGGCACCAGTAGTTATACTGTAGTGTGCTTTTGAAGTGGGGGGTGGTTCAGAGGTTTCCCCATTGAACCACAGATGTCTCCTCTAAATTTCATTCCTATCTGCCATGCTTCCTTGGAATGCAGATATTAGTCTTTAGTGGGGCCATGATCTGGTTTCCCAGAGGCCAAGCATCAAAACCTTTCCCTCCTAACCTATTCATCCAGTGCCTCAAATGGCAGATGGCTGTCATTCCAGTTGCATGCCCAATGTTTATAGCTGTCTCTGAGGAATGAACAGATGTGCTCCCCCAGCCTTCAGGGTAAACTGGAGTCAAACAAAAAGACACACAAAAGAGTTTAGTGCAGACAAAAATGTCCACTTACTAGTCAAAGCGGTACAAAAGGGGGTGGTGATGGACGGAGCATCTGAACCAATCATCCCCTTTTGTATCCCTTTCTAGACATGCATTTCTAAGCTATCAATGACAAATTCACCTTTACCACAAGGGAGGATTTGACATTGTGAATCCAATAATAGTGAACTACATGAGGCTGCTCCACTTCAAGCCACCACTGCAACTTAAAGTAATCTCTACCATGTTAACCTATGGGGAGAGCAAAATTCATAGGTAGTGAAAACACACATGGGGGCTCTTCACTACCTGGGCACGGAACACACATGTGCCCCCTGCCCTGCCTTTCACCTACCACATGCTCCCCCCCACCAGGACTCACCCTAGGGGTGCTCTAGTGTTAGTGAAAGGCACCTTCAGCATTTGCCAATGATTTAGAGAGGCCAACCTGAGCATAGGGGCAAATGCACACACACTGACCTACAATTGCAGGCTTGAGACATGTTTAAAAATGCCATGTAAGCTCCACTTCCTAACATGTGTAGGAAGGGAGTGCGCACTTTCACACTGCATTATAGAGGGAACGTGCCCAGAGTCCAATGGCTGCACAATGAGAATCAGCAAACACATGAAGAAAAAGCTAAATGTTTAGGGAAACACTACCTCAAGAGTGCCAGGTCTAACAGGCACTTCACTCATCTCCTAACAGTTAACAAAATGAAGATTCCATCAACCCTTTTATATGGTATAGAGACAATAAATATTAAGCAATGGCACTTTATACATAAGGTGGAGGGGAATATTCATCACACTATTTGCACTTTAAAGGCCATGGTCTCGATAGAAGTTTTAAGGCTTGAATCATGATTTGTGAGCACTTGCATAAGGGGGCTAGCTGCAATTCTACTATGGTATCACTATATTCAGTATGCAAAGGAAAAGTCCTTAAGGAGTCTTATGGCCATAGAATGCTTCTCTTCCACTATAAAGTCCTCTAATTTTTTAACTAATGTATCTGAAAGAAACAGGTTAGTATTAGATTCCTTACCTTAGAATATCCCCAGGCGTCAGTCTGGATCCGGAAACTTTTGCCTAGCAGTACCCCTGCGCGTCGGTAGGCGTCGTCTGCAGGCGTCCCCTGCGGCTCCGCGTCCGTCGTTGGCGTCGTGCGCCGTGATGACGTCGCTGGAGTATATAGACGCCGCCTCCGCGCGCTGACGTCAGTTCTTCTTTTTTCCACGCCAGTTAGCGCAGATCCGAGAAGTGCAGTACTCCGGTCTTTGACCAAAGTTTTTGATCTTTTGATCTTTTTGACTCTTCCTACGGTGCCAGTAGGATGCCCGGTTTTAAGAACTGTGATGACTGCGACCGCACGATGTCGGTCACGGACCATCACCGACTCTGCCTCCGGTGCCTGGGCCCCGACCACGACGTGGGCGCCTGTGTCGATTGCTGGGCCTTGACGAGTAAAGCTAGGCGGGAGCGGTCCCGCAAGCTACTCGAGCTGCGGGTGTCGGCCCCGCGTCGAGAGAGGTCCCGGTCCGGCCGGAGGTCTAGGGAGCGGTCGAGGGAGCGGTCGCGGAGCCGTCACGAACGCTCCGGAAGTCGTCACCATTCCTCTGGTTCCTCAGGTAGGAAACACAAGAAGTCGGGGCGTCGTCATCGTACCCCCGACTCCCCCCGACGCTCACGCGATGCGGCCGGGGGTTCGGGTGGCCGCGGCTCCGCATGAGCGGCCTGCTCCATACCCTACGGTCCCTGGGCAAGGCGCGACACCCGAGGAGATAGAAGAGTTCCTCATGGCCATGAGGAAGCTGTCTCCTCCGACGGGGCCTGCGGCGCCTTCGGGCCCTGTGTCCCCGTCCGAGGGCCCTAGCGGGTCGGGTGCTCCGGCCCCGGCGCCGCCGACGGCACAGGTCCCGGCGCCGCAGGGCCCTTCAGGATCGACACCGGCTGGCCAGCCGACCTCCCCGGCACCGATTCCATTGGGGCTACCCCCGACACCGTCCCCGCGTGACGTCGGTCCTCCGGCGCCGGCTCCGGGCAGCGCCGCCCCCATACCCTCTCCGACTCCAGCCACGGAGCCGAACCGGCGTCGCCCGACGCCGAGTCCGACGCCGATGGGGCCTGTGAACCCCGAGGAGCCGGCCTACTATGTTAATCCCGAGTATGATGAGGAGGTAGATTACGGAGAGGATTGGGAGGGGTCTGAAGACCCTCTGACACGTGAATGTCAGTACAATGTGGACTGGGCAGGTGACTTGGGGGACGCCAGTGGTCTAGATGAATCCCCTAACCCTGGCTTTGTCTCGCCTCCTACCGTGGCTTTGGAGGAGGGGGCAGCTTATTCAGTGGTGTTGATGAGGGCTGCCAAGGCCTTAAACCTTGAGCTCCCCGTCGCGGCCGTGAGGACTAACATCCTCACTGAGGTCCTCAAACCGCAGTCATGCCCACAGGAGCCACTGCTGCCGTTCAACGAGGCCTTGTCTGACGTTCTTTTGGGCACGTAGACCCGCAAGACTGGATGGTAGCGTTGGACTTGCAGGATGCATATTTTCACATCCCCGTCCTGCCGGCCCACCGGCATTACCTGCGGTTCACGGTAGGCCAAGGGCACTTTCAGTTTGTCGTGCTCCCCTTCGGCCTTACCAGCGCCCCACGGGTGTTCACAAAGGTGATGGCGGTGGTCGCAGCCCATCTGCGCAGGTTAGGGGTTTCAGTCTTCCCCTACCTAGACGACTGGTTGTTGAAGGCGAGCTCGCCCCAGACAGTCGTCCACCACCTTCAGATGACGGCAGACATCCTGCACGAGCTGGGGTTTTCCATCAATGTGCCGAAATCCCACCTGTGTCCCTCTCAAAAGCTCCTTTTCATCAGAGCGGTTCTCGACTCGGCGCAGTTTCGGGTTTATCCTCCGGAACGGCGAGTCCAGGATATACAGGCTTTGATTCCCATCTTCCAGCCGTTATCGCGGGTTTCGGTCAGGTTGACGCTGCGGCTGCTGGGGCTGATGGCTTCCTGCATCCTTCTGGTGCATCACACCCGGTGGCGGATGCGGGCTCTGCAGTGGGACCTGAAGTTTCAGTGGGCCCAGGATCAGGGCAACTTGTCCAACCATGTCTTGATCTCGGAGGGCACTGCGAGACAACTGCAGTGGTGGCTTACAGACCGCGATTGGGTCAGAGGCAGATCCCTCTCCCTTCCCCAACTGGAGCACGTTGTTGTGACGGACGCATCCCTCCTGGGCTGGGGAGGCCACTTGGGAGAGGCGGAGATCAGAGGCATCTGGTCTCCGGCGGAGTCCCGGCTCCATATAAACCTGTTGGAGCTACGGGCGATTCGTCTAGCACTGAAGGCATTCCTCCCCTTTGTCAGCGGGAGTGTAGTGCAGGTGTTCACGGACAACACCACCGCCATGTGGTACTGCAACAAACAGGGCGGGGTGGGGTCGTGGACCCTTTGCCAAGAGGCTCTGCGCCTCTGGCAATGGCTGGAACATCAGGGCGTGTCTCTGATGGTTCAACGCCTGGCAGGTTCTCTGAACGCCAGGGCGGACGAACTCAGCCGTCGGTGCTCGATGGATCACGAACTCCGACGTGGTGCAAGGCCTCTTTCTGCAATGGGGAGAGCCTTGGTTAGATCTATTCGCCACAGAAGAGAACGCGCAATGTCATCAGTTCTGCGTGTTGGAGTTTCCAAGACGGCACTCGCACGGCAACGCCTTTCGTTGCGAGTGGAGTTGCGGTCTGTTATACGCCTTTCCGCCTATACCACTTCTGCCCAGAGTGCTGAAGAAGATCAGGCGCGACCGGGCCCAAGTCATCCTTGTGGCTCCGGACTGGGCTCGAAGGTACTGGTATCCCGAGCTACTCAGCATGTCAGTCGGTCCCCCGATCCGCCTGCCTCTTCAGGAGGACCTTCTGTCGCAGCAGCAGGGGACGGTCCTCCACCCGAACCTGTCCAGCCTCCACCTCCATGTGTGGAGATTGAGCGGCGACAGTTGAGGCCATTTGACTTGCCTCCTGAAGTCTGTGATGTGATTCTGGCAGCCAGGCGTCCCTCCACTAAGTCGGTATACGCCTGCCGGTGGAACAGATTTGTGGCATGGTGCACAGCAAAGGCTGTGGACCCTCTTTCTGCCGCTCTTTCTGAGGTTCTCCTCTTTCTTCTCTCTCTTGCCCAGCAGGGCTCTGCTCTGGGCACTATCAAGGGCTACCTTTCTGCCCTTTCGGCCTTTCTGAGGCTACCTGATCAGCCTTCTTTGTTCAATTCCCCTATTGTAACAAGATTCTTGAAGGGCATCACACACATGTATCCACCTGTTCCGTTTGTGATGCCTCAGTGGTACTTGAACCTGGTTCTAACCTTCTTGATGTGTGCTCCCTTTGAGCCACTTCATTCCTGTCCTCTCCGTCTCCTGACTTTAAAGACGGCCTTCCTGGTTGCCATCACCTCTGCCAGGAGAGTGAGTGAGCTCCAGGCTCTTTCTGTCAAACCTCCTTTCATGTCCATTCATCCAGACAAGGTGGTTCTGAGAACTGGACCTTCTTTCCTGCCCAAAGTGGTCTCTGCTTTTCACATCGGACAGTCCATCACCTTACCCTTCTTCTTCCCGCCACCGCATCCCTCAAAGGATGAAGAGCGGCTCCATCGTCTGGACCCAAAACGTGCGCTCTCATTTTATATGGATCGCACACGCCAGTTCCGGTTGGATGACCAACTGTTTGTTGGCTACTTGGGTGCGAAGAAGGGACGGGCGGTGCATAAACGGACCATCTCTCGGTGGGTCGTTCTGTGCATCAAAGCGTGCTACTCTTTGGCTCAGAAGGAGCCTCCTGTTGGGCTGAGGGCCCATTCCACTCGGGCCACAGCGGCTACTACTGCCCTGGGCCGGGGAGTCCCCTTGCAGGACATTTGTCAGGCGGCTACGTGGGCCTCGCTGCACACATTTGCGAGGCACTACTGCCTGGACAGTCAAGTCCGGAGGGATGGCTTCTTTGGCCGTTCTGTCCTCCAGGACTTTCTGGCGTGAGATTGTATTGGTTCGAAGACCACCACCGGGGTTGGTATTGCTGGGGTATCTATTCTAAGGTAAGGAATCTAATACTAACCTGTTTCTTTCAGATGAACAAGTTACTTACCTTCGGTAACGATATATCTGTAAGAAACAGTAGTTAGTATTAGATTCCTTACCGCCCCACCCATCCTTCCCGTTCTGCGAACTGATACATAGGGTTAAGGACATCCCTTTCAGGGCCCTAGTTTCAAATGGCACCAGTGTTGGTTCTTACATGGCTCTGCGTGTTCTGGCGCGGAAAAGCTGTGTACAAAGAACTGACGTCAGCGCGCGGAGGCAGCGTCTATATACTCCAGCGACGTCATCACGGTGCACGACGCCAACGACGGACGCAGAGCCGCAGGGGACGCCTGCAGACGAGCAGGGGTACTGCTACGCAAAAGTTTCCGGATCCAGACTGACGCCTGGTGATATTCTAAGGTAAGGAATCTAATACTAACTACTGTTTCTTACATATATATTGTTACCGAAGGTAAGTAACTTGTTCTTTATCTGCACTTCAGCACTTTTCCCTGATTAGATCAGACATAAGGAATATGAGCCATCTCCACCTCAAATTGTTTTAAAGCTCGCCTTGACAAAATTATCGTTGGAGAATAATATGGTTATATGTAGTAAGAAGCCTCACTTCCAGTGACTTACTCAATCATGTCATCCTCAAGTGTATTTGAACTGGAACCTGGAACACAGGGTGCAAAGGTGTATAATACTTTGCAGGTTGCAATGTTAACCATTAAAAACTGTGACTTATGCATGGCAGAAAGTCGCTTGGGAGAAAAGAATTTGCACAGTGTGTTATAATGGTGGTCAGACTATCGAATATGTTATATTTGTCTGCCTCGCTTTGAGGATCTACCAACAGAGATTTTTAAAACCATTTAAAAATATATATATGGAATTACAACTGCTAAAGCTAATATGGAGGTGATAAATTGTCCTGTAAATGAATTAATGTACTGCGATATATATATCTTTTTTTTGCTTGATTTCTCTAGTTGCATTAATTGTTGTATTTGATGTATTTAATAGATTGTAGAACTCATAGTCAGATCTAAATCTTTAATAAAAAACCTTGAACCTTTGATGGAGATATTTGTACTTGTGGACCTTTTGGTTCGTGGTTATATGGCTATAGTCCCTTCTGGATATGGACTGGTTATTAAGACATTATTATATATTTATTCTACCTGGCTCAGCTGTGAAAAAGGAGATCAGGCAATGTATCGTGGAACCGAAGGTACTGGTTGGCCTTTCAACACGTGCCCTTTTCTGTCTTTAAACAGATAGTGAAAGACGAAGCATTGACAGATTTTATATTGAAGGGCAACAACGTTGTCAGGTAAATATTTCTGAAATTTCAGGTGCACATTAAGAAGGTTGTGTCAAAAATGCTTAGGCAGTCAGGCAGCCACAGTAGGTTATTCCCATCCCTGCTAATTAAGAGTAGCAAAAGTCATTGTCTTTAGTAAATTCAGCACTGTTAGACCATAGGTCTCTTTGAAAACCAACTGGAGGGGTCCATGCACCACACTGCAGATAGCTTGAAAACTGTGCCTGCTGCAGTTTAAAAAATAATGTTACACCAAAATGAATCACCCCAGCAAAACCCTCTTTTGTTTGCCCTGACTTTGCCCCATTGAGAGCCCCCGTGTGCCTCCATCAATAGTACCAAAAAAGAAAAGTGAGCCAGAGGCGCATCTGTTGGGAGTAGCTTATTTGGTATGGATGGCTTGTGAGTGGAGGAAGGTAGCGGAGTCTACAGGCTAAAGTATGGTATTAATGCATGTGGGGAACATTTCCTTTTTGACAATGAACAATGTTGTGTGGGTAGCGCACAGGCTAAAGTTATGAACGGTTAAACTATTGTGGTGTGCTCCTGAGGTATCACTCTCTACCTCTTAGAGTTTTTTTAACATAATCAATATAAGCATCCTCTTGTATTCAGAGGATGACCATCTAGGCACAGCTCAAAAAGCGCTGAGAGCGCTTAATTCTTGAATATTATTAATCCAATGAATGTTCTTCTTGAATGTAATTCTTTATTCAGAAGAGGAATTTTTATAGCGAACAAATAGAAAGGGCTAAGAACTCAAACAAACAACTTTATGATGTAGTGAAGCAACTGGCAGGGGAAGCTCCTGATCTGCCCCCCCCCCCTTTGCAATTTTTCTGGAATGCTTTGGCCAATTTTTTCTTCACTAAAGGTAATGATATTTACCTAGCTTTCTCTTCCACAGATAACTCTATCACATCATCTATTTGCACCTCCCCTCTTGATTGCACCCTAAACCAATTTAAAGAAATCACAGAAGCACAAACTATGGACATTATTAAAACTATAAAAACAGGATCGGCCTTGGACCCCTGCCCACGCAAAATCTTTCCCCCTGTCATGAATTTCATAACAGATGTAATTACAAAAATATGCAACGCTATGTTTAAATATACATATATATTGTTACCGAAGGTAAGTAACTTGTTCTTTATCTGCACTTCAGCACTTTTCCCTGATTAGATCAGACATAAGGAATATGAGCCATCTCCACCTCAAATTGTTTTAAAGCTCGCCTTGACAAAATTATCGTTGGAGAATAATATGGTTATATGTAGTAAGAAGCCTCACTTCCAGTGACTTACTCAATCATGTCATCCTCAAGTGTATTTGAACTGGAACCTGGAACACAGGGTGCAAAGGTGTATAATACTTTGCAGGTTGCAATGTTAACCATTAAAAACTGTGACTTATGCATGGCAGAAAGTCGCTTGGGAGAAAAGAATTTGCACAGTGTGTTATAATGGTGGTCAGACTATCGAATATGTTATATTTGTCTGCCTCGCTTTGAGGATCTACCAACAGAGATTTTTAAAACCATTTAAAAATATATATATGGAATTACAACTGCTAAAGCTAATATGGAGGTGATAAATTGTCCTGTAAATGAATTAATGTACTGCGATATATATATCTTTTTTTTGCTTGATTTCTCTAGTTGCATTAATTGTTGTATTTGATGTATTTAATAGATTGTAGAACTCATAGTCAGATCTAAATCTTTAATAAAAAACCTTGAACCTTTGATGGAGATATTTGTACTTGTGGACCTTTTGGTTCGTGGTTATATGGCTATAGTCCCTTCTGGATATGGACTGGTTATTAAGACATTATTATATATTTATTCTACCTGGCTCAGCTGTGAAAAAGGAGATCAGGCAATGTATCGTGGAACCGAAGGTACTGGTTGGCCTTTCAACACGTGCCCTTTTCTGTCTTTAAACAGATAGTGAAAGACGAAGCATTGACAGATTTTATATTGAAGGGCAACAACGTTGTCAGGTAAATATTTCTGAAATTTCAGGTGCACATTAAGAAGGTTGTGTCAAAAATGCTTAGGCAGTCAGGCAGCCACAGTAGGTTCTTCCCATCCCTGCTAATTAAGAGTAGCAAAAGTCATTGTCTTTAGTAAATTCAGCACTGTTAGACCATAGGTCTCTTTGAAAACCAACTGGAGGGGTCCATGCACCACACTGCAGATAGCCTGAAAACTGTGCCTGCTGTAGTTTAAAAAATAATGTTACACCAAAATGAATCACCCCAGCAAAACCCTCTTTTGTATGCCCTGACTTTGCCCCATTGAGAGCCCCTGTGTGCCTCCATCAATAGTACCAAAAAAGAAAAGTGAGCCAGAGGCGCATCTGTTGGGAGTAGCTTATTTGGTATGGATGGCGTGTGAGTGGAGGAAGGTAGCGGAGTCTACAGGCTAAAGTATGGTATTAATGCATGTGGGGAACATTTCCTTTTTGACAATGAACAATGTTGTGTGGGTAGCGCACAGGCTAAAGTTATGAACGGTTAAACTATTGTGGTGTGCTCCTGAGGTATCACTCTCTACCTCTTAGAGTTTTTTTTAACATAATCAATATAAGCATCCTCTTGTATTCAGAGGATGACCATCTAGGCACAGCTCAAAAAGCGCTGAGAGCGCTTAATTCTTGAATATTATTAATCCAATGAATGTTTTTCTTGAATGTAATTCTTTATTCAGAAGAGGAATTTTTATAGCGAACAAATAGAAAGGGCTAAGAACTCAAACAAACAACTTTATGATGTAGTGAAGCAACTGGCAGGGGAAGCTCCTGATCAGGCCCCCCCCCCTTTGCAATTTTTCTGCGATGCTTTGGCCAATTTTTTCTTCACTAAAGTTAATGATATTTACCTAGCTTTCTCTTCCACAGATAACTCTATCACATCATCTATTTGCACCTCCCCTCTTGATTGCACCCTAAACCAATTTAAAGAAATCACAGAAGCACAAACTATGGACATTATTAAAACTATAAAAACAGGATCGGCCTTGGACCCCTGCCCACGCAAAATCTTTCCCCCTGTCATGAATTTCATAACAGATGTAATTACAAAAATATGCAACGCTATGTTTAAATCGGGGATCTATCCAGATGTGTTGAAAAGCACCCTGTTAAAACCTCTCTTAAAAAAACCACATCTGGATAAAGACGATCTAAAAAATTATAGGCCAATAGCTAGCCTCCCTTTTTTGGCAAAGGTGGCAGAGAAAGCTATGAATCATCAGTTATCTGAATACATCGAGGAACACCACCTGTTGGACAACACTCAGTTTGGGTTCCGTAAACTACATGGCACAGAGACAGCCCTTATTAAAGCCGCAGAGGACATTAGAGTCATCAGAGACCATGGAGGAACAGCGGTGCTTGTTCTGTTGGATTTGTCCGTGGCCTTCGACACGGTCCATCATTCCACTCTGATCGACCGTGTCGAAAAAATGAGTATCCAAAAGGTAGCCAAGAACTTGCTTGCCTCCTTCTTATCTGGAAGAAAACAGGCTGTTACCATGGGACAATTCCAATCGGCCCAGCTGTCCCTCCCTTGTGGGGTCCCTCAAGGCTCATCCCTCAGTCCGACACTTTTTAACATGTATGTGTCGGACCTAGCAAGAATCATCAAAGCATATGGGATGAGCCTTACCTCTTACGCCGACGACACCCAGTTGGTGCTAGCCATTAATAACGATGGAGAAGAGGTGGCGGAATGCTTCCAGGAGGGTATGCTGGCTAATGGAGGATGGATGGCCTCCAATTGCCTTAAACTTAACTCCGAGAAGACGCAGGTTGTCATCTTTGGAACGCTTTCCCCAAGCTGGTCCTTCATTTGGTGGCCGTCATCTTTTGGATCTCTGCCAACCCCTGCCTCAAAGGTTAGGAACCTGGGTGTTGTTTTTGATGACAATCTTAATTTTGCTGCACACGCCAATCAAATAGCCTCAACTGCATTCCATAAGTTAAAACTTATACGAAAAATAATACAATTTCTTCCCGATAGCACCGGAAAAACTCTGGTAAGCACATTGGTACTATCTTCTTTAGATTATTGTAATGGCCTTTTTGCCAATGCACAAACTCGGGTTGTAAACAAAATGCAATCTATACAAAATGCTGCGGCAAGATTGCTCTCCAGGACCCCCAAATTTAAACCAATTGCTCAAACGATTCAAAATTATAATTGGTTGACCATCAAAAACCGCATTAAATTCAAGACTCTCTGTCTGGCATTCAAAGCCGTACACAAACAAGGTCCACAGTTCCTCATAGATCAGCTCACAGTCTATTATCCTACCAGACAACTTAGATCCACGACAACGTATCAACTGGTAGTACCACGAACCAAGACTGTCTCCTGGGGGGACAGACGGTTCATTGTAACCGCAGCCAGACTTTGGAACACAGTCCCACTTTCTATCAGGTCAACGCAATCTCTTCTACTATTCCGTAAAAATTTAAAGACCTGGCTGTTTGACCAGTAAACCACATTACGATCTAACAATGGACCGGCTTTGTTATCTTTTTAAAAGTCACGCACTAGGTCTATAGCGCCGAGACGCCCACGGGCCTTTGTTCGCGCTATACAAATTTAAAAAATAAATAAATAAATTGTATTCATTTACTTCTTTAAAACTCTTTTCTTGTCATCAATGATATTTGTTGTAGATTTCAATATTCGTTTTCCAAAGGCATTCCCATTGCATTTCATGCACAATGTGCACTTCTTCAGGGGGATATCTAGACAAAAATGTATGAGCTCATATGAGGATAGTGTCCTACAAACGTTAGTTTCCTGTTATTTATAAATTTTGGAATGAGCTGGGCTCTTGGTTGACATAAGAAAGCAGATTATGATATTTGGTGGGTGGGCTCAGTTCTCAAAAGTGAAGAGCTTGTTGTGTATTTCTGACCTCCAGTGGTTGCCAGAATCTCTGAGACTGTGACCTTTTTACCCATTAATTCTTGTATTTTTTTCCTGTCTATCCAGATTGGGAGAGCCTAAGGACTATGGTGGCATTGTCTCCTTCCTCTGCTCTTCTGATGCCTCCTACATCACTGGAGAGACCATTGTAGTTTCTGGGGGTGGCATGTCCCGACTCTAAAAGCTGATTTCTATTTCAAGGTAGTTGCTGTAATCTCTGTTTGCAAATTATGGGGTATATTATTTTCCTGGTAGAGACTGACAAAAACATACACTGTTTATCCGACCAGCATCTCTTAAACACCGGAAAAGCTATAAGGCAAAATCATCAAAGTTTGGTCTTTGTGCTTCTGAAAGACTGACAGCACTGTGGATCAGATTATAGGGCAAAGCGCGATATGTGGCAAAGAGCCTGTCTACGGCATGAACCGTGATGGACCTTGTTGCAAGCAAATCTTTTTTTGCAAAGGCTGCAGCCGTCTACACCAGTATTACATTTGCAAGTTTAGTCTGAATTACAACACACTCAAAATAATTTGCTGGCATTTTCATACAATGCATAATTAATTGTTTTGGCAATGCATGGTTAGGGTTGTTTGAATACTCTGTGTGGTAAATATATGCAACTTAATTTAACAAGGCGAGGCTCCATTGACTGTCAACTGGAGAATGCTGCAACGTTGAAAAATTTAATATTTATGTTGCTGATAAAGCAAATTAAAGAATGTCTTGTTTTGATGAGTCAGCACCTAGGTATTGTTACAATAAATTGGGTAGCAACTTTTCATTTGTGTAATAAACTGGAGGAGGTCTGGTCAAAATATTAAAATTCCATATGGGTTGCGGGTGTCATGATATATTGAAGGAAATCCCTTAATGTAGAATGAAATTTGCTGTAAGTGATATTACAAAGAATGCGCCACTTCATTCTAAAGATTTTATTTCTACTGGTAAAAAACAACTGAGAGGTACATTTAGTAATGCAAGGGAGGGCCACAAAGCTTCCTGCTAGACATACTGGGAGCTTACCACAGCCTTCATAGACCTTTTTCGCCCAAAGTGCTCATAATGACATGAAACTGAAAAAAATCCAAAAGGTACTTGAGGACTTTTGTGCTAAATACTGCTCGGATCCAGACAGAAAAACTGAACAACAGAAAACTCAACCTAAGAATCTTGTGTTGTTCACTCAGTGTGCCGGACTGGGCAATTGAGAAAAGGTTGCGTTGTGAAATTGCAGGTGGGTTCCCACCTTTAAATAAGGTAGGGAAACAGAGGATATGTCGGAGTGGGAGCTTTGCCAATTTAGGGAAACCAACCCTACATCTGCTTGATCTCTTTACTGTGAAGCCGTTCTCTGATACAGGCACCATGAATCATAACGAGCATTGCCTGAACCTACAATTTTATTTATTATCATGATTTTTGTATACAGGCACACATCCCTAGCATTTTATTAAATAAAATGTTGGAAATATCACCCATTCTATAAGTGCTCGCATTTATCAACAAATCAACCCAGCTCAGTGGTCCTACACAAAATAGTAGCAGGAAACACCCTGGGTTAAGTCCACCTATCAGTCTTAATGGCTCTCCAGTGAGGTTCTTCCAAAGTCTCTCTATCTACCAAGACAAAAAAGTAGAGCTAATGCTCCTCTTTAAGCCAACACTTGTTTCACAGTCCACCATAAGCATATCATCTAGTGACATTCTCTACATCCCAGCTGTATTCACTTAACCTCATAGGAGCGTCGAACGTTCAGCGCCCAGTGCTGAACGTTCGAAGAACGAATGCTGGCCCGTCGGCCAACGGTCGTGCGCAGCACTGGCAAGGTAGTGCTTGCGACGACCGTTGGCCGACGGCAGCACTTAAGGGGCTAAAACTTTGGGATTTTTTTACAAGAAATTACAGAAATAATGTTATTAGACATGTATATGGGTCTAAAATGTGTTGTATTTTGTAAGAAGCGCCCTAATACATTTTTCTGCACATTGACATGTGGCAAGGCAGGCAAATATAGCATTGGAAGCACCAACACATGTTGGCAAAGCCGGCAGATCTGTATTACTAGCAAGGGGGACCCCCTCTAAAGGAAGCTCAGGTCAGGGAGAAGAGGGGAACACAACTGAGAAATTATATATGACACGCTCCCTCGCGACCTCTATTTCTTTAGCTTTTCAGCTAACATTAAGGGGTCGATTAGGATCGCGGACGGACTTGCGTCCGTCCGCGACCCCAGAGCAGGAGGGAACCTCCGCATGGCATGCGGAGTTCCCTCCTGTGCAATTAGGATGTGACCGCAAGGGTTGCGGTCACATCCTCTACATTTAACATTGCGGCGGGTGGAGCTTCAAGCTGCACCCGCGGCAATGTTAAAAATGCACGCATTGCATTTGCATGCAGAAAGAGGCAGGCACTGCGCGGTGCCTGCCGCTTTCTGCATGCAAATGCAGGGGGGTACCATAGGTACCCCCCATGTGCACCCCCCACACCCCCTTCACCTAGGGGGCCCGCAACGGGCCCCCGCAGTGAAGTTCCGTATGCTTTTCCACGGCGGAAAACCCGCTGCGGAAAAGCATAACTCACTGGCCATCCTAATATGGTAGACGGTGTCTGGAAGACACCGTCACCATATTAGAGCTTTTCCGCCGCGGTTGTAATCCGACCGCGGCGGAAAAGCTGCGGACGGAAACCAGGACCCACCAGCCATCCTAATGTGGCGGTGGGTCTTTGGTCAGTCCGCTGCGGTTTTTCCGCATCCTCGGGGCCGGCGGTGGCTTCCGCCGGCCCCGAGGATGCGGAAAAACCGCAATCGTAATGACCCCCCTAGTATGGGCTAAACATTATTGTATACACAATTTGACACTAACAATATAATTTATTTGGCACAGTTTTATTATTCAAAAATAGTTATCTCAAAATATATTTTATATTTTTCTATTCATTCAAGACAATAAAAACATAAATTTTCATTTATATTAAGTGTTTTTATACATAGTTACACACTACCAACCCATGGTAAACTAAATATGCCATGTGGCTCCGGACCCATGAAAAAATGATACAAAACAGTTTTCTTAGCACAAGCTCACTCAATCACAACCAAACACATTCATACACCACCCAAAAAAACAATGTTCATATCTGGATCATGGGGAGACTTAGAACTGATGAGTCTCCACAGCCCTGTTGTATAAGCTGGTACAACAGGGTTTGGCAGATCAGGACTTTGCAGGCTGGTGTGATGGCTAATTTTTTATTGAATGCATATTTGTCACAAAAATAAAAAGAAACGTATCACTTTTCAAACATGCTGGCCATATACTTGCAAAAAACATTTTAAACTAAGAGCAGTTTCATATGCTTTTAATAGAACAGATGTGTGCTTTCTATCAGGTAGGTGTACTTGGAACTCTTATAGAAACCCTTTTTATTTTTAATCCATATGACACGAAAATGTCACTAGCACAAAGCAAAGATTCTGCTGGCTTTGAATTATTGTAGACTGAAGTCATAGTTTAAACATGGATGACTAAAGGAATTCAAACAGAATAAAGAATGGATGGAAAAATAGTGTTAGCAACGTCAAATATTGGCATACCAGCCCTAGCATTGACGTGTTCTTCTTTTTAGGCGATGTGCATATGTTACAAGTCAAAAAGCCGTCATGCAAGACAGCCAATGGCAAGTGAACTGGCTGATTGCATCATGGTGTATGCTGTGGTGGACATAAGCAAAATGGGAATGGCTGTTGAACAGGTCAAAGGAAGACAAGGGCTTACTCAAAGCCCCCTCTACATATATTTGTATATGCATGTTTTTATTTAGAATTGTTTTATTACATTAGACTGCCAAAAACGCTAAAGCTGACTTAAGGCCAGAACTAAAAAGAATTCCTAGATAGGAGTGTGGATAACAAGTGTCTATTGCAGATACAAAACAATGTACACAAATGATTTCAGACGATTTTAATAAGTTGTTGAGAGAGAGGAATGAATTGCAGTGAGTAATTACTCTATATAAATATTTGAAAAAATATATAATTTATAGGTTTTCAAGCAGATTGCACCACAATCACTTCTCCAACTCCCACCAACATAAGAATTCTAGACAGCCCCAGATATGAAGGTTACTCTTCCGCTAAAATATAATACAAGCTGAGCAGTTGGTCACGGCCTATGTTTTGAACAGAAAGGAGGTGGTTTATATAAAAAAAAAAGGCAAAGGATTTCTCCCAGGTTTTGGAGGCCATTTTTGATTATTCCTGTTCCTAATAAGGGTACCTCTCATAACGGTCAAAAATAGGAAAAAAGCATTGAAAGAGGACTAAAGAAGCTGGAAAGTCAGCGGCCCTCCGGCAGATCGGTCGCCAATGAACCCTATACAGGAACTGAGAGTGGGCGGACTAGACATCAACCAGTTTCTAAGTTCCCTAAATATGATGTTGACCTATTTTAAGCGATATTACAGTGATTATTCAACCTTTGCTTCAGATATGGAAAGGTTTCATCGGCTGTTTCAATGATGACTTCCCCGACTTTGATAGAATAATGGAAATGCAGCGCAGCCCAAACAGTCCTAGAAGACTGGCTCTTAGGGGTTGATTTCCTAACATTTCACGCAACGCCATGCATCTACCAAAGTGCTTCAATGTGCTGCATTGTTTGGAAAGGAGAGCAGAACAGTGCCATATCTATCAAGATATGGTGCTGTTTCTCTCCTCACCTACTCTGGCGCTCTTCGAGACTGCCTTGAGACACACGCACGATAGTGCAAGAGTTTGTGCATGACAGCAGCATATGTTTGTACCCTTCTAGTACAAATCACTATGTTTAAATATAACTTGAAATATTTTGCACATTGGAAGTGGGATGTACAGTATAGGCCACATGCAGTGTTGGTGTTTGCTAATGCTACTTTAGCTCCTTTCCATTAAAGAAGGTTTTGCGCTGAAAAGCCAACCCAAACACCTTTTGTGACACAAATCTGTAGAAATTGTAAATAAATCTGTTTCATACCTACATAGTAGATAATCCTGCTTGTCCTGGCATACTTTTAGCATAAAACTACTGTCAGGCAGGTATAAGTGTCCTATCGTTAGGAAAAAAATATTTTGTTCTTTTCTACATAATGTAACATTGTGCTTCTAGAGGCTTTTCATAAGCTATTTTGCAGCCTAAACAGATTCTCTTACTATATACCCTTCCTCCAGTGTTTTAACCATTTTTGAATGCATGATTAGTTTCCTGGGAAAGTATGACTACTAATGTGAACAAAAAGAGTTTTTCTCCTAGGGTTGATTTGTCTTAGGCACTGGACCTATGCAGCTAACCTCCGAGCTTCCAGGCAAGGAAACTGGACAGGGTCTTACTGGCCCACCTACTGAATAAATCATAGCAACAGGCCAGTCTAGAGATGGCTCCATCCCGTTCCGTTGGATTAGTAGAGCGCATGGTTAACCAGATGATTTCCACCGCTTAGAAGAACCAACAGAACCCACACCCTTTCTGCATCCAGATCAAGAGAATGGCTAGTTCACAAACAGCCAGGTTTTCAGAGACTTCCTAAAAGTGGTTTCTAGATCCACTTGGTGAAGTCTGCTCAGCAAGAATTTCCATAACTTGGAGGCCAGATACATAATAAACGAGCGGCCTCCTTTTTGGTGCCATCTTGAGATGTTGTTCAGAAAAGGGGGTGGTGATGAACAGAGTGTCTGAATTAAGCAGACCACTCTTACCCAGTCCAAAGATCAGGGCTTGATCCATCACCGTTTTTTAGCTCACTGCACCATCCCAGCTCAGAACTTGGCTATATGCAAATTAGTCTTACCCTGGCCCAGTGCATCATGGGAACAGGGCAGACCAAACTACAAAGCCAATTCTTATACTGGGAAGGAAACAAGCTACCGGGGACCGGTTTCTGGCATTTCAGCCGTCTTCGGCCCGGCTTGCTTGAATCCTGATGGTGCAATGAGCAAGGGACTCACATCTGAGTATACCCTTCCACGCTTATGGTGGACAAAAATTATTCAGAAAAGGGGGTGGTGATGAACAGAGTGTCTGAATTAAACAGACCACTCTTACCCAGTCCAAAGATCAGGGCTTGATCCATCACCGTTTTTTAGCTCACTGCACCATCCCAGCTCAGAACTTGGCTATATGCAAATTAGTCTTACCCTGGCCCAGTGCATCATGGGAACAGGGCAGACCAAACTACAAAGTCAATTCTTATACTGGGAAGGAAACAAGCTACCGGGGACCGGTTTCTGGCATTTCAGCCGTCTTCGGCCCGGCTTGCTTGAATCCTGATGGTGCAATGAGCACCATGCACTGGGACAGGAACAGACTAATTTGCATACAGCCAGGTTCTGAAACTGGGATGGTGCAGTGAGCTAAAAAACGGCGTTGGATCTAGCCCTGATCTCTTGACTGGGTGAGAGCTTTCTGCTTAATTCAGAGACTCTGTCCCTCACCACCCCTTGTTGTAAATATCTTGAGATGTTGGTTAGCCGACTTCAACACATTTCCATGGATGTAGGGTTCAGCTAGAAATTGTAATAGCTGGAAGCCTTTGATGTAATAGGCACTATGAGCACTACAAAGGGTCTTGAACTGCACCCACTATTCCATCTAAAGCCAGTGCTGACTGATGCCTGGGGATGTTTAAAAGAAGGCGGGCCTCCACATTTGCATGACCTGTAGTCTTTTTATTATGCAGCGAGGGTATCAATAATATAGGGAATTTCCATTATCTTGACAAGAGCCTGTATACTAAGCCTTATGGAAAAGAAAGGAAGAAGATCTAGCACTTTCCTGAGCATTCTAAGTATGACATAACAGCTCTCTGCGAGGTTCTTGGCTTAGCACTCTATGGTGAGCAAGGTGTCCAAGCTCTTTATAGGGTTTTTGGGGTTGGGTGAATTCCCTAAATTGTCCTGCAAGGGTATCAGTGCCTGATTCTCAATGTAATTACCCAGTAGCACGGTCTCCGTTTTGTCCCCGTTGAGTTTGAGGCAACTAGTTGCCATCCAGTTGGCCATTTCCTTTAAAGAGTGTGAACAATGTTCTGGGGAGATAGATATGACTATTTGACTATTGACCACCCAAAGGCTTAGATGATTTTAGCGATGGGACGCATACAAAGATTGAAGAGGGTAGGGCTTAAAGCCGAACCCTGAGGGAAAATGAGTAGCATGTCTGATCAAGCTCTTGAAAAGTTCTACCGTTGAGAAAAGAAGTTAGCCATGTTAGCACCCTATCTTTTATACCCACATCTGTGAATCTCTGGGATACTACTGCCTGGTCTACTGCGTCAAAGGAGGCACTGAGATATAAAAGGATAACTTCTGCGGAGCCACCTTCATCTAGGAGCCATCTGAGTTCCACAGCTAAAAGTGCTGTTTCTGTACTTTGTTGCAGTCTAAACCCCATTTGGACAGGATGGGAAAAAAATTAATTCCAGAAAAGAAGAAAGATGTTGCTTTACATGCTTCTCCAAAAGGTAAAACACTCCTGGCACAAGGTGATGGTCCTGTAGTTTCCCATCAATAATGGGTCCAAACTAGGCGTTTTTTCACCACTGCATGTTTTCTTTGAGGGAGAACCCACCCACTGGTAAAGACAGGTTCCATAGGCCCTGCAAAGCAGGAAAGATGTTCTCTGAGCTTTGTTCCAAAATGTGGCGGGCAGCTCGGTCTTAAGGTGAGCCCGACTTAACCATGCTGAAAAGCGTCACAATTTGTTCCCTGTGCTCTCATGCCCACCACCAAGGGGCTGAAATGTGTGACTTTCCACTGTTATAATAAGCTTCTGGACCCTCCCCTTCATGCATATACTGACTTCCAGCCATTTGAATGCTACTTGGAAATTGCCATCCATTCCCAATCCACGCAGGGGTTTTGTTGAAGCCAGCCTGCTTCCATGAAACTACATTACTTAGAATTGCCTGCTCACTGCTTTATCTCCACCCCTGCAGGCTAAGGATGGGTGGAGGAATTTAGCTCACCTGTGGCTGGATGCTGCTAGCATGCTCACACCTGATGCATGTGATTACTGTGAGCTCTTTTAAGCTCCGCTCCCTTCAGTCCAGCGTTGATCATTTTAGCTTTGTGCTGGTGAGACCGACCCTTGTTTCCTAAACTTTTATTGTCCTTGTTTCTAGAATTCCTGAGCTAAAGCTATTACTTGTGCCTAAGTTAGCACTGCCTGCAGTGCTACTTTGTTTCCTGAGTTCCTGAGCTACAGTTTTTCGTTGTTGTTCTTCCTGAGCTGCAGCTATTTCTTGTTCCTGATTTGCACTGCTTGCAGTGCTCTCATGACTCCTTGTTTCCTGAGCTGCAGCTATTTCCTGTTTCCTGACGTAGCGCTGCCTGCCAATGCTACTTAGATTCCAGAGCTATAGCTATTCATTGTTCCTAAATTAGCACTGCTTGCATTGATTCCTAGATTACTTGATTCCAGAGCTTTTGCTATTCCTTGTTTCTGATCTAGCACTTTCTTCAGTGCTACCTTTTTTCCTTGATTCATATTCCAGTACTACTCTAGTGCTCCCTTGAGCCTCTCTCCTTCTGTATTTACCTTTTCCCAGACCCTGCTTTTCTTCCCATTACTTTTGTTTGAGTTCCTAGTTTGCTGTCTTTCTATTCCTGCTATCTTGCTTCTATTACCTTGTAAGTTTGTTACTTGCTTTCTGTCAAGTGTGCCCTGTGATTTCTTTCTTTTCCTGTTAAGCACTCCTTGCTAGCTCCTTGACTATCGTGCTTGTGTTTAGTTCCACTCCCTTGCTGTTACTACCTTGAATGTTCCTGTTTGATCGCCACGATCCGTGGGCACAGCTGACAACCTAGGTGGTGTTTCTTGTTCACTGTGAGTAATGTCTTTGAGTTGCATTTATAACATCAGTATAGGTATCTGCTCCACAGATACTGCCTTTGGATGCATATCCTATATGTGGGTATTTGCAGTCAGTACCTGTAACAGCAATTGTGAGTGAGAAAATTACTGAGCTTCAGTCTTACTGTGTGGAGCTCCTGAGCGCCTTATCCGACATTCCCTTTATTGTTAATGTTGTTGTGTATATATATGTCTTGCTCGTGCGTTCTGGGTGTAGATATTCTGAAAACTAAATTGTCTCATGAGTGCCTATCCTTTCTGAGTCTTAGCCATTTTGTTCCTGTGTGCAGGCTTCTCCTTTGGATCCCTTTTCTCCTCTGACTTCCTGTGTGGCAGCCAAAAGTGTAGAGATATGTACATTGACAAGCAAAAAATAGATTTTATGAACAGATTTAGCTATTTGGGCATCTAGTTTGATTATATCGCCACATGGACTTGTGCGGTCCATGCCAGAAAACTGGCTTTTATGAAAACTTCTGCCGCCTTAGTAAATTTTTCAAAAATGTTGGGCAGGAGGCCTCCACGTGAGCTGCTATTAATAGATAGAGCAAAATCTTGACGGCCATGGATGGTGCAGGGGTATTGGTATAATCTGATATTCATGCCTTGCAAGTTATTGAAAATCTGATTTTAAAATATATTCTGGCATTCCCGGGTAGCACCTCCTCTTATGTTTGCCATTCTGAATTGGGGGGTCTCATACCTAACAGAGCTCATAAAAGTGGAACCAATCCTACTATGGCACAGGATATGGACATCTGAAGAAACTAATCTTAATAGGGACATTTTTAAAGATATTTTTTAATTGGAGGGCGCTTTAGGAATCGCATGGCTAATGTATGTGCAGGATTTTATGCTTGATTTAGGCCACCCAGAGTTTTTTACCGAACCAAATACAATGACTAGTTGGACAAGAAATATCTTAACCCCTTCGATGCTCATGACGTGCTCAGGTCGTCATGCAGTACACTGCTCGTGTGCTCATGACGAGCTGAGCTCCTCATGAACAATGGGATTCAAGAAAGTGCAGCATCCTGGAGGAATTGCTGCAGCACTGATGGTGTTAAAGGCAAAAGGCTTGAACCTATTCGAAACTCTTAGACTATCAGAAGAAATAATGAAGCCCACAGTATTGTATAATCAAACAATTCAAATTACTTATAGTACGCAACCTTATCTTTTACGTGCTTGGGGTTTATATGATAGATATTTATTGACAAGATTTAGACTTGGGATATTACGTAGAATAACCAGTTTCCCAAAAATGAATGACTGGTATGTGTATATATATATTTTTTTTGGTTGTATGTTTATTTCTCTGTTTCTTTCATTTGATGCAACTAAGTTACACTGTCATAGCATTATTGTGCACTGTTTCTTTAAAGTGGGTGTTTCAAACATTTTGGCACAACCATGTGACTCACGTTTTGGTAGGTGTGGCTCAACAGGGTGGGTCAGCACTGCAATTATAAAAGAAGTTTCCAGCTGTAAAATGTGGTGTGTGAACAAGACTACGCTTGTAGTCGAAACGTTGCATTTTGGAAGGCACTTGGATTAATAAATAACATCTTGCCTGGATTACGTGGGGTCTGTTTCTTCTCTCGCCGCTGCCTGTGGAGGTTTGAAGATTGTGCTGATATATATATATATATATATATATTACCTACTGGCAGTCGCCAGTAGGTATATATAGTTAGGACCTAGTTACCATAGGAAATTCTGAACATTCTATTGGGAATAACTTTGGCGCCTATTGAGGAATCTGCCTGTAATTTTCCTTAAATTTGCCTCGTTGCGCTCCGCTCCTTCCCTGAAAGCTTTGGGGGGATTCGTCAAGCGGGGGCCGAGAAAAAAGGGGGGTCCCAAAACGTGTTTTCCCCATGTTAATTTCCATATGGACATTCTGACAAGGCTACAGCTCGAACGGCTGAAAGGAATTATACCAGATTTGGCAAAATGGTAGGGACTGGTATGCAGCAGTGCCTTTTGTATGTTTAGTGTAAATCCCTCCAGTAGTTCTTGAGAAAATTGAATTTGAGATTTTTCAAATGGCATTTTGTATGGGACCTTTAGACACGGCTACAGCCCAAACGGCTGAACGGAATTACACCAAACTTGGCAAAATGGTAGGGACAGGTATGCAGTAGTGCCTTTTCTATATTTGGTGAAAATCCCTCCAGTAGTTGTTGAGAAAATTGAATTTGATCAAATTATATATCTATATGCGCTCACCGTACGCGCACTGTACGCATACGGTACGCGTACCGTATGCGTACGTGCGTGTACCCTTACGTGTGCTAGCGAGTTTCTGATTGGGATGTTGACAGTCGACTGCCAGCCAAACTGTCCAAACCAGGAAGTGTTGGCCACCATCTTGTTTTTCAGGAGAACTGAGGCACAAGAGAGCCCAAAACAAGAGTGGAAAACACGAAAAGGGGGCAGGGTAGAGACCCCCCAACCCTCTAGCCCTTCTCCGGGGGTCCCAAAAGGACCCCCAAGGGCAAAAATAAATAAATTGCAGGGTACGCGCACCGTACGCGTACCCCGCAATTTAGTTTAAAAAAAATGTTTTTGCACACCGTGGTCCTTCTGGGACCCCCTGAGAAGGGCTAGGGGGTCAGGGGGTCTCAACCCTGCCCCCTTTTCGTGTTTTCCACTCTTGTTTTGTGCTCTCTTGTGCCTCACTTCTCCTGAGAAACAAGATGGCTGCTCAGGTGGTCCCAGAAGGATAATAACATATATAAACGTTATCCGCTAATTGAATTAGCATTTACAAAACCTATGAAATTTATTGAAAAAAAATATAGGTTTCACGCCTGATATAGTTAGGAATTAGCATTTAAAAAACCTTGCAAATTCACTGAAAAAAACATAGGTTTCAAGCCTTATATAGTTAGGAATTAGCATTTAAAAAACCTTGCAAATTCACTTAAAAAACCATAGGTTTCAGGACTTATATAGTTAGGAATTAGCATTTAAAAAAGCTTGCAAATTCACTTAAAAAAACATAGGTTTCAGGCCTTATATAGTTAGGAATTAGCATTTTAAAACCTTGCAAATTCACTTAAAAAAACATAGGTTTCAGGCCTTATATAGTTAGGAATTAGCATTTAAAAAGTCATTGAAATTGCTCCTGTATAGTTAGTTGGACTAACTATATTTCGCACACCTTCAATCCACTGCTGATGATGTCACATATTACATCATTCATGACTAGGTCAGTGACATCACTGATGACATCTCAATTAACATTACTGATGACATCACTGATGACATCTCATTTGACATCACTGATCTTATCACTGATGATATCATTCATGTGATAATACGATGCACCTCCTCACACTCTAACATAACCTTTGATACACCCAGTGTTAAATACAGACTACCATTCTTGAAACCATTGACACACCAATACCAGCTACTACATACGCACTCACTGATTCCTAGGTCTACACACACATTCACTCATTCACCCATAGAATCACTCATACATACAGTCACTCATCAATACAACACTATCATATGCACTCATACACCTATACAGACACTCACACACTGCCACTCATACATGGAATAACTCACACACCTAGTCAGTCATGCAAAGAATCAATCACACTTCCATTTCCTCAACTATTCAGTTATATACACAACACCTTACTTATTCAAACATATACTAACACATACTTACTCTCTTATACAATCACTGATACAAGTACACAATGATCCATATAGCCACTCGCACATTCACTGGCTGTCATGTATAGTCATTTATATACGCCAATTCTCACATGCACTGTGTTTTACATATGTACTTACTTGCACATGTAGCACTGAGATATCCATTCACTCACCAATACACCCATGCACACAGTCAACCGCCCATATAGCTGTTTCCACATGCACTCTTGAACTCATACACCTAGTGAATCAACTGCTCACACATCGATGGACAGAGTCACACACCTCCAAACCACCCACACACACACACCCAGTCTTCCATTCAAATACTTGGGCAACCAATCAATAACCCATATAGCCACTCATATAGCTACTGATCAACACATGCAGCAGCTTACACAACAACAGACATACTGATGCACACATTCAGACAGTTTAGTCACTAACCCATGCATTTAGTAAGACACATTTAATCACTAACTCATAGTCAGTCACGCACCTACTAAATCCTTCATCCAGACACTTATACATCCACTCATTCTTCAATATGTAAAACATATTTAAACTTTACAGAAACACACAGTCACTGGATGATGTCATCAGTGATGTCATCAGTGATGTCATCAGTGATGTCATTTGAGATGTCATCAGTGATGTCATCAGTGATGTCACTGACCATGTCATGAATGATGTCATATGTGACATCATCAGCAGTGGAGTGCGGGAGCGCGAAATATAGTTAGTACAACTAACTATATAGGAGCATTTTCAATGGTTTTTTAAATGCTAATTCCTAACTATATAAGGCCGGAAACCTATGGTTTTATATATATATATATATATATATATATATATATATATATATATATATATATATATATATCTTTATTCCGAGTCATAAAAGAACACCCATAAAAGCAATTATGCACATATAAAAAGAACAATACTAGTAGAATAATGCATACATTTCCATTCTGCTTTAAACCTTATTTTAGTCGTTTAACACATTGATCCTTAAAATTAAGTTTTTCCTGAAAAGCCCTGCTGTGTCTCTTTTTTCTTCTTTTGCGAGAGGAGCTGGTGTTATAATTTTGCGTGCAGCCTGGGGTGCGCATAAACGGACCCTTCTAACAAGAGGTCTCGGAAACACAGGATATCAGGAAACTGATTTGGTTCACCCAAAGGATCGGATTGCCGCGACCCGCCAACCCACCTTTGTCATCAAAATAGCTGCTACCACCCGGCGGTCTGAGACTTCTTGGGGAGTCGCCTGCACTGCCATTACGTCTCCAGACTTGGTGCCAAGGAATAGGAGGCTGGAAGTAGGGGACCTAAGGGCGTCTATTCCCAGAATCTTCGCTGGAGCTTCCCACTGCAGCAGGGTGCATTCCAACAAGGTGCTAATGGTACTAGCAGTCCATGAGATGGGGCTGCTCAGGTGTCGGCACAATCATGAGCTGCAGCTGGGCCTTTCATCACTGAGTAGGAGGAGCTCAATATAGAGATATACTGGGACAATCTAAGGCGAACTGCGGCATTTGAGAAAGGCAGATTGCCGAAACCGGTCATGCCGAGATTTGCTCAATAAAACGCCCTGAAAAGCCCCGCTATGTCCCTTTTTTCTTCTTTTGCGAGAGGAGCTGGTGTTATAATTTTGCGTGCAGCCTGGGGCGCGCATAAAGGGACCCTTCCAACAAGAGGTTGCGGAAACACAGGATATCAGGAAACTGATTTGGTTCACCCGAGGGATCGAATCCCGCGACCCGCCAACTTACCTTTGTCATCAAAATAACTGCTGCCAAAATAACTGCTGCCAGCCAGCGGTCCGAGACTTCTTGGGGAGTCGCCTGCACTGCCATTGCGTCTCCAGACTTGGTGCCAAGGAATAGGAGGCTGGAAGTAGGGGACCTAAGGGTGTCTATTCCCAGAATCTTAGCTGGAGTTTCCCACTGCAGCACGGTGCATTCCAGTACGGTGCATGATGGTACTAGCAGTCCGTAAGATGGGGCTGCTCAGGTGTCGACACAATCACGAGCTGCAGCTGGGCCTTTCACCACTGAGTAGGAGGAGCTCAATATAGAGATGTACTGGGACACTCTAAGGCGAACTGCGGCATTTGAGAAAGGCAGATTGCCGAAACCGGTCATGCTGAGATTTGCTCAATAAAACGCCCTGAAAAGCCCTGCTGTGTCCCTTTTTTCTTCTTTTGCAAGATGAGCTGGTGTTATAATGTTGCGTGCAGCCTGGGGCGCGCATAAAGGGACCCTTCCAACAAGAGGTCGCGGAAACACAGGATATCAGGAAACTGATTTGGTTCACCCGAGGGATCAAATTGCCGCAACCCGCCAACCTACCTTTGTCATCAAAATACCTGCTGCCAGCGGCCTTTCAACACTGAGTAGGAGGAGCTCAATATAGAGATGTACTGGGACACTCTAAGGCGAACTGCGGCATTTTAGAAAGGCAGATTGCCGAAACCGAAAAGTATATTCCCCCTTGACCTCTATAGTTTTAACGGTATATATCCAACACTTTAATTATGGTATTTTAATACATAAGGGCAAACAACAAGAAATTTTTTTTTATAAAACTTTATAATTTTATTATTTTTTTCTTTAGTTGTATTTCTTAGTACAAAAAAAGTTTTTTTCATTTATCCATTTATCACATCAATTAATATATTTTATCAAAGAACACATAGTATAAAACTCATTATTTTGTAATATCATCAGTAAAAAACTATTTCATGCAGGGAAAACAAATTACAAAACAATCAATATTCGCACAGGTACATACACCCCTTACTTATCATACCGCCTCATACAACCATAGTTGCTCGGAACCTGGGGGTCACGTTTGATTCCAATCTCGCCTTCAAGCAGCAGGCAATAAAAGTGGCAGGAATGTGCTTTGGCTTAATCAAAAGCCTGAGGAAATTCTTTGATTTACTCCCTTTGGAGGCGAGGAAAACTGTTGCAGTAGCGTTGGTAACATCGCGCTTAGATTATTGCAACAGTCTGTATGCTGGCACAAATAAAGAAGTAACTTACAGGCTTCAGCTAGTGCAAAGCGCTGCTGCCAGATTGGTGCTAAAATGGCCAAAAAGATCGTCAGCCTCAGGGGCATTAAAAGCTCTTCATTGGCTTCCAATTGTAAAAAGGATCCTGTTCAAGGTTTTGATTATAACATTTCGAGCAATGCACAAAACAGGACCAATATATCTACAGAAAAAATTCAAGAGATACTGCCCAACCAGAAGCCTACGATCATCAAATTCCAATACTCTGGTGATTCCTAGGTTTCGTTTAAAAACCCGTGGAGGAAAGTCCCTGGCAGTACTGGGTGCAAAGGCTTGGAATACTCTGCCTCTTGCCCTGAGAACTCTGGATAAAGAAACAGAGTTCCGCAAAGAATTAAAAACTTGGATATTTAAACTGCAAGATAGCATGGCCAGAACTCTAGTTTGATGCTTGCCTCTGTTTTTGGTCCAACTCTGAGTCACCTTGTCATCTGGTAATTTGCCGGAGGTAGCGCCTAGATGCTCCATTGGAGCGATTGCTGCGCGATATAAATAAAACTTTACATTACATTACATTACATTACATTACATTACATACTACATTCATTCTTGATTCTGCGTCTGAGGGATCGCAGGTGGAAGTGCAAATTTAATACGCAAGGTCGACGCGTTTCGGCAGTGTAGACCGCCTTCCTCAGGACCTGTCTTGCAGAATACTCATACACAAACAATATTTTTAAGGCCCCTGCATGGTTGGGTATCTATTTGGTTAGATATTGTCTCTTTTCTGCTGATTGTTGGTGCAAAGGCTTGTTTTTTGTGGATCCGATGATAGACTTGTTGTCACAATGTCTGAAACTTGGAGCATGAAGTCAATCTCTCCGTAATTGTAAACGCGAATAACCGTTGTGTTATTTTCGAAGCCGTTTATGTGTCTTGTCTATAGGTATAATGCGTCTCTCCCGCAAAACGGTCTCTAATGGCAGAAAGTCCGGGCGATCTGAGGCAGCACTGCGCTTTTCGAAGTTCAGGGAAACATTAATTTTGATGCTTTGGATTCCTCTTTCATCCGGTCCAAACGTTTTCGCACTCGCACTACTCGGGGAGCCTAACCGAAACCGGTCATGCCGAGATTTGCTCAATAAAACTTCCTGAAAGGCCCCTCTGTGTCCCTTTTTTTCTTTTTTTGTGAGAGGAGCTGGTGTTATAATTTTGCGTGCAGCCTAGTGCGCCCATAAAGGGACCCTTCCGACAAGAGGTCGCAGAAACACAGGATATCAGGAAACTGATTTGGTTCACCCGAGGGATCGGATTGCCGCGACCCGCCATCCTACCTTTGTCATCAAAATAGCTGCTGCCAACATATCTTTTCCTATACACAGAGTAAAATTTACAAAATAATACCACATGCATAGTATCCTGGGGCATCTTATCATCACAGGGACAATTTATCAATTTCCGTGACCAATCATTCATATCGGGAAATGTTATTAACCTATGGCATATGTCTAATCTAAAACGCATAAGGATAAACCTATGTTGGGCATTTAAAACATATTTCAAATTTCATTAGTCAATCTTAACGAATCCAGGTGCCCAGTAGCTGCTGTTTTCAAAGCCTTTCTGCTGGCCATACCCAATAATTATGGTTTTTCAAAGTACTCTTCTCATGTCACAAAAGAACCTCCACACATACGCCAACCATTCTATGTTTAAATACCGGTCTGATTTTAAACAATCACTGATTATTGCCCGATTAAAATCTGTATAGTCTGAGGTCCAAATTTTGTGTCACAGTAAGATGAGTTCTATCTTAATCAGGTCTGTGACAAAAGGGAAACCAAGTTCAGCAAGGGCTACGAATACTGAAGTACTTTTTGGGGCTACCAGGAGATATTTTAAGAAATCGTTTTCTGCCACCTGGACACCTTCATACTTCTTGTGACCCCATATACCTGCCCCGTACAGTACTACACTGAGACACTTTGCTTCATAGATCTACAGCATCACCTCAGGGGGTTAAGTCCCAGCCGCACCGCAAAAGATCTAAGGGCCCAGCAAGCCTCAACAAGCATTTTCTGTCTATTGCATGTTTCCAGGAGTTAGCTTTATCAAATAATACTCCCAAGTATGAAAAAGTGTTGGTAAGCTCATCTTCGAGGTAGATATCATTATATCCGACAATTTTGTAAATTTGTTCCTGCATTTCATTACATATGTTTTTGACTGATTCACTTAAAAGCCCAATGCACTCATATGATCAACAAATCTGGTAACGACTGGTCAAAAGTTATGCAATTGTGCCCTTCTGATGATCACTCGGAGCAAACACTCCAAATGGTTTTATTTAGTAAATTCTATAATGTTCAAAGGAAACAATGGATTTTACCTCTTTAAAAAAAGTTTGGTATTAGTCAGTGTCGCCCTACATTTGTAGCACTACAGTTTTTAGAAAATGAATACGTAACCTGGATTTTATCAATGTTTTTAAAAAAGTGTCGAAAAATGCAGGAAATCAATTTGAATCAGTTTTAATCTTTCAACAAAGTAAACATGTAAGAGGGGTGCAATGAAAATTGACCTCAACTGTTAAAATGAAATGTGATTTAATGTACTGTTTGTGCTTTTATGTTTTTTTAGGTCGAGCCTAGACAAAAGCAGTGCGAAGCACTGCTGTCTAGCTCGACAACTTGACGCCCTGTTTTGGGAATGTGGACACGAGTCGGACGCGCGCTTTTTCCGACTCGGATTTGTTCTCGGGAGCGCGCTGGCTGGTTGCTGTGTGGGTGTGCGTTCGCTTTCGCTCATTGCGCTGAATTAGAAATTAAATGCTTACCCTTGTCTTTTTGTACTAATCGGCAAGTAAATGGACACACACACAGCGACACTCACGCATGCACACACACACACACACACATGCACAGGCGCAACAGGCACACTCACGCATGCACACACACTCACGTGCGCAGGCACACACACGCTCCTCACCGCTGCTGTTGGGGACAATGATTTATCGAGCTCCGGGTCCTCGGCTCCCGATGGATGGGCGGGCGGGGGCGACGCGGCTAGGGGCTCCAGACCAGGGACAGGCTGACAACTTGCAGCCTGGTAACTATCTGCGGGAACGGCAGCTGCGGTGCACGGGCAGGGCAGGACGGCGGCTGCGCAGAATTCGTAGCCCCTGCCCTTCGGCTGCCTCCAGGGCTCCGCCCTGCTAGCACGCCATTGGCTGAGCGCCCTTCAGCGCTGGCTCGTTTAAAGAAGGACGGAGTTGGCATGGACCATCTGTAACTCAATTGCAAGATAGCTTCATAATTGATATCAATGATTAAAATCCCTGAAAGTCAGTCCTTCGTTGTAAAGAACATTTTTTTTCCAGCACTCCGGCGTGCCTCCGAGTGTGGTGACCCCGCTGCACCCACACCGGTCGGGCTCAGTGTAAAGTCCAGCACTCGCGGTCTTTCCCGCTCACCTCATGTCTCCTAGGCCAGGTACACCACCTTCTATCGCCGGAGGGCAGCCGCTGAGTCTTTCCTCAGGCCAGCAGAGGCAGGCCAGCAGAGGCAGGCTAGCAGAGGCAGGCCAGCAGTGTTGCAGAGCCGGCGTCCGCAGCTCTCTGTCATGCACCCGCCAGAGGGGAGGGGGGGGGGGGGTTCTATCAGAGGCACAACCCCCGCCAGGGGGATCCGCCGCACAGTCTCCGGTCAGCGCCACCTCAGTCATCCATCGTCTTGCCTTGGGTCAGGAGGAAACGCCATGTCTCACCCTCAGGATTCTCGGGCGGGGTCCACATACCTCTGCATCAGCAACTCCAGGAGGCGAGCACAGCAACTCCGCCGAAATACGCCAACAGGACCCTAGCATGTCCGCCAGCAGTCGCCGTTGTCGCATCCCTGGCCAGGTCGGACCCGGAAAGGCAGCCGTTCGAGCACAGGAACACAGGTAGGCCCACATTTCATAGTCTCCGTCTTTTGCCACTTTTCGTACTCCTAGCCACCCTCGGACCCAGAGAGCTGCCACAGCTTTGCCTCAAACACAGTATGGGGAGGCAGTCATTTTAGGGTTGAGTTCACAGCAGGATATTTATGGCTTTATGAGGCTCAGTCGGAGCTCGTTCAAATGGCGTCTGCCATTTTAGCCATACTGGCCATGCCCCCGCCCCCGCCCTCCCTCTCCCCCACCCCCTTCCCGACTTGTACTTAGATTGTAGTTTTAATTTCATGCAGAACAAGAAGATGAAGACATGGCTAGTTCTTTTTTGCTGCAACCCGTTTTAATGCTGCCTCTGTTCTCTCACCCCTCTTCCCATGCTACTACTCTCACATTCCTGCCTCTTCACTTGCACATTTTTCTGTAGTAAAAACAATCCCATCCTTGTTTTGTTAGACAGTGCTTTGTTACACATTTCGGTCGTTTCGATGCGCTGTTTAAGACAGGTGCTACTTTTACTCACTACAATGGTATTCAATTTACCGACCCTGGAAGAATGGAGGCCTGCGGCCCCCTTGGCGGGATCTGAACTTGGGAACTGCAGAACACTGCAAGTATCGGGCCTTTTCTTTTCACAAATAACTTTATGCTGTCTCAGCTGCAGTTATTTCTTAGCTGGAAGAATGCCAATGCACTTTTTGTAACAACAAAGGGAGTTTGGCCCATGCGGACAGAAGTGGGGTAAGGGCCCAAATTACTGTGTAAAAAAAGAGGAACCCACACTTCGATAATTTCACACCATTAAATTTAAGGCTGAAAAAAGAGATAAACAAAGTTTAATATGTTTATCTGGGCGATTAGTTGCGCCGTTTTATTTTTCAATTTTGTCAAAGAGTAAAAAAGTCACTTCGGTCAAGAGAAATCACAGTATCTTGAGCGTACTCGCCATCAGCGTACAACAAAAGACTTTAAATCAAACAGTGCATCAAAACACAATTATTTAACGCAACAAACAACGTGAATTGCGAAAACATACTACTAGTGAAAATTACAGTGTGCAAAAAAACATGTGACAATATTTCACAAAAGAAGGGGAAAAAGGATATATAACCATATATTTTCACATGACATGATCAGAAAATTATTAAATTAGACCAATAAGGAGTCTATTGATGAATCTCCAAAAAAAAGGAAACAAAACGACCTCTCGGTAGCAATGTTTAAGCAGGCTTATGGTTCCTAACAATTTAACTTGTTTGCCAGAACTGAGGACTTAATCCTGTCCGCCTACGCGTTTCGAGTTTGTGAGATGTCTTCTCAAACTCTCCTCAGGGCCAAGTGAATTCTTTTCCCCGTTTATTGAACCTATTCATAAAAAAACAAAGGTTTAGGGACACTCGTTACTGTTGGCTCCCATCAACCTTCTACCGCTTTCTCAAACATACTACTTATAAAATGACACGTACCTCTGGGGAATTGAGGTGATACAAATTATCCAACCCACAAGTGTAGATCCCAGGGGGGTTGGTGGGTACTGTGCGTGCAGGCAAAGTCACCGATTTGCTGCGATCTTCAAATCATTTTCCACATAGTTAACTGCAAGCAAAATGGGCGTATTACTCGCTGTTTTCAATGTGGGAAACATAGCGCTCTCCGATAGTGTGTAACCAATAATCACTTACTTGGTTATGCTCAGCTTTTCAAAAGTTAAAGATGCCTTAGTTTAAAGATGAGGCCAGGGGTTGTGTCGGTGGCCTTTTTAGCAGCGACCAGTGCCGTGAGTCTGTTGAAAACAAGAGGGCACGGGCGGCAATTAGAAGTCACTCGGGAGCTGAGAGCTCCTATGCAAGAGCGCGGAGCGCGCGAGCTGTTTGCCAAAAGCTGCGTTAAGAGCAATGGCCGGGTGGGCTTTCCTATTGTTAAAAGCTAATTCCTTAATGGAAATGTCTTTGCGTCTTATTCAAGGATCGCTTTGTAGCGCGCTGTCGGTTAGCTGAGCGGTTGTCCTACCTTGCAGCTTAGCAGCGTTCTTCACTTCCTCATTCCTTCACTGAAAGTGAATGCGGATTCGGTTGTCTCAGTGTATCGAAGGAGTTGAGCTCATCCTGAATGAGCCAATCAGAAGGGGTTTCATTTACATTCTCATACTGGTGCATTGTGGGGCCTGAAGTCCCTATGATGGTGAAGTCGGGGTTACAGTCTAGAAACTTCACTCATTGAATTCAATCCGGTATTTATGGTATTGAACCGGAGTATCAAGTAGGCTTCTTTTCGTAGAAGTGCTTTTTCTACGTCAGGCGACCGATGCTGTGGGTCAATGCCAGCTAAGACTGTCCATGTAAAATCTGTTTCCTTATGATTTGCTGACGTGAAGTGTTCGACCATTGGGGCATTCTGCACTTTTCTCTTAAGCCGAGAGCGATGTTGTGTAATTCTTTTTGACTGGGGTCAGATCGTACCTGCGGGACACTATTGACTTTCTCAATAAACTCCAAGAAATGACATTTGATTCTGACACACAGTTGATGGCAACACTTGATGTGACCTCGCTGTATACACAAATTCCCCAAGATGAGGCTCTTGAGGTGATGGAAATTTACCTAGACCAACGTGAGAGACCACACAGAGTTCCAACTTCTTTTATTCTAGCCTTGGCCCAGGTTACACTAAAAAGTAATTACTTCAAATTCGAAAACGAGTTCTTTGTACAAACCAAGGGCACAGCCATGGGTTGTCCTTACGCCCCAGAAATGGCGGTATTGTACATGTCACAGTACGAAGAAAAATTCATTTATAAGGACAACCCGTATGATGCAAACATCATACAATGGCTAAGGTACATTGACGATGTCTGGCTCCTGTGGCAGGGGAGCCAGACTGACCTCATGGCATTCCATGAATGGTTAAATCAAAGACACCCTGACATAAAATTTTCGATCGATTGCAGTAATCAGCGGATGACATTTCTTGATGTAGCCGTGGGCACAAAAGAGGGCAAGTTCACCACTACTTTATTTAAGAAGGCCACGGACAAAAACACGATCCTACATTACAAAAGCTTCCACCCACAAGGGCTCAAACAGAATCTACCCTACGGCCAATTACTTAGAATTAGGCGTAACTGTTCAGACCTTGATGAGTTTAATGTGCATGCCGATACCTTTTGTGATGAACTTACCAAAAGGGGTTACCCCGGTAAACTCCTCAAACACTCGAAAAAAAGAGCATGCTACACCCCCCGGGAGGAACTACTCAAAGTAAAAACCAAAAAAGAGTTGGATAAACTCGTGTGTGTCACGACCTATGGATCTCACACGAATAAATTCAGACAGATTATTCTGCGGAACTGGCATTTGTTGGAGGGATTAGATTTCCCCCTGCAAAAACCAATTTTTGCGTTGAAAAAGAATCCAAGTATAGGCCAACAAATCATCAGAGCTGATAGCTCTTTACCAAAACCTAAAAGTGACCTGATTGCTAAATGGAACCTCAAACCCATCACAGGCCACCATAAATGTGGTACGTGTGTGGCCTGTGCAAATGCAGTGGAGGGAGATGAATTTTGTCATAATGGCATCAGATGGAGACACAGTTTGCAAACAAACTGTAAAAGTAGAAATGTAATCTATGGCATCCTGTGCGCCTGTGATAAATTATACATAGGAAAGACATGCCAGCAGGTTAACGCTAGAATTACACAACATCGCTCTCGGCTTAAGAGAAAAGTGCAGAATGCCCCAATGGTCGAACACTTCACGTCAGCAAATCATAAGGAAACAGATTTTACATGGACAGTCTTAGCTGGCATTGACCCACAGCATCGGTCGCCTGACGTAGAAAAAGCACTTCTACGAAAAGAAGCCTACTTGATACTCCGGTTCAATACCATAAATACCGGATTGAATTCAATGAGTGAAGTTTCTAGACTGTAACCCCGACTTCACCATCATAGGGACTTCAGGCCCCACAATGCACCAGTATGAGAATGTAAATGAAACCCCTTCTGATTGGCTCATTCAGGATGAGCTCAACTCCTTCGATACACTGAGACAACCGAATCCGCATTCACTTTCAGTGAAGGAATGAGGAAGTGAAGAACGCTGCTAAGCTGCAAGGTAGGACAACCGCTCAGCTAACCGACAGCGCGCTACAAAGCGATCCTTGAATAAGACGCAAAGACATTTCCATTAAGGAATTAGCTTTTAACAATAGGAAAGCCCACCCGGCCATTGCTCTTAACGCAGCTTTTGGCAAACAGCTCGCGCGCTCCGCGCTCTTGCATAGGAGCTCTCAGCTCCCGAGTGACTTCTAATTGCCGCCCGTGCCCTCTTGTTTTCAACAGACTCACGGCACTGGTCGCTGCTAAAAAGGCCACCGACACAACCCCTGGCCTCATCTTTAAACTAAGGCATCTTTAACTTTTGAAAAGCTGAGCATAACCAAGTAAGTGATTATTGGTTACACACTATCGGAGAGCGCTATGTTTCCCACATTGAAAACAGCGAGTAATACGCCCATTTTGCTTGCAGTTAACTATGTGGAAAATGATTTGAAGATCGCAGCAAATCGGTGACTTTGCCTGCACGCACAGTACCCACCAACCCCCCTGGGATCTACACTTGTGGGTTGGATAATTTGTATCACCTCAATTCCCCAGAGGTACGTGTCATTTTATAAGTAGTATGTTTGAGAAAGCGGTAGAAGGTTGATGGGAGCCAACAGTAACGAGTGTCCCTAAACCTTTGTTTTTTTATGAATAGGTTCAATAAACGGGGAAAAGAATTCACTTGGCCCTGAGGAGAGTTTGAGAAGACATCTCACAAACTCGAAACGCGTAGGCGGACAGGATTAAGTCCTCAGTTCTGGCAAACAAGTTAAATTGTTAGGAACCATAAGCCTGCTTAAACATTGCTACCGAGAGGTCGTTTTGTTTCCTTTTTTTTGGAGATTCATCAATAGACTCCTTATTGGTCTAATTTAATAATTTTCTGATCATGTCATGTGAAAATATATGGTTATATATCCTTTTTCCCCTTCTTTTGTGAAATATTGTCACATGTTTTTTTGCACACTGTAATTTTCACTAGTAGTATGTTTTCGCAATTCACGTTGTTTGTTGCGTTAAATAATTGTGTTTTGATGCACTGTTTGATTTAAAGTCTTTTGTTGTACGCTGATGGCGAGTACGCTCAAGATACTGTGATTTCTCTTGACCGAAGTGACTTTTTTACTCTTTGACAAAATTGAAAAATAAAACGGCGCAACTAATCGCCCAGATAAACATATTAAACTTTGTTTATCTCTTTTTTCAGCCTTAAATTTAATGGTGTGAAATTATCGAAGTGTGGGTTCCTCTTTTTTTACACAATGCACTTTTTGTAGGCCCTTTTGTGTCCCCCCTCTAGCCTTAGAAACTGTTTTTCACCCTGTTGCTCTCCACAGATTTAATCTCAACACTCTTTTTTAATTATTGTTCGGTATTGCCTTTGCACTTCCTTTCCCAATTTAAATGTATATGGATAACATAAAGGTGCTTACCCACAAAAACCACTTGCTTGTTAATCCCCAAAACTACCTTGTCCAAAGGATCCGTCTAGGTTGGCTCGCAGTCAGATGCTGGCTAAATTAGAAATCCCCAGACCTAGGCTTCTAGCAGTGTATTTCTCCTATTCTGTTAATCTCTGGCCTAGAACATCTCAAATTTTGTTTACCGGTAACAACTATTTGTCAAAAATTTTCGAAGCGATATTTTTAGGGCTTTTGTATTGCATTTTGCTTCTAATCTTTTGATTATAATTGTATTGCACTTTAATTTGTGGTCAAATATAACGCTTTTTCGTACAACTGCTGGAGTTTTAGTGCACAGAACCCCTGCTACCGTTCGAGGCGACAGGGTGTTTTTTGATAGTCATGAATAAAATACAAGAATAAATATGTTGGTAGTGAGTATGTAACCGTCAATTTGTACACATGCGCTGGGTGTTTAGCCCTGATCTGCAGCATGCATGGTACAGACAACTCGCCCCTAGTGGTCAGGTTTCTTCTGGAAACGGGTACATCTGTGAACTGTGTTGTAGTCTTCATATGATGCTAAACTGGGGCTCAAAATGCTGAAGGGATCTGTAGAATATGGAACGCTGTTGGACATTTTTTTTAATCTGGCCCTTTCTAGGTCAGGCTGGTTTCCTTCTCCTTCCAGGCTGTGTATCCATTTTTGCCTCTTCACTGTCCCTCCTCTATCCTGCTGGTCATTCCTATTTTTCCATTCCCCTTTGCTATTTTCCTTCATATTTCTGCCCCCTCTCCCTTCTGCGTTTTACAGTTTCTACGTTGTCCTCTAGCCTCTATTAAACTTATGCACCTCATCCCCCCGCCTCTCCCCTCCCCTGACGTGTCCCGCTTTTCCTCACAACCCCTTCACACTTCATCCTCTGACTGGCCGTGTCCCCACTATCTATCTATCGCCCTCACTCACTCTATCGCCCTCACTCACAGCATCAATCTGTGCAAACATTTAACAACAACTGGTTCAAATATGTTCTCTCAATGTTTCAAGCTTTATTACAAATGTCACAAAAAGATGTTAATATTTCACTTCTGTTCTTGGATTTTCGTCACAATAAAATACACTGAACATAATCTTCACAAAAGTTACTTACAAACGTTTAAGCTATTGCCATTATAAATTACAATAACTTTTATTTAATTATTAATTATTTTTAAAAAGCCATTGCTTTGTAATATCAATACATCCAAGTCACGTAAATACAACATATTGCATTACAAATGCTATAGGTGTCACATTTGCGAAAGTTAAAACTATTGGCATTGTAAATTACAAAGCTATTAATTTCGCTATTTTCAAAACGAACACATAAATAAAAAATGTGTCATTTACAATACCAATAGCTCAAACTTTCCTAATGGGAGACCTATTGCATTGCAAATGCTTGTTCCTTATAGCAATCGAATAAAGCTTTGTTTGATTTGATTAGACTTCCTATGTGAACCTGGGTAGTGCTCTACTCCTCGTTCTGCTTACGTTTTCTACCCAGTAGCCAGCCTTTGCCCAAGTCCCTGACTGTGTCCCAGATAGTCCTGGGTAGTCCCTGACAGAAAGATGGCTTGTTGTGATGTTGGAGAAGGCAGGTGGACCTTGTTCAGGGCTCCCTAAGGATTTCATCCTCAATTAAGGGTCTAGCACCTTAGCTTGATCGAGAAAGGATGAGTATATATCCGTAATCTTTTTAGGAAGAAGTTGCCCAGATCGTAATTGCATACCACTGTCTGGTAAAGAGCTCTTTGTACTGGGCTCAGAAAGATATTTCAGAATCTGAAACATTTCTTAATGGCAAGGTGGAGGACTTATCAATTTTGACAGTATAGTAAGAGTCTTGAAAGGCTCTGATTTTGAAATGACAGTTCCTGGTTGCCTTCCGATACTCTTGTTTTCTCAACTCATCATAACACTTCTCCATTTTCTCTCCACTCTTTTACATTCCTTCTTTCGAACCAGCAAATGGGACTTGAAACATGGAGATTTTCTTTCTTGTCAGACGTATTTGTACCATGTTGACCTGGTTACGAGAATTATTGATCCAATCAGAAAGTCTAAAGGCGGCTGGGGGATTATGGTCACCTATTTCAATCTTAAACTTGCTGAGTGCAGCTTTCCACTCCTCAAGGTTTAATTTAGACCAGCAGTGGTTCTGCCGCATGGCCTGTGGTGGAGGGCTTAAGAGGGGGAGGAGCACAAGATGATAGGTATCAGATAATGATCTGTCCAAGTAGCTACCAGTAGTTGTAAAACGTGCCAATTTAATCTATTAGTAAAAACGAGGTCAATGGTGTGTCCTTTCTCATGGGTAATGCCCATTATCTTTCCCAGGCTGCTCGACCTTTTTGAAAGGCTTGCACAGAGCAGACTTGGCTCTGAAGAGCTTCAAAGAGAGCAGATAAATTCTTGAATTCAGCACAATACCCATTGTGTACTGTCATTTACAACTTCTATCTGGTGTCGTGAGAGTGGCTCTAAGGCTTCTTGGCATTCTTGCCCCCTACATCCTGCTTGTGGAACCCATCAGATGGCATATGCAGACTCTGCAAAGGGATCTGGGCTCAGCACCAAGAAAACCTGTTGGATTCCATCCAGGTTTTGAATGAGGCTGCAAAAGATTTACAGTGGTGGCTGCTCAATCGTATTTGGACAAGTGACAGACACACCTGGTGCTACCGACTATGATGGGTGCATCATTGCTGAGTTGGGGACTTCATCTGGGAAAGGTGGAGATCAGAGGACTATGGTCTCTGGTGGGCATCCGCCTCCACATCAATGTGTTGGAGTTTCAGTGATTCACTTGTCACTAAAGGCCTCATCTTCTCCATCAATAAAAGGCTGGTCTACGCTAAAATATTTGAAGGCCCCACTTGCTGAACATTATGGATGTCCACCCTGGGAGAAAGTGGACATCACCTCCATGTGGTATTGCAACTCATAGGGCAGAGTAGATCCTGGATTCTGTGCCATGTGGCTCTTTGCCCTGGAATTGGCTAAGCCACAGTGCATCTCCCTGGACACAAACTCCCTAGCAGGATCTTTGAACACCAGAGTGGACACATTCAGCCTGTGTTGCCTAATGGATGGCAAATGGCAATTACACTCAGAGATTGCAAAGGGCATCTTCCAGCATTGAGGGGAACCTTGGCTTGATCTTTTTGTAACTGTTGAGAAAGTGCAGTGTCCAAGCTTTTGCACATTTGAGTTCTCAAGTTGCAACTCTCACTCAAAGTCTCTTTCTACCTAGAGTGGAGCTCGGGATTCCTGTATGCCTTGTCCACTGTACCGCTCCTACCCAAAGTTCTGAACAAGATCAGAAATGACCAGACCCATATCATCTTAGTGGCTCTGTATTGGGCTAAAATAGTGTGGTACCCGGAACTTTTGGCCATGAGCATCTGTCCCCCGTTCAGGCTGCCGCTTCAGGATTATCTTCTGTTGTAGCAGCAGGAAATTGAGCTGTGACAATTGACAGCTTTTGATCACCCTCCCGCAATAGTTAATGTCATTTTAGCAGACAGGCGTCCATCCGCAAAAACATTTCTGCGGGACGTTGGGACAAGTTTGACACTAGATGTACCTTGTGGCAGATAGAACTGCTGCAAGCCAAAGTGTTGGATGTGTTGCTGTTTATGCTATATTTGGACCTGCAACACTTTGCTGTGGCCACAATCAGCCTTTTTACATTTACTACATCCACCATTGTTGTTTAAATCAATCAACTATTGTAATGATTGCTAAAAGGGTTACTCCACATGTTTCCGTCAAATCATTTGTGATGGCACAGTGGGACCTTAATGTGGTTTTCACATACTTGATGTCCACCCCATTTGAGCAAAGGCACAGCTGTCCTCTACGTCTTGTGACTCTGAAAACAATCTTACTCATAGTGATAACATCAGCTCGTTGCATGAGTGTGTAGGAAGTCTCACTTGAAGGAATACACGAAGAAAGGATGTTGAAAGAAGATGAGATTTATTTAACCTCCACTCATCACAGAGTCCAGTCTCATAATAATCCCAACTCCCTTAACCGCCTTACACCCCCAACATTCCACATGATTGAACCACAACAATATCCCCAACATTCCCATAATACACGAGCTGGTCACGAGCTAAGAAACAACAAGATGCTTGTGACAGCTCGCATAGCATTACATGAACAGTACCCAACACACCTTCCCCCCTTTAAACAAAAATGACAAACAAAACGAAGAAAGAGAAAGAAAAAAAAAACCAAGCAAACAAAATAAGGTGATAACCTTACAAGTCTAGTCCATCACAAAATTGTCGTACCTAGCCAGCATACGGTGAGAGCGCACAATTCTAGTGTTACCAGGATTACACTCAGTATATGTACAATTTCTTTTATCATTGTGTTCCCCAACGTCCAAAAATACATTGCTATCATAATCATCCTCAACTGGACTGACCCCAGTGAACACTGAAATTCTACTCAAATTCCAAACTGAACCACCATCAACCCTGACTGCATTCCTAAAAACCTCGATCACCTTCTTGGGACTTGTCCACACAGGAAAACCTTTACTCACACCCTCCTTTTTTTAATATGAACAAAATCACCCACTTTTATTGAACGAATAGATGTAGAACCAACCTTCTTTACCATAGCATTTTTCATCTTATTTTTATATGATTTAACTCTGCGCTGAACTGCCTCAAGATCCACTTTCAAAAAATTGTCAGATCCACATGTATTTTTCTTCAACCACCAAGGTGCCAACCTTGTACTAGGTTTACGCCCTCTTAAGAGTTCAAAAGGAGTAACCAAAGTAACAGAATTAGGTGAAGTTCTGTAAGCCAAAAGCATAGATTGTAATGCATTCCTCCAATTCAAATTCCCCTAATTGAAAGTTGAATCGCCTCTTTAATCACACTGTAGAACCGTTCAACCTGGCCTTTGGCCTCAGGATGAAAAACTGCAATTCTTCTATGAACAATACCACATTTAGCCATAAATTGTTCCATTTGTTTGCTAACAAACTGTGGACTATTATCAGTTACGACCTCTTGAGGAATCCCCTCTCTACAAAAAATCTCATCCAGAAACTCTATTACATGGTGAGAAGTGACATCCTTGACCATCTTGACCTCTGGCCATTTAGAATAATAATCAATAAGGACAATTCCAAAAGCTTCTTGTTTAGGTAAACAACTAAACGGACCAATGATATCTAAGCCAAGTTTACACCAAGGGGTAAATCAATAGGATGAGGTTCCGGACGCAAGGCAACAGCTGTTTTATCACTGTTCGAGCAATGAACACAAAAACGCACAAAATGGTCCACACAAGAATCAATCCCTGGCCACCAAAAAGACTCCTTCAAACGTCTTCTGGTGAAGGATATTCCTGGATGCCCCTCATGAGCCATCCCAAGAACAACATCCCTGATAGAAATAGGTGGGACAATTTTGTCTCCTCTTAGAACCAAACCATTCTCCACAGCAAGTTCTTCCTGAAACTTATAAAAAACCCATCATATCCCCAGATAATTTCCTCTGTTCCGGCCAACCATGTGCAAGATAATTCTTGAAATTACACAATTCCAAATCTTTATCCATTTCCTTTAACCAAACATCTTCCTGCAAAGATGACCGTTCACCCCAACCTAGATTAATGTCACGCATAGTGAAAGCAACCTCACACTCATCCATCCCATCCTCGTCGCCAGTGTAGGAAGTCTCACTTGAAGGAATACACGAAGAAAGGATGTTGAAAGAAGATGAGATTTATTTAACCTCCACTCATCACGGAGTCCAGTCTCATAATAATCCCAACTCCCTTAACCACCTTACACCCCCAACATTCCACATGTTTGAACCACAACAAGACCACCAACATTCCCAAAATACACGAGCTGGTCACAAGCTAAGAAACAACAAGATGCTTGTGACAGCTCGCATAACATTAGTCAAGTCAAGTCAAGTCAGAGAATTTATATAGCGCACTACATACCCAGAGGGTCTCAAGGCGCTTAGAAAGGGGAGGAGGATTACTTGTCAAATATCCACGTTTTAAGTTGCTTTCTGAATGCTAGGTGGTTCTGGAATAGTACCCAACAGAGTGCGTAGCAAGCGCTATTTGTCCAATAACTATATACCACCATTCTTTCTAGACAAACTGATGCTATTGTAGTGTAGTTCCTAGTTTTCCACTAGGCCCTGCGCATTGGAATAACATAAACAGTAGTATCGACGTGGAACTGCGGATATTCCAGGCCTCCACTGACTATGCTAAACTTAATTGGGTTGTGTTACCAACTAGCTCAGAGGTCACTGGAAACTTTCTTCTCTGCATAGGAAGTGATCAGCTTCCCTGGCACAGACAAGAAGGGATTCAGTTTTCCAACAACCGTGCAACATGACAACTTTGCTCCTCAGATCAAGAGTCAATCTCTAGGGTCGTGTGAAACAATAGACCTGTATTTCACTCAGTCAGTCTAGTGCAGTTTACTTTCACGAGATGTAGAGAATAGAGAGACGGGCGTTTGTCAATAAAGGGTTAACATTTATTGAACAGTCTTTCTTCTCGTACAAGAGAAATGTATTGCCACAATTGCAATAATTGTTATTATAAAAAGTACGTACAGTAAGATAAGTATTGCGAAATAGAACTGTAAAAGCATTGATATGGTTTCTTAGCCATACAATGGTTAAAAGTAATAAAACATATATACAGTCATATATACATTAGGCTAACATACTCAACTGGTGCTTCTAACTAAGCCTACCCCAGTGTGCCTGACCTAAGCCTAACACGTGAAAGGGGGAGTAAGTAAGTAGCTTAAGTTAAGTTGGTTTTGCCAAGGTTTGTTTCAAGAATTCTCGTCTAAGGGTTTAGTCAACACCATACCTCTGAATAGAATGATGGAGGATTGGTATCTCCTTCAGGGGTCTCTCTCGATATCCCAGTCACCCGCGAGGGTAAACCGGAAGCGCCGGGACTGGATTTCTCTGCACGAGAAAGGCAGCGGCTTTTCTTCAGCGCGTCGAGGAAGGAGGGGGGACAGCGTCCGCGGGCAGCTGGAATCTGCTGGATGTCTTCGCAGAGGGACGGCTGTTCAGCTCCTTAAGCGTACTGCACCATAGGTCGCGCTTTAGCGGCGATAATGGTATCAGCAGCTTCACCACCACAGGATAGCAGGCTGCAGCGACAGAGTGCTAGATTTACCAACACGGGGTCTTGCAGCTCTCGTACAACAGGCATTGCTTAAGGCAACGTTGGTAATATTTATACCTGACAGGTGCCGGGTTTGACGCAAGTTTGCTGGACATAAGACGTCAATTAAAGATGTCACTAGGAAGTGATAGTTATCAGTTGCTCATTAGAGTTCTATTACTAATCAAAACATAGCAAGCGGGGATTTCCAGGTTTGCTGAGTTTTTATCTTGTTGAAGAACTCGGAGTGTTATCTAGGAATATCAGATAGTGACTGCTGCTCTGTCATTGCACTAATTGGTCGCAAAGGAAGTGGCAGAGGGAACTATGCTGGAATGTGGCTCTGTTCGTGTGAGGCCAGAGATGACTTTTCAGAAAATCGCACTTGAACGGTTATGCCAATATAGGGAATAAATGGATTTATAGCCGAATAGGGGCATAAGGTCACAGTATCGATCAGGAACCTAGATAAACAACTGTGTCCTCAGTATTCTCGGCATGGTTGATTACTCTAATACTGGCTACCTTCTTTTTAGGAAATTGAGATTTTTTACTCTGAGCAGGTTCCTTGTCTTTGGACTTGGTGTGCTCTCCTGGGTCTGACCGTCCTCTTCTTTCCGAATTCTGTGGAAGAGATCGAGAGGGACGTGTATCAATACTTTGATATCTATCAGGTTTTTTCAGATTATCCCTATTTCTAAGGTTATATCTTTTCTCAGAGGGCTCCCTCTGGGGAGACTGGCGTTCTCGAGTCGGAGTTCTTTCCCTCCGTCGAGGAGACCTTCCTCTGGACTGGAAAACTTTTTCCTTGGGAGTGGATTGTTTATTTCCATCCCAGCTCTTTTTAGGAGTGTTTAAATTATTTTTAATAAATAATTTTTCAGGACTTTCGAGCAGTTGGGGTTTTACTGGTTTCCCACCCAAGCTGTCTCTACCTAATTCTTCATAGCATTTTTCTATGATTTTTGCAAGCTCAACAGGATCTTTTATATCTGTTTCCTTCAACTTCTGGCGGATCGCCACAGATGCTGCTTCTCCTCTAATGTTGGCTAATAATATAGCCGTGATCTGCTTGAAGTCTTTCAGTAATTTCATACCTAGATTTAAAGCGGGCTCTGGACCAAATTCATTTTGAATCTGTTTTAGCACTTCTGGTATTACCGCCATAGACGGAACACCGTGTGTTTTTGTGTAAATGGAAGCAAAGACTGTACCCCAAGTGTCGCAGTCCTCCACGTGTGGTGCGATTCCCATAGGAAGGCAGATGGTCAAGATTCTGTGTTTCTCTATAGGGGTAGTATCAGGAAATACTGCCTCTATTTGAGTGATTTTCTGTGCTAACCAGAAAGGAATTTGTTCCCGTTTTACGGGTGTTTTACCAAGACATGACTGTATGTTCTGTGGTGTAATTTTATTTCTGTTCCCCTGATGAGGGGTCAGCTGGTGTGAATTAACAGCTGGCTGGACTGTTGCAGTCCGCATTACATATTGGACTAATTGCCTATGTATTTTTATTAATGTGTTTAGCTGTACTAACAGCTCTTCTCTTGACATTCTTGCAATGTCAGGATGTGGTGTGTAGCTGGCTAGAACCGGCCACGTGGCTCCTGGTCTACCTAGTGGACCGAGCCTAGTTATGTGATTATTGTGTTTTAGGGCGCCATTAAACCAGAGCAGGTGCTCTTGAAATTTAAGTGGGATTTCAATCTCCTCGAAGGGAGCGTACTCTCCCGGAGGTTCCTCTATTTTGTAATAGTGAAACTCTCGTGTTGTAGCGTTTGCCGCTGGAAAGTTTATCCATGAATAGAATACCTCTGTCTGCCGATACTCGTGAGCCTCTATCACGAAAATTACTGTACCACCTTGAGGTGTCAGTCCGTTTTCTATAAGTTTTAACGTTATAGATCTTCTTAAGTGAACCGGGATGATAATAGCATCCGGGTCTGCTTGTTCGGGACCTTGCTGAGTCGCGTCTACTGCGGCCCCAGAGGTTCCGTTATTTTCTGGCATTGTAAAAATGCGAGGTTTGCAGAGTAGGTCTCCAAGGAGACAAAGATTAGGTGCACAATATTTTGGAACACTGTATCCTTCAACGTTGAATAAACCGGAGCTTTACATAGGAATCTCTTCCTACTAAGGTCGGGCGGATTTTAACCTTTCACCCACTCCAGACGTCTATTGGAGTATTTACGGGAGAAAGGGGTGTGAAATATGCACGACTGAGTTACTCTAACTGCCTTGCGTTAGTTTATCGCCTTACCAAACGTTTGGGCGCCATGTAGTGTAGTTCCTAGTTTCCCACTAGGCCCTGCGCATTGGAATAACATAAACAGTAGTATCGACGTGGAACTGCGGATATTCCAGGCCTCCACTGACTATGCTAAACTTAATTGGGTTGTGTTACCAACTAGCTCAGAGGTCACTGGAAACTTGCTTCTCTGCATAGGAAGTGATCAGCTTACCTGGCACAGACAAGAAGGGATTCAGTTTTCCAACAACCGTGCAACATGACAAGTTTGCTCCTCAGATCAAGAGTCAATCTCTAGGGTCGTGTGAAACAATAGACCTGTATTTCACTCAGTCAGTCTAGTGCAGTTTACTTTCACGAGATGTAGAGAATAGAGAGACGGGCGTTTGTCAATAAAGGGTTAACATTTATTGAACAGTCTTTCTTCTCGTACAAGAGAAATGTATTGCCACAATTGCAATAATTGTTATTATAAAAAGTACGTACAGTAAGATAAGTATTGCGAAATAGAACTGTAAAAGCATTGATATGGTTTCTTAGCCATACAATGGTTAAAAGTAATAAAACATATATACAGTCATATATACATTAGGCTAACATACTCAACTGGTGCTTCTAACTAAGCCTACCCCAGTGTGCCTGACCTAAGCCTAACACGTGAAAGGGGGAGTAAGTAAGTAGCTTAAGTTAAGTTGGTTTTGCCAAGGTTTGTTTCAAGAATTCTCGTCTAAGGGTTTAGTCAACACCATACCTCTGAATAGAATGATGGAGGATTGGTATCTCCTTCAGGGGTCTCTCTCGATATCCCAGTCACCCGCGAGGGTAAACCGGAAGCGCCGGGACTGGATTTCTCTGCACGAGAAAGGCAGCGGCTTTTCTTCAGCGCGTCGAGGAAGGAGGGGGGACAGCGTCCGCGGGCAGCTGGAATCTGCTGGATGCCTTCGCAGAGGGACGGCTGTTCAGCTCCTTAAGCGTACTGCACCATAGGTCGCGCTTTAGCGGCGATAATGGTATCAGCAGCTTCACCACCACAGGATAGCAGGCTGCAGCGACAGAGTGCTAGATTTACCAACACGGGGTCTTGCAGCTCTCGTACAACAGGCATTGCTTAAGGCAACGTTGGTAATATTTATACCTGACAGGTGCCGGGTTTGACGCAAGTTTGCTGGACATAAGACGTCAATTAAAGATGTCACTAGGAAGTGATAGTTATCAGTTGCTCATTAGAGTTCTATTACTAATCAAAACATAGCAAGCGGGGATTTCCAGGTTTGCTGAGTTTTTATCTTGTTGAAGAACTCAGAGTGTTATCTAGGAATATCAGATAGTGACTGCTGCTCTGTCATTGCACTAATTGGTCGCAAAGGAAGTGGCAGAGGGAACTATGCTGGAATGTGGCTCTGTTCGTGTGAGGCCAGAGATGACTTTTCAGAAAATCGCACTTGAACGGTTATGCCAATATAGGGAATAAATGGATTTATAGCCGAATAGGGGCATAAGGTCACAGTATCGATCAGGAACCTAGATAAACACGCAACACTATGGACTAGGGCAGCATTCCTGTTTAAATTTGTAATGTCTTTCCATGTTGAAATCCAAATCCCTCACCATTTTGGCATTCTCTGCTCCACCTTATCTATTGAAAGAGAAATAAAGGCTTTATTGTTTTGTTCCCCACAGAGCTTTAACTTTTTTTACAACAATCACTCCATGGACTATCAAGTGAATGATGAGCCTGCACAAATCTCTTCTACCAGCATTGGGAGAAACGCTGCCATACTTACAGGAAAGCCCTTGGTAAATCGCCGTCACTGCTGACCTTGCCGCTGCTCCACCGCTGCTCGTCTCCTCCCCCCGCCGCAGCCACACACCACCAGCGCTGCCGCAGTGTGGGGGAGAGAGAAAACTACAACTCCCAGCGGCCTCCGCGACCGGAAGTCGCGTCGAGGCGGAGCACCAGGAGGCGCTTAAAAGCGGCCTTCACCTGCCGTGGAGTGGGTGCCTGCACAAATCTCTTCTACCAGCATTGGGAGAAACGCTGCCATACTTACAGGAAAGCCCTTGGTAAATCACCGTCACTGCTGACCTTGCCGCTGCTCCACCGCTGCTCGTCTCCTCCCCCCGCCGCAGCCACACACCACCAGCGCTGCCGCAGTGTGGGGGAGAGAGAAAACTACAACTCCCAGCGGCCTCCGCGACCGGAAGTCGCGTCGAGGCGGAGCGCGCCAGGAGGCGCTTAAAAGCGGCCTTCACCTGCCGTGGAGTGGGTGCCTGCACAAATCTCTTCTACCAGCATTGGGAGAAACGCTGCCATACTTACAGGAAAGCCCTTGGTAAATCGCCGTCACTGCTGACCTTGCCGCTGCTCCACCGCTGCTCGTCTCCTCCCCCCGCCGCAGCCACACACCACCAGCGCTGCCGCAGTGTGGGGGAGAGAGAAAACTACAACTCCCAGCGGCCTCCGCGACCGGAAGTCGCGTCGAGGCGGAGCGCGCCAGGAGGCGCTTAAAAGCGGCCTTCACCTGCCGTGGAGTGGGTGCCTGCACAAATCTCTTCTACCAGCATTGGGAGAAACGCTGCCATACTTACAGGAAAGCCCTTGGTAAATCGCCGTCACTGCTGACCTTGCCGCTGCTCCACCGCTGCTCGTCTCCTCCCCCCGCCGCAGCCACACACCACCAGCGCTGCCGCAGTGTGGGGGAGAGAGAAAACTACAACTCCCAGCGGCCTCCGCGACCGGAAGTCGCGTCGAGGCGGAGCGCGCCAGGAGGCGCTTAAAAGCGGCCTTCATCACCCGCGTCGCGGGAGCGCGCCGGGCCGCGCCGGGCTAAGCCCAGGCAAAGGGCGGGCCATCTGAGGCCGTCCGAGGACGACGGAGGACGGGACGGGCCACCCCACTAAGTCCCACGCTATCTGACATTCCTAAAGTAAGTTCCTAATAGACACCCCTTCTATTTACGCCTTGCTCCTAATAGGCGACTAATTTTCATATATACTGCTATGTCCACAAGGGGCAGTCGGAGCAAGACTGCTGCAGGAGCAGGGAAGGTCACTGGCCCAATCGATAACTTCATCTCCAGGGCCAATGAAGAGATCGACCATGGAATATCACTATTGGAACGCAGAGTCTCCCTGGAACTGGCCCAAGCCAAACGCTCTTCCTTGGGTCTCCTCGCCTCAGCAAACACCCCTAATAGGAATAATCCTGCTGACGGTGTCTCCGTAGTTAGTGCTAGAGCAGAGATTCACACCATGCCTAACACTGTGGATTTATCAGTAACACAACTACTCTCAGACTCATTACGGAGCTTGGAGAAATCCCCCAATCTAGATGTCACAGACAACTTCAATACACAACTAGATCTCGTTACCAACTCTATTCCAGCTATGAGTTTGCCTGAGAACTTGTCTACAACGTCTATTGTGGAGTCCCAATTACCTTCTATCCCGATAACAGACACTACACATGCTCTTGCCACTGGCCCGATCTTGATTATAGACTCTGACTTAACGGCTACTCATTCATCCCCTCCCCGAGAAACGGCCACTATACATACATTTGAGGACTCAACCCCCATTTCAAGAGCATCGCAAGGTTTAAGGGAGGGAGCTATACAGAAACAGCCCCAAGGTTTAAATACATCCATACCTAAGGGGAACTCTCTACCCCAGAGAAAGCAGGGGAATAGCCTATCTAACAACTCAAAAAAGGCAAACAAGAAATCTAATACAGGGTTGGGTCATAGAGGAGACTCGCCCATCATGGAGTCATTATGTAAAGACTGCCCCTCAACAAACCAACTTATAACGAGGGTTGGGGAAATCATAAGTGTCCATCTTGCAACTATAGATAAGAGACTAGGGAACATAGAAAAACAACTAAATGAACTAAGCGCCCTAGTCAAAACCCCACCCACAAAAGGAATACCAACTCTAGTGGCAGCCAAACCACACATCCAACAACCCCCGGGACAACCTGTGAAAAAACCAGTTGCAGTTTCTAGTAACACACCCAAGCTAACCTCACCTCCAAAGGGAGTCACGAAAAAACCAAACCCACCCACTATAAACACAAACCCACAGGGGAAACTACCTAACCCGACACAACCAAAGGGGGGTAGTATTAACAACCATAAGGACAGGAACAAAGGAAATCAAGAAAGATTCCCCGCTAATCTGCCCCCTGGATCAAGTCCATACGTAGTGGTGATGACGGGAGTTCCCGAGATACCAGACAGTACTGACGAACCTACCTGGTCTCTACTAAATAAAGTCAGTTACTGGCTAAATAATAACAGACCCCTACCCCCATACTGTAGGAGTAATATTCTAACAGTTAGGAGAGTACCGTGGGTGGGCCAAGAGACAAAGAAAACACATGGTGATTGTGTGATTATTAACTTTGAGGACCCACGCACGGTAGAACATATCTGTTCATGGAGGAGTGATGGGTATAGTGAAGGCATAGAGACAAGGCACCTCTCTTTTTTCTACCCATCCAGGAATCATGACAGGTTCGACCAGCATGACCATGCCTTTGATGGAGGCTGGTGTCGGGCGGGGCAAAAAGACGTGGGAAACAACTGGGGTGAGTGGGGGCGAGATAATTATAGATACCCTCAAAGAAATATAATAAGTAGAGATGCCTATTGGGGAATTCCAGTTTTCAATAGATTCAGCAGCCTAGAGATGGTTGACTGACTTTCACCATCACCCCGGCCACTGAACATTGAACTGGAGGGAACAAAACAGGGTTGTCCCATTGAGATTATTAATAACATAGAGGCGCATGATAAGGAGAGCCCTAGTACACACCTGGCTCAAACTTGTTTGAGGTTGTCACCAATAAGAGAAGAGCAAGTAGGTGGCAATATTAAAGGGCCTGTAACATCTGACCCCCGAGATCCCTGCAGCCCCCAAAAAGCCTCTGATATACATACGACCCACGGGAAACCATACCCTTATAAAAACTCTAACAACGTATTAAAGATTATTAGATGGAATGTAGCTGGACTTCAACAGCGGGTGCTGGACCAGGAATGGTTAAAATTCATATCCAGCAAAGACATAATAATGCTACAAGAGACTTGGGCTACTTCTGAAACAGCCATAGAGGGCTTTGAATGTCACAGCATTAGCGCACAGAAGCCAGTTTTTGGACGCCCCATGGGAGGCTTGTTGATTGGATTCAGGATAACTTTAGGGGGGGCTATCAAACTAATACCAACTAAAAGCCCAAACATTCAAATAATTGAGTTTACACGCAGGTCGTCGTTATACCTGATCAACTTCTATAATAACGATTTTCACTCGACCCCTAACAGGAACTACATAGAGCTATTCGACAACATTACAAAAATAACTGAACCCCTTAACAACTGTGCGAACAATAGGATCATCCTAGCTGGAGACTTTAATGCCAAACTGGTTAAAACCAAAGAAGGTGCAATTCAATCAGATAGGGCCACAAAACGTGGGATGGAATTGGAAAACTTCATAAACACGCACACCTTATTGGACATTATGGTCACATGCAAAAATAATGAAACTGAATATATTCCAACCTTTAGAGGCAGAGACTTTTCCAGCACGGTGGACTATATTTTTACGTCCGCAGAACTATTAGATAGAGTGACCCAGGCAAGAGTATTAGAAACAGCCTTCGGAGACCACAATGCACTGGAAATTATCTTAAGACTGGGCCCGATTCAAGCACCGCCCCGCACTTTGGGAGCTAGTGATATTGTGCCATCAGCTAACAACTTAAGGCTAAAGTGGAAAGGGGTGGACAGTGAACGTATCATGAACACAATCATAAGCAACCACCAATCAATAGTTAATTCGTGCTCACTTACTGATGGGAACCATCAAAGGATAGTCAAAGACTTTGCAAATCTTTGTAATGTTATCAAGACTCTTCTGACTGTCCCCAATAGAAAACATAATGATGAGCCTAGGTGGTTCGACAGCCGCTGTTCAGCGGCAAACAAGGCTCTTCGCAGGGCCTTAAATTCCAAACCCAGGAGCCAAGCAGATGTACGGTCCGGATCACTGAAATAATATCGACGGACACAATATCGACTTGCCAGAATATCGTGGACAAAATATCGACAGTCAAAATATCGAATTTTTATCTACAAACAGGTAAGTACAAAAATATCGAGTACAAAATATCGTTAACAATAATATAGATGTAAAAAATATCGACTTTATTAAAAACAGTGTTAAATTAAATTAATATTAAATTTAAATTACTAAAATATACTTAAAACTACTTAAATTAAATTATAATAATTAAATAATAAATGAAAATAATAAAAATAATTTTTTACAATCTTATTAGTTGACCCTGAACCCTAAAAATACCCCTTTACCCAAAATGCCCCTTTACCCAAAAACTGAAAACTGTCCCTGAACCCTAAAAATACCCCTTACCCAAAAACCCAAAACTGACCCTGAACCCTAAAAATGCCCCTTTACCCAAAAACCCCAAACTGACCCTGAACCCTAAAAATACCCCTTTACCCAAAATCCCAAAACTGGCCCTGAACCCTAAAAATGCCCCTTTACCCAAAAACTGAAAACTGACCCTGAACCCTAAAAATACCCCTTTACCCAAGAACTGAAAACTGACCCTGAACCCTAAAAATACCCCTTTACCCATGAACTGAAAACTGACCCTGAACCCTAAAAATACCCCTTTACCCATGAACTGAAAACTGACCCTGAACCCTAAAAATACCCCTTTACCCATGAACTGAAAACTGACCCTGAACCCTAAAAATACCCCTTTACCCATGAACTGAAAACTGACCCTGAACCCTAAAAATACCCCTTTACCCATGAACTGAAAACTGACCCTGAACCCTAAAAATGCCCTTTTACCCAAAAACTGAAAACTGACCCTGAACCCCAAAAAGTCCCCTTTACCCTAAAACTGAAAACTGACCCTGAACCCTAAAAATGCTCCTTTACCCAAAATGTATCAATATTATTTAATTACCAATTAATTATTAATTAACAATAACAATAAAGTAAATATATTAGAACATTAGCTGTAATTATTTTAATAAATAATATTATTTTTTCCAAATTAATTACTTAAAAATAACACAAAATTAAATATATTAAAAATTTACTCTAATTAATGTAATTAACTAATTACAAATAATTAATTAACAATTAATTACTAATACAAAATATGTTCAAAATTATATTAATTAATTAACTAATTAATATTAATTAATTATCAATTAATTATTAATTAAAAATATTAACAAACATATATTAATTAATTAATTATTATTAAATTACTTCCCACCCTATTCCCCTATAAACCCACAACCCGCTACAGAATTACATTACGCAATTATTATAAAAACAAAATTCATTTAATAAAATATTTTATAACATTAATACACACTATTCACACATATTATTACATAAAAATACACTAAAAAATATTATATATTATTAAAAATTCGATATTTTTGCTATCTATATTTTATACAGTCGATATTACTTCACTTACCTGAAAAACGATATTTTTGTAGTCGATATTATGTCCAGTCGATATTTTGTCCAGTCTATATTTAAAACTCGATATTATGTCCAGTCGATATTTTGGAGTCGATATTTTGTCTGTACACCGTACGGTCCGCCAGGCAAACCTATTAAACAGCCATAGGGACAAGGAAGGCCACCATGGTAGAAGAACATTGGAATGAACTAACTGTTTCCGCTGCTGAGGGAAATAGCGCAACCTTCTGGCCTGCTGTAAGGAAGATGCGGGACATGGGAAAACAGTTGTCACCAATCAGCTGTACCATCTCAAGCCAGCAATGGGAACAACACTTTTCCAAAATATATGCCAACCCTATTGCTCCTACAGAAGACTACAGCCCTGGCAAACTGAGCCCACTAGATATAACCCAGGGGGAGGTCATTTTGGCCATTAATCAAAGCCTCTGGAACAAGGCACCAGGGCCGGATGGCTTCCCAATTGACCTAATCAAACACAAACCTGAATTTTGGGGAACCATTCTGGTTAATGTTTTCAACTGCCTGCAGCTGGGTGCCATTCCTGACACCTGGTCCACAAGTATAATAGTGCCTATTTACAAAAAAGGTGAAAGATCTGACCCCGCAAACTATAGGCCCATCTCACTCTTAGACAACACCTTGAAAATTCTGGGCCGGGTGCTGTATAACAGAGTGAACGACTGGGCCGAAGAAGCAGGGGTGTTGGACAGATGCCAAATGGGCTTTAGAAGTAAGGTCGGGACAACAGAACAATGCCTGAATCTTAATCTCATAATAGGCAAATACACCATAGCTAGGGCTTCACCTATTTACCTAGCTTTTATGGACTTGTCGTCCGCATTCGACCTAGTGAACAGGTCAAAATTGTGGGCGACCCTTCTCTCCTATGGCCTTGACGAATCCTTGGTACATTTTCTAGCCTACCTACACGCAGACACTAAAGCCCAGGTACGAATTGGCATGGAGGGCGAGATCTCAGGGGCAATCCAGTGGCGTAACAAAACTTGAGGGGGCCCCCCTGCAAAGCACATGGAGGGGGCCCGTGCGATCTAGCTCACCACCTACCACTTTGCAATACGACCCAGAAATCTAGTATATTTTGATTTGAAACCGCCAACATTTAAATGAAATGCCTCTATATTGTCTCTCTAAATTCTAATGAGAAAGTGGGAAACACTCTTAACATATAAGCTACGCAATTTGTAACAATCCTGTCAAAAGCAGATTATTTAACTGAGGCAGCAATCAGAACAACGCCAAGGAGCTGGCCTCTTGTCTCAGGAACTGCCTCTGGCTGAAGAACAAAGAACTATGAAGAAACTGAATTAGAATTGACATTATGGACAATAACTTGAAACTTTGAAAGACAACCCCAAACCTGCAGTTCCATAAATACTCGACTGCCAATATACATCAGAAGTACACGAGATATAACTCAGTATCCTGTAAGTCATGTTTTTAAATATTAACTTTGATACAGTATCAGAGTTTTGCAATGATTTTAAGTAAATATGCATTAAATTCATTTATTCAAACAGGCATTACTTAATGTGGGCCCCTGGTCGACACTAGCATTCATTTTTGGGTACCGTGATTTATTTTTGACTAATAGATTTTGAACAAAACCAGAGAAAGGAACACAGAAAATTGAGAAAATTGAGGCAAACTGACAAAAGGAGAAAGCAAAGCCTCCCTACAACCGAGAGGAAGGAGGAAAACCTGTAAGAGTGACACAAAGAGAGAGGTAGCGTAGGGTAATGAAAAAAAGAAGCAAGATGTGGAGTCAAGATGAGACTGCCTTGGTATTTGGCAACCTGAGCATTCAGAAGCATCGGGCTCCTAAGAAAAACTTTTGACCCTTGCACTTATCTTTTCACAAATTAAGCACTGCACGCAGCGGCAGATACACACATACAATGACACACACACACATGGAAACACAGTGACACACTTATACAAATAAACTGCTCTGTCTGCATATATGTATACAGGCAGGGCTGGCTACACTGAAGAGCTCCCAATTTCTGCAGGGACAGCTGTTGTTGTGTTCTCTACTGGTCGTCACACACAGACATTTAAACAGCGGCGTACACAGACCCAGTGGGGTTCCAAAGAAGTCAAAAGTTGAAGAACTACTGATTTAGACATGTTGCTATCAGAAAGTTTAGTAGTGTAATCAAATCTAAAATATATATATATATACATATATAGATATATATATATATACACGGATTCCTCTTGTTCTTTTGCAAAAGGATGACGAGCCACACCAGCCAGGTACAGAAAAGTTGTTTATTTGGGCACAAACAGACGCGTTTCGAGCTCACAGGCTCTTGGTCATATATATATATCTATCTATCTATATATATATATATATATATATATATATATATATATATATATATATATATATATATATATATATATATATATATGTACTAGAAAGGGTCAGCAGATACAACCTTGAATTCAAAGTGCTGCTAATCAAGAGTAGAAATGTGGAGTAATCTTACATAAGTGATGAAGAAGTCTGCTAGCTAAAAGGTAAGGTAAAAGCTTTCAGATGACATCACTTTATTTGAGAGGTTCTCTGGACATGGGCACAAGAACGGACACCCAAACTGTCAAACCCTGTGCACCTTTAGGCTGTAATACACGGTCAGGATTTCTCAGTACACGGCCTAATGTTGCGGCATATTAGCAATGTTAATGGTGAACAAGGTGTTTCTTCAAGGTTGACTTCTGTGGTGCAAAAATCACAAACAATGCTTTTCTAATCAGCTGGTGCTACATATAGATATAAAACATTGCACATAGTCCAGGGTGGTCTTACTGAGTGAGGATCTTCTGGCAAAAAAGGAATACCAACATCAGCCTCACCCCGTTAGGACATCAAAGGCGTGATCTGAGATCCCAGAAGTCAGAAAGTTAGCAGGGTTGGCGAATACTTTTGGATCTTTACAGTCTCCTTCCAGAAATCGCTGCCTGTGAATATTCACCTCAGTGACAATTATCTGGGATGGAGGAATGTGATCAGTACGTGGCTGAAGCAGACCTGTGTCTTCTCCCTCACTTGGCTATAGAATCTGCAGCAGGGAGATCCACAAACATGACTCTTAAACTGAACAAGAGTTGCAATGACGAGCAATAGTCACTAGCTCCAGACCGAGCCCCAGACATCAACTCTAGCTCTGAAAAAGAGGCACGACTCAAAAATTGCTTGAGTAAAAAAACAGTCACAAGGCCAGCTCTCACAGCAATGGTCATATCCAAACACAATTAGGTCAATCACGGAAACCAACATACCACTTGAACTGCACTGAAAACTCTAGACCAAATGTCAACCCTGACACAGAGCCTCAGAATCAACCCATCGTATCCAAAACAAAGCCACGACGCCCATCTCAAAAACTTTTCAGACATAAACCACCTGGCTCCAATGGGCCCACTAATAAGCTACCTTTCTCTTCTGAGATTGATTGAATTCCTAAACAACCAACCCCGCCCTCCCAACCTCACAAAGCACAAAACACATCCTCCATGGTGAGCACCAAAAAAATCTCCAAGACCCTATGAATTTGCTACTGAGAACTAGTAAGATGCAGAAACCTTTGATATTGATGTCCATACATATAACCCAAAAGCTGTAAGGTAGAGCCATACCTCTATCCCTACTGGCTCCAAGATAACCTTACCCAATTTACCAATCCATTGCACTGTAACACCATATTCCAAATAAACTGCAGTAGCACACTGAACACGAGTTAATGTTTTAAAAGACCATCATACTAGGCTCTTGTTTATGTAACTATATTTTATTTGATCAATTACTCTTGTTGAAGAACCTTGAAAGGCTAGGGGACGTTAGTTAACTAATTCCATGGAATGTTGAACCTGTTAGTTGTCATAATATTACCCAACGAGCAGCTGACAAGGTTGTGCCAGAGTCCACAGGCAGAGTAACAATGCCTGTATTTTATGTAGATTACTTTCTCACAGTAGATTCACCCAATCCGAGCACTACAATGAGACAGGTGCTCCATAGATTCTCACCGGTATCTGCAGTCATTTTATAACTTGGGGTCAAAACTTGAAAAATCGATACCAGACTTGCTGCAGTGTTAGTTCATGGCAAAACCTGTGATGGCCCCTCAAGCACTGCTAGAGGAGAAAGTAACAAAGGCAGATCCAGAAGCTGGCAGTAAGCCAGCGAGGAATGTTAAATAGATCAGACGTCCTGCTGTCCGCAGTTTGGCCATTACCCCAGAAATGTTCTACTTTTGGAAAAAGGGTACTACTCCAATTATGCTCATACTTTAGTTAAAGATCGGGGAAAAGAGAAGCACAAAGTATGTTTCCGTGTCCCCTCAGTTGCCAAATTTGCCGCTCCCCCTTCACACAGGGAGAATTAATGATTAGAGTGTCCCACAATCTGATCCTCTTCACAAAGTCAAGAAGTCACTCAATCTATCCACTCCCCCAAGACAACCCCGAGTCATGTATCCGAGCCACCATCCATGAAAGAGGTTTGTCAACCATCATATCTATGGAAATGCGGCAAGTGTTGTACTTCATGGCAGCAAAGAAGTTGAGAGAAACCTCAAAGAATAAATGGCATGAAGCACACCAGGGGCCAGCGACCCTGACATAGTAAATGGTTGCCGAGAGGTGCAATAAGAGTCAAGCAGTTAGGATAAACCTGCCTTCGAGAGTGGCGCTACGAGGCACTCCTGGCCTGATGACACTGCCCCTTAAATTGGTAGTGAGCATCAGGAGTCGCTTCCTAACTAGCTGCCCTCTCTGTCTCTGCTGACTGCCAGATGCTGACACTAGAGTCACCATCCATATGAAAGTGGTATTAAGCGTCACTGCTGGGTCATAATTCTGCTCATCTACATTTTAGGAGGGTGTCAGGATTTACACGCTAAAGCAAGGCATGAGATCTGACCTACCCATGTATCAGGTATCACACCGAAGCTCCATTCCGGATCCCCCTTCCTCTCTCCAGTCAGATGTCCAGTCAGATGTCCAACCCCCTTCCAGTATTGCCTCCAGTCAAACTCACTGCCTCTATTATTCCCATCCCAAGGGGTACGATTTACTAGCCACATTCGGCTGTCAGAACCAATTTTCCTAGGTCCAACTTTCTAGAGTATTTTCTAGGTCGGCGCCTTAATACGCGCCCGAATTCTACAGCTTGTTGCCCTACTCTCACCACACACTCCACTTCCACGTGTTCAAGACTCACTCGCCAGATTAGGGATCAGAGTTAACAATTTTACAGAGTACGGTCTCACAGGTCATTCACTGTTCGTAGTGACACCTAACCCAGCTCAAAGTCAGCGTCCGTCACCATCGGATCACCCACTGAGACTCCTCGCCACCACGGACCACTCCTGCCTCGGCTCGGACATACTCACCTGAGGACTGGCCTGCAGCTTTAGTGGCAGGCGCGAGCGGGCAGCAGAAGTGGGCAAGGGAAGGCTAGCCAGGCAGGGGCTAGTAATAATTAAATTATGTTGGCGGTGCCGCAGGGTGACAGTCTTTCTCAGTAGTCTGGCTGGGTCCTGGGATGCCTCATCTCACTTATCATACTCATGCGCACTTTTTATTACGCTGCTGTGCGATGCGCATGACTGTATGGGATTGGTCACCAGCCCCACCCTATGCCCACTGTGAAGACGCGCAGACGAGGGGACACCCAGTGCACCATAATTAATAGGGAGCCTCAGCCATAGCTGCCAAGGTTTCAGATTGCTAAGTGTGACATTTTCACAATTTTAGTGTAGTTATGAGTGACATTTTAACGACTATGAGTGACACTTTCTCACAAGAGTAATAAGCAATTTAGACATACAAATAATATCAGAAAATATACCCATTTGAGCAACGAGAAACTAAGAAGTCATTGAACTAAAGTGTACTAACGGCAGGCAGCTGAAAACTGACCAGAGCAGTGTCAGGCTGCATGTCTACAAAGTTTTCAGACCCAGTACACCACAGGACAGGGGCGAAGGTAACTCAGATTGATTGAAACATCAATGTTATTTATCAAGAGCTTCCATAGCAAGTTAGCTTAACTACTAAAACACAGATGCCCTAGCAGCCTCGCCCACACTGGTCCCCCGGGTCCTCCTTACTACTGGCAATCAATAAAGCAAGTCAGCATGCAGAGAATGAGTGAAGATTCCAGGGCCTCTCTGTCGCACATGGGTCCCAGGCCACAACAGAAGGACGAAAACCAGCGTGAAGTATTAGCCATTGCTGAGTGCAGCAGTTGGGAAACCAGCCGCTGCATACATGGAGCAGCGACTGACCCCATCCAACTACATAATTTAAACAAATAATAACAGCTCTCTCATAGCTGCCAAGGTTTCAGATTGCTTGTGTGACATTTTAATAATGTTAGAGTAATTATGAGTGACATTTCAATGATTATGAGTGACACTGTCTGGCGAGCAAAATTAAACAATGAAGATGAGGGAAACAATATCAGAAATTGCACACATTTGAGGAACGATAAACTAAGTTAACTGCTGCAAAACGTAAGAAATATAAACAAATTTAATTTATCAGACTCTAGCTAAAATTGCAGAAATGAGAAAAGCAGCTTCCAAGAGGTTCAACATGTCATTATACTCAGCTGTGACTCGGAGTCTCACTCAACCACCGCCAGGGACCTGAGCAGTAACGCAACAGTAAAACAAAGCAGACATACTGTGTGACTGAGAGGGGCACAGGCAAACTCAGAATAAGTCTAGGATGGATTGCACACGTTAGTAGGCGTCACTCTGAGAAGGCACCTGCATCTGATTGATATGATACACACTTTACACATTGAACTGTGTATGCTGTCAGCTATTGTTTGCATTGTCTGTTTTTATTTGTTTAAATGGTTGACGTTCTCTCATGGCGGTGAAAGCGGCCTTGCAAGTTCGGTATTTCCTGTCAGCAGCCACGCTGACTCCTCCGTGTGACGGCCCTCATAAGGCTCATTCGTCGCGTGACACCCGACAGAGAACGGGAGGCAGCGGTGTGTCAAACCCCAACTGTCGGCAGAGGCACCCTCCCTGGCTACCGGGACAGGAACGAAGGTGTGCCCTTCCCTCGCATCTTTGCGCACGCACTGACGCCACTCACGTTTGACAGTACAGAGGAATTTGGTAAAGTATTGAGATTTCCACGTTTTCACTTCGTAAAACGTCTTATGCTTTGAACTGAAATGTTAAAGTGTCATTAATGCTGCTCCTCGTGGGTGTTAATGTATTTACTGTTGACGGGGGCTCATTGGTATCACAAAATATATAGCAAGTGTTAGTATGCGTTCCAAAGACAGTTATACATTTTCAAAACACACTGTTGAAATGTTGTCACCTGCTTCCCCATAGCCCCAAATACAGAGAACTTTTTTAACTCACTGTAAAATCCGTGATAAGTTATGTATCTTTTTAAAATATTTACGTTCATCTTCAAGAATGACTGTATCCCTATACTAATATTGTAGGCTGTTTTCTTCGTAATTTAGCTTCATTTTCAATGTTTCTTTGCTATGTTTTGATAAGTTTTAAGGAGTTTCACGGAAACAAAGAAAAGTTAAAGCAGTCAATTACTTCTGCTTTTCTAGGTTTAAGTAGGTTTCTTTGGGCTGATTTTTCTTCTTGTAAAAATGTATATTTGTAAAAAAAAAAATTCAACTCAAAACACTTCTAGCGAAAAGCTGATTTCATGTATTGCAAAAAATGTACAAACATAGGGGGATATGTACAAGAAAGTGGCGGAGAGAGGCGTTAGCCGTCATGGCTTAACGCCTCACTCCGCACCATATTTACAAGGAGATGGTGCAGCCTTACGTTTCCCCCTGCGATCTGGCTAAGTTTAGCAACTTAGCATCAACGCAGGTACCCTTTCACCATTGTGCAATGGTGTCTGTGTACAGGGGAGGATTGTTTGTGTAGGAAGGTGTCCTTTCCTGCACATAAACAATCCTAAAATACCATTATGTCACTTTCATGTGTGCTGCTTCATGCAGCACACATGAAAGTCACACAATTGCATTTTTATTAAAGGACTGTTTATGTACAGAAAGGGACACCTTCCTGTACATAACCAATCCATGGCATTTTGCATTTTTCATGTCTTCGGCACAAGGCAGCACACATGGAAAAAGCAAAGCCGAGTAGAAATAATGCATTTCTCCTCTTTTGCCAACTTAAGACCGGTTTTTACCTGGTCTTAAATTTGGCACCACCTCCTATGAACGCCAACCTTGTACATAGGAGAAGCATGAAAAACAATGGGTATTGAGATGGAACGCCCACTGCAACACCCAATTTTACGCTAACCATAGCGTGAAAGGGGGCCTTATTTGCAAGGCACCGTTATGCCACATGAAGTGGCTTAGTGCTGCCTTGTAAATAATGGTAAATAGAGTGAGCAACCCAGTAAACCTTTGGGGGCTTGGGTAAAAATATAATAGGATGGGTAAAATTGCCTCCAAAGGAGTTTGTTGTCTTTGGTTGAGTTGACTTAATTATGGAACTGAGTTGAATACAGGTAACTTAATTATCCTGAACAAAATTAATTCCAGTTGATTTAAAAAACATTCATACACTTATAACTGATTAAACATGACAATACTTTACAGTGAGACAAAAACAAATAGACATGTGTATAGGCAAAAAAGTGAATTTTATCAAAATTAGGTCACAAAGGGAAATATACAATGCAAAAGAAAGTATGCAAAACAGGAATACAGGATATATGTCTGAAAATAAATCAAGATCTCTGTAAGGCCTGTTAGCCGCCTATCCAAAATACAGATTAAAAGAATTTCCTTTTGGATAAAGCTGAGAGTCGACGTTTCGGTCTTTATGGGCAACTCTTCAAGACCATCATCAGGACAGTAGATAGTAAATATTGTAACTCCCTAGTAGAAATAGAATAAAACAATTTGACTATGATCTAATAACTGATTTAAACATTCATTATTGCGCTATACACATTTACAAATAACATATATACTAACTAATGAGAGGTTAAAAACATAATGCTAACATAGACAATGAGAACACACAATGAGTACAACAAGCAAATTCAGACATATTTACAATGCATCAATTCATTACGAAATTCAATATATCAAAGAATTCTCAATCTGAACCAACTAATGTGTGACGTGCCCCAAGTAATAAATAAAGCAGGCAGTCATGTTCTCATATACAACTTATATGGAACATATTGCTGACTATTCAATTGTATGGCTTTCAATTGTATGGCTTACTTTGCTAGATACTCATTTGCATGGCTTTCTAAATTAGAGGTACATTGTTACTTTGTCATGAACCTGAGATCAATGCGCATGATAATAATAACCTAATTGTGCTTAGCTACGACCAAACTACGTTCGTTATGTTGTCAAATGTCTGTACCTTAAATCGATAGTTTTGCTCCGTGTTTTTGGAGAGAGGCGCTATGTAGAGCAGAAGCGTTGTATCTGTGGACATTCAAGAATGGGGTATGTATCAATATCCTTTTCCACCCTTTTAACTAAGGTGGTTCAATAATTTAAAATAGTGCCATTACCTATTTCAAGACGTAGAGGTTTGCTTTTTAAGCTTCTTTGGTCGAATCTTGTACTTGCTTGCACGGGGGTCGCAAGGAAAATTTCGGAACGTATAAATGAAACAATGAAACAATCTATAGAAATGAAATGGGTGAAGTAGTTAGACCCATGAGTAAAAAGATAAGCCCAAGTTTTAAGCCTAACAATATGGTGCGCAGATCGGGTAAATTTACCTTTAGGCGTATTTAGAGTAGCTATCAAGGCTCTCTTCTTTAAGCTCGCTCCTCGCAAAAGTGTCAGAGGGGGCCACAGTCAATGATGCATTCGACAAGGACCAGTCTAAACAAATAAAACGACAAAATGCAAGGGCATAGTTTACAACCCATAACTAAATAGCAGGGTGTAAGTAAATCAAACGAACGTGCGTGTTGACAGGGAGCCTTTACATGTTCAAAGCATCCGCGTTCAAGGAATGTATTCGCCGTTACTCCGCAAGCAGAAAAATGCAGTGCGGAGTCGCGTGTTTTTAGGGCTGAATTGTTTGGAAATCAAAAGAGGACTACTCTGCCTCTTTCTTGGGCGCCATCTTAGAATGGTGTCAATGTGTCGGAAAATGATGTTTAAAAATATCAGATGTGCAATTTTAAAGTGAGTTTTGTCTACTCCTAATTATGGAAGTATATTCACTAATATATCTCTGAAGAAAGAAAGAATGCCATTGCAACAATGAACCTTTGTATTAAAAGAACGCTACTAGAGCGCGGGGGTGACAGTTATATAAGCTTGCTAATCATATCGACACATAGGATTTACAATTTTATGTGCAAGAAAATACACTTCTGTATGTACAGAGTCAATGAGTATATACATTTCAAAACAGTTTACAACATAGTAATGCAATTCATTGGTTAGACAATATTGAAACTAACAACAGCTAGTGTTGAAATTCAGACCAATTGTTATTGGAGGATGCTAGTAGAAAATATGTCTCACACTATTGAGTGATTACAGAAAAACGGGTTCATAGAAATTAAGGCAGAATTTTATTTTAGGCATGCCAATGAGTGCCATTCAGTGGCAGAGTTTAATCCCATATTTACTGTATCCGTTATGCATATCAATTTACCCTCTCTTAATGAGAGTGTTCTGTTCACATTGTTATTTCTTTTATTGGGTTTAATGACCTCAAGAACCCACCATAGCATATCGGTTTCTTTATGGCCAAAAGAAAGATAGTGCTCCACAAGTGGAGCATTTTCTTTCTTGCACCTAATGCGTGATTGGTGCTGTAGGATCCTTTTTTTGACAGGTTGAATTGTTTTACCAATGTAATGAAGATGACAAGGACATTGAATACAGTATATTACACTGGTTGTGTTACAATTGGAAAAACTTTTTGCTGTGAATTTAATCCCATTGATTTCACATGACTTAACTGTTGTAGTCGTTGAACATGCTGTACAGTTATGACATTTGAAATGACCTATAACAGGTGTTGTTTGCAACATGTTGCTCAGTGAGTTTTTTTCAACCGGTTCTTCATATGCGTGAATCAATCTATCACGGATGTTAGTGCCTCTTTTGAAGGCGAACAGTGGTTTTTTCGCTAATTCAGGAATGGATGTCAGTAAATTCCAGTTCTTTGTGATTATTTTTTTAATGATGTTAGAATGGGTGCCAAAAGTTAACACACATACTATGTCATTTCTATTCTGGCGCTCACGGACGCTTAAGAGGGCCTCACGGTTGTAGTACCAAGCTAGTTTCATGGATTTCCGAAGTAACCGTGCGGGATATCCTCGTGCCATTAGTTTAAGTTTCAGTTTGTTCGCCTCAGAGAAATAGTCATTTTTAAAGGTACAGTTTCTCCGAAGGCGGAGAAACTGGCCAAAAGGAAGGCCGTCCTTGAGGGCTTGGGGATGATGGCTTTTATAGCTAAGTAGTGTATTCCTAGCAGTTTTTTTTTTATAGAATGTTGTATACAGACAGTTGTTATCGTCTACTTTGATGGTAATGTCCAAAAATGGCATTTCCTTCGAGCTGTGTTCCAGAGTGAATTTAAGGTTGGCTTTTCTAGTGTTCAACCATAGATGGAAAGATTCAAGTTCTTGAGTACTGCCATGCCATATCATAAAGACATCATCGATGTAGCTAATCCATTTGCGTATGTGATCAGCAAATGGATTAGCTACATCGAGAACATATTCATCCTCAAAGGCAGAAACATAAATGTTAGCAATGTCTGGGGCATAAATTGCCCCCATGGCTACCCCCTTGAGTTGCTGGAAGTAGCAATTTTGAAATAGGAAGAAATTCTCACACAAAGATATTCTAATGCATTCCATAATGAACAGTGTTGGTACTGAATGTGGTCGAGGTCTTGATTCGAGCAGTTTGTTCAAAAGATCAAGTACCTCAGATTGAGGAATGTTGGTGTATAAGCTCTCTATATCCATAGAGACTAGGATATCACCAATCGGATCAAACTTCTGATTCTCTACTGCATTAATAACAGACATAGTATCCCTGATGTAATTGGGGTTGTCTACTGCAAAGGGTCTGATGAAAAAATCCGCATATTGTGCCAGGGGCTTAAGGATCGAATTGCACCCTGACACAATTGGGCGGCCAGGAGGGTCCACCTGATCTTTGTGAACTTTTGGCAGCAAGTAAATTGCTGGAATGGTTGCTGTTTTATTTACCAGGAACGAGGCTTCTTTTTCGTTCAGCCAGCCACCATCAAGACCTTGTTTGCTCAGAATTTCAATCTCTTTCAAAAGGCGTATAGAGGGATTGCCCTTCAGTTTTTTATAGTGAGATGGAACTGTTCATTGTCTCAGCATTTCTGTCTCATATTTTGTTTTATCCCAGATCACGATTCCACCTCCCTTATCTGCTGGTTTTAGTATGGCTGTTGGAAGGTTCTGTAAATGCTGTAAAGCCTGCTGTTGTGGTTTAGTTAAGTTTGATTTGAAGCCTAGAGGTTTTTTGAATAAATTCTCTATTTCTATTAGTGTTGCATTTTCAAAGGTAAGGATTTCTTTACAGACCATTGTGTTAGTGGGATAAAAGGTTGAGGGATTTCTAAGCCCTGTGATGCTTTCTTCGGGTCGCTGGTATTATTTGCAAAGTACTTGCGTAAGCAGATGGTGCGAAAGAAACGGTATAACTCAAGTTTAGTATTGAAAATGTCATTTCTGTAGGGTTGGTACATAGCTGAGACCTTGTGATAAAACCGATATTTCATGCTCTGATAATAGATGGGAAGAGAGATTGAAAATAGGAATGGTTTGATCAGTTTCTACCATTCGTAGTACTGGTTCCGGGTTTGCCGGAATCCCGGAGTGTACTGATTGCGGTACCATCCTCGCTTGGGTGGCTGGGGTCTCCGAGGAGGTCTGGTTGATCTTTGGTCCTGTGGTAAAAAACCTTTATTAGATGTAGATGGTTGTTGATCGTATCGGTGGAAATTGGGATCATATGATTTTTCACTTCCTGAGTCAGAACCTGATTCAAGAAAAGGTGACTCTTTTGGATTGCTGTTGATTGGCTCCTTGGTTGGTATAGAAGTCCTTTCTAAGATAGGGATACGTACGTTCTTTATTGTATCTCCTAATATCGTTCTGTAGTTTCTCAGTTTTTTTATGTGAATTGAATTCTTCGAATTCTTTCACAGTTTGTTTAACTTTATCTAATAGAGCATTGCTGTTAGTGATTGTGCTGTCGCCTGTAATTTTATTTTCCAGAGTCTCAATTTCCTTAGTGAGGATTTTAATTTGTCTAAATGCAGTTTCGATACTCAAGACCATCCATGTTCTTGAACATCGATTTGCAGAGAAACTGAAACCTATTTTAAACTCCTCATCATCAACAAAGATGATGGGGATATTGTGTATCTGAAGACCCGCAGGTATAATGTTGGAATTGAGACAGTCAGTTAAGAATTTGGCATGAAGCTCCGTTCTTACCAATTTCTTCTTTAAACGTTCTAGCTGATTGATGTCAGATTCATAAGGTAGTTGTGTGACTGGACCTTTATTGCCAAGCAACGAAGGGCCAGATGCTACTTTTAGGATGTATTCATCTGTGTATGCTAAAGTTTCTGCCTCAGACATAGGTGTTGAGACAAAAACTGAAAAGACCACTTAGTTAAGCGGCTCACAACAGACAGCTGTCTGCGCAAGATTATGGTAAATAGAGTGAGCAACCCAGTAAACCTTTGGGGGCTTGGGTAAAAATATAATAGGATGGGTAAAATTGCCTCCAAAGGAGTTTGTTGTCTTTGGTTGAGTTGACTTAATTATGGAACTGAGTTGAATACAGGTAACTTAATTATCCTGAACAAAATTTATTCCAGTTGATTTAAAAAACATTCATACACTTATAACTGATTAAACATGACAATACTTCACAGTGAGACAAAAACAAATAGACATGTGCATAGGCAAAAAAGTGAATTTTATCAATATTAGGTCACAAAGGGAAATATACAATGCAAAAGAAAGTATGCAAAACAGGAATACAGGATATATGTCTGAAAATAAATCAAGATCTCTGTAAGGCCTGTTAGCCGCCTATCCAAAATACAGATTAAAAGAATTTCCTTTTGGATAAAGCTGAGAGTCGACGTTTCGGTCTTTATGGGCAACTCTTCAAGACCATCATCAGGACAGTAGATAGTAAATATTGTAACTCCCTAGTAGAAATAGAATAAAACAATTTGACTATGATCTAATAACTGATTTAAACATTCATTATTACGCTATACACATTTACAAATAACATATATACTAACTAATGAGAGGTTAAAAACATAATGCTAACATAGACAATGAGAACACACAATGAGTACAACAAGCAAATTCAGACGTATTTACAATGCATCAATTCATTACGAAATTCAATATATCAAAGAATTCTCAATCTGAACCAACTAATGTGTGACGTGCCCCAAGTAATAAATAAAGCAGGCAGTCATGTTCTCATATACAACTTATATGGAACATATTGCTGACTATTCAATTGTATGGCTTTCAATTGTATGGCTTACTTTGCTAGATACTCATTTGCATGGCTTTCTAAATTAGAGGTACATTGTTACTTTGTCATGAACCTGAGATCAATGCGCATGATAATAATAACCTAATTGTGCTTAGCTACGACCAAACTACGTTCGTTATGTTGTCAAATGTCTGTACCTTAAATCGATAGTTTTGCTCCGTGTTTTTGGAGAGAGGCGCTATGTAGAGCAGAAGCGTTGTATCTGTGGACATTCAAGAATGGGGTATGTATCAATATCCTTTTCTACCCTTTTAACTAAGGTGGTTCAATAATTTAAAATAGTGTCATTACCTATTTCAAGACGTAAAGGTTTGCTTTTTAAGCTTCTTTGGTCGATTCTTGTACTCGCTTGCACGGGGGTCGCAAGGAAAATTTCGGAACGTATAAATGAAACAATGAAACAATCTATAGAAATGAAATGGGTGAAGTAGTTAGACCCATGGGTAAAAAGATAAGCCCAAGTTTTAAGCCTAACAATATGGTGCGCAGATCGGGTAAATTTACCTTTAGGCGTATTTAGAGTAGCTATCAAGGCTCTCTTCTTTAAGCTCGCTCCTCGCAAAAGTGTCAGAGGGGGCCACAGTCAATGATGCATTCGACAAGGACCAATCTAAACAAATAAAACGACAAAATGCAAGGGCATAGTTTACAACCCATAACTAAATAGCAGGGTGTAAGTAAATCAAACGAACGTGCGTGTTGACAGGGAGCCTTTACCTGTTCAAAGCATCCGCGTTCAAGGAATGTATTTGCCGTTACTCCGCAAGCTGAAAAATGCAGTGCGGAGTCGCGTGTTTTTTAGGCTGAATTGTTTGGAAATCAAAAGAGGACTACTCTGCCTCTTTCTTGGGCGCCATCTTAGAATGGTGTCAATGTGTCGGAAAATGATGTTTAAAAATATCAGATGTGCAATTTTAAAGTGAGTTTTGTCTACTCCTAATTATGGAAGTATGTTCACTAATATATCTCTGAAGAAAGAAAGAATGCCATTGCAACAATGAACCTTTGTATTAAAAGAACGCTACTAGAGCGCGGGGGTGACAGTTATATAAGCTTGCTAATCATATCGACACATAGGATTTACAATTTTAGGTACAAGAAAATACACTTCTGTATGTACAGAGTCAATGAGTATATACATTTCAAAACAGTTTACAACATAGTAATGCAATTCATTGGTTAGACAATATTGAAACTAACAACAGCTAGTGTTGAAATTCAGACCAATTGTTATTGGAGGATGCTAGTAGAAAATATGTCTCACACTATTGAGTGATTACAGAAAAACGGGTTCATAGAAATTAAGGCAGAATTTTATTTTAGGCATGCCAATGAGTGCCATTCAGTGGCAGAGTTTAATCCCTTATTTACTGTATCCGTTATGCATATCAATTTACCCTCTCTTAATGAGAGTGTTCTGTCCACATTGTTATTTCTTTTATTGGGTTTAATGACCTCAAGAACCCACCATAGCATATCGGTTTCTTTATGGCCAAAAGAAAGATAGTGCTCCACAAGTGGAGCATTTTCTTTCTTGCACCTAATGCGTGATTGGTGCTGTAGGATCCTTTTTTTGACAGGTTGAATTGTTTTACCAATGTAATGAAGATGACAAGGACATTGAATACAGTATATTACACTGGTTGTGTTACAATTGGAAAAACTTTTTGCTGTGAATTTAATCCCATTGATTTCTCAATAGTGTGAGACATATTTTCTACTAGCATCCTCCAATAACAATTGGTCTGAATTTCAACACTAGCTGTTGTTAGTTTCAATATTGTCTAACCAATGAATTGCATTACTATGTTGTAAACTGTTTTGAAATGTATATACTCATTGACTCTGTACATACAGAAGTGTATTTTCTTGCACATAAAATTGTAAATCCTATGTGTCGATATGATTAGCAAGCTTATATAACTGTCACCCCCACGCTCTAGTAGCGTTCTTTTAATACAAAGGTTCATTGTTGCAATGGCATTCTTTCTTTCTTCAGAGATATATTAGTGAACATACTTCCATAATTAGGAGTAGACAAAACTCACTTTAAAATTGCACATCTGATATTTTTAAACATCATTTTCCGACACATTGACACCATTCTAAGATGGCGCCCAAGAAAGAGGCAGAGTAGTCCTCTTTTGATTTCCAAACAATTCAGCCTTAAAAACACGCGACTCCGCACTGCATTTTTCTGCTTGCGGAGTAACGGCGAATACATTCCTTGAACGCGGATGCTTTGAACATGTAAAGGCTCCCTGTCAACACGCACGTTTGTTTGATTTACTTACACCCTGCTATTTAGTTATGGGTTGTAAACGATGCCCTTGCATTTTGTCGTTTTATTTGTTTAGATTGGTCCTTGTCGAATGCATCATTGACTGTGGCCCCCTCTGACACTTTTGCGAGGAGCGAGCTTAAAGAAGAGAGCCTTGATATCTACTCTAAATACGCCTAAAGGTAAATTTACCCGATCTGCGCACCATATTGTTAGGCTTAAAACTTGGGCTTATCTTTTTACCCATGGCTCTAACTACTTCACCCATTTCATTTCTATAGATTGTTTCATTGTTTCATTTATACGTTCCGAAATTTTCCTTGCGACCCCCGTGCAAGCGAGTACAAGATTCGACCAAAGAAGCTTAAAAAGCAAACCTCTACGTCTTGAAATAGGTAATGGCACTATTTTAAATTATTGAACCACCTTAGTTAAAAGGGTAGAAAAGGATATTGATACATACCCCATTCTTGAATGTCCACAGATACAACGCTTCTGCTCTACATAGCGCCTCTCTCCAAAAACACGGAGCAAAACTATCGATTTAAGGTACAGACATTTGACAACATAACGAACGTAGTTTGGTCGTAGCTAAGCACAATTAGGTTATTATTATCATGCGCATTGATCTCAGGTTCATGACAAAGTAACAATGTACCTCTAATTTAGAAAGCCATGCAAATGAGTATCTAGCAAAGTAAGCCATACAATTGAAAGCCATACAATTGAATAGTCAGCAATATGTTCCATATAAGTTGTATATGAGAACATGACTGCCTGCTTTATTTATTACTTGGGGCACGTCACACATTAGTTGGTTCAGATTGAGAATTCTTTGATATATTGAATTTCGTAATGAATTGATGCATTGTAAATACGTCTGAATTTGCTTGTTGTACTCATTGTGTGTTCTCATTGTCTATGTTAGCATTATGTTTTTAACCTCTCATTAGTTAGTATATATGTTATTTGTAAATGTGTATAGCGCAATAATGAATGTTTAAATCAGTTATTAGATCATAGTCAAATTGTTTTATTCTATTTCTACTAGGGAGTTACAATATTTACTATCTACTGTCCTGATGATGGTCTTGAAGAGTTGCCCATAAAGACCAAAACGTCGACTCTCAGCTTTATCCAAAAGGAAATTCTTTTAATCTGTATTTTGGATAGGCGGCTAACAGGCCTTACAGAGATCTTGATTTATTTTCAGACATATATCCTGTATTCCTGTTTTGCATACTTTCTTTTGCATTGTATATTTCCCTTTGTGACCTAATTTTGATAAAATTCACTTTTTTGCCTATACACATGTCTATTTGTTTTTGTCTCACTGTGAAGTATTGTCATGTTTAATCAGTTATAAGTGTATGAATGTTTTTTAAATCAACTGGAATTAATTTTGTTCAGGATAATTAAGTTACCTGTATTCAACTCAGTTCCATAATTAAGTCAACTCAACCAAAGACAACAAACTCCTTTGGAGGCAATTTTACCCATCCTATTATATTTTTACCCAAGCCCCCAAAGGTTTACTGGGTTGCTCACTCTATATACCATAATCTTGCGCAGACAGCTGTCTGTTGTGAGCCGCTTAACTAAGTGGTCTTTTCAGTTTTTGTCTCAACACCTATGTCTGAGGCAGAAACTTTAGCATACACAGATGAATACATCCTAAAAGTAGCATCTGGCCCTTCGTTGCTTGGCAATAAAGGTCCAGTCACACAACTACCTTATGAATCTGACATCAATCAGCTAGAACTTTTAAAGAAGAAATTGGTAAGAACGGAGCTTCATGCCAAATTCTTAACTGACTGTCTCAATTCCAACATTATACCTGCGGGTCTTCAGATACGCAATATCCCCATCATCTTTGTTGATGATGAGGAGTTTAAAATAGGTTTCAGTTTCTCTGCAAATCGATGTTCAAGAACATGGATGGTCTTGAGTATCGAAACTGCATTTAGACAAATTAAAATCCTCACTAAGGAAATTGAGACTCTGGAAAATAAAATTACAGGCAACAGCACAATCACTAACAGCAAGGCTCTATTAGATAAAGTTAAACAAACTGTGAAAGAATTCGAAGAATTCAGTTCACATAAAAAAACTGAGAAACTACAGAACGATATTAGGAGATACAATAAAGAACGTACGTATCCCTATCTTAGAAAGGACTTCTATACCAACCAAGGAGCCAATCAACAGCAATCCAAAAGAGTCACCTTTTCTGAATCAGGTTCTGACTCAGGAAGTGAAAAATCATATGATCCCAATTTCCACCGATACGATCAACAACCATCTACATCTAATAAAGGTTTTTTACCACAGGACCAAAGATCAACCAGACCTCCTCGGAGACCCCAGCCACCCAAGCGAGGATGGTACCGCAATCAGTACACTCTGGGATTCCGGCAAACCCGGAACCAGTACTACGAATGGTAGAAACTGATCAAACCATTCCTATTTTCAATCTCTCTTCCCATCTATTATCAGAGCATGAAATATCGGTTTTATCACAAGGTCACAGCTATGTACCAACCTACAGAAATGACATTTTCAATACTAAACTTGAGTTATACCGTTTCTTTCGCACCATCCGCTTACGCAACTACTTTGCAAATAATACCAGCGACCCGAAGAAAGGCATCACAGGGCTTAGAAATCCCTCAACCTTTTATCCCACTAACACAATGGTCTGTAAAGAAATCCTTACCTTTGAAAATGCAACACTAATAGAAATAGAGAATTTATTCAAAAAACCTCTAGGCTTCAAATCAAACTTAACTAAACCACAACAGCAGGCTTTACAGCATTTACAGAACCTTCCAACAGCCATACTAAAACCCGCAGACAAGGGAGGTGGAATCGTGATCTGGGATAAAACAAAATATGAGACAGAAATGCTGAGACAATTAACAGTTCCATCTCACTATAAAAAACTGAAGGGCAATCCCTCTATACGCCTTTTGAAAGAGATTGAAATTCTGAGCAAACAAGGTCTTGATGGTGGCTGGCTGAACGAAAAAGAAGCCTCGTTCCTGGTAAATAAAACAGCAACCATTCCAGCAATTTACTTGCTGCCAAAAGTTCACAAAGATCAGGTGGACCCTCCTGGCCGCCCAATTGTGTCAGGGTGCAATTCGATCCTTAAGCCCCTGGCACAATATGCTGATTTTTTCATCAGACCCTTTGCAGTAGACAACCCCAATTACATCAGGGATACTATGTCTGTTATTAATGCAGTAGAGAATCAGAAGTTCGATCCGATTGGTGATATCCTAGTCTCTATGGATATAGAGAGCTTATACACCAACATTCCTCAATCTGAGGTACTTGATCTTTTGAACAAACTGCTCTAATCAAGACCTCGACCACATTCAGTACCAACACTGTTCATTATGGAATGCATTAGAATATCTTTGTGTGAGAATTTCTTCCTATTTCAAAATTGCTACTTCCAGCAACTCAAGGGGGTAGCCATGGGGGCAATTTATGCCCCAGACATTGCTAACATTTATGTTTCTGCCTTTGAGGATGAATATGTTCTCGATGTAGCTAATCCATTTGCTGATCACATACGCAAATGGATTCGCTACATCGATGATGTCTTTATGATATGGCATGGCAGTACTCAAGAACTTGAATCTTTCCATCAATGGTTGAACACTAGAAATGCCAACCTTAAATTCACTCTGGAACACAGCTCGAAGGAAATGCCATTTTTGGACATTACCATCAAAGTAGACGATAACAACTGTCTGTATACAACATTCTATACAAAAAAAACTGCTAGGAATACACTACTTAGCTATAAAAGCCATCATCCCCAAGCCCTCAAGGACGGCCTTCCTTTTGGCCAGTTTTTCCGCCTTCGGAGAAACTGTACCTTTAAAAATGACTATTTCTCTGAGGCGAACAAACTGAAACTTAAACTAATGGCACGAGGATATCCCGCACGGTTACTTCGGAAATCCATGAAACGAGCTTGGTACTACAACCGTGAGGCCCTCTTAAGCGTCCGTGAGCGCCAGAATAGAAATGACATAGTATGTGTGTCAACTTTTGGCACCCATTCTAACATCATTAAAAAAATAATCACAAAGAACTGGAATTTACTGACATCCATTCCTGAATTAGCGAAAAAAGCACTGTTCGCCTTCAAAAGAGGCACTAACATCCGTGATAGATTGATTCACGCATATGAAGAACCGGTTGAAAAAAACTGGTGTACAGACAAAATATCGACTCCAAAATATCGACTGGACATAATATCGAGTTTTAAATATAGACTGGACAAAATATCGACTGGACATAATATCGACTACAAAAATATCGTTTTTCAGGTAAGTGAAGTAATATCGACTGTATAAAATATAGATAGCAAAAATATCGAATTTTTAATAATATATAATATTTTATAGTGTATTTTTATGTAATAATATGTGTGAATAGTGTGTATTAATGTTATAAAATATTTTATTGAATGAATTTTGTTTTTATAATATTTGCGTAATGTAATTCTGTAGCGGGTTGTGGGTTTATAGGGGAATAGGGTGGGAAGTAATTTAATAGTAATTGATTAATTAATATATGTTTGTTAATATTTTTAATTAATAATTAATTGATAATTAATTAATATTAATTAGTTAATTAATTAATATAATTTTGAACATATTTTGTATTAGTAATTAATTGTTAATTAATTAATTGTAATTAGTTAATTACATTAATTAGAGTACATTTTTAATATATATAATTTTGTGTTATTTTTTAGTAATTAATTTGGAAAAAATAATATTAATTATTAAAATAATTACAGCTAATGTTCTAATATATTTACTTTATTGTTATTGTTAATTAATAATTAATTGGTAATTAAATAATATTGATAAATTTTGGGTAAAGGAGCATTTTTAGGGTTCAGGGTCAGTTTTCAGTTTTAGGGTAAAGGGGTATTTTTGGGGTTCAGGGTCAGTTTTCAGTTTTTGGGTAAAGGGGCATTTTTAGGGTTCAGGGTCAGTTTTCAGTTTTAGGATAAAGGGGTATTTTTAGGGTTCAGGGTCAGTTTTCAGTTCATGGGTAAAGGGGTATTTTTAGGGTTCAGGGTCAGTTTTCAGTTTTAGGGTAAAGGGGTATTTATCGGGTTCAGGGTCAGTTTTCAGTTTTTGGGTAAAGGGGCATTTTTAGGGTTCAGGGTCAGTTTTCAGTTTTAGGGTAAAGGGGTATTTTTAGGGTTCAGGGTCAGTTTTCAGTTCATGGGTAAAGGGGTATTTTTAGGGTTCAGGGTCAGTTTTCAGTTTTTGGGTAAAGGGGCATTTTTAGGGTTCAGGGTCAGTTTTCAGTTTTTGGGTAAAGGGGTATTTTTAGGGTTCAGGGTCAGTTTTGGGTTTTTGGGTAAAGGGGTATTTTTAGGGTTCAGGGTCAGTTTTAAGTTTTTTGGGTAAAGGGGTATTTTTAGGGTTCAGGGTCAACAAATAAGATTGTAAAAAATTATTTTTATTATTTTCATTTATTATTTAATTATTATAATTTAATTTAAGTAGTTTTAAGTATATTTTAGTAATTAAAATTTAATATTAATTTAATTTAACACTGTTTTTAATAAAGTCGATATTTTTTACATCTATATTATTGTTAACGATATTTTGTACTCGATATTTTTGTACTTACCTGTTTGTAGATACAAACTCGATATTTTGACTGCCGATATTTTGTCCACGATATTTTGGCAAGTCGATATTTTGTCCCTCGATATTATTTCAGTGATCCAAAAAAACTCACTGAGCAACATGTTGCAAACAACACCTGTTATAGGTCATTTCAAATGTCATAACTGTACAGCATGTTCAACGACTACAACAGTTAAGTCATGTGAAATCAATGGGATTAAATTCACAGCAAAAAGTTTTTCCAATTGTAACACAACCAGTGTAATATACTGTATTCAATGTCCTTGTCATCTTCATTACATTGGTAAAACAATTCAACCTGTCAAAAAAAGGATCCTACAGCACCAATCACGCATTAGGTGCAAGAAAGAAAATGCTCCACTTGTGGAGCACTATCTTTCTTTTGGCCATAAAGAAACCGATATGCTATGGTGGGTTCTTGAGGTCATTAAACCCAATAAAAGAAATAACAATGTGGACAGAACACTCTCATTAAGGGAGGGTAAATTGATATGCATAACGGATACAGTAAATAAGGGATTAAACTCTGCCACTGAATGGCACTCATTGGCATGCCTAAAATAAAATTCTGCCTTAATTTCTATGAACCCGTTTTTCTGTAATCACTCAATAGTGTGAGACATATTTTCTACTAGCATCCTCCAATAACAATTGGTCTGAATTTCAACACTAGCTGTTGTTAGTTTCAATATTGTCTAACCAATGAATTGCATTACTATGTTGTAAACTGTTTTGAAATGTATATACTCATTGACTCTGTACATACAGAAGTGTATTTTCTTGTACATAAAATTGTAAATCCTATGTGTCGATATGATTAGCAAGCTTATATAACTGTCACCCCCGCGCTCTAGTAGCGTTCTTTTAATACAAAGGTTCATTGTTGCAATGGCATTCTTTCTTTCTTCAGAGATATATTAGTGAACATACTTCCATAATTAGGAGTAGACAAAACTCACTTTAAAATTGCACATCTGATATTTTTAAACATCATTTTCCGACACATTGACACCATTCTAAGATGGCGCCCAAGAAAGAGGCAGAGTAGTCCTCTTTTGATTTCCAAACAATTCAGCCTTAAAAACACGCGACTCCGCACTGCATTTTTCTGCTTGCGGAGTAACGGCGAATACATTCCTTGAACGCGGATGCTTTGAACAGGTAAAGGCTCCCTGTCAACACGCACGTTCGTTTGATTTACTTACACCCTGCTATTTAGTTATGGGTTGTAAACTATGCCCTTGCATTTTGTCGTTTTATTTGTTTAGATTGGTCCTTGTCGAATGCATCATTGACTGTGGCCCCCTCTGACACTTTTGCGAGGAGCGAGCTTAAAGAAGAGAGCCTTGATAGCTACTCTAAATACGCCTAAAGGTAAATTTACCCGATCTGCGCACCATATTGTTAGGCTTAAAACTTGGGCTTATCTTTTTACCCATGGGTCTAACTACTTCACCCATTTCATTTCTATAGATTGTTTCATTGTTTCATTTATACGTTCCGAAATTTTCCTTGCGACCCCCGTGCAAGCGAGTACAAGATTCGACCAAAGAAGCTTAAAAAGCAAACCTCTACGTCTTGAAATAGGTAATGGCACTATTTTAAATTATTGAACCACCTTAGTTAAAAGGGTAGAAAAGGATATTGATACATACCCCATTCTTGAATGTCCACAGATACAACGCTTCTGCTCTACATAGCGCCTCTCTCCAAAAACACGGAGCAAAACTATCGATTTAAGGTACAGACATTTGACAACATAACGAACGTAGTTTGGTCGTAGCTAAGCACAATTAGGTTATTATTATCATGCGCATTGATCTCAGGTTCATGACAAAGTAACAATGTACCTCTAATTTAGAAAGCCATGCAAATGAGTATCTAGCAAAGTAAGCCATACAATTGAAAGCCATACAATTGAATAGTCAGCAATATGTTCCATATAAGTTGTATATGAGAACATGACTGCCTGCTTTATTTATTACTTGGGGCACGTCACACATTAGTTGGTTCAGATTGAGAATTCTTTGATATATTGAATTTCGTAATGAATTGATGCATTGTAAATACGTCTGAATTTGCTTGTTGTACTCATTGTGTGTTCTCATTGTCTATGTTAGCATTATGTTTTTAACCTCTCATTAGTTAGTATATATGTTATTTGTAAATGTGTATAGCGCAATAATGAATGTTTAAATCAGTTATTAGATCATAGTCAAATTGTTTTATTCTATTTCTACTAGGGAGTTACAATATTTACTATCTACTGTCCTGATGATGGTCTTGAAGAGTTGCCCATAAAGACCGAAACGTCGACTCTCAGCTTTATCCAAAAGGAAATTCTTTTAATCTGTATTTTGGATAGGCGGCTAACAGGCCTTACAGAGATCTTGATTTATTTTCAGACATATATCCTGTATTCCTGTTTTGCATACTTTCTTTTGCATTGTATATTTCCATTTGTGACCTAATTTTGATAAAATGCACTTTTTTGCCTATACACATGTCTATTTGTTTTTGTCTCACTGTGAAGTATTGTCATGTTTAATCAGTTATAAGTGTATGAATGTTTTTTAAATCAACTGGAATTAATTTTGTTCAGGATAATTAAGTTACCTGTATTCAACTCAGTTCCATAATTAAGTCAACTCAACCAAAGACAACAAACTCCTTTGGAGGCAATTTTACCCAGCCTTGTAAATAAGGCGCAGCCCCTATCACCACCACAATGTTCATAAAAGTGACATTGTGGTGCCGATAGGGACTTGTACATATGCCCCATAGTTTAAACAAAACACTGGGGCAGATTTACAATCCCCTTGCATGATTTTTGCACCACCGTTGCGTCACATTTTGTGATGCAGCAGCAGAGTTAAAATTCAGCCCATTTAAAACGTGTCACATGTAAGGAGATGCATCACGTTGTAAAACCCTGAGTCACATTATACCTGCGACAGGTATAATGTATTCAGGGCGGGTGTTCCCATGCAGGAATGCCTCGTAACAGTGAGGCAGTGAAATCTACAAGATTTCACTGCGACACTTCTAGGATGCCACTGCGTCAAAATCTTATTCCTGCTTGAAGCAGGCATTAGGAGTGACACAACACAATGAGGATAGGCCTCAACATGCATTGCTGGAGTTGCGTCGTGCTTGCGACACGACTCCAGCAATGTGTGACTTTTGCACCCATAGATGAGTTTGAATTTCGGACGCATCTGTCAATCCTTGTGCCATGGTGCGTTGTATTGCAAACTTATAGACCTCTGTCCGGCTGGACATGTCACTTGGAATATAGAACGGATTTTGTCTATATTTATTTTTTCTTTCATTTATGAATGCATGGGACCGCTGTTGTTTGAAATAGTATTGCATCCATTGTGGCGCAAGGGTTTCTCAGGGTAGCACAGGGATAGTGATGCTTCTCTACAGATGCGTCACTTTCTTGTAAATCTGCCCCTTTGTTTTTATTCAGTTTGCCTTCACACTGGTTGTGGTAGTGGGTATATGCTTCTTGTGAAGAGTCACTGGTCAAAAAGCAGACAGTGTGTGAGATATTGAATTTGATGTATTTTATTTTATATATTTAGGATGGTACTTTTGGTTATGAGAAATGAGAGTATGAGGCTAATTACAAAGTCTGATCCTTCGCACATCTGCAGTCAAGTAACTAAAAATCGTAAAAGGAAAGTCAAGAAAGTAGTCTGTATGGGGAGGGAGCACTCCTTTCACTCAGCTGACGTGATTGACAGCCAGGCTGGGTGCGTCAGAAGTGTGCGGGGTCTGACCCCTTACACCCACTGCTGCCATCTGAAAACGTGGCCCTCGATGTCCATCTGCCCCAGTCCGTGGCATGTCTGTCACATCCGCTCCTCTTGCCTAGTGTGTCGAGCTGCAGACCCACTGATCTGACATGTTTCTTATCTTCCAGTTTTGCGATCTCAAAGTAAGGAAGCAGAGGACGATGTTTTCATGGGCAAGAGCCAGTCGTTTGCTCCGAGTTCAGGTGATCCGCGCCCCAATGTGTGGCACCCCACAAATCAGCACCACAGCAGAGATCCGAGGACCCCACACACAGAAGGTGGCGATCCTCACAGGCTCCACTCATGGGTAAGATGATTGAAGTTTAATGTGAACAAAGCCCTTCTGCGAGGAAATAAATGCCATAAACGCTCAATAGGATATTCTGCCTGCGCTTAGTTTAGATTTCGTGTGGTATGCCGCGTTAGAAAGGGTGGGATGTGGGTGTTGGGATCTGGTATGTGTGTGTTTGGCAAGGCTGGAAGGCTGCCAACGGAGGTTCAAAAAGACTACCCCCCAGATGCATCAAGCATCCATATTGCGATTCCTTATTAGCGAAAAATAAGGATTCACTAATAAGGAATAGCAAAATGCTATACATGAAGAACTCGCTTAAAAAAATAGCGATTTCTTAAAATTCCTTATTTGCGACTCGCAAATTGCGAGTCGCAATTAAGGAATACCTCCTCATTCATTCCTATGGGCCTAGAGGCTCATAGAAATGAATGGGAAGACAATCTCAATTTGCGATTCTCAATTAGAGAATCGCAAATGGTAATTTGCTCCCCCTATTAGCGAATCGCAAATTTTTTACCTTTAATGCATTGCATTAAAGGAATCTCAATTTGAGATTCCTTAAGTGCAATAGCAATTTAGGTAATGGCAATTTTGTGATTTCTTGAATTGCGATTTTTGCATTTGGGATGATGCATCCCAAATGCAAAAATACCGGTCGCAAAAGAGTAGATTCTGAGAATTTGCCACTTTGCGAACTGTTTTTAGCTTGATGCATCTATGCCTACATTTGTTATTTGAGGTTTTTCTTTTCTATGGTTACCTCATAAACCTGTCTAGAGTCCTTACCCCCTTTCCTATTATTTACGGTGAAGCCTTACAATGAATAGGAGGCTTGGTATAGGATGCTTCTGGCACGTGCAGCCACAGAGGAAAGTATCTCTTCTCACAAATTGTTGGAGTGGGGAGGGTCTTGTTTGATTACGTCACTAGGCAAATTCTGATCGGATATGGGCGCATGATTACTCTTGTAATGGAGCATTTTAAATTCCATTTCAGGAAACAGGTTATTGGTGATTCAAAAGAAGACAATACAGCAGCCTTAAAAACTTGAACAGCGAAATACGGTATTGAGAATCTCACATATGAGCAGCTACTAAGGAATTAGATTCTCATGTAAACTTATACCAGATCTCAGTTTAAATGCTTCGATTAATATTGTGAAATCGAAAGAGAAGTCATTTCAGAGAAGCTGGTGGAAGAGATTAGGTGGTCCAGAAAATCCCATAATTAATGCAATCAGCAGGAAAGACTTTCAGAAAACAGAAGGAAGTTGGAGTCAATAACAACCCAGTGAGGAAGTCTTCAGTGTCACGTTAAGTCCAAACACTCTCCAGCAGTTGATAAATGCAGGAGGAAAGGTCACTTTCAGAGGACATCTAGAGGGGGAAAAAGTCTTAAAACTAAAATAAAAAATGCGGTTCTGTGTCCTGCTCATGGGCCATACTGTACATACTGTAGTATACATTGGATTGAGACCATCTGGCTGTAAAATCAGCTTTGGATGAAGTGCCTAGTCGACATTTGTTGCACAGATTAATCACATCTGCCATTGCAGTCCAATCTGCATAATCCTCTTTACCTAGAGAAGTTTTATAACAGAGATACAATGGGCCTCGACTTACATATTAAGTTGACATACCACAACAACTGCTGGCTTAGAATTTAATTTGAATGGTCATGAAAGTTTCCAGCGTAAACCTAGTTGGATCAGCCCAGAGTTCATATTGTCCTAGATCCAAAAGCAACAGACATGCACCAGCCACCCCGTTACGTTTTGGGCCCCTCTGCCCTTTGCATCTCAATTACATCTCGCAACGACTGATGGTAAAGGAGGACCTGTTTGACTATCATTTTGCCCAGAATAGAAGGGGGTAATAGCACCTCTTTGCCTAATATTTGCAGCACCAAGTACCATGCGCAATAAAAGCCTACCTGTATGTTGTAGGAGGCTGCAAACCAGCCTCAGAACAATATTTTGAGAATAAAAACGGAGATTTCAGATTAACTCCACATGACAGAGAGACCCTTTCTGTTTTTTTCTTTAAAAACGTCCATCACTGCAAAAAGACACTCTCTCTTCGGCAAAGTTTACCCACTCTATTGATCCAAAGGTCCCCTGAGGCTGTACCCTCTCTTTCTCCTCTTGATGCTTGTCAACAAGGTGTTGTAATGAGCAAGGGGATGGAGGGCCTTCAAGAGGAGTCTGGGATGACAACAGGGCATTTTTATGGGGACCTAGGAGGAGGGGATAGATTCAGTGTTTGCACCTAGAATGGTAGAAGGTCTAATGAGGGTGAGGAGTTGTTTGGGGCCGGCGTTCTTCCTTAACCAAACAGGAGACTCACAAGCTCTCACCGACCCGGGGCTGGCTTGGTCCTTTCCAGTAATGCCCTGGAAGCATTGCTTAGAATGGCCACTGTCTACAGTCATGAAATCCTGCGAGGTCCATGGGGGCTCTGGGGATGGCAGTTATCACTGTGCAAGAAGGTCTGAGCTGAAGCATCCACTCAACCTGCTCCCAGTGCTGTTTGGAGTTCTATCTTTCATTGGTTTTCTCTGGCCGGGGAATCTATTCCGGCTAACTGCTTCTTTGGCCGGGTGTCTCTTAAAGGCTGAGAAGAAGCAGAACCAGGGGGTTTCTATCGGGTGAGAGTTCCCAGCTGAAAGGCTGTGTTCAACTGCAGCTGAACTACGGAGGCTGGGGAAGTATAAGGCTTTTAAAACTACCTTTGCCACCCCAGGTATGTGATCTAAGGTCTCAAGACCATATCACACTCACAGAAGATGAGCAGTGCCAATGGAGGAAAAGGAAGCCAGGAAGTAAACAGCGAGGGAGATCTTCTCCAAGAGGAGCCTGCTCTAAAATGTGTCCCAAGGCGGAAGGAAGGAAACAAAGTGTGGGGGGAAAACTGACGAACCTCCCAGAAATACTACTTGTAACCTGGTCACAACTTGTTTCCAGTCCAAAGTTAAGTAACATAGGAACTGTTCGACTGAGAAGAGGCCTTTTGTTTGTGTGCTTGTGTGCATTCCACTATAATGACACAAATATATAGGGCCCGATTCAGAAAGGTAAAATGAGATGAAAGTCTGACTTTACAGCTTTCAGTATTCACAAAGGGAATTTACTACTCGTAAATGCCCTTTGTGAATAAACAAAAGTCGTAAAGTTAGACTTTCGTCTCAATTTGCCTTTTTTGAATCGGGCCCAAAGATTTTATTATAGCTGTCGACTGACTGATGTCTTGATGGTGAGTTTCAACTAGTCCAGCCTTTGCAGCCAGAGGCACTGTCATGTCCTACCGCCCAGGAACTCACACGGGACACGACGTGGATATTACAGGTATTCTCTTTATTGGTTGGCTTACATCATGCCTGTATCACGACCTCCTTCCTCGAGGTCCAGTTTCAGAATATTAACTATCACCGCCCCTTGACCGGATGTGGTGTCCGGTGTCCCCTCGCCCCTGCGCTGTCCCAGGGTCCTAGTGCCCTTGTCCTGGACAGGACATCTCCCCCCTTGTTGCAAAACAAACATTTTCTTTTTGAAAGAGGAAAGAGAGAGATAGAGAGAGAGAGAGAGAGAGAGAGAGAGAGAGAGAGAGAGAGAGAGAGAGAGAGAGAGAGAGAGATTGCTCGACGGCCCATAGGCCTCTTCATTTACACCTCCTCAATTAGTCTCTTTTGTTCCATTTGTTTCCTTCTTGATCGCTGTTTTCTGATGTCCTGCTTGAGTTTCTTTCTTCCTTTTGTGTGTCTTTCTACAGTTCGTGCTTTGACCTTTCCGCTTCTCTTGCTTCTGCCTTGCTGACATACGACAGGTGCCCTGTGACGTGACACTGGCCAAGCTGCCGCCTTTGCCATCCGTTCTTTTGCTTTTGTCATCTTCAATTTGCCTCCGGGATATCGTTGCCACATTTCCTCGCTTGTCCTTCTTTGACCATCGCGATTTCTCCTTTCTTTTATTGGTAAGTCTCTTCGGTCTGCACTTATTTTGTCTTCCACTGGTGGACGTCTCGTCTTGTTCAGCTGTCGGGTGTTACTATCCATGCCTCTTCCATGGTGGTGTCTTTCTTTGTCTCTTGTTCTAGCTCTGACGTTGTTGCTGATATCGGTGCGTTGTTCTCTAGGATGTAGTTTAGGTGATCGTCTGCCCTTATTCTTGCTTCTTTTTTTGTATGGCCGTGGATGTCTGGACATGTAGTCTGCTAGATTTTGTTCTCTTTCATGCTTGTTAATTATTTTCACTTCGTAGTCCATCAACCTTCTTCCCCACCTTTCTGTCCTTGGTGGTATATTTGCTTTTCGGTTGCCATAAATCTTTCTTAGCGATTGGTGGTCCGTCACTACTGGTGATCTTGGTGATTCTTTTTCTGCTTTGTACTCCAGGTGATCTACCATTGGTGTTACCCAGGCTGTCGGTCCGTCTGCCGGCTCGATGATTTCTTGACCCATTAGTTCTTCTTTTCTATTTCTAGCACTTGTTCACTGACTCTTCGTGCTTTCTGTCATTTGTTTTGTCTTTTTGCTTTTTGTGGCACTTATTTTCTTCCTTTGTTTTACTTTATTTCGCCTCTTCTGGGCTTTCTTAGTCCTTTTTTTTCTTATGTTCTCCTTTTCTCTTTGTGATCTTTTATCCCTTTTTCTTCCTTTGTTTTACTTTATTTGGCCTCTTCTGGGGGTTTCTTAGTCCTTTTTCCTTATATTCTCCTTTTTTTTTTGTTGGTATGCACTTGTATTATTTCTTTGTCTCTTTGTTTTATTTCTTTGTCTTCTCCTTTTCTTTATTTCTTTTTTCTAGGTGCTCTTTCTGGCACTCTTCTGTTTTCTGTGTTCTTCTTGGCACTCTTCTATTCTCCGTGCTCTTCTGGCACTCTTCTATTCTCTGTGCTCTTTCCTGGCACTCTTTTGTTATTTCTTCTGTTATCTTTTTTTTGTCCTCTTTTCTTTATCTCCTGTGTTTGTTTCTTTTCCTGGTGCTCAACTTGGCACTCTTCTTTATTTTCTCTTATGTGTCTTTATTTTCCTTTCTTTCTTTTTATTTGTTGTCTTTTTCTCTTATTTACTGTTTTTGTCTTTGCTTGTTCTTTATTAGCGCTCAATTCCCTTAGTTCTATTCTCTTATTCGTCCTTGTCACCCTTTGTTCTTTCTTTATTTTCTTCTTTGTCTGTGCTTTGTTCTCTTGTATCTTCTTTATTTGCACCTGTTCGTTGTGCTGTCACCTTCTTTTCTGTTCTTTGCTCTATTGCTGCTTGTTCAACCCTTATTTTCTTAACTTGCCTCTCTTTGCCTTTGCATATGCTTGTTTGTGCCTTTTTCTTAATTTCCTTTCTGTTCTTTCTTTTGTCCTTTCATTTGCCCCTTTTCTTCTGTTGTTTCTCTTATGTACATGTATTTATGTATTTATCTATTTATGCCCACTTGTTGTCGTTATTTGTCCTTCTTTGTGCCTTTTCACCTCTTTGATCGGCACTTTCTGATGTTTTTCGCCCTTTGCCTGACTTTAAGATGGCCGCCGCGCTGGTTCTCTGTTCCTATTGGCTTGTACAGCCTGATTCTAAGATGGCCGCCGTCTTCTCGCGGGATTTCGCGGCCAATCGCGATGCAGCCTGACCTCAAAATGGCCGCCGCGCTTGTTCTTCGTCCCTATTGGCTCTCGCGCCCGGCCCCAATATGGCCGCCGAGACTCTCGCGAGAGCTCGCGCTGGCTTTTCTTTTATTCCTTGAAACTCGCGCTCTTTGGCTGGCGCTTACCGGATTCGTTTCTTCTCCGTTCGCGGCGGTCGGGGTGGGCTCCCACGTTGCTGCTTTCTTCTGGATGGCGCTTCACTCTTCCCTCTTCCTTTTGACCACGACGCAATCCAGGGTGGGCTCCTGGCTTCAATCGCGATGTTCCGATGGGCACAGCATGCAGTCCATCCCACTCTCGTCGCCAGATGTCATGTCCTACCGCCCAGGAACTCACACGGGACACGACGTGGATATTACAGGTATTCTCTTTATTGGTTGGCTTACATCATGCCTGTATCACGACCTCCTTCCTCGAGGTCCAGTTTCAGAATGTTACCTCTCCCCGCCCCTTGACCGGATGTGGTGTCCGGTGTCCCCTCGCCCCTGCGCTGTCCCAGGGTCCTAGTGCCCTTGTCCTGGACAGGACAGGCACTATGCATTCCTTGACCTGTTGACCTACACTGCGAATGTAAAAAGTGACAGCACTCTTGATGAATGGAAAGCAATAAAGTATAAATGTGATTGGAGACATACAAGAGAACATATGAGGCAACTTACCCAGTATGTGAAAGGCGTGCAACCCTTAATTCTCTCATGATCACGCAAGTAGCTCATGGCTCCTGTTTGCTCTCTTCCAGGATCGGTTTGGAGATTGCCCGGCGGCTGGCACAGGAGAGTGCACATGTGGTGGTGAGCAGCCGTAAGAAGGATCACGTGCACCAAGCAGTGATGGAGCTGAAGGCGGAAGACCTGAGCGTGACAGGGGTTGTGTGCCATGTGGGGAAGGAGGAAGACAGGCAGAGGCTGGTAGCAACAGTGAGTGATCTGCTAAACATCCATGGCATATCTGAGCCATTTCCCATATATTTGGGGTCTGATTAAAAGCTCTATTTGATGGAGCTCAGCTTTTTTTCCCTTACCTGTGAGTAAAGGGTCCAAAGAGATTTATTTCCTTTTAAGTTCATTGTAGTACTGACCTGAGGAACCTCAGCAGGTACCCGGCCCTGCGACTGTACTGTGTGAAGATCCAGCACTACCCTGGAGGCAAGGAAAACAGCTCATAAAACGTTTTGTAAGACCCAGTTCATAAGAGTAGCTTTATTGAGCCTCAATACCTAGGCTTGCTGGAGGAAGTGCTGGGAACTATGCACCTTATGCTCAATCAAATGCCCTTATGTTCGGGGACCCTTGGGCCCCGCACAACCAAGCTATGGTGTCTGGTTGTATTAGATTGCAGAATTAATGTATTCTTGTACCTATGTGTGTTTACAAACGAGCAGAAACAGTATAAGAGTTTCAGTATTAGTCTATAAGTGCCCTTGGCTAACCTCCATTACACTGCAAAAATCCACTTTTAGGCCCTTTGCAGTAATCTGGCACAACTATTACAGGTGCCTAAAAGCTGCTGTCTTACCTCGCCATATGGAAGTTTTAGCCCTGCATGGAAGCATGTAGTAACTGTACAAAATATGTTCCTAATGTTCTTATTATAGTCTTGTAACATCACAGTTCAATGGTTACACAACATCATATCAATACTCTGCTGTAACAAGCTATTGAAGATGAATTGTGATGTAACAATAACAGCAATAATCAGTTCGAGCAGACCGCGTGAATATCAGGTCACTAAATGTAACCCCTAACTAACCCCTTCACTGCTAGGCCTCCCCTCCCCTCACCACACCCCCCCCCCCCCCATGCTATGCCTTTTTTTGGCTGTTTGGGGTAGTTCACACTTAGCCCCTGTAACTTTTTGACCTCAGGAGATGTCCACGCCAAATTTGCATCCTTTTTTTTTTCAACATTATGGGAATTCTAAAGGTTCCCAGGGTTTGTGGATTTCCCTGGAGGGGACCCAGAAATTAGCCAAAATACAGCTGAATTGTGTTTTTTTTTTTGAGAAATGGGAAAAAAGGGCTACAGATTAAAGCGTCTGTTTTTTCCCTGCAAATGGTATCAAAAAAGGGGTTGTGGTGTTGCAATCACCATCTTCTCAGCTTTCAGGGACAAACAGACTTTTGTCAGAAAACCAACATTTTTATACAGTTTTGGCATTTTTCTGGGACATAGCCTATTTTTGCTATTTTTTATACTTTCAACCTCCTTCAAATTAGTGGTAGAAATGGGTATTAAAGCAATAATGGATACTTCAAAGCAAAACATTTTGGAAAAGTAGACAAAATTCTGAATTCAGCAAAGGGTCATTTGTGGATCCTTCAAGGTTTCCTCAGAGAAACTGACAGCTAAATATAGGAAACATTGAAAATTAGTTGAAATGAACAGCCTTTAGTGTCAACGTTTTCACCTGCAACTTCTTTTAGTTATTACAGCTGTTTGAAAATAATATACCGTTACATTTGCTGGACCTTTCTGGTTGTGGGGATATATAGGACTTGTGGGTTCACCAAGAACACAACGCACCCAGAGCCAATAACTGAGCAGCGTCTTGCAATGGTTTTTTATCATGTGCCGGGCATATAGCAAATATTTTTGGCAAATGTATACATGGAAAAATAGGTATGAAAGACACCTGTGTATTTCTGAAATGGTGACAAAACAAAATATAGAGTTTAGAAACAGTAGATATTTGCACATTTCCAAAATTAGGAGTACCCATTCTAGCATGAGAATTGTAGGTCATTTTTCAAAATGACTTCTTTTTTACACATTGTCTTTCATTTGGAAGGCGGAAATGCATCGAAAGTCAATAGGTAATAACAGTTGCACTACAACACTGTGTTACCCTAAGTCTCCCGATAAAAATGGTACTTGTGTGAGTAGGCCTTGTGCCCACGACAGGAAAGGGCTCAAAACAAAACGTGGACACACCACATTTTCACAATGAATAATGACCATTTTTTTACAAAGTGCCTAGATGTAGTTTTTGAACCCTAGCTCTGCCTGCACCTAGGAAAACCTAGCAAACCTACACATTTTTGAAAACTAGACACCCAGGGAAATCCAGGAAGGGGTGACTTGACTCTGCTACCCAGAATCCCTTGCAAACCTAAAAAAGTGTAAAAAAAACCCCACATTTTCCTCACATTTCTGTGGAGGAAAGTTCTGGAATCTGCGTAGATCCATAGAATTCCACCAACCCTGCATTTCCCAAAGTCTTCCAAGAAAAATGGTACCTCACTTGTGTGGGTAGGCCTAGTCCCCGCAACAGGAAACGGCCCAAACACAAGGTGGACACACCATATTTACACAGCGAAAAACGACCCTCTTTTTGCAACGTTCCTAGCTGTAGTTTTTTAACCCTAGCTCTGCCGGCACCTCAGGAAACCTTGCAAACCTATACATTTTTGAAAACTAGACACCTGGGGAACGCTAGGGAGGTATGGTTTGCATGGATCCCCCAAAATTTTCTTACCTCGAATCCCCTGAAACCTCAAATTTAGCTGAAAAAAACACTTTTTCCACACATTTTTGTGTGGGAAAGTTGTGGCATCACCGGGCTGACACAAATTTCCTACCACCCAGCATTCCTCAGGGTCTCCCGATAAAAACTGTGCCTCACTCGTATGGGAGGCCCAAGTACCCAAGACAGGCAAGAGCCCAAAACGTATTGAGGCAACATCAAAATTGCCTATCATATTACGCCCTAGTTTTGCAATGGGGGTCCCATGGGTTTTTGACCCCGTGCTCACCGAGGAAAACCTACCAAATACACAGATTTATGAAAACTAGACACCCAGGGAATTCCAGGGAGGTATGGCTTGCTTGGATCCCCCAACGTTTTCATACCCAGAATCCCCTATAAACCTCAAATTTAGCTTAAAAAAATCACTTTTCCACATATCTTTGTGTGGGAAATTTGTGGCATCACCGTGCTGACACAAATTTCCTACCACCCAGCGTTTCCCCGGGTCTCCTGATAAAAATGGGGCCTCACTCGTGTGGGAAGCCCAAGTACCCGAGACAGGCAAGGACTCAAAACATATTGAGGCTACATCAAAATTCCCTATCACAAAACAACCTGGTTTTGCAAAGGGGGTCACCTGGGTTTTTGGCCCGTGCTTGGCGGCCACCTAGGGAAACCTACTAAACCCACACATTTCTAAAATCTAGACGCCCGGGGGATTCCAGGGAGGTATGGCTTGCATGAATCCCCCAAAGTTTTCTTATCCAGAATCCCCTGCAAACCTGAAATTTTACCTGAAGAAGTCACTTTTTCCACACATTTTTGTGTGGGAAAGTTGTGGCATCACCGGGCTTGCAAGGGATACTGGGTAACAGAAGCTGGTGACAGCTAGACAATTCACCCCATCTTGGATTCCCATGGGTGTAGAGTTTTCAAAAATGTATATGTTTGCTAGGGCACCCTAGGTGCCGGCAGACCTAGGGTTCAAATCTACAGCTAGGCACTTTGCAAAAAATGGGTCCTTTTTCACTGTGAAAATGTGGCGTGTCCACGTTGCGTTTTGGCCTGTTTCCTGTACCATTTTTCTCAGAAGACTTTGGGGAATGCGGGGTTGGTGGAATTTTGTTGATCTGTGCAAATTCCTGCACTTTCCACCACAGAAATGTGAGGAAAATATGTTTTTTTTTACAAAGTTTGAGGTTTGTAAGGGATTCTGGGTAACAGAACCTGGTGAGCCCAACAAGTCACCCCTTGGTGTCTAGTTTTTAAAAATGTACAGGTTTGCTAGGTTTCTCTATGTGCCAGCTGCTCTAGGGCCCAAAATCGACAGTTAGGCACATTGCTAAAAAAAAAAGTTGGTGCCTAGTGCGCTTACTGCCATCCTGGGGGTAATTGAGGGAGGGGAAGTTGGTCCCGATATGCCCCCAAGGGGGACAGGAATATTGTGGCTATTCTTTTGGGTGAGTGGGGGCATTGGGATGCCCATTCTGGGAAACCCCCACCCCTACTAATAGAAAAGCCAGCATATTCGCGGGCGCCTAGTAGACTTTTTGCCCCCCCCGGGGGGCAGATCAGGGGCTACTGCCCTCATCTGTATCCTGGGGGCAGAAAGGCTGGGACATCTTATTTGGGGGAGTGGGGGCATTGGCATGCCCATTCTGGGCAACCCCCACCCCGAACTTTGGAGAAAAAAATCCCTTTTGGCTAGTGGGCTTTCTGTCCCACTCCGGGGGGCGGCAGATAAGGGGCTATTGCCCCACCAGCCTCCCAGAGGGGGGCAGAAAGAGTATCGTTTTTTAGGGGGATGGGGCCTTGACATGCCCATTCTGGGCAACCCCCACCCCTACCTATATCAAAATAAAACTGGTGCTTAGTGGTCTTTCTGCCCCCCGGGGGCAGATCAGGTACTATTGCCCCCATCTTCCTCCTGGAGGGGCAGCAAGTCTTTAGTTTTATTTGCGGGGGGCATTCGCTTGCCCATTCTGGGCAGCCCCACCACGGGCCTATAAAAAAATAATCCCTGGTGTCTAGGGTGCATTCTGCCTACACTGGGACAGATTGGGGGCTACTTCCCCCACCTGCTCCCATGGGGGCAGAAAGACTGGAATTTTGTGGGGGGAGGGGTCGGGGCATTGGCATGCCCATCTTTGGCAGCCCCCACCCCTAAATTAATTGTTAAAAAAAAACTGGTGTCTAGTGGGCGTTCTGCCCCGCACCTGCACCCAGAGTGGGCAGAAAGACTGTTAATGTGCAGGGGTGTTGTTTACATAAAAAATGAATCCCTGGTTTCTAGTGGGCTTTTTGCCCCTCCAGGGGCAGATTGAGGGCTACTACCCCCATCTGCCACCCAGCGGGGTGGGGGGGGGAGCAGAAAGACTGGAATTGTGTGGGGGGAGGGGTGGGGGCATTAGCATACCCATATTGGGCAGTACCCACCCTAATAACATAAGGAAACAATAACATTCCTGGCATCAATTGGGTTTTCTGGGGCAATCGACAAGCAGGGATCCACTGGGCAGGGGTACCATTTCAAGGGGGAGATTCTCTCTTTTCCAATGATACCTCTCCCGTCTTTTTACATGCTCAGGGGGCTGAAATAGCCCCTTGAGCAAGTAGAAAGTGAACCTGAAATGAGCCTAAAGACTCATTTCAGTTTCGCTTTCTGTGAAATGACATCAGCTTGACGTGCGCACTGATCGTCAGTTCACGGAAACGGATGGGGGGCCTCGGGAGCTGGGGAAGCTCTTCCCCGGCTCCCGAGGCTTAGGGGAAGAAAAAGAAATCCCCCTGCTGTCTGCAGCAGAGGAATTTTGTGTCCCTGTCCTCGTGACAGAACGGTTCCATCATGAGCACAGGAGCACCGATGCTCCTGACGGAATCTTTCTGTCATGAGCATCAAAGGGGTTAAGCAGTAAAAGGAATATCTAGCTTTTCAACAGTGTGTATTCCGAGCTATTTTACCCCAAAATGTCACTGCATTACCTATCAATTATAGCAATATATACAGGACAAAGTACCCTATTCAGGTGCATTATAAATAAATTGCAACTCATCAAAGATGTCTGTGACCATATGGAGGAATGAGGCCAAAGGCTCAGTTTCGCTAAAAGGTCAATGAACTTCAAAGTGACTTGAAATATCCTTTCAACATATGGTAGAGTGTATTTTATTCCTTATAATTAAGGCTTGCCCCATAGGCAAATACATGCACGTATGCGCTGATCGCCTCTGGCATGGAAACATTCTTTCCACATTCCTCTGTCAGAGGGTGGACCAGCACTTCCTTTGGGGATATTGTGTCATTTGTTTTCCCATTCCATATAGATGTATTGTTATAATTGACTTGTGCTATTCCTTTCTCTAGCTGTGTCTTCCCTGCTGCTCAGCCAGGATGGGTGTTAGAATGTCTGATGACCTCACGGGATGCTTGAGTGCTGGCTTGTGTGTGGAGTGTCAGTTGGTGGATGCAGGCTGAGCGGCAGGGAGGCTGCTCCTGGTAGGGCTACATTTCCATCTACCTATCTTCTTCTAATGATCTTACCTTGTAACTAAGCTTCAATAAATCCAGCCTGTTTTATATACTTGGCTCAAAGACTTACCATTATACCCAGTGCTTCATTTGTAAAATAAAAAGTGCACGTGCTGAAAATTTTGCTAAGGAGGCCACCGCTCATGTCTTCTCCGGTGAACCCCACTTTCAACACTCTCACTGCCTCTGTCTCTATCTTCTAACCTTGATCTGTTGTCTGTCCTCTAAGTCTTTGCTCTAAGAGTCTATCCTATCACCGCTCTAATTGTTTTCTATCACCTTTGTCACACCCTGTATTTCTGATTTGCCCTCTATTCATCTTAGCCCTGCCCTTTTTTCTCTTCACTTTTATCCATGCTTTGCTCTCTCTCCCCTCGATCCTGACTCTTTACTATCACTCTCTAGCAGTGATTAGCTGTATTTCCATTTTATCATTTGTCTGCTTTTTTTCCTCTGTCCTGTCCTCCACATTCTTTCATTCTATCTTCTCTCTTCTTAATGCTCTCTTCTTCACATCATGGCTGCGTTCTCTTTGTATCTGATTTGTTCTCCTCCTTTTCTTGTACTTTGCTCCATTTTATCTCTCTCCTCTCTTGTTGTTTCTTCTCCTCTCTACTCTTGCTGTCTCTCATCTCTAACACTGCTGCTGCCTGTGACTCCTGTTGGCAGCCTGTACATGTCCCTGCTATTTTGAACTCTGCGTTTTCTTGTTGTCATTCCTAAAGAAGCGGAAGATGACGTGTTTTACTTTCTTACCTACACCGAGTGCAAAAACAAAATGTACACCAAATGAAAATGCTTTTTTGCATATATTAATCAGTGTGGTATGACTGGGTTTATTGCAGAACAGGCGGCTGCTTGAGCACAGCAGGTCATGTCACTGCTAGTGCTGCCTATAATTAGTAGGTCCAGGTATAATGACGACATCGGCATCCACTGCTCATCTTGCTGTGATCCTGCCTGCTACAGCACAGGCATTGTCCCCAGCAGTAATGCTACAAATGCTGGTAAGTATGGCTGTGGTGAGCACTGGACTCACTCACGCTCAGCAATTACCATGCTGGGGGGGAGCGCAGAGATTCTACTGGTGACGCCATGGGGCACAAAAGTTGTGTTGGGCCACAGCCGCATCGAGCACAGGGCTGCCGGATATGATACTTTGGCTACGCAACAAGTGGAAAGTCCACACTTACTTTCATTTATTCTTCCTCAAGAGTCTTCACTCCCAAGTTCCAAATGCGCTCTTGCAACTTCCTTGCCTCAAATCTGTCATGAGCCAGCCCCCAGCTACAATGATCCAATGGGAGGTTAAGGCTCAGGCAGTGGCAGGGTGCAGCAGACTAGGGGAATAGGATGCAAGCCATAGTTTGTTGATGACTTCTTGGATTTGTGATCAGCGGGATGACATCATCACTAAAGTGGTGATACACAATCATGCCTGCCTGGACAGGCATATGCCGGCCTGCCTATGAACATTTACCAGCCAGTCACCTTGCAATGTATGTTATTCTTTTTATTTTGAATTGAACAATTAATATTGATACCACCACCTGCAGGTTCAGAAATTGTAGTCCCGCCCGGTGAAAGAAGTGCAGGTGCTGAGCACCTGAAAGCACCTACTCAGATTAACCACTGATTATACCACATTTTGGCGACGATTTAAAGAACTTATGCGTTGAAGAAGGAAATCTGTCTGTTAAAGGAGCTAAGGAATCGAGGAGTCTGCTTTAGTAATTGAAACACGTTAACTGAAACTTAAAGGAAACGACAGAGAATGCTTAAGTGCTGGCTTGTGTGTGGAGTGTCAGTTGTTGGATGCAGGCTGAGCGGCAGGGAGGCTGCTCCTGGTGGGGCTACATTTCCATCTACCTATCTTATTCTAATGACCTTACCTTGTAACTAAGCTTCAATAAATCCAGACTGTTTTATATACTTGTCTCATGAACTTTCCATTATACCACATGAATACATTAGTATTTTCCTCTAACCCCTTTTAGATCCCGGCTAAAAGAGCTTTAGCTGTCTGTCGGTTAGACATATTGCTTCCAATACATGACTCATACACTGGGCTCTGGGTCAACCCCTGGCCCCTGATAAGATGACTTCAGAATCTATCTCACCTCCCACCTCCTGATTCTATACCGCCCTGCCCTGGAGCATGACAGGCTCGCAGTATTCTAGCATCCTCCCGCTGCTGATGTCAAACTTGCTTGGGAAGCACTAATTCCCTTTCTCTCTGCTTCGGCTGCCCCCTCACTTCCACCCACCTTCCCCTTCTTCCCTCCAGCATCCATTATCCACCATTCCACTAACTATGAAGCGAGTCATCGCCGGCGAAGAGATATCTACAAATGTTTCCAGAATTATGTACCACTTTTACGAAGATTACAGACCCAGATACTGGATACCAAGGATCTGATGTACAAAGGTGTGGCGGCCTGTGCTGTAGTTTTCCATAATTGCTGAAACGCCTGTGTGACAAAATGGACAACACCAGCGCACCCCTGCGAAGAATTTACTTTACAGCTTCTTGCAGAGCGTGCAGAATTCTGTTGTGTTGTAAGTCACCAGTGTGATGTTATTGAACTTATAGAGACCTCTAGTGGACTATTACTTAACTGCATCGCGGTAAAGTTGTGTTAAGGTGAGGACAGTATGCACACTCGTTTTCAAGCAAACATTAATTAAAAGACTACCTCCGGCTCTAACCTTGCCAACAATAAGCTATTTTTAGAAAGTACTTTCAAATCGTTAACCTTTAATCTACTAGACTTCTGAGTCGAAGAAAAGAGAAGGGCACTCACCCGGATCTAATAAGTTGTGTCTTTGTAATTAGTCTTTGTACTTCTGTCCCTAGTTTTGATAAATAGATCTTGGTAGAAATCCAAGTAGAGCTGGTCCAAAAATAAATGTAGCACATTCGTAGTCAAGGGTTTTTATTTTTCACATATTGCATGTTATTGCAGTGTCCTGGAAAGTATTTAAACCACATTCAAAAGGCATAAAGAGGGCAGGGGGGGAGAGTGAGCTAACATCATTCACAATGAGCCACAGTTATACCGGAATGCCAAAAACTTGCACAGTATGCATACTTATTAACTGAATACCTAAATGAAACAGAAAAACACCACACATGTAGAAATCAATAAGTACAAAACATCAATGCAGACGTTTGGTTAAATATCATGCCAGACACGTTTTTATGAGTAGTGTATATGTCATATATCCTGGGTATAGTCAACATATAATTCAAGAACATTTGCATTTTTCATCTCGAAAGAGGAAGAAATGTGTTCTCTTGGGATGAACAACGCAGGCATCCTGGTATCGCTTTATTTATGAAACAAAACAATCACACTAAGCAGCTCTGAGTCCATTCAATGAACTAGTGACTTGTTTCAATCCATTCTTTGAATTGCACAGCTTTCCACAGGATTCATTAATAATTGTATTTGAAAATATTACTTGTCACATTACCCCTCATCTCTCTCCCAGTCACGTCCCCTACAGTATGAAGGATGTCAGTACACAATAACGACAAATCTTCCTTTAGAAAGCTTTTCGTTTTTCCTTTCAATATTTGGATGTTGCCCTCCCAGTCACCTCCCATCAACGAACAAAAAGTCCGCACACGTAGACAAGCGGTTCTTGCCTGTTTTGACCCAGGCCTTCCCCCACTAAACGGGATGTTGGTAAAATTCTTGAAATGTCTGGAACTGAAACTAAAAAATCTGGCAGAGAGCACCAGACCGGACTAGTTGAAAATTGTCCAAGACTTTATAATATGACCACACACCCGTACCAAATTGTTTTTATTAAGTTCTCTTGTTTTAAAAAAAAAATAATAATAATATATATTTCTTACAATCTTTTATCTGAATGCATGAGCTATCAATGTACTTTTGTAATGGTTTTAATTAACCTAAAAACAATAAAAATACTTACTTACTTACTTACCTCCCATCTTGTAAGCTATATATATATAGGATAGGAGTATGCTAATATAGCTTTTACTATTTGTCTGTCTGAATCCAGATCCTGTTGTTCCTGGCGGGAAAAAAGAACTAAATGAAGGACAGATGCCTGTGACTGGGAATATGGTGCTAGAGCAGATGTCTTCAGGACTCGTGCACCATGGTGCACTCTCTTCTGCATGAAATAGTGCATGCACTATTGACATTCCGTTTTCAGTGTTATTCTTAACAACTTACAAGCTCAACTTCGTCCACAACAAATTCAAAAACATCTACAGCAACTTTGCACCCCAGAGAATGTATCGCTTATCTACCCACAACAAACCAAGACGGCCAACTGACTGAATGGACAACCCTCACCAGAAATGACACAGCGGCATTCATACGGACCATCCACTCAGCGGCTCCAATGGATCCATGTCCCAACCACATCTACAACCTGGGAACATCACCAATCAGCACCACCGTGACCTACATCATCATCACCACCCTCATTTCCACCACTTTCCCAGATGAATGGAAACTTGCAGAAATTTACGCCCTCCTCAAGAAGCCACCAGCTGACCTGAATCAACTTAGCAAGTTCCAATCCATCTCCCTGCTTCCTTACTCAGCCAAAGTGATTGAGAAGGCCATTAACAAGTAGCTCACAGCCTACATTGAACTTCTCCATCTTCTAGACAACAATCAGTCAGGATTCAGAAACAACAACAGCACCAAAACAGAATTAATTGCAGCCACAATGCCGCTCAAAACATCCTGGACTGAGAAGAAACAGTGGCTCTCATCTTGCCCAACCTCTCCAAAGCCTTCAACACTATGTCCCACAACACCCTGACCAAAAGACTCCATGAGATTGGCATACAAGAATCAGCTCTCAAATGGATCTGTTCCTTCCTCACTGGAAAACCCAAAGGGTTAAACTGCCACCCTTCTGATCAGAGACCATGAAATTCATATTTGGTGTCTCACAGGGATCGTCCCTCATCTCCAGTCTTTTCAGCATATCCAGGACACTGCTCATCCAAACAAAACACATCATGATCATCTCCTATGCCAATGACATTTAACTCATCCACTTCCTGATTGACAAATACAAACACTACTAGCGCCAACTTCACAAACTATATGAGCGTGGTAGCAGATTGGATGGGAACCCACTGCTTGAAGCTTAACTCCGACAAGACAGAAGTACTGGTCTTCAGTAACAAAACCTCCCCATGGTGTTCCAACTGCTGGCCGTCGGAGCTAGGACCAACACCCACATCTACAGACCACACAAGAAAACTAGGGATCATCGTAGATGACAAGCTCAACATGATAGCTAGATAGCTCAAGTGAACGTGATGTGACATCCTGGTTCCACATTCTATGCATGTTGTGAAAGATCATCAAATGATTGCCTCAGAACACCAGAGGGACTGTCATGCAAGCATTCATCACCAGCAGGCTGGACTACGGCAAGACTCTCTATGCCGAAATCGCCAAAGAACTCCTACACAGACTCCAGACCATCCGGAAAGTAGCCCCAAGACTCATACTCTACCTCCCAAGCTACTCCCACATCACACCACACCTCCGGAAGCTTCACTGGCCCCCCATTCCCAAGCGCAGCCAATTCAGACTTTTGATGCACACATACAAAACCCTACACTACACAGAATCGATTTACGTGAACAGCCGCATACACTTTTACCAACCCACCAAACACCTACACTCTGCCTTACTCTCACTTACACACACTCCATGCATCCACCAAAGCAAAACTGGAGGTAGCTCATTCAACACATCAGAGCCTCCTCCTCACTTCTTGAGTTGCGCAAGAAGTTGAAGACCTGTCGCTTCATATATACGCACCTTGGGAACACACACTTACACACCTTGCCAAAGCGCCTGGATAACCTCTTGGGTGACTAATGCAGTATACAAATAAACATTTGTTTTTGAGCATTTTTTGGGAGAGCTATTGTTTCACTGCACTCTCTCCCTTTTTCCCAGTTTACCAATAATATATGCAAATGCATCTTGGCCCATAGCATACCGGTGCAAACAAGCATTGACAAAGCCAGTAGCTCAACCTTTTTAAAGCTGAGACCTATTGCCGTTTCCAATGCATTTTGGGTATAGTACCCCAATCCAAAGAGGGCCTGTGCTGTACCCCCCCAATGAGCAATCCAATATATATATATATATATATATATATATATATATATATATATATATACACGTAGGTTCCACAATTCACCCTGCGCACATGAGAATCTTGCAGCACTTGCGGGCAATCACAAATAATGACCAAGCGTACCCTGTAGCGAGGCACATCCATGAGACACATGCAGGGAACGCCCAAGGCCTAACATACCTCGTCATAGACAGTATCCCCAGAAATGTCAGAGGTGGTAACCGTAAACTTGCCCTACGCCGCCTGGAGTCCAGATATATTATTCTTCTGAACTCCAAGATCCCATTCGGTCTGAATGCGGATGAGGCCCTAAGTGTACATCTATTATCCAGCCTGGACTGTCTCTTTCCTAAGTACCATTTTGAACATCTGCAGTTCAAGTACTTTTAAATTAAATCACCTCACATGTAAATTTGGGATATCGAACTCACAACGTTATCAGACACTCACCACATCACGTCACTATCACAATCACCCACCACTCATCACCACGGACACAACAAACAAAAGTCCCAAATAGTAGCTCCACTTGGAGTCAAGAGGCTCATACATGAATCTGGATACAACACATAGTATTGAAAGTGGAACAAACGCCTAGATCTTAGCGGGTGGCATATACAAACAAGCACTGAGCTGAAAACTCGGGAGGTATGACCGCGGCTGTGGCACTCATTGAGTAACTGTGAGGTACTGCGAATATAATGGGCACTGTCCTCGTTAAATGTTTACAAACCAAAGAATGAGTTTAACACTTACTCTATGCATCGGTCGGATGTTATATTGTGCAGTAGGCCAGAGAAAGTAAACAAACAAGCAAGCCGCAACTTTGCTTTCACCTCCCCGCCTGGCCACACACGATCAGGAAGAATTACAAACGGGGCCAGGTATGAGCTGTTTCACACGTACTGAATCCGGACTTGTGTAACAAAGCAGAAATGTATTAAAGAACACAGAGGTGCAGCGTGTGATGGTATGCGGGTGTGATTTAACATTCAGCATATTACGAAACGCATTGAAATTAGGGCACAAAGTAATGTTTTAATTTAATTTAATTTAGCTGCGTTTTTTGATAAAGAGTGTAAACAGACTGCCATGGCACTAAAATGTGCAAGTCATGAACTTGTTTATGTCCATACATGGGGAGTAACCGTGCAACAATAGCAACAGCCAGTTGAAACCAGTATGTTAATTGAACCCATGGGAACATGTATGTGTATATATACCTAAGAAAAATGTAATGCAGATGTAGTGAACAAGGCGGGAGCAAGCCGCCGAAACGCGTCTAAGCAGCAACTGATCATTTAAATAAATTGTTTGGATTCAGATTCATGGAGTCACCGCCGTCTTTCATTCAAAGTTTGGTGTGGTAAAGAATATATATATATATATATATATATATATATATATATATATATATATATATATATATATATATATATATATATATATATATATATGTATATATATATATATATAATTTTGTTTTGAGATGGCATAAAGGTTTCAAGAAAACAGACTCGCGGGTACTCCACATAATTAGTATTTTGTTTAGGTCTACTAACCACGTGGTTTGAGCACAACAACACAGGCTTTGCATTTAAAAATGGCGAGCAATGTTTCCGATTTGACTTGTGACCAAGGGTACATGGTACACGAAAAGCGTCAAGTTTGAGGTTTTGGCTGAAATAAAACGACTTGCCTCTCAACGTTGGTTTCATGTTTCTGTTCGCCGACTAGCTAACTAGCAAGTTCGAAAGTGCAGAGACTTTGGTGTTTCTCATATATATATATAAATATATATATATATTCACTGAAAAAAACATAGGTTATAGGCCATATATAGTTAGGAATTAGCATTTACAAAACCTTATTTTACTCACACAAAACCATTGAAATTCGCATATATAGTTAGTTGCACTAACTATATATCGCGCACCGGCAATCCACTGCTGATGTTGTCACATATTACATCATTCATGACATGGTCAGTGACATCACTGATGACATCACTGATGACATCTCAAATGACATCACTGATGACATCTCAAATGACATCACTGATGACATCTCATTTGACATTACTGATCACATCACTGATGATATCATTCATGTGATAATACGATGAACCTCTTCCGACTCTAATATAACCTTAGATACAATCAGTGTAAACAGACACTCACAGACTGTCACTCATCCATGGAGTCACTCACACACCTAGTCAGTCATGCAAAGAATCAATCACAACTCCATTTCCTCAACTATACAGTTATACACACCTTACTTATTCAAACATATACTAACACATATTTACTCTCTTATACAATCCCTGATACAAGTTCACAATGATCCATACAGCCACTCACACATTCACTGGCTCTTATGCACAGTTATTTATATATGTCAACTCTCACATGTACTGTGTTTTACATATGTACTTACTTTGACATGTAGCACTGAGATATCCATTCACTCACCAATACACTCATGCACACAGTCAACCGCCCATACAGCTGCTTCCACGTGCACTTTTGAACCCATACATCTAGTGAATCAACTGCTCACACATCTAGGCACAGAGTCATACACCTCCCAGCCACCCACACACACACTCAGTCTCCCATACAAATACTTGGGCAACCAATCAATAAACCGTATAGTTACTCATATAGCTACTGATCAACACATGCAGCAGTTTACAGAACAACAGACATAATGATGCACAAATTAAGACAGTTTAGTCACTAACCCATGCACTCAGTGAGACACATTTAATCACTCACTCATACATTCAGTCATGCACCTACTAAATCCTTCATCCAGACACTTATACATCCACTCATTCTTCAATATGTAAGACATATTTTAACTTTACAGAAACATACAGTCACTGGATGTTGTCATGAGTGATGTCATTTGAGATGTCATCAGTGATGTCATCAGTGATGTCACTGACCATGTCATGAATGATGTAATATGTGACATCATCAGCAGTGGATTGCGGGTGCGCGATATATAGTTAATGCAACTAACTATATATGCGAATTTCAATGGTTTTGTGTGAGTAAAATAACGTTTTGTAAATGCTAATTCCTAACTATATATGGTCTATAACCGATGTTTTTTTCTGTGAATTTTCAAGGTTTTGTAAATGCTAATTCCTAACTATATATGGTCTATAACCTATGGTTTTTTCAGTGAATATATATATAGTGAAGTAGTGTGGCTCACTGGTTAGAGGCGGCAGACCCGAGAGCAGAGGACGGCCCGGGACCAGGGTTCGATTCCCGGCGCGGCAGATTTCTGGACCAGGGTCAGCGGACTCGATAATTCTCGCCTCGGTGCCCACTCTGATCAGAGATCACACTCGGCAACTCTGGGCATTAGCTTGCCTCATCTTCACTAACGGCCCCACCAGACCGCCGGGGATGCCTGGTCTCACCCTGGAGATACCCATTAAGGGACCATCTCTCAGGGAAGCCAGGAAGAGTTTTGCAGTGGTCGAAGCGCCTTGGGACCCTCCGGGTAAGTAGTGCGCTATATAAATGCCTATACATTTATATATCATTTCTATGGCAAAATGAAACCCCTCATTTTGTTCCTTTTCAAATTAAATGTATTAAGTGTTACCACTTTATTCCAATCAAGATGACTTCAGGTGTGCCATACTTTTGTCATAAGTAAGACTGTTAGCGTTCTAGTTGTTCTTTAGAACACTCTGGGACATTCTGTCATTGGGATATAGTTGGGCTACATCTGGCTGATATTTGGGCTACATTTGGTCTCTTTTGTCTCTGGTGGCCATCTTGGGAGACTGCATATCAGAATTTTTTAATGAAATATAAGAGGATTTGAGAAGTCACTCAAAATGTGCCCTAATTTTTCTTTCTTGAGCAATAATCATAATTTCTATGGCAAAATGAACCCCCTCATTTTGTTCCTTTGCAAATTAAATGTTTTAAGTGTTAACACTTTATTCCAATCAAGATGACTTCAGGTGTGCCATACTTTTGTGATAAGTAAGACTGTTAGCACTCTAGTTGTTCTTTAGGACACTCTGGGACATTTCTTCATTGGGCTATAGTTGGGCTACATCTGGCTGATATTTGGGCTACATTTGTTTTTTTTGTCTCTGGTGGCCATCTTTGGGCTACATTGGGCTACATTTGGGCTCTAACATATATATAGCCCAATGTAGCCCAATATATATTTTTCAAAGTTAATTTTCGGAAAAACCACTGGAGCATATATCTTGAGACATAGCAAAGGCACATCGGGGTACCAGTCCCTACAATTTTGCCAAGTTTGGTGCAAATCCATTCAGCCGTTCGGGCTAAAAGTGAGTCCAACCGCCCTATGGAAAACTCAATGTTAAAAACACGTTTTGGGACCCCCCTTTTTTCTCGGCCCCCACTTGACGAACCCCCCCCCCCAAACTTTCAGGGGACGCTCAGAAACAAAATGTGCCATTTTCCTGAAAATTTCAGCCAATTCCGTCCATCAACGCCAAAGTTATTCAACGTAGAATTTTCAGAAAGCCCTATTCAAAAACATCCTAACTATATATACCTACTGGCGACCGCCAGTAGGTAATATATATATATATATATATATATATATATATACATATATCAACAAAAGATTCACCCATACGAAGAAACGTACAAGGACACGCCAGGAGTTGCTGTGCTTCAAATATTTAATCGGCAGCAAAAAACCAACAACGCGTTTCACCTCACGGCTTGCTCACGTTTGTTGTGAACTCAAAACAATAGTCCTTTCACATTCTCAATGAATAGTCATAGAGGAAGGACTTCCTGTGCATAACCCCAAGTGAAATAAGTGCGACGGACATGTTGGAACAGAAATGTTAACATTGTTAATAAGTCCATTGTTGAAAAATGATACTTCAAATCAAACTGTGGCAACAATTTACCACCATATATCGTACTATAATGTTGTGGCTATAAAAATAACATGTACAATACATAAACAAAGCCTATAATATAGAGACAACCACATTTAAGTTGTTCGATATTAATTTAACTCATACAGTTCATGGAGCGTGGCAATATGTTTATATTAACAACCACTTTCATCACATCCTGCCCAAGTGGGCATTGATATAAATGCCAACACAATGAAATGAAATGAAATTTGAGACTAGTTGGTATTGTCAAGATAAACAGCCTATAATATAGAGACAACCACATTTAAGTTGTTCGATATTAATTTAACTCATACAGTTCATGGAGTGTGGCAATATGTTTATATTATCAACCACTTTCATCACATCCTGCCCAAGTGGGCATTGAAATAAATGCCAACACAATGAAATGAAATGAAATTTGAGACTAGTTGGTATTGTCAAGAGAAACAAAAACATGTTAAGTACAAGTGAGAATTGTTTGAAAATTATTTCTATGAAATTAAGCCCAAGTGGGCATGCAATGATTTCATTGTACAATACGTGAATGCATGATTGCACACAAGTAAAAGTTTGTAATAACGACCACATGGGATTTCGTCCCAGAGAAGTCCCAAAGTATTAACACGATAGATTCCTGTAATCAAAGAGTTTTTTAAAGAGTTTTTGGTATCGATGTTTTATGGTTCACTATAGTCTCAGTCTCTCTTGATTGTACCATGGTTGGTAAGTATCTCCTGTGCCACATAGCCTCATTGGTTTAATGGACTCTCTTGTTTATTACTGTTCCAGTGTCCAAAAGTGCAAAAATCAATTCTGTGAATTAAAACATGAATGTACAGTTTAAAAGGACGACTTTAAGTGAGACAGCTGCTCAGTTTCAGAATCATTTTACCATTTTTCATATTCAATAACCATTTTTCATAGCTCATTTTTCAAGATGGACAGAAAGTTCTTCATGATTATTCAAACCCTGAGGGAACATGCATTCAAAATCTATAATGAATCTGGATTCCATCTTACGGAGGCATGTTGTTCTATCCCCCCCACGTATCCCCAGATCCACCTTATCCAATACCACCATCCTTAGCAGATTTTCATTTTGAAAGTGATGTTCGAAAAAGTGTCTGGCCACAGGGTATTGTGCATTGTTGTTTTTGATGGCTCTAAGGTGTTGTAACACTCTTTCCTTTGCCTTCAGAGTGGTACTTCCTATATACCACTTATTGCAGGGGCAGATAAGCAAGTATACACAGTACATAGTATTGCATGTCATGGTCTTCTGTATAGTAAAGACTTTTCCTGTAGTGGGTACAGTTACTTCTTTACAATTAATGCTGTTACGACATGCCTTGCATGACCTACAACACCTGAAGCCAGGTATATCTTTAGATATGGTAGTACTGGTTACAGAGTTTGGACTAAGCTCGTCTCTCAGGGATTTACTTTTTCTGAAGGTGATTTCTGGTTTGTGGTTCAAATGAGGTTTAAGGTGTTGATCGGTTAACAGCACATGCCAGTGTTTGTTAAGGATCTTTCTTACTTCACCTGCCGGGCCTGAAAAGGTCGTAATGAATCTGATGTTGGATTCCATATTACTCTCTCTGTTAGTATCTAGAAGGTCCTTCCTGTCTTTCGTGTCTGCTCTAGCAACAGCTCCTTGTATGGTTTTGTTGTTATACCCACGTTCTTTGAAACGTTTGATCATTGTTTCTTTTTCTAATTCAAACGCTTCTTTAGTACTACAATTGCGTTTAGCACGTAGCAGTTCCCCATAGGGGATGCTGTCAATAAGATTTCTTGGGTGTGCACTTCTTGCATTAAGGAGACTGTTGCCAGCTGTGGCCTTTCTGTAGAGACTAGTAGTCATCATAGTCCCTTGTATTTCGATGGTGACATCTAGGAACTCAATCTTAGATCTATGTATGTGTTCAGTAAATCTAAGATTTAGTGTGTTGTTGTTGAGCTAGCACACAAATCTATTTACCGACTCCTCAGTACCGTCCCAGATCAGAAAGATATCGTCGATATACCTAAGCCACAGGACAACCTGGTTGTTAAATTCGGCGACCTCGCTAGACACCTGCTCCTCCCACCAACCCATGAAAAGGTTGGCATAACTGGGGGCGAAGCAGGTGCCCATCGCCGGCCCTGTGACTGTCGGTATATCACCTCATCAAAGATCAAAAAGTTGTGATGTAGGCAGAACTCAATCAAGTCTAGCAGCATATCGGAATGTTCCAGAAATGCAATAGATCTAGATTTCAAGAAATGTTTCACTGCTTGTAGTCCCAGGCTGTGCTTGATACACGTGTATAGGCTACTAACGTCTAGGGTAACCAAGATGTAAGTCGGCTCCCAGACAATACCCTCTATGCTTTTCAGAAAGTGAGTAGTATCTTTCAGGTATGTGGGCAGGGCTACTACAAAGGGTCTAAGATAGTAGTCAATGTATTGTGAAGTTTTCTCAAGTAAAGGACCCATAGAGGACACTATCGGTCTCCCTGGTGGATCCGTGGCGTTTTTATGCACTTTGGGGAGAAGGTATAAAATAGGGATTTTAGGGTGATCACATTTGAGGAACAAATATTCTTCCCATGTGAGTAAACCTTTGTCTCTATAGTTCTGAAGCTTGATTTCAAACAGGCTTTTGGTCTGTCTAAAATCAGAAAACGAGCTTGACTAATAACAGTTTCCTTCTCCCAACTGTCTGTGCCCTTCCGCTAGATATTTACTTTTGTCCAACACAACAACATTTTCACCTTTATCCGCATGGCGGATAACAATGTTAACATCCTCTTTTAGGCTTTTAATCGCTTTATGGTGTTCAAATGATAGGCATACGATCAAATCTCAATTTTCTCAGGTCGTAAAGAACACCCTTCGCAAAAACTTCAACTGCCTCACACATGATCTGAGGAATAAATTTAGATTTCACTTTGAAATTACTTCCAGGATTCAGGTTAGTATCAACATCAACATCAGTTAAAAACTCATTCCCATCAATATTGCCAGAGGAAATAATTTCCATCAGTTCTATGTCATTTAGATCCCAATTGTTTTCAAGATTAGTTCCCCCAATAGGCGGAGGTTTGGGAGGATGAGTTTCAAACCACTTTTTCAATTTCAATTTTCTTGAAAAATAAAACAAGTCAATCCTTGTTTGAGCATAATCTAGATTGTTAGAGGGGCAAAACGATAATCCCAAGGAAAGTACCTCATGTTCATGTACAGTTAAACCCCTGGTAGATAGATTAATTACGTCATACTTGTGTCTTGCTGCCCCTTGTCATCATTCCCACGGGCTGTTTTGCGGCGTTGCGGTCGGATTTTTGCTTTCTTATTCCTTTCGGTCTTCCCCGATTTCCTCTGCCGCGTCCTCTTTGACCTCCTTGGTCTTGTTGTTGATCTGTCCGTCCCTGATTTAATACTTGGAACTGTAACAAAAAACGCTTCCTTATCTCTTCTTGATCATCCACAGCATTTTGATTTAAACCCACAGTAGAGAGATCTTGTAAGCTCCCATCAGAAACATCGCTTTCCTCCGGTTCCACTTGCGTCACTATTGTTGCACTTTTTGTCATCTTAGGGGCTGATTTGTCAAAAAGGTGATTATATTTTCGATGGAAGGTTAAAGTACGGCCCGCCTGATAATCTTTATAATCCCGTAGGAATTTACGCTGCTTCTTTGCAGTGATTTCTTCCTCTAGTTTTTGGATCTTAACCTCCAGGTTTTTTGCATATTCGTCAAAAACATCCTTTCCCATTATAGGAATTATCTCCGCAATTAGTACTTCAATTTGCTCCAAAAGTTTCTTTCGATCCTTTAGCGCATATTTCACCAGGATGCTCATCATAGTTGTTGAACATGAAGCGGAGTTGTTTGACCACTCGTCCAGCATGTCAGGATCTGGACCTTCAAAGGTGGGGACAGTGAAAATTCTAAGGCCTCGTGGCACTCTTCCAGCGTCGATGTATCGTTGAAGAGATTCCGCCTCCCACCATTTCCCAAGTTCTTTTTTGTATAGTTTTTCCAACTTGGAGAGTAGAGTCTGTATGTGTACTTCCTTGCTGATGTTTACTGCTTGTGTCTTTGGATCCACAGAGATTCCACCTTGCATGAAAAATAGCTTGTCGGCTGTCGCTTTGCGTCTCGAGTCCATTGCTGCCATTATGAATATATCGCACTTAGAGAGTATAGCAACTCTTGCCGACTTCAGAGGACGCCTCCTCCTTTTATTCGTCGGACTCTACCTCTGCTCTTAACGCCCTGTGTCTGCCCGCTTCCAATATCCACACGTACTTGCGGACCGCAGCTACAGTCCCACCTTCCGCTATGGATGCCGCGGACGCCGCAAGCTTAAAGGACCGCAATCCTTCTCACTCGCACGCCCCCGGCATACTCGCGTATCGGTAGACCACAGCCGCAGCTCGCTCTTCCGCGTCGGATCTCGTCGGCGACTTAGAACTACCAGGACCACAATCCTCCGTACCTTCGGTCGTCTTCGCCAATGATGAAAAATCGCTGGTTCCTCTATTTGAATGGCAATGTGTAGTTCCACTATCGCTTGTAACCGCAAATAGGGGACGTATCAGAAGGTTTGTTTCGAGCAGGAGAGCGGACCGGCAAAAGTAAACAACAAAACACAGAGTTCTGGTGATCAGCCAGTACCCGCTCACGAGTGGGTCGTTGTTAGCGTCCCGGAAACCCAATATTTCAACAAAAGATTCTCCCATACGAAGAAACGTACAACGACACGCCAGGAGTTGCTGTGCTTCAAATATTTAATCGGCAGCAAAAAACAAACAACGCGTTTCACCTCACGGCTTGTTCACGTTTGTTGTGAACTCAAAACAATAGTCCTTTTACATTCCCAATGAATAGTCATAGAGGAAGGAATTCCTGTGCATAAGCCCAAGTGAAATAAGTGTGGCGGACATGTTGGAACAGAAATTTTAACATTGTTAATAAGTCCATTGTTGAAAAATGATACTTCAAATCAAACTGTGGCAACAATTTACCACCATATATCGTACTATAATGTTGTGGCTATAAAAATACCATGTACAATTGTCAAGATAAACAAATACATGTTAAGTACAAGTGAGAATTGTTTGAAAATTATTTCCGCAAGTACGTGTGGATATTGGAAGCGGGCAGACACAGGGCGTTAAGAGCAGAGGTAGAGTCCGACGAATAAAAGGAGCAGGCGTCCTCTGAAGTCGGCAAGAGTTGCTATACTCTCTAAGTGCGATATATTCATAATGGCAGCAATGGACTCGAGACGCAAAGCGACAGCCGACAAGCTATTTTTCATGCAAGGTGGAATCTCTGTGGATCCAAAGACACAAGCAGTAAACATCAGCAAGGAAGTACACATACAGACTCTACTCTCCAAGTTGGAAAAACTATACAAAAAAGAACTTGGGAAATGGTGGGAGGCGGAATCTCTTCAACGATACATCGACGCTGGAAGAGTGCCACGAGGCCTTAGAATTTTCACTGTCCCCACCTTTGAAGATCCATATCCTGACATGCTGGACGAGTGGTCAAACAACTCCGCTTCATGTTCAACAACTATGATGCGCATCCTGGTGAAATAGGCGCTAAAGGATCGAAAGAAACTTTTAGAGCAAATTGAAGTACTGATTGCGGAGATAATTCCTATAATGGGAAAGGATGTTTTTGACGAATATGCAAAAAACCTGGAGGTTAAGATCCAAAAACTAGAGGAAGAAATCACTGCAAAGAAGCAGCGTAAATTCCTACGGGATTATAAAGATTATCAGGCGGGCCATACTTTAACCTTCCATCGAAAATACGATCACCTTTTAGACAAATCAGCCCCTAAGATGACAAAAAGTGCAACAATAGTGACGCAAGTGGAACCGGAGGAAAGCGATGTTTCTGATGGGAGCTTACAAGATCTCTCTACTATGGGTTTAAATCAAAATGCTGTGGATGATCAAGAAGAGATAAGGAAGCGTTTTTTGTTACAGTTCCAAGTATTAAATCAGGGACGGACAGATCAACAACAAGACCAGGGAGGTCAAAGAGGACGCGGCAGAGGAAATCGGGGAAGACCGAAAGGAATAAGAAAGCAAAAACCCGACAGCAACGCCGCAAAAAAGCCCGTGGGAATGATGACAAGGGGCAGCAAGACACAAGTATGACGTAATTAATCTATCTACCAGGGGTTTAACTGTACATGAACATGAGGTACTTTCCTTGGGATTATCGTTTTGCCCCTCTAACAATCTAGATTATGCTCAAACAAGGATTAACTTGTTTTATTTTTCAAGAAAATTGAAATTGAAAAAGTGGTTTGAAACTCATCCTCCCAAACCTCCGCCTATTGGGGGAAGTAATCTTGAAAACAATTTGGATCTAAATGACATAGAACTGATGGAAATTATTTCCTCTGGCAATATTGATGGTAATGAGTTTTTAACTGATGTTGATGTTGATACTAACCTGAATCCTGGAAGTAATTTCAAAGTGAAATCTAAATGTATTCCTCAGATCATGTGTGAGGCAGTTGAAGTTTTTGCGAAGGGTGTTCTTTACGACCTGAGAAAATTGAGATTTGATTGTATGCCTAACAACAAGAAAAACCTGTCATTTGAACACCATAAAGCGATTAAAAGCCTAAAAGAGGATGTTAACATTGTTATCCACCATGCGGATAAAGGTGGAAATGTTGTTGTGTTGGACAAAAGTAAATATCTAGTGGAAGGGCACAGACAGTTGGGAGATGGAAACTGTTATGAGTCAAGCTCGTTTTCTGATTTTAGACAGACCAAAAGCCTGTTTGAAATCAAGCTTCAGAACTATAGAGACAAAGGTTTACTAACATGGGAAGAATATTTGTTCCTCAAATGTGATCACCCTAAAATCCCTATTTTATACCTTCTCCCCAAAGTGCATAAAAACGCCACAGATCCACCAGGGAGACCGATAGTGTCCTCTATGAGTTCTTTACTTGAGAAAACTTCACAATACATTGACTACTATCTTAGACCCTTTGTAGTAGCCCTGCCCACATACCTGAAAGATACTACTCACTTTCTGAAAAGCATAGAGGGTATTGTCTGGGAGCCGACTTACATCTTGGTTACCCTAGACGTTAGTAGCCTATACACGTGTATCAAGCACAGCCTGGGACTACAAGCAGTGAAACATTTCTTGAAATCTAGATCTATTGCATTTCTGGAACATTCCGATATGCTGCTATACTTGATTGAGTTCTGCCTACATCACAACTTTTTCATCTTTGATGAGGTGATATACCGACAGTCACCGGGCCGGCGATGGGCACCTGCTTCGCCCACAGTTATGCCAACCTTTTCATGGGTTGGTGGGAGGAGCAGGTGTCCAGCGAGGTCGCCGAATTTAACAACCAGGTTGTCCTGTGGCTTAGGTATATCGACGATATCTTTCTGATCTGGGACGGTACTGAGGAGTCGGTAAATAGATTTGTGTGCCAGCTCAACAACAACACACTAAATCTTAGATTTACTGAACACATACATAGATCTAAGATTGAGTTCCTAGATGTCACCATCGAAATACAAGGGACTATGATGACTACTAGTCTCTACAGAAAGGCCACAGCTGGCAACAGTCTCCTTAATGCAAGAAGTGCACATCCAAGAAATCTCATTGACAGCATCCCCTATGGGGAACTGCTACGTGCTAAACGCAATTGTAGTACTAAAGAAGCGTTTGAATTAGAAAAAGAAACAATGATCAAACGGTTCAAAGAACGTGGGTATAACAACAAAACCATACAAGGAGCTGTTGCTAGAGTAGACACGAAAGACAGGAAGGACCTTCTAGATACTAACAGAGAGAGTAATATGGAATCCAACATCAGATTCATTACGACCTTTTCAGGCCCGGCAGGTGAAGTAAGAAAGATCCTTAACAAACACTGGCATGTGCTGGTAACCGATCAACACCTTAAACCTCATTTGAACCACAAACCAGAAATCACCTTCAGAAAAAGTAAATCCCTGAGAGACGAGCTTAGTCCAAACTCTGTAACCAGTACTACCATATCTAAAGATATACCTGGCTTCAGGTGTTGTAGGTCATGCAAGGCATGTCGTAACAGCATTAATTGTAAAGAAGTAACTGTACCCACTACAGGAAAAGTCTTTACTATACAGAAGACCATGACATGCAATACTATGTACTGTGTATACTTGCTTATCTGCCCCTGCAATAAGTGGTATATAGGAAGTACCACTCTGAAGGCAAAGGAAAGAGTGTTACAACACCTTAGAGCCATCAAAAACAACAATGCACAATACCCTGTGGCCAGACACTTTTTCGAACATCACTTTCAAAATGAAAATCTGCTAAGGATGGTGGTATTGGATAAGGTGGATCTGGGGATACGTGGGGGGGATATAACAACATGCCTCCGTAAGATGGAATCCAGATTCATTATAGATTTTTAATGCATGTTCCCTCAGGGTTTGAATAATCATGAAGAACTTTCTGTCCATCATGAAAAATGAGCTATGAAAAATGGTTATCGAATATGAAAAATGGTAAAATGATTCTGAAACTGAGCAGCTGTCTCACTTAAAGTCGTCCTTTTAAACTGTACATTTATGTTTTAATTCACAGAATTGATTTTTGCACTTTTGGACACTGGAACAGTAATAAACAAGAGAGTCCATTAAACCAATGAGGTTATGTGGCACAGGAGATACTTACCAACCATGGTACAATCAAGAGAGACTGAGACTATAGTGAACCATAAAACATCGATACCAAAAACTCTTTAAAAAACTCTTTGATTACAGGAATCTATCGTGTTAATACTTTGGGACTTCTCTGGGACGAAATCCCATGTGGTCGTTATTACAAACTTTTACTTGTGTGCAATCATGCATTCACGTATTGTACAATGAAATCATTGCATGCCCACTTGGGCTTAGTTTCATAGAAATAATTTTCAAACAATTCTCACTTGTGCTTAACATGTTTTTGTTTATCTTGACAATACCAACTAGTCTAAAATTTCATTTCATTTCATTGTGTTGGCATTTATATCAATGCCCACTTGGGCAGGATGTGATGAAAGTGGTTGATAATATAAACATATTGCCACGCTCCATGAACTGTATGAGTTAAATTAATATCGAACAACTTAAATGTGGTTGTCTCTATATTATAGGCTGTTTATCTTGACAATACCAACTAGTCTCAAATTTCATTTCATTTCATTGTGTTGGCATTTATATCAATGCCCACTTGGGCAGGATGTGATGAAAGTGGTTGATAATATAAACATATTGCCAGGCTCCATGAACTGTATGAGTTAAATTAATATCGAACAACTTAAATGTGGTTGTCTCTATATTATAGGCTTTGTTTATGTATTGTACATGTTATTTTTATAGCCACAACATTATAGTACGATATATGGTGGTAAATTGTTGCCACAGTTTGATTTGAAGTATCATTTTTCAACAATGGACTTATTAACAAAGTTAAAATTTCTGTTCCAACATGTCCGCCGCACTTATTTCACTTGGGGTTATGCACAGGAAGTCCTTCCTCCATGACTATTCATTGAGAATGTAAAAGGACTATTGTTTTGAGTTCACAACAAACGTGAACAAGCCGTGAGGTGAAACGCGTTGTTTGTTTTTTGCTGCCGATTAAATATTTGAAGCACAGCAACTCCTGGCGTGTCGTTGTACGTTTCTTCGTATGGGAGAATCTTTTGTTGAAATATTGGGTTTCTGGGACACTAACAACGACCCACTCGTGAGCGGGTACTGGCTGATCACCGGAACTCTGTGTTTTGATATATACATATATATACATATATATATATACACACATATATATATATATATATGTATGTATATATATATATATATATATATATATATATATATATATATATATATATATATATATATATATATATAAACATGGCTTCTTGGAGCCGAAACGTTATGGCAACAGGAATTGCACAAATAAATTACCAGCATTTTGAAACTTTGGTCCGTGTCCGTACCTTTTGTGCTGTGGACGACAAGCAGAGAACAGGATTGACAGTGTTATTTTTATATATATATATATATATAAATACATATATATATATATATATATGTTTTCCTTTCAAAAGTGGCCCACTTTCAGGCTCCCGGGCGCTCTATGGTGGTACATCAAAGGTGCGGCAGAGCCCAGCCGCATATCAATTGTCATTCCTTTCCCCCCAGGGCATTTCCTCGTGCACTCCCAGAGTAGATCAGCAATGTCCAGCCATGTAATGTAGTTCAAATGCTTTTTAATAACAGCCAAGCCAGCTACACACCCTACGCTTTTCGGTCTCTACGGAGACCTTGCTCACGGGACTGTTAATGAAACCACAATGTTTTTTACAAATGAGTTAATAAAGTAAATGCAGACAGTGGCATCACTTCTTGTTCCTGACAAAGAGCATTGTGGGACATCTAGTGTAGCCTTTCGACAATCAATATGAACAAACATTATTCCTTTCATAATGTCTTGATACAGCTCATTTACTATGCAATTCTAGTTTTGGAGATTTTATGGATTTCTGGTTATCCCGAATCTATAACCCACATTAGAATGTTGCATCACCTCAAGCACGCCCTCTGGTGGGCATAATTAGTACTGTTTGATTCTCATTGTGAATTCATATATCTACCCTGCCTCTATTTGACACTCCAGTGGGTCAAAAATCTGATCAATTCAATTATCACCTCCAATAGTTATATCTCATTTATCAGGTAATACAACAGAGTATCCTTATCCAAGCTAAGGATACTCTGTTGTATAAATCGGAAATATGATAAACAAACTCAACTATACGAACCCCTCATCACAAAATTGAGTCAAAATAAAGATCTGGTAATAAGGGCAAGAGATAAGGAAGGAAACATCGTACTGCTCACTCAATCCAACTATGACAAGGAGGCATACTCACAATTGAACGATACACAGTGCTATTAGCGGACCTCGGCAACAGTTATGAAGTTGGCACATAAAGAGTACCATTCTAAATTGTCCAAATAGCGAGCCAAAAACATTCTCATGGAAAATAAATTCAAATATCTGAAAAATGAGAATCCGATCACTCCCACAATTTACTTTATCCCCAAAGTTCATAAAAACAAGGACTTGCCACCTGACAGACCTATAATATCAGCCAGATGGGGAATGCTAGAAAATACATCAATTTACATTGACTATTTTTTGCAACCACATGTCAATGTACTTGAATCCTATGTACAGGATATAGGAGATTTTCTTTGTAAGGTACAACAAGTAACTTGGGAAGATGGCCTTTGGATGCTAACGTTAGACGTCTCTGCACTATATACAACTATTAGGCACGAGGACGGCTTGAAGGCAGTCAGATATTACCTCTCACAGAGATCTGAACAACACAATGAACATAAGGAGACAATTGTTCATATGTTGGAACATTGTTTAACCAATAATTTTTTCATGTACAACAACTTACTATATCGCCAACTACAGAGTGTGGCACTGGGGGCCAGTTTTTCACCAAGCTACGTCTGTCTCCACATGGGCAGCTGGGAAGAACTGGTCCTCAAAGTCAAGTACAAGAAAATATAGGATGAAAACATTGTAGAATGGTTGCGATACATCGATGACCTGTTTGTTGTGTGGGGGGGGGGGACAAGGGAACAAGCTGAGGAATTTGTACAGGATATCAACAACAATGAGATCAACCTGCAATTCACTGTTAATATGAGCCAGTAGTCCGTCCCATTCCTAGACACTGAGGTCTTTATCAACAATGGTACAATAGAAACCAGATTTTATAGCAAGAGTGCTGCGGGGAATACGATTCTGCGCACCCAGCCCATTTAATATCTAGCATCCCCTACGGGGAGATGCTGAGGTTGAGGAGGGTGTGCAGTAATATTAATGACCTTAAGAAAGCACAATGTGACAGTAAACCCAGATTTCTTGAGAGAGGCTATTCTGAAAAAACTATTGATACTGCCATCACTAAATCTAGGACATTAGACAGACACAAGCTCCTCAGCACATACAGTCATGAACAACCAAAGGACAGGGAGAATGAGGGGACAATGGCCAATTCAGTCAAGAAACAACCAGGCCCTTTCAGGTTTATTACCAGCTACAACAAACAACATGCTGACATATACAGAATTATCAACCGTAACTGGTCAATAGTTTTGAATGACCCAGTCATTGGTCCTACTATACCTCGTACAGCATCACTAACGTATAGCAGAGCATCCTCAATGAAAGACCACCCAGTTAACACTAGCCCCGAAGTTATCGAAAAAACCTCTTGGTTGCAGACAAACAGGGGTTTTTATAGATGCAAGATATGCAAATCATGTATTCATAGCATCAATACCAAAGTGTATAAAGATGCATTCAGCCACAAGGAACATCAGATTAACAAAGTATCGACATGCAAGACTGAATTTGCTGTATACATTCTTCTCTTCCCATGTGGATTGAAATACGTGGGCAGTACCAAACTAGCTGTGCACAAACGCATATTACAACATTTCAGGGCCATAGCCAACCATGATAACACCTACCCGGTAGCTAGGCACTTCAAAGAGAAACATAACAGCGATAATTCAGGCTTGAAATACTTTGTTATAGATGCAGTCAATGCCAGCAGAAGGGGCGGGGACAGGGAGTCTAAGTTGTGAAAACTAGAAACCCGATACATTCTTCAGCCTAACTCCAAAAGCCCGGGATGCCTCAACATCACTGAGGATTTGCGTACATGTCTATCCTAACCCCAGTATATTACATCAAGTCATAGCTTCTAGTCATTTTCAAGGCAAGGCAACCCATAATCTGGTGTTTGTTGATGCAATGATGTAGCAGCTTGCTTTTTTTAGTTACGTGAACGGAGCATTGCAGATGCATTACTCTTCACTACTGTCTCCTGAATAATGAGATATTACATAGCGATTTGAAAATCATTATATATAATTTACACTGTATATATGCATGTTACATACTGGGGTACTCGACATTAACAGCTAACATTTACAGTAGGGTATAGTCACAACATTACAGAGTGGTCCAGGAACATGTGACCTATTTATGGAATTAGTTACAATTTTTATCTAACTGGTGTTGGATTAGTCCTAGTTTTTAAATCTGTTTTTTTGACACTTAGCACTTTATGAGCACTTTTTTGCACAGTATAGATGACAGACTGTAGAAGACTATAGTTGCTTACAACAATACACACTTCAGCCTACTCGAACAGGTGTCAGTCCTTCGTAGGTGACTAGATCTCTCGCAGAACTATGACGATCCACAAAATCAATTTATCCCGTAATTGATCCATACACATACATTATATTCAGCAAATATACAAGTCATAGGCTTTAGTACTTGACACCAACATGGGGATTGATAGCACCCAATGTAAATTAGAGGCCATAGGCACAGGAAAGTAGACGAATCCGGCTGGACACGCTACTTGTGAAGTATGGTATTTCACCAACAATTAAAGGGGGTGGATTCCATTAGAATTATCTTGGTCTCCTTTACCTTCATTTAGGATTCAGAGCCTGAAAGTTGAACATATAGCCCTATAAAATGCAATAGTAGGTACTACATCCAGTAAAGTTCCACAGAGAGGACAGGGGGAGGCTCACCTTGGCTGACAAGCACATAAAATTACCCGCCTTTCCTTGGACACGCTCAATTTGCACAATTGCATTTTTTGCAGCAATGATCATTCAGTTTTTAAAATGTGTTCTATTTACATGTTTTTTTATAACTGCTTTTGTGATCAAGTATTTTACTGCCATTATTATATTTATATATTCAAATATTTATTTATCTATGATCATGCATTAGGCTAATACAATAGTATTCAATGTACATTCGGGCTATCCAACAAATAATGACATAACATTTCATGGAGGCCATAGATGTAAACGGAGTATGCTCAACAAAAGTATTTTGGTTATGTCTATGATCAGTACTGTCACATGATGCACTTTCAATTCTGGCACGGTCACTTTAAAAACTGTAGCTTACCTGAAGCACATTGTCATGTGAACAAGCCTCTGAGGAGGTGAAACGTTATGGCGGCAGTTAGCAACTAATAAAATAATCTGCACGAATTACTGGTCCGTGTCTACGTTGCTGCGGTGGGGACAGGATTGCCTTGGCCGATGCTGTGGATTTTCCGATATATATATATATATATATATATATATATATATATATATATATATTTATATATATATATGTATTTTTTTCCCATCGGTTGCCACCAGATACAGCGGACAAAACACAAAGCCACAATGTAAGGGCTCCTGGTTACATGTCTCATAACCTGATACTTTCTTTGCGCTTAGGCTCTGGAGAAGTATGGCGGGATAGACTACCTTATTTCCAATGTTGCAGTCAATCCATTTGTTGGAAATATCTTGGATTCAACAGCTGAAATGTGGGACAAGGTACGTCCGACATCCTGGAGCGAATATGACAATGGGGGATGGCACGGGCACATGGGGTACCACTCATTCTATTCCATTAGACATAGTAAGATCAGTACCTGGCTTTACCACCCAAAAGAGGTGCCACCTTTCAAATAGAAAAGTCCAAACGTGTTCTTTTTTAAAGATTTTGTAATGGACAAGATACCTAAATAGGAATTTACTTTACTTGTTATGCTAGAACCATTATAGCAACAATAAAACACTTTTTATAGTGATTTCTTCCTCTATGTCCTGTTTTAAGTACATATTGGTAAGGGGAAAAAATATCATTGATTTTCCTTTTTTTTTTTTGTTTTAATCAACGTTGACTTACAAATATTGGTGATACTGGTAAAATGCCATCTAAGTGGTAACCTGACCTCCCATGGCCAGAGTCCGATCAGCAGCACCCCCAGTCCTAGCTAGCGGGTGTCACTGGGAAAGAGGTATTCAGCTCTTTAAGGGGGTGCTTCCAGCAGCACTCCCAGCCCTGATCAGAGGTCCTTATAACATAAATACCTCTCTGTCTGTGCACACAGGATTATAGCTCAGGAGCATCCGTGGCCTCAGCCAGTTGGGTCACTGCACATGTGCTGCTCATCTCCCCAAACCCAAGAGCTGCTAGTGCAACTTTTCTGGTTCTGTATTTTCGTTTAATGCTCCCGCTCCATGTGTTACTGCAGGTCTTTGAAGTGAATGTGACGTCGATGTTCTTGATGGCGAAGATAGCAGTCCCTCACATGCAGAAGAGAGGGTAAGGACAGAGCCAAGTGCTCGATGTTGACAAATTGACCTAATGCATTGGGCAGTGCATTGCCCGTCTTTCTCAATGACTCCAAAATGTTCTTTACAAGTCCCTTCTACTAACATTTTCCAGGTGGTGGGAGGGAGAGAATGAATGAAGGACACGGAATATGATTTGTTGCAATCCTCAGAACATGACTGTGTCCACCAAGCTCTATCAGTGGGAATGTTGTTGGAGCAGAAAGAGCCCAGGCTTCAGGATTGACTGTGATGGAGGCCTCCAGCGCCACAGAGGTGGGGGGAGGCACACATGCCAAGGGCAGAGAGCGCTTCTAAAGAGGCAGGCAGCTCTCTGCTTCAGTGTGAGAGGGAGGAGTCGACGAATGGGGAGAGACAACCCCAAATATGACATGTTTGCTGGTATAGTTTGTGTTACTGATCTACAATACTCATTTGGGTTTCTTTGGACTTCTCTTGTTGTAGGGGAGGATCCATTGTGCTTAACTCATCTGTTGTTGGCTACAACCCTCTGCCGGTGAGTACATCTCCAATATTTAGGTTAATGTTGAGGTCGTAGTTAGTTCTCGGAGTTATGACTTACCTGTGGAAGCCACAAACACTCAGCAAGTTCACACTTTATGTCCAACACCTCAAAACCCCATATGGTAGACCAGCATCCATGCGCCCCAAAAACGTTTTAGTGAGGTAAGGATGATCTCTGTAAAGTATGTTGGAATCTCTGCTGTTTTAGCAGCTGGTGGTCCCTGCAACACTTCCTGAGCATGAGACAGAAGGTAAAATGTAATTTACTACAATAAGGACCGGTTCCCTACAGGAGACTGTGTGCGGCCCGGTATTTTGTCTGTATATGGGTGCAGAGGTGTAGCATTCAAGCATGCTCTCCAAGGGTGCCGCAGTTAGCATATCCAGAATGAAGATGGGATGTCATTCTCTCTCTGAGTGACAGAGACAGATGTGACTGACTTTGGCTTTAGGAGATGATTAGCTGAAGGTCTATAAAATGGTGGCCATAATGTGCTTGGTGTCATAATATTCCGGAGACATCCAGCCATTAAAAGCCAAAGTGTGCCAGGAAGAGTCATGAAGATGTGCATCCCAGACCTTGAGGTGCGGATTTTGGGCACATGCTGTAGTTAAGTTCCACTACCAGTCACTGTAGAGCAGATATTGCATCCTGGGGACCACAGTTTGGGGTGGGCTGTTGCGGAAAATAGTTCAGATCCCTGTGGAACAGCGTGCTATATAGCCCAGAATCCAGACTCAAGGTGGCAACTTTGGACACAGGAATATGAGCCATGTGGTATTCAACAGCACTAAGTAGGCAATAGAAGGTGACTGGAGCATTTGTTCCTGGTGCCACTGCACCTGCTGCACTATTGAAATCTTGACCCTACTGCACTTATGACTGCCTGTTTAACAAGCCTAATCAGGGGAAACTCACAGAGGAATTTCTGTACCATAAACAGGTTGGATTGCTGGAACCATACCTAGATACAATCCAGTCCCCCAGGTCAGAATGGTGTATATTTAATTCAAGTTTGGTATCCTCCCTTCCGGTGAGGTTACAGCTAAGTGGTACCATAACCCTCCAAGTCTAAGTAATTGCCCTGGTTGCAATTCCCCTGTGGAGTCTGTAGCCCATGTGCTGTTTGTATGCCCTGTTTATCTGCAGCACAGGGACAAATGATTTAAACCAGTTTGCCGCCAATCAGGCACACGTTGAACATGACGATATTATTGATTAGGCACGCATTGAGCTAAAGCGTACTTGCATGTATCTCACTGTGCCTGCATATTTACTGCTTGTTCTTTTATTAAGACCAGCCAGTCCCGCTGCAATGCTGAGCTGTTTCGGCTTTGGGGCTGTTAGACTCAAACCTCTGGGGTAGCAACACGCTGTTCAGGCTTGAAGTCGCCCAGCAGGCCATCATCCCTGTGATTCTAGCCATTTACGATGGGTCGCAAATTATGACTTGCCTCATGAATATTGATGTGGCAAGTCCATTTGCGACCCACTGCGAATCGCTAACACTGTCAAATAAACTGTTGCACATCGCAGTTTGTGATTTCCTAATAGCGGATCGCATAGAAAATTGCTATTTGGAAATCGCAAACACTAAATTAAGTACATTTTGCCCAAAGTATTGTATGTTGTCATAACTTAGCTTTCGACATGGCTGTCACCCTTTTCCTTGGTGTAACAATCTTGGTTCTCTCCATTCAGTCAGTGAAAGACCATAAGCTGGCCCCCTTTCTGAGTCAGAGAGTATGCTCTATAATAAAGATCAGAGTATGTATGACATTCAGTCTACAGCACGGGGTGGTCTTAATCATATAATTAGTGGCAACTCAGAAAAACCCTCACACACTACACAGACTCAGGCATATTAGCTTGTACCTGCTATGAGGAAAAGAGGAGAAACAAGCCAAACATGGGTAAATGCCTAGATTATGGGAGACAGAGATGCACTATCTTTCCAGAGGCATTTTGAGATGACTTCATGTAGAGGGTGTAGTGAGTATTAAGGTACCATCTTGGTATCTTTTAGCTTTGCTTCACTTAGTGTCACTTAGCACAAATGATGGGGACTCCGCTGCAAAGGCACTTATCACTTATGTTATTTTCACACATCTGTTTCTTTTACCTCATGAACATGACCTTTTTCCTCTCGCTCTCTTTTCTCAGAAAATTGGGATCTACAGTGTCAGTAAGACCGCCCTCTTCGGTCTAACCAAAGTTCTTGCAACATCCTTAGCACCCATGAATATTCGAGTGAACTGTGTGGCACCAGGGCTCGTGCGGACCAAGTTCGGCAGTGTGGTGAGTATCTTGGCACAACAGTAGAAGACGGTAAGAAAAGGATCAGTTAGGGTTAGGTATTTGTGGGGGTGACTGATGGCTGATTGGAAAGCAAGAGTCAAATAGATGCAGATATTAGGGTAAGCTGATAAACATCACAGCAAGTGGGGTTTGGATTGATTTTCCTTTATTAAAGTATTTGTTGGTGCATTGTGATTGTTGGAGCCCTGCATGAGAGGAGTACCTGAAGCCACAAATTATGTTTAGTTGGTGGGAGAATCCCCCGCCCACCAAGGAGAGACAGAGAAAACCCCCAACACCGAAGTTTTATGTAAAATAAAGTTCCTCCTTTGCAAAGAGTTGGCACCCGAAACTGGGATTGGGTGAACAGCCCCTTTCAGCACAGAGAATGACTGGTGTGCCCTAGGCATAATTCTGGAAGGAGTGAGTGAAGTGCCCCTGGGTACCACTATAAGTGCCGCAAAGGCCATGCATGTCAGAAAGAGAAGGAACCATTCTGGAGGTCACTACCTGCTGCCTCCCATCAAGATGGTAGGAGTGCACCATTGGTGTTTTTTACTTTTTATTTTTGAAACCACAATGTTATTGTTTTGCATAACAAAACAGAGTCAGGCTGCACATTGTACAACCTAATGCAAAATCGGTGTCTTTGTCTCTTCCAACACACACATTAGTCCTCTTGGGTAGGTGCACATTTCCAAAATGTTGATATTGGGAAGTTTGTCCCTGTGCATAATCATCACTAGAAGATCTGTCCTGCAATGACTCATCAACATCTTAGTCACAAGAGAAAATGGAAAGAACACAAATATAAATTATAACAACTCGTTAAAGTATTCATTATTAAACAATGTGCTGCGGCAGCGGTACTCAACTCTACATTCATGTGACTCAAGCACCATAGTATAATCCCTATATATACTGTTCCCTGTCAGGGTTAGAGAGGAGTGATGGAGACGGACATGAAATTCTGCTTAGATCCAGCAGCTAATGGCTGGGGTCGGAAGCTAATCATTTACCTCTCTTGCCGGCTGCTGGAAGGTTTATTTAATTCATTCCTTGCTTGGTGTGTTATCTCGATCTCATCTTTCCCAAATTTGGAGAGTACTACATCCAATGCCACAAAGTCTGGGTTGCTTAACCCTTTCCTTGTCTTCGGGTACTCTGACTACTCACCTCAGGCTGCGGAATGGATGGAGCCGCCCTTCTCTTCCAGCGCATTGCCACTTGCCTTTTCGCTATGAGGAATGACAAATTGGTAAATTTGCTTGTAATATTCCTGTCTTTGGGGTGGGAGAAGGCATCTAAAATGCAAGCTTCTACTGAGCAGTCTATGTTCCTATGCGTTCCGGGGTAACTAAGAGTGTGATTTGTTGCCAATATTCATTACGTTTAGGGCAATCCCACGGCATGTGATCAACGTCTCCATCTACGGTCTGGCACCAAGGGAGGGTCACTCGCACATTGAGGTACAATGAATTGACTCCTCTGGCCTCGTATAAGTGGTATGCAGGCAATTCAAGTTTATCAGTTTACACAGAGCTTTTTATGAAATTTGGGGGGCACGGGTTTCAATACATTCACACACTGTGGGCCCGCACTCGTGGCTAAGGGGGTAACATTTGCGGCAGGACCTCCGCATTGCAGTTTCTCACTGTGGATGGGGATGTTTGAAGCCTTGATCCATGGAAAAGCTGTAAGCGCTCCCAGAGAGAGGTGACCACACACAAACGCAGGTCTCAGCACTGCTGGTAAGTTAAGAGCATACATCACTGCACACCTGGAACCAGCATCCATGATATAGACTATAAAACCTTTCAAAAGCAGGAAAAACATACACATTAAATTGAAATTAACAAGAGCACCGAGGCCACTGCTGGCTGATCACTGACTCACTACACAAGATCCCAGGGCCACTTAAAAAGACAAACTGGAAAAAATATGAAAAATAGATGTAGTGATTACTCACGCATGTTAAGTTGTATAACTTCTTTATTAAGTAAGTAGGAGTGGTAAGAATAAGGGTGCTGCCAGCTTGAGATACAACTCAGGTCTGACCAGCATCTGCATCTGCCACGTTACATTCTTAATACTAGGTTACCACACATCTCCCCTCTTAATAAATAAATAAAAAAAGAGGAGAAAACATGATTATCAAGAACATGCATTAAGAACTCTACTTACAAATATATTCTTCTAAAAATGTAGGTGCATTTACCCTTCTTCCACTTTTGGTGTAGATTTGTTATTCTGCACTGGTGTCACTAACTGACTTCTCAGGAACAGAGACATTTGGAACTGGATCTGAATTGGACTCAAGACGCAAATCCACATTATCCGTCACATTAGAAATATCATCATCAATAACAATGCTATCATGAGATTGAACAACATTTGGATGGACAGAACTCGACTCCCTTGTAGTAACAGGATTCAACCACCAGTAGTCATCCATACTACCAGCACATTCACCCCCATCTCCCTCCTTGAATTGGTTACTAGATTTAGAACCAGAGGTGTAGCTAGTTGCGCCCGGAGCTATCCCACAGGTTGCCGCCCCTGTGGGGGGGGGTTTGCTGGGGAATAAGTACGGCGAGCACTTGAAAGAGGTCCGTGAAACACGTAGTATCGCTGCTAATAGTTACCTTGATCAATCATGCAAGTTACATGCACATACATGACACGGTCCAAGGCTACACAGTTGAATACACCGGCGACCGGCAGTACAAAGGAGAACACACAGACTGCATAATCTATCTTGGGACTCAGAAAAACCGCATGTGACATCCGTCAGAGAGATGCATGAACTATTACCTGGTAATTCCCTTAGCACAATGTAAACATACACATACATGACACTGTTGGGGATCCATGATCTACAGCTGACATTAAATGACCAAACATGATGGTCCCCCCATTAAAGCAGTGGGGACATGCACAAACGTGATGTGCTCTGACTTGAGGTACAATAATGCAATGACAAACTCAGAACAGCATGAACTGCTGAGGGGAGGTGGGGGCAGGGTGGTACACATATAGCCTGGCCTTACAACAGAGTCACACCAGTCTCAACAGTCAGACCCACACAATTGCAGCCAGAGACTTTCTGCCAAACTCCTAGTGCCTACTGCTTGGTGCCGATCTAAGTTGGAGTGTGTGCAACAGCTAAGTTCAATTCAAGTCAAGGGAGATTTCTAAGATCTGAGTATCTTGTCACCAACCTAGTACCAGCCTGCATTAATTGAGAGTTGCACTAGTGGCCCACCACAGCAGCAAGCCACTATAGCAACAAAAAAGTACGACCCTGCATGTTTACATCATCACCATCCACCAAAGCATCCAGGCCTATCAACAGTGCTAGCTTCTTAACTGATGTGTTCTCATTCCTTAAGAATCCCAGGCCCCGCCAACTTGCCTTACCAGCACTTATCAGGATGCAGAGCTGTAGCGGAAAGGCACCTAAAATCAAACACGGAAATGGAAAATATAGCGGTGTATGCCTAATAAGAGCATGCCCCCATGTTTCCATGACACGATGCGGGTAGAGCACATCTCCCTTAACACCCTTGACACCAATCCATGCCGTTGCCGTGTCAGCATGAGAACACATCTCCACGCCCTTCACTTTAGGGGGTGTCAGAAAACATCCATCTTGCTCTCCCTACACACAGGGCATGCAGCAGTACGGAACACATCAACCTTGTCCCCCCTAAGCCACATTGCCTGGCGTGTCCACCTCACCCTACTGTACGGTAGTGCCACAACATGCCCCCCTACATTTCCCTTCACTCTAATGCCTGCAGTTCCAATCCACACATCCTTCCTTGCTCCCCCTTGTCGCCAAATCATGCAGTGTCAAATATATCCGATCCCCTCTTTGACAGCGTGTGCCGTATCAGGACAGGCCGCTGCCTTTCTGCCTTCACCCCCAAGACACGACGTAACCGAGAAAAAAATACAGTGACTTTGTCTCCACCCCCTGGTGCCTGCTTTGCAGAACAGCTCTTCTTCTCACTTCCCACAGTGCAGAACAAGCAAAATCTCACCTCTTATTTTCCCTCTACTGCGTGCGGTGGAAGCAGTGCAAAATCACAGGCCCCAGTTGGTGTATCCGGTTCTCTGTCTTCTCCCTTGCCCGCCTTTACTCTGCATAGCTGCCAGGGTTTCAGATTGCTACGTGTGACATTTTCATAATGTCAGAGTAATTATGAGTGACATTTCAACTACAATGAGTGACACTTTCTCGCAAGTAAAATCAAGCAATGAAGACGAGGGAAACTTATCAATATCAGAAACTGCATCCATTTGAGCAACAAGAATCTCTAAGAATTCACTGAAATAAAGTGTGCAACAGGACCAAACACTTCCTGACTAAGTAAAGCATTTGGTACAAGTTTCATTGAGACTTACATTTGGTCGCAAAATCTTACTAAATAAAACAATAAAAAAAACACTTAAGATTTTTGTTTGATTCTTGAACAGCCTGCACTTACTGAGTTGCACAGATATGTGTGCATTCCCACCATATGTTTTTTACAAGGCCCTTTGTGAAGCATAAGTACTTGGGGGTAGATTTACAAGCCTCTTGCACCACTTTTACATCACTTTTAACATGTGAAAAGTGATGCAAAAGTGGCGCAAGGGGCTTGTAAATCTTCTCCTTTGATTTTTCCCAAAGACTCATTTGGAAGCCTGGCCTGATGAAGAACCAATATTTTGAACAATCCGGGTTGAAACGACAGCATTGACTTTGAACAAGGACAACAACTTTTAGTTTTGAGTCTGGGAGAGGCAGAGAACTGTGGCCTTACTACTAACAAGACTGCAGATGCTGCCCACTCTGCACTGATTTCAATAGCCACAAGGCAATGACCATATAGCCCAGTCTGTTCCTATTTTATTTTTATTATTATTACTGTCACCCTACACTAAATATTATGGCTGCATTGCACTGATTATGAAGACTACCAAGGCTCAGCACGAATAAGGATTTCCACTTTTATCTTATTCTTGTGGTTTTTCTGCCCCTAGGATTTCCACTGTGTGACTGACATGCCTAGGCCAAGGTAATTCGGTAAAAATAACCAAACTACCCATTTCCGCCTGGAATCATCTAGCAATCAAATCAGAAAACGAGGCCCTCCAGATCTGCGTGGGGGCTGCAGCCAGTACCCCGTTCAGAGTATGAATTGGGAGCTGTTTGCTTAATACATTCATGAGGAAAGCCTGCGAGGCGGTCCCGGCAGGGAACTTGATTCACTGATCTAGGTTGTTTACCAAAGTGAACATGCCAGAACTCACCTCTCTGAGCTGGGGTCGGCTCAAACCTATATCACCAAATAATTTATGTTTTTGGCGGTCCACGGGATGATTAAGCTGCAGTAGCTAAATCTAGCACTTCCCTCTGTTACAAGGTGCTAGGTAGCAGACCCTCGACAGCGATTCTCACTCAGTGGCACCACAATCAGGGGAGCTAAGTCACCTCGGCTCAAAACAAGTTTGCACACTTTTGCACAAATCTATTGACAGATTGTGTCACTGCACACTAGTTCTCGGTTCCACGGCCGCAGGCAGATCCGGATGACCGCTGGGCATTTATAAATGCATAAAGGTGATGTACTACAACTAAAAGAATAAGTCACAGTACCTTATTTCACTGCGAAGCGTCAGTGACTGTAGCTGCAGGCTCTGTGTGCTGTCTCCGCACTGTAATGTAGAAAAGGGAGTTTTGCCTAGACCGCAATTGTAAATTCAGACAGTGAATGCTAACTGGAGGATAAACACAACTTTATTCGTTTATCCTGACATTGATTTATGTCATTTACTTTTTACTCAATCATCAAATTGTTTTTTTATCTATACAGAACAAAGATCGTCATCAACTTCATGTATTGCCATATACTTAGACACAATGAAAAACAAATCATAAATATTAACAGTGAAAAACACAGTAGTGAACATGTAATTATACATACAACAACAATGTGCTCGTGATTGTACTAAAACATGGAACAATTAATCAAGAACTCCGAAAGAATCACAATGGTCAGTACAAAACATGAGGTGTAAGGAACTTATCAAAATAACACCCCAATTCCATGGGCATTTCTCCCCTTAATGACTTTTAATGCCAGTGATATGCACTCAGGAATTGGCATTTTTTCCTGATTAGATCAGATTTACTTTGCTTCAGGAATTGGGGTGTTATTTTGATAAGTTCCTTACACCTCATAGGGCGCAGGTACCGGCGTCTACTCGGGTCCTGAACACGAACTCCGCTGTGTGTACAACGCGGAGTCTGGGGCGGAGCTAAATAAAAACTCCCAACAAGTAACATGGAAGAGTTACTACCACGAGCATCTAAAGCCAATTCTGAATGAAATTGCGGCTATACTGCAATTAATAGGCTACATGATTGTGTCCTCATTTTAATCGTAAAATCAGCACTGACTATAATGGGGGGTCTGAAACGGAGCTAGGTCAAAAATCCAAAGCATAGAGTGAAATACACTCTATGTATTTTTGCTTGTTAATCGTCAATAATTTTGTATTGCTACTTCTTGATACTGTATTACTTTTCTCTTACACAATTTATATGACTTTGTACTGCAATTTACAATTCCGTAGTATTGGTTATTAAATAATACATGCCAATCTCACAATTGCTTTAATTTTTAATTTTTACTTTAGTGGTCTCTGAATAATCCTAGTGTATGTAAATTTACAATACACCTTCCCTCTCCACGGGGACCCCTTTTATATGTACTACATAGCGCCCAGGTCCCCGTGACTGCATGGGTTCAACCCCCTTTTTGTAACAATATCACCCTTTAAGGGCTATTGGATGGCGGCCGCGGGAGTAAAAAGAAGTGCGTCACTGCGTCCTCGCGTTGCGCATGCTAGAAGCGGGACTAGGGGGGATAGGCTGCTGCCTCACACTGTTCCCCTTTAGTCATATTTCTCACTCGCGCAACGCCGGATTGCACTTCTTTTTACTCCCGCGGCCGCCATCCAATAGTCGACCAATACAGATAATGCTCCAGTAGGGCCACCAGAGTCGCGCGCTGTGGTCGCCCATAAAACAGTGCCGCCTGGGGCGGACCCCCCCCCCCCCCCCCCCCTTCCCCCACCCCCTCTAGCTGCGCGTCTGTTTAGAACATCTGGCAAAAGCAATCTTACTCATGTTATGAATACTACCATCATCTAACATAACTGTGTTGTGCATCACCTTGGTGATCATTTTGGGATCTGAAAATCGTGGTTGAAGCTTCCCTACTCTCTTTGACGTTTTGATTCTAACCAACTGACCTATCTCCACTTGTTTCTCCTTGGTCCCATGTTTTTTGTCAAAATACATTTGATTTTTTTCTTGAGATTTGCTAATGTTTTCTCTGACCATCCTTGCATACCAACAATATTTCCTACTTCTGCCCATCCACACAGGATTCATTTTGCAATAAGGAAATCTACCTCTCATTAATCCAAAAGGAGATTCTCCACATGTATCATGCATGGTTTTACTATATGACCATAGCATTTTGTCTAATTCGTTACACCAATCTTTTCTTCCTTTGCTGGCTAACTGTAAGGTACCTTTAATCACCCTATTAACTCTTTCCACTACGGAATTTCCTTGGGGATGATATAAGGCATAAAACCTTTGCTTGACTCCAGTAGACTCCATGAAAACGTTCATAGCTTCAGATTTAAACTGCACTCCATTGTCAGTTAGGATAGAAGCATGGAGACCTTCTCTAATGAAACACTCATCCAAGAAACTGATAACAATTTGCGTATTCACTTTGTTCACAACCTTTAACTCAATCCATCTAGAAAACAAATCAACTGGAACTAATATATATTTCAAAGAATCATCCTGCCAAGTCATGGGTCCCATGATGTCCAACACTAACTCTTCCCACAGTAGTTTGGGTCAACTTAAGACAGACATTGGCGGATTGAGTGTTTTTTGACTTTTGTCTGAACACTCACAACTCATACATTCTCTAACAGATCTCTCAATTTCTAAGTCAATCCCTGGCCACCAGTATAAGGCTTTAATGTTCTTCTTGGTTCTAGAGATGCCTGGATGCCCTTCATGTCCTAAAATAATAATTCTTGAACGAACACCCTTAGGTGGGACTAACTTGTCACCACGGCAAACAAACGTGCCATCAACACTCAGTTCATCTCTGACTTCCCAAAATGGTTTGAACTGGGGATCTGCTTTCGAATGAGTGTGCCAACCATTAGTGATTCTACCCTTGACTCCTTCAAGAACCAAATCTTTTATATGTTCCCCTTCCCACTCGTCTTTAGAAAAACCTTGGGGATCCGAAAACACACCAGCCACACAGCAATCATTCCATGAGCTATGGTCAACTTCTCTCAAAGGCAAGGATAATCTGCTTGAGAAGTCTGCTATGACATTCTTGACCACTGGAACATACTCTATAGTATACACAAAATCCTGAAGTCTCATGGATAATCTTTCAATCCTGGCTGATGCTCTGCATAAACCCTCAGTGGTTAACAACTTGGTCAGGGGTTTGTGATCGGAGCGGAGCGTGAATTCTTTCCCCAAAATAAACTTCAGAAAATGCGCCACACGCAGGCTAAAGTTTCCTGTTCAATGACGGAATACTTTTCTTCACATGGTGACAAGGAACGTGAAGCAAATGCTATAACAACCTCCACGCCTTGCTCAGATACTTGTGAAAGAACACTTCCTAAACCTGTTTTACTGGCATCAGTGGTAAGGAACGTTTTAGCAGAAGGATCAAATCCCTGTACATAGGAGAATTGGAAATTGCTAACTTTATGTCATGAAAAGCTTTCTTACAACTTTCACTCCACAAAAATGGGGATTTGTCTTTCATTAATACTCTCATTTCATAAGTCTTTTGTGAGAATTGGTTGACAAATTTGGAGTAAAATTCTGCCAACCCAAAAATGGCCTGAGATCATCTTTTGGTTTAGGTTCAGGAGAATTAACAATCGCTTCAACCAATTTTGCTTTGGGTTTGATACATCCATCACATATCTCATGACCAAGGTGCGTAACATATTTTTCTGAAAACTTACATTTACTCAACTCTGCAACCAACCCATTGTCAGAAAGAATTTTGAGTACTTGTCTAAGTAGGGTGTCATGATGAGCCCTTTTTTTTCCCATTATCAAAATGTCGTCTTGGAAGAAAATTACTTCTTGCATGTGACCAAATAATCTTGACATTAATCTTTGAAAAACGGCGGCCGCCGAGGCTAGGCCAAATGGCATACACCTAAACCTAAAGCATCCAAATGGGGTATAGAAGGATGTCAAATGCCTGCTGTCAGGATCCGGGACTATTTGATGATATGCCACTGATAGGTCTAAAGTGGAAAACCACTTAGCCTCTCTAGTGAATGACAGCATTTCGTCTATTCAGGGAAGTGGGTACTGATCAACAAGTATTTGACTATTTAAATACCTCAAATCCACACATAAGCGGGCCTTTCCGTTGGCCTTGCATGCAACGACCAACAGAGAAACCCACTCTGCTGCCTCTACTGTTTCAATCACCTTAGGATTCAACAATTTCTCAAGTTCAGATTTGACTTCTTCCCTAATGATCATTGTTATACTTCTTGATTTATGGATCCTTGGGACAGCACTATCCTTTAAGCGGATATGATGGGTAAAACCTTTTAATTTGCCCATACCATCTAAAAAGACAGACGGAAATTCATTGAGTGCCCATTTCTTTGTGTCTTCACTATCACAGGAGACCAACACCTGTTCCTTGCTGTTCGGATCCAGATTATATTTAAGCTCTTCTGATCTTTCCATCCAAAAGAGGACGGCCCATCTTTAGAAATATACAACTTGCAGGTAGCATGTCTTCCCTTGAATCTAAAGACCAAAACTCTAAAACCCACAATATCAATTTTGTCTCCAGTATAGCTCTCTGGAGCAATGTCAGGAGGTTCTAGCCAACCCCCAATCTGGGAAACGAATTGCTCATCCCAAACGTGTTGAGCAACAATTGTGAAATGGGAACCTGAGTCAGCAGCTAGCTGGGTGAGAACCGCTCCTAAAGAAACATGGCACGAAGGTTTATTGACCGACCCATCAGAAATATTCAAAAAAACTTTTTTTTCTGAGACACTAGTACTTGAACATCCTCATCACTAGATGATGAGCTGTAATTTAGTTCTGTTTCGTGAATACACGCAACTTTGCTTTTATAATTTTTATGCATTTTTTTCCTGCATACTTTAGCAAAATGACCAACAATACCACATACCAAACATTTTGTTGTTTTTGCAGGGCATTTTGGATAATGAGCTGAATGTGAATGACTGCCACATCTGAAGCAAACTAATTCAGAATACTTTTTTGTTTCACTTCTATCATTCTTAACAAACCCTGCTTTGGAATCTTTGTTACCTTAATAATTGCTCCTGCTATCAGAAATTTTATTAACAACTTCCACATCTTTTTTTCATTGGCTAATGACGCTTTAGCACACCATTCAGACAGCTCAGCTTTTTTAACCATGGCAATAATCTCTTTCACTGAACTATCACCTTCCATCCATAATTTATGTTGGATAGATTTGTTTTTAGCACACATCGCAACCTGATCACGTACAAACTCATCATGAAGCTGAGCAACTCTACATTTGATTGCAAGTTTTTTCAATGCAGATACGTAATCATCTATAGATTCGCTTTTTTCTTGCTTTCGTTGAAAAAATGCATGCCTAGTGACCGCAATACAAACACTAGTGGAAAAATGATAATCTAGATCCAGTAGAGCTGCTTTAAAAACGTCAATGTCACCACTGTCTCTGTTCTGCTTGTGCTGATTATAAATCCGTAATCCTTCAGGGCCCAAGCCTAATAAAAGAATCCTCTTTTTCCTCTCAGGAGAAAATGACCCACCTACAATCTCCATGTTAGCGATGAAGTTAAGGAAATACTCTTTCCAATCCAACCAGGAAATTGGTGGATCACCAGGAACTGTCAAACATTCTCTTGGGAAATTTAAATTCATGCCATGTAAAGGTGTTTCTCTAGAGGAACTGTCACCTTCTAGAAGGCATGGTAAAAATACTCAAATTTACAACAAATGCAAAAAATGATGTTAAATAGACACAATATGGTAATCGAACACGTTACTGGAATAATGTAGATCAGAATGAGTGTTAGGAAGTACACTTCGTGCTACACCCAATCCAATTCCCAACTACTTGATTTTCATTGAAGATAGTCGATCCTTGAAATTCTCGCTGGACAGCACCCTTGAAAGCTTATGAAAAACAAAACAATGTCCAAAAATGATTGTATATAACAATAAATACCTTTGAGGGAAGCGTTGTCTTCGTACTTCTTGCTTCGATGTTCGTGCAATCAGCCACAGATTCAAAATAATGAATTCAAAATGGCCGCTAAACGTAACCTTAGCGTCGGGTCATGTCGAGCCTACCCACAATGCAGTGCGCCTTTGGAGACTCTGCCGGAAGATGACGCTGAATGGCTATGCATCGAACGCTGATGGAGCGAAAACACTACTGACAATGCTGCGTATCTTTTAAAGGTAAGCTGTTGCAATCAGACTGTTCATGGTACGGGCGTATGTTTAACCGCATCGCTGCGGCGGTTATTTTCGCGCTACGCGGCTTTTTTGTAAAAGCCGCGTTAGATGAGGAGCTCAGCTCGTCATCCGCACACGCCCCCCGTGGCTGCTGACGAGCTGAGCTCGTCATCAGCATCGAAGGGGTTAAAAGATGGAACTGACGTTACAGACAGCCCGTATAGAGTTAACAAGGGTGAATAGAAAACAAAACAACTTAAAAAAAAATATTGTGCTCACCATCCGCCAATGTAGTTATTTGAAGTATGAAGATCCATGGAAGACTGTGATCGTTGTGCTCGCTGTCTAAATATGAAGCATATCCCTTTTATGCTCACTGTGAGATTTCTCCAAAATGATACAAATTAGTCAACTCTTCATCTGTGATTAGATCCAAGCCAAATCACTACGTCGCCAATTCTGTAGTGATTACTCACGCAAGATAAGTTGTATATCTTCTATTAAGTAAGTAGGAGTGGTAAGAATAAGGGTGCTGCCAGCTTGAGATACAACTCAGGTCTGACTAGCATCTGCATCTGCCACATTGCATTCTAAGAATTCATTCTACTATTCTACATTCTACACTTACATTCTATTATAACCATTAATCTTAATGCTAAGTTACCACAATAGAGCTCTAAAGACCCCAAAAGGAATGGCTGGGTGAGACAAAAGGAGAACAGGGGTGTGTGCAAAGAACAGGCAACTAACCTGAAGAGTGTAGATTTGCGACTATAAAGAAACTGTGTACAGGCCTAAGGTACAATCACACAATGTGAATGATGAGCCAAAAAATATTGCTGGATGGAGACTAAGAGAAAAACCCTGGAGAGAATCAACAGGGAATTTAAGAAACAAGGCATATTTTGCATTAGTGAAGGCAAGAGAGAACAAAAGGGAAAGCAAAGCAATGAAAAGATTCTTTGTTGTGACTCCTACCAGGGAAAAGCAGCAAATCCACACCTGGCAAACTTAAAGGACGAACAAATAATTTTAACCAATGCCACATTCAACCTTGCTTAGTATCACAAGCAATACATTACAGATTGAAAAACAACATCCTGTAACCCTGCATCTAACAGGGCAGAAAAGATATGACATTCGCCTTTACTAATGTGGTTTGTTAAACTTTATAATGTTTAAGAATAAATAGGCCTCAACATTCTTACAGTGGTTCCTCCTGGTCCAGCTGTGGGTACTTCACTCAGTGTTGGTTAAATTGATGTCCTCATGGGTATGGCCCAGGATCCGCTTCAAGGACTGAGGAAGAGAGACAGGAGTTTATGAAAGGATGGCTAAGGGGCCTTTGGCTGCAAGTAGACATGGACGTATGTGCACAGACTATAGTAAGTCATAGGTCTAGAAAAGAAGAAGATTGTGGCTGCAGTTTTTGGGTAAAGGGGCTTCTTCGAGGGAGCATCTGTTTGAAGCAGGATGGTGCTGATGCGGAATGGCTGCTTGGTAACACTATTGTTCCTTCCCATTATATCTAAGAATGCTGTCAGACCATTGATGATAACTGTGTACTCATGAGACTGCATGTTAACACGTACACCCGCCTCTGTCTTCAGGTATGGAATGATGAAGCATGGACCGAGGAGTTCTCTAGGACCTTCAGTACTTTCAGGTAAATATACTGGGATACTCCGTTGTATTATAAGAAGGGTGTACCATAAATGCCATTTACACAATGCAACTAGAGCAGAACTTGTATATCCCCGCAAATCAGCAGTAGCAAAAGTAGGGAGTGGGCAATGGGGCACAAAGCATGCCCCTCTCCCCCCTCCACCCTGCTTCTGTATAAGGGCCCTTTTGTGCCTTCATCAAGTTTCAAAACTGAAAAGTCAGCTGTAGGTTCTTCCTGTGACTGTAGCTGAGTTGGGTTGAATGGAGTGTGAGTGCAAGAACGGAGGAAGCTTATAGACTAATGTATGGTGGTACAGAATGGGAGTAACCTTTGTGTAACTTCTCTGTTGGTCTCAGCTTTACTCAAAGCTTCTGGAAACACACTACTAAGAATAGGATGTTGTCAGGAAGTGGTATCTTAAGCCTCTCCAGTCATCAGGTCTCAAGGCAGCACCTAAAAAGATATGAGTAGCGAATGAATTTGGACCTGAGGCTGTCTTTGACTTCCTTTTGGGCAGGAAACCCTTGGATTTTATAGTAAATGGACGAGGGAACCAAAATCCAATCCGAAATGGGGCCTTGAACATTTGTCTACCAGGTATATGGTTCCCTATGGGAAACAGCCTTTACAACAAGTTTTTTACCTAATTGTACCTTGACCACGAATGTTTCAGAACGCATTTGCTTTTACAGCGTATCCCTTTACCACACATTTAAAGTAAGTTCAGGGGTGTGAGAGGTTACTGCCTACAAATACATTGTTTATATATATAGTTATATATAAAAAATGTGTGGTAAAGGCATCCGTTGTAAAAGCATATGTGACCTAAAGAAATGTGGGGTAGAAAATGCGTGGTAAAGGCATGCAGAGTATTTCCCTGCGTTGTTTCATCATACAATTGTTCCCTATCTCCTCCACACAATAAGTATAGTAGAGCACAGAAGTGTGACTTGTGTCCTTGATTTGAAATCTCAACGTAGGAGTCTATGGAAGAAGAATGTAGTCAATGTTGCTGGAAAGACATTTTAACCCGTTAACTGCAGCCGTTTTTTTGCGGCAGTGCGGCGTGGGGCTACGTCAGTCGTTGAACGTGCGCAGCACCAGCCAGGTAGTGCTCCGAACGTTCAACGGCCGACGGCAGCACTTAACGGGTTAATACACACCTAAGACATTGGTCAACACAGCACAGCTCAAAGTCCAGTCCCTCAACTGACCCACAGTAGAACATAAATAACATACTCCATGACATAAATAATTTGATTCAGCAAATGTTTTGTTACCCAACATAGAGAACAGACCCAACACAAGTTACAACGCCCCACACACAATAAACAATGCAGCAATGTGCACAACATCCCGAACAGCACACACACAAACTAACAAGATAAACAAGCATTTCCAATGCAATAGTTCTCGCATTTTTTTTAAAGTTAGAGATGTTGGCATTGTAAATGGCAATGTTTTTTACCTATGAGTTTTGGTGTGGATTGTAGTGGATGTATGAGCAGAGATGCAGCTGCAGCACTGTCTAGAGGATTTAGAATGAGGAATTACCAATGAGACCAGAGAAGCAGCTAGCAGCACTGTCTAGAAGACTCCTCACAACAACAACGGCATTGTGCTACTTTTAAAAACAGCTGCGAAAACTGCTCATTTTAAACAAAGCGATGCACTTAAATTGTTTCACTGGCTTGGACTTTAATAGCTCCAGTTTAAAGAAATCCCAATTTGCAGTTTCTCTCTAAAAGCCAGTCGTGCGGGGCTTTAAAATTCAAAGGGATCTCCGAATGCAGATTTCTTCATGCACAGAGTCTATTTAACAGGAAATTGCTTCTGTGATCCTTTCAAACAGACCATTGCCTGCTGGTACTGTGGTCAAATTCTCCATACTGTGATCGTATTGGCTGCAACCTGCAGCCCTTTTTAAATATAAAACTGAAATCATAAGCGATTCCTTGAAAACATACGAGCGGCAAGTAACAGTTGCTGGTTTTGAGTGCGGCACAGATCACTGCAGTGTGCACTGTGGAGCCACCAGGTACACTGCGGAGGAGCTGTGCCTCTCAAGGCCCAGGGGGCGGGTCACACCTAGGGCGTACAGGGGCCAAATCCGCCCTCACACTGGTATGTGCAAAGGAGATGAAGAACCTGCTCCCTGAGAGTTACAAAGGACAAGACAGATCAGTGCTTCACAGCAAAGCTTGAAGGATTAGCGAAGACCCACACCCATTTGTTGTTCTCCCTCTGTTACTATTTCAGGTTTGTTACACGGAACATAATGTAAGCGTATTACTGTAAACATTTAATGGTCATTGTGTTCCTGATGGCGGCAAGAACATTTACAATAAAATAATCATCCGATGATGGTTTCAGATGAAGTCAGGCTAAAGACGACAATCTTCCACTAGCATCTGAACTGCTGTGTTCACATGTGGTCCTTTGTTCTGCAAATAACATTCGCATGGAGGAGAGCTAAGTGTCTGGCAATGTGATTCCTAAGTTCCATAATGTTGTGTCCACATAAAAGCACTGAAACTATGAGAGCACAGCGTGCGCGTCCCTGCGGCAATACTCCATGGAAGTTAACTTCAAAGGAAAGGTGGGGCATGAAACACCCATCAGCCATTACCGTACTCTCAATTTAAAAAGACAGACAGATAAGCCAATCATAAGCAAAGGAGGAGTCTGACTCCATAAAGTGAAGATAACAGATCGCCTACAGCGCAAGCGCTGTTTAGGCTCGATCTAAAATGGGGAATGTGTGCCTGGTGTGTGTGTGGGGGGTGGTTATTCCTACTAAGAGCATTCTTTAAATGGAATTAAATGGGTGGGTTTTACAGGATATATTTACTTCAAAATCTTGAATGAAAAGTAATCACAATGAGACGTTTTGCTGCACAAGTGCCAAGAAACATTAGACGCATGCCAGGAATGACCCCAACGTTAAAACTGGTATGTTAGCAAAATGCTACAACCCCAGAAACAAGCACAACCACTCACCCACAAAAATAGGCACCACAAGTGTTTCCTACCAGTAAAGCATCTCTGCCAAAACAGCCAATGGCCAAACAGGAGGTGACATCATACATGCTAAATACTGAAAAAGTAAAATGCCGACACATAGATCCATCCATTGCATTTCACATTTACACTTCTGTATTAGACAAAGACATACCAATAATACTTCAGCATAGCAAGACCCGATCCATACCAGGGACCCTCATGATAACTCTGACATGTTAGGAGCTGTGTTCATGCCCCTACTGCAGAGAAATAAGGGTACAACTACCATGCCATGTCTTCACAACATGACTGGTTTGCTCAGCAGTGCCACAGATGAAATAATGCTTCAAAACAACCAATAGAGAAATTCTTTGACTCACAAATTGCCCCATGCTAATAGGGTGAGTATGAGTCGGACCTGCTGGGCCAGTCTTTGTAGTTTCATAAGTAAGGCCGTACAAGTCCCAACCTGCCAAGTATGGATGGCTGAAAACGCAGAAATTGCTTAGCATCAACCTCATAGAACCATCTCACAGCTACACAATTACTTTTGTGGGAATCAAGTTTGTGAGCAATGAGTTAGACACACGACAACTGCAGCATGTGCATTAGCCCACCTTCATTGCTCTTTCATAGAGTCCACAGCACTGATTCCCTCCATTATCCCCAAATCAATTTTGTAATTACTTTTTACTGGTTCAGGAAACACATCAATTCCTGTTTCTCAGATAAGTACTTTTATTCTTGTGATTTTCCCTATTTTCTGACATATGGCTTGACTGATAAAACAACAATTTCAGATAGAGAAAAACATGCCTACATATTATGTAGAGGACTTCATATGGGCAGCATTCTCATATTAGGTTCTTCAAATGATATAATAAACGTTGTAAAATGTTTTGAAGCAGCCCTGCTGCTGCTTTGTCATCTGTAGCTATAGGACAGCCATACCATAGTGATACTGTATTTTCAGCTTAAAAAATATAACACAGGAGAAAGCCATCTAGATTTTTACTCTGGCTTTTTGCATACAGCATTCATGCTGTCCTGTCGGATTAATTTCCTGTTTCTGATGTGCAGGCCTGTGCACGTAATTCTCTGCTGCGCTGTCTGGGAGGCTTCCATCTCCCGACAGCTCCCATCCGACTACGCCCTGTGTCCTGTCTCTAGCAACCCGCCAATGCCATGGCGCCCCAGAGGTAGCTCCAGAAAACTCCTGTTAGACCTGGCATCATTGGCGTGAGTCTCCCTTCCATTTTTGACGGATTTCCTCCTCTGTGTTGATATGTTTTTGCTGGATTTACGCTTTGGGCACTGCTAATCAGTGCCACAGTGCAAGTGCTCCCTATGTTAAATTGATGTATTAATTGGCTATTCCATGATTGAGTTATTTGATTTACCTGTCAGCCCCTAGTACAGTGCACCATGTGTGCCCAGGGAGTGTAAATCAAATGCACTGGATGTGCCACCCACAGAAGCAGCTTGTAGAGTGTGTCTCAGGCCTGCCATGGCAAGGCCTGTGTGCAGTCTAGCACTGCCATGTCGACTTGGCCAAGTGCACCCACTTGCCAGTCCCTAAACCTTCCCTTTCCTTCATATTAGACACCCCTATGGTAGGCCCAAGGGCAGGGTGCATTGTAATTACAAGGTAGGACATGTTCTGCTGTGTGTAGCATGTTCTAATAGTGAGTTTGCGCTATATAAAATCGCATTAAATAAATTACAGCCATTTTCGTTTTTCACTATTGAAAGCTACCTGTTCCCATTGGCCAGAATGGGCAGTTAAGATTGTTACATTCCTACAATCCTCACTGACTCAGGGAACATGGTAGAAATTTGAATTTAGTATGCCTGAACTCAGAATAATAAAATACATATTTTAGCAGAGTTTAATTTAATTTTCTGTGTTTGCAAATACCACTTTTAGAAAGTAGGTATTTGCTTGCCTAACCATTTGAGCCTGCCTCTGCTGAGTTGTGTTTTCCTTGTCTGGGTTTGTGAGTGACAGGGCTGGGTAATTCCAGGAGGCAGGCTGGGACAGCCCAGTGGTGAATAGAGAGATTTACATCCAGATGGGAGGGAGGAGTGCACCTGGGACCTGAATAGGGCTGGGGCTTCCCTCTACAATACTGGCTCCAGCTCCTGTGGCTTGTCTGATGTCTCTGCCCTGCACTGTGAAAGGAGAGGAGGAATCATGTCAACAGAGTGCTCCAGAGCTATATCTTCTCTCCCCTGTGCTGGCTCCACAGCCTGTGGGGCATCTGATGTCCCTGCCCTGCACAGTGAAAGGAAGAAGAGAGTCATGTAAACAAAGTGCTCAGGAACTGGTTTGGACTAGACAGAGGCCTCTCTGCCTTCAGAGAACAAAGGCTTTTGGGGTATAAATATTGGGACCCTGATCCTAAGAAATTAGATCACTTCTGGAACAACACTTTCTGCCAAGGAGAAGAACCAAGGAAGCTGCAGCAGTTTGGACTGCCCCTCTGCCAGTGTGCTGTTTGCTGGGTTGGCCTGCAGTGGTTGCTTCATTGCCAAGGGAAAAGAGAAGGAACTTTGTAAGGACTTTCATCTACAGAATATTCTCCAAGGGCTTGAACTGTGCTTGCCTCCTGCTAAAGTCTCAGGGCCAAAAGACTTCACCTCCAGCTCCCTCTGGAATTTCCTTGCTGGGAATTCTGACTCCAGTCACTTGCGTGACGCTGGGAGCTAGAAGCGCGACGCATCAAGAAGAAGCGTGTCGCCGCCGAAGCTGAAATCATCGCAACACCAGAGAAGCGAGCCTTCGCCGCATCTCCCTGGAAGCGTGTGTTCATCGAAGCTGCCTGCTGTCGTATCACCGGAGAAGCGTGACAACATCGAGAGGATCGCCATTGCATCACCGGAGAAGAGTGTCGCAGGGCCTGTCGCGGCTCCAAAGTACAGAGTCGTCGCAAGTCTGCCAGGGGGTCATCGCATCGCCGCATCAAAGGCGCCATCTTCTCACATCGCAACTGGATCATTACATCGCTTCAAGTCGCCATTTTGCGCAACGCAATGGGCCCGCAAGCCGAGAATTTATGCATCACCTTCGCTCCGGTAAGGCTAAGGAGGAATCCACTACTCTGGCTAGCATTGAGGAAGGACACAACCGTTCCCCCGGATCACAGAACCGACGCATCTCCCCTTTTGCGAGCCTTTTGCTTACTTTGCGTTACGCATCCAGGTATTTTGTTGAGAATTTTGTCGCATTTACCAACAACTTGAATTAAGAGACTCTAATTATCTTCTAAGTAATCTTCAGTGTAGTATTGTGGATTTTTGTCATTTGTGGTCTTGTGTTTAAGTCTATAGAAAGAATACTTATTTTTATAAAACCTGTATTGTGTCAATCTGTAGATCACTGTATTACTGTGTATATTCACAAATGCTTAACACACTGCTTCTGAGATAAGCCTGCCTGCTCGTGCCAAGCTACCAAGGGGGTGAGCAGGGGTTATTAAGGAGTATAATCCCCTTATCCTGACTTAGAAGTAAGGGTCCCCATTTGGACAAAGGTGATAATCATTGGCAACTAGAGACCCCCAAATCTAACATTGGTGGTCAGCAGTGAGGATTTGGACTTTGCATTTGTGTTTCATATACAGTGATTGGTGTACACTACTAGTGAGTGCAGACCAAACGCGACCACATACTTTTATTTTTAATCCTTTTTCCTTGGACTGTTAGTTTTTCCTGAAGACTCCCAATTTTTACTGTCATACGTAAACCAGCATCTGTTGCATCTATGGATCTTGATTTTGAGGAAGAGAGTTTGGAAACCTACACTGTGAAACAGCTCAAGTATCTCTGCAGAAAATTGAAAGTTGCTACACCAGGCATTTCTAAAAAGGAAGACTACCAAAAGGTGCTGAGGACCTGGGAAGAAGCAAGAAATGCCCCTGATCCTATGGTGGAGCCTGTGGGGGACGCAAATGGGCAAATTAATAGGCCAGAGTTTCCAGCCAGAGAAGGGGTGCCGACCCCACCTGGCAGCAGCATCTCTTCCAAAGACCTGTCCCCTGACAACTGGAAGATAGGGAGAGCAATAGGGCACTCAAGCTGGAATTGGCTAAGCTTAAGATGGAGGGTCAGAGGGAGACAGAGAATAACAGGTTGTCTTTGGAAAGGGAGAGAATGAGAATGGAGCAGAAGAGAATGTTGAGGGAGTTGGAGATCGAGGCCAAGGGCTTAGAAATCAATCCCTCTGGTGGCAGCGCACCACCTGTGCCATCAGACGGCGGGGTATATATTCCCAAGAATGTCATCAAGGATTTTCACAAAGGAGAAGATATTGGGCAGTGGTTTGCAGTCTATGAGATAGCAATGCTGCCCCCCCGGGTCCCTGAGAAGGTTTGGGGAGAGGGATTGTGGGGCTGCTTTTTAACTGAAGGTAGGGAAACTTTGTTAGACTTACCCAGTTCTCATAGGATGTCTTTGGGCCGACATGAAGAAAGCACTGATGACAAGGTATGGGTTAACTCCAGAGCTCTATAGACAGAGGTTTAGATATTGTAAGAAACTGGAGGGAACAACTTGGGTAGAATATGTGTCTTCCTTTTGCAGAGCTATGGATGGTTGGGTGAGGAGTAGCAATGTTGATAATTTTCAAGAGTTGTAAGATTTGATTGCTAGGGAGCACTTGTCTGCTAATTGTTTTCCAGAGCTACACCAGCACCTTATTGATAGCAAGTTGACTAATCCTAGAAAGATTGCTGAAGAGGCCAGTTTGCTGGGTCAGTACCAGGGTCCACAAGGGTATTGTGGGAGACTACACCAAAGGTGGGCAAGGTCCCCAGCAGAAGAGCGGGGGGAACAAGGGTAAACAGAGGGGGTTCTAAAAAGGTCCCCAAAGTAATTCCCAAGGGAACCAGGGTGAGGGTTCCCAGTCTCCTCCTGCAAAGAAGTCAGGACCCCCGACAGGTAAACCTGTTCATAGGGGGCCTGTTACCTGCTTTCAGTGTAAGCAGGTGGGACACCGTTGGTATGATCCCGAATGTCCTCAGAAAGGACAATATGTGCCACCCCATGTACCACCCCGTCATATGGCCAGTGTAGCCCTGGGTGGGGAGGAGATGGGTGCCCAAGGTGGGTGGGATCCTGCAGAAATGTCCCTTGTCTCATTAGGAAACTGTGAGATGGTCCCTCAAACTCATCTGCTTGCCAACACTAAAAGATATAGGTAGTGGGTGACCATCAATGGCCATAGAGTGGATGCTCTCAGAGACACAGGAGCAAGTGTGACAGCTGTCAAGTGTGACTTGGTCTCTGAAGAGCAGGTAGTCCCTCATGCATTCTTCCCAGTTGTTGCCGCTGACAACACAGAGAGCCATTGCAAGGTGGCTCAAGTTCCCTTTGAGTGGGGGGGGCGGTCTCTGGTACTCTTCAAGTAGCTGTGAGGCCAGCCATGCCTGTTGATTGTTTGTTAGGCAATGATTTAGAAAGCTCCCCTTGGGCTAAGGTGGAGAGGAAGGCTCATTTGGAGATGTTGGGTCTGCCTGAGTGGGCATGTGTCACCACACGGTCTATGGCAGCTAAGGGTGTTCATGAGACCCTGGAGCCTGAAAATATGGCCCAGGGCCCTGCCTTAAATAAAAGAGGTAAGGGGTGCGGGAAACCAGCCCCCATTGTTGCCACAGTCCAGGAGGAGGCAGACCTTGAGGGAAATGCCCTGGAACCTACATGGGAGCAAGTTTCTGAACTGGGGAACCTTCCAGAGCTGACCCATTGGCTACAAGAAGGGGGTCCCTCCAGGGAGGAATTTTGTGAAGAGCAGGAGAAGTGCCCTTCCCTTGTTGGTTTGAGGCAACAGGCCACAAATCAGGCAGCAGGTGATCAGTCTGGATCACATTGGATTTACTGGGAGAATGGTCTCCTGTATAGCGAGTCTAAAGTTGCTGAGTCTGGGTCAGCCTGTGTGCTGGTGGTACCCCAGCACATCAGAGCCTTCCAACTGGGTTTGGCTCATGATGTTCCTTTAGCTGGTCATCTGGGGCAGAACAAGACCTTTGAAAGGCTTGTCTCCCACTTTTGTTCGCCCCATATGCGAAAGAGTTCAGATACTCATTGTAGGGCCTGTCAAACTTGCCAGGCAAATGGGAAAAGTGGAAGGAGGCACAAGGCCCCTCTCCAACCTTTCCCTGTAGTCAGTACCCCCTTTGAACGGGTGGGGATTGACATTGTGGGACCACTGGACCCCAAGACAGCCATGGGCAACAGGTTTATCCTGGTCTTGGTGGACCATGCTACCCAGTACCCGGAAGCCATTCCACTCAGGACAGTGACGACCTCCGTGGTGGGACGTGCACTGATGGGGATCTTCTCCCGTGTGGGGTTCCCCAGAGAGGTTGTGTCTGACCGAGGTACACACTTCATTTCTAATTATATGAAGTCCCTGTGGAAGGAGTGTGGTGTTACCTACAAGTTTACCACTCCTTACCACCAACAAGAAAATGGGCTGGTTGAAAGATTCAACTGGACCCTCAAAGGCATGATTATGGGTCATTAGGAACCAATGAGGAGTAAGTGTGACATCCTCTAGCCATGCCTTCTGTTTGCCTACCGAGATGTGCCACAAAAGTCTCTAGGGTTCAGCCCCTTTGAGCTTTTGTATGGTCACCACGTAAGAGGACCTTTGAGTTTGGTCAAGGAAGGCTGGGAGCAATCTCCCAGGAAACCTCCCCAGAATGTATATAGCTACATGCTGGCCTTCAGGAACCAGACTTGGCGTTTCAGAGATCTTTCTCAGGCACATCTGGAAGCTAGCCAGGAGGAAATGAAGCGGTGGTACGATCAGAATGCCACTCTGATTGAGCTTCAGCCTGGACAGAAAGTTTGGGTCATGGCCCCTGTGAAGCCTTGTGTGCTCCAGGACAGATGGACCGGTCCATCTGAGATGGTGGAGCGCAAGATTGATGTCACCTACTTGGTGAACTTACGGTCTCCCAGAAACCCTTTGCAGGTCCTGCATGTTAACCGCCTAAAGCCCCACTTAGAAAGGTCCGAAGTGGGCATGCTCCTAGCGACAGATGATGGAATGGAGGAGGAGACCGAGCCTCTTCCTTACCTCCTGTCTGCAACAGAGCAAGATGGGTCAGTGGATGGTGTCAGCCTCTCTGCCACACTGACCCCTGATCAGCAGCATGATTGTCGCCAACTGTTGGGGCAATTCTCTGATCTATTTTCCTTGGTTCCTGGTGTCACAGAGTGGTGCGTCCATGATGTGGACACTGGTGACAGTCCTCCTGTCAAGCACAAAGCTTACAGAGTGACTGACAGGTAAGGGCTTACATTAAGGAGGAACTCTCCAAGATGTTTGCTTTAGGGGTCATTGAGTCCTCGAACAGTCCTTGGGCCAGCCCAGTGGTCTTGGTCCCAAAGGCTGCCTCGCTGGGTGCCACACCCGAACTCCGGTTCTGTGTGGACTACAGAGGACTCAATTCAGTCACCAGGACTGATGCATACCCCATCCCCAGAGCTGATGAGCTCATTGATCGGTTAGGGGCCATGCGGTACCTCAGCACGTTTGATTTGATGTCTGGGTACTGGCAGATCGCCTTGACTGATGAGGCTAAGGAGAGGTCAGCATTCTCCACAGCAGATGGGCACTACCAATTCCGGTTTATGCCCTTTGGGATGAAGAATGCACCTGCCACCTTTCAGAGGTTGGTCAACCAGGTGTTGGCTGGGCTGGAGGATTTCAGTGCCGCCTACCTGGATGACATTGCAGTGTTTAGCGCCAGTTGGGAAGAACACTTGCAGCACCTCTGGGAAGTGCTGAGGGCTCTGCGCAAGGCAGGCCTCACGATCAAAGCCAGTAACTGCCAGATCGGGCAGGGATCCGTTGTGTACTTGGGTCACCAGGTAGGACGTGGCCAGGTGACGCCCCTACAACCCAAGATTGATCCCATCCTGGCATGGGAACCCCCAAAGACTCAGACACAGGCGAGAGCCTTTTTAGGACTCACGGGGTACTACAGGAGGTTTGTCAAGGGGTATGGCAACATTGTTGCACCCTTGTCTGAGCTGACTTCCAGGAAGCAGCCCAAGAAAGTGAACTGGACTGACACCTGTCAGAAGGCTTTTGATGCCCTGAAGACTGCCATGTGCAAAGCGTCCGTGCTTCAGGCACCCAACTTCTCCAAAGAATTCATTGTACAGACAGACGCTTCAGAGCATGGTGTGGGGCTGTTCTATCACAGATTAATGAAGAAGGCCTAGACCATCCTGTAGCCTTCATCAGTGGGAGGTTACTTCCACGGGAACAGAGGTGGAGTGTAATTGAGCGTGAGGCATTTGCTGTGGTATGGGCACTGAAGAAGTTGAGACCATACATGTTTGGGACTCACTTCCGAGTTCAGACCGACCACCGGTCCCTCAGATGGCTGATGCAGATGAGGGGTGAAAACCCAAAGTTGTTGAGGTGGTCCATCTCCCTACAGGGTATGGACTTTACGGTGGAACACCGCCCTGGTACAGAACACGCCAACGCTGATGGTCTGTCCAGATTTTTCCACCTTAGTGAAGAGAATTCCCAAGGGAAAGGGTAGTTCCCCCCATATTTCAGCTCGAGGGGGACACGTGTTAGACCTGTCATCATACGCGTGAGTCTCCCTACCATTTTTGACTGATTGCCTCCTCTGTGTTCATATGTTTTTACTGGATTTATGCTTTGGGCACTGTGCCACTGCTAATCAGTGCCACAGTGCAAGTGCTCCCTATGTTAAATTGATGTACTAATTGGCTATTCCATGATTGGGTTATTTGATTTACCTGTCAGCCCCTAGTACAGTGCACCATGTGTGCCCAGGGAGTGTAAATCATATGCACTGGATGTGCAACCCACAGAAGCAGCTTGTAAAGTGTGTCTCAGGCCTGCCATGGCAAGCCTGTGTGCGGTCTAGCACTGCCATGTCGACTTGACCAAGTGCACCCACTTGCCAGTCCCTAAACCTTCCCTTTGCTTCATATTAGACACCCCTATGGTAGGCCCAAGGGCAGGGTGCATTGTAATTACAAGGTAGGACATGCTCTGCTGTGTGTAGCATGTTCTAATAGTGAATTACAGCCATTTTTGTTTTTCACTATTGAAGGCTACTTGTTCCTATAGGCCAGAATGGGCAGTAAGATTGTTACATTCCTACAATCCTCACTGACTCAGGGAACATGGTAGAAATTTGAATTTAGTATGCCTGAACTCAGAATAATAAAATACATCTTTTAGTAAAGTTTATTTTAATATTCTGTGTTTGCAAATACCACTTTTAGAAAGTAGGTATTTGCTTGCCTAACCATTTGAGCCTGCCTCTGCTGAGTTGTGTATTCCTTGTCTGGGTTTGTGAGTGACAGGGCTGGGGAATTCCAAATGACAGGCTGGCACAGCCCAGTGGTGAATAGAGAGATTTACATCTAGATGGGAGGGAGGAGTGCACCTGGGACCTGAATAGGGCTGGGGCTTCCCTCTACAATACTGGCTCCACCTCCTGTGGCCTGTCTGATGTCTCTGCCCTGCACTGTGAAAGGAGAGGAGGAATCATGTCAACAGAGTGCTCCAGAGCTGTATCTTCCCTCCCCTGTGCTGGCTCCACCTCATGTGGGGCGTCTGATGTCTCTGCCCTGCCCAGTGAAAGGAAGAAGAGAGTCATGTAAACAAAGTGCTCAGGAACTGGTTTGGACTAGGCAGAGGCCTCTCTGCCTTCAGAGAACAAAGGATTTTGGGGTATAAATATTGGGACCCTGATCCCAAGAAATTAGATCACTTCTGGAACAAGAAACCTTTCTGCCAAGGAGAAGAACCAAGGAAGCTGCAGGAGTTTGGACTGCCCCTCTGCCAGTGTGCTGTTTGCTGGGTTGGCCTGAAGTGGTTGCTTCATTGCCAAGGGAAAGGAGAAGGAACTTTGTAAGGACTTTCATCTACAGAATATTCTCCAAGTGCTTGAACTGTGTTTGCCTCCTGCTGAAGTCTCAGGGCCAAAACACTTCACCTCCAGCTCCCTCCTGAATTTCCTTGCTGGGAATTCTGACTCCAGTTACTTGCGTGCCGCTGGGAGCTTGAAGCGCGCCGCATCGAGAGGAAGCGTGTCGCCGCCACAGCTGAAATCATTGCAACGTCGGAGAAGCGAGCCTTCGCTGCATCTCCCTGGAAGCGTGTGTTCAGCGAAGCTGCCTGCTGTTGCACCACCGGAGAAGCGTGACAACATCGAGAGGATCGCCATCGCATCACCGGAGAAGTGTGTCGCACGGCCTGTCGCGGCTCCAAAGTACAGAGTCGTCGCACGTCTGCCAGGGCGTCATCGCATCGCCGCATCAAGGGCGCCATCTTCTCGCATCGCAACTGGATCATCGCATCGCATCAAGGCGCCATCTTGCGCACCGCAAAGGGCCCCCAAGCCGAGAGTCTACGCATCACCTTTGCTCCGGTAAGGCTCACGACGAGTCCCCTACTCTGCGCAAGCATAGAGGAAGGATGCAACCATTCCCCCGGATCACGGAACCAACGCATCTCCCCTTTTGCGAGCCTTTTGTTTACTTTGCGTTACGCATGTATTATTTATTTATTTATTTTTTAAATTTATAGAGCGCAAACATATGCCCGAGGGCGTCTTGGCGCTAAAAAATCGATTCATGATTCCCTACTGATGATGTAGGCCAGGTCATTGGTTAAACAGCCAAGTCTTTAAGTTCTTCCTGAATGACAGCAGCGTATGACTCATCCGGATTGACGGAGGAAGAGAATTCCAGAGTCTGGATGCTGCAACTGTAAATCGTCTATCACCCCAAGAGACTGTTCTTGTACGAGGGATATTTAGATGGATCAAGGTAGCTGATCTTAATTGTCTTGGTGGACGGTATGGTATTATCTGATTCCTATTTGTGGACATGAGTTCTGAAGAGTCTTAAAAACCAGGCACATTGCTTTAAATTTTACTCGATTTTTGATGGTCAACCAGTGAAGACTGCGGATAGTTTGAGAAATGGGTTTGAATTTAGGAGTGTTGGTCAACAGTCTCGCTGCTGCATTCTGCACAGATTGCATTTTATTGATGACTCTGGTCTGTGCGCTAGTAAACAATCCATTACAATAATCAAGTGATGATAATACCAATGCACTCACCAGGGTTTTCCCTGCCGCATAAGGTAAAAACAGAGTGATTTTTTTGATAAGTTTCAGCTTATGAAAAGCTGTGGCTGCAACTTGATTTGCATGAGCCGAGAAGTTAAGCTTTTCATCGAATACCACTCCCAAATTCCTAACCTTTGGGACAGGACATGGAGGGGTACTGAAGGAGTAAGGCCACCACACGGGAGACCAGCAAGGGGAAAGGTTTCCAAAAATTACCACCTCTGTCTTTTGGGAGTTTAATTTAAGGGGGCTGGCAGACATCCAGTCCCCAATAGCCAGCATACTGAAAACGTTTTGCCACATTTTCTCCATCATTATTAATGGCGATGACCAATTGGGTGTCGTCTGCGTAAGAGGTAAGGCCCATCCTGTATCTCTTGATGACAGTAGCTAGGTCCGACACATAGATATTAAAAAGTGTCGGACTCAGGGATGAGCTTTGAGGCACCCCACACGGTAGAGAAAGCTCACTTGATTTGAAAGCGCCCAAGGTAACTGCCTGGGTCCTATCCACCAAGAAAGAAGTCAGAAGCTTCTTCGCTTGCTGCTGGATTCCCATCTTTCCGACACGGTCGATCAGGATGGAATGATCGACCGTGTCGAAGGCGGCAGATAAATCCAATAGTACGAGTACAGCCGTACCTCCCTGATCTTTGATGGTTCTGATATCATCAGCGGCTTTAATTAAAGCTATTTCGGTACCGTGATGTTTGCCGAACCCAAACTGGGTATTATCCAGCAAGGCGTGTTCTTCAATATACTCTGATAGTTGGTAATTCATAGCCTTCTCTACCACCTTAGCCAGGAATGGGAGACTGGCTATAGGTCGATAGTTTTTTAAGTCATCTTTACTAAATTTGTTTTTTTCAGGAGGGGTTTTAAGAGTGTATTTTTCAAGGTGATAGGAAAAATTGCTGATTTAAAAAATAACGTTGCAGATTTGTGTAACCACAGGGATTAATAGATCCACGACTGGTGGAAGGATTTTTGGGGGACATGGATCTAAGGCAGATCCGGATTTTATGGTATGATTAATATCCGAGATTTGTTGCTCTGTCACCTCTCTGAAATGGGTTAAAGTGCATTCGCTGGATATCGTACTAGTTGGATAGAGAGTTTGGTTAGAAGAGGAGAGAAGAGGAGAGGAGAAGGCCATATAGATGTCATTGACCTTTGTGAAGAAAAAATTGGCTAATTCATCACAAAAGGATTGCGAAGGAGGTAGTGCCAGATCTGAAGTTTTCCCCACTAGTCCCTTCACTACTTCATAAAGCTGTTTACTAGAGTTTTTGGCCTTTTCTATTTGATTGCTAAAAAACTGTTTTTAGCTGTAGTAATCATTTTTTTATAGGTGCCCAGCGTTTCCTTGTAGCGAAGTTTATTTTCATGATCATAATTTTTTCGCCACATTCTTTCAGCATTCCTACATTTGTCTCCTAAGATCATCCGAAAACCAAGGCGCGGATGGAACTGTTCAATTCCTAGATATGGTTTTCAGGGGTACTAGAGTATTTTCAGCCTCACCCAACCACTCAGCGTATTGATTCGTAGCTATATTGGAATCAGATGAAATCGTTGGGCGGGTGTTGTTGAGCAGTGCTCTAAAATCTTCAGTATTAAGTTCCTTCCAGGCTTTAAAGGATGTACGACAAGTATCTGATGGTCTGCCTACTAGTACCTCGTTAATAGGGACGGAACATAAAATGGCATGATGATCGGACCACACGAGTGGAAGTACATCCTGTACAAATATCCCATTATAGTTGGAGAAAAGGCCATCTAAAATATGACCAGCCTCATGTGTGGGAGAACCAACTAACTGGGAGAGTCCTAATACTTTCATATCAGAGATTACGTCCGAGGTATCTCTATCATCTTGCTTATCTAGATGATAATTAAAATCACCTACGATTGTATAGGAATCCTCAATTGCTACTGACTCCAGTATGGTATTCAAGTCTGCCAGAAAGCCTGTGCGTGACCCAGGTGGTCTGTACAAAATCACTCCTTTAAAATTATGTGAAGGTGTGAGTAAAATTGTGAACGAGATTGATTCACACGTAGATGACAATATGGGCGTAGTTGTTACCGTAAATTTATTCCGAACAATTATTGCCAAACCCCCACCTTTCTTTCTCTGTCTGTCCTGTCTGTAGACCTTGTATCCCATTGGAATAGCAACCACTAAATCAGGATCTGAGGCACTGTCCATCCAGGTCTCAGTAACAAACAGAATATCTAAGTTCCTATCGTTAATAAGGTCTGCTACTTCCTGTCGATGTTTTACTAAGGATCTTGCGTTGACAAGTCCTATCAGAATGTTCGTATTTCTTTTAACCCTCGTTTTATTGAGCTGGACATACTTTGTAATGAATGGGAGAGTAGATTTACAATCGGGGCAACTACTGTCAGACAGCAGGAAGATGGTGTCCGGGTCATGTCGTAAACAGCAGGCATGTGTGGGCGGTGTTAGGTTTAATAAATCTGTCCTCGAAAAGGGATTGCCGACCTGTAGTCACCCAGGGGTCGTGGCATCCAGGTACTTTGTTGAGAACTTTGTCGCATTTACCAACAACTTGACTTAAGAGAATTTAATAATCTTCTAAGTAATCTTCAGTGTAGTATTGTGGGTTTTTGTTGTTTGTGGTGTTGTGTTTAAGTCTATATAAAGAATACTTATTTTTATAAAACCTGTGTTGTGTCCATCTGTAGTGTTATCACTGTATTACTGTGTATATTCACAAATGCTTAATACACTACCTCTGAGATAAGCCTGTCTGCTCGTGCCAAGCTACCAAGGGGCGGAGCAGGGGTTATTAAGCAGTGTAATCCCCTTATCCTGACTTAGAAGTAAGGGTCCCTATTTGGACAAAGGTGATAACCATTGCAAACTAGAGACGCCAGATCTAACAACTCCCATGCCTTCATTCGTCAGGTGCACTCCGTCTTTGTCATAAAATTCCCGGTGGCCCGTGTTGATGGGCCTGTACCTGAATGTTGTCAGGCCTTTTGCCCTGCAGTATTTGCTTACTGTGAGGTTCAGCTTTTTTCAGGACTTTGACTTCCTTCTGTGAGTCTGCCCCGCGCCATTTGTGTCTGCTGATTAGCTCTGACCACACGATTGCAGAATTCCTGAATGCCTTGGTCATTTCTGTGAGTTCCCTCTGTATGTCGTTCTCCTCCCGAGTCTCGCCAAGTCGTTGCCGCCTAGGTGGATGACCCACATATCCGGGTGCCATGCCGTGTCCGCCCACAACTCCATGAGGGTCGCCGGCAGCTGTTCCCATCTCATTCTCGGTTGGCCAAACCACCATATGCGTGTGTCAGCGGGTCCCCCCTTTGTCTTGTGGCCCCACTTGCCACCACCATGTCTGCATCCAGGATATGAACGAGTGCCCCACCACCCATACCAGGCGTGGTCTCCTTCCTGTCAAAGCAATGAAAACAAGTCACTCCCAGCTCTACCAGGCGCGGGGAACCACCCTTTTCCCGGTTAGTCTGTCTTGCGGTTCAGAGCAGTTGGGGTCTCACACATGTTTTATAGGCCCGTGACTTCCATCTCCCTACTGCTGGAATCCCTGCTTCGGTCATCCCATGCAGTGCTGCTGTCATGGCCGCTCCTATCCTGAAGGAGTGGGACCTGAAGGCTGCCGGATGCAGTCCTGCTTTGCCAAGTGCGAGGTGCATGACCGCTGTGAATTGGAATTTGCTCAATTGTGTTCCATCCCTGTGTTTGAACAGGGGGCCCCCGCAGGCCATACCACCATGAAGGTGAGCAGACAGCATACGGCGCAATACCTCTGGTCTTCAATGCATTGAAGTCTTACCCTAGCTCCTTTCCCTGCTTGGTCGGTCTTTGACCGCCTTAGTAGGATCTCTACACCTGTCACGTTGGGGGTCACATCCCCTGCCTGTATGCATTGCCTTGCCGGTCCCACCTTTGTGGGTGCTACTAGCTCGCTGAGGTGGAATGCCCCAAAGAACACGGTGGAGAACGCGGCCTTAAACAGCAGGAGCTCAAATTCATCTCTGATCACGTCCCCCAGTGTGCTGAGCAGTAAACGAAGCCTCGTGAAATCTATGGGGTGTCTGACGTCTTTCCTTGGGCCCTCCTTCCATCTCCACCCCTTCATAGCTGACTTGATGTAGTGTGACGCCCCTTGGGTCCTGCCCTGTCTCTAGTTTTGCAAAATGAACCATGGCAGATAAGTGAGCCTGTGCCCATGCTCTGGATTTTTTAGATTCAAATGCCTGACGTGAAGATGCTTCTGTGTGAACCCGCATGTCAGTTGTGTCAAACGCCTGCCGAATACCCTGCCTGCTGGGATTACACTGGTTGCTAAATTAAATTTGCCTGTCAGCCTCTGAAGGTCCCTAACGTTGCCTTTTCTCTCCTGTGCAGGCTGTTAATATCCAGCCGGAAAGCCCCTACCTTCTCTGGGGGGAGCCTGGATGTGCCGGCGACAGAGTTGAGCTCTATTCCTAGGAATGTGATTCTGGTCGCAGGACCCTCTGTCTTTTCCCTTGACAGGGGGATCCCTAGCTCCTCTGCCAGCAGATGCTGGCGGGCCTGTGAAAAGGAAGTCGTCCAAATAGTGGAGCTTCCCGCCCGCTGGCTGCTTGTCGTGCAATGCCCATTCTACGAAAGTGCTGAAAACTTCAAAGTATGCACACGATACTGAGCATCCCATTGGCAATGCCTTATCTATGTAGAGCCTCCCTTCCCACTGAAGCCTAACAGGTGAAAGCTAGCAGGGTGTACTGGAAGTAAGAGGAAAGCAGTCTCAATGTCCGCTTTTGCCATGAGGGTCCCCCGCCCTGTTGCCCTGATCAGATCTATGGCATCGTCTATTGTGGCGTAACTTACTGAACATATCTCTGAGCTAATCCCATCATTTACTGACATCCCCTCTGGGCATGATAAATGGTGGATTAGCCGGTATTGCCCTTGTTCTTTCTTGGGTGGAGTGGTGGAGTGGTGTGGCTCACTGGTTAGAGGCGGCAGACCCGTAAGCAGAGGACGGCCCGGGACCAGGGTTCGATTCCCGACGCGGCAGGGTCGTGGACCAGGGTCATCGGGCTCGATAATTCTTGCCTCAGTGCCTACTCCAGTCAGGGACCACACTCGGCAACTCTGCGCATTAGCTTGCCTCATCTTCACAACAGCCCCCCCAGACCGCTGGGGATGCTTGGTCACACCTTAGAGATACCCATTAGGGACCATCTCTCAGGGTGAGCCAGGACGGGTTCCCCAGCGGTCGAAGCGTGGAGATACTCCTCCGGGAGTCGATTCTAGCGCTATATAAACCCACAATTAAATTAAATTAAATTGGGGACCACCTTAGCGGAGAGATCACCAATCCTTCGCCTATCCGAGCGGGGAGGGGGCCCTCGACTCTCCCTAGCTTCCTCTCCTTCTCGATTTTCTTTGTTAACACCCCCGGGTGTTCCAGTGTGGGTTTTAGGTTTGTTTCTCTGCCTGGGGGGAGATGGCCTGTGAAAGGGATGGGGAAGCCTTCTTCGAAACCGTGTACTAAGGTGTCTACGTCTGTCTTGTTGTAGAATCTGTTGGCTAGTCTGCGTAATGCCTGTGTATTAATGGGGGACCATGCTAGCCTAAAGTTTTGGTGCCCAGCCGGATCCCCAGTGGCCCCCTGACTTTAGTCCTTACTTCTTCTTCTCTTTCTTGTCTCCCTTGTGTTCCCTCCTGTGCTGGCATCCCGCCGCTGGGTGCCCTCCCCCGCATGAGGCACATATGTTCTGGAATTTACAAGCTGCCCCGTATGTGCATTTGTTTGTCTCGAATTTCCAGCATATTGCTGGCGGGCCGCTGTTGTGCGCTCTCTTCCCTGCGCCAAATTGCCTGGGCTTTTGAAACGGCCTTCCCTTTCCTCTGTGGGTGTGCCCGCGAAAGGACTGCTCGTTCCTGCCAACCCATGTCCTCGCCTCCCTCGCTACCATCATTTTGTGGATGAAATCGGATACATCCTCTTCATTCCACTCCATCTCTGGGTGGGTCTGCATTTTTAGCTTGAACCATTTGTCATACTCTAGCCATGTGTCGCCAGGAAATTGCCTTTGTGCATTGTAGATGTTAGCTTCATAAAGCCAAAGGTCCGCTGCGCAGCGCGGGAATTTCTCGACAATTATGCATGCCATGATTCAAAATGCCTCTAGCCAATTGTCAAAGTTTCGCTCTTTACGTTCCTTTCGCCTCTCCCTCTTTTCCTCGTCCTTTTTATCACAAGTTTTCAGGTCCAGCCCCTCTAGCTGTATTTCCAGCAGTGAGAAAATATCAATGAATTCTTTTCTCCAGATCCTTTCCTTAACTGCCAGTGGTACAAGGATTGCGAGCCCCGTTGCCCTGGTAACCATTCCTGATGGCCCTGGTGAGGGCCGTGCATACGGTTCTGGTGTAGGTACTGCTGGGGTGAGGATGTTAGCACGGTTTCCTCCCCATGCTACTACTGGTGACCCCTCTTCTACCCTGTCATTTGTCGCGCCTCGGCCCCCCCAAGGCAGCCCGGCACGCCGGCCCCGGGTCTATCAAATGCCATGACAGCCCGGGCGATTCCTCCTCCTCTACGTCCTCGATCGCCCCTGCTCCTCCCATGTCATCCCACCTCGCACCCGCTAGAACCCCTGTTCCCTGTAGCTCCACATTTCTCAATAACAATGGTGCCATTTTTCTAATACACGATTGTGCTTATATGCTCACCAGCTGCCAATGTGTCCTTGCTCCCCTTGCTTGGTCCAGCTGCCGCCGTGGTAGCTGCAGGTGGCCGGGCCTTCTTCGGGGGTGATTTCTTGTGGGTTTCTGCATCTGCGACCTTGGTTGGTGCCCTTCTTTGTCTCTTGGCTGGTGGTGGTTTGTCGTCCTGTTGCTGTCGGTTGCTCGGCCCCTCTCTGCCGTTGTCCCACAGGTAGGGCTGGAGCCACAAAAGATTCTGGTAGAGGAGCTGCGCCTAGCTAGGTGTCCTCGCCTATTGGGGGTTTGTATGTCGCCCGGGCCCCCATTGGCCGGGGGGCAGCGCCTGTTTGGTGGTCACCGCGGGGAGGGAAAGCGAGGCCAGGTTGTTTTCGCGCCTTGCTCATCTACGCGCCAAAAACTGGCCGCAAGCTGGATTGTCATGGGGGGGCAGGGCAATCGTTATGGTGCCGGCTCTCTAGCCCCCTTCGTGTGCAGCCTCTGCAAGAAAACAGGCCTTACTGGCCATATACTAAGACAGTGCATCAAAAGTAACAATTTCAGCATTTTTTTTTTCTTCAATTAGGGAAACTAAACAAAAACAAAAATGACCTGTCTGGCGTAAAGGAGAAGTGATGTTTGTCTTGCGAACTTCATCACTACAAGGCTCTTGCCACCTGACGCCATGTCATACAAAGGGTGTTTAGTGGCAGCGTTATGTGGTGTCTTTATTCATGAGGCAGCGGGAAATAAACAAAGCCTTAACTCGCACTGGAGTTCAGCTTGCGTGGGGCATGACTCCAATTACAATCCGAACAACAAAGAGGAGCAGCAGGGAGTGCACGCCGTGATGTTGCCTCTTATGTGTTCAGCTTGCCTGAGGCAGGGAAGTCTTAGTGCGAAACGTAAATGCGGAGTCTGGGAGGCTCCGATAAAAAAATAAATGTGGCGCCACTGACAGAAAAGTGATGGCTCCTTTAACAAGCCATCACCTAAAGGAAAACAAACGGAAAGCACAAAGGACAGAAAGCATGTGCGGCGCTGAGGCAGAAAAATGGAAAGTAGTCCCCAAACGAAAAACATCAAACACCTAGGGCCCGATGTAGGTAAATGGGTTTTTCCGATTTCAAAATACCGAGGCGGGCCGAATCGGTATTCAGAAATCGGAAAACGAGATGTAGGAAAAAAACACCGAAAAAAACCCGAATCGGTCGGCATCGGTATTGTGATTCGATACGTACCGAATCGGCACGGACCGATTCGGAATCTACCGAATCGGCTACCACCGATTCGGAAATTGCCGAATCGGCAAATACCGATTCGGCAATTACCGAATCGGAGGTCGGAATACACCCCCATGGCCAAAATGCCCATAGGAATGCATTGAACGATCCGATTCGGTAAAATCCGATTCGGTAAAAACCGATTCGGTAAAATCCGATTCGGTAAAAACCGCTACAGCCAATGAGGTGGATCCAACCTCCCCCACCCAAGCAGGGAGTGGCTACCCAGGCAGGTGCAGCTCATTAAGAACTTTCTGGAGAGCCAGCCTGAGCTGAACACTCACAGTGAGCAGCAGTGAGAGCAGGAGCCAGAGAACTGTGGATAGCAAGATGGCAAGCACCGGTGAGAGCAAGAAGGCTGGCCAGAAGAGAAAGCCCAAGTTTAGTAGCATGGAGCTGCAGGTGTTGGTGGAGGAGGTGGTGAGGGTGCACAGGCAGCTCTTTGGGAGGCTGTCCCTCACTGTGCCGGACAGCACGAAGAGGAGGCTCTGGAGCGAGATAGCTGAGAAGGTCAACGCAGTAGGTGTCACCCCCAGGTCCCTTGATGACCTAAAGAAACGATTCTACGACATCCGCAGCCTGACCAAACGCAAGATGGCTGAGCTGCAGAGGCAAGCTGGACTGACAGGTGGAGGCAGGAACCCGGCGCCACCCCTTACTGAGCTGGAGGAACTGGTGTCCAGCACCATCGAGAGGGAGTGTGTGACAGGAATCGGGACCCTGGATAGCTCAGCCAGAGCTACAGCTACAGGTAAGAAGCATGCGCATCATGACACACCCTACCAGACACCTCCCCTTTAGACACAATGCACAGCCAAACCCCAGCCCAGTACAGCAACCAACATACAAGAGAAAAGCATCATGGTACATGTAGTCAGCAGAAGTTAGCAAAATATGGCAGTGCAGAACCACAAGATAGAAAACAGTGGAACACATTCAAAGGAGATGCAAGGACATGTGCAATGCTTTAATTGTAATGACTGTAATACATCGGCACTCAATTTACAAATGCTTCTTTATACCTAGGGGCACCATCAGGCGGAGAACCACAAGCTACAGAGGCACCAGCACCAGCACCAACTACCAGTGCGGTGGCAGGGCCTAGCACAAGTCAGGCTGCCCTGGAGGAGGAGGAGGAGGACAACACCATTGGCCAGGGAAATGAGGGAGACCTGGTAATCGACTATACATCCCTTCACTCCCCACAGATGTCAGGCACACCCCCCTTGCTGTTCTCCCCTGAGAACTATCCGACAACGGCCCACCCTGCACCTACAACACCTCCTGGCAGGAGTATGGCTGTGGCTCCACTCAACCCTATCCAGGGAGCAGCGGGTCAGGCCCCGGCCACCACCACAACGACACCAGTGGCACCCCAGCCCGCACAGCAGGGCGGCAGCAGCAGTACCCGGAGGCGTGCCATTTCCAGCACTGCACCGCCGGGGCGGGAGGGCAGCGTCTTCCAGGGGCTTGAAGGCAGCATGGTCAAAATCCAACGCTTGCAGGCAAAGTCCATCATGGCCTGCCAGCGCCAGCTCCGCCAGCACAACCTGCAGATGGGCGAGATGGTGCAAGGGTTCAAAGCTTTTGTGGACACAAACAAGGAGGTTGCTGCAGGTCTTGGCAGGCTGACCACAGCCATAACACAGCTATGCGGAAGACTTGACAAGCACGAGCAATCGCGCAGGCGGGATGCCCGCGTGCACAACCGTTCTATTAGCCGCCTTGCTGCTGCAACCGCGCAGCTGTGCCAATGTGGGGCTAATATGGAGGCAAGTTTGACACAAAACACCGCTGAGGTCACCAGGGGAATGGCCCGCATAACAACAGCCATGGAGGCACTGATAATCTCCAACACTGCGGCCAATCCAGCCCTGGACCTGGGGGATGCTGGGGACAGCAGCAGCCGCAGCAGCCCGGCCAGCGCTGTGTCGGAGCCGCGCCGGAGCACCAGGTGCTCCGCAGAAGCCGCAGGACATGCGGAAGGGGGTGAGGCACACCCCAGTGGGGCTTCCAAACGCCCCAAAAAGTAGGCTTGCCAACGCGGGTGAGGCAACCCGGACCTTTGACATTTGTTTTCTTTACTTAGACATTTTATTTTGTTGCACATCAGTGCAGTAACGGTGTTGCAACATTATTAAAATTTGCTTTTCACCACAACCATTTACCTGTCTGTGCATCTGTACTCACTCAGAAATAGTTTTCTGTAATCTCCTCACATCTGTATCTGCCATCACTTGGCGTAGACACCCCAGCAGGTTGTGTTAGTGGCACAGCATCGTCGTCGTCATGGTCCTCGTAGTCAGACAACTCGACCTCAGTGCCCTTCTTCACCGCAAGGTTGTGCAACATTGCACAGACAGCTATGATCTTGCAGCAGGTGATGGGGGTATACTGCCTTGCACCTCCACTCTTGTGCAGGCATCTGAATCTACTTTTCCAGATGCCAAAGGTCCGTTCAACTACATTCCTTGTGCTTTTGTGGGCCCGGTTATACCTCCTTTGGCTGGGTGTGGAGGGGTTGAGGTAGGGGGTGAGTATGAAAGAGCGGAGGGCATATGCACTGTCGCCTGGAAGGAAAAGGGGTAACATTACTCACATGCATACATGTATTACACCTAGCTACTTTGTGTTATGGGGGTCTGATGATGTGTCTCACCTAGGAGGTATCCTTCACCAAATTCGCCAGCCATCAGCCGTGCATAAATGCCGCTCTGTTGAAAAATGTAGGAGTCGTGGGTACTCCCTGGGAATTTTGCTACCAGGTCTGTGATGGTGCACTTCGCATTGGAGATCACCTGCACGTTGATGGTGTGCGTAGAATTCCGATTGCGGTATATGTATTCTGTGTCAGCTGGGGGGCAAATCGGAATGTGCGTGCCATCTATGCAGCCAATGATTTGGGGAAATTGTGCCATCTGGTAGAAGTCAGCTTTAGTTTGTAGCAGTTCTGCGTGGGTTGCAGGGAAAGAGATGTATTGGTCCATCCTGTGTATCATGGCGTCAAGGAATGTGTGGAAGAACCTTGACAGGCTGCTCTGGGTCACCTCTCCTACCGCTGCAACTCCACTTTGATAGCTGCCAGACGCAAGCAGGTGTAAGCTGCATAGCACCTGGACGTGCGCTGGGATGGCGTGTGCCCTTGGGGTGGGGTGGTCCAACAGTGGTTTGAGGTCCCTGATGAGCTCCAGAATGGTGTCTGAGTCCAGCCTGTACCTCTGTAGGATCTCTGCCTCTGTGAGCATGAACAGGGTGATCCTCTGTCTGTAGACCTGTTCCTCTCTTTGCCATTCCCTCTGTCCTTCCTGCTGTAGCCATAGCCGCCTCGCAATGACATAAAAAGCTGCCTTCCTGCAAGTTGCAATGCATTTTGGGTCTGTTTTTATGGGTTGGAGTTGGTTACCACCTGATTGTAATCCATGGTAAATACCGAGTGAATAATACAGATTTTGAGGCAAAATCGGTATTTCTGTGCTTCCCTACATCTCCCCATCTGTCCGAATCGGGGACTTTCCCGATCGGTGATTCTACCGATTCGGTAGGTTATCCGATTCGGCTTATGTCCGATTCGGTGTCACTACCGAATCGGTACATGATCCGAATCGGATATTTTCCGATTCGGTGTCACTACCGATTCGGTACAAGGACCGATTCTGATATTTTCCGACTCGGTGTCACTACCGAATCGGTACATGGACCGAATCGGATATTTTCCGATTCGGTGTCACTACCGATTCGGTACATGGACCGAATCGGTATTTTAATCCGATTCGGTGTGTTACCGATTCGTTACATTTCCGATTTTCGGTATGTACGTATCGGATTATTTTCGATTCGGTAGTCATTCCGATTCGGTATTTGTACCGATTTGGAAGTTTTTCTTTGCCCTACATCTCGATGGCAGTATACCGATCGGTAAGGGCCCAAAATCGGTATTTTCGGCCGTTACCGACCGGTAACGGCCTACCTACATCGGGCCCCTAAAGTGTAAGGATGTCGTAGTTGGTCGGTGTTGCATGCAGAAAACCGGAAACCTGATTGGTGCGGCATGCTGAAAACCGGAAACCAGAAGGAGGGACAAAAACGGCGATTGCCCTTCGGGAAGCAACCATTTCTAAATGACACTAACCAAGACAAATAAAAAGCAACCAGCGAGTAATGGGTAGAGTTCACCTACTAAAGTATACACTATAAGTCGCTAAGCGATAGCGCGAGCGCTGTACGTGCAACCTAAAAACTTTGATAAACATCTCTTTAACTTCTTGTCAGCACCACCCAAATCATGCTGTGTCCTTCAACACAACTGTCACTAGCTTAACTGGGATCACATCCTGATACTACAACATCCATTTGCCACCATCCTCCGCCACCAGTATTTTGTCTAGCGTTTATTGTATCATAACCCTGTGCAAATGTCCCTCATACATATTTCCCCTAAGACTCTCTAGTAGAATCAGTTGTCCATTCATCCATGTTCCTCTGTGACTACATAAAATACATCCTTCCATACTGCAAAAGGTGCCACTCTGCCGCATTCAGTCTATCAAAAACAATATAGTGTTTGACCCTTGCCAGTTCTTCACTATCATTCATTCCAGATAGCCATTCTTTCCAACCTTCACTTACCTCATCATCCATCAGTATAGACGCATCCAACTCTCCTTCTCTGTATCTTTTCTGTAAATATAAGCTGCCTCCACGTTCAACCATCCAATCATACGCTCTACTTTAGTCACCCACTTACCAATCTGTGTTTTTTCACCTACAGTCCACTGTGTTGGCTATATTTTTTTATGGTCTGTGGTCACTTCTGATTATATATATAATTTCCTACCAGAATGTACTAAAACAGCTTCTTTCCCACTTACTGGATAGTTCTGTTCATCCTTCTTCAGGAGCAGTGGTGCATTTGCATTAGTGACCTAAGACCCAGCTTGGATTTTGGACAACCATGCATATTTGCATTGGCAGTTGAAACAATTTGCATCTGACAATAACCATCTGTAATTTTGGAGCAGTACGTAAATATTTTTTACATTCATCTAACAACTTTGGATTAAGCATCTCAAACATTTTCAAAAAGGATGCGCCTACTAAATGTTTCCTAAATGAAATGTGCTGTAAAATTAGTATAATACTCAATAAGCCACAACAATTGCTTAATTTTTGATTATTGGTTGATGCACTTGGTTTTAGGTTCAAAACAAGTTTAGCATGGCATTGACTGGCTTATTATGCCTGCTCATTACCCTCCCTGCATACTTTATACCCAAGATATGTCTCAGAATGTATTACATTTATTGAGTTTCACTTTTCAACAGTCAAATCACCGACTCTCACTAATACATGATGCAACAGATAATCGTGCTCATTCCCAGTGGTGTCACTACATTATATGCCACCCAGAAACCAAGTAATATCTGTTCCATCACCAAAGGCTTGTCTGTGCCTGCTGGAGAACACCTGACACTGCGTATTCTAAACACACATCCACGTAAAAGAAAATGTCCCCAGTGATTAAATATGCCTTGATTCCACTTCCAGTTCAGTTTGGTAGTGTGCTGATGACAGAACAAATGCGATGAACCATTCTGCTTTACAAATGTCATCATCGTATCACCATTATAAGCTAATGTGTGCCTGTCAACCAACACTTGTATACATGTATGTATGTATGGATGTGTGTGTATTTGTAGAACACAAATCTGGCTAGAGAGCAACAGAGTACTGGACAAGGACAGCAACAATGAGTTAAGATTCAGGATCATTTACAATAAAGCAGGGTATTTGTGGGGTAAGGAATACTATTGTGTGTACATATTTCCAAATTTGCATCTTTCAAGTCTTTAAGTATACTCAATGAACTGACCAGCTTGTTGACACACATGAGCCACTCCAATGCTCCAAAATAATCAATTTCACTATTTTCCATTACATTTTCTAACTTGCATCTCAATTGCTTACCCAGTGCCAAAGGTATTCATTGTACCTTATGTATAGTTGGGTTTACACCGCTCTTAAAAAGGATCCTGTGTGTAAACCCTTTACATGTTTCCAACATACCGGCTAACATCTCTGGATACAACACACTCACACTGCACTCTTCAGCAGATCCCCTTCCCTCTAGAGGCCTCTGGGTGACTATCAGAACTCGGACCCACCCCCACTCCGAAAGACCATACCCGCAACCTTGGCATCACACTGAACAGCATACTCTCCATGAAATGCCAGGTCAGCACTGCCTCCTCAGCCTCCTTCCAAACTCTCTGCATGCTCTGCAGAGTCTTCAAGTTGCTCTACATCAGCACCAGGAAAACGGTGATGCAGGCCCTCATTACTAACCACCTAGACTACTGCAATGCACTCTAGGCATGAACCACCACCAAACTCATGAGAAGACTCTAGACAATCCAAAACACAGTAGCCAGACTGATCCTCAACCTGCCCAAGCAGACCGGCATCACCCAGGACCTCAAGGACCTCCACTGGCTCCACATACAGGAGAGTAATTCAAACTACAGACCCCTCCTTGCCCTATCCCTTGCCTTCACAAACCACTGCCTGAACTTCCCCAATCCGCTCACCTCGTCCTCGCACAAATACCTTGCATCCAACTTTACCACACAGGAGGACGATCCTTCTCCTACCTCACCATCAAATCCTGGAACAACCTTTCCCTCCACCTGCGTACTTCACCATCAGTGACTAACTTCAGGAAGGAAATGTAGACCTGGCTCTTCGACATATACCTGCAGCACAGCGCCTGGATACCCTCTTGGCTGATAAGCTATGCTTTATAAATAGCGATTACTTGATTGACTCAACATACCATGTGCATGCTGCTTTGTTCTCCTTCTGTTGCTTTCTACATTGTTTCTTCTCCCCTCATCCACTAATGTCATTGTAATGGTTAAAATGCTCTTACATCCCCAGCTACGATTCTCCTTAACAGAAATCTGCTTTGAAACTGCACAGTTGCTCACCTGCATTACTGCCTTCTCCTTGCTGCCTGGGAAGACAGGCCCTAGTGGCAGTGACAACACAATATCAGGGTGTTAATATGTCGGTGGTGGGTTTAGATTTATACACAGGAAGTGATGGCGCTCTGGCTTGTGCGTGTATTGGATGTACTAGCGATTGAAGAGTATACAGTGCATACAGGTCAGGGGAGAACAAACCCAATTAAAACAACCCCTGAATTTGTGTGGATGTGAATCCCCACATACAATTGAACAGAAAGTCCTGTGCACACGTTTCTGTCATATATTCGTTTCTGTCATATATTCAGACCGCCACTACTCTTGCATTGATACGGTCTCCACCGAAAATTCTGCCCTTTACTACACACAGCCCTGAAGAGTCACAATTGTAACACGTTGTGACGAAACACGTGTCGGCTGGTAGAATATACTCTGTACTGATCTGGATTGATTTATAAATCCATTTGCTGAAATTTCCAAGTTCTCAACCTTCACTATTTGAACTATTTCATTGTTGTTATTTGATTTTGACATCAAAACCCATCACACAGAAACGTGTGCACAGGACTTTCTGTTCAATATCAAGGGGATTGGTGTTGTTACAACGCAGGCTAATACAACGCCTGCTGTTACAACGCGGTTTTTACATCGCATACCACTACAACGCATAGTGCTTTTAAGCGCTGGATAGTGATTTATTTAATTTACTATTCCAACTCCAGTCCCCGTGGATAGTAGGGAAGGTGTTGGATAGTAAATTAAATATATTCCCTATCCTAGAGCGCCCCCCAGCGCAATGCGTTGTAATGGTTTGCGTTGTAATGGTTGCATTGTAATGGTAGTGCGTTGTAATAAATGCGTTGTAAGTGATGTTTCCCTATCAAGGTGTTGTTTTCACCTGATGGCACACCTCTATGCAGAGGCTTCCACCAGGGTAGGGTAAAAGAATGCTGTAACCACAATATCATCTGAAAGAAATATTGTGTTCTAAGCAACCTTTGCAAAATATCACCCCATTCAAACCCAACGGGACGATTTTTTAGTGTATCAGCAATAGTGTAAGTTACTCTATCATGCAATGTGAATATCATCTTCTCTATTATCCATTCTTCCTAATATGTATTGTGGGTTTATGCTAAGACTTAATACACATATCTTGGCTGAAGTTAGTTGCCATCCATCCGGGCTTATGTCCTGTCAATCCTTTAATCTTAGAGAAGTCATGTAGGGGTCTAACATAGGGCCTTGTAGAAATGGCAGATTTGTTTACTGTGGTGAGCCCAGTCTGCTGTTCATAGTGATCTGACAGAGGAAGGTCCATTAGAGGAAGGGGATTATGCCATCCTCCTTATTTAGAATGGATGGGTGATGACCTTTTTTTCTTTGTCACCGCCGGGTAAAACCCTTGGAACAATTAGATAAACTTGTACTAAACCTCATATGGGATGGCTGAATCTCCAGCAATTAGAGAGGTGTAAAAGTCCTGCTTTGCAGAGTCTTAGGATGTCCAAAACCAAAAAGGCAGTATTTTAAAATAGGGAAATGTTAATCTAGGTACTCTATCTATCGTGTAGAACAGTAAGGATGTCCAGTCCTCCACTGTGTAACCTTTCTGCAACAGTGCTTGCCAGTGGGTTCTTGTATATTGTTCCATTCCTTCATTGAAGTATCTCCCTACGAGCACACCATATAAACCTGATACTAAGTCTTTATATTGACTTACGACTGATAGATATTATTGAAAATGTGGTTTGAGTAACAGTATTAGGTCAGGGCCTGCCATGTGCCTGATACAGTGTGATAATTAATTTTATTGCTAGGTGTGATTATTTCAGAAATTGTGTACATATCTATACCCCTATCTTTCCATTATCCCCAATACCATAGAGCCCCCTATCGGGATTCCAACATTGTGGCATATAGGTGCTGATTGGCAGAGCCTGTATTTGGCCCAAAGGGGTGATCTAGAGTTTGGCAGACATGCTACACCATCCCAAATACTTTAGAAATTAGAGCCTACGCCCCATCATCTGCAAGAAGGCCATCGCGTAATCCCAGTCAAGCCTGTCAAACACTTTTTAGGTCGAGCCTAGAGTCAGTGCGCAACAGCTGCTCTAGGGAAGATATGTTGTAGTTCACTACACGAGGGAAGTCCCGCTCACTGCCCCGCCCATGTTTTCATTGGCTTGAGTCTTTGTCCTTCGTAAATGCTGCCTTCGGATTTGTTTATAGGCTTGTTAGTCCCGCCTTATTATGACCATGTCATCATTTGTATCATCCCATGGTTACTGGCCCCTTTACTTTAAGTGTTAAATGGTACGTGTAATTTAGACTTGTGAACACTTTTTTCTTTAATGAGGTTCTCCTAATGCCTTCCTTCTCCACACCCCCTCCCCCCTCCTGCACTCACGTTGTCTGTGCCTTGTTGCCCCCTTCTCCCTCCTCCCCCCGCCCGCACTCCCATTGTCCGTGACTTCTCTCTCCCGCCCGCACTCGCGTTGTCAATGCCTTTCCCCCCCTCACTCCTGTCATCTTGGGCAGTAATGCCCATAAATCATGACATAAAGAAGGCATGACTTACCAAAATATAAGTTTGTGTGAACAGCGCTCGACCCATCATAAATTGCACAATGGGTAGTTTATCTGTGCAATAAAACCCTTATACAGAATACGATTTTGATATGTGTGTGAAAGTGTGGTTCACTCTTGCTGTGGAGCCTCTGATGCCAAACACGAGAAAAGGTATCAGTTTAAAATGGCGTTGCTTGTTGCCATCCACTGGCTAAGTCTGCAAACATCAGCTTGTGGCATACATTGAGTCCTATTTCTGTGTCCATTGCCAGTGTTACTTAACAAAGATGGTATATAATAGGATTTCCCCATAGATGTCGCTGTGCAACTTCCTGTTTGAAGATTCACTTCACACTCGGTGTTAGAGATGTCGCTAGAGCCGGTTCCAAAGGATCTTCGGAACATACATGCCTACCAGCTCTGCTCGTTGGTAAAGGTAAGGTTTGGGCCCAACAACTACCACCACTACCACTCCTCCATATCCAGCAAACCACCTGTGCCTGCATTCAAATCCCCCCATCGCAAATTCGTATATACCAACATTTGGGAAAATCTAAGTGTAAGATTTAGACAGAAAAAAAGGGGTTCATTTCCTGATAGCATCACCATCTATTGAATTGGATGGAGAATTGCAAATAAGAGAAAGGTAAAATAACAATGTTTCGCTTTAAATTGCAAGTCGCAGACCTAAATCGGGAGTGTGGACTTCTATGCTTGTTGTATCACGCGCTACCCCACAGGCACAGCATATTCGGACCGCAAGGGAAATTCGTGGTTAGTTTCTTATTAACCTTACATACGTGACTCCACTACTATTTATTGCCTAGGCAATGTCATAGCTAAACCACTAAACACAAGAGGCACAAGGTATTCCTTGCTATACCCCAGCCAAAACACCATAAAGCAAGGACTCTACAGTGTTTTACCTCAGAATCATGCTGCCTGCAGAACGCTTCTTTTTCATGAACAATCGCACCTCGGCACTATTCAATCCAAATCTTCAGTTGGCTGTTTCCATCGGCAGAACTATATTCTGTTATTTGTTGTGTATAGCATACATTCTGCTATTGGTGCTACCTACTAGCTATTATATTAGTTTGGTGATTTTTGTGCATATTTCACAGGTTACCATTACACACAGGTGTCTGATTCAGCTTGTGATGGTTGTACGTGTATTGGTAAGGTGATAGTTTCGATTAAGTAAGTGATTGGCGGAGGAGGAGCTTCGCACGCATCCAAGATGGCTGCGTGAGCTTATGGCTCTCAAGACCCCCGTAGCCCCCGAATATATCCTGTCGTTTATCCTGGTCACTGTGAAGTGATTCTTGCTGAGTAACCGAAGGAGTATCGGATACTGAAAACCGCAGAGTCTCGACCAACACAGACGACACCCTCACCACTGCCGAACACATGCACTTCCAGATCCACACCGACCCCAACACGACCCTCAGAGGAACACTCGTCTACAGACCACCCGGACCACGACCACAGTTCAACGACACCATCTCCGACCTCATCAGCACCCACGCCCTCGCCTACACAGACTACATCCTCCTCAGGGACCTTAACTTCCACCTCGAAAACAACAACAACGCCGACTCCACCGCCCTGATCGACAATCTAGCCAACCTCGGACTCAAACAGCTTGTGAGAACCCCCACCCACGCCGCCGTACACACGCTGGACCCCATCTTCTCTGCAAGCCCCCACGTCTCCTTCAACCACACCACCGAACCCCACTGGACCTACCACAGATGTGTCCACTTCACCTTCAAGAAACCCACCACACACCACCGCACCCAACAGTTGCCACGCCGCTGCTGGGGCAAGGTCACCAAGGACCAACTGACAACCACCCTCGCCCTGAGACCACCCGCCGACCCCATCAACCCTGACACCGCCGTGACCAACCTCAAACAGTGGCTCAACGACTGCGCCAACGCCCTCGCCCCCCCTCAAGTCCTCCACAACCAACCACACCAACAATAAAGCCGCCTTGTTCACCGAAGACCTCCGGACATTCAAGCGCACCTGCCGGAAGCTGGAGAAGAAATAGCTCCAAGACCGAACACCAGACAGCAACACAGCCCACAAGAACGCCACCCGCAGACACCACCAACTCATCAGGACCACCAAGAGGACCGCCTTCAAGGATCGCCTGTATAACAACGCACACAACACCAAAGAGCTCTTCAGCATCGTGAAAGAACTCTCCAACCCCATCTCCAAAACCAACGACATTCCACCATCACAGGACTTGTGCGACTCCCTGGCCACCTTCTTTCACCGCAAGATCACCGACATCCACGACAGCCTCAACTCCGACAACTCCGCACCCACCACCGAGACCACCACCCCCGTGACCTGCACCAGCAGCCTGACCGCCTGGTCCACCGTCAGCGATGAAGACACCATCAAAACCATGAACTCCATCCACTCCGGATCCCTATCCGACCCCTGACCTCACCACTTTTTCAACAAAGCCAGCACAACCATCGCGCCCCACCTCCAGAAAGCAATCAACATCTCCTTCAAGACAGCAACCTTCCCGGAAAGCTGAAAGCCCGTCAAGGTCAACGCCCTACTGAAGAAACCCAAGGCGGACCCCAAGGACCTCAAGAACTTCCGGACCATCTCCCTGCTCCAGTTCCCGGCAAAAGTGACAGAGAAGATTGTCAACAAACGGCTAACCCGCTACCTCGAAGACAACTACATCCTGGACCCTTCCCAATCCGGTTTTCGCAGCAACCACAGCACCAAAACCGCCCTCATCGCCGCCACAGACGACATCAGGATCCTGATGGACAAGGGAGAAACAGCCGCCCTCATCCTCCTGGACCTATCAGCAGCCTTCGACACGGTCTGCCACCGCACCCTATCAGCACGCATCCATGACGCCAGAATCCAAGAGAAGGCCCTGGCCTGGACCACATCCTTCCTCTCCAGCAGAACCCAGAGGGTCCACCTCCCACCCTTTGGCTCAAAAACCACTGAGATCATCTGCGGCGTCCCTCATGGATCCTCCCTCAGCCCGACGCTGTTCAATATCTACATGGCACCGCTCGCCCACGTCGCACAACAACAAAGCCTCAACATCATCTCCTATGCCGATGACACCCAGCTGATCATCTTCCTCACCGAAGAGCCCCAAGCCAATCTCCACAGAGGAATGAAGGCTGTCGCCGACTGGATGAAGGACAGCTGACTGAAGCTGAATTCAGACAAGACGGAGGTCTTCATCCTCGGACCCACCCCATCAGCCTGGGACGACTCCTGGTGGCCCGCATCGCTAGGCACTGCCCCGGAACCCACCGGGGGGTCATCCTCGACTCCGCCCTGTCCATGACCCAGCAAGTCAACCCAGTCTCCTCGTCCTGCTTCAACACCCTCCGAATGCTCCGCAGGATCTTCAAATGGATCCCCCCCCCCGACATGAGAAAAACCGTCACCCAGGCCCTCGTCACCAGCAGACTCGACTACGGAAATGCCCTCTACTCAGGAACAACAACCAAGCTCCTGAGACGACTACAACAAATCCAGAACGCCTCGGCACGACTGATCCTCGACGTCCCCAGACGCAGCCACATCACACCCCATCTGAGAGGCCTACACTGGCTCCCTGTCAACAGGAGGATCACCTTCAAACTCCTCATCCACGCACACAAAGCGCTACACAACACACCTACATACCTCAATGACCGACTCAGCTTCCACACCCCCACCCGTAGCCTCCGCTCTGCCAGCCTCCTCCTCGCCTCAGTTCCTCGTATCCGGAGAGCCACCGGCGGCAGCAGATCCTTCTCCTAACTCGCCGCCAAGACATGGAACACTCTCCCTACCAGCCTACGACAGACCCAGGACCTACTGGCCTTCAGAAGACTTCTCAAGACCTGGCTCTTCGATCAGTAGCAGCTCCCCCCCCCCCCCCCCCCCCCCCAGCGCCTTGAGACCCTCACGGGTATGTAGTGCTCCTTTGAAATACAGTGATTGATTGATTGAACCATTAATAACGCTACTTTGCTCTTCATGTACCAGGGAACCAACCACACTAAGAAGTCTATTTACAAGGATCTTGGACAACACTTTTGCGTCTACATTAATCTTTGACACAGTTCTCTACGAACCCAAAGCCTCAAAATCCTTATCTATAAATCTATCTATTTATCTATATGGCTTCCCTCATAGTATTCAGTAATCTTCTCAAAAGTCTGGCCTCATTATAAACCTAGAGGACTGTTTTCTGAAAGGTTGCGCGTGAAATATTTGAGAGAATTCTGGTGGAAAACTGTCTGCGCCCAGCAACTTGCCTTTCAGCATTTCACGAATAGCCACTATCAGTACCTCTTTGTTAAGGTCCTCTTCTAACTTGTCAGCTTGGTCGTCTGTTACCTTGGGGAGGCAAGACCCCTTCTAGAAACTCCTGCACTGATACATCATGCATGAGGTACGGGTGGGCACCTATATACTACTGCCAGATACTGTGGAAGGGTAGACTTTATACTGACTTGTGTCACCTCCTTAGTTCCATCTGGGCTGATAAGGGACAGTTTTAGGGGAAAAGGCCTCTCCATCTTTTGGAGCCAGGCAAGCATTCACTCTGAATTGTCCCCTTCCTTGTGCAGCCCAAGTCTCTATGGGTGAACGTATCCAGAGCATCCCAGGTCTTCCCCACCATACATTTGGCTTCAATTAATCTGCCCTCCCGGTAGGGTTGACCAGCATCTATTTCTGTATTGTTTTAGTCTATCTTCTTAGAGTGACAGATATGTTTTAATTGCTGTTGGATACTGTATATAATAATCAGGCAGTCTCCCCTCTGGACCACTTTTAGAGCCTCCCACTCTTATACCCGGGTATCAGTCGATCCCCAATGTTGTTCTAGATACATCATTAGATGGACATTAGTCTGTACTTATCTTCATTTGAAATACTGGATCTGTAAGAGCTATGTTGGTGTCCTCCTTTGAGTCAGCTCTGTGCTGTACTCTATCAGGAGAGGCGACTGGTCAGAAAGGAACCTTTCCAGAAATTGTGCCACCTACATTTTTGTTGTCAAGTTGCGCTAGACCAATAATGTGTTATCTCTGATGGAGTAATATGAGTACTCCCTGAGAGTTGTCAGTTGCTGTCCAAGTATCAATACAGTCTACACTCTCCATAACTTTTTCTAATGTGTCTGTCTTACCTGTTTTAGAACGAAGCCTGGAAGTGTGTCTAAACAAATTCACATCTATGACTTTAACTACAACTATTTTGTAGTTAAAGTCACTAACCCGTATCATAGAAGCAACAATATATGGTAGTATCAAACCATACAGAGTCCTGAACTGAGTCTTGTCATCTGTATCTGGTGCATGTGTATTTACTAGGCATATCTCAGCTCCGTTCAGGAGACTATATAGTATACAACTCCCATTTGGAGAAGCATTACTGGACAGGAACCCAGATGCCATCCAGATCAACACTTTTCTTGCATAGGTTGAGCAAGCAGAGGAGAACGGTTGACCTACTCCATTTCTTCCAAACCTTGCATTCCTCTACATCGATTGGCTGTGTTCCCGGGGGAATGCTATCTGGGTAGGGTGGTGTGCACCCTGTGCCTTTTAACAAAGCCATTAAGTCTATGAATATTCCAACTGAGCAACTGCTCATTCTAGTGCCTGTAAAGCTTCAATCTTGTTGGCCCGTGGTGACTCTATGTCAGTGAACACCCCCATGCAGGTGACGGTGTAATGTTTCCCTCTTCTGATGTGCTATTGCAAGTATTTCGCTGGTCTGAATGGTGTCACTGTGAGGTTGAGCAAAATGTTCTGTTCTGCGTAACAACACCCTTCATCAGTGTTTAGACAACTGAACAACTTGTGTCTCCCCACTTCCTCCAATGGTAAGCTCAACCTATTTAATCACAATTCACGATAACTAAGGCAGAAACACACCCTACAACTTAAACAAGCTATGTGCAAAGGGTTGCAAAACCAGTTGGGCAACCAGGTCCCCGAGGGAGTCTGTGCGGTCCGCAGACCAAGGACCCATTTCCTCAGCTGCCCTAAACTGGCTTATGATTCTCTGCCTCCAGGAGCGCCCCAGTGACCATCGCAAACACTGAGTATCTGCCTCTACTCCAACGTGCTATCCCTCCTCCTGACCACCATCATGTGATAATGTTTTTGTTCCACAAACAATGCCTTCTAATAACATAATCCTTTGCTGAAAGTGTGGTCAACCTAATAGTATCATATTAATACCTCCTGCTGTGCTCAGGGTAAAGCCTTGCCTTGTTGGCTCCAGTGGGCCGCCAAGCTGCCCCTCAAGTCTATGCAGAGTGCCTGGACACCATCTTGAAGTCTTCAATGTAGGCCCATCCAGAATCCTGGGCTCTCAATTGGCATCACGCAGGTATCAGCACAGGGTCACGGTATTTGTGTTCTCCGCACTTGCAAAGGCCAATGCAGAGCTGATTTTTGTTCACTGACCACAGTATTATAGTGGATTGTGATGAGGGTGCAGGGAGATAGGGATCAACGTGTGTGCTCTGCCATTTTGCAAGACCGTGCCCACACAACAGTCACTTTAACCAGGGTTGCAGCCGACATGTGCAGAAAGCCGGACATTAGGACTGGCATTTGGCATGAGCGAGCTGGGCCCAGCCCCATGGCATCTACAGTTGGTGGGGAGCACAATTAGTTGATCTGCTGGGCTGTTGTGAATACATCTTTTATTACAGACAGCCAGATCAAATTGTTGCCTTCACGTTTTGTTTAAAATCATAGTTTCTTTCATTTTCTTGGCCTCCCTCATTACTTCCCCCCCTTCCTTCTCACTCTAACCTCTCCCAGGAACTCTCACCACTAGTTTAGCAAATTAATAGGTGATTGAGGGGAGGAGGTGAAAATGTGTGTTCTCCGGCCTGTCACTGTCTGAGATACTCAGCCAGTATATGACCTGTACTACAAAGTCCTAAATAAAGAAGTGGGGAGACGCTCAGAGACGGAAGTGACGTCACGACAGGAAGTGACATCACGGAAGGTAAAAAAAACTAGAAGTGGGGGGACGCTCATGCATGGAGGGGGCTATCTTTTGTGTGAAGGGGGCTTGCGGCCTCGCTGGCGTGTCACATTCTGCCTGTGCAAACCCCAACCAGTTCAAATTCAGTTAAAAAAAAAATAATAATAATTTACAAAACGGCAAGTACCTAATATTGCAGAAACCTTTCATATATCATTCTACAGAGCTCATCTGAAAGTGACGCAATGGCCTACTAAGAATGTCCGTAATCAAGAACAGTCTTACTTAGTAGACAAAGATTGCAACAGCCCAACTTTTGCCCAGTGCACTCGGGTAAAACTAGATGGCGGAAAAGTGAGAAAAAAACATGAGCCTTGCAAGGCATACACTGATGTCTAATGCAGTTGCTTTTACCCACTGAGCTAGCTAACCAGACAGTTTACACCGAAGAGGAGGAGCGCGAGAGAGGCGGGGCGAGGCTCGGAATCGCACTCGAGGAGCTTTTGGAGGGGCTGTTTGTGCTTTTGTAACCTGACTCCAGCCATGACGTATCACTGAATGGGCTTGCCGGCAGGGCCGGATTGGGATCACTATTTGGCCCGGGCACTGACGAAAAAAGTGGCCCACGTTCAAGGGGCGTGGCATACATTTAAGGGGAGTGGCCTTAAGCATGGGCGGAAAATCCGTTACGCTCGCGGATTTTGCGGATTTTTGGGAAATTCGCAATCCGCGATATTTGCGAATTTCCCGCAAAATCCGCAAATTTGCACGCAGCGGATTTTTTGGCGGCGCGCGGCGTTGGTGATACAATTTTTGCGGCGCGCGGCGTTTATCATCGTTTGCCGAGTTGTTTTTCTCGATAGTTTGCGAGTGCTGCGCCATTTTGGATCTTGCTGTGTGATCCCGCGGGAATTGGCGAGCGCGATTACGTCATCGCGGCTTGCCAGCGATGGTTTGTCAACGCGAGTACGGCGAGATCACGTCTCGCGGTACTTCGCAATTGCGAGATTTCAGATGCGGCGAGCGAAAATATAAAATTTGCCATTCTGCACAAGAAATCCACCAGCAAGCAGCATAAACCTTCTAGAAATGATGATTTTTATCTGAATAACTCCTTAGTTTGACATTTGCCTGCACTTTTTTAGCGAGGAGTCCATTTTGGGGAGGGGGGCAGGGGGGTGGGAGGAAGGAAGTGCCCCACAGTCTTCAACTTCCTGTTCCTGTTCAGCAGGCTCCTCCCAGTGCTTTGTCCATCTCCTGGTCACTTTTCATTTGGGTCTGGAGCTGGAAGGATTACTTTTTGTGGATGCTGCTGGATATTTGGATTTGAGGCCTTTTTGACTTTCTTTGGATCACTGTTGGATTAGAAATTTTACAAGTAAGTTTGTTTGGGGCATTACAGTTGCTGCAATTTTTGGGCTGTTTTGGGGCCTTTTGCCCAGGGGTACTCAGTGGTGGGTGGACTGAGTCTTTCTGTGGGTTGTCTTGAACTTCAACATCATGGAGGCCATGGATGGATTGGGATTGTGCTGATTTTTCAGTGATTTTCGTTTTTTGGGGCTGTACTTGTGGCCTTTTCACCAGGGGTATTTGAGTCTAGCATGGGCCTAGTCTTTCTGTGGGCTGTCTTGAACTTAAACATCATGGAGGGCATGGATGGAATGGGATTGTGCTGATTTTGCAGTGTTTTTCGATTTTTGGGGGTGTTCATGGGGAGGGACAGGCCATGTGGCTGGTGGCCATTTTGAGTGCAACTGCAGGCACTGGCCATGTGCTGGCAGGCAAGTGGCCATTTTGAATGCAGGCTTTGTTGTTAGGCCTCCAACCATTTTGCCTACTTTTCAACCTTTATTTATGCCCAGGGGTAGTGAGTCTTGCATGGGCCTAGTCTTTCTGTGGGTTGTCTTGAATTTAAACATCATGGAGGCCATGGATGGAATGGGATTGTGCAGATTTTTCAGTGATTTTCGTTTTTTGGGCCTGTACTTGTGGCCTTTTCACCAGGGGTATTTGAGTCTAGCATGGGCCTAGTCTTTCTGTGGGCTGTCTTGAACTTAAACATCATGGAGGGCATGGATGGAATGGGATTGTGCTGATTTTGCAGTGTTTTTCGATTTTTGGGGGTGTTCATGGGGAGGGACAGGCCATGTGGCTGGTGGCCATTTTGAGTGCAGCTACAGGCACTGGCCATGTGCTGGCAGGCAAGTGGCCATTTTGAATGCAGGCTTTGTTGTTAGGCCTCCAACCATTTTGCCTACTTTTCAACCTTTATTTATGCCCAGGGGTAGTGAGTCTAGCATGGGCCTAGTCTTTCTGTGGGCTGTCTTGAACTTAAACATCATGGAGGGCATGGATGGAATGGGATTGTGCTGATTTTGCAGTGTTTTTCGATTTTTGGGGGTGTTCATGGGGAGGGACAGGCCATGTGGCTGGTGGCCATTTTGAGTGCAGCTACAGGCACTGGCCATGTGCTGGCAGGCAAGTGGCCATTTTGAATGCAGGCTTTGTTGTTAGGCCTCCAACCATTTTGCCTACTTTTCAACCTTTATTTATGCCCAGGGGTAGTGAGTCTTGCATGGGCCTAGTCTTTCTGTGGGTTGTCTTGAATTTAAACATTATGGAGGGCATGGATGGATTGGGATTGTGCTGATTTTGCAGTGTTTTTCGATTTTTTTGTGCTCTATAACTGAACTGATGTTCCTCTGTCTTCCATTTTTTTTAGGTGCACAAGACTCAAGAGAACCACCAGTGCCAGGAAGAAGTCCTGCAGCGGTGTGTGTGTGCAGCATAACGTCACGCGACGTCACGTCTGGCCTCAGACAACTCTACAATTCGTGCAACTGCGGCCTGTGTCTGACCTGCTCTGAAGAAGATGGCCCCAAAGAAAGGTCTCCGTAGCTCCTCTAGCAAGAAAGTTGCTAGTAAGGAGCAGAAGAAGCAAGTTACCAAGGAGGCTGGTGTGCCACCCGCCATGTTTTTTGGGAGAAAAAAAAAGTACGCCTGCAGCAGCAGGATCTGCTGGGGACCAAGCTGGGAGCAGCACCCCTGCTCCATTGGGTTCAGTGCCTCCACCACCACGCCAACTTAAGTCAAAGCCCTTGAGTGCTTCAGAGGCAGTCAGTGTACTTCTCCAATCACCATCGACCAGTGATGTTGGCTCATCGCAAGAAAGTAGCAGCAATGTCCCTGAATCAACACAGGTTGTTGTAACTCATCTGACAAGTGTTGAACAACCACAGCCGCAACAACAACACCATGTGCAAGTACACGCCCAAGTACATGTGGAAGGAGAGGCAGCAAAAGGAGATGCGCAAGCAAAGGTGCATGGAGGTTCACAAGTGCCCACAATAGTTGTTCCTCCCGAAGTAGGGGCACATCAGGAAATCGACAATGAAGCCGAGGTATCATTGGAAGCCACTCCTCCTGATGATCATTCATTGTCTTCCACATCCCTAGCAAGGAAAAGATCAAGGGGGGTGTCTACATCTTCTTCAAGCCCACCTCGTTCTGATGCAAGTGATCTGTCTTGGGAACCACAACTGCGGTCTGACAGTGAGGCACACCATGATCTGACACCGGTACCTAAGCGTAAAAGGAAGGTCGTCCAAAAACTCAAACCTATGGAGTGTGATGAGGCTCAACAAGAAGTGACAGATACTGCTGGTGATGAAGCCTCTCACGATGACAACGAGCCAGTCATCACAAAGGTCACTGCAGCCCCACCGGGCATGCAGCAAAGAGACATTTTGACCCTATCCCGAGAAGCTGCTGAGCGTGATGATGATGTCGGCGAGGAGGCAATGGAAATGGAATCATTAGATTTGGAGTTAAGTAGTACACCAAAACCTACCGCTTCCATATTTCTTCCTCGCAAGAAGGTACCCACCTCGTCCTCGACCTCAATTCGTGGTGGTGAAAGTGCAAAACGTACTGAAGTTCGGCAATCCACATCCTCCACTTCATCTGGCATTAGCAGCAGGACCACCACCACCAGTATCGCCGCCTCCTCCGGCCCCCAAAGACATTTCAAGTCTCCAGTTTGGGACTTCTTTAGTGTTTGCCCAAAAAAGGAAAACGTAGCCATTTGTAGCATTTGTAAGCTTCGAGTTAGTCGTGGTAAGTTTGGTACCAACTATGGTACCGGAGGCCAGAGAGGTCATCTTAGGAGAACGCACGATGTCCAATGGTTTGCGCACCTACACGCGATCAAGGAAGCCCGAATTGCACGCAATGAAAACGTTGATTTTTCATCTGATGATGACGAGGAGGAAGAAGACGATTCAAACACTTCACTTACACCCAGTACCCCTGTCAGCAGCACAACCCATGTGAGCCACACTAAGAGTGTGGGAGAGAGTGAGACATCAATGCGGAAAAGTTCATCAGCGAGCGTAACTGGGTCGAAGATATCATCATCATCCCGTAAATCCTTGGTCCAGGGCAACATTAAAAAGATGTTGTTTATAGAAGCGCAATATGAACGCAACCACCCAATGACGCGTCTGTATAACACTAAGCTGGCTAAAATGCTAGCTCTGGACCTTCTCCCTTTTTCTTTTGTAGAAGGGGTTGGTTTTCTAGAATTAGTGGCAGCGCTCTGCCCTAAATGGAAGGTTCCTAGCCGGTTCTATTTTGCCCGAGTTGCGGTTCCAGCACTACATGAAGATGTTCTGAAGGTGATTGGGGCAGCTTTGCAGAAGAGTGCTGTTCACACTATACATCTGACAACAGACATGTGGACCAGTGGCGCAGGCGCTGATTACATGTGCATCACTGCACACTGGGTCTCTTTTTCAGGGGCTAAAGCAAAGCTAAACACAGGTGTTGACACGAACATTGTTTTTAAAGCTGCTCGGAAACATGCAACACTAGCCATGTTTGGTTTGGAGAAACGTCACACAGCAGAAAACATTTTGGATGTCTTTAACACAAAGGTCCTTAACTGGCTGTCCCCACTAAAACGCAAGGTTGGTTATGTTTCCACGGACAATGGCGCCAATATAGTTAAGGCCATGAGGGACGGTTACTATTTCAGAGTGCCGTGTTTGGCGCACTGTATAAACCTGGTTGTCCAAAAATTCTTGGGTAATAAAGGCAGTGCAGCGTACAGTGTATTGGACACCTGCCGAAAAATGTGCAAGCATTTCAGCCATTCTTTTAAGGCCCGGAAGCAGCTGAGGAGCCTGCTATATCAACGTCAAATGCCAGTGAAAGCACTCATCCAGGAGGTGGTAACACGTTGGAACTCAACCTTCTACATGCTTGAGCATCTGTATGAGCAGTATACGGAACTCGATCAATATTTCCTTAAAGAGGGTACAGAGGAGCTGAGGATGGGTGGGCCGCAATGGAACATAGTTGAAAGCCTGACACGCATGCTTCGTCCTTTTGAGTTCTTCACGCGTGCAGTCAGCAAGGAGGACTCTAATTTGGGAAAAGCTATCCCATTGTTGTACATGCTGGAGGACCAACTGAAGGAGGTGTGTTCTGTGTTTGAAAAAGATGACAAAAACCAAGACTCTTTGCTTCTGGCTGAGCAATTATTAGAGCTCCTACAAGGTGATGAACGTCTTAAAAAGATCCACTCAGAACAGCATTACATTTGTGCTACTATTCTGGATCCACGCTACAAAAAGGCGCTGGCAGGCCAAGCATTCTTTCCTTTTGATGATGAACATGTTCCAAAGTACAAACGTTGGCTAGCCTTGTCAGCCAAGAGGTTTGAAACAGAACGGCTGGAAATTGAAGGAAATGGCAGTACATCAGCAGGCCATCCCCAGTCAAAACAATCCACTTCTGCACCTGTGGCTGTGGCACAAGTGACCTCTCAGCCGTTAAAGACACCGGCAACCGGATCATCTGCACGAAACACAACAGAAACATTGGAGGCTGAAGAGGATTGGCTAGCTCTGCGTGGGTTTGGTTCTCAAAAGGTCAGAGGCACAGCAAGAGCTAAGCAAAGTGGAGGAACCTTGGATGAGGACCTTGAGTCGATGGTGAAGGACTATCTGAATGACTCAACAGAGGTCTATGTTAATTCTGACCCATTGGCGTATTGGCATGGGAAAAAAGAATTGTGGCCACAGCTCACCAACCTGGCTTTAAACTACTTGTCTTGCCCACTCGCAAGCGTGTCTTCTGAACGGGTTTTCAGTGCGGCTGGTGGGATTGTAACTCCCAAACAGAGCCGCCTCTCGCCCAAAAATGTGGAGAGGTTAACAATGATCAAGATGAATCAGCACCTCATACCACCAGATTTCAGAGTACGAGAGAGCGTGCCGGATGAAGAGGAGGTGGCCAGCAACATAGATGAGGGAATTTCTACTCTGTCAGGTGACACTGAGCTCACCCTGCCTGAATTCGCAGAGTATGATGACGAAGCCTTATTCTTATTCCTGGACCGTGATACCGAGCCCTGAAAATGAGACAACGAATCAATAACTTTCTTTTTCGTCCCTATTCACTTTTATTCCTGTGTGTCTGTCTTTCTTTGTTGTGCACAGTTAATATATTTCAAACTTTAATCAGATAATCACAAAATCAAGCCCATCAGCAGAACTGTCTTCGCTGGTTTGCTAATTGATTTGAAGTTGCCGCAGTCTGCATTCCTCAGGTTCACAAGTTCAGAAGAACATGCTCCTCTATCCTCCTCCTCCAGACTCCTATTTCCATCAAACCAGAGGGCTGGTTTACGCCCAATGAAGAAAGACTCAGCACTTGTGGGGGTGTTGTTGTACCTCTTTGCAGGTGAGTTGACGGCTCTGGGACCATTGTTGGGAAGCTCTAATACCGGATAAAAGTGGTTTGGACCAAATCCCAGGAAGAAATTTTTTTGTGTTTTTGATGACTTGCTTGCCTTTTAGGTGCTCTTAGGGAAGGTTCAGTCTGTTTGTGGGTGAGTTTCGTGGTCTGGGAGCATTGCTGGGACACTCTAATCTTGATTGCATTTGCTTTTCAGGAAATCCGTCGTGCCAACCCCGACTTATGGCCTAGCTACGCAGCGCGTTTGGACCGAAGGCCGAGAAATATTGCAAGTATGAGATTTTGCTTTTGGCCTGTTTGGGGGTGTTATGCTTCTTGGCGGGTGGGTTGGCGGGTCTTGGGGCATTCCTGGGAAGGTCTAATACCGGGTAGAAGTGGTTGGGACAAAATCCAGGCCGATTTTTTTTGGGCTATTTCTGACATTTTGCTCAATGTAGCGTTTTCGGGGGCCTGTTTGGGGGGCTTCCTGGTGTTTGTGGGTGAGTTTCGTGGTCTGGGAGCACTGCTGGGACACTCTAATCTTGATTGCATTTGCTTTTCAGGAAATCCGTCGTGGCAACCCCGACTTATGGCCTAGCTACGCAGTGCGTTTGGACCGAAGGCCGAGAAATATTGCAAGTATGAGATTTTGCTTTTGGCCTGTTTGGGGGTGTTATGCTTCTTGGTGGGTGGGTTGGCGGGTCTTGGGGCATTCCTGGGAAGGTCTAATACCGGGTTGAAGTGGTTGGGACAAAATCCAGGCCGATTTTTTTTTGGCTATTTCTGACATTTTGCTCTATGTAGCGTTTTCGGGGGCCTGTTTGGGGGGCTTCCTGGTGTTTGTGGGTGAGTTTCGTGGTCTGGGAGCACTGCTGGGACACTCTAATCTTGATTGCATTTGCTTTTCAGGAAATCCGTCGTGGCAACCCCGACTTATGGCCTAGCTACGCAGCGCGTTTGGACCGAAGGCCGAGAAATATTGCAAGTATGAGATTTTGCTTTAGGCCTGTTTGGGGGTGTTATGCTTCTTGGCGGGTGGGTTGGCGTGTCTTGGGGCATTCCTGGGAAGGTCTAATACCGGGTAGAAGTGGTTGGGACAAAATCCAGGCCGATTTTTTTTGGGCTATTTCTGACATTTTGCTCAATGTAGCGTTTTCGGGGGCCTGTTTGGGGGGCTTCCTGGTGTTTGTGGGTGAGTTTCGTGGTCTGGGAGCACTGCTGGGACACTCTAATCTTGATTGCATTTGCTTTTCAGGAAATCCGTCGTGGCAACCCCGACTTATGGCCTAGCTACGCAGCGCGTTTGGACCGAAGGCCGAGAAATATTGCAAGTATGAGATTTTGCTTTAGGCCTGTTTGGGGGTGTTATGCTTCTTGGCGGGTGGGTTGGCGTGTCTTGGGGCATTCCTGGGAAGGTCTAATACCGGGTAGAAGTGGTTGGGACAAAATCCAGGCCGATTTTTTTTTGGGCTATTTCTGACATTTTGCTCAATGTAGCGTTTTCGGGGGCCTGTTTGGGGGGCTTCCTGGTGTTTGTGGGTGAGTTTCGTGGTCTGGGAGCACTGCTGGCTATATATACTTTACTTTGCAAGAGGTTTGAAGCAAATCCATGGTGGCAGAGGGGAGTTAGGGCCTAGCTGCAAGCGCGCGCGGAGTGATTTGGGAAATTTGTGAAAAATTGACTAAGTCCCCATTTTTGTACTTTTGCTCTTTGGCTGTTTGGGGGTCTTCTATTCGTTTTCTCCTGGGTTGACGGCTCTGGGGCCATTGCTGGGAAGCTCTAATACCGGATAAAAGTGTTTTGGACCAAATCCCAGGCGGAATTTTTTTTGTGTTTTTGATGACTTGCTTGCCTTTGAGGTGCTCTTAGGGGGGGTTCTGTCTGTTTTTGGGTGAGTTTCGTGGTCTGGGAGCACTGCTGGGACACTCTAATCTTGATTGCATTTGCTTTTCAGGAAATCCGTCGTGGCAACCCCGACTTATGGCCTAGCTACGCAGTGCGTTTGGACCGAAGGCCGAGAAATATTGCAAGTATGAGATTTTGCTTTTGGCCTGTTTGGGGGTGTTATGCTTCTTGGCGGGTGGGTTGGCGGGTCTTGGGGCATTCCTGGGAAGGTCTAATACCGGGTAGAAGTGGTTGGGACAAAATCCAGGCCGATTTTTTTTGGGGCTATTTCTGACATTTTGCTCAATGTAGCGTTTTCGGGGCCTGTTTGGGGGGCTTCCTGGTGTTTGTGGGTGAGTTTCGTGGTCTGGGAGCACTGCTGGGACACTCTAATCTTGATTGCATTTGCTTTTCAGGAAATCCGTCGTGGCAACCCCGACTTATGGCCTAGCTACGCAGCGCGTTTGGACCGAAGGCCGAGAAATATTGCAAGTATGAGATTATGCTTTTGGCCTGTTTGGGGGTGTTATGCTTCTTGGCGGGTGGGTTGGCGTGTCTTGGGGCATTCCTGGGAAGGTCTAATACCGGGTAGAAGTGGTTGGGACAAAATCCTCGCGGAAAAGCCTTTTGGCACTTTTTGTAACTTAGGGTTCGTTAGGGTTAGCCCTAGCAGCAGGATTGCATGTGTTTCGGGGTGTTCTAGATTTTTCCAACTGAGTTCTGGGGTCTTAGAGCACTCGTGAGAATGTGTAATTTTGGTTGCAAGTCATTTGAAGAAAATCCATGGTGGGAAAGGGGGGATTTGGCATAGTTAAAGAAAGCCTTTGCCACTATTCTTAACTTAGGGTTTGTTAGGGTAAGCAGTATTTCTATTGCATGTGTTTGAGTGGGGGGGATTTCGAGTCTTGGAGCGATGCTGGCTATGGCTACTTTTGCTTGGTTGCTTGCAAGTGGTTTGAATGCAATCCACGGTGGGTAAGGGGTAATTAGGAAGGGGGTACTTCGGCCTACTTTTACTTTCAAAGTAAGTTTTGTCACCAGTTTTCTGCTAGGCCTCGTTTTTTGAGATTTGATTGGGGGTCTTCTACATTTTTGCGACTGGCTTTAGTAAGGGTCTGGGTGGGAGCACTGCTAGGAAGATCTAATTTTGTTCTAAAACACAGTTTACAGTACACCTAGCTTGAGGGGCAAGATCCGCTACATTAATTTGCCCATACTTATTTATCCTTCAAAAGGTGACTCAGAGTACGCACTTTCAAAAATATTGTACTGTCTACTAGGAAAATCAAATTGTGACTTTTTGCACTCCACAGCCTACATACCTTATATTTATTTATCAGTGGTGTTGTAATATTATATCACTTCCTGTTTTTCGTTGAATAATTACAGGCCGGGTTTCAGTCTCTGCAATGGGGAAAAAAGGATGGAGTCAGGCTTCACAGTAGCGAGCCACAATTCAGCATCAGGCAGGCAGTGGACAGGGTGTCTTCTGGTGACCAACATCGATGGACGAAGCGTCGGCTGCAATGGAGGAGTGCCGCTAATAGGAGGATTTTTTTTCTGCAGGCAACTTACTTACCACTTCCAACAGGACCACTACAACCACATAGATACAGTATCCCTTGCCTTTTTCTCTGACTGTGACTGCATTTCTTGGATCTCTCTCTGCTTCGAAATTGATCCCTTAACACATCACTTAGTCCACTCCACTATCACATCTGCACCACACATAGTCATTTGTAAGTGCTCCTACGTAATTCGCAAGTCGCAGCACGCCCCAGGCCGTAGAGGACTGGGATGGCCCCAATGATGAAGCATGTCACCCAGGGGCAACCCTGGTGAGTGAGGGGACACCTAGAAAACAAGCAATTTCTCCTTTTCTATCTACTATACCTTCCAGACCAACCCCACTGAGTGTTGTTGTGAATGGATTTATAGTGACCAGCAAGGCTCTCGGGTATCTGGCTAAGTACAGAGACCTTATGTTGAATATCGTTATCAATAATTCCACACAGGCCCTGTACTGTCGCATTCTTTCTTCCACAGTTGTCGAATGTACTACTTACTTTTCACTGACATGCATGCAGTAGTGCATGCACTTTCAAAGATTGATGGATAGGTTTGTACCCAAAGAATTGTTTATGTTCCATTGTTTGTCTATGCTGTGCTTTTTTTTACAGGGTGTCTTCTGGTGACCAACATCGATGGACGAAGCGTCGGCTGCAATGGAGGAGTGCCGCTAAAAGGAGGATTTTTTTTCTGCAGGCAACTTACTTACCACTTCCAACAGGACCACTACAACCACATAGATACAGTATCCCTTGCCTTTTTCTCTGACTGTGACTGCATTTCTTGGATCTCTCTCTGCTTCTAAATTGATCCCTTAACACATCACTTAGTCCACTCCACTATCACATCTGCACCACACATAGTCATTTGTAAGTGCTCCTACGTAATTCGCAAGTCGCAGCACGCCCCAGGCCGTAGAGGACTGGGATGGCCCCAATGATGAAGCATGTCACCAAGGGGCAACCCTGGTGAGTGAGGGGACACCTAGAAAAAAAGCAATTTCTCCTTTTCTATCTACTATACCTTCCAGACCAACCCCATTGAGTGTTGTTGTGAATGGATTTATAGTGACCAGCAAGGCTCTCAGGTATCTGGCTACAGAGACCTTATGTTGAATATAGTTATCAATATTTCCACCCACGCCCTGTACTGTCGCATTCTTTCTTCCACAGTTGTCGAAAGTACTACTTACTTTTAACTGACATGCATGCAGTAGTGTATGCACTTTCAAAGATTGATGGATAGGTTTGTACCCAAAGATTTGTTTATGTTCACAATTGTTTGTCCATGCTGTGCTACTTTTTCTTGTCTCCCAAAACCTTTCCCAAAAACCCCCGTACCCATCCATTTTTCAAACCCTAACCCTCTTCCCCCGGGCTGTGTGGTTTTGATTGATGTGTGACTAAATTACAGCAATAAATCCACACACTTGCTGGGGAGGATAAGGTGATAGCAACAGGCTGGTGAAGAAATCCGAGGATATATTCTTACTCTGCTTGACAAAGACCCATGGCTAATGTCAAAGAACTTCAACCGAATTAGTTATACTTTAACATTTGTTAGGCTACAATGTGGCACTGTTCTAGTGTACTTCTGTCACCTGCTATATTCTGTATTGTACCTTTGTATTGCTCAGGAGGACAAACCAGATTTCATTTTCTTTTTTTTCATAGGCAAGCAACTGCCACTGTGTCACACCACTAGTACCACCGCTATGAGGAAATTTTATCCGCCCAGGATTGCCAACCTTATTTGCTGTTTCCCGTGGAGCCAGCCCTGGGCCTAGCCCTACTTGCAAACAGAAATTACAGGTAAGATAGGCGTTTGGTTGGAGGTAGTATAATGGAGTATTAGGAGAGACGAGAGATTTGATTGACGGTAGTACTACTAAAGTCCTAGGACTATTCAGGAAAACAAACTTACTGTTATGTTAAACCCCCACCCACCAGACTCAAAAGCAGTAAAAAACAGGTATGGTCAGATAAAGTTTCAAAAAGTATATTTTTATAGCCCTAACAAAAGAATCTCCCGCAAGACCCTCCCTAACCCCAACGATTGTCCTTCAAAAGTCCCCAAAAATCACAACTCCCAATTCCCACCCCCCAAAAGTCTCTAAAAAAGGGGCAAGGGACACTATGGCAGGGTTCTGTTGGAATTAGCAGCCAGGGCATCATGCTCCTTGCGGAGGGTGGCAAGTTCGAAGCGGAGGCCCTCCACCACGTTCTTATAGTCATGGACGCCGGTGTGCCTTGCAAATCCTGTGAGGGGCAGCTGCTTTCTTTGCTGCTGGGCGGTGGCGTTTGGCTTTGGTAGCCCGGCTCCGTACCGCTGGAGCACTGCGCTGGCTGGCAGCCCGCACGGAGGAGGATGCAGCTGTCCCAGTGGACGTTGTTGTTGTACCAGACTGCGTCTCCTCCTCCTCCAGGGCCACCAGCCGCCGATATTCAGCAACAGTGGCATCCAGCCTCCGTTGCCGGGCCATTCGAGCCAGCTCCTTCCTCCTTGATGGTGTCTTGGATTTGGAAGGAGCAACTACATGAAAAAAGAAAGACATAGTCTGTAACCAATGCTCCTTAAGATTAACACAAAATGATTGAGCAGAAAGTTGTCACAGTACAAGTAGCAAATTGAAAGCACAGTGCATAACTATTGAGGACAGTATCTATGTAACCTCCGACTTCTTCATCCTTGCTCTAACATTAGTGGGAGTTTAAGGAACAAATTCTACAAGCACTATGGACTTCTATTACAGTCGACTATGACAGTACACCACTCTTATTCTTCTTCTTCTCTCTTGTTTAGGAAAATTGGTACGTTATCTTATGCAAGCCGGCATAATGCCAGCGCAGTGAACTTGCACCCGAGAAAAACAGACGCACACCATGGTGAGTGAGACAGACTTGCGTTACTGTACCGGTCCAGTACATGCAGGTGGTGAAGCTCTTACTTTTCTATTACGGGTGGCACTGAGAATACTCTGTTAAAAGGGCTACTGCTTAATTAATTTAGCTTTCACCCTACAGTGCAAATGAGTATTAGAAAAGGAAAATGAAGAAGCTAAATTATCTGATTATCTATCACTTCACATGGGATGTATTTGATGACATATGGGATGACTTTAGGTGCTTTGCTTATTATTGAGTGAACAGTGATACCCCCACACATGAATGACGTACTACTACTAAACTAAAGTTATTAAGGGAGGTAGGGAGTGTCCACCGTAATAACTGGATATATGCTGTGCTTGCAGTTGCAATACAAACTACTGCTACTATTCATGGTAGTCTTTGGACAACGTTACAACTTCTTTTCCTTGCCTTTCCTACACTGGAACGGACGTGCGGGTGCGGTGTTACATGCTCTTCAAAGTAACACTTAGTTCATCCAGTGACCGTCTACTCTCTCTAGATTCACATATGCTATCTAAGAGTCAGATAGTACCATGAATGATCCAGGCATCCATCCATTCAAAGTATATTGCACACATACAGTTTCTGTCTCACCCACCCAGGCTGTTCTCCTTCCACCCATCCTTGCTTCATCATTCACCCAGCCATGCACCATACCATTTTCTTACCTTCCCAGCCACCTCGGGGACCAAGCAAACACATATAATTCTTCTTTGCCAGTCATCATTACATTTCTCGTGCTTCCACACTTACTTACACCCTTCTTTCGCTTTTCGTTCATCCCATCCATCAAGTTCACCTCAGATCTGATTGGGATTCTTCTCGCCAAAAACTTCACAGCTAAGTCGAAGTACATTTAGAGGAGGCTACTACCTGCTTTTTTTATAATACACCCGTGCAGAAAGCACACTCTGCAGTCTTCAATCTCAATGACTAAGGAATGTATAGCTTACCTCTGCCCGCCACCACCGTGTGAACCCTCACAGGCATGTCCTTGTCCGGCACTTGCACCGCCTCCTCCCCAGAGTTGTCCTCCTCGTCCAATGCCACCACCACCTCCGCGCTGGCCCCGTCTCCAGATGTTCCACCAAAAAGTACATTTAATAATGTTAGAATACACCACTCACTACTATATAATATTTGGTCTAGGAGGAAGAAAGAAATGTGAAAAAAAGTGTACAATTTAATAATTTTTGACTGTGTACTCTAGAGTAAAAATGTCCCTTTTTCCAGGGAAGGCTGTTGTCTTGCTGCACTTTTTGGCACAACTGATGAATGTTTGCTTTTTACTTTTTAACACGCACCACTTTTTCTCCTAACAGACAGAACCTTGACTTCTAAGAACACGAGCAGGATCAAGTTCAAACCAGGTGAGAGCTCGGCTCGACCACAAGAAATGTGTCCAATTAATCGTCAGCACTAAGCACTTTTCCATTTTCAGTTACACGTTCACTTTTATGACAAACTTGAATTCAATAAATGTGTTTACTTTTAATAAAGCTTTTAAACTTAAATAGACTCTGTGGTTTTTGGTCCTCCAGACTAGAGTGGATGAGCTAAAGGTTTTCGAATTTTTGCAAGCATGAGTCCGTGCCTCTGCCATCGGTGACTTTGGGAGCTAAATGACTCTGCCACACTATCTAGTCAGTAAGGAGATTGGGGGTTCAACTACAAAGTCTGTTATCACTGAGGTATGTGGAAAGTCTAACAGTTAAAGCACCTATTATAATTGATAAGCTAAGCGATGCATTATTTAGTGTCCATAGTTCTGTTTGTGCAGATTTGTCCCTGCAACAGTAGTAGAATGGATTGTCCTCCTATCCAAACCAAAAGTAAAGTAGTATCTTATTCTTTCTTGGTGGTGGTCATTCACCTTTTTATTGTTGGCAATGGTCAAAGCATAAACATTTAGAATACTTGAAAAGACATTATGGACAATCCCAGAGGACTACACTCAGTGCATAGAGCTATTGCTGACTAGAATGGGAGTCCAATGGAAATGCCAAATGTGCAATCTTAGTTAGCTACACAGACAGACTAATAAGAATAATCTAGTAATACCACACGGAGTCATAGTCGAGGCAGGATAAGAATTTAGATCCTGTCTACAAGAAGATCAAAGACGATTTAGAAAAAATCGAATGAGGAACGCTAGGAAAAAATAAGTACTCTATATTAAAATTAAAATTTACTGGGGCCAGCAAAGGAGCTCTCGACTGCCCGGTCCTGGCCTGCATCGACAACAGCACCCTCCTCCTCCTCCTCCTGTGTCCTCCTCTTGCCCCTGGGGGAAGCTGATGTACAACATGAAAGAAAGAAAAACAGAAAACATGGATGATATTTCTCAACCAAATCAAACATTTAAAAAAGAACTAACAAAGTAACAAAATATTTTTGCGAAATAGCAAATAGGGAACGACTCCACGGGATATATTATTGACCAATCTCATGTGGTCGACTACGTCATTACTTTAGTATTGCTTGATTTGCGGACCGTCGAATTGGAAACTACCCTATGTAACTCACTAAACAAAGTACTAAAAAGGTTTGCCTAGGATTGGCAGGCAGCAGTCCGCAGCACGCAAAGTGACAGCCAAAGTCCATCGTGATTGAAGATCAGCGACAACACTAAAGTTTCCTACTACATTCACCAGTCATTAAAATACTCAAACTATTAATCCACCACCACTATTTCTTCTTATCGCCATGTGTACAAAGGAAGGACTGGACTTGAGTCTGTAGGGGCTGATTTAGAAGGCCCTTGAGGCTCTTTTGCTCCATTGTTGCGTGACTTTTGTGACGCAGCGACAGCACAAAAGAGGCGCAATGGTGCGGCGTATATTAACAACGTGACGCATCTGGGAGATGCATCACGTTGTAAAGCCCTGCGCCAATAGGGGTGTTCCGGCGCAAGGGAGGGCGTTCCTGCGCAGGAACGCATCCTAAAAGTGGCTGAGGGAAATCTACAAGATTTCAATCAGTCACTTTGAGGACAATGATGCGTGACTCAAACCCTGCGCCTGCTTGAAGCAGACGTACGGCTTGACGCAGCATTGGGGAGATAGGGCACCCCAGAGCATTGATGGAGCTGCACCATCGTTGCGACGCAACTCCAGTAATGCGCCGCCTTTACGGCACAGATGCGTAACGCTTTGGTGACGTTTTGGGCCCATGGCGCGCCGCATTGTAAATACGGCGCACCATGGGTGATGGTGGCGTGACGCACAATTACTGGCGCATCCCTGCAACTTTGCAGGGATGCGCCGGTAATTAAAAATCTGAACCTTAGTGTGTAGCATTACGCAGTTCTTTCAACTACACTCATACATAATTTCACAGGCCAATGAAATGAACACAAAATCTAAAACAAATAAGCATAGTAGCAACACTACTGAGAAGAAGGAGAGCAGTGTACCTGAAATGCACAGAAGATTTTGAAATAAAATTTACCTACAATGTAATGAGCAGCATTATTGCTCTTGGTAAAAAACAAAAATTTGCAATATAATAACACAGCAGGAGAAAACATAGTAGTAAAGACATAGCTACTACTACTCACCAAGCCCGGGGATCTCAAGGCCAAGGAGGTCGAGCAGATCTCGCTCACGGGTCAGGACATCTGTCCAGCGGTGGGTGGCCTGGTTGTAGGTGCGCCAGACCCGAGAGTGGTGGTAAATGGCCTGGCACACCTTCTCCCACCGCTTCCGGCGCTCCCGGGCCCCGTACCCGGCACTGATCTTGCCGCCTCCCATGATGGTCCTCCCGAGGCGGCGCTGAACATAAAAAATGAGTTGGGCCACCTCCTCCGGGGTAAAGATCTCCCGTGGCATCACTAGCTCCCCCCTCAAACGCCCGCACGGGAGCCGGACACGGGGTGCGGGACCCTTCCCCTTCTCGGGATGCTTCCCGGCTCCCTTCACCATGGTCTGGGCGGAAAGGAATAAAGAAAATAGAATAGGGAAGAAAAGAAAAGAAAAGAGTTTACAAAAGTCGTTTAAAATTAACCAAAAGTAGCAGTAAACACAAAAATATAGGGCTAGAAAAATAGAGGGATAGATAATAAGTAAAATAGATAAAAAAAAACTTCAAACAAGCAAAGGATGGCAGAGATTGACAGAGGATACAAAGACCATGCCCAGAACCATAGCAATGAATGAGAAACAAGATGGCCGCGCCCGTTCACGACCGCGCGGGTAAGTTCGCGCGAGATTTTCCTTGCGAACACGCGCGAGACTGTACTGGCAAGCCGCGGACTTTGCGAGATTACACTTCGCGCCCGGAAACGGAAATACGTCAGGCAAACAAGATGGCTGCGCCCTTGAACGACCGCGAGGGTAACTTCGCGTCTTGCGCTACGAGCGGCTCTCAAAAACGCACAAAACCTTGCCAACTAACACACCGCAAAAAAAACAAATTGCATATTCGCACAAATTTGCGGCTTCCGAATCCGATCTCGCGCGTGTTCGCACCCCGCGAACCCCGCGAAATTGCAGAAAAACGAGTTTTTCAAAACTGAAAGCACTCGGCAGGGGCAAGAGTTCAAACTCATCATTAGTAACAATTCCCGGTAGTGCTTCCTGACTGGGGCCCCTCCAGAATTCAGTTGCTAGTTGCAACAATTGTATGACCCTGCTCTGACCCTCACAGCAGGCTCATACAATAGCTACAAGTAGGCCACAAAGAAGGTCCTGGGGAAAAAAAATGCACTGCAACAGAAAGGAAAATTACAGATAAGGAAGCAGGTGCCAGACTGGAATTTTAAAACAGTGACACATTAATAAACTAACCCCAAATTAATTCATCTCAGTTGAAGCAGGGCTGGTGTGCTTGCTTTTCCCCCCCATAATCTACAGTAATGATGAACCAGAGGGTGGCATTGATGTAACAGAGGGTTGCAGTGGTGAAACAGAGGGTGCTGGGAACCTGTGATGATGAACCAGACGTAGAAACAATATAATTTGCGACCGTTGCGCGACGAAATGTAAGTTCGCAATTGCGAACTGGTACGAAACCCTCGCGAACTGGCAGAAATCCTTGCGAACACAAAAAAAATAAAAATCCGCAAATTCGCAAGAATTCGCGGATTTTGCGGATTGCGAGTTCGCAAATCCGCAAAATTCGCGAACGCGAGATTCGCAAAATTCGCCCATGCTTAAGTGGCCTACAGTTAAGGCGCATGGCCCACATTCAAGGAGCGTGCCCTTTCATGAAACACTATTTGATTACTCTTGAGGTCTAATTCGTAGAGAAATATTTAGTAAATTAAGCCTTTTAAAGCTTACAGAGCAAGTAGCATTGGTAAAGACTGGGAGCACTGCAGTTCTGATAACTGAATACTTACTTGCAGTCTTAACGCCCTGCACAATGTCGTTAGATACTCTTTCCCAACCAGCTATGTGCTAGACTCTAATCATCACATAAATCAGAAATCTAGTACAAAGTCAAGGAGAAAGGGTAAGACTGGAATCTCTGGGAACAGAACATGTAATAACAAAAGTAAGAATTCACAAATGAGGAAAAGGCAGTCTGGGGTGTAAAGAATGCTGAAAAAATGTATCTGTGCAATCTAGTCATAACTTTATTTCACAGCCAGCAGGTGATGTCTATATAAAAAAAACACAGTTTTATTCATATCTGTTGCTGCCTTCAAGTCTGGGCCCTGAGGAGACTGAGGATTACTCAATTAACCATGAAAATTATAGAAAATCTGCAAAAAGGAATTCTAACCTGAACATGCTAGAAAAGTGAATTCTTCTGCACAGAGAAAGAAGTGCCAAGTTTGCAAATGTTGCTTAGGCCTCGAACAAGGCTTAGCTTAGAATGAGGCTAAACAGCTCTCTTTTGAGAAAGCACATTACACAAAGTCTTAGACATGTCCTGAAATCAACACACAAACATGTTGCCACATTAGAGTGCAGTCAGACCTACACACTACAAACAAAAACTAACCAAAACATACTAATTAATATTTTTGCCATATAGAGAAATATGCCCCTTGTGCGCATTTTGGATGAGGCCTTTAAAATAAAGATACATTGTTAACTGGCACACAAATGAATCAGTAAATTGTGCAAAGAAATGGTAAACAAAATGGTTTCTATCTGTTCCTTCTTGCTTCAGAGGAAGGGATCGGCTAGCAACACATTGCATTTCTGGGTGCTGGATGTGGCAAGTCAAGTAAACCTTTGAGGAAGACCTACTGCACTGAGTCTAGTGCAGTATTTTCTGGGTTCGGTGGGACGATGATTGAGGCGCACTAGATGTAGCTTTGAGTACTGCTTTACTCAGCCTACTTTGGTCAGCCCTGTGGAGAGTGGAATGCCAAGGGAATTAGATGGCCCCTCTTGAGTTAGAGCTTGGCAGGGTGGTGCATCTGGTTAGAAGAGTAACCAAATAGAAAAGGCAGGGTGAACACTCTGTAGTTCTGTATGGGAGGGTCAGGACTGGGGTGACCAACTGGCATGGGTGCAAATTCAGGATGGGGAGTGTACAAATTCAGGACAAAGGGTCAAAATTCAGAACAAAACTTCAGGACAAAAGGTAAGTTTTACAGACCCATTAGAGGAGGTTGTGCATTATTATGTAAGTAAGTAAATAGACAACCATTTAAGCACTAGTCAAAATAAGTTTATATCAGGTTGAACCAATCGTGTACTTCACGGTTTTTCAGTATGCACGCAGCTTTGATGAACTGTGCAGGTCTTTTTGTGATATTTCATATGATAATAATCTATATATATGGTTACAGCACTGGGTTGTCCAGTCTGATATTTTGTTTACAATTCATGGTTCTGAGCAAGCATGTTTGGTGAGAGAAATGGTTGGGAAGATCTGCTTGGATAGTCATTGTGAGATGTAAAGTGGCAAACATAAGATGCCGCTAATCCAGATCCAAACATATTCAACCATTTGCAAACCTATCCATCATGTATTCTTCCATCCATCATTTCACTCATCCATCCCTCCATCCACCTTTTTACTCATCCATCCATTAGCCACCCATTCATCCACTCTTCCACCCATCCATCTATTCACTCATCCATCCATTTACCCTTTCACCCATCCAGCCACCCTTTCACTTACTCATCCATCCACCCAGTCACTCATCCTTCCACACATTCACCCTTTCAGTCATCCACACATCCATCCTCACTTTTTCTCTCCATCCACCCTTTCACCTAATCCATCCCTTCACTCATCCATCTAGCCATTTTCCCTCTCACCCATCCAGCCACCCTTTCACTTTCTTATCCATCCACCCAGTCACTCATCCTTCCACCTATTCACCCTTTCAGTCATCCATCCTCCCTTTCTCTCTCCATCGACTCTTTCACTTAGCCATCCATCCTTCCTTCCATCCACCCAACTATCCATCTACTCATCCACTCATGCATCCATCCATTGACCCTATCACTCATCCATCCTTTCAATCATCCATCCATCTTTTCTCTCATCCATCCTTTCACTCCTTCACTCATCTATTCAATCTTTTGCCCATGTACCCTCCCTTTCACTCACTCATCCATCCTTACGGCCACCCTTTCACACATCTGTTCATCCATTCACTCTTTCACTTATCAATTAATCAATCCATCCATCATTTCACTCATCCATCCACCCATTCTCTCTCATCATCCATCCATTCACCCTTTCATTCATCCATTCATCCTTTCACTGATCCATTCAGCCATACCTTCACTTACTCTCTCACCCACCTTTTCACAATAATTGTGAGCTGAGCCTTTGTCTGCAGAGTTGCAGACAGAAGAGACTCATCAGGAACTCACCCCTTGCTGTAGTTCTTAAAGCAAAGGGAGGGGTTCAAGATGCCCCTGCACATAGTCAATCTGAAACCTTGGAAGACATGAGTCATGCATGATGCACAGTGCCAGGCCCTGAGGTGTCTGTGACATGGTGTTGTTTCCAGGGCTTTAAGTGGGATGACAAAACTGAGGGGTCTCTCCAAAGGGGGTGTTCAATGTAATTAAGGGCGTAGCTTAAAACAACTAAGCTACAAATCTGTACTTAGCACAGTGTGCCGCCCGACTGCTATTTTGCTGCTTCTGTCATTGCGTTCAGATATATAATACAGCAAGTAATGTTACACCTACAACAAGCCAGAACTATAGGTTTTGTCAATGGTTGTTAGTTGCATAAAATAGAAAAGCTGCAGCCATGACTTCCTTGAATGTAATATTGAAAATGCATCAGTTCTAAAATGATGACACTGAGAAAGAACTAGGGGCCAGATGTAGAAGCCCTAATACGGGTCGGAAACGGACGATTTTGCCCGTTTCCGACCGGTATTAGGGTTTTCAGATGTAGGGCATGCATTTACAGAATCGGTATTTTACCGATTCTGTAATTACCGATTCGGTAAAATTACCGAATCGGTAAATACAGACTCAGTAAAATACAGATTCTGTAAATGCAGATGTAGCTGGCACATGTCAGAGTGCCACAGGGCTTTAAGAATCTGTATTTTACCACTCAATCCAATTGGGTGGTAAAATACCGAATCCAGGTGTGCATGCACACCTGTGCATGCACACCTGTGCCATGTGACACACAGACATGCCCATAGGGCATGTATGTGTGCCACATGGCACACAAGCCTGTAATTGGGGTGCTAGAGGGTGTCAAAGTGATACCCCCTGCACCCATGCAAGAATAGGTAATTACCGAATCGGTAAATACCGATTCGGTATTCCACATTGATTCCTATGGGCTTCAAGGCCATAGGAATCAATGGGGGATACCGATTCGGTATTTACAGAATCGCTAAATACCGAATCTTACAGATTCGGTATTTACCGAATCAGATTTACCTACATTTCCCCCTCTAATTTACCACTTCTTAAATACCGAATCGGTATGATTTACCTACATCGCGCCCTATAACCCTTTTTTTTTTAACTTCTTGCACCGCCTTATTTTGATTAACTGGATTCTCTTGTAGCAGCAAGGATGTTATTGTGCATTTCTTCCTTCTGACAGGATGCCCGAGGCAGTAGGAGGCCACAACATTCTTTAAAGCCCAGACTGACCCATTGTCATTCTGTATGTGGCAATCAGCCGCATACAGAATGACAATGGGCGGGTCGGGCTGCTCTTGCGCTCAGAGGAGTGCCAGGCGGCCCCATCAGGGAGTTGAGGCTTCTGGCAGGGGAACAGTGCTGTTCCCCAAAGGCCAAAATTACGGACAAAAGACATCCGTAAAAGGGATCATCAAGGACAACGGACGTGAGGTTCCAATTACGGATGGTCCGTGAAATTTACGGACGGTTAGTCACCCTAGTCGGAACTGTCTTCTTCCTGAGCCTTAGGAGTTGGACTGGGTCACTGAAGGCCTACACATGTATTCCTTCCACCTGGGAAGGATGGGAAAAGACTGGCACCTAAGGAGATGAAGATGAAGCAGCAGCCTGTTAAAGCAGGTTTTCTGGGCACCTGAGGGCTGGGCAGGTCTTTGCTTTCATCTCCTGCTGCAACTTCTGGATACGATCCTCCTGGTGGTGGGTGCTGTAGAGTCCAATTTGAAGTTGTCTGATGAAAGCTGCTGGCAAGCTGCTTTTATGTCCCTCACCTGGCTAACGTGGCCGTGGTAATCAGGAGGCGAAAAGGAAATCTATGGATTCTCACCCCCACTTCAATCCAGAAGCTGTGTCTTAATGCTGACCGAGAAAGGGGGTGTGGTCAGAGCAGTGAGTCAGAAACATATTTGCCTGCTGTTTTTCCACTCATGCAGGCAGTGAGTAAGGGGTGTGTCCATATGGAGGTGAGGCAGGAGCTGGGGAGGGAAAGGAAGGCCACAAACATCACCCAACAAGATCCCCCATTGAGGAGCGAGTCACTGGAAATTATGAATACTATGAAATGTTATCTTAGTGCAAGCTTAGACTCTCACAGAATAACAAAAAGAACATAGAAGTAGAATGGTGCACCCGATAAGAGGTACAGAATGACTTAAGGGTCAGAGCGCAGCCTCCACAACATAAGAAAACCAGAAGGGGAGGCACTAAGGGGAATTAAATTTAAAAAAAAAAATTTGCATCAGAAAAGCTGTGTTAAAAAATATGGACATGTTTTTATAAAGTGTCCTCTTTAATTGTCATGGTCCCTTTGCAGAATCATAAAGCATGAACAAATGGTTATTTTTTATAGTTGTTTTACCATTTGGCAGTTTTATATAGTGTAAATTCAGCCCAAGACAAAGGCTATTTGAGTTCTATTCATTAGTACCAATTACAGTACACATGATCTGATTTTTTATTTAAGGGCCTGGGCGAGGAAGTGATCTGCCCAGAATCACAGGTTGTTGAGCAGACGCTGGGACTCAAACTTGAATCCCCATCTCTGCAACTCTGGCGTTAGGCCACCTATGCCTATGCACAGACAAGGAATGAAAGTGGGAGGATACTGTTCTTGCGCAGGACACAAGGCCAAGGTGACAATGGCCTACATGCTGAGCAACTGAAAAACCAGCAAGGCCCTGGCCATCACAAAATTATTCGAGCCCTCCAGCACAAGAGCACCTGAAAAGCAGCGAAGCCCCTGCTATTACTAACATACTCAGCCCTCCTCAGACCTTCGGCTCAGGAGCACATGAACAGCAGTAAGGCCCCTGCGATTTGTAAATTAATCAGCACAAAACACAGCTGCTGGATCATCCACAGTAGCCGGGGGGGGGGGTCTGGCCCCCACAGCCAGACCCATTCTTCCTCGCCCACTGTGCCCTGAATGTGAGGGGCTGTGGGCGAGGTGTTACGACTAACACTGTTTCCCCGGCTGCGTGGGCCCCAGGGGGGCCAAGGTGAAAATGGCTCAAAAGGCCTGAGCAACACCTGGGCCCCAGGGAGGCCGATTCTTGTAAACAATCAACCCTCCCCAGCCCGGCCTCAGCGTGATTGCTTTGCAGGGCAGGGGGTGCAGTAGAGGCCACAGCTGATAATCGCTGTATGGCCGCACAGTGAAGCGCTTTCATTTCTGTCTCTGTCTCCTGTGCCCTCTGTGGGCCGTTTTTTTTCTCCCCTTTCCCAGTCGACAGAGAGCAGACAGCAGAGAGCACTCTCTGTGAACTGGGAAAGGGGAGAAAAAAAACGGCCCACAGAGGGCACTGAAACATAGGCCCTTCGGCCGATGCCCGAATGCCCGCAGTGCCAATCCGCCCCTGCTTGCCGGGGGTGGGGAGCCTGTGTCATAATGGCTCACTTGCTGGAGTGGAGGCGCCCTGCCTGGGGCCTTAATTATACTGTCTTAGGGAACTGTCGGCTCAGCACATGACCCGGAGCCGTAGACAGCGCTAGCGCCAGCTCAGCACAGCTTTTGCACAGGGGGGACGGCGTCCACCCGGTAAGACCCCTTAAAAGAAGTGGGGGGACGCCGTCCACCCGCGTGGTACCCCGACTCGAGCCCTGGACCTGTAAGCACAAAAGGGACCCCCATGAGGGGCACCAATGGGAGAGGGTGGATGGCGAAGGTGTGGAGGAGGATTAGTATGGCACAAAATTTAGTTTCGCCCAGGGCGCCATCTGAGAAAAGGCCAGTTCTGCCGGAACCGGAACACATGAAGTCCCTATTACATTCCCTCATAACATGTGGCCCTTTAAATTCCAATACCTATAAAAACACAGACCTGCCGACTCACACGGTGTCACCAGTGGCGTCACTAGGAGGTGCGGGGGGTGCGGACCGCACCAAGTGACACCCTCACATCGGGTGACACCATCTGCTTACGGTTACGCTGCAGGGGCGTAACACAAGCCCCCGCAGCCCCCGTGGTGCGGGGGGCCCTGTGCTCCAGAGGCCCCTCCACCGTCAGCCAGCAACCACGTCTTTGCACTCTGACTTTTCCTTCTGGCGTGCCCTTAGAAGACGAGAAAAGTGTCCAGTTCTTCTGCCGCAAGCAGCTGCCAGCCCCTCTGTTTGTTCCCCTCTTCCCTCTCTTTCTTCTCGCTCCGCCTCATTTAGTGAAATTGTGGAAACCGAGACTTCAAGAAACAGGTATTACCTTCTGTTACCTCCTTTTGTTTATTTTTTCCCCTGTGAAATGGATCTAAAAAAGGAAAACAGTTTTGCTGGAAACTGTGTCTTTTACTGACATTTTTAAATTTCTACTGCAGCCTCAGGGTGGAGAGAAATAAAGCATTGCAAATATGAAAAATAAGCAACTAACTAACGAAAACAAGACAAAGTGGTTGCAAGGTGGCCACATTGATTTTTTCACACTTAAACACATTAGCGCCACTTTACAGTGTTGGACAGAGAAGCGCTACTTTTGTTTTCTCCTCTCTTTGAACAATATTGTTTCCCCTGGGTGGGAAAGTGTACCTTTCCTGGAGGTACTGAAATACCTGCTGGATGTGTGAATTGGAAAAAAATGTGTACAGCGGCTGCGTGTTCACAAATGTGGTCTTTTTAAACCACACTGTCTATGTTTTGTAATGAAATAAAAAATGGACACTGAAACGGGTCCTTCCTGAGCCCTTTAGTCATTGCCTTAACTTTTCAGGCAAAAGCACTCACTAATTTCTGAATAATGAGTGTAAAAGGAAAAAGGTAACCATGTTATTCCTTCTTTGTATAACAAAGCTCTGCTCGAAGGTGAGGGCGAGTGTGTCTTCTGTGTCAGTGTCGCACACACAAATGCAATGCACTATTCAGGAGTTATTTCAGTCACTTTGTGAAGAGCGAGAACTGTGAGGGGGAAACCATGGGGTGGTGGTGAAGGCAACGAGGAAAGGGTTAAAAGAGCAGCACACGGGAGAGGGGGGGTACAGGCGGGGGAGGGGGTGCAGGCGGAGGGGGAGGGATGGTGCAGGCAGAGAGGGAGATGGTGCAGGCTAAGTGTGAGATGGTGCAGGCGGAAGGGTGAGATGGTGCAGGCAGAGGGAGAGATGGTGCAGGCAGGGAGTGAAATGGTGCAGGCAGAGGGGAGATGGTGCAGGCAGAGGGGAAATGGTGCAGGCAGAGGGAGAGATGGGCCATCCTGTAAGTTGTGAGGGGGTGACACCATGAGTTACCCGCCCCGGGTGACACCAGCCCTAGTGACGCCACTGGGTGTCACCCTGTGTCACCAGCCGCGGCCACCGCAGGTAAGAGCGGGGGGGCCGGGTGGGGGGATTTCGAGTGACGACAATGAAGGAAAATTAGCTAAATAATGAATTTGCCCCATGGTCGTCTCTCAAAATCCCCCCACCCAACAGCACCGCTCTTACCTGCAGCAGCCGCGGCTGTGTGTCACCTGATTTACATTCCCTTCACAAGATCACCCAGTGAGAAGCTGACATCACGAGGTGGCAGGCGAGGCAAGCTGGAAACCACTACACAACGTGACTTTTCAGCTCGTCTTGCAGGTGGTAAGCAGCCGATTGAACGTTAAGAGGTGTGAAAAGACCCCGGGACATCGGCGGCAGCCTCAGCCGCCCTTTGGTGGTTCTTTTTGCAAGAGGATGTGGTGGGAGTTGTGGAGGGCCGGGTACCCTCGACACGAGGCCTCACTCTCTAAGGCCACGCCCCTCTTTACACTGAAATATTTAGTTGTAGGTTGGCAAGTCTGAAAATACCTGTTTGCCCAGGCTTCGGAACTAGGAGTAAGGCGGGCTTTGAACAAGTGTGGCCCTCAAAATTAAACTTTAGCAGCTCAAACCTGCCTGTATTTAACTCTGAAAAAAGCACAGGTAATTACTCAAAATTGCATTTTTTTTTAATAAAGCACCAAAATCTGAATGGTATGCCCCAAAAATCTGGTAATGGGTGATAATTATTGGACCCAAAAAACTCTGACCCTAGCGGAATTTGAATCGATAATTGCTGTTATTATGCACTCCGATTCTCCAGAGTGCATAAAGTGATGGTAACAAGTATTTAGCAGAACTGGAGCATACGTTTTTGGGTGATAAAACCGTCGATTTCCCAGTGAAAAGTCCCTCCACGAAGTCTCTTACTTCCTGTGCTTTAATGTTATCCGGTGTACCAGATGCGTCCTCAAGGCATATTTTTCCATCTCAAATAGAAAAGTGTGGGAGATAAGAAAAGTTGACAGTACTGATCCACAACTGAACAATTTATTCTCTTTGATGAAGCAGAATTAAATTGATAAAAATCGAACAATACAACAAAAGGATTATGTGAAGGCATGGTCTAGCCTTGAGAGACCAATGAATACATTTGAATATTTAACAGAAGGTAAGGTGATGACTCTTGCTTCAGCTGTCCTGTTTGACAAAAGAAAACTGTACTGTTCTTTTATTGACTGTAGTGCAGCTTTTGACCAGGTAGATACATCATTAGTCAGGAGAAAGCTAATCAAATTAGGTGTTGACCCACCCTTGCTGGAGCAGGCTAGAGCCTTACACCCTGAGATTTGGGTCAACATTCAGATCAATGAGAGTTGCTCTCAGAAATAGCAACCTCTAACAGTCATTGTCAGGGTGTATACTTGTGCCCGGCCTATTCAATCTGTGCGTGGCAAATCTTGCCAAAACACATGGAAAATTCACATATTTCTCTCGTCTCTTAGGGCTGCCTAGAATTTGCATGCTGGCCTACGTGCAGGATTAATACTTTTGGACCAAATTCCCATTAACCTTTATAGATTGTTGAATTTGCTAATAATCTATAATCTCAACAACAAACTGACAATGAATAACTCCAAACCTATTTTCATTTAGAAGAAGTAACAGTAATTACACATGGTCCGATTATGAGTCGAAATGGTACATGGTCACAAATATTTAGGAGTCACCTTTGGCTAACATCTAACCTGGGAATATTACTTTAGGTCATTTGTAGTAAGTACCACAAGACTCTGTAGCTGTTTAATATGTTTCAACAATCAGTACTTCAGGAGCACTAGTTCCCATTTGCTGAAGGTCATCGAGTCAACAGCGATCTCGATGATGCTATATTCTAGATATGTATTTATTCTTCAGGGCGAAACCTCCACACGTAGGTATGGGAATAGTATTTTGCAGTAGGTTAGCTGTACTATAGTGGTACTACTAATCATACTACACAATGCAGTTTGCAAACAGGCCCCATGGTGATTATTGCCTGGATCATTTGTAAATATAGGAAAATCAAAAATGACCATAGGTTTGTTCCAATTCCCACCTTGCCTTGTAAATGCCCTTGCATGAAATTTCTGGAGTTCTTTGTTCAGTAAGTCTTATTAACCCATTTACACTTGTGTTTTTTTTCTGATTGTCTACTAGGATAGGGGAGCCTACCGAACTTGGCGGCATTGTGTCCTTCCTCTGCTCATCCGATGCCTCCTTCATTACCGGAGAGACCATAGTAGCAGCCGGTGGTGGCAGCTTCCGACTCTGAAAGCCTTCGTGGATATCAGGATTGTTGATGTGGTCACAGTTTAGAAAATCTGCCCTGGGGTATATCATCTTCTGTAGTGAGAAACTTTTTCACAATTTGAGACTGTCTCAAGTCCTAGTTGCCTTTCAAGGCATTTTCAATGAAAGCCTCTCTAGGAGGTACCTCATTTTTTTGTCAGAGCGAGCAGTATTCTACAGTTCGTCCATATGAGAGATTAGCTATGTGAGTTTGAGAAAAATAGTGAATTGCAAGTGGTCTGACACCAGTATGACAATACGTTAACCATGCTGGGCTGCCTTTTCTGCCATTTTAATACTAAGGAGAAGGTCTCATTGACGATATAAAGTATTAAAGTATGCTTTATGTTTTAGGTGGGGCATGCCTTTTATTTAAAAAAATTAAGCATGTCTTCTAGCCAAAATATTATATTGCATCTGTTTTGTCTTGCCTCTTTAAATGATTTAATTGTATCTCTAACTGTGTTGTCGGTAAACTGGCGTTTGCTGGTCGTGTCAATAAAGATTGTTCCCACTGATTTTTTTAATCAGTTGATAAAGGAAGAGCTGAGATTGTTTAACACCTTTTACTCTGAAAGAACATCACAATGCATACAACTTGAATCCCAGCTTGCACAACCTACTACATGACTTGTATTTATCGCCAATTGTGTTAGGAAGCTATTAATATTCAGCCATATCCATATATTCAGTAGTAGTTTTTCACAAACAAGTTTGTAAATACTTGATGAAAAAAATAATTATTTTAACTGACTATTTATGCAGCACACAGCACAGACTGATTTTCTGGACACATTTATATGCCGATTTCTGTGATCATGGTGAATGAACCGTGCACCTGTAGGGGCCAGACTCTATCTAGATTTTTCCTTACCAATCTTTAGAATCTGTGGTCTATTGGACCGTTATTGTCTGCTAAGAAGTGTAGAGAGAAGATCACAAAATTCATAACTCACGTCAACTTTGTGAATGAACAATCAAGACAATTTAGAGAACCACTGACTACAAAACAAAGTTTAAAGAATTTATTAGAAAGACAGAAATAACTAAACATACAAGCACCTCAGCAAGAGGTTCAGAAAATAAACCGGCACTAATACAAACATAATCCTACGCAAGAGTCTCAGACAACTCAATATGAGAATTAGCGTAAATTCCAAAAGCATCAGGCAAACAATGACAGTCCCAACTTGGAGCCTTGTCTGCATTTGCTCAAAGAAGAAAAAAGTTAGTCTGTCCATACACTAACTCTAAGGTGACATCCTTACTTAGCATTCCCTCCCACAGGTAAGAGAAATGGTGTCAGCAGTGAAGACTTCCTAAGAAGTACACTCACTTTCCTCAGGTAAGTAGCCTAAGTTACAGAGTTCGTTCTAAGATGCTCCTTCCTACATCCCTCTCCTCAAAGTCTGCTTCAAGTCTGATCTCCACCCTCGGGGTGCTGTCCCTAATACAAAATCCCCAAAACAGTAAACACGCCTGTTAGAAGATAAATGATGGCAGCAACAAGGGTCTTATGATGCAACTTTATTAACCATCCTAGTCTCCAACAACCGCTCACTCTCAACGTTCTAAGGGGTGAGTTTTCACAGGTGAAACCAATAGGAGGGGAAAAGGAGGGGTGGACAGAACGTACCAACTCGGGCATAACTACAACACTCCTCCCTTCCTATACAATGAAGAGGATGTATAAAGAGCGTAAATTTCAGGAGATGGCAAGGAAAGGCAAGGGGAAAGGAACACATAGATACGGGAAATGTATACATCCGTGAATATGGAATATGAGAACATTACAGTCACAATACAGATCTTCCGATTTTATCACAGCTCCACCTCTGCCCATTCTCGAGTTGTACAACATTGTTGCGGGCTTTGACAATGCGGCACGGGGAATAGAACTTACTCTGGGTGTGCCAGTCCTTTGTATCTCGCTTGACTTGTATCACATCGCCAGCTTTCCACCTTGGTACTTTTACCCCCTGCTTCTGATCATACCACCATTTGTACTTTGTTTGATGCAGCTCTACCTTCCTACTGATGTCTTCCTTGTTGAGATCTGCCTCTTTACCTCCCTCCAGCCAACCTGAGTTGAGCTTGGTGCACAGTTCTCTCCTACGGAGTGAGACAAATGGGGAAACACATGACACTGGGTTAGGGGAGGATTGGTAGGCCCGCAAGCAATTTTGTAAGTGGCGTTCTACATTGTGACTGTTGGCCACAGCTAATTGAATGTGTTCTTTTATCATCCTGTTAGCTCGCTCCACAAGGCCATTGGCTATTGGACAATAGAGTGCTGCCAATTCATGTTTTATGTTCAAGTTGTCTAGAAACTTCTTCATGGCTAGTGAGGTGAACTGCACCCCGTTGTCCGTGATAAGAGTTGAAGGTATACCCTCCTTACAGAATGCATCTTTGAGGAATTCCAACACCGTATTGGTGTTGACACGATGCACAAACTTCTGGTTGATCCAATGTGAGGTGTGGTCGATTAGGACGATCATGAACCGCTTTTGGATGCCCAGGTTGTCCATGGACCCAATGATGTCCATGGCTAGTTTTTTCCATGGCTCTGTCGGTATTCTGACTGGAGATAATGGTGATCTATGCACTTTCTTGGTCTTGTCACTTTTGGCACAGCTTATACATTCCTTGACTTCCTGCTCTGTCATGGTGTCCATCTTGGAGAACCAAAATGTCGCCCTGACTCTCCGCTTCGTGATGCTGCGCCCCAAGTGGCCTTCGTGCGCCAATTTTATGATCCTTTTCCGGATTCCTGCTGGTGGTATCACTCTGCCTTGGCGGTACACTCTGTTACTCATGATGCTCAGCTCGTTTCTGATTTCCCAGAATTCTTTGAGTTCCTCTTCAAGCTCAATTTCTTTTTTCGGGCCACCCTTTTACTATGATGTTTCTGAGCCTTTGTAGCTCCTTATCTTCTTCCATTGACTTGTTCCATACTCCTTCTGTGATGGCTGAGTCATCTACTACCATGATGGGGTTATCCAGTATTTCTTCTTGTACTTCTGTATGCTGGGAGGACCACGATAAGTAATCAGCAATTTTGTTTTCTTCTCCTGGTAAGTACTCTACTTTGAAATTGAAGTTCTCAAGCCCCAATATCCATTTACTTACTCGAGAAGTACAGTTCTCAATTCCTTTCACTGTAAAGATTGAGGTGAGAGGCTTGTGGTCCAACCTGATGGTGAATGGCAGACCCCACAAGAAGAATCTAAAGTGCCTCACCGCCCAGAAACACTTCAGAGCTTCTTTCTCAATTATGGAGTAATTGTGTTCTGCGCTAGAGAGACAACGGGAAGCAAACACAACTATCTTCTCTTCTTTTCCTTCTTTTTGTATTAGGGTTGCCCCTAAACCCTTGTTTGAGGCATCTGTTGCGAGGATGGTCTTCTTCCTGGTGTCGAACGTCCCTAATGCCTGTGAGTTCAGGATTTCCTCCTTTAATCCGTCCATGACACCCATGTGTTGCTCTTCCCATACAAAATCTCTGTTCTTCTTCAACATGTCACATATCGGCTCACATTTTGCCGCAAAGTTTTTGATGTATTTGGTCATGTACTCCATGAGCCCAATGAAGGACTTGAGTTCCTCTTTCTTCTTTGGGTAAGGGGCATCCCTTACTGCCTTGAGTAAGTTGTTTTTTGGCCTGAACCCTTCCTCTGAAATTGAGTGTCCCAAATAATCAACTGTAGTCACTTTTATTCTGCATTTGTTCCTTTGTACCATTAATCCGGCACTCGTTAACTTCTGGAATACCAACCTAAGGGAGTCATCATGTTCCTCTATGCTGCGTCCAAAGACCAAGATGTCGTCCTGGAAACACATCGATCGGTAACCCCTTTAAGGATTAGCTGCATTATTTTCTGGAAGACCGCCGCAGCTAACACTAATCCGAAAGACATCCTCTTGAACATGAACGCCCCATGGGGGGTTATAAACGCAGTGAGGGGCCTGGATTCTGGGTGAAGATCCACCTGGTGATACGCCATCGACAGATCTATCACGCTAAAGAATTTTGCCTGTTCCATGGTGCTGAGCATTTCGTTTATGTTCGGTAGAGGGTGCCTCTCCACCCAAATGTTTTCGTTGAGACTGCGTAGGTCCACACATAAGTGCATACCTTCCCCATTGGCCTTGGCTGCGATGACTACAGGGGCCAACCATTCCCAGCAATCCACAGGTTGTATGATTCCCATGTCACACAGCTTGTTCAGTTCTTCCTTCAAAGGTTCTCTCATTAGTTGTGGCACTGGACGCAGTTTGTGGACCACTAGTTTCGCACTGGATTTGAGTTTAATCTTGTGTTGGAATTCGTGGAGGCAGCCTAATCCTTCTTTGAACAGATTGGAAAACTATTCACAGATGGTGTCACCATCGCTGGTCTCCTTAGTGAGTAGAACTTGTTCTTTGCTATTGGGGTCCAGAATGATACCTAGCGCCTTCTGGTGCTGCCACCCTAACAAGTTGGAACCAGACTCTACGATGTATCTTTTCTCAAAAGCTCTTCTGTTTTTTTATTGAATTTTCATCTCTTTCATTCCCATGAGAGGTAGGGGTTCCTTGCTGTACCCCGTGGGAGAGATGTGGGGTTCCTGTAGGGATGTTATAGATTCTTCCTTGTTTAGAAGGGTGAAAGAGTAGCACGAATCTGCGTACATGGTAACATTCTTGTTGTTCAATAGTACCTCACATTTGGGATAAATTACATTAATCGATCCTACATTACTTTTAAGTTGTAGGACAAACTTCTTCTTGCTAAGTGATGCACAATTTACTTCTTTAATCTGGGCTCTCCCTCCTTCTTTCTCACTGTTTCTTATGTGCGGTTCCCCTTCCCTGCACACTCTTGCAAAATGCCCCCTCTTGTTAAATTTTTTACATGTTATGCTCTTCGCAGGGCACTTAGGGTTATTAGTAGCCCTGGGCGGAGTGGGGCTTCGCGGAGCTACGCGAAGTGGGCGAGAAACTACGCCCACCTCCGCACTCCGCGTAGCCCCACTCCGCAAAACCACTGGCCGCCAGCCCCGCCACCCGCCTCCCTCCCGCCCTCCCTAAATACTTTCAAATAAAGGAATGAAATAATTTAAAAAGCACTTACCTTGCCGCCACTGCCCGCCCCGTCCCCGGGGCTCGCTATCTTCCGTCTTCTTTAGTAATGCGCATGCGCGGGCGGCCGCGCATGCGCATTACTAAAGAAGATGGAAGACGGAAGATAACGAGCCCCGGGGACGCGGCGGGCAGCGGCGGCAAGGTAAGTGCTTTTTAAATTATTTCATTCCTTTATTTGAAAGTATTTAGGGAGGGCGGGAGGGAGGCGGGTGGCGGCCAGCTACGCTCCGTCTGCGGAGCGTGCGTAGTGCCGCCTGGCTCCGCCAGCTCCGCAAAATGCGGAGTAGGCGGCACTACGCACACTCCGTGCACGGAGCGTAGCTGGCCGCCCACCCCTAGTTATTAGCAAAATGGTTACTACTACCACACCTGTAACACTTTAAATTACTTTCTGTCTCAGTAGCCCTGCTGCTCAAATTTTCCTTAATTTTTACCTTGTACACTTCACTTTCTTCATCTTTCTCTTTGACATTTGCTACTACTTCGCTGCTACTCTTCATTTCCTTTATACACTTGGCAGTGTGCTCAATTGATTTGGCACTCTCAACAGCTTCTGTCAAGCAGGGATTCTTAGCTAAGAGTTTCTCTTGGATGCGTGTATTATTAGTGCAATGCACCACTGGTCCCTTATGAGTAAATCTATGAGGTTGCCAAACTCCCACAGTTGTGTGAGGCCCCACAAAGCAGCAATGAAATTCTGGACTGATTCCTGTGTACCTTGTGCCCTGTTAAAGAACTTATGGCGTTCCAGGACCACATTTATTTTATCTCCAAAATGCGTTTTCAATTTTTCCACAGTACACATAAACACATCTACCTCGCCCCCTTCCCCTCCACCTGCAGGTTCAGGTAAGGTTTCATAGCTTTTCTATCCATGCATTCCTAAATTGTGGAGAGGTATATGTTGCTTATGCAAGGGTGCAAAATGTACTCCGCCAATGGCTATAATGTATGATTCAAATTACTTGAACCATTCCTTCTAACAGATTTCTGGTTCACCTATTTCATTTAGGAAAGGGGGTGGTTGGCTCATGCTCTCAGCCGCCATCATGGAGACAATAGGATAGATATGATATGGTCCTAAGTAGGAAACTCTGGACCCACGAAAGGTACAAAGGGTCTCAGGATAATCACCCCCCTAACTTGGTGAACCCCCACTGGAATAAGTGAGAAAGGGTTGGAGGATGGGGCTACCATCCACGGAGAGTGGAAGATCCTGAAGAAAAACAGACTAAAACCAACAGGGATAACAAGGAATGTGAACTCAATAGGGAACCAAAGGAATCTTTAAAGTAAGTGGGTGGATATCTAATAGCAGAGAATCAATAAAATGTGAACGCCAGGCTTTGAAAATGACTGCCCAATATTCCAGATATGGTAATGTATAGCATAGGACACAGTACCTTACAACAATGTGCACACGAGAGGATGCTATATATTATGTTCTTGTTCCACAGTAGAGCAACACAGGCCAAATAAGTTCTGCCCGCCTTTGTAAACGCGCTGGATAGGAACTTTCCGTCCTGAGGAAATCCTCGAGGTTCCTTGAGTAAACAGTCCGTGTGTCAACACAGAACTCCAGCAAAGTATAACAATCCCACCTGCAGGTTGAAGATGGAACTGCACTTAGTTCGTGTACTCGGGGAAAGTGAAGCTGACGTACTTTCCCTTTCTAACAGGAGAATCCAGGACCTCTGACAGGATGCGGGGATGGCCATACGCCTCAAAACACGGCGAACTCCGAAAATCCATACAGGCGCTGGTCCCCAGATGAGCCCAAGTGAGCTGGATGGAAACGTATGACGAGCCCTTCTTCGCTGCCAGGACACCGCAGAGGCGATACGGGTCTGTCGCACTTGAGGGAACAAAAGGGCGACGCATCTTCCCTCACAGACAGGCTACTGTTGAAGACAACAGCACTGGTGTACTCGCAGGACTCCCCAGAAAATCAGGATATGCCTCGTGCAAAAGTTGCTGACAGCCCAAATAACAGTCTTTATGACGCTGTAGCTTCCGCCACGTATGACCATTCCAATCAAACTTCCCCAAAGATTTAGGCAATTTGCTTTGCCCGAGAACGTACCTGCTGTGAATTCACTTCTCGGCTGAGCGGACTCTGTGACATCGCTCTGACATGACCATGCAGCAACCTATGATCTCGCATTAAGGGTAGCTTGCTCACGCTGCGCTCCAATGTATAAAATTATCCCACTGCCGGCAGAACACACTCACTGCGATGTGTTGTAGGTCACTTCCCATCAAGGTTCACCATACACAGGATAGGGGTCCCACCACAATTCTCTGGATCGATAAAGTACACGGATGAATTCGGCAAGAAAGATGGTTTGGAGAAAAATTCAGAGCGGAGATGGTCACAACTGCCCCCTATGCAGTAGACGTCGCCAGTGTTAGAAGATAAATGATGACAGGAACAAGGATCTTATGATGCAACTTTATTAACCATCCTAGGGCCAGATGTAGGTGGTTAAATACCGGTCGGTAACGCCAAAATTCTGTGAATTTCAGCGTTACCAACCGGTATTTAGCCATGTGCGAAGTAGGTATTACCGAACGGCATTGGTAATAAGGAATCGGTAAAAATAAGGGAAACCAGTTCCCGATTCCTAATTTACCGATTGGTAGACAAAAATACTGAATCGGTAAATAAGGAATCGGTAAAAAATCGCAAATGCGATGCACCAAAAATCGGTAATACCGAATTTGCTAAAAATCGGTATTTAAGCATCAGTAATTAGCACTGACTCAAAGGAGGTGGTAATCAGGTGCACTGCATATAAACAGTCCCAAAATGCAACAGTGTGAACACAATGGCGGCCCTCTACGTGATAGCAAGGCATCTACGTTTGTGAGCAGCAGGACTGAGGATCTGGAGATGGGAGGAGTAGGTGTACAGACTGCGCATTACACTGTTCTAACTTACTGAGGATGAAATCCATGAGAGGTACAGGCTACACCCAAACCCCATCCTGGACTTGATACGGGACCTGCACCCATACCTGGAGCATCAGACAAAAAGGGAGCACGGCATACCAACACATCTGCAGGTGCTCTGTAGCCTGCACCTACTTGCATCAGGAAGTTACCAGGGTGTGATAACTGCGGCAGGTGGTGTGTCACAGAGGTGCTTGTCCCATTTGTCAACTCTTTTCTGAATGCCATGATGCAGAGAATGCATCACTACATCTGCTTCCCCAGCACACAGGCGGAACTGCAGAAGACAAAGCTGGATTTTTACCAAAAGGCACAATTCCCACATGTAATAGGGTGCATTGATGGGACCAACATTCCAATCTGCCCACCTGCAGCTACAGAATACATACACCGCAACCGCAAATCTACGCATTCCATCAACGTGCATGTGATATGTGATGCAGACTACATCATTACTGACATTGTGGCCAAGTTTCCAGGGAGTACCCATGACTCATACATAGTCAGGAACAGTGGGATCTACACAAGTCTGGCTGCTGGTGAATTCGGAGAAGGATACCTGCTAGGCAAATCAATGTGACACACCCTGACGTATACCTAGGATGAATGTATTTGTGACTCAAATTAATGGCACTTTTTTCCCATTTAGGTGACAGCGCATATGCCGTGTGGTCATTTATCCTAACTCCATACCTCAACCCATCCACCCCAAGTGAGAGTAGATACAATGTGGCACATAAAAGCACGTGCAACATTGTGGAGCGCACCTTTGGAAGACTAAAAAGCAGGTTCCGTTGCCTCCACAAAGTGGAGGTGCACATCAGTACTGCCCCATTATCTGCTGCAAAATAATAGCAACATGTGCAATGCTGCATAACCTTGCCACAAATAAAGGAACAGCAGTGGAACTAACGGACTCCAAGGACGAGGTGAGGACTGTTCACAGCCAGAGCACAGCGCAGCAGGTGTGGCAGCAGCACCGGATGGGAGACACAGATGGACTGAAATAAAACTCAACTATTTCTGAGTAAGTAAGGAGACATAACCAGTTACTGTATTTGAGTGATGGTGTTTAATGATCATAGCACACCACCAAGATCAAAAGCAGTGTCCATACAAACATGGGTTATGTCACCCATTTGAGTACAACCATATCATGGCTGGCTCTACTTTTTGTGCCCAAGCGCTGCACTGCCACGTTCCTTTGACACACTGTCCGCACTGCCAGTCTGTCCAGAGCCAGCCCTGGAAGTGAGGACTGACTGCCTTTGCCCTGCGGCGTCTGGAAGTTGTGTGGGCGCACTCTGTGGGGGACTGTGATCCTGCCCTGTTGGCATCCTCAGCCACTGTGGACTGGTGTCCCCCTGTGCTGTCCTCCTCGGACACCTCCATCTGCTGGAAGGGTGGCCACTGCATGCCTCCTGCCTGTCGGTGGTGGTGGTGTTGATGGTAGCGGTGGTGGGGTGGTGTGCCCTGCAGGTGACTGTACCTCCTCCTTTTGCCTCCTCTCTGTCCTGGGTACCTTTCCTCTGCTTCCCTCAGCAGCCCTGTGAGATGGCTCGCCTGTGAAGACAGAATGTACATATGCTCACTTATCTGGAAACAGTTGCATTGTAATAAATGTAATGCCTGCCAATCACACGGACTGTCCTCTGCTTGCTTATTGCTAATTAGTGTCACATGCCTTAAGGTTTGGTGGACTGATTGTTCTGACATGGGTTACTTCTGACTACATCTCCCATAATGCATTGCAGGTTATGAGTAAAACATGTACTGGAGTGGGAGTCCCTATGCCTCTCTGGGGATTGTTAGTAGGGAGGGGGGTTCACAGCATGCTGTGAATGCATCTTAGCTTGTTTGTTGGCAGCTCTGGCTAAGCTATCTGCATCGCCAACCCCACTCACACTCTCTGGATGGATGGTGGACTCAACCAGGAGATCTAGAGCAGTTGGTGCAGGTGCTGTGTTCCTCCCTCCACCAGTTTTGTTGGCCTGCTTCTGCCTCTCTGGCATCCTTGCCTTAGCAGTCTTCCTCAAATCGTACCATCTTTTCTTCAGGTCCTCAATGGAGCGCAGGGTGACTCAGATGGCACTGATTTTATCCTGTATTGCAAGTCAGATCTGCCTTTTTTTGAGACTCAGGCACGTGCAGGGACTACTTTCCAAAAAAACTATCATGGTCCTTGGTAACATCTTCAATGAGGACCTCCAGCTCTCTCTCACTGAATTTTTGTTTCCTTTTCCTTTCACCTGCCTCCTTCTCGCTCTACTGGTTTGCCATTTTGCTAGGTTTTTGTTGCAAAATAAAGCTGAGTTGCACCTGGCTTCTCTGCTCTGCTCCCTGCCTCACAGTCAGCTCCAGGTTCAGTGCAGCTTCTTGGGTGTGGCCACTTCCTGTTTGGGAGGTAATGGGGATACAAAGGATTGGGTGATTCCACAAATACCGATTTTTTAAATTACCGATTCAGTATTTACCGTTTCGGTATTGGGGATTCGGTGTTTACGATTTGGTAGTGGGGATTCTGTATTTTTTTTTCACCGATCCATTCTGAATCTCTATTTTTTAGCGATTCATACAGAACCAGTAATTTTTACCGATTCATTACGTACATCGGAAATACTGAGTCCTTAATAACGAATCAGTAAATTTTGCTATTCAGGACTCTGTATTTCTGGATTACCTACATCTGGTCCCTAGAATCCAACAACTGCTTCGCTCTCAATGTTCTAAGGTAAGCTTTCACAGGTGAAACCAATAGGAGGGGAAAAGGAGGGGTGGACAGAACGTACCAACTCGGGCATACCTACAACAACGTCCTAAACACACCCCTTCAGGCAGGTATTTCCTCCAGGATTTTTCCAGTAAACCTTCAGCTTCATCCAAAAACCGTTGCTGTGTCCTTGGGTCCCAGGCACCTTCTCCGCCAAATGTATCATTTACGCATTCCTCGTCACTCCCTCATAATTCAATTCTACCAGCCTAACTCCTAAACAAAGAATTATTCTACCTAACAAGATATGTGTCCTTGCACCTGCAACAGAAAGCGTATGAGAAAGCAACCTTGCACGCACACAAAGCGTGCCCATTATGCTAGTGGATTATGCTAGTTCCTTACTGGTTGGTTTGAATCAGGCGGAGATTGGGCGCTTACAACGGGTGCAGAACGCCGCAGCAAGAGCGGTGGTAGGCCTTCCAAGATTCTGTCCCACCTCCAGTACCCTGCGATCACTGCATTGGCTCCCGGTGGCCCAGCGGATCCAGTTTAAGGTCCTCTGCGTCGCCTATAAAATCTTGAAGGGGTCCCCAGCTATGATCTTGATGACCCTCCTCGCCCATTACACCCCAGCGCGACTTTTGAGATCTGCGGACCTAGAACTAGCTGTGGTGCCGCGCTTCAAGCGGAGCAGAGCTGGAGGACGCTCGTTTCGAGTGCGTGCGGCGGTCATGTGGAACTCCCTGCCCCCGGCGATTCGTGCTATGAGGGATCTGCTTTCCTTTCGCCGTGCGCTGAAAACCTTTTTATTCCCTTAGTTTGGTTACACTGTTTGTCTATTGTTTAGTTGTGTTGTGCAGCTGCCTTGTCGGGCGCCAGGACGCTCCTTAGCTGGAGCATCTGTGCGCCAAATAAAAACGCATAACATAACATAACATAACATAACAAAGCTACACTACAAATTCGACTGAGAAAAGGATCCTTCCCAAGGAAAAATACATTTCAGGCTTGCTCTGTGTGGCCAACATAGAAAATCACAATTAGGCCTCTACTAACGTTTAAATGCATTCCTAATAATACATCATAAGGGTTACATTGAAAGTCATTCTAAAGCATATTTCATTGCATTTCTAAAGCATTGCACTTTTCCATGTTAGAGCATCACGATTGTTTTATTAATAGGCAAACCTACATGTGCAATGTTAATAGGGCACGTTTTATCCTAATGCAACAATTTCACACATGAAGCAACATTTTCAACATTACTTAAGGCATATTCTTGGTTAAAGCACTACGTTAGTCTTTGAATAATAATGTGAGCACCTATCTACATATAGCAATATACTGGAGCAAGTACTACATTTCTAATGATCACACGTTAATACAGTCCTCTAAAGATGCGGGTGCTGACTACTCGTGATTATGATGCAACCCTACCAATTTCAGAATAACATGGGGCTCTATCAGTCCCCCCCTTTGATGACCTGTGTCATCACCAACTACACCATCCTTAGGGAAAGACCCGACTTAAACAGAACTTGTTGCCATCCATCCTCTCCTGAGCATCTCCATGTTTTTAAGGTTCTGATATTGACTGTCCTGCAGTCTCGCCATTCGCCTCTCTTGCACTCTCAGTGATCTCTCCATTCTGTTGGACTTATACCACTTGTAAGCCCTAATCAAACCCCACAATTCGATCACACATGCCACAACTATAATAAGAGGTTTCAACACATAGCCAATGAACCCTTTTCCCAAGCTCGCAAACCAACCTCCTACCTTACTAAATCCCTTGCCAACTTTTTTCCACACACCTTCTTCAGTCAAATCTTCAATCTCATGATGGATCGTAGTAATGATACTTATATGCTTCTCTAGGCCCTTGCTGTTATCTGGGATATAAGTACAGCATTCTTGGACCTTCGAAAGTTTACAGACTCCTCCCTCTTTTGCTAGAAGGACATCTAAAGCAAGACGATTTTTCAAAACCATCATCCTTATCGATAACTTCTCTCCTTCAACCAACACCAACAATTTAGCTGTATTCATCGACAATTCATCCACAACAGTCGCCAACCGTCTTATCTTCACATCATTCAAAATCACTCCCAATCCTGGTATCATTGCTCCAAACATATCTCCAATGATTGCTCCCGCACTTTCACCTCGTTTCACTCTTACATGATGTCCTCCTTCTAGAAGCTCCAAATCTTCTGCATGATAAATCTTGGGGAAAATGATCGCTAAATAACACGTTCCATACCATTTCGCAGGCAATCTCACATAGGCATTTCTTCCACAAACAAAATACACAGTTGGTATCACTTGCACCACACCTTGCAAAAAGTCCTTCGCTGAGTCTTCCATAGTGAAAACATGATCACACGTGGTCTATCCCACATTAACATTCTCATAATAATGGACATAATAATTTGGACACCTTATGCACAATTTCCCTTTCTGTTGTTCATCTAGTGCTATTGGACCATAACTCCCCTTTGACTTATGCAGCTTCTCCTCATCTGTCCAATCCACTCTACCTTGTCCTGAATCACACAACTGATTTTGTTTTCTGTATCTATCTTCTTCTTGATCTATAAACTTCTTCTCTACATCTGACAACACACACGTCAAATTAGGACGATGAGCATAAGCTGCATCTAACTCTGAAGTAGGTATAAGGTATTTCCCATCTTTATCTTCTGACTTGTAATAGTCATACTTATTCAGATGCTCATAAGCTGGTACCTTACAAAGCACTGCATCATAATTCGAAAAGAAATACTCAAAATGATTTTGTCCATAGAAAACGCTAAGCAACAAACTACACAAAATACCAGTCATCAAGGGAAGATGATATCTAACACCCTTATCTTATCTTATCTTATCTTATCTTAATGTTTTGGTGAAGCGCTACAGCTGCCCCGGCAATGAGGCGTCCCGGCGCTGAAACCCAGATCCAATCCTAAGTTAGAGGGTCCGAGGACAGAGGAAAGTTTACAGGCAAGGGAATAGAAGAGTTTTCACTGCCTTCCGGAAAGCAGATAGGTTGTCTATCGCGCGAATATGATGTGGTAGTTCATTCCACATCTTGGCTCCCAGGAACCTAAAGGAGCGTCCGCCCATGCGGCAGAGTTTTATGCGTGGGACGCAGAGAAGGTTTTGGTTGGAGGATCTTAGGTTCCGTGACGGCGCATAGGGAGTAAGAAGGGGTTGAAGCAGAGGGGGAGTGTTAAGTTTGAGAATTTTGAAGGTCATGATGAGAGTCTTAAACTTGATTCTGGAGTCAACCGGGAGCCAATGCAGTTTTCTGATGGTTGCTCTAGCTGAACATCTGCGGGGGAGGCCGACCAGAGTTCGAGCGGCCGAGTTCTGCACGCGTTGGAGTCGTGCTAACTCACATTTGTTGGCGCCAAGAAGGAGTACATTGGCATAGTCTAGACGCGAGAGGATGGTGGCTTGGATGATGAGTTGGCGGGTCTTAGCGTCAAAGAAGCCTAGTATGTAGCTAAGGCTTCTCAGTAAGCCAATGCAGGTGCCGGCAACTTTCTTGGTGTGAGCTCGAAAGTTGAGTGAGTCGTCCATCCAGACACCCAAGTTTTTCACTAGGGTTTTGGGGGGAGGGATGGTACCAAGGGAGGATGGCCACCAGTGCTCATTCCAAAGGCTGGTGTTTTTGCCAAGGAGAAGCACCTCTGTTTTTCCGCCGTTGAGTTGTAAACAGTTTGTGGTCATCCATTGGGCGACCGCAGAGAGTCCGTTTTTGAAATTAGAGGAAAGGTTGGAAGGTCCGTCTGAGAGGGCGATGGCCAGTTGTGTGTCGTCAGCGTACGATACCAATGTCAAGCCCCATTCTTTGGCTACTGCCGCCAGAGGCTGAACATAAAGATTAAAAAGAGAGGGGCTTAGCGCAGAGCCCTGCGGGACTCCCTGTTCAATAGGGTGGGGTTTGGATAAAAAGGGGGGGGCAGAGACTCGAAAGGACCTGTTTTCGAGGAAAGATCTGAACCACTCCAAGGCATGGCCCGTTACTCCAAAGGTCTCCAGACGTTTAAGAAGGATGACATGGGATACCGTGTCAAAGGCCGCGCTGAGATCCAGAAGGATCAGCGCAGCACCTTGACCGGCATCCAAGATCATCCGGAGGTGCTCTGTGGTGGCTAAAAGAGCAGACTCAGTGCTATGGCCTGGTCTGAACCCATTTTGTGATGGGTCCAGAATGTTGTTTTTGACCATATGTTGGGATAGAGCACTGTTAACATGCGCTTCAGCGAGTTTGGAGAGCCATGGAAGCAGGGAGATTGGACGAAAGTTCTCCGGTTTCGATGGGTCTAGGGTGGGTTTCTTGATGATAGGCGAAACCCACGCTTGCTTCCAGGCAGATGGTACACATGCTGAAGTAAAGGAGAGGTTCAGGATGGCGGTTAACGCTGGTAGGAAGAAGTTGATTGAATCTAGGAATTGAGCCGGGCGCATAGGGTCTGCGGGGGAGCCAGACTTGACTTTATTACATAGTTTAATAAGAGTGTCTTTGGAGATTTCTGGGATGCAGGTCAAGATCAAGTAGCTAGGAGAAGCGGAGGGATAGCTGATGGTATTAGGGTCATGCTGGGGGAAGGAGGTGTAGATTTTCTGCACTTTGTCAACGAAGAACTTAGCAAGTTCTTCGCACTGTTGCTCAGAGGAGATCATAGGGGGGGGTGTTTTGCTGCTCTGTAGTTCCTGTACGAGTTTGAAAATTTCTTTCGCGGGGGTGGGACTAGTTTCAATTTTGTCGGCGTAGAAGGCGGTCCGTGCAGCACGGATGGCTTTATGATACGTTTTTTGTAGCAGAAGGTATTTAGTTTTGTCTTCTTTATTGTATTCCCTACGCCAAAGGCGTTCTGCCTTTTTACACTCTTTTCGTAGATTTTTGAGTGTGTCGTTGTACCAGGGGTTCGATGGCGAGTTACGACCTTTTGTCCATTTAGCAGGGATAAGACTGTCTAGTCCGTCCGTAATCCACTCGTGAAACGAGCTGTAGTTAGCGTTGATGTCAGCGTTAGAGTCAGGGTGAAAATCCCCTAATGTCTTGTGTAGGTCATCATGAGACAGTTTATGCCACGGTCTTTTTAAACGGCTGGTCGGTGCCGTGTTGTGCCTGCTTTTGTTGACCGGAATGGCCAATTTAATAAGGGAATGATCTGTCCATCCCATAGGAAGGGGTGGCTCTGAGGTGAGTTCTTCTAAGTTGGAGAAGACTGGGTCTAGGATGTGGCCGGCTAAGTGAGTTGAAGTGGAAATAAAGGGGTTGAGTTGCAGTGCAGAGAGATCTGCAAGGAGCGTTTTGATCGTGGAGTCATTAAGTAGATCAAAGTGGAGATTAAGGTCTCCCAGAATGGTGAAATTGGGGTTTTTGGTAATTAAAGAGGTTGTTGAGTCAAGGAGGGCCTCAATGAATTTAGGAGCGGGGCCAGGTGGGCGGTAGATGTAGAGACCTGACACGGTGAAGTTGGGAGTTATGGTAATTTTGAAGTTGGCGCATTCAGAGTCTACCAGATTTTCCTTGACAAAAGAACAAGAGAGCGTTTTTTTGTGGATTATAGCGAGACCGCCTCCTCTACCATCTCTGTTAATGGCCGACATCAGGTAGTCGTCTGGTAGAGTAAGATTGGGAATGGTGGAGGTGCCATCGCGAAGCCAAGTTTCACAGAGGAAGAGGATATCTGGATTTTCATCCAGTATTAGAGTGTTAACCTCAAGGTGGTGTTTGACTAGTGATCTGACATTGAGGTGGAGTATCGTGATGGAGGTGGTTTTGTCTGGACCTAAAAACTGTCGGACGGCGTGGGGTTTGGTGGTGGAGAAACTGCAGTTTTGGCATTTTAGGCAGGTAAGACCAGGCTTACCTGTAATGTTTACGCAGGGTCTTCCGGGGTTCCAGCTATGAAGCGTCTCACTATCATAGGCAAGGAATGGTGATGATATTTGGCCAGGGGGTCTGGCGAGAGGCGATGACTTGGCGATGACGGGCGCAGACGGGCTTGCCTTAGGCGCGCCTTCGGCGCGCAAACGGCGCTCCCGCTGCGCTCGTCCGCTGCGCTTCCTATACAGGCACATATCAAGGGAGGGAGGGGGTGTGGCCTGAAGGGGGCGGAGTCAGCGCGCACGCCTGGGAGATTGGCGGCAGCTGAGAAGCGCGAGGTGGGCGCGTCAGCTCAAGGGCAGCTGTGCGCTGAAGCAATGAGGCGCTTAGGTGAGTGTTGTAATCTTTAAAAAACACAGAAAACAGTGACACCACACAAAGCAAGGAAATAGAAGGATTTTTCAATTTTAAAATTTTTCGAGTACCTCCAGCTCCCGGCTTCCGCCTCAGGACTGGGTCAAAGGTTTGTTCGTTGCCGCTAGAAGTCAGCGGTTTAAGTATAGCCAGCAGGGGGCGTGGCCTGAAGGGGGCGGAGTCAGCGCGCACGCCTGGGAGATTGGCGGCAGCTGAGAAGCGCGAGGTGGGCGCGTCAGCTCAAGGGCAGCTGTGCGCTGAAGCAATGAGGCGCTTAGGTGAGTGTTGTAATCTTTAAAAAACACAGAAAACAGTGACACCACACAAAGCAAGGAAATAGAAGGATTTTTCAATTTTAAAATTTTTCGAGTACCTCCAGCTCCCGGCTTCCGCCTCAGGACTGGGTCAAAGGTTTGTTCGTTGCCGCTAGAAGTCAGCGGTTTAAGTATAGCCAGCAGGGGGCGTGGCCTGAAGGGGGCGGAGTCAGCGCGCACGCCTGGGAGATTGGCGGCAGCTGAGAAGCGCGAGGTGGGCGCGTCAGCTCAAGGGCAGCTGTGCGCTGAAGCAATGAGGCGCTTAGGTGAGTGTTGTAATCTTTAAAAAACACAGAAAACAGTGACACCACACAAAGCAAGGAAATAGAAGGATTTTTCAATTTTAAAATTTTTCGAGTACCTCCAGCTCCCGGCTTCCGCCTCAGGACTGGGTCAAAGGTTTGTTCGTTGCCGCTAGAAGTCAGCGGTTTAAGTATAGCCAGCAGGGGGCGTGGCCTGAAGGGGGCGGAGTCAGCGCGCACGCCTGGGAGATTGGCGGCAGCTGAGAAGCGCGAGGTGGGCGCGTCAGCTCAAGGGCAGCTGTGCGCTGAAGCAATGAGGCGCTTAGGTGAGTGTTGTAATCTTTAAAAAACACAGAAAACAGTGACACCACACAAAGCAAGGAAATAGAAGGATTTTTCAATTTTAAAATTTTTCGAGTACCTCCAGCTCCCGGCTTCCGCCTCAGGACTGGGTCAAAGGTTTGTTCGTTGCCGCTAGAAGTCAGCGGTTTAAGTATAGCCAGCAGGGGGCGTGGCCTGAAGGGGGCGGAGTCAGCGCGCACGCCTGGGAGATTGGCAGCAGCTGAGAAGCGCGAGGTGGGCGCGTCAGCTCAAGGGCAGCTGTGCGCTGAAGCAATGAGGCGCTTAGGTGAGTGTTGTAATCTTTAAAAAACACAGAAAACAGTGACACCACACAAAGCAAGGAAATAGAAGGATTTTTCAATTTTAAAATTTTTCGAGTACCTCCAGCTCCCGGCTTCCGCCTCAGGACTGGGTCAAAGGTTTGTTCGTTGCCGCTAGAGGCTGGCAATTGCATACATACATAACAATCTTTTGAATCAATATACTCATACAACAACTTTGCATCCACATTAAGCTTAAAGTCACTTCTAGACAGATCTATGTGAAATCTACGACTCTCTTCTAGTGGCAAAGCTCTTTCGTCTTCTATTTTGACATCTTTCTTGCTAGGAGTAGTAGGTGTAAGTGTTCCCTCTACCTCCACTGCCTGCTCATGTGGTGCTAAATATGAAACTACAACTACTAGAACTATGAAGAGTACCACTCCTCCTACAAGGGTACCTATTATATACCTTTAGCTGCGATTTGGGTCTCCAGCCTCCATGGCCTCAAGACGTTTTCAATCCTTGGTTCGGCAACAACACTCAAAGTCTCTTTCTCCTTCGGTTGCTTGAGAACCAACTCGAACCACACCTCAGTTAGCTGGAAGTCCCCCTTTTGAATTTCAGTTCCTTTTTTACTTCATGCAAAGGACAACCTTAACCCTTCTCTGTCCTCTGTGGGAAGTCCCTACATTTCTTCATCTTCCACTCGGACCTAGGTTATCTATTTCAGCTTATTTACAACAAAGTCTCTTTATTCCAGAATAAGATTTTCTCCAACTGCTTCTAGAACATGCTGTACAAGTTCAAGATGAAGAACAACAGATTCATGAGATGGAACTTCAGTTCCAAACGTAGGAAATATCTAAGCATGTGCGCAAAATCCGTTCCCCTCGCGGATTTCGCGGATTGTCGGTAAATCCGCGATCGGTGAGCTCCCGCGAATTTACTGAAAATCCGCGAAATCCGCGAGCGGCGGATTTGGGGGGGCAAAAGTTCAAGCCTGTTGAACTTTTAACTATTTTAGGATGGCGCCGGCAAGCTGCCAGCGCCATCCTAAAATAGTTACTAAGTTAGCTTCAACAGGAAGCACTAATAGATAAAATAAAGCAGATGCTCGAGCACCTGCTTTATTTTATCTATTAGTGCTTCCTGAATCCGGATGAAGCTAATTTAGTAACTATTTTAGGATGGCGCTGGCAGCTTGCGAACCATACTAAAATAGTTCCAGGACAAAAATGTGAGTTTTGTCGAGGTTGGGCAGTGTGCGTTCTCCCCATATCTATCGTCGAAAATTAGCTATGATGCTTGATGAAGGCCTTTGCATTATTGACTTTCACAAGCTCAATCCCTGTGCAGTTCCTGTGACCACGAGCTTCTCTGATCCGTGCCTGTCCTTTAATGCACACAAGAGGCATGTGAACTTGCATATAAGCCCCGTCTGTTTGGCCCCTGCCCCTCACACTAGTGGTGTGCACCGTCTTTGCGCCCTTTACCCACTTGATGGACAGCTCACTCGAGGGCCTCGGCGCTCTTTGGTGTGATGGCAAAGTTAATCAGCCCCCCCAAAAATGTGAGTTTTGTCGAGGCTGGGCAGGTGTGCGTTCTCCCCATATCTATCGTCGAAAAATAGCTATGATGCTTGATGGAGGCCTTTGCATTATTGACTTTCACGAGCTCAATCCCTGTGCAGTTCCTGTGACCACGAGCTTCTCTGATCCGTGCCTGTCCTTTTATGCACACAAGAAGCATGTGAACTCGCACATAAGCCCCGTCCGTTTGGCCCCTCCCCACACACTAGTGGTGTGTGCACCGTCTTCGCGCCCTTTACCCACTTGATGGACAGCTCACTCGAGGGCCCCGGCGCTCTTTGGTGTGATGGCAAAGTTAATCAGCCCCCCCAAAAATGTGAGTTTTGTCGAGGCTGGCCAGGTGTGCGTTCTCCCCATATCTATTGTCGAAAAATAGCTATGATGCTTGATGGAGGCCTTTGCATTATTGACTTTCACGAGCTCAATCCCTGTGCAGTTCCTGTGACCACGAGCTTCTCTGATCCGTGCCTGTCCTTTTATGCACACAAGAGGCATGTGAACTCGCATATAATCCTCGCCCGTTTGGCCCTGCCCCTCACACTAGCAGTGTGCACCGTTTTCCTGCCCGGCCTTTACCCACACAATCCGCAAAATCCGCGAATCCGCAAATTCGCGGATTTTGCGGATCGTGAATTTGCAAATTTGCAAATTGCGAATTCACAAAATTCGCCCATGCTTAGAAATATCAGTCTATTCAGAATTAATTTACAGATTCTGCTCAGTATCGGAGGATTCGGAACTGCGATTGTCAGTACTCCTTCTATTTCAAGTCCTGGCACCAACAACACCACATCGAATTTCACGTTAGGACTGGTACTGATCACTGTCACCACCCTCAGTCTCCCCGATCTCAGTACTCCAGGCATCAGTATGTCCACTCTGGAGCCGGGTACTTTCGGCAAGGCACCCTCGTTCGTCTTGATCTCCTCAGACCCTCATGAGCTTGCCTTTCTTCGCCTTCGTCTGATTCAGAATCCTCAGACACTGGAGCAAGATCCCTCTCGGAGACCAGTCTCCGGTTCAGCCATCTTGGTCTTTCTGGCCACTGCTCTTCTGCTCTGCTGGGTCTCCTGCTCTGTCTTTGCTCACACTGCTCACAACTTCTCTCTGCTGAGTCGGATTCTGGATCACCTTCTCAGCAACTTCCTCTTTCTGAGGCAGTTTCAGTGTCGCTGTCGTCATGACCCCACTGAGCTTGGTCTGGTGAGCAACCAGCTTCATCAGTCACCCTCACAGCTTGGCTTGTCCCCTCCTGTGGCCCTGCCACTTCAGCTGGATTTTCATTTGGGAGAGGAGCTGTTTCTTCCAAGGGTGCTGAAACTCGACGGGTCTGAGAAGCATGCACCCAATTTGGCAATTCTCCACACTTCACTGCAGTGTTTGTTACCAATATGACTTGGTAAGGGCCTCTCCAACGAACATCCAAGCAGCTCTTTCTCACGTGCTTCCGAACCAGCACCCAGTCACCCGGACTCGGGTCGTGACAGAGATCACTTGAAATTGGTACCACAGCAGCCTGCACTTGATGGGACACAGAACGGACGACATGTCCCTTGCAATAATCAAGAATGCTTATTAAGGCTGTTGATGGCACTGCTGGTAATCTCATAGTCCTCCCTATCAGCACTTCATGAGGTGAAAGACCTTTGTCTGGGGTACTACGAGTACTCATCAACACCAGAGGCAAAGCATCAGGCCACTTCAGGGATGTGGATGAACACACCTTCGCCATTCAAGCTTTCAAAGTCCCATTGATTTGCTCCACTATCTCAGAAGCCTCTGAACGATAACTACAATGGAGCCTCTGATCAACATTCAGTGCTGTACAAAGCATCTTCATGATTTCACTATGGAAGTGTGCTCCTCTGTCCGATTCCAAAGAGGTCGGAATCCCAAATCGTGTTATAAGTTCCCTCACAACAACTTTGCCACTGTAAGTGTATCACACCTTCGTGTTGGGTAAGCCTCCACCCACCTTGAGAACACACATACCACTACCAAGATGTACCTCAGCCTATGTTGCACCTAGGCATTTCAATAAAATCCAACTGCATTCTATTTAAAGGCCCTCCCGACCTCCCAATGTGACTCGTGACCACAGTTTCCTTTCCAGCATTAATTTGTTGGCAAGTAACGCATCTCTGACACATAGCTTCAGCCACTGCAAGAAACCGCAGATTGTACCACGTTTGTCTGAACACTCGCACCATCGCATCTCTTCCCAGATGCACCGCACCATGAATCTGTCTTGCCTTCGGGTTCAACAATTCATCTGGCAACACCGTTCTTCCATCACTTGAGACCCCAATGTCCACGTCTCCTTTTACACAGCCTGAATTGATCCACACATTCTTCTCCTAGTATGAAACCTATTCCTGCAGGCACTTGAGCTCGTCCCAAGTATTTGCCATGGCCAACATCATGTTGAACTTGGTTCTTTCTTGGCTCCCTTCTATGTGTCTCTAAGTAAAAGAGCAACCCTATTCCACACAGAAACATGCAACTTCATCCGCATAGCGGTTTCCAAGAGACACGAAATCTGTCCCCTTTCCATGAGCCTTGCACTTGACAACAGCAATCTCTTTGGGGTGCTGTAAGGCTTCTAAAAGCAACCTCGCAAACTCCCCATACCGGATGGGTGATCCAGACTATGTCATAAAACCTCTCTGGTACCATAACTGTCCGAAATCATGAACCACACCAAACCCATGCAGGCTGTCAGTGTAAATGGTTATTCAAATCTGGTCTGCTGCCAAGCAGGCACGAGTCAAAGCGATGATCTCAGCCACCTGAGCAGAGTATACTCCTTCCAGGCATGCAGCTTCACCCACTCCCGTGATGGTGCACACAGCAAATGCTGCTCTCAACTGACCGACACTGTCCCTTATGCATGAACCATCAACAAAGAAAATTTCATTAGGGTCAGGCATTGGTTCATCAACAATGTCAGGTCTCGGTTTGGTGCAAAGCTCAGTCACCTCGAGACAATCATGGTCCATCAATGTTGCAGGATTCAAAACAGAACACCTCCTAAGGGTCATCCGCAGCAAGTATAACCTGCTCATAGCGTGTGAGCCTATTGTTGGTCAGGTGCTGTGTCTTGGCCCTTGTCATCAACAATTCAACAGATTGCAGAACATAAACAATTAACTGGTGACCCATGACAATACTTTCACACCTTTCATTGCTGACACCCGTCAACAGATTTGAGACATTCAGGCAACGCCAAAGATACTGGATCTAGAGTAGCTGAGAAGTAAGTAACTGGTCTACGGACACCTCCATGATCTTGAGCCAAAACTGATAGTGCACAACCTTCTCGTTCACAACAAAATAGTGAAAAGGGTTTGTTATAGTCAGGCATCCCCAGTGCCGGAGCACGACAAAGATCCTCTCGCAACTCCAGGAACGCCTTCATACAGTCACTGTCCCATGGTACCGGATCACTCACTTCCTTATGCGTCAGTTTCTGCAAAGGCTTCGCCTTTAGTGAGAAGTTGGCAATCCACTGGCGGCAGTAGCCAACCCTGCCTAGGAACATCCTGACTTCTCTCTGTGTAGAAGGCACCACCATGCTCATAATTGCCTCAATCCGATCGGGTGACACCTTCCTCTTGCCTTTTTCTATTCAATGACCCAAATGCTGCACCTCAATAAAGCAGTACTATAGCTTATTTGGTGACACCTTGTGTCCATTCTCAGCCACATGATTCAGTAAAGCGATGGTATCAATCCTGCACGCATCCTCAGTTTCTGACGCAACTAGGAGATCGTCTATATACTGTACGAGAACAGAGTTCTGCCGCAGTACATGACTCTCAAGGTTCTTTTTCAAGATCTGAATAAAGATTGATGGATCCTCTGTATACCCCTGAGGGATACAACACCACGTTAAGACACGATTTTCCAGCTTAAAGGCAAAAATAAATTGTCTCTTCTTGTGCAATGGTATAGAGAAGAAAGCCTGACAAAGGTCAATCACAGTGAACAACTCCGCTTTACATGGGGTTTGAAACAATATCACAGATCGATTTGGTACCACTGGACAACATGGAACAACTATGGTATTAATCCTGCCTAAATCGTGCACAATCCTAAATTTCCCGCTCTGCTTCTGCAATCCCATAATAGGCGAGTTGCATGGACTGCCCATTACTTCCTTCAGAATTCCTTGCTTAATCATGGACTCTATCATGGGCTTTATCCCTGCAACTGCTTCTGGTGTCAAATTGTACTGAGGCGTTCTTGGGAATTCAACATTCTGCTCAATCTAAATCTTAACTGGCTCAACTCCTTTGATCAAGCCTACGTCCTCACCGTTAAAGTCCCACACTTTCTGTGAAACTGAATCTCTCAAATCGAGTGGGAGTTCTTCCACTGTCACCACGGGGTACATTTCTATACACACGTGCTGCTTTTCAACCTTAAAGCTAGCATCATCATCATTAGTTTGCAGTTCCACTCCCTTGAGAGTGCAATAGATAGTGCAATTGAGTTTGCACAGGAGGTCTCTCCCTAGCAAGCAGACAGGGCTTGAATCACACACCACAAATTGATGTCTATCTCGAAACGTTCCTATCTTCACAGGAATTGGTTCAGTCAAAGGGTTTGTCATTCTCTTATTTGCGACTCCTACAACTTGGACTGATTGTCCCGAGAGGGGTAGGTTGGGGATTACTGCAGATCTCACTGTAGAACGGGTAGCACCAGTGTCAACCAAAAAGGTGGAGGGGTGACCATCGACAGCTTACACAAATGGTCCCCTCTGGTCTACCTCCAAGACTGCCCCAGGAGTGCAGTCTTCCTCCCTCTCAGGCACGGTCATGCCAAAGGATCTAAGCAGCAGTCATCGCCATCATCAAAAAGAGGCATCTGCTGGTTTGTCCGAGTCCCTGCCGGGCTCCTCGGGTGGCTGGGGAACCTGTACTTGGGGAGCCAAAGTCCTCCCTTTCATCAATCTTGGCCTCATCACAGTCGTTGTCACTTCAGGCGCCTGCACTTGTACTACCTCCCCCTCCTTCTGCAACTGATTCGCAGGATTCAAGGGACACTCGCTTCTCCAGTGTCCAATCTGGTGACACTCGGTGAACTTCTTCAACGTTGCCACATCTACTCTCGGTTTGGAGTCCTCTACGTTTCCCATCCATTTATTCTGACCACTTTGTTTCCTTCCTAACGTTCCTCCACCTGTCTGCACCTGGCCTCCCTGGTCAGCTGCTTGCATTTGGACCAGCATCAGTTTGTCCTTAAGCTTCTTATGTTTCGAATCTACTTCATCACTGCAATATCTAGCATACCTCACTATCTCGTCCAACGGCTTGTTCTGCCAACAAATCAAATGTTGTTGGATCATAACACAAATCTCAGGTCTAAATCCTAAGACAAACTTCGAAATGAACTGACCCATCTCCTTAGGGTCCATTATATCCAGCCCACTATACTGCTTAAAGACCTGCAACAGCCTTTCATAATACTCATGCACTATCTCCTTTGGCTCCTGAACAGTCCTATCTATTTTCACCCAGTCAATGTCCTGTGGTGAGACCTTGGATTTCAACCACATAATCACTTGCTCATACTTCTTCATGACAATCGGTGAAAGACCATTAGTAACAACATCTCTGTCCGGTTCAGAGGTGGGCCTTTCAACGGCAATCTTACAGACCACCCACAAATCACCCAGAACCACAATGTTGAACATTGTATTTAGGTCAATCCTTAACACCTTTGAGATCTTTACAAACTGCTCAAATTGCTTGAACCACTCAACTGGGCACTCCCTCAACTTTGGGAAGTCATTTGTGAATGCCGCCAAATCTCCTCTACTCCAAGGCACATGCACATACCCTTTGCTACATACCTCTCGTAACAGGTAGTTCCCTATGCCTGGTGTTCCCCCTCCTGGAGGAGGTGTCTCTGACACATTCCTTTTGGCGCTCTTTTTCTTGGACCATCTTTTTTCCCACTTATCAAGCCTGTTCCATGCTCGGATCCCTATGACCCTTCAACAGCAGCAAAATGGCGGCCAGGACTAAAGAAAAAGTAAAGAAGTCCAGGAGAGTCCTTGGCGGGACAGGCCGCTCTCAGTTACTTGGCTACTTGGTGCCCTCTCCCCCCATATGGACGCTGAGGTTGAAGTACCCGTTGGGACTCAGCCTGTAGGTCTGCAAATGTACAAGATTTAAAGTCACACGAAGAAGAGACTAGTGATTAGAGTTATCTCTCTATATATAGGGAAGGGCTACAAATGGATACACTCTAAGAGTCACATAGGAATGGTAGAGAGTACAAAGGTCTACTGCATATACTAGTGATTAGAGTTATCTCTATATACATAGGGAAGGGATACGAATGGATATACTCTAAGAGTCACATAGGCGTGTTAGAGAGTACAAAGGTCTACTGCATATACTAGTGATTAGAGTTATCTCTATATACAGAAAAGCAGAGTTCCATTAAGTGGGGTTGGAGAGGGGATGCAGTCACAGCACCAAGGGAGGGTGGGAGGGATATGCGGGTATGGGGAAAATGCAAATCAGAAAAGGGAAGAAACATTTGAGGATCGTTAAGGGGGAAATGGGGGAAATGAGGGAAGAGGGTTAAGGCAGGAGGGAATGGGCAAGATGGCGGGTCAGGGTCCAGAGAAAAGCGGCCGAGAGCAGCAGCAAAATGGCGGCCAGGACTAAAGAAAAAGTAAAGAAGTCCAGGAGGGTCCTTGGTGGGACAGGCCGCTCTCAGTTACTTGGCTACTTGGTGCCCTCTCCCCCCATATGGACGCTGAGGTTGAAGTACCCGTTGGGGCTCAGCCTGTAGGTCTGCACGGAGTTGACCCCCACATCAGGGTCCTGCTCGCTCTCGAGCGGGAGGCACGCCCTGGGGGCCACTGACTCGCTGATGTCCAGCCGCATGTCCCCGGCCAGGAAGGCAGGATCGTTGTCGGTGATGTCCTTCACCTCCACAACGGCACTGTACAGCTCCAGGGGGTTTTCGGCCACCACCTCCAGGGTGAGCAGGCAGGGCACGGCCGGGCCGCACAGCTGCTCCCGGTCCATCCTCTCGTTCACATACAGTGCCCCGCTCTCCAGGTCCACCTCCAGGTAGCGCCGGCCCCCTCCGGCGGGCACCACCCGCAGCCAACTCTCTCCAAGCCCCCGGAGCTCCAGGCCCAGGCCCGCCACCAGGTTGCACACACGGGACCTCCTCTGCGCCTCCTCGGGCACGGCATTAAGAATGAGCGCGGAGCCACCGCCGACGAGCCCCAGGAGCAGCGGGAGGAAGAGCACTGGGCACCCGTGGCTGGCCTGGCCGGGGGGGGTCATCTCGGAGTGCGTGGCGGGCCACTGTTGCTACGCTGCTGCCGCAAATCTCTCACGGGGTGGCCGATCTGGCACTGGGGCTCATCTCAGAGTTGATGGCGGGCTCCGGTAGTGGCGGGTTGGACGCCAGGCTGATGTTCCCCAGTTTCTATTGTCACTCCTATTCTTGCACTAGTCTCGCTCCTTGCTACCGTCACTCCGCAACATCACCAACTTTCAGCAGTTCCCCTCCTTTACAATTCATCTCTCACTCACGCACACGTCCCATGCATACGCTGAAATAACTGCTTGTACGTCCAAACCATCACTTCTCTGACTGTACGTCCACAGTCTCGTGTAATTGTCTACCTCAAACTGGCAACTGTCTGTTCACGAAATGACTGGACAATCACCTCAACTGATAGGTTACAGTCGCTCAATGTTCCACATACAACAACCCACGACCAGTGTCAGTTACTCACGCACTCACACATTTGCTCGCCCTATCTCGGTCCAAGTAGGCAGTCGATGGTACCTCACAACCCCCTTCAACAATGGTCGACAATTACTCTGGGTGTCTGCTACACCCTAACCGCTTAAGCTACTTGTCGAGCCGAAGACTTTCCCGGGCTGCGCGCGCCCGATCTCCTTTCACACAACAGATATTCCAACTCCACCAGACATCACAACATAAACACTGCAATCTAACAACATATAACCCTATTCATACTCACTCTCCCACGAACTGCTGCTTTCACCGCACCAATAGTCTCCGCCGGTTTCCGTCTTCCGCCGGTAATCCACTGGGCAATCATCACGTAAATTCTATGGGCCTTGGGAAATTCTTATCCTAATCTAGATCTCCTCTCACTCTAGAGACAACCATCCTTGGTTGCTACCAATTGTTGGGGCCAGATTCTATCTGGATTTTCCTTTACCAATCTTTAGAACCCATGGTCGACTGGACCGTTATTGTCTGCTAAGAAGTCTAGAGAGATCACCAAATTCATAACTCATGTCAACTTTGTGAATGAACAATCAAGACAATTTAGAAGAACCACCGACTACAAAGAATTTATTACAAAGCCAGAAATAACTGAACATACAAGCACCTCAGCAAGAGGTTCAGAAAATAACCCGAACTAATACAAACATAATCCTATGCAAGAGTCTCAGACGACTCAATATGAAAATTAGCGTAAGTTCCAAAAGCATCAGGCAAACGATGACAGCCCCAGCTTGGAGCCTTGACTGCATTTGCTCAAAAAAAGAAAAAAGTTAGTCTGTCCCTACACTAATTCTAAGGTGATATCCTTACTTAGCATTTCCTCAAACAGGCAAGAGAAATGGTGTCAGCAGTGAAGACTTCTTAAGAAGTACACTCATTTTCCTCAGGTAAGTAGCTTAAGCTACAGAGCTCGTTCTAAGATGCTCCTTCCTACATCCCTCTCCTCAAAGCCTGCTTCAAGTCTGCTCTCCACCCCCGGGGTGCTGTCCCTAATACAAAATCCTAAAAACAGTAAACACGCCCCTTCAGGAAGGCACTTCCTCCAGCATCCTTCCAGTAAACCTTCAGCTTGATCCAAAAACTGTTGCTGTGTCTTTGGGTCCCAGGCATCTTCTCTGCCAAATGTATCGTTTACTCATTCCTTGTCACTCCCTCATCATTAGATTCTACCAGCCTAACTCCTAAACAAAGAATTATTCTACCTAACAAGCTATGTGTACTTGCACCTGCAACAGAAAGCGTATGAGAAAGCAACCTTGCACGCACACAAAGCTACAATTCAAATTCGACTGAGAAAAGGAGCCTTCTCAAGGAAAAAATACATTTTAGGCCTGCTCTGTGTGGCCAACATAGAAAATCACAATCAGGCCTCTACTAACGTTTAAATACATTCCTAATACTACATCATAAGGTTTTCATTGAAAGTCATTCTAAAGCATTATATGTCATTGCATTTCTAAGGCATTACACTTTTCCATGTTAGAGCATCACAAGTGTTTCATTAATAGGCAAACCTACACGAGCAACTTTAATAGGGCACGTTTAATCCTAATGCAACAAATTTACACATGAAGCAACATTTTCAACATTACTTAAAGGAATATTCTTGGTTAAAGCCCTACGTTAGTCTTCGAATAATAAAATGAGCACCTATCTACATATTGCAATATACTCGAGCAAGTACTACATTTCTAATGATCACACGTTAATATGTTATGTTATGTTATGTTATGTTAGTTATATTTTTATAGCGCACAGATGCCCCAGCCAAGGGGCGTCCTGGCGCTAGACAGGTACTATAACATAACACACAAAGGAAAAAAGAAGAAAATAGCGACTACTCAGGAACGGGAAACAAAAAAGTTTTGATTGCACGTCTGAAGGTGGACAGATCATTCAGGGCTCGAATGTGCACCGGGAGTGAGTTCCACAATCCCGCAGCAAGCACCCGGTAAGAGCGGCCACCCATTCTGCTAAGTTTAAAACGGGGGCAGACAGCTAGGTGAAGAGCCTCAGATCTTAGTGATCTCGGAGGGATGTAAGGAGTGAGCAGGTTGGACAGTGCCGGCGGTGAAGAGAATTTCATAATTTTAAAGGCCAGACAGAGTGCCTTAAACTTGATCCGCTGTCTGACCGGAAGCCAGTGTAGGGCCGAGATGGTACCTGACACAGAACAATGTCTGGGAAGACCCACGATGGCTCGCGCCATGGCATTTTGAACCCTTTGGAGCCTGGATGCCTCAGCCTGGTTTACCCCTATCATCAGCGAGCTACCGTAGTCCAGCCGGGATAGAATTGATGCCTGGACCATGAGCTGTCTGGTGGGGGGATCAAAATATTTCAAGACCGGCCTTATGCCACGCAATATACCGTAGCAGGTAGCTGCAACCCTCTTCGTGTGGTCAGTGAAGGTGAGTGCAGAATCCAGCCAAATTCCTAGGTTTTTCACTCCAGATGCTGGGATAGGAATAATGCCCAGCTCTGGAGGCCACCACTGGTTTCCCCATAGCTCGACATGTTTCCCTAAGACCAGCACCTCGGTTTTGGTGGCATTCAACTGAAGGCAATTGGTACAAAGCCAACTCGCTACTGCCACAAGTCCAGCTCGGAATTTGGGGGCCTCCACTTCAGGGTCTCCACTAAGTGTCACCGCCAGCTGCGTATCGTCCGCATATGAGGTCATCGTCAGACCCCACTGTTTGACGACTGCAGCTAGCGGTTTCACATAGAGGTTGAACAATGTGGGGCCCCCAGGTCCAAGGGATAGATGGTGGATTGGCAGGGTGGAATTGCCACTTTAAAGGTTCGATCTGCGAGAAAGGATCGAAACCACTGGAGAGCGGTGCCTCCTACTCCAGCTTCCTCTAGGCGTTGAATCAGTATCTGGTGGGACACAGTATTGAAAGCAGCGCTCAGATCTAATAGCAGGAGCGCTGCTGTACGTCCGGAGTCAAGCACCAGGCGTAAATGCTCGATAATAAAGAGCAAAGCAGTCTCGGTACTGTGTCCTGGCTGGAAGCCATTCTGGCTAGGGTCCAGTATCTGATTACGGGCCAGGTGTTCGGACAAGATCGAGTTTACATGGGCTTCGGTGACTTTAGCCATCCAAGGCAATAAAGATATGGGGCGGTAGTTTTCTGGCAAAAGAGGATCGGAATTTGCCTTTTTTAGGATAGGAGTGACTACCACCTGCTTCCATGAAGATGGAACCGTTCCAGTTGACAATGACATGTTGATAAGATTTAGTATGGGAGCTCGGCACAGCGGAGAAAGAGTACTAATAAGAGCTGGCTTCAGCGGGTCCAGAGGAGAGCCTGATTTAACGCTGAGGCTAAGTTTGTCAAAAGCCTCAGTGGACAAGTCAGGTAGAGAGGTCAGAGTCTCATACCCCAGGAAATTAGGGTCAACTAGCTCTGGATCCGGCCGACATATATCAAAACCTCGGTATATTTTCTGCACTTTCTCCAAGAAGAAAGTTGCCAAATTCTCGCAATGGGAGTCAGTGCAGATCTCAGCCCAGGTAGCTCTTTTATTCATAAGGTCTTTCAAAACCTTGAATATTAGTTTAGATGGATTGGTGCTGGCTAGAAATTCCTGCGCATAGAATGCGGCCCGTGTTCTGCAGATTGCCCTATGAGAGAGCTTAAGTTTGGCGAAATACAGGGTTTTCAGGGCAGGATCATAAGATCTTCTTCAATCCCTCTCTGCTTTCCGGCAAGTTTTTTTTAGCTCGGCAAGGGACTCATTATACCATGGGCTGGGTACCTTCAGATGACCTTTCGACCAGCGCATGGGTATAAGAGAGTCAAGAGCATCTGAAATCCATGAGCAAAACAGCTGGTAGCCATAATCCACATCCAAGAAAGCACCTAGGGGTTTCTGCTCCAGCAGCCTGTAGAACTCTTCAAGTTTGAGTTTGTGCCAGTGCCTTTTAAGAATTGGCCTATCCACAGGTTTAAATGGTTTATCGTGGATAGGGCAAAAGACTTCCACCAGCAGATGATCCGTCCATCCCATCAACAACGGTTCAGACACCTTCACCCTCACGAGAGTGGAAAAAAAGGGGTCAAGAGTATGACCTCCAGTGTGGGTGGGAAGGGTAACAAGTTGGACAAGTTGAAGAGCTTCAAGATCCGCGAGCAAGGTGTTAACGGCTGTGGACGATCTGTTGTCAAAATGGATATTAAGATCACCCATGATGTTGAAATTCGCACAGCCGAGCGCTAAGAGGCTTACCATATCGGCAAGGGCGGACTTGAAGGCAGAATCATTGCCAGGTGGGCGATAGATGAGCATACCGCTAAACGTAAAGTGGTGACTAAAAGCAACTTTGAAGAGGGCGCTTTCACATGCGGGCAGCCCGAGAGCTTCCATTCCGCAGGAAAGCAGGATTTAACTGCCATGGCGATGCCACCGCCTCTCGTAGTCCGATTTAGCGTAAAAACCGTATAATTCGGAGGGAAAGCAAGATTTAGAATAGCGGTATCTGAATCCCGAAGCCAGGTTTCAGTAAGTAAAAATAGATCAGGATCGTCTTTTTCAATGAGGTCATAAATAAACTGGTGATGTTTGACCAGTGACCTCACATTCAAACTCCAGATCCGGAGGCCCTGGTCTGCATTGATATTGCGTTTAATCTGGTTGACGCCTTCCAGAGAACGGATCATAGTCGGGCTTGCTAAAGACCAGGCCTTACAGGCGCAGACATATGGGCCGGATAGGGGGTCTACAGGATGACATGAGCAGACCCTAGCCCTGTCCCCAATAGATATCAACTCTGGCCGGGAGTAATGAGGCATTAATAAGGCGTGCCAGATGGAAGTAACAACAAAGATGAAAGACCGAGCCCTACCACGTCTCGCGCTTCCTCGTCGCTGACGGGCGCAGACGGGCAGGACTCTGGCACGACTCAGGGTAAGCGAGGGCGTCCCATCTGCGCGTCCCGCTGCGCGGGAGAGGAAAGCTTTAAATAGGCCAACCAATCCCAGCGCGAGGACGCTCCAAGATGGCGCCCGTAGCTGGAAAACTGAGCTCAACTCAAAATGGCGCTCACACAGGACAACCCTCGGGACCCGGACCCGCCAAAACGGCGGTGCAGCAACCTTTTAAATGCGGTGAGAGGGAGGGGGGGCGAAACCCAGCCAAATCCCGCTAAAAGCAGGGGAAAAGTGACAAAATGAGCAATCAAATCAAATACAAAACGAGGGTATTTTAAAATACAGAAGCGCCAGCAGCAGCGCGTGCGCAGCAGTGCTAGTACCTGTCAAGGAAGCTGGAAGGGTAGACCCGCCTTAAATAGGCCAACCAATCCCATCGCGAGGACGCTCCAAGATGGCGCCCGTAGCTGGAAAACTGAGTCCAACTCAAAATGGCGCCCGCACAGGACCACCCTCGGGACCCGGACCCGCCAAAACGGCGGTGCAGCAACCTTTTAAATGCGGTGAGAGGGAGGGGGGGGCCAAACCCAGCCAAATCCCGCTAAAAGCAGGGGAAAAGTGACAAAATGAGCAATCAAATCAAATACAAAACGAGGGTATTTTAAAATACAGAAGCGCCAGCAGCAGCGCGTGCGCAGCAGTGCTAGTACCTGTCAAGGAAGCTGGAAGGGTAGATCCGCCTTAAATAGGCCAACCAATCCCAGCGCGAGCGCGAGGACGCTCCAATTTGGCGCCCGTAGCTGGAAAACTGAGCCCAACTCAAAATGGCGCCCACACAGGACCACCCTCGGAACCCGGACCCGCCAAAACGGCGGTGCAGCAACCATTTAAATGCGGTGAGAGGGAGGGGGGGGCGAAACCCAGCCAAATCCCGCTAAAAGCAGGGGAAAAGTGACAAAATGAGCAATCAAACCAAATACAAAACGAGGGTATTTTAAAATACAGAAGCGCCAGCAGCAGCGCGTGCGCAGCAGTGCTAGTACCTGTCAAGGAAGCTGGAAGGGTAGATCCGCCTAATACAGTCCTTTAAATAGCGGGTGCTGACTACTCGTGATTAAGATGCACCCCTACAAATTTCAGAATAACATGGTGCTCTATCATACCCTAATGGTTATGTTTGTTTTAGAAATGCCTGGTACAATACAAAAAAAAGGTGTTGGAGGACCTATCGTCGGTTTGTGTGGTGGTAAAAGACACAGAGGAGAGCTACAAAGGTACAAAGCGTGCCCTGGAAGAACATATTTGGCCAGAGTCACACATGAACCTGGTTGAAGCTGGGAGGGAGGCAAATTAATATCACAGCCAGGTTACAAGTATTCTCCTTGAGGCCTGGGGTTAATTAGCAGCGAAGAGGCCTCAAGAGATAAACCTATGCTCTATAATTCCGAGCGCTCCCAAAGGAGAGGGCGTCCTATTGTGCCTGGACAGCCTGTGTCTACCGTATTGTAACAGCCATTATGCAAGACCCAACTATTAGATATTTAGATGATTGCAAAAGACATGTTCTGTTTGGTAAAAGTAAGAGTTTCAGAAACCAACAAATCCAATACAGGGTTATGAACCCCGTGATTAAAAAGTCCAAGATAACCGCTAGGCTTCCGCTTGTTTATCAGTACATCATTGAGGGAACCAATTTAGAAATATAGTCAAGATGGAAGGGAATCCTGAGCAGGAAGAAGAACTGGGAATTTGTGAGCAGGGAGATCCAGGGAATTGTGGGAGGGGATTGTGAAACACAGTAAATTGGTTCAACACAGTGGATCTACCTTGGAGGTAAGGTGGGGAGAGATCCACTCACAGACAAGCTGGGAGTGGATGTAGCGTTACGGCTAGAGCAGTCGACTTCGAAGCTGGAACACCGGGTTTGAGTCTCAGCAACGACTCTCAACATCCTGTGATTCTGGGCAAATCACTTAATCTCCCCGTGCCTAACAAAAATGAATGTGTCCATCTGTAACAAAACTGGTGCTCATGTAAAGCGCTCTGATATCAGATTTCTCGGGTCTTGTTCGCACTATATAAAATAAAATAAAAAAATAAGCTATGTGACAATGTTCTGTAATGTCAAAAACAACTGCTGGAGGTTTTCTTGAAGTGCAGGAACTGGAATCCACATTTAGAGAGAGTGCCCAGGATACAACTATATTTGAAGGAAGAAATCTTACAAATGGAAAGATCTTCGATTGGCTATGCTGCAGTCCAGGCTTTGGTACTAGTAGGACTCAGGCCCAGAAGATGGAAGGATGTTAACACTAGTGAATGGATAATGATACATTAACGTTTGCTAAATTCAACAAAGGTAAAAACAAGAAGTCCCTCGAAAGAGCTGTGATATTTTAAAAAGTTGGACACGATGGCAGTGGAGAGCAGGGGCGTAGCTACGGGCGTGTTTAGGGTGTTACACCCTCCTAATGAATGTATTCTGTAGTACATAGATGGGTACAGGAGCTTTATTTCGGAGATGTTTGTCCGATTTCACCTGGGAGTTTTACATAAACATGGATAAAAAACACAAACACACTCTGATCTCTGTTTTAAAGGTCTTAAACAGTTATTTTACAAAATACTGAGTTAAAAGTACCCTTCACAATCCTCACTCCTCTCTCTTCCTACTGCTTCTTAAGCCTCCCCTCCTGCTTTGCATCTCGTATAATGTATTTTAGCCCACGTGACTGTTGGGAAATCTGCAGTTCACATCCCTCCCCAATCTTTTTTTTTTTTTAGTCCTCATACATGCCTTTGAAAGAGTTCTTGATGGGATTCCTCCAAACAATCCATGCGAACCGATTCCAATCCTTGGGTAAAGCGCGTGGAAAGAAAAGGAGCTTTCCCTGCAAGATGTTTACCGCTTCCATCTCCCACTCCTGTTCACATTTCATGGACCACCGTATGAACCACCATATGTTACTAAGGAGAACAGGACCGACTGTAGCCTTGGCATAATAATAGGACCAACATTACTTCTCCCTCCAGGGCTCGAACCGCCCAAATCTTACTTTTACTTGTGCTACCACAGGCCATATCTGATTCACAGGTGTAAATATTGTTTTTCAAACACTAAGTAAAAATTGGGGGGTTTTCCGATTTCTATGCCCTACATATTTTCCTTCTTGCAAGAATTATCACATAAAACACAAATTTGGAGTTGGGGACAATCATACAGTAATCTTTCGGAAGACCGAACAGAATTGTGCTGCGGCTGACTTCCACTTGCAGATGTAACACCTCTTCCAGAAAAGCACCTACCTCAGTCCAATACTGCTCAATCCTTGGACAATCCATAAACTTATGCCAGTCATCCGCTGCGGGGTACTTACACCTTGGGCAGTAGTATACCTTCCCAGTCGCTTTGGATAGCTTTTTGGGGACCAATAAACTCTATGTGCAATAAATAGGTGGTTCTCTATTAAGAGCAGCTGGTTTAACTACTGCCTGCAACATAGAAAAGGAATCAAACCATAATTTAGGAAATGTCGGAAAAGTTCGGGGAAGTTTCAGGTTACAAAATTAATAAGGAAAAGACCGAAATAATGGAATGGAACCAAGTTAATGATAGTCAGGGGGCAAAGAACCAAATGAGGTACCTTGGTGTCCATCTGGCCCAGAACTTAGAAGACATTTCCAAAATTAACTGGAATAGGGTCTCCAAAGAGGTTGTCACTCTCCTAACGCGATAGGCAATCCTCCCTTTAAACATCTATGGGAGGGTTAACCTTGTTAAAATGATAATTTTGCCTAAAATAACCTTCCTTTTTAATTTTGTTCCAATATCTTTTTGTGCTAAGGATTTTGCCAAATTACAGGGAAAAATAGGGTCATTCATATGGGCCACAAAAAGTCCAAGGATAGCGTGGAAAAAGCTTAGGAGAGGTCTCACCATGGGAGGGTTAGCCTTACCAGACTTACTCATTTATTGTTATGCCTTCCATTTTAAAAACTTTAGGATTTTGGCTAACAAAACTGATTCCTCTTCTTTTGGTCCATTGTTTGAGGCTATGTTACAAGATGTGGCGCAGGGGCAGGAGTATTTTCTCTATAAATTTGGGGACCCTAAGTTCTCCAAAAAAGTTAGGCTGAAGATTCTGGGCGATGCATTAAAGACTTGGACGTTTATCAGGAAAAGACTGAAAATTCCGTACTTTGCTGCACAGGCTCCAATTTGGGACTCTCCCGGGACCCCAGAATGTTTGGAAGACCAACTTTGTTATCCACTTAAACTGGCCAAGATTAGTCTTTGGGGAGACCTGCAAAAAGACTCAAAGTTATTAAGTTGGGAGTCGCTAACCAGTCTAACCAGAGGGACATTGACAAGGTTTAAGTTTTATCAGCTATCCTCTTGGTGGGCAACACAGACCTGGGGCGAAGATGAAGCCAACTGGAAATTTGACTCAGTATCTAGAACTGGTGTCTGGAAAAGGGAAGTTTCCTTTTGGTACGGGGCCGTCATGGAAGCTGGTGAAGAGGTGGAACAGGAAGTTATAAGACTCCAGGGCAATGAACTTAGAGGTAGCGAACAGGATACTCCCTCCCCTATCTTACTGTTCAAGCTACGCCCCTGGTTGAGAGAATCACAAACCACTTTTCAAGGATATGGACAATTTTATAACTGTCTGCTGAACACTAGAATAGTATTTGTTGCATCGTTTTCTTGGATCAATCACCTTACCTGCTTGGTGTTATGATTTTTTTATGAATATTTCTCATGTGCTGAGCTACTGGTAATAGTGGAGTTTTTGAACATTTGTTTAAGAAGGGATAAATGCAGACATGGGATAGGATGGAAGTTGTTAGCAATAAAGCATCATGATGCTAGAAAATTAAGCAAGATTTTAGAAATTATTACTCAGCACATAAGTGCTCATTTTAACATCCTATCTGTGGAAATTTGGGTTGTTGGTTGAGGAGGGTGTTAATGCTGCTCAAGCAACAGCCAAAGTCCTTGTCAGGGTAAACCACAAAAAGTCAACCTGTGCTTAACCCTCTAGTAGCTTGCCACAAAAGCAGTTAGGCTTAACTTAGAGGCAATGTGTAAAGTATTGATGTGACACAAAAACAGTAATAAAGTGAACACACAACACAAGAAAAATACCAAACCAATTTAGAAAAATAGAGTAAACTGTAATATATTAATTGACACCAAAACAACAAAAATCCAATACGTAGAAGCGTAGATATGGAATAATTTTAAAGATTTAGTAGGAAATGAGATCTAAGTAGCAAAAAGCTCCAACCAAGCTTAGATGGTCAAGGTAGACCGGGTCCAAGTCACAAGTTCAGGCTGACCGCAATAGAGTGCATGCCGGATGCAGGACTGATTTCAGTCAGGTGACAAAGTAACTTGTGGTCCGGACATTGAGCTACAGGTTCCTTACTTTAAAAGGTGCAGGCCGATTTCGAGGAGTCATTGACCAAGATGCTTTAAGCAGCAGAGCAGATGAGCCGTTGACAGGAGCTTGCAATGCAGGGTCTTGCTTCATCATTGAGGGAGCCGCTGGGGCTTTGAAGACTTTCGCTGTGATGCGTTGCACTGGGCTGGTGTCGAGCTGTGCTGCTGTTGAAGAAGCCACGAGGCTTGCAAGGCTTGCACTGCGATGCATTGCCAACAAAGACGAGACGCGTCGAGCTGGGCCGGTCCCTGTGCCGCGCAGCGCTGAGATGCGTAGAGTTGTTGTAATAGTGGTTGCTTATCTATTTTCAGTCCTGTTGCGTGTCCAGCCAGGTAATATTTCCTTAGAATGATGCCTATGTAATGATCTGTGACTTCATTGAGTTCCAGGGGTGTTTATCTAGGAAATGGAGAGTTGCTGTTGGTGCCTGGTTTTAGGATGTCACAGGATTTTGCTACAGAATAAACTACGAGTTCTACAACCCCTGCGATTTCCTACAGCGTGTTGACTACATTATTTTTGGTGAAGAGGATGGCCAGCACAACCTGTTATACTGGGCAGTGAAATCCTGTTAAATGCTCCCCAGCTTCTGCCTTATCGGTTGGCCAAGATACTATGCATAGCCTGTGTGGAATCTAGGCTACCAGTGTCATGGTAACTGGAAGCCAGATACTACATAGGGATTCTGGAATGTGGGGAGGTGCGGCAGTTGAAGAACGGTTGTAGTAGGAGATGTATGTACCCGCTTGCTCCAAAAAAAGATTCATATAACTTACCTATTTCCGCCTGGAGTCTTCTCTACATTTTGGCAACAATCGATTTTGGGATCACTGGAAGAAGCTACAGGAATTTTCATTCATCGAGTTCCAAGGAGAGTTCGCCGCTGAGCAGTAGGACAGAGCAAGCAGAGATGCTGTGAAGGTGGAGTGCTCGTGGTGAACCAGATTGAAGCGATCAGCGCATAGTTTGCTGAATTTTGGTGAAATTGAGAAGTTTTAGCGGGATCTGGAGTGCCATTGCTGTTGCACGAGTCGTGGAATTTGGTGACGGGAGAGCAAGCCAGCTGTCGAGGAGCGCAGTCCGTGCCTATGGTGAGAGACCGACATTGCCCAGCAACCACTCTCATACTGTGAAGAAGACCTGGAGGAGCATGTGTCAGAGTTGTTTAGCTACGAGGAAGAACCGAAGAGTGGTGTCTGAGCGGCACTAAACTGAAGAATCAGCGACTCTACACATACAGGAACCAACGAGTCTATGTTCCTGATTGACGCCATCACGCACGCTACATTATGTGACTCCATTTGAATTTCTTCGAAGGGAAACTGTCAACATTCCCGTAACGGTGAAGTGAGCTCGGTGATGCACACACCTTAAGGATTTTTCCTCTTTTCATTGGAGCGCACTCAGTGACGCGCATAAAGGAAGTGACCCAACTAAGGACACTCGGGTCACTCACAAACTCCTCTTGCCTTCCAAGAAATGAAGAGTCGATGACGCAGTAGAGAATACAAACTAACTGGTTTATTAGTAAATACACTGCAATGGAGTCCAGTATGACCAGCCCAATAAGGTAACTGTTGAGGGACTGACTCTGACAAGCATACAGTTACATTATGTACGTTGCAGAGCCCTCAAAGACCTGCCTACTATGGAAAAACACTGGTAAATGTCGTACTACAATGGGGGTACAGAGCATAGGTTTCGATTCCTCAGCCGGGCACAAGCTATCTACTGCCCAAGGTCGTCTGGTTTATCCTCCCCACCAAAAAAGTGGGAGAAGGCCTTTATCTAACGGGAAAGGCTTGCGTTAATAAGAACACTTGCTAGTAAAGGGAGCCAAAGCGGAGCATGAAGAAACAAAACTTACCAGGGACCATTTCTCGTAAATAATCAAGTATCAGTTTTGATTATAATACAAGATGGCATCTACTAATGGAAAATGGCGGCACAGATGCTAACCTTAATTCACACGTTTACACTTATTGATTGCATATATATAGACACAACAGGAATTATCAATGAACTATCTACAGAAATGCTAACATGCTACCACGTGAAGCACAAGTAATATGGCAGTGACACATTTCCATTGTAACATGCACACCTCAAGGATATTCTCTCATTTCATCGAAAAGCACGGTGTGATGCGCAAACCTTAAAGGACTTCCACAAACAGGGGCAAGTACAGTTATAAAAAGTTACATACGTTAAAGAAAAAGTAATCTTATCTTTGTGAATCCGGTGACGTGCACACCTGACTTATAAGTATTGCTTTGTCCATAATGAGGAGCCTTGAACTCATTGACACATTGTCTACACCTTATTTGGAAGGTTAAGGTTATATTTTTCTTACATATAGTAGAAGGTAGTTACCGCTTGCACTGAAGCCAAGTTTTTAACTTGGTTTAAAACATAATAGGCTAAGGAAGGTAGTGTGAAAAGAGTATTCACTCTAGCAGACAATATTTATATTGTGTTTAGTACAAGAATTATTAATTACTACTGATAATTCCATTTGAAATTATCGCATTTTATGAAAATGTCTTCTCTAGGTTGTGGGTTAGTTTCCCCCGTTCCTTTTATTTCGCGTCCAGGTGAACCCTTATTGAAATGGTCAGACCGGAAAGATTATTTTTTAAATTAAATTGCAGCATTGGAGGAGGAAAATGAAGATGAATTCACACCTAGGAAAAAGAAAATGCTTTTACATAGTTTAGGACCAGAAGGTTCCCGAATATTTAACCAAATGGAGAAAAAAATAAGATCCACGGAAAATGCACATTTTTTGGGGAAGATTTAAATGCACATGGTGTGGAGTGGTGTGGCTCACTGTTTAGAGGCGGCAAACCCGGAAGCAGAGAACGGCCCGGGACCAGGGTTCAATTCCCGACGCGGCAGGGTCGTGGACCAGGGTCAGCGGACTCGATAATTCTCGCCTCGGTGCCTTCTCTAACCAGGGATCACACTCGGTAACTCTGGGCATTAGCTTGCCTCATCTCTACAACGGCCCCCCACATTCGCCGGGGATGCCTGGTTTCACCTTGGAGATACCCAGAAGGGACCATCTCACAGGGATAGCCAGGATGGGTTCCCCAGCGGTCTACAGCACCACGACGCCTCAGGGCAGCAGTGCGCTTTACAAGACCACATACATACATACATACATACATAATCATCCTACTGTTTGTGTTGGTATTGACAGATATTCATTTTTTCAAAGGAAACAATCTAAATCTGAATCAGTAGATGCTCACGTGTTCGCATTAAAGAAGCTAGCTATTTCCTTTACGTTTGGAGCTCTACACGATGATTTAATTAGAAATCAATTAGTAATCCATTCCAATAACAGCTATTCAAGAAAAGCTATGGGTGTGTGGGGATGCCCCTTTGAATGAAATCATAGCAATTGTATAGAAAGGTGAAATGTCAAAAAGATGTGCAAAAGTAGTTTTTAAAAGTAATGAAGAGGGAGAAATTGTAAGCAAGGTAAGACATAACAAAACTGATGCGAAGAAAGGTGATAGACGACCTCACAGGGAACTTAATAAGAAATTTCCTAACCTTAACAAAAGTGAAATGGAAAACAAACGTCCATTTTGTTTTAGGTGTAGTTACAATAAAATCAACGTGTATTTTTTGTGGAACTATCAGTCATTTTGCAAAAGTTTGTAGGAGGAAACTCAACAAAGGAAGCAAGAAATATGTGGGGTGTGTCGAGTACAAGAATGAGGAAGCTGATGAGAATATTGATTCTTCTAGAGATGATGGCATTCTATGTATAGATGATAAGTGGGATGGGAAGAATGTTGTGTTGGATGTTAGTAACAAATCTAAAAAAAATAACATGTGTGATATAAGTATTGGTGGTGTAGACTTACTAATTGTACCTGATTCTGGATCTCCAAACACTATTATACAACGTACGGTTTGGAAGAACAAATTTGCAAAGGTTACAAAAAAATGATTAAACCCTCTGACATTCATCCTGTAACATTTACTGGGGAAAAGATTCCCATGGTTGGATTTGTTGAGGAAGTATTCCAGTTCAAAGACAGACAAGCACAAGGGAAATTATATGTAGCAGAAAAGGGGCCATCAGTTGGACAGACCAAGGAGCTCTTGGGATTATTCTTAATCCTAATATGGATGATCACATTATGCTTTTGGAGGAGAGTGACAAAGTTTTTGTGAAAGATATCATAGAACAGTTTCCTAGTGTTTCTTCTGGTGAAGTTTGGAAGCTAAGTGGATTTGTACAATGAATTGTGCAAAAAGATGATGCTATTCCATTTTATCATGAACCCAGGAACATTCCCATAGGTGTACGAGAAGGGGTTATGGCAGAATTAGATGCTTTGGAGAAGAAAGGTATATTTGAGCCAGTGGAAAGTGCGGAATGGTTGGCTCCCTTAGTCGTAGCATGTAAACCGGATGGCCGTTTGCGTTTATGCAGCAACTTGAGGGGCCTAAACAAAAATATAGTAGTTGATAAAATCCCTTTACCCAAGATTGACGAACAATTAGCACAATTCAAAGGAGTCAAATATTTTTTCAACCATAGATTTAACATCTGCGTACCATCAGATTCACTTACATAACAGCAGTAGGGACTTAACAGCATTCATAACTCCATTTGGTTGTTATTGTTTTGTCCAAATGCCGTTCGGCCTTGCATTGGCTGCTGCCGTTTTTCAAAGATTAATGCACAGGTTATTTAAAAACCAGAAAGGAGTAAAATATTCCCAAGACGACATTCTAGTCATGGGCCTTTTACAGGTAGGAGTGGTCAGTAGCTGGATATGCACCGAACGAAGGTTGCGGGAGGGGATGTACCTAGTGAGGAGAGTATTGATAAATTTGGGGCTCTTGCAGTGTAATGATTTGAGGACCAAACATCCCGTCGTGAATTCTGACCTTTGAAATATCGGGAGCCAGTGTAGTTTCTTCAGCAGTGGTCTGGCCGATTGCCATCTAAGTTGTTGATGGATCAGCATGGTCGCCTGATTCTGGACCATTTGAAGCCTCTTAGTGAGGAAGAGTGGCAGCCCTAGGTAGATTGAGTTAGCATAATCCAAATGCGATAAAACCAAAGCCATCGTTACCTGTACTAGTGCTGCATGAGTAAGCATGCAGCTGATTTTCCTAATCTTTCGTAACTGATGGAAGCATTTGGAAACCACTGAACCTACTTGGGCTTTTAATGATAAGTCACTATCTATAATGACCCAGGGGCTCTTTACCGAGGCAGATGGTACTGGTGGGAAGCCAAGATCCATAGGCCAGTATTGTGGGCCCCAGAAGGTCTTGCTCTTGCCTGTAAGTAGTAGTTCCGTCTTACTAGGATTGACCTTTAGATGGTTTTGATCCATCCATTGATGGATAAAGAGCATGGTGGTCTGGAATTCAGCCACTGACAGAGGCGAATTATCAATAGTAAGGGTTAACTGAAGATAGTCGGCGTAGTTGAAATTTGTCACGTACATTTTTTTCAGTGCTTGAATCAGAGGGAGGAGGTATAGATTAAATAAATGGGGAGAAAGCGAGGAACCTTGTGGGACCCCACATGTTGTAGTTAGCTTCGGGGCTGTGAATGTGGCCATACGCACTGATTGAGTGCGGTCTTTAAGAAAGGAACTGATCCATCGGAATGCTGGGCCCTGGATGCCAGCCTGTCTGACCTGGTCTTCCAGTATGCTATGGTCGACCGTGTCAAACGCGGCTGACAGAACTAATAGTACCAGGGCCTGTGGAATATCTTCATCTGCCTTCTTGTGTAGACCATCCAAAACTGCCAGTATCACTGATTCTGTCGAATGGGCAGGACGAAAGCCCACCTGGTGAGAATCTATATAACCAGACAGTTCCATGAAGCTGGACAAGCATTTTGCCACATGTGCTTCTAGCACTTTCGGCAGATAGGGGAGCAGGGAAATCGGACGGTGATTTGACAAATTTAGGGGGTCGGCTCCAGGCTTTTTTAAAAGAGGGACCACAATTGCGTTTTTAAACACATTTGGGATATAGCCCCGAAGAAAAGACTTGTTAAGGAGAGTTATGGCGGCAGTTAGTAATGTAGAAAATATGTCTTTTAGGACATATGGCGGGCAACAGTCCAATGGGTAGCCAGATTTCACTTTGGACAGCAGGTCCAGAAAACCTTGATTGCTAATAGCCGGGAAGGCACCCAAGGTAAGAGAGTTAGTAAGTAGGTCATGGGAGGTCTCTTTAGCATTTGATTTTGGGATGCCAGCTTTGATAGTGGCTATTTTATCCAGAAAGAAGTTATTTAGAGAATTACAAAAATCTTGGGTGGGAGTGGGAGAAGGTGAAATTTTGTCTGTATTAGATAATCCATTGACAATAGCAAAGATTTCCCTTGACCCGTTGGATGATTTGAGAATTCTAGACGAGTAGTGTGAGGCCTTTGATATACTTATAGCTTTTTTATATTCCTTCTGCGCTAGGGAGTAAGTATGCCTGTCTTCACTGGAGTAGTTTTGTCGCCACCTGCATTCTTTTTGGCGGAGTGTTAATTTTTGCTCTCTTATTTCTATGGAGAACCATTTGTGTGGCTCAGAGCGGCAAGCCTATTTACGTTTTTTTTTGTGGGACAGGTAAATCGCTAGCTGCCGATATCCACGTCGAGATATTGGCTTCTAGGAGGTCCAGATCTGAGTCTAAGAAGACAGATTGGTTGGTAAGGGTGTTCAGAAATTCTTGTTTATTTAGGGAACCCCATGCCCTGATCATGCCACCTTCAGCCAAAGGGGTCTTTTTATCAATAGGCATAGTTATTGACAGTTTAAGTAAATGATGGTCCGACCATAAACAAGGTTGGATCGTAGGGGGAGATACTGTGATATTGGTTGACCAGACCTGACCCAGAATGTGACCTTTACTATGTGTAGCTGTGGTCACATGCTGAAAGAAGTTCAAGTTTGTTAAAAGTTCAGTTAGTTCCGTGGAATGGGTCCCTCTTTGTGAATCGTTTTACCAGTAGTTTAAGTCACCCACTAACAGAATTTTGCTGTAGTTAGTTGCAATATTGGCCGTTTGCTCGCTCAGCTGTGAAGGAAACTGTGGCATATACTGTGGGGGTCTATAAATCAGAACACAGATTAATGGGCTAGATTCAGATTCTAGCTTGATGACCAAATTGTCTACATCAAGAAGATCAAGGGAGGTAATTGTCATAAATTTATAGTCATGCAGAACGATTGCTGCAACTCCCACACCCGTTTTGCCAATCCGGTCTGCATGAAGTATGTACTAATCATTGGGTAGTGCGGCCAGAATATCCGGTGTGGAGTCAGATTTCAGCCATGTTTCTGTAAGAAACAGAATGTCTGATTTATCCGCTGATAGTGAGAAAATGTCTAATTGATGTTTTACTAACGATCGCGTGTTTAAAAAAAAAAAAATTATGTAAGCAAACACCGCCGGTTGCAGCAGCCTGGACTCTCAGAGACTCTGCTCTCTGGGGGCCACGGGATTCCAGTAATTGTCAGAGTGGAGATGCAGGGGCGCTAAGAGGTGAAATACAACACAGCCTAATTAACATGTAAATGGTCTTTTAAAGGCCTGTGTGAAGTACTAGGTGCGGCTGTGTGTGCAAACCGGAGAGGCGGTCTCAGCTCGGGCTGAGGGCTGACACTATATATATATATATTACCTACTGGCAGTCGCCAGTAGGCATATATAGTTAGGATTTTTTTTAATAGGGATTTCTGAAAATTCTATGTTGAATAACTTTGGCGTTGATGGACGGAATTGGCTGAAATTCTCAGGAAAATGGCACATTTTGTTTCTGAGCGTCTCCTGGAAGTTTGGGGGGGTTTCGTTAAGCGGGGGCCGAGAAAAAAGGGGGTCCCAAAACGTGTTTTTAACATTGAGTTTTCCATAGGGCGGTTGGACTCACTTTTAGCCCGAACGGCTGAATGGATTTCCACCAAACTTGGCAAAATTGTAGGGACTGGTAACCCGATGTGCCTTTGCTATGTCTCAAGATATATGCTCCAGTGGTTTTTCTGAAAATTAACTTTAAAAAATATATATTGGGCTACATTGGGCTATATATATGTTAGAGCCCAAATGTAGCCCAAAGATGGCCACCAGAGACAAAAAAAAACAAATGTAGCCCAAATATCAGCCAGATGTAGCCCAACTATAGCCCAATGACAGAATGTCCCAGAGTGTCCTAAAGAACAACTAGAGCGCTAACAATCTTACTTATGACAAAAGTATGGCACACCTGAAGTCATCTTGATTGGAAAAAAGTGTTAACACTTAAAACATTTATTTTGCAAAGGAACAAAATGAGGGGGTTCATTTTGCCATAGAAATTATGATTATTGCTGAAGCAAGAAAAATTTGTGCACATTTTGAGTGACTTCTCAAATCCTCTTATATTTCATTAAAAAAAGTCTGATATGCAGTCTCCCAAGATGGCCACCAGAGACAAAAGAGCCCAAATGTAGCCCAAATATCAGCCAGATGTAGCCCAACTATAGCCCAATGACAGAATGTCCCAGAGTGTTCTAAAGAACAACTAGAACACTAACAGTCTTACTTATGACAAAAGTATGGCACACCTGAAGTCATCTTGATTGGAATAAAGTGGTAACACTTAATACATTTAATTTGAATAGGAACAAAATGAGGGGTTTCATTTTGCCATAGAAATGATATATATATATATATATATATATATATATATATATATATATATATATATATATATTCACTGAAAAAACCATAGGTTATAGACCATATATAGTTAGGAATCAGCATTTACAAAACCTTGAAAATTCACTGAAAAAACCATAGGTTATAGACCATATATAGTTAGGAATTAGCATTTACAAAACCTTATTTTACTCACACAAAACCATTGAAATTCGCATATATAGTTAGTTGCACTAACTATATATCGCGCACCCGCAATCCACTGCTGATGATGTCACATATTACATCATTCATGACATGGTCAGTGACATCACTGATGACATCTCAAATGACATCACTGATGACATCACTGATGACAACATCCAGTGACTGTATGTTTCTGTAAAGTTAAAATATGTCTTACATATTGAAGAATGAGTGGATGTATAAGTGTCTGGATGAAGGATTTATTGGGTGCATGACTGACTGTATGAGTGAGTGATTAAATGTGTCTCACTGAGTGCATGGGTTAGTGACTAAACTGTCTTAATTTGTGCATCATTATGTCTGTTGTTCTGTAAACTGCTGCATGTGTTGATCAGTAGCTATATGAGTAACTATATGGGTTATTGATTGGTTGCCCAAGTATTTGTATGGGAGACTGAGTGTGTGTGTGGGTGGCTGGGAGGTGTATGACTCTGTGCATAGATGTGTGAGCAGTTGATTCACTAGATGTATGGGTTCAAAAGTGCATGTGGAAACAGCTGTATGGGCGGTTGACTGTGTGCATGAGTGTATTGGTGAGTGAATGGATATCTCAGTGCTACATGTCAAAGTAAGTACATATGTAAAACACAGTACATGTGAGAGTTGACATATATAAATAACTGTGCATAAGAGCCAGTGAATGTGTGAGTGGCTGTATGGATCATTGTGAACTTGTATCAGGGATTGTATAAGAGAGTACATATGTGTTAGTATATGTTTGAATAAGTAAGGTGTGTATAACTGTATAGTTGAGGAAATGGAGGAGTGATTGATTCTTTGCATGACTGACTAGGTGTGTGAGTAACTCCATGGATGAGTGACAGTCTGTGAGTGTCTGTTTACACTGATTGTATCTAAGGTTATATTAGAGTCTGAAGAGGTTCATCGTATTATCACATGAATGATATCATCAGTGATGTGATCAGTAATGTCAAATGAGATGTCATTTGAGATGTCATCAGTGATGTAATTTGAGATGTCATCAGTGATGTCATTTGAGATGTCATCAGTGATGTCACTGACCATGTCATGAATGATGTAATATGTGACATCATCAGCAGTGGATTGCGGGTGCGCGATATATAGTTAGTGCAACTAACTATATATGCAAATTTCAATGGTTTTGTGTGAGTAAAATAAGGTTTTGTAAATGCTAATTCCTAACTATATATGGTCTATAACCTATGGTTTTTTCAGTGAATATATATGCCGGCAGAAGAGAATTGTAACGGACATTAGGCTGAATGGAAGGGCCACACAGAATGGCCCGCCTCATCTGAACTCTGAACCTTTTTGAAATTGCCAGAGTTTGCAAAAAGGATTTTTTCCTGAAGCACGTCGTACGGAACTTTACTCGCAGATGGCAAGGATGAACATGCTAAAACAATGGAGGTTGCAAAAACCATTTTGTCACCCGGACCATCGGATGCAGCCGTAACATGGTACTACACCAGGAAAGGCTTTGGAAAGTGTTGGGGTGACATATGTGAAGTTTGCCAAGATCAGCATTGAAGTATCACTGAAAGTCGGATTGACAAGAGGCATTGTGGTAATTGGAGTCCCAGTGAAGCCAGCACAAACAGTTAAGGTGAACAATTTAAGCACAAATGAGACCTTTGCATTAGCAGTACTAAAGAACAATAAAAGTACTCTTAACCCTTAACCAAAAAAACGTATCTCAAATATGAAAAATGAAAAATGCCATAAAAACGGACTGCCTCTTTAAATGAACGGACATTGTCCTTCTTCAATGTTTTAGTTACGTTTAAAACAAGCTAACGAACCCACCATTGCAAAGAAAGCAAGCATATGAATAAGAGGTGTGTTACCTCGAAACGCGTAATGCTGATTTTGCCCGGAATAAAGGATTCTTGAAAGTACGCTTGTGTGGCCGGTTTCACGTTGCTGCATGCTGCGCGTGGAATGTGTTCATTTGTTGAGGTGTCTGACACACCTGGGACCGGCCCTAACTCGAAAGGCTGTGGCGCTTCATCTTGTCAGGCTTCGGTGACATTTGTGAGAAACAAATATTGGGAGCGCCTGCCGGCAGAAGAGAATTGTAACGGACATTAGGCTGAATGGAAGGGCCACACAGAATGGCCCGCCTCATCTGAACTCTGAACCTTTTTGAAATTGCCAGAGTTTGCAAAAAGGATTTTTTCCTGAAGCACGTCGTACGGAACTTTACTCGCAGATGGCAAGGATGAACATGCTAAAACAATGGAGGTTGCAAAAACCATTTTGTCACCCGGACCATCGGATGCAGCCGTAACATGGTACTACACCAGGAAAGGCTTTGGAAAGTGTTGGGGTGACATATGTGAAGTTTGCCAAGATCAGCATTGAAGAATCACTGAAAGTCGGATTGACAAGAGGCATTGTGGTAATTGGAGTCCGAGTGAAGCCAGCACAAACAGTTAAGGTGAACAATTTAAGCACAAATGAGACCTTTGCATTAGCAGTACTAAAGAACAATATAAGTACTCTTAACCCTTAACCAAAAAAACGTATCTCAAATATGAAAAATGAAAAATGCCATAAAAACGGACTGCCTCTTTAAATGAACGGACATTGTCCCTCTTCAATGTTTTAGTTACGTTTAAAACAAGCTAACGAACCCACCATTGCAAAGAAAGCAAGCATATGAATAAGAGGTGTGTTACCTCGAAACGCGTAATGCTGATTTTGCCCGGAATAAAGGATTCTTGAAAGTACGCTTGTGTGGCCGGTTTCACGTTGCTGCATGCTGCACGTGGAATGTGTTCATATATATATATATATATATATATATATATATATATATATATATATATATATATATATATATATATAGTTAGGATTTTTTCTCTATGGAACTTTTGAAAATTCTATGTCTAATAACTTTGGCGTTTGTGGACGGAATTGGCTGAAATTTTCGGGAAAATGGCACATTTTGTTTCTGATCAGCCCCTGAAAATTTGGGGGGGGGGTCCGTCAAGGGGGGGCCGAGAAAAAAGGGGGGTCCCAAAACACGTTTTTCCCATTCATTTTTCCATAGGGCGTTTGGCCTCACTTTTAGCTCGAACGGCTGAATGGATTTGCACGAAACTTGGCTTAATTGTAGGGACTGTTAGCCTGATGTGCCTTTGCTGGGTCTCAATATATGTGCTCCAGTGGATTTTGAGAAATTAACGTTTAAAAAAACAGATATATCTGTGACAGCGTACCGGATAGCGCACCAGTTCACATACTTTTCGCGTAACGGAGCTTTGCGAAGCGAAGCTGATTGGCTCTCCGGTGTCTGTCAACATTCTAAACAGTCCGTAGCGGCCGCCATCTTGTCTCTCGGTAGGATCGAGAGACAAGAGGAGGCCAGAACGAAGGGGCAAATGCCCATAAGGGGGCATAATAGATCCTCCTTGACCCCCTAGGTTTGATGTGGAGGCTTTAAAAGGGCCCCGCCATGCAAAAAAAAAAAGAAAATGTTTTTGCGTGGGGTGCGCCCGGTTCGCGTACCGGAAAGCGGTCTGGGGAGCGTACTATAAGGAAACAAGAATGATTGACTTTTAACTTATTGTATGTTTATCAATTGTTCGTTTTGTTGTTTTTTTTTTGTTTTTTTTTATTTACGTAGCAACATGTAGGTACCAATGCAGAGTCTATAAATTAATAAACGCCGTCTCCTTTGTAGATATCTTGCCTGTTGTTAAAGAAGTTATTGTGGTATATGGAATTCATACCATAGTCTGTCTGGAAAGCCGAAACAAAATGGAGGCAGGAGATGATAAAGAGATGTTAAATACACATTGGGGATTATACAGTGGGAGAAAGGAAGTAACTATGAACAAAGTTAGTATGTAACACCAAAAAGTTGCACAGTATATTTAAAGTCTGACTTCACGTTAAAATCAATTTGCTACTAGTTTACAATATACATATAAAAATAAATAATGTGTCAAACAATTTTTGAATGAAGAAATAAAAATTTATTATTCAGAATGTTTTTCAAAATTTAAAAGAAATTGTAAAAAATCATGATCATTTTTTTCTTCATTTTCCAGTAGAAAATCTACTGCATCTACACATTGCACAAGTTCATTGTTTATTGTATCGTCGTAGAAATCCTGGTCAACTTCCGTCTCCTTTTGTGTTTCTGTTTCAATTTTCAAGTTATTTTCTTGTCCTTCCATTTTGAATTCTGAAAAATGATTTTTTTTTAAATATATCAGTACAGATAGGGCACTGTTGGGTTTCAGTACAGACAGGCAGTTTGGTTATTTAAACAGTGTTTTTTTCTTTGGGCAGTGTATGGTATCAAATTGGAAGTAGAAATATGAAGAAAATTATCAAATAAACTCTTAGTCAATTCTGAATTATACTAGAGAAGTCTAACTCTATCCTTAACTCAGGGCCGGCGATAGGCATGGGCAGCGCGGGCTGCCGCACAGGGCCTCGCACTCAGCCCACCAGCATTGGGCCACGCACTGGTGATGTGTCCTTTTGTTTTCCTGGAGATCTATCACAAAGAAAGGTGTCGCCTGCAATTAAGGTCTACTGGAGGGGGCTCCCTCCTTGGGCCTCTCATGGATGGTGTCAGGAGGTATAGGGGAGGGAGAAGGAGACGCTCCCTCAATTGCAAGGAGACCATTCACAGACACTGTGGGGGGCCCATTGTCCAGCATTTTGGTGCACCCTCAGTTTTAACTTTTAGACCGCAATCAATTCTCACACCTATGAAGGTGTGAGAAATGCGTGTGGATTAAAAGTTAAAACTGTGGGGGCGTCAAAATGCTGGACAATGAGGCTCCCACAGTGTCTGTGAATGTTCTCCTTGCAAGGGGCCACTTATGTAAATTGGAGGAGGCCTCGCACACGTTCCCTTTTAGCCCAGGGCCTGGCAAATCCTTGGACTGACCCTGCCATAACTAAAACAGAGAAGTTTATTTTATTCTATAAGTATTACAGAGTGATAGAATATAACTGTCAGAAAATGTTTTTCTAATTAGCTTTCAGTACAGAACATACTTCAGTTTTAAAAATAATATCTTACCTTTTAAATATAACTTGAAGTTATCAGTTGATTTTTAGTTGTTATGCACTTCACGAAGTAGTAGTCTAAATGGCTGTGTTTCTCTCTCTTTGTTTATATATATTCAGGTACATAACCAATCAAATGTCATGATATAATAGTAGAAATTGAAAGTAATATTTTAATTGGTTGTCATTTCCAACACTTCCGATATGTTTTGTGAAGTAATTTACCTCAGGGATTTTAGAGAGTTCTACATGCTAAATGGCTAAATGGTATTCCAACGAAATTTGTGAAAATGGTAGGGATTGGTATGTAGTATGAGCTAATGTTTAATTGGTGAAAGTGTCTCCAGTGGTTTTTCTGTAAATTACTTTCCCACCTTTTTTGAGCGAGTGCTTGTCAGTGCGTTTCCCGGTATGCGAACCTGCAGCGTTACGGGAGTCCTCCATTTTGTGTTTCGGTAGAATTGAGATACAAGATGGAGGGTAAATAATGTTCAGAATGGGTAGATTGGGGTACTTTAGACGTATCCTGTCTCCCTAAGTTTTCTGAGGGTGGCTGAGGAGGCTCATATATGTCGAGAAAAAAAATTGATTTTTTCGCGTGGTTAGCTGCCGGTACGCGAACTGGGTAGCGAACCGGGAAGCGAATATAAGTGAAAATAAGAGAAAAAAGGTATATTCGAAATTTCAAAAGAGTAAACTAAGTTAAGGTAGCTCTGAAAAGAGCTTTTGGGTTCTGTGTAAGTTCTAGAAACTTATAAGTAGGAACCAATACACATTCTTAAATTTAGTATGAAAACTCTGTTCCCCTCATCTGAGAAATGGACGCCATCTCCTCTGTAGATATCTTGCATGTAGTAACGCAAGTTATTGTTGTAGATGCAGCCCATTCCATGGTCCCTCATGTAAGCTGAAACAGACTTATTTACATGTTTCCTCGATTTCTCAATTTGTGGACAAAATTGATTGGACCACCTCCATTTTTGTCTTTGGCATATATTGGAATATACCAAGGCAGTTTGAGGAAAAAGTGTCATCAATTGCTCAAAGGTGTCTTTTAGGAGCATTTCCAGACCTACCCCAGTCAAAGTGCCCAAATCGTTTCCTCCACAGTGCACTATTATGAGGTCAGGGGTTGGCAAATGTAAAAAGGTTTTCACCAATGGTATCAATAGGTGACATTTCAATCCTCTTCGACCAATCCATTTGATTTCCACATTTTGTAAATTGAGGTTGTGTAAATTTCTGTTATCAGCATACCTGTGAGCCCAGTGGATGTAGCTATGTCCAAGAATCCAGACTGAAAACATGGCTAGAGGAGTTTTTGCTGCAGTCAGATGAAGTGTGGGAATGAAATGGCAGTTGAAATAGTGAAGTTTGTAATGTTAAAAACTGTGGAGTTTAAGTGCAAATGATTCATTAGCAGTGATTGGTGTATTTCCATTGCTGAAAACAGAAAGTTAGGGTGCATGGATGTGTTCTTTGAAAGATGTATTTTGAATGGTTATTTAAAAATGTTGTTATGAAAGATTGCAGTGGATTAGCAGGTGTACTGAGAGTTCAGAGTTCATTTGAAACATTGTTGTGTGAACTTGTGAACATGACAGGTCTGGCAGGCGGTAGTTGCTATGGAAAAGAGGTAGAAAGGGCAGAGGGGGGAAGGGTGTTGATTTGAAAAAAGTGAGGGAAGAGTTTTGATTGGCTGACATGAGAGATATGTGTGATGAATATCAGCGTTTCAGTGCCTTTGTTGGTTCCAGCCTCTGGAGTGCATACCTTTAATTCTGCTAAAGAATAATTGGTGTGTTTCTGAGTCTGTTTTGAATTTCAAAAAGAATTTGTAAAGGTGAGTTATCGTTTATATATTTTAGATAAAGAGTAGTATGCTTTTTTGCGTAAATAAGAAAGTCAGCTGTGTATTTAAAATGATGTTTTGCGTCAAGTGTTTGCATTCTGCTTTCAAAGGCGATTTTGGATTCTTTTACCAATTGTAATTGTAGATAATGTAAAGTATTAGTACTGACAAGGTGTGTATGTATATAGGAGCTGTGCATGTTAAAAGTTATTGAAAAAAAGGTGCAAGTTCCTTAAAAAAACGTTTTCATGTGTATTAGGGCATTTTAAGTCTGTTCCCCATGAATGTAGGTGTATTATTGTTTTACATAAAAGGTTTAAAAACTTTTTTTGAGATCAAATATATGCACACTTAGGGCCCGATGTAGGTGGTCGTTTCAGGCCATTTACCGACCGGTTTCGGCCGATTTCGGCCGTTTCCGACCGGCAAATGGCCAATCGGTATGTAGGGGCCTAAATCCAAGGCCACATGTAGGTAAATCTACATTTACAGAATCGGAAAAATTATTGGTTCGGTAAAATACCGAATCGGTAATTTTACTGATTCTGTAAATTTGCTATGTAGGGGGGACTCTTCTGAGTCCCAAAGGCCTTAACGAATCGGTATTTTAGCATGAAATCAAACTTCATGGTAAAATACCGATTCCGGTGTGCATGCACATGTGTGCATGCACACCTATGTCATGTGAAAGGCAGACCTGCCCTTAGGGCAGGTATGCCTGCCACATGGCACCTGTGCCTGTTTTGAGGGTGCCAGAGGGTGTCAAAGTGATACTCCCTGCACCCTTGTGAATTCTTTAATTACCGATTCGGTAAATACCGAATCGGTAATGCCTAATCATTCCTATGGGCTTCAAAGCCCATAGGAATGATTAATTGTTTGAGTTACATAGCCATGTTAAAAGAAAATGATGCATAAGTGTTGCACGGGCATTGTAAATACCCTCCTATGTGTGCTTAGCAATTTCAAGTCACTTCCCCCGGGTACAAGGGCCTTGTAAATACGTCCCCATGTGTGTCTGGTCATTTGAAGTCACTTTCCCTGTGCTGCAAGGCCCTTGTAAATACGGCCCTATGTGTGCCTGTAAAATTTTCATTATGACTGTTTGAGTTACATTGCCATGGTAAAAGTTATTGAAAAAAAGGTGCAAGTATCTTAAAAAAACGTTTTGATGTGTATTAGGGCATTTTAAGTCAGTTCCCCATGAATGTAGGTGTATAATTGTTTTACATAAAAGGTTTTAAAACTTTGTTTGAAATCAAATGCATGCACACTTAGGGCTCGATGTAGGTGGTCGTTTCAGGCCATTTACCGACCGGTTACGGCCGATTTCGGCTGTTTCCGACCGGTAAATGGCTAATCGGTATGTAGGGGCCTAAATCCAAGGCCACATGTAGGTAAATCTACATTTACAGAATCGGTGAAATTGTTTTTGATGGTAAAATGATGTGACTCCTGCAATGCGTCGCTTTTGCGGAACAAATATATGATGCATTTGTGTTGTTATTGTTACGGTAAATATGTAAAAAATGATGCATAAGTGTTGCACGGGCATTGTAGATACTCTCCTATGTGTGGTTAGCAATTTCAAGTCACTTCCCCCGGGTTCAAGGGCCTTGTAAATACGTCCCCATGTGTGTCTGGTCATTTGAAGTCACTTTCCTCGTAGTGCAAGGCCCTTGTAAATACGCCCCCATGTGTGCCTGGAAATTTTTTATTTTGATTGTTTGAGTTACATAGCCATGTTAAAAGTTATTGAAAAAAAGGTGCAAGTTCCTTAAAAAAACGTTTTCATGTGTATTAGGGCATTTTAAGTCTGTTCCCCATGAATGTAGGTGTATTATTGTTTTACATAAAAGGTTTAAAAACTGTTTTTGAAATCAAATGCATGCACACTTAGGGCCCGATGTAAGTGGTCGTTTCAGGCCATTTACCGACCGGTTACGGCCGATTTCGGCCGTTTCCGACCGGTAAATGGCCAATCGGTATGTAGGGGCCTAAATCCAAGGCCACGTGTAGGTAAATCTACATTTATAGAATCGGAAAAATTATTGGTTCGATAAAATACCGAATCGGTAATTTTACCGATTCTGTAAATTTGCTATGTAGGGGGGACTCTTCTGAGTCTCAAAGGCCTTAACGAATCGGTATTTTAGCATGAAATCAAACTTCATGGTAAAATACCGATTCCGGTGTGCAGGCACATGTGTGCATGCACACCTATGTCATGTGAAAGGCAGACCTGCCCTTAGGGCAGGTATGCCTGCCACATGGCACCTGTGCCTGTTTTGAGGGTGCCAGAGGGTGTCAAAGTGATACCCCCTGCACCCTGGTGAATTCTTTAATTACCGATTCGGTAAATACCGAATCGGTAATGCCTAATCATTCCTATGGGCTTCAAAGCCCATAGGAATGATTAATTGTTTGAGTTACATAGCCATGTTAAAAGAAAATGATGCATAAGTCTTGCACGGGCATTGTAAATACCCTCCTATGTGTGCTTAGCAATTTCAAGTCACTTCCTCCGGGTACAAGGGCCTTGTGAATACGTCCCCATGTATGTCTGGTCATTTGAAGTCACTTTCCCCGTGCTGCAAGGCCCTTGTAAATACGGCCCTATGTGTGCCTGTAAAATTTTCATTATGATTGTTTGAGTTACATTGCCATGTTAAAAGTTATTGAAAAAAAGGTGCAAGTATCTTAAAAAAACGTTTTGATGTGTATTAGGGCATTTTAAGTCAGTTCCCCATGAATGTAGGTGTATAATTGTTTTACATAAAAGGTTTTAAAACTTTGTTTGAAATCAAATGCATGCACACTTAGGGCTCGATGTAGGTGGTCGAATCGGTGAAATTGTTTTTGATGGTAAAATACTGATTCGTAAACGCTTCTGGCACTCTGAAGAGTCCCACCTACATATGGGTGGCTTCAAATCGGTATATTTTTTTATTTTATTCATTTTTATAGCATTGTTGAATCTAATTCTTACTGTTATTGATTTACTGTTTGGTAATAGTGGTTAATAACATGTTTTATTATATTTTACCACAGTTTCAACTGCAGATTATTTGGAAAATAGACAATGCCGTCTAAGGATAGAATTCGAAAGGCTACGAAACGTCAAAGACAGCAGTTGACTAAAATCTTGCAGCAGTCCTCTACATTAGAATTACCTCAACGGACGAAGAGAACACCGGGTAAGAGAACGAAATCATTCCTTAGAAACATTTGTAGAAACAAAAGTATAACTACAGAACAAGTTTTAGTCCAGAAAAAGAGAGCCAATTTAAATGGAAAGGAAAAGCCCGTCAAAAAAGTTTGTGCTAGAGCAGGAGATAACTCTGTGCATGGCAGTAGAAGGGCAAATATATTCAAGGACATTCGTAAGCGAATGTTCCGCAACAGGGTAATTGTCAATTTGCTAAAAAAAATTTAAAAAGGTCAACAGAAAGTGTCATTTTATAAGAAAAAGAAAAATGTAGAGAAAATTATTGATCAGGCTTTCGAAATTAAGCGAAAGTTATTTATTTTGGTAATTAATAGAATTAGGAAACTAAACAAGGTAATCTATGTTTTCAAATCTAATAGTAGATGGAAGAGAGAAGTTAATCGAAGTAATTTTTGTGAAGTTTTCTTAGGAGAATGGATGCATAGTTCAAATAGTGAGGCATTTTTTAATGAGGAGAGTTATTTTCAGGACAATGTTTTGGTGCATGCAGTTGACAGCAGTGGTCGAGCATATGAGGTAAAAGATGGTCGTCCGGTTGAAAAAGAAATACTTGTGTCTGCAGATGCAGAAGAGGCGCTAAGTGATGAGGTTTTAGGGAGACGTCCTAAGGGACCAGTGTACACCTGGAAGTGTAGTTCTATTTGCAGTGTGCAACAGGATTCCATCAATTTGCTTTGTGATTTTATACGGACATTTCATAAGAAAAGTGTAAAGCAAAAAATAAAGTTGCTGCAAGAATTAGATCCTTGCAGAGTGAGACAAGTGACAGGTTTGCGTGGTCATTCACTGGCTTGTCTTTCTAGGAGAGTATGCCAGAGTGTATTTCATCATTTCAGGATGCTAGCAGTGCATCATAATAAAGTGAGGAAATTAGTTAGAATGTTGTATTATGCTAAGAGTCCAGCAATTATGCTTAAAAAATTAAGCAGAGCTCTTTTGCATGGTTCTGAAGTAGATGTGAAGAATATTTGTCAAGAAATTGAGTTCTGTTACTTTGCTGGTAAAGAGAACAATGTTGATATTGAACCACTAGAAGAAGGTAATGTGGAAGACAGTGTACAGATTTTCAGTACAGATAAGTTTCACAAGGAAATTTCCACGTTTATGGTGAAATCAAGTGAGAGGCCTAATTTCACTTGTGTGTGTTGTCGATGGACTTATTATAAGAATCAGACTAAGTTAGTGGATATATATGCAAAAAGTGATATGGAAAACAATAGTGAATGGAAGGATTTTGCCACATACTTGATGGTAGAAAATTGTTTTGATTTGGGAGCGGACCAACGTATGTGTACTTATTGCTATAACAAATTAAACCAAAACCAGATGCCTGCTAGAGCAGTTTATAATAATCTGGAATTAGATGACATTCCTTCTGAATTGAAGGATTTAAACACTTATGAATCTATTTTGATTCAAAGTGTCCATCCCTTCCAGGCTATTGTACAAATGGAGCCAAAGACAGGGAAGTTGCCTCCATCAGATTTACAGAGAGGATTAAAGGGAAGGGTTGTTTATTTGCCTTTGGATTTGAAGAAAAACATTAATACAATTGGAGTAGAGAAAGTGGAAGAGGAACCTCTGGTTATCATAGTTAATGGTGTTCCGACAAAGAGTAAGAAAATCTGGCAAGATTTAGTGGATGTTAGGAAAGTCAAAAAGGCAACATTGTATTTGATAAAAAATAATAAGTACTACAAGAATGTATGTGTTGCAGAAGAGGAAGTAAGTGAAGAAGAGGACAGCGATTTGTGTCCTGGACAAATTGAGAAAGTAGAAGCCTCTGAACATTATAGTGTTCATCCTTTGCATTCCAAGGAAGTCATGGGGAATGCTATTGAGTTGTTTCAAATGAAACAAGCCAAAGGGAGTCCCATTAGTGTTTAGGAGGAAAGTTTGGAAGCTCGATGTTTCCCACAGTTATTTCCCACAGGTCGAGGAGGACGATATGATGAGCGACCTGTTCAAATTCCTGCTTCAGAATACCGGACTTTACGATTGTATACAGAAGATCCTAGGTTTCGACAATGCATTCCCTATTTATTTCATCTACTGTTTGAAAGTGATCTCTCTGGATTGTCTTATGCAGTGAACCACATCTTGAAAAGTGGTGTACAACTGCCAAATATCTCGGCAAGGGACTTTATGGATAAAGTCAATGTGCAAGACAGTATTTTGGATTCTCACCTGATTAATCTCATGGCTTGTCAGCGTGGTACTAATGAGTATTGGTACCGCCGTCATGGTGACTTAAAATGTATGCTGAGGAACTTAGGAACTCCCACATGGTTCCTCACTCTCAGCTGTGCTGAGTATGGCTGGGAAGACTTACTTGAATTTCTACGAGAGGTAAATGGAAACATTGAAAATATTGAATTCAAGACACCCGGAGAACTGTGCTCTTTGGATCCAGTGAATGTATGCAGGTACTTTAATCATAGATTTGAAGCTATGATGTCTTTCATCACGAACAAGAAAAATCCACCTCTTGGAGAGGTGTTGGATTTCTTCTGGAGAAAGGAGTATCAAGCAAGAGGTGCTCCTCATATACATGTGCTGCTATGGATCAAAGATGCACCCAAATTTGGAACAGATCCAGATGACTTGGTGATGAGTTTCATAGAACAGTATGCTACATGTGCTGTTCCAAAGACAAACGAAGACAAAAGTCTAAGAGAACAAGTTTTACGGTTTCAAAGCCATCGTTGTGGAAAGTACTGTCGTCGTAAATTCAGAAACAAGGACAAGTACTACACCAAATGTCGTTTTGCATTTCCACGGTCGGTGATATCAAAAGGAAGAGTTAACAATTTGATGTCTTCGCTGCGACATAATGTGACGAGGAAATCACCCAAAAATACATACAATTTGAAAAGAAACGAAGAGTCCAAGTACATCAACGACTACAACCCAGTGATTTTGTCCATGTGGAATGCTAACATGGATATACAGTTTGTGGCTGACAACTGTATGGCTGTGGCTCGGTATGTGACGTCTTACATCACCAAAAAAGAAAAGACAGAACTGAAGGATATGTGGGAGGATATTTCCCATGAAAAGAGCCTCAGTAAGAAGTTGTACAGTTTCAGTCTGAAGATGTTGTCGCATCGAGAAATCGGAGCTTACGAATGTTCTGACCGGTTATCTTCAGCAAGTCTCTATGCCAAATCTAGGAGTATCATTTGGGCGAGTCTTGGTCTTGCTACAACACGTAATCGAGTTCTGAAACCTGTACGGGAAATTGAGTATTTGGCGGAGAAGGAGCCAAACAGTACAGATATTTTGAAGAGCAACATGTTGGATACATATTATCCAAATAGAAGCAGTCACCTGGAGAATGCTTGTCTGTATGATGTTCTTCAAAATTACGTTTTCAAGAGGAACATCAAAGAAGATATTGATAAAGGAGTGTATGCTGTAAATGGAAGTGAGGGATGTCTGGTCAAGCAAAAAAAATGTCAATTGATAAATCATCGAAAATTGGATTGCGAATCTCCCGAAAGAAAAGAGTTTTTCTATTTAGCTCTTTTGCAACTTTTCAAGCCTTGGCGTGCAGAAGAGGAACTGCTTGGGGATTTCCTCTGTTACGAAGACTCTTTCAATGCAGCCAAGGAGTCCATAGAATGTCCTGTTTTTCTAAAATATCTACAAATGTTGAATGCAGAAATTGAGCAGGAAGCAACAATTGCAGCCGAGATTGCTAGAGACAGTTCACAGGACAGTCAGAGTTCTGTTTCATTGAGTCAGGATCCACTAGGAGAACCAGTTATTGAAAATGAAGCTGTCACTGCCATGATTGAAGTGGAAAGAGCCATGGCACATGCTCAGAAGGATGCGGTTAACTTAGAAGAATTGGAAAGACAACTTAACGTTGAGCAGAGGAAAATATATGACGAAGTTGCCAACCAAATTGAGCATGGATTAAGTCATGAGAAGGAAGAGTGCTCATGTACGTCGTTGAAGCCTGTCCGACTGTACGTGAGTGGAGAAGCATGATGTTATCTGCAGAAAAGGACTGAGTCATCGCTGTCTTGTGTTGTGACCGCTCCAACTGGACTGGCAGCTCATAACATTAAAGGGATTACTTTGCATCGGTTACTGATGCTGCCAGTGGAGCATGATAACAAATTACAATACCACAAGTTATCTGGAGATGCTTGTTGTGAAGTATCTAGAGTCCTGAAGAAGATGAAACTTCTTATCATTGACGAAGTAAGCATGGTTTCCAATGTCATGCTTGCTTTTGTGCATTTGAGAATGCAGGAAGTTCTTAAAACAGAGTATGATGTGTTATTCGGTGGCAAACACATCATTGTTTTTGGGGATCTTCTGCAGCTGACACCAGTGAAAGGACAACCAGTGTTTAAACTGCTTACACATGAAGATACCAAGAAGTGCCTAGGGAGCATTGGCAACGTTAACATTTGGTTAAACTTCAGTTATGCTGAGCTGCGTTAAAATATGCGTCAAGCGAAGGACGAAGATTACAAGAATATTCTGCAAGATGTTAGAATCGGGAAAGTGACTGAGCGTGGTAAAGAAGCTTTACATGCACGCTTACTGTCAAATTTATATCCAGAAGAAGACGTTTTGCCAGAGGATATTTTTCAGAAAATTACTGTGAAGAAATCTGGAATATGTTTGATGCCAACTCTTGCAGAATGTTCCATCTTCAACAACAAAATGTTGAATTTAGAAAAACAAGAGATTGTGAAACTGGAAGCTATTGACAAAATAGAGCATATGGGAGCAACAATTATTTTGTCTGAGAATTTGAAATCTAAATTGGATTCATTAGAGAAGACTATATCTAAAACTGCGGGTTTTGAAAAGACTTTGAATGTGTGCTTAAATTGCCAAATCATTTTGAGAAGGAATTTACATGTTGAAAGAGGTCTGGTAAATGGATCAAGTTGTTGATTTTGAGAAATACAGAAGTAGAGATGGAATTGAATTTTTAAAAATTAAATCTGATGGCATTGAGAAAGTACAGCTAATTGGTCGTTGCTCTGCTAGGTTTTTGCTTGTTAAAGACTTATATGTTCGCCGTAAGCAGTTTCCTGTTTGCTTGGCATATGCGGTGACAATTCATAAATCGCAAGGTTTAAGTGTAGACACTGCTTTAGTGAATATTGGCAGTTCTGTATTCAAAGAGGGTATGGCTTATGTAGCATTGTCACGAGTAAGAACTTTATCTGGATTGTACTTGATTGACTGTGATGTCACAAACATTTGTGCGGATCTAGATTGTGTTAAGGAATACAATAGGTTAAGAAGAGAGTATGCGCCACATTTGCCTCAATATCCTTTGTTTGAGAAACGTGTGGTAGGCCGGAAACGAAGAAATATCAGTAATAGTAGGGAGGTTGTAGCAAAAGGACCAAAAGTCAATGAACCCAAAATTGTAAGCAGGAATAAAATGAATTCTGTTGAAAATGTTGTTGGTTTTAAATTTGAAAATAGTTCTGGTGTCAACTGCTATGCTAATGTAGTTGTTAATGTTCTCTTTTCACTAGAGACTTTCAAAGAACAGATTGTGATCAATTCGGAACAAAGTTTATGCTGTTTGTTGAATTCTGTGTTAGAGAAATGTAGTGCTGATAGAACCAGAGTAGAAAGTGTGTCTGAAATTCGTTTTCTGTTAGACGAATGTTCAGGTCAAACAGAATTCTCTGAAAATATTCAGCAGGATTGTCAGGAGTTTTTAATGTATATGCTTGATGTATTGCAAGATGAGGGTGTAGATGTAGATTATCTATTTGGCCTTTCTTATCAATGGCAGCATGACTGCGAGAACTGTAGGCTATCAAGTACTACTAGTGTAGACTCAGAAAGATTTATATATTTAACTTTGCCTGACAGTAAATCAGTATCCTTCAATAAGCTAGTAAAGGCAGCCGATCAAAACATGGAGTGCAGCCAATGTTTAAGTCTGGAATGCTGTCCACGTTAATTTTACGAAGTTATGGCCAGTATGTCATTTTAATGTTCCAACGATGTAGGCCTGATGGAACTAAATTGACAAATTTAATTAATAATTTTGTGGCTTCGCAGTTGTCAATATCAGGAAGGACTTTTATAACTACTGCAATTATATATCATAACGGTCCTTCAACTAATTCAGGACATTATACAGCTTATTTGAAATCTGGAAACGGTTGGTCATTCTGCAATGATTCTGTTTTAACTTTCAAAAAAAGATTGCCTTTCCACCTTCAAAATTCTTACCTGGTGTTCTTACAACCAAAATTTTAGGAAAGGAAGCTTGGGATTTGTTTAGAGGAATTTACAGAGGTTCTAATGGCTCCTACTCTATATGGCCTTGTGGATAATTGTAGTACAGAGCGAAAACTGTTTGTTTTATAAGCTAAGTCAAGCAGCAGATCAAAATAAAGAGTAGAGGAAACGTAAGTCTGCAATGCTGTCTATATTTTTTATAGAAACTTATGGGTGAAATGTAATTTTACAATTTGAACTACATAAACTGGATGAAAAAAAAGTTGTTAAGTCTAATTAAAACATTTTGGGCTACACAGTCATCGATTTCAGGAAGAACATTTGCAACTGCAGCTATTATATAATATGCTGGTCCTTTGACAACATCTGGATATTACACAGCTTATTTGAAATTTAAAAAATGGCTAGTCTTTGAGCAAACATTACTAATTGAGTACAAAGCAATGTTGCCTTTTGACTTGATTTTTGAAGTCAGAATGTAGGGTAGGTAATTGGACTATAATGATTCTAGGTGTTGCTGTAACTTAGTGTGCTGTTTTAAATTGCTTTGTATGTCTCAGTTTTCTTAAAACAATTGAGTTTATCTTTCAGAAAGTGGCGGGCAGAAAATAGTAACAGCACAACAGAGTATAAGCTGTTCATAGGATATCCTTTGACGTCATAGAAAGTAAGTTACTTTGGAGAAGTTCCTATTTCTGCTTATTTATATTATTTGGGTTTTTTAAACACAATCATTTTGATTGTGGTTTTTTTTCCCCGCTGTTATATGATGAATACCTTCAACTCACTGTTTTCAGTGAAATTTGATATTTTCTGATAACAGCAAAAATAAACCATTAAATATGTTAAATTAATTTTCTACTTTGAATTGTGATTTCTAATATGTATTCATTTTGTCTCATGCTCACTCTTTTTTTACCACCTTGTATTAATTTAAATTTTTTTGTTCTTTCTTACACAGATTAAAAGTATAACAATGATAATTCAGTACGGTAATGACAATTATAAGGTAAGTGTTTAGTACTCTTTACGTTGCATGTCTATCAGATTTAACTTTTATTAGTTCCACTGCTTCTTTTCTTTAACCCTTAGTTTCCTGTCTTTGCTACTTCCTTCATTTCTTTTTCTATTACTTATTTATACTACTCTTTTCACTTCTTTTATCAGTCCCTCTTTCAACAGTAACTGTGTGTTACTCCCTCTATTTGTCTTTCTTTTCACATTACTCTCTGTTTATTTACTCATCTTTTTTTAAAAAATATTTTTTTTAGTTCGCTCCCGGTTCGCGTACCCGAACGCTAACCGGGAAGCGAATCAAAAGAAATAGAGGATGCTAGAGTGCTAAACATTCTAGCAATTTTTTTTAAAAGGGAAGGTAGCTCTGAAAATAACTTTTTTTTATTATTTTTGATGTTTTATATTTTTTTTGTGTTTTTTTGAGGAAGGGGAAACAAAAATGATTCACTTCAAAGGGCTCAACAGGAGCAACAAAAAAAAAATTACTTTCTTGGACGTTTTGGACATTGATGATTTTCAAATGATCTATTTATTAAAGTAATACTCATCTCTCCACATGAAATTAATTTTCCACAAGCTACACATGTCAATCTCATCTGCCCAAAGTTCTTTTGGAGATTTGGGACCGTTTCCCTTGCCTCTGACTCACTTATTGCTAAGTCATTGGTGGATGTTTTAGCCGGTCGGGGGTTATCCACCAAATCTCGAAGTTGTGCTTTAGAATAATTAAGAGGGTGCCAACTCTCCATGTGCCGATGCATGGTATGATTACCATAGCTATATTTTTTTTCGGTCCCTCTCAAGAGTTTTTTTTTGCAGATGAGGCAGATAACGTACCTGGCATTTACTTTCTTTTCATGAGAAGGAAAAGAAAAAAATTGCCAGATAAAATTTACTCTCACATGGGACGTCCTTGGCATTTCTTTCAGAAAGCCACTTGTCCCTTGCTCCTGTTCCTCGTCTTCCTCTTCTTCTTCTTCTTCTTGTTGGAAGATGACTTGGCTAGTCGGTCCTCTCTTCTTTGGTGGTGGTGGAGGTGGTGGAGATCCACCAGCTGCAGCTAATACAAATGCCATGTCTAAGCAAACAAAAACAGGTCTTTCTCTCATAAAAATGAAAGTCGGAGTGAGGAAAAAAGGTGGGACTTTCATCATTTGAGAAAAATAAATGTTCTAAACCAATGAAAAGTGTTTATTTTACGTCATATGATCAAGCGTTCCATCATTAGGAAACTAAAAGTAAAATGAACCAATGAAAAGTTTTATGAACTAGTCACATGACCTGTTATGCTTACGTTCCGCGTTCCGCGCTGCGCCTCGGATCGTTTCCGGGGCTTTACGTTTCGCGCCTTGGTTCGCGTTCCAGAACGCTTCCGGGTGCGCTAACGCAGCACGTCATAAGGGGCATTACGTAGTAACGCGATATGTTGCGTTTACGGGATGCGTCACGATGTGCCTTTCTAACGCAGTACGTTTACCGGTTCACGGACCAGGCAGCGAAACAAGAAAAAATAATTTAAACTATAATAGAAATTGAATTTAAAAAATATAATACAAATATATATAAAATATATTTGTGAATTAGAATAAGAATATATGTTACAGCTATAGATATTAGCTTTTAAAAAACCAATGAAATTCACTGAAAAAACCATAGGTTATAGACCATATATAGTTAGGGATTAGCATTTACAAAACCAAGAAAATTCACTGACAAAACCATTGGTTATAGAACATATATAGTTAGGGATTAGCATTTACAAAACCTTAATTTACTCGCACAAAACCATAGAAATTCGCATATATAGTTAGTTGCAATAACTATATATCGCGCACCCGCAATCCACTGCTGATGATGTCATATATTACATCATTCATGGCATGGTCAGTGACATCACTGTGTCAGTGAATATATATATATATATATATATATATATATATATATATATATATATATATATATATATATATATATATATATATATCCAATCCTGTGTTCACAATCCTTTGAAAAACAGGCACCGACTTCAAATCAAGGGTCTTAATTTGCACAAAAAAACGGTCAGACGCGTTTCGGCGGACAGGTCCGCCTTGCTCACTACATCTGATATATCTATATATATATATATATATATATATATATATAAATATATATATATATAGGTGGTTGGACTGATGAAATAAAAGAAGAGGCATCAAATACAAATTTAAAATTCCAAACAATTGAAGAATTTTAAATGATTGAATTGAGGATGGTTGGTATTGGAAAGTAAATGGGTAATAGAATATGTAGAGACAAGGGAACATACCAATAACAAGCCCACTGGAGGGCATAAATATAGAAGTAAATCAAAAGTGGAACTTACTACAATTCTTATTGTAAGAATTAATTTATAACTATGGTATGGTTAAATGAATTAAGAAAAGGAAATTACTGATCCCACAAAGCAAATGTAATGGGAATCCAATGTATAATGTTTTTGGAATAAGGTTGGGTTATGAATTGGAAAAGGATTGCTAATAACATAGATAAGCAACCAAATGTTTAAGTGTACCGGTTTTAGTAATGAAATATTTCACAGTTTTAACGCACATGTGCATTTATAAAACAACACTTCGAAAGACCGCTGGGGACGATCGAGCGGAAAAGACTACAAATATTTAAAATGCTTATTGGACAAAAACAAACCGAATCCCGTGACCAAGAGCGGCGACACGCTTCTACGGCGGCAACAGCCGCAACGCAACACACTTCTTCTCGTTGAGTCGCGCTTCCAGTTCCCAGTGACACGCAGGTTTCTGCAGACAGAATTCCCAGCAAGGAAATTCAGGGGGGAGCTGGTGGTGAAGTCTTGTTGCCATGAGACTTCAGCAGGAGGCAAGTACAAGTTCAAGCCCTTGGAGAAATATTCTGCAAGATGATGAAAGTTCCTTAAAAGTTCCTTCTCCTTTCCTTGGCAATAAAGAAACCACTGCAGGCCAACGCAGCAGAACAGCACACTGGCAGAGGGGCAGTCCAAACTCCTGCAGCTTCCTTGGTTCTTCTCCTTGGTAAAGGTTTGTCTTGATTTCCTAGAAGTGATCTAAAATCTTGGGGTCTGGGCCCCCATATTTATACTACTATTCTCTTTGTTCTCGGAAGGCAGAGGGTCTTGTACCTAGTCTAAACCAATTCTGGGTGCATTCTGCCAGTGCACACCTTCTTCCTTTGTCAATGTGGCCAGGGTCATCAGACGCACCACAGGAGGTGGAGCCAGAATTTTGGAAGGCAGGCACACCCCTATTCAGGCCCAAGTGCTACTCCTCCCACCACTCCCAATGCAGATAGGTCTATTCAGCCTAATGCGGACTCACCCTGTCTCCTGGAGCCCTCCACCCCCTGTCACTCACAAAACCAGACATACAATACACAAGCTAGCAGACTCAGGCTGGATGGTTAGGCAAGAAAATACCTACTTTCTAAAAGCTGTATTTTCAAACACAGAATGTTAAAATCAACTTCACTAAAAGATGTAATTTATCATTCTGAGTTCAGGCAATCTAAACTCAAATTGCTACCATGCTCCCTGGATCAGTTAGAATTATGAGATGTTATAATCAAACTGCCCATTCTGACCTATGGGGACAGGTAAACTTGCAATAGTGAAAAGCCAAATAGGTTGTGGTTCACTATCAGGTCATGCCACACACATCAGGGCATGACCTACCTTTTAAATACAATGCACCCTGCCCTAGGGCCTACCCTAGGGGTGTAGAAAAGGGAAGGTTTAGGGACTGGCAAGTGGGCGCATTTGCCAAGTCGACATGGCAGTCACAGAATGCACACAGGCTCTGCAATGGCAGGCCTGAAACACACTTTACAAGCTGCTTCTGTGGGTGGCACAACCAGTGCTGCAAGCCCACCAGCAGCATTTGATTTACAGGCCCTGGATAAACATGAGGCACTGTACAATGGTCTGACAAGTAAATCAAATAAGACAATCATGGAGTCACTACTCAATACATGGATTTACAATAGGGAGCACTTGCACGGTGGCACTGAATAGCAGTGGCACAGTGCCCAAAGCATCAAAACCAACAAAACATCAAAAACAGAGGAGGCAATCAGTGAAAAATGGAAGGGAGACTCACGCTAATGGTACCAGGTCTAATAGCACTCTATGGCGGTATTTTTGCTGTGGTGTGAGACTTTAGTAAACAGTCTCTTAGATATATATATATATATATATATTTATATATATATATATATATATATATATATATATATATATATATATATATATATATATATATATATATATATATATATATATATATATATATATATATATATATATATATATATATATATATAGACACGGCTGCACTCCACTATGGATTTTATTCGCACTACTAAAACAAGAATGCGGCCTTGGGCACGCCCACTGGGAGGGACTATGATCATCGCTTACAAATAACAGCGTGAAACACCAAGCGGCTGTGCCTCCTGTGAATCCAGTGACCACCAAGGGCTACACAGCCCGAAACATGTTTGGAGAAGATATCATGCTGTTCTTAGGGATGCCGGTCTCCTTGCAACCTGTCAATAAAGAAGGGTTTTAAACACACACACACATATATATATATATATATATATATATATATATATATATATATATATATATATATATATATATACATATATATATATATATATAAATATATCCGAAAGACTGTTTAGTAAAGTCTCACACTACAGCAAAAATAGACAAAAGGGTTCCAAAAAAGGGAAAACAGCTTTGGAGAAATCACAGGGTGGATCAAGCTGCGTACACCATTCCTTTGCAGGTGGCATCAGTTGGATACTTTCATTAAAAAGATAATAGGATATTAACTTTCTGCAAACTTGCAAATGCATTTCCATCTTAGTAATTGTAGAGTACTACAAAGCAAAGCGACATATTTATTATTAAGGATTACTCGTGCTCACTAACAGTTGAATGTCTCTTGGTGCTAAATCACCAACTACTGAGCGTAGCACAAGAGGGTGAAGGGTATGTAAACAACCAGGTCTTAAGGGCTTTCCTAAGCGAAAGATGACAGAGTATGTGTTGTACAACATGGGGTAGGCCCTTCCAACGGTGTGGGGAATGAACTGAACTACTAATGGCAGCAACCTGCTGTAAAACACCAATGTAAGATAATGTTTCAGGTGCAAAGACAAAGGCAGTAACTGTAGGTTTTACATAGTGCAGGAAGCGCTGCGTTCCCAATAGATCATAGCAGACAGAGGGAGTCACTGAGGTGTAGTTTGTGGGGTCTGCCATCAGGTTCTGGATGAATCAAAAGATGTATGCCTTACCTTAAGAAGAATTCCGGCTAGGTATTCAGACATGGGATTCAATATTTAAAAGTAACTGATCCACAAGAATGGAGCCAACCTCAACCACATTTCTTCAAGGAGAAAAAATATATTTTAACAATCGTCTTTTGTTGCGTTGTCTTTCAAATCCTTATTATAAGCTTAATGTATCTTTGTTTACTTATTAATGCATTATTTCTATTCAATTTACATGCATATGCTCAAACAGGAGAGCACCACGTTTCCTTTTAACCTGCCTTTCGCGGCCCAATATTTTGCTAGGACTGGCTGGCTCCAGTAAGTGCACCATGCTGCCAAATGTGGCCTTTCAAAAGAGCCTGAAAAAACACTCACATTATAAAACATGCATTTATGTGCAAGACACCAAGTATAAGTCTGGTTAGAGTCCACTTGAGGAAAATTACGAAACGTTCTGTATATTCTTCAAAATATTGCTTTTATCTTTAAGGCTGTATAATTAGAAGAGTCATTTGTTTGACCTTTTCAGTCAATGCAGAGACGCCGAGGGTGGCTCACAAGCACACCATGTGGACGCATCGCAAAGTAGCTTAACTTCAGGCATTTCAGTGTATTCTATTTCACACATAACAGCTCATCAAGTATTGTTCTTTCTTTATTTATTTAATAATTCGGCAATGGCAGTTTTTTCCCCCAATAATGATCCAAAACAATAAATTCAAATAGGAGAAGAGAATACTACAGTAGCAGATGGTGAAAAAGGCAGGAACCGCAGAAGTCAGGACAGTATAGTGCAAGCAGGGCTTGGGACACCCGAATGCATGTCCAGTCTCTGGAGTGGAGAGGCAGAAGTTGAGTGTGGGGAAGATGGTGGGTAAGTTGGTGGTGGGCCAGACTGGAGTGATCTCTGTCTGCTATTAGGATTTAGACTTTTCAAGTCAATATTGTGCGCTGTACATATGTGCTTCAGTCTTCTTTTGTGAGAGCAGCGCATGCTCAGGAGTTGAGAGCAAAGCCTGACACATAGCAGTAACCATGTTCTGACTGACAATAACAGTAAAGAAGAAGCAGAGAGAAAATCAATACATACAAGCAAATATGGTGCTCATGTTGCAACGCATTCTGGGAGTCCGGTCTCACTGGAGTTAACGTTTTAAAGGGCCCGAGGCCATTATGCAGTAAGAGTACTCCTAATGAGATTCTAAGAAAAGGTAAAGCGTTCGAAGTCTCTCAGGCATGAGAAGAGTATTCAAGGAATGTACATTTGGGGCATCTACTCAAGTACTGCTGGCTTTTCCAGTCCAACATCTCAGACAATAGGGATACTTGAGATGGTAAGTGTCCTTTTTTCCTTATTACAACAATGTTGCACGGCTAGCAGTAGCTCTTTAGTGTTCGTGAGAGTCGGCTCCATTACTCGCGTACACTCCAGGGCATCTCTACCCCAGTGATGCCAAGGTGCTTCGTCTTCTGCTTGCAATCCATGGCCTCCTCCGGGAACAGATCGGAAAGTTGCTGTGGCTTGTCAGTACCATTTTTACTCTTCAGCGTGCTACAGCCGGGACTGGGCTCCACCAGCCACCACAATAGTCTCGCCAGTGATGTAGGCAGAATCAGGTGAACAGAGGAATGAGACGCTGCCAGCGCAGTCCTCAGGCTCACCGAGCCTGGAGGGAAGACAGGAAACAACCATTAGAAAAACATAGACCAACATTGCTGTATGTGTACGCATCAAAGCGGGATTGTTTTTGCAGTTGCCAGAAGGGTTTTTTTAAGTTAAATTTTCAATTTATGCTTTAAAAAAATCAATTACCTATTTCAAGCTTGACTAAAAAGCATAAGGGTTTAAGCGGGCTATTTTTAAACTAACAAATATGTTTTATTTGAAGTGAACAGTCTTTCTTTGAAGTCGATAGACTTTTTCTGTTTTTTAAGGGAAGAGATCTTCATTTTTGTTGTTTGAAGGGAACAGACTTACAGGTTTGTTCCAAACAGCCAGGTCCCATTGGCTCGTTTGGGCAAACCAGGCCCCATTTGCCCTATTCAAGCGTGCCGCGGACCAATTGGCCAGTTCAAACGGCTCACACAGGCATGTTGAAACCAGCTAGGCTCCCATTGGCGCGTTCAAATGCACTGGGCTCGGACTGGCATGTGAACGAGCAAGGTTTCCACTGGCCTGTTCAAAGAAGCAAGGCTCTTTCTGGGTATTTAAACAAGACAGGCAAATGAAACTACCCCCAGCTCTGCAAGCTTATCAGCAGAGCTAGCCTTTTGGGGCGATCTCCTGACATCAGTCTCTGCCTTAGGCAGAGATGAGCAAGTCAAAAAACTGGTGGGCAGAAGGACTGACTCATCATTTGATTCTCTGAAGTTGATAAAATAAGAAAAACAGATTGCCCCGTACTGCTATACCCCAGATTGGGGGGGAGGGGGGGATTTATAAAATGGTCACTCATTATGACTACTTAAGAGGGCGCAGGAATCTTCCCCACACCGCATCATGCAGAGCTAGAGTAGCTGCTGCAATGGAAATGTAATATGTTTTGGAAAAGGAAAACCGCCATTGTGTTTCCTGATCGATGACCACACATGCTTTGCAGTGAACATGCGACACATGCCTCTGGCTGCCACTAGGAGACAGGCGACGTCTCGGAGCTTCAGCCACGGTAGAGAAGACAGAAAGAAATTGAAAGTGGTATGAGGCACATACCTCTGGACACCGAGTTTGGAAATCAGGTAGTTCATCGTAGACTCATCTTTCCAGAGCTGTTGAGTAAAGCAAAGAAAAGGCAAACAACGTAGTCATGCACTCAAACTGATGCACCAGAAGATGAATACACAAAGGCATGCACAGGGGAGAGATGGCGGTGAAGACATATGTGCGAGGATCTCTAGCTGTCGAGCCTTATCAAGACACGGGGAAGCTCAATCATGCAGATGAACAGGGAGGCATGCACGTGAAAGCACAATTCTAAATATATGTTTAACAGGAAGACACGGTCAGCAGCAGTAAACTAACAGGATGCACCACCAGGCGAGTGAAAAAGGCAACATTACTCCCACTCTACAACAGGACTCTTGCAGAGGTTTGTTGAAGTTCATGGTAAGCACAAAACCAATGTTGGGGTATCCAGCAGCTCCTACAAACAACAGTGTTCGCGTTCCAGAAATGTTCAGTGCTCCTTTTTGCAGACTGAATGAAAGGGTGCATATTGATGGGTTCACTGAAGGTAAATTAATCATGAAGACCATATCCATGGTTGCTTCAAAAACGAATACATTTCATAACAGTTGGGCAAACTCTACTGAACATGAAAAAGAGGTTTATGGAAGGCAATAATTTTAGATGCCACTATAAGACTGTCCTAGATTTAAAGCTGTTCTGGTAAATCAATGCTTTCAGATCACACTAGCTTAGAAGCCAATTTATGGAAAGGGGCGACCATTCGGTCCCCCCGAACGTATGGTGGAGTACCACGATCCCCCCGGGAAGCCATCTTGGGCGGGAGGCGAGTCTCGGCTGGTATGCCCGAAGCGGCGTAGCCGGGGCGCGCCTTTTTCCCGCCCTAGAGTGGGCTGGCCTAGACACCGACGCGGCCGGCCACGCCCTCGGAGGCAGGCGGGGGCGGGTTCACGCCCACCCTGAAGTCGGATAAAAGGAGCGGAAGCCAAGAAAGCATCCTCTTGTTCCTGTGCTCTGAAGCTGCACCTCCCCGCTGCACGTGAGCTCGAGACGGAACGAAGAGCAATTTTGAGCGTTGTAATCTCTCTTTTTGTCTTATAGATATCCCGTCTGAGAATGCCCAAGAAGGTCGGAAAGCGGGTCGGTACCGAGGAGATGCTCCGCATACTCATGAAGGAGATAGCCGATCTGAAGAGAAAGGTTGAGGCTAAGGACGGGGAGGGAGGACCGAAACGGCCTTTACAGGGAACAATCCCCGGTGGAAAAAGCAAGAGGCCCAGAAGGGGAGCACTTGGGGGGGAGACCCCGGTTCCCGAAGCCCTACGAGAGGAGCCAACCCCGGTGCCGAAAGAGGGGAATCCAATCCCTGTGGTGGTCACCCCTGCGAACAGGGAGGATATGCCCCCCGAGTTAGCGGCACAATTGGCAGCGTGGTTGGGAAACGATAGCGAGGGCGCCACGGCTGACGACGCCCGGGCAGTGATGAGGCAACTGCGGGAATCTAGGGAGGCTGCAAAGGCGCCATCTTCTGTTCCCCCACAGGTCCCGGCGGTTGGAAGTACAGCAGGCCCAAGTTCGACGACAAGCGTGGGGTCTACTTCAGGTAAGCGGCCATTGCCGATTGCGGGGGAGGAGTCTGTACCTTCTCGAAAGGAGAAGATTGCCCAGCACGTCCCACAAGAAATCAAGGAATTGATTTGGGCGGATAAATATGTAAACATGTTTTCATTGCTTACCGACCATTACGAGATCGAGCATGTGAAGAGTCAAAAGGAGCTCATGCATCCGAGTGTTTGGCGCGCAAAAATGGCCGCCTTTAAGGTCGACGAGACCATTGGTACTTGGGGCAGAGCGTGGGGAATTTTTACTTCCATCATGGGTGAGCGCAGGCCTGAGTTGTTGACCGAGTTACCCATTTATCAGTCGCGTATTATGGAGTATTCTGTGGCATATGGGGGCAATCAGTGGTTCTGCTATGATAATCTGTTTAGAAAAGCTAAAGAACACAAAGACAGGGGAGTTAAAAACAGGCCCGGGTGGCTCGGATCCAGAACTGATATGCACAAAAGATACATTTGCATGAAGTGAATCCAAAGGCAAATCACTGAAAACCAGCCGTCGATTTGTAACTTGTTGCCATATGTTGGACAATCCTGTTCTAAGAGCTATGGGTATTCCAACAGAATCTACTTTGGGACTAAAAGATCTGTGTGTCAAAATTGAATTAAGGATATTACTCATGCTTATATACCCGCATAAGGTGTCCTGTAATGTACGACTCACACTTATTCAGTTTTACATTCTCCGTCAGGCATGCTGGTCCGCTAGACAGCTGGCCTGCAATTTCCCCGGTGCCATAGGCATTTGTGCGAGATGTAAAACCCCAGGGGCGGACATGAGACATATAATATGGGATTGCCGGCCACAAGAACAAAGTGGCGATCATCAACGGCTCCACTCAAGGGTGAGAGAAATAAACCTCAATGAAAAAGGTCCTCTGCAGGAGGCCAAATGCCCTAAGCAGTAAATATAACACTCATCATAGTATCTGAGTTCGCTAAGATGAATGCATGTTTTTAGTTTTTACAGATACTTTGAATTTTCTGCGTTTTCGAGAATATTATTTACATTCCTGCAAAATGACCAGAGGGGGGTTAAAGATTTATAAATATAACTAGCTTACCCGTCTCGCGTTGCTGCGCTCTCAGAAAAAAGGAAATTCAAGGAAACTCGTTATGATAACATTAAATGTACATTGTGTCATTGTTATTTAAACTTATCCATTTTATTTTTGAAAACATTTCTAAGTGTGGCTTGAGCAGTGCGTCCTCGATTGGCTTCCAATCTTGATTCTGGTTGCTCTCCTGTTTCATTCGAGCGGGTTTGAGCAGTGCGTAATTGATCGTTTTCCAATCTTGATTCTCGTTGCTCTCCTGTTTCATTCGAACGGGCTTGAGCAGTGCATAATCGATCTGTTTCCAATCTTGATTCTCATTGCTTGTTAATTTGAGAAGAACGGGCTTGACCAGTGCGTACTCAATCGGCTTCCAATCTTGATTCTCGTTGCTCGTTCGTTTGAGAATTACGGGCTTGAGCAGTTAGAACAGCTTCTAATTTTGCTTCCCGTTGCTCGTCTGTTTCTGAAGCTCGTAATGCCTTTTTCTTTTGTGCTTCTGATGTAGATTGACCAATCGATTTCCGTTTGTGGGTCATAACTGTTGACAATGCTCACAAATTCGCTGTCTATTTCAGTATTCGAAAGATTATGAGGACCCTGGAGGGGCGATTTAAAAAAGATTTTTTGACAGAAACCTTCACAGGAGTGTACTCAACAACTTTCCAAAGTTTCATGGCGATCGGATGAATGGTGTAGTAATGCATAAAGGACAAACAGACAGACAGACATACTTCCGTTTTTATATATATAGACTAGCTTACCCGTTGCGCGTTGCTGCGATCTCAGAAGAAAATAAATTTAGGGAAACTTGTTATGATAACATTCAATTTACATTGTGTCATTTTTATTGAAACGTATTCATTTTAATATGGAAAACATTTTAAAGTGTTGTTTTAATTCTGTTTATTTATTCGAGTGCTTGTGGATACACGGTATTTTTTGTTTTTCCGTCTGGTGCGTACACGAATAAATCAGAAGGTTTTCCGACGCATGAGCTGGACACATACAGTTGTCCATGTGAGAAGCCCGGATTCTCCAAATCTAGTCTACACACTTGCAGCGATTGTCCTTGTGCTTTGTTGATGGTCATTCAAAAGCGAGTCGCACCGGAAACTGTAAACGTTCAGTATTGGAAAGATTAAGAAGGCCCTGGGGGGCCGGTGGAGCTAATATTTAACACATTTTTCTTTTTTTTTTGCCAGAAACCTTCGCGGGAGTGTACTCAACAACTTTTAACAACTTTTATTTATTTATTTATTTTTAATTATTAAAAAAAAACATTTTTTTGCCAGAAACCTTCGCAGGAGTGTTCTCAACAACTTCCCAAAGTTTCATGCCGATCGGATGAATGGTGTAGTAATGCATAAAGGACAAACAGGCATACTTTCGTTTTTTATATATAGATTACGAGTAGAGCAGAAGATGTGCCCCCCAGGTGCTACCCATTATAAAAATGGGGTAACCCAAAAAGGTTCAGGGACCTGGGTAGATAACGTTATATTGAAAACAGTGGCCCCAACCAAAAATATTTATATATCAACAGACAAATCTGCACAAAAATGAATTGGTTTAGTGAGCTTCCTAAGTCAAACGCTCAGTTGAATCAATCAAGATTACCACTCAGGTAACCTATACACAACATAGTTCATATACAAATACCTGACACAAACCAAGGATTTATTTTGAAAAAACGAAGGAGTTTTAATGATTTACTCCATTTCGATATGCTGTTTTTATATACATTTATACAGTTATATACAATTGCAAAACTAACGGTAAAAAGGAGAGCAAACAGCTTCTAAAGTAGTGCAAGAAAATGAAAGAAGAGAACGTGATTGTGGTGAGAAGGGTGTAAGCCTCAAAAAGAATAGTGACACGTGAAAAGGGGGATTTTTTACAAATACAGCTGTACTTAGGATTCAGCTGATATCACAGAAAAAGCCACAATTAGTTGCTGTTATATTTTATACATTTATACAGTCAAGTAATGACATGTATAATGGTTTTCAAAAGTGGTCCTATCTGTACATAAAAAGAAAGGCGTCTTTTTTCTTTTTATGTACAGATAGGACCACTTTTGAAAACCATTATACATGTCATTACTTGACTGTATAAATGTATAAAATATAACAGCAACTAATTGTGGCTTTTTCTGTGATATCAGCTGAATCCTAAGTACAGCTGTATTTGTAAAAAATCCCCCTTTTCACGTGTCACTATTCTTTTTGAGGCTTACACCCTTCTCACCACAATCACGTTCTCTTCTTTCATTTTCTTGCACTACTTTAGAAGCTGTTTGCTCTCCTTTTTACCGTTAGTTTTGCAATTGTATATAACTGTATAAATGTATATAAAAACAGCATATCGAAATGGAGTAAATCATTAAAACTCCTTCGTTTTTTCAAAATAAATCCTTGGTTTGTGTCAGGTATTTGTATATGAACTATGTTGTGTATAGGTTACCTGAGTGGTAATCTTGATTGATTCAACTGAGCGTTTGACTTAGGAAGCTCACTAAACCAATTCATTTTTGTGCAGATTTGTCTGTTGATATATAAATATTTTTGGTTGGAACCCCAGGTGCTACAGCAGCAGGTGCTAGTAGAATGAATGGTATGTTAGTACAGTATGCAAATTGGCATGTACTTGAATCCTATGGCGTGTCTCCTAATTCAGCACTTGGATAGGCATGGCCCGGAAAAGGGGAACCGACCAGACGTTACAGAGAGGTTCTGTGGGAATGGGCACTTGAAATGAAGTGTGGACAGATTTGAAAGACTGTCCCTTTGATCGTCCAAGAGTGTTCCACTAGCGTGTTTGGCCTGGTTCCTCTTTACCTACAGCTCGGGAATTTCCGTGGTGCAGATGCTTGAGGACGTCACAATCTACAATCTCTGTCCCTACCTTAGGGGGAGTTAGGCATCTCTTCCTTAAAATTGGCGCTATGGAAGAAGCAGGACAGACTTGCTCATTAGTGCGAAAAAAGCCCCTTTAGTGTGACTGGTCTGTGCTACAAAAATATACAGCCTGGTATCACACCTACAGCCTTCAACAATGGCCTTGCAAGTAGAGATAACAAAAACAACCCCTCTCCCATCACTCTTAAAATACCTTTGCCTCTAAGCCAAATGGCTGCAAATCCTTTCCCATATCTAATTACTGTTCATTTGACTGCCCATAAACTACCTTCCATGCCCTAAGTATACGTCTGACCCATCCTTACCTCCTTTATGTTATTGAATAGGGAAAAAAAAGAACCAAACAATAGTCTCGCAATATGATATAAGAACAATATAATGAATACAATTGAATAATAACGAAATAGTGTAGTAAAATATGATAAGGTGGAAGGGAACGGAAGGTAACAAGAGTAAAAAACAAACGCTACTCATTTAATTGATGCTGGCTCAATCTTAAACTATGGTAGAATTTCTGAGAGCTTAGAGTTCATATGAAATAAACAAGTAAGTAAACATACTACTGGTATAGAAAGCCTACTAGGATAACGATATACTGAAGGAGGTTTAGTTACTTCTTTAGATAAGGGTTGCTGTAGGGTATTCTTTAAAACTGAGGAATCTAGTAACATATTTATACTGGAGACCAAAGTGTATTTCGCAAGATAGCTAGAGACATTAGAACAGTATAAGCCCTATTGAGTCTATAATTTTAACAAACACCATGCCACCATGCTTGAAAGGAAATATGTAAAGAAAAATCTAATTTTTAGTAATCTGTTGAAATCTGACAGTGATGCAGCACTACTCCGGAAATATTTTCTAAAACCATATCACCTTTCCCTGGAGTACCAAATCATACATCTACTCATCAGTGGGGCCCATAACACTGCAAGTTTCTCATAAAACACTTACATCCTACTTCATGGATCTGTGAAATTCAAAGGAGAGCTGCTGTATCATGGTGGAGTGTCTAAATCAAAACCAAATATTGATACTGTTTACACCTGCAGTTTAAATGAGTTTTACCATGGTTCATTAACAAGACTTTTTATTCAGACAAACCAACCATTATGGTCGACAAATCTGCTAGTAAAAATTAGGCGTAGGAAAATACAAGACCAGCTTAATTCTCCATTGATCTAATTTTTATTAAAAGCAAAGTTTAGCATGTCTGACAGTTTATTTGCTTTAATTATTTCTTTATTCAAAGTAACTTTTAAAAGGAAAATTTTATTTAAAATAGTCATTTTCATTTATTTCAAAAGACTCAGAAATAGACATTATTATTTAGATTTCAGAACACAAGTTTTAGCAAAAGACCAATAGTTCCCAAAATGAATTTTCCACTAACTTTCCTAACTAATAACCTCATGTAAGGCTCAGTTCTCATTCAAAGAAACAAACATTTATTCAAGAAAATCTTACATCTCAGGAAAATCAGCAGTCCGACATCATTTCAGGAGGAAATCGAAAAGAAGCATACTTTTAAGTAAAGTCAGGGTTTTTATACACTATTTCACTAACTTTATCTATCTAAAAAGTAACTATCAACAGAAACTCGGTTTCTGATTGGATAAATTTGGGGTGGATGAGCATCACTTCATCATTTTAAAATTCGATCCCGTTGTGTCAGCTAAAACATAAAGGGTCCTTTGTTTAAGAAAGTCTGCAGCCTAGTCACATCCTCCACTTGCAACTCCTTGTACTTTTTCCATGTTCAGTAACTCAAACGTCCATCCTCTTGGCAGTCATCTGGACTTCCAGGGCATACTGGCCTTGAACTAGCTTTGTTCATGCACAAGCAGCTCGCATTCAACTCGGACTTGGGTTGCGCATGCTCAGTTCATCGTCTATTCCCAGTTAAAAGAGCAGCCATATTTTCACTAGGCCTCACAGCCCAGAACGGGAACTATCATAGTAACAAACACAAAATAATGTTTATTATGGAACTAAAGCCCTTCTGTTTACCCCCCACCCCATTCTAAGGTTTTCCTGTTAGTTTTTACCTAGCAAACAAGCAACATAGATGCAATTTATACTCACATATCCTTCGGTTTCTGCCACAAAAACATGCACAAAAAGCACATTTATGCCGTTTTTATTTATTTCGAAGCTTTGCATTAATTCACATCACAACAACAACATTAATTAGTTAGTTATATTTCTTCATGCAAGCATATTAGTATTCCCACGTGTATATGTGTATGCATTCTATACTACTTTAGTTAATATTTTCCACACCACACAATTAATAAAGGTTATTGTTATGTGGAAATGATTTCACAAGGGGTATACAAAATTTTGTTTTCCCACCTCGCTCCATCAACAGCAATTAATAAATCTACAATTTGTATATTAAAAGTAAAACAATGCACATCTTCAGAAAAAAGTACCTAAACATAAATCGGTGAAGGACAATGGTATATGAGCATTCAAAATTGAGTTAATGTGTCTCAATACTTGTAACCAAAATTGGTATGTGTTGGAACATTAAAATAAAATGTGTTTAATATAGGAAACAGATGCAGGGAAGACCAACAAGATGGCACTCTTAAACTTATATAAAGAAGCAGTAGTAATTAGAAGGTGATTGTAAATAAAAATGAGTTTGAGTTGTTTTAGCAGCACATTATGTCTCGTGAATTTTAAGCCATATTTTGTTCCATAGTGGAATGGGAGAGGAGTTATAAAAATCGGCTTCCCATTGTAATTCTAGAGTTGATTTCTGGCGGTTTTTACAGGGGGAGAAGTGAGGTGTGTTTATAACGAGAGGCAGTAGGGCAGTTAGTAGTAGTTTTGGTATAAGTGAGGTGGAAGTAGGGAAAACGGGTAGCTACCGTCCATGCATGGACCTCGCCTTCTCCAGGACCCCTGGACCTCACGAACACCACGCAGCCTGACACCGCCACGATGCCAGAACCCTCCAAGCACTCAACACCGAACAATCACACACCTGCTTCCTGGCCACCCCGAGGCGCACACACGGAGCTTTCACCTGTCAGAACTGCAGTTTCACAAACATCTACCCCACCCTGCTGCCTGACCAGGAAAGAACCCAACCACCTCAGATGCATCCTTCTCAACACCCGCTCCGACCGCAAACACGCCGTTGAACTCTGGGACCTACTCGACAAAACCTCCCTAGACGTCACCATCCTGAGAACTATATGAACCCCGCCTCGGCACCCGACATAGCCATAGACGTCCCGGAAGGCTACAAGATCACCCGCAGGGACCGCACCAACAGAGCAGGGGGAGGAATCGCCATCGTCCACAGGAACACTCTCAGAGTCTCGACCAACACTGACAACACCCTCAGCACCGCCGAACACCTGCACTTCCAGATTCACACCGACTCCAGCACCACCCTCAGAGGAAAACTCATCTACAGAACCCCGGACCCCGATCACAGTTCAGCGACTCCATCACCGACTTCGTCAGTACACAAGCCCTCGCCTCCATGGACTACATCCTCCTCTGGGACCTGAACTTCCACCTCGAGAACAACAACAACACCAACTCCACTACCCTGATGGACAACCTAGCCAACCTCGGACTCAGACAACTCGTCACAACACCACCCACTTCGCCGGTCAATGGCTTGACCCCATTTTCTCCGCAAGCCCCCACGTCTCCTTTAACCACGCCACATAACTCCACTGGACTGACCATCACTGCATCCACTTCACCTTCAAGTAACCCACCACGCACCACCGCGCCCAACAGATGGCTCGCCGCTGCTGGAGCAAAGTCACCGAAGACCAGCTAATCACCACCCTTGCACAGAGCCCACCCACCGACCCCACCGACCCCGACACCGCCGCCCGCAACCTCAGACAGTGGATCAACGACTGTGCCAACACCCTCACCCCGATCAAGAAACCATCCAATAGTCATACCAACAAGAAAGCCAGCTGGTTCACTGAAGACCTCCGGGCCTCCAAGCTAACCTGCCCAAAGCTGGAGAAGATCTGGATCCGTGAACGAACACCGGACAGCCACACAGCCCACAAGAACGCCACCCGCAGACACCATCACCTCATCAGATCCGCCAAAAGGGCCTTCTTTAAAGACCACCTAGACAACAACCCGCACAGTAACAAAGAGCTCTTCAACATTCTGAAGGAACTCTCCAACCCTAGCTCCAGCACCAACGACGTCCCACCCTCGCAAGACCTGTGCGACTCACTGGTCACCTTCTTCCACTGCAAGATCGTAGACATCCATGACTCTTTCAATGTCACGACCACCCGACAAACACTGAGACCTGCACCCCCAACCGCCTGCTCTCCTGGACCAATATCAACAACGACGACACCATCAAGATCACGAACACCATCCACTCCGGATCTCCGTCAGACCCATTCCCACACCACATCTTCAGCAAAGCCAGCACAGCCATTGCACCCCATCTCCAGAAAGTCATCAACATCTCCTTCGAGACCGCAACCTTCCCGGAGAGCTGGAAGCATGCTGAGATCAACGCCTTACTCAAGAAACCCAAGGCGGACCCCAAGGACCTCAAGAACTTCTGGCCCATCTCCCTGCTCCAACGAACAACTGACCCGCTACCTCGAGGAGAACAACATCCTGGAACCTTCCCAGTCTGGGTTCCGCAGCAACCACAGCACCGAGACTGCCCTCGTCGCCGCCACCGAAGACATCAAGTCCCTGCTGGATAACGGAGAAACGGCGGCCCTCATCCTCCTGGACCTGTCAGCCGCCTTCGACATGGTCTGCCACCACAGACTATGACCTGCCCCACAAGAGAATGCCCTGGACGGACCACCTCCTTCCTCTCCGGCAGAACACAGAGCGTCCACCTTCCCCCCTTGCGCTCCAAAGCCACCAAGATCATATGTGGCGTACCCCAGGGCTCATCCCTCAGCCCAACTCTATTTAACATCTACATGGCACCGCTCGCCCACGTCACCTGTCGGCATGACCTCAACATCATCTCCTATGCCGATGGCACCCAGCTGATCCTCTCCCTCACCAAGGACCCCCACACTGCCAAAACCAACCTTCACAAAGAAATGAAGGCTGTAGCTGAATGGATGAGGAACAGCTGACTGAAGCTAAACTCGGACAAGGAGGAGGTCCTCATCCTCGGATCGACCCCTTCGGCCTGGGACGACTCCTGGTAGCTGACCGCACTGGGAACCGCCTCAACACCCACCGGCCATGGGTTCATCCTCGACTCCACCCTCTCCATGACTAAACAGATCAATGCCATCTCCTCCTTCTGCTTCAACACCCTCCGCATGTTCCGCAGGATCTACAAGTGGATCCCCACTGAAACAAGAAGAACGGTCACCCAGGCCCTCGTTAGCAGCAGGTTAGACTACGGAAACGCCGTCTACAGAGGAGCCTCGGCCAAACTCCTTGTGCTATAGAACCTCCCTAAGTCCTCAAAGAAATTACTGATATAAGACAAAGTTGAGGACAAAGACATTGGTCAGACAGGTTACAAAACACCATCTTCTGGGGAAAGGATCACCAAATAACCTCATGCCGTATATGATAAGACATAATACAGAAAAATGGCTCAGGCAAGCAGTGCCTGTAATACTTGTGCCACTGGTAACACTGGACCACTCTTAGGCACTGTTAGAGGCTGATTACGAGTTTGACAGTGTGGCGGTGGGGCGTTAAAAACTGCGTGGGAACTGCCCACAATATTACTTTTTTGTCATTGGCTTGTGTTTCCTTTGCTGATCCCACAGAAGTGCCGATAACATAGGCACTGCTGTGGGATAAAATAGAAATTCTCTAGAGCAGTACTGATATTTGAAGATCCAGCACTAATAAATATATACAATAATCTCCCTGTTTTACAAGGACCACAGAGGCTACTCACAATTCTGAACTTACACATATGTAAATCTATATATGTAACTACACAACCGTTTGTAGTACATTTATGACTTTAGGCTATTCACCATTGAAGAGGTGTAAATTTACTTCAAATTGCAGGTGTACGTGTCTCCGTCCACCAAAACCAGGGGGTGGAGCCCAATTGATTAGTGTAAAGTTACTGTTCACACATAGGTAGAGATCTCTGCCTCTGGGGCAGATAACTCCCTGTATTAAAGTATACCATAAGTTTATTAGGTTAATAAAAAGCAAAATATTATTTGGATAAATATTAATATACATTAATGTTATATATTTAACTGAAATGTAGAACAAAGTACAAAAAGGCTACAGCACTGTTAACTTATTTTTGAGTTTGCGAACAGGCTCCAAAGGCTAGTGCACTCCTCACAATCATTTCACTCAATGTGAATGGTCTGAGGCATAATATAATCTGAAAGTTAGTACTCTCATTTGTAAGGTCCATGTGGCCTGACATAACTCTGCTCCAAGGAAACCACCTAACTAAAATGATGTGAGAAACTGAAGCAGGAATGGGTAAAGAAAATATCATTTGCATGTAAATCAAACCCCATTAAAGTGTATTTTACAAAGTTATCTTGTGTGCTGTGTTGGCCCCCATTTTTTTGGCTGACTGGTACTGGTGGTAATTTAGTCTGACTGTCCCTGCCTCTGCTAACTAGGCCCAGGGCCAGTGTTATGTTGAATTTGTAAAGTTCTGTTATGTAAAATTCCTCCCAAAATCGACTTTGGCGCGAGGAGCACTGTAGAGTGAGGGTCTACACTATTTTAGCATATTCAGGACCCCTAAAGTCTCCCCTAGGTGTCCCAGGGGTGGGGGGTTATGTAACTATAATCAGGCCTTTATAAAAGGTGTTTGGGGGAAGGGTCATAAAGCATGATGTTTCAGAGGGGGATAGGACAGGCAGGGAATGCCAGAGCCATCTACCCACCAGCGTCTCTGACTCAGCCTGATGGCAGGCATAAGGCAGGAATTTGCAGATGGCAGTGGGAGAAGAGCTATGGAAATAAGCCATACTGAAGGTTGGTTTAACAAGTTCTTGCTCCTCTGCTTAGATTTCAGCCATACTGAATTTTAGAAGAATAGTGCTTTCTGGGAGAAGAATATGCTACACTTTGGAGGAAGTGGTCATGCTCTGGAGTGTTGCCCTGCACCCCACTGGACAGGAGTGCTCCCCCCCCTTGACCCCAGAGGACACTGAATAAATATGTGAGAGGAGCAGAGCCTCTCAGATCGCCTGCTTGAAACTAAGAGAAGAAGGCTTGCCAAGCTGGCAGCTTGATTTTTACCATTGGGCCCTGCATTCTGACTGACTGCACCTGCTGCATTATTTGAAACGACAGCTCTTACGTTTGCAAATGGGGCAATTCTGCAAATCGTCCTGAGTTGCTTGACAGATGTGGCTCCATATTCCGTTTAGTTTCTATTCTCATTGAGGATTTGAAAACACACCAGTTTACTCAACTGGTATGCACTCCCACTCATGTTCTGTGTCATATGTTAAATCAAATTTTTTCTAATTCTGCTGGAGTGACAGTGGGCACTCAGACTCCTGTGATATGGTCTGACCACTGTTATTCCTTTTCAAGTTGCTTTAACATATTCCAAGCCCACTCTGAATGGTTGCAAGCAGAGTAGGTTGCACAACTGGACCAGGGTGACATCTGTAACTTTCACAGAGGCCTTGAAACATCCAATTTTAAATGAGTGTGTTGATGTGACAAATCAACAAGTAGAGAATTGGATTACTGAAGCACTTGACCAGATGCGCCCCCGGCAGACTGGTTAGTGAGAAGAGCGAAACCTTCATCAAATGGTTTATTGAGGAACTTCTAAACGCTTACAGGTCTTTTTTTGCATGAGAACGTCCTTGGTGCAAAAAGTATGATGTTGTGGACAAAGAAACTTACCATAAGACTCTGAGGGATTACTATAGACAGATTGAAGTCACATGAAGCCTTTTCTATGCTAATAAGATAGAGTCAGCCCAAAACGTATCCAGAGACCTTTTTTCTCATGGTGAAATCTTTATCCTCTCTAGAAAGGGTGTCTCCGTTCGTCATCCCCTCTGCGGAGGGTTGCAATTTGATTGCTCAGTTTTTTCTTGATAAGGTTGCCAATATCTATACAACTTTTCCAGACACAGTTAGAGACGCTCCATGCTCAAAAACATGGTTCCAACCATTGGAATCTGATACAGGACTCTCTAGTTTTAATTTACTCATTATATAAGAGCTATGCGCTTTGCTGCCGAAAGTGAAATTGGATTCACCAGCCGATCCTGCCTTACCTCTGATGCTGGATCTGGGCCTGGAGGCTATCCTACCCAGAGTTTGCAATAAGTCTCTGGAACATGGTGTGGTGCCCTAAAGGTGGAAACATGCCACAGCAGTGCCGCTCCTGAAAAAAGCCTGCCCTGGACCCTTCAACATCGGAATATTTGAAGGCCATATCTCTCCGTCTATTGTTTTCTAAATTAGCTGAAAAGCATGTTAACACTCAGCTGATGAATTTTATTGAAGCTCAGGACTTACTGCATGAGACCCAGTCAAGTTTCCGTCCACAGTATAGCAAGGAATCAGCACTGTTGCTATCTGCTGAATCCCTCAGAACTATTGTGGATGGTGACAACACAGCTGTATGGATTATGTTGGACCTAAGTGAAGCATTTGATACCTTATTTCATGGCCTTCTCCTTTAACAGCTATGGAAATGTGGTATAACTGATCTAGCGCTACGCTGTCTGACCTCCATCCTTCAGAACCGCACCTTCCAGGTGGCTCAGCAACCCTTTTCATCTGAGATTTTTCCGCTGTAGCAGGGGTGCCACAGGGCTTAAGTTTGTGCCCTAACTTGTTCAATCTTTACATGTGCGCCCCCTAGCAGATGTCATTGAGCATCAAGGTTTCAACATCGTATCACACTCCAATGCCACGCAGCTCATTACTCTATTGCAGCTTGGATTAGATCCTGTCTAGTTGAGTTAGCAGAATGGATGGACAATAGCAGCTTAAAGATTAATGCCAGAAAAACTGAGGTACTGGTGCTAGGAAAGCAACACACTATCTGGTCCACTGCATGGTTGCCAGACGTTTCCGGACCAGTGCCTAACCCTAGGCCAAAAGTTAAAAATCTCTGCATTTGGTTCGATGCTAACCTTTCATATGGTAGCCAGGCTTCTAGCGTAGCTGGAAAATACTTTGGCATTCTGTAAATACTGAACAAAATCTTGGGTTTTCTCCCTGAAACAGCTAGGAAATCGATAGTCCAAGCACTGGTTATATCTAGGTTGGTCTACTGTAAGATGCTGTATTTGGGTATATCCCAAAATAGAGCAAGTGAACTTCAGAGAGTGCATAATACAGCCACATGCTTGCTGCTCCATCTCCCTAGATGCTCATCCATGGGCTCATCCCTCACGAAACTTCATTGACTTCCGATACATAAAAGAACTGCTTTTAAAGCTATGTGTTTCCAGTAGCAGCTGCTACCGGACAAGGGAGGTGGGGTGTCGCGGGGGTGGTTAAAAAAAAGGACTTGCCTGGATCAGCTGCCCGCTGTCCTCTTCATCTTCCTTCTTCCTGTCTCCAGTTCCATCCGGCAGCAGAAAGCACCCAGGCACACAGGCTCCCCTGAGCCAATCACAATGCTGCAATGCAGTGTTGTGATTGGTCTGAGCACAATGGTTCAACACTCAGATGGGGACAGGAAGCCTGTGCATTTTCCTCACCAGGCTGCGTAATGCAGCCTGGTGGGGAACATGCATGGTGCGATTGACTGTTTGGCCGGCCCCAGAGGGCCAACCAAACAGTTGTGAGCACTTAGGTAGTGCAGACCACTCATCCCGTTGCTCTGCTCAGCCACTGACTACAATAGGAAAAATAAAATGATAATAATTTTAAGTTATTATCATTTTATTTTTCATTTTGAGCAGTTGGGCATCGTTCCTCTGCCTTAGCGGAGCAGCCGCCACTGTGTGTTTCTGTCACAAAATTCTACATAGGAAAGGACCCCGATATCTGGCTTCATTAGTGAAACCATATGAACCTGGAAGAAATTTGAGGTCTGCAGGGGACTCACTTGTTGAGATCCCTCTGGCAGTGGGGGCTGCTACTTAACGACAGTGGGGGGGGGGGGGGCGGGGGGGGTCACGGGGGGAGACAATAAAAAAAACATTTTAAAATTCACTTACCTGCCTGCCAGCTGCTGCCTCTTGTTCCTAATCGCCCACTTCCAGTACTCCAGGTGCAGGAACCGGAAGCACCCAGGCATCCAGAATTCCCTAGGAAATCACGAAGCTGCTGATAGCAGCATTGTGATTGACCTGAGCACCATGATTCGGTGCTCAGACGGGGACTGGGAGCCTGGACACGTTCTCCACCGAGGCTGTGTAACACAGCCCGGTGGAGAACATGCAAAGGGCGCATGACGGTTTGGCCAGTCAAACCATGATGCGCACTTAGAGAGTGCAAGCCGTTCCTCCCTGCGCTCTGTGGGCTGTCCAGCCTGCCCGCCCCTACAGAGGAGTACTGAAAAATTAAATGTTAATAACAAGCTGTTATTTTATTTTACTTTTTACTGTGGGGCGACACTCCTCCACCTTAGCAGAGGAGCCACCCCTGCCCCCTGGTCAAGAAAACACAGATGGGAGGAAGCTCTTTAGTTCTTTTGCCTCCAAAATATCGAACACTTTAAACAGATCTAATTCCTGATAAGTTGTTGCAGTTAGACCTCTATAGCCAGAGTAAGAATCCTTAATGTGGGGACACTCTGAGTGGAGTAAACAGGCACTTTACAAATCATTTGTTATTATTATTATTACGACATTAGTGGGCCTGTGAAGAACTCTGCCAGGAGTGAAGACTGCTGTTCTATAAGGACTGTCACTTTGCCTGACTCTTGCTTCGAAGGAACTACTCTCTGCTTTGCTGAGCTGTCCTGCTGCCTGCTGATCTCTGCCCTGCTGAGGACAAGGAATTAACCCATCTCACTTGAACCCAGAGTGACTCCAAGGGCTTGCTGGCTTGCCCCCTGTTGCTGAAGACTCAGAGCCATCAAAGACTTCCTACAACCCTGCGCTTTTGCTGGACTCTGCCATCTGTGAGTCCTACCCTGCCTGATGTGCAAATCCAGTCCTGGGCCTTGGACGTGGGTTTCTTTAGCTGTTTTTCTTCAAAATCGACACAGTGATGACTTTGAGCCGTTCAGAACCGTCGCAGTGCCCTTTGAGGCTGACGTAGTGCTGATCTGAGGACATCCCGGCTTGATGACGACGCAGGACTGGATAATGATGCAGCGCCTGTATCATAAGGGCTTGTACACCGAAGCCCTCCCCAACTGCGTAACTCAAAACTGATGTATTGCCTGCATCGACGATGACGCATATCCTCCCCTGCTTCTCACATCGAGTCTTCGACATCAACAATTGTCCCATCCAAAGTACTTTGTCAGCAGAACCTGTGTGAGTCCTGTAGCTGGCCTGCCCTGAACCGCGGTCGGCCTGTACTTCCTATTTACCCCGGTCTAGCGTGTCCTCAAGTAACCCCTTAGCACTATTGACTTCTAAGCACTAATTTTGGTGCATTCTTTAGAAAATTAATAACTCCAGTTCTACTTATTTGTTTTTTTGACATTTTTGTCTTGTTTTTACTGATAAAATCATTCTCTATTTTTCAAAACCTAGGTGGAGTATTTTTATGGGGTTTTCATTGTGTTACTTACTCTGTGTGTGTTTGTTTTGCACAAATACTTCACACATTTCTTCTTTAGATCTGCCTGACTGTTGTGTGCCAAGATACAAGAAGGTGAGCATAGGCTATCTTTTAGTGTGCATCTAGCTTACCCTGACTAGAGTTATGGCTCCTGCTTGCTTGCATACCTCCCCCAACCAGAAACACCCTCCTTCTCTTCATTTTTTCAGGTAACCCCTTAAAAAATAACTTAGTATCCTTAGGGTGATTGAATGGAAAGGCACAAATACTGCAAACAGAATATGGGATAATTGAAGTGCTGACATAAAAGACCATGTATTTGGAACAAAAAAGACAAAGTGATGTACTAGAGTTTGGCATATTACTTCATCTTTAAGAATTAAAAACTACATTTAGAAACACTCCAACCTTTGCATTAAATTATGATTTTTCTATATTGTGAATTGAAAAAATGCTGAATTTATGTATTTGAAGTATACTTGTTTCTTTAATGTTGTGTATTATTTTGAGGTTCAAATCATTGAAATCGCAAAGGCCGGGGTTCCTGTCCTCCAATAAAGACTCATTGGGGCATCACCGGATTCCAGGAATGATGGAGTAAGGTCCACAGAAGTCAAAATGTTAAGAAATGCTGCTCTGGAGTGTGATTTGAGAGCTTTCTTTTGATGAACTAGTGTCCGACATCGTCGGTTTCAGTGCAACTGCCGTATTAGGATGACGCGGCAGTCGGAGTGAAACCCGTGGGGGGATTCCGATGCGCTTCTGGCAGGCTCAAGGAAGCATCGGAAGCCACCATAATCCCCTGACTTTAAACTTATTCTGCATAAAGAAGGGGGATATCTAATCACAAATGCTGAATTTCCTCAAACACAGGAGTATTTTTGCTGCTGGTGGCTCCTCCGGACAGCATGCTGCATTCTTCAGAGAGAAGACATGGAGGACATATAAAGAGGTCTGGTCGGGCCACACATTTTCACAAGGGAGGCGAGATCAGCAAACAGGCCTTGGTTTCATCGCAGATTCGTGACATGCACTGTACATCGCTTGATGTCATCAAAACTTTATGCTCACAAGAGGAACCATCCCAAACCACAAATGGAAATGTCTTTGGGGCACGTGGTCCAAGCTGAAATCAGAGGAACCATTTCCTCTCACCCACCTTTAAATCCAGAAGCACTGACAGCACCGTCATTGCATCTGTCCCTTCCGGCTCAGAAGCCACCCAATCCTCCCCAATCTACAATCAAGGTCTGCCAGCAGTTGTGCAGTCCAAATAGCCTATTTCTTAGGCAAGGGATCCACATGCACTAAACATTGGGGCACACCAGTAGGTGGGGGGGGGGAAAGCACTGACACGGACACCAACTTAGTGTGATAAAGGCCGCTTTATTTGGAATCAGGTGCACCTACATAACACCCGCCTGGCCTGTGCCGAACAAAACTAAAGCTCGCTAAATAGCAACTGCCTAACGCCCCCCCCACCCCCACCCCTAAATGTATCCCCAACAATGCAACAAAGTGTCCACATCCGCTCATCAACCTACCCCCAACTGCAATGACCTCATTGACCTTCCTGACCTCCGCTTCCCCATCTGCCCATACAGCCCCAGGCCTCCTGTGCTTACCCCCCTTTCCTTAGGAAAACACGCCACTCGGAAGCCGATTACGACTTCCGACCTCCCCTTAGGACTCCTGCCTCCTGGGATACCTGAGCACCCCCAAAGCCCCGTTAAGCGCCTCCTTCAACTGTACAATATACAGTTCCATGCCATACCTGGAGAGGTGGACCGCATCCTCCCTGAAAAAATACACCGCCCCATAGCGTAACTCCGGGTGAACCACTCTCCCCACCCCTTCTCTTGCACAGAAATCCCCCATCACACGGTTAATCTTCCTCCGTGCCCTGTCAATCGCCCCCGGGCGCTCAGCTCCCCTCCACACCCGCCTGGGAATCAGCTAGGACCAGATCACATGACACCCCGCCCATTGCTTCTTGACCTCCCTCAGGTCCCTCTTCATTTGCTTGACCAAAGCCAACCCTTTGCACTGCACTAGGTCGTTCTCACCTAAATGAATCACAACCACATCCGGACACACCCCCCCCCGAACCACTGTATTCAACAAAGGCAACAATTCATGCCAACGCATGCCCCCTCCAATGACAACAATATAATCCTCCATCCAATCCCAAATTGAGTGCACAATGCTTTTCCCTCTCCGCCTGTTCGGCCCGCTTGACAAATGAGTGTCCCACCAAATACAAATTCAACACAGCCACCTCTGGCCCCGCCACAGCACCTGCAAAGAGACACATATCAGAATTCGGAATTACAGTAACGACACCCCCTCAACCTCTCGCAGCCTCACATACGTCCGGTAGCAGTCCGACTTCCACCGTCCCAGCCTCTGTATCTCCTCTTTCCCCCAACCTCTACGCGCCGCCTCCGTGGCCGCCCCAATCCTGAATGAGTGAGTCCCGAAAGCTAAGGGGTCCTCACCCAAGCCCCACAGGGCGCGCAGCAGCACCCACAAAGCCTGTGTCGCCGTCACTCCGCCCCCACCGCCCCGGCCAAACACCTCCCCTACTCCCTCTATCCGGACAGCCATCAACCTCCTACCCCACGCCGCGGGACACACTCCCTCCCGCTCCCCCGGGCCCAGGACCACCCATGTTCCGACCCCCCTCTGATCACTCTTCGAGCGACGCAGCCGCACCGCCACTTCACGTGACCGCAAGTCCACATCCTCCCACAACACGCCTGGCACCCCCTTCATGCCCAAAAGCTCAGACACTCGAAACGCTCCATAAAACAGCCAAGACATCAAGGTCGCGAATCGCACAGTCTCGCCTTCATCCCTGCACACCGCTGCCAGCGCGCCAATGATGGCCTCCAAAAAGGCCACCGTGATCGGACGCCGCAATCGAGCCGCCGCACCCCTCTCCCTTGCCCACCCCTCCAGCAGCCGGGACCCCAACTCCCCCGCCGACGGTGAGAAACCCCACCACAACTTCCCCATGAATGCCACCGCCGACAACTTGCCCGCAATAGTGACCCATGACAATCCCTTGTCCATGAGCGCCAGCATAAACCGCACCACCTGCTCCTCGCGCTGCCACTGGTCCCCTTGCCTTACCGCGCCAGACATGATGAATTCCTCCCACGCCTGTTCGTAGGACCTCCACGTGGATGCTGCAACGGACGTCCTCACCAGCTGAATGACCCGGGCTCGCCCACCGACCACATCTCTCCCGGCACCTGCGTCCTGACCTCGTCCGCCGCCGTGGCTAGCCCATGGAACCTCTCCCACTGGGAACAAGACAAAGCATCCGCGATGTCATTGTCCACCCCCGGAACGTGGCGCGCCTGAAACAGGATGTCGTTCTCTAAGCAGCGCAGCACAAAAACCCTCATCAACTTCAACACTTGCGTGTCCCTGGCTGACTGCCTATTCACCACCTGCACCACCGCCATGTTGTCCACCCGAAACAACACGCGCTTGTGAGCCAGCTCCCCGGCCCAAATCGTGACCGCCACCACCAACGGGAACAATTCCAAAAACGCTATGCTACGGCCCCCCGCCTGCCAATGCGCCGGCCACTGTTCTGCGCACCATCTTCCATCCCAGTACAATCCGAAGCCGCCTACGCCCGCCGCATCCGAATACATGGTGACATCCCACTCCCAATCCTCCGCCGGCGCCAAGGACACTCCGTTGAACCGCTCCAAGAACGCCCGCCACATGCGCAGATCCTCCTTCATTCCCACCGACAGCCGCACATGGTGGTGAGGCAACAACAACCCGGACAACGCCACTCCCAGCCGCCGGCAGAAAGTTTGACCCGCCCGCACCACTCTACAAGCAAAGTTCAAGTGTCCCAACAACACCTGCACCTCCCGCACGAACACTTTCCTTTTAGCCAGCATGTCCGCCACCAGCCCCAGCATGGCCGATTTCTTATCGTCCGGTAGGCGTGCTTCCACGGCGACCGAGTCGAGCTCAATACCGAGAAAGGACAACACCGGACTGGGACCGTACGCCTTCTCTGGCGCGAGGGGGACACCAAACTCCCCCATCAACCCGGCCAAACCGTCCAGCTGTCGCTGGCAGTCCATCATACCGGGCCGCCCCACCAGGAAAAAGTCATCCAGGTAGTGTGTCACTGACTCCGAGCCTGTGCGCCTGGAAAAGACCCACTGCAGGAAGGAACTGAATCGCTCAAAGAGCGAGCATGAGATGGAACACCCCATCGGCAGTGCCTTATCCACAAAGATGAGGCCCTCAAATTGAATCCCCAGCAGCTGGTGATCTGCCGGGTGTACCGGAAGGAGCCGGAAAGCCGACTTGACATCGCATTTCGCCATCAATGCACCCCTCCCTGCCGCCGTAACTAGCCTCCGCTCCACGTCCACCGACCAGTAGGTTACCGACGCCAGGTCCGCCGCGATGTAGGTATTGACCGACTCCCCCTCCGGCCATCACAGATGTTGTATCAACCGGAACTGCCCCTCTTCCTTCTTGGGCACCACCCCAATGGGGGAGATGATCAAGCCAGGCATCGGCGGCTCCGAAAACGGGCCCGCCATCCTCCCTTCTCTGACCTCCTTGAACAACTTCTCCCGCACGATACCTTTGTGCGCGTTCACCGACTTCAGATTGTCCGCCCAGCGAACAATCCGGGGGCCCTCATGGCCCAGTCGAAACCACTCCCGAAAACCGCTACGCAGCACCTCCGCATCCTCCGCCCGCGGATATTCCGCCAACCAGGGCTCCATCCGATCCAACCTAACCGGCGTACGAGCCTTTGCCCATAGCACCTGCTCCCCCCCTCTGACACTACCCCTCCCTCCCCCCTGTCCTCCCCCTCCCTGGGCGCCTCCATGCCCGGACTGCTGGCCCGGCGGGCCCCCGGCCCCCAGCACCGCAGCGCTGGGTGCCGCGTTCCGCACGTCGAGCACTCATGCCTAAAACGGCACGCCGCCCTTCCGCACAACCCTTTATTGAAGTCCCAACAGGCCCCGACCGCGGCTTGACTGTTGGGCTCTCCCGCTCCACCTCCCCTCGGGTGGGGCACGTGGCAAAGGGGGGCTGCACAAGCGGCAAACCGCTGGCCGTATAGACGGTGTGGCCGAACTTGGCCCCGCCCATCGTCTGCTGGTACAAGTCCGCATCCAGCTCTCCCCACACCGCCTCCGGGTCAGCTGCCATGCGCCACCGGAACTCCTCGTCATAGTGTGACCACGCGAAACCGCCGTATGTCACCTGCACCCTCCGCACCACATCCATGTATTTGAAGAGCGCCACCGAACGGTCAGGGAACTTTTCGCAGTACACACTCGCGTATATAAGAAATGCAGCTGACCAGTTGTCCAGCGTCAATGGCACTTTCGGGCGCCTGGCCAACTCTTGCTCCTCCTCTTTTGACCCTTCCTTGGACATCAACTCCCTGTGGAGAAGCTTCAATATGTCTATATACTCCCCCTTCCATATCTTCTCCTTCGTCGCCAACGACAGGTGCGCGCCCAGCGGCTTTGACAGCCCCATGTACGGTAACTTACGCACCGGCACCACGCAGCTCTCCTTCCCCCCAGTGGTCGCGCTTTTACCGGCGATCGCCTCCGACCCCGCCTGCGTGCCTGCCGCAGCGTCTGCCGTGCCGTCCGTGCCCACTCCCGCGTCCTGCACGTACCGCCCACGCACCAGCCGCCAGCCGTCCTCCCCTTCGCCCCCCGTCCCCACCGAGACCTGCACACAGCGCCGCTTGCCACTCCCCGCTCCGTCATCCGCCTTACCTGGCGTCAAGGTCGGCGTCCTTGCCGGATCCCGCCGCCTAACCAGTGAAGCTGGGGGGGCCATTACCCTAGGCACTTCCTGCCTCGCCGGCACCTGAAAAACACTGCGAACAACATTACTCTGCCCCCGTCCTCCCGAATCTCCCCCTCCTCCGCTGACTCACCATCAGCCACCTCCACACATTCCCGGGCCCCCCCTGGGGGTTCCATCCGGCTCAAACCCGCACTGTCCCAACACCTCCTCATCAATTCACCCAAATCCACACTCCCACGCCTTCCACCTGCACACGCATCCGCCACATCAGTATGTGCCTCCATCCTCGTTCATCTGCCCCCGGCGGCCGTAACAACCCTTCGGGGAGGGGTCGGCGGAGATGGCTCCTGCCGCCAGCTGCCGCGCTCCAGTGTTAGGTCCCTCGTGGGAGCTCGACCGCCCGCACAAGACAGAGCCGGCCCATCCTCTCGGTGGTGTGGAGCCGCATGCTGCTCACCCGAGCGCCTCGCAAACAGCTCCTGCCAAGGAAAAAAGGTGGAGCCCAGCATACCGGGGTGAAAACTACCGCCATCCCCTCCCCACGGACCCCCCCCAACCCCCCGCCCCCCATTCCCCTACCCCGTCGAGTGGCCGCCGCGACGGGAGGGGACCCCTCCGCCCCCCATACCCCAACCACCCTCCAATTCCCATCCCCCCGGACCCCCCCACCCGCCCGATCCCCAACCAGGCCCCGCCCCTCCCCTGTGCCCCCCCCAGACCCCCGCCGCACCAAACCCACCACCAGAACCCCCGCCACTGCTCACCGCCCCCCAGGCCCCCCCCACCCCAACGCCCCACCGCGCCCTCCCTCGCCCCCACCCCACCCGCTCACCACGCCACCCCTCTCCGTGACCCCCTGACCCCCCCCTGTCCCTGCAGCCCTCTCCCCGGCGGTGGAACCCCACTCGGGCCCCCAAGGCCCCCACCCTCCTCCGCCTCCGACGAGCTCCAATCCAGCTCCGTGTCTGCCCCCCACCTCCCCTCCCCTCCCCCCACCCATCTCCTCCACATCAGTATCCTCAATTAACAAGGGTGACCCTCCCCCCCCTGCCTCCCCCTCCAGCCCTGCCTGCACAACTCTCTGCCCATCTTGGGGCATCCCCCCTGGTCTGTCACCCCCCCGGACCCCTCCGCGCCACCTGCTGCCCCATGCGCACCCACAGTCTCCTCAGCAATCAGCCTGGCCTGCTCCTCGTGGCCCGCCCCCCCCCCTGCCCTCCCGCCTCCGGCATAGCGTCCCGCCCCTCCCCCACCGCACTCCTTCCCTCCTGCCCCTCCACAAACGCCAGCGCCTTCTTCGCACCACGCTTCCCAGCCCTCGCGGACCCTCTCTTCGCCGCCTTCCGCGGCGCCGCGTCTCCGCCTCCCTCACCGGCCTTCGCGCCACCGCTCCCCCTCCCGCCCCCCCCCCCACCTCTCTGAGCCGCCCGCTGTCGCGACCGCGGCGGCTCACACGCCCACACGGCTGCCGCGGCGCCGTTGGCAGCGCTCGGCGGCGGCCTCACCTGAATTTCCGGCCGCACTATATCCAGACGGCCTGCCTCCCCTAAAAGCCTCAACGCCTCCGCAACTCTGGGGTCCCGTTCCGCCGCCATCCCGATCCGCGCCGCTCTGCACACAGCAACACCGCCTCTAACGTCCTCCGTTCACGCCGCCTGACACCTGCCGCCACAAAGCGAACGCCTCTTCCAAGAACACACAAGACTCCCGACAACGATCTAAGATCACCCTCCGGCTGCCGTGTCACTGCACCTGAAATGGTGCCTGTCCCCACAAAATGTCCGGTTTTGAGCAAAAACCGCCCAAGGTGACCAGAAAGGAGCCCAACCAGCCCAAACCGCCCAACGCTACCAAAACTACGGGAGCCCTCAGTGCTCACCTTCCCCCCCCCCCCCCCCCCCCTTGCTGCCCCAAATTTCCCCGGGTGGGCAAGCCTCCCGCTGGTCGGCTGCCCCCCCAAATCCCCAATGAGCACTAACATAATTTTCTTTCGGTTTTAGGAGGCAGGGGGATAGGCGGGGAGGGTGGGTGTAACATTACAGTTGTCAGAGGATAGGACAGTTGTGGATGTGGGTACAGATAACAGCAGTTAGGGGATGGGGTCATTGTTAGTGTGGGTTTAAGATTGTAGGAGTTAATGAATCGGATAGTTGTGGTCAGTGTGCAATAGGTTTGTTGGATTCAGGGAAGGTATTATTAGCAGAGGATGAAAGAGTATTTACCTGCTTTAATAAATAATTTGCATTTGATATGTTTGTATAGTGTGCCATTTATAAAAAATGCAACATATTGTTTACAACTCAAGTTGGAATTCTTTTTCTTGCCAGTGCAGATATATAGCCCGATTCATGAAACTAAATTGCGCTCGCAAAGGGCCAGATTATGAGAATCTGGCCCTTTGCGAGTGCGATTTTTGCATTTGGGATTCATCATCCCAAATGCAAAAATCGCTATTAGCGAAATCACATATTTGCAAGGAATTGGATTTAAGGAATCTCTATTAGAGATTCCTTAAATGCAATTCATTAACCAATTGGAAATTGCAAATTCGCAATATTTGGTCGCTATTTACCACGAAGTCTGACTTCGTGGTAAATAGCAAAAAATAGTAAAAAGCACTTTAGTGCATTTTTTCTGTTGCATGTTACACACACACATGTCCTTTGGACAACATCTGTTTAAATTTGCATTTCAGGGGTGCTACAGGGTGTCCTTTGGACACCCCTGGCACCCTTGAAATCGCTATCTTATTTGCGATTAACTAATTGCTAATCGCAAATAAGGAATACTCCCCATTCATTCCTATGGGCCTTTAGGAATGAATGGGGAGTTATTCCTTATTTGCGATTAGCAATTTGCTAATCGCAAATAAGGAATGTGTAGGAATCGCAATTTATTTTGCGATTCCTACATGAATCCTGTTTTGTGAGTCTGTAATAGCGATTCCTTATGAATCGCTATTACAGACTCGCAAAACGGGTCTTTGATGAATCTAGCAGATAATCTGCTGTGATGCAGATATAATCTGCTGTGATGCCTCTGTGTTAACAACATCTTCATTTTATTGACTTGGGACATATCCTTCTCCTGCCTCTTCCCCTACTTTTTAGGGACCATGGGTCTCCACTTTCACCTCCTCTGGCATTGGAAAACGTTGCCACAACAAAACATTGTTCAGGATGTAAAAGATTCACAATAAGTTAATTTTTTTCAGTTTGTAACTCAGGGCTCCACCGGTGCAGTGAAGGCAACTGACGCATCCCTTCATAAATCTGTGCGAATGTACAGTGGTGTTTTGGGTCCTAGTGAATGCTTGATGCTGGAGAGTCAATTCTTTTCGAATTGGTGTTTAAAGCCACAATTTGAGAAGACTTAAAGACTTGAGACGCAAGGAGGTGGGATGTGAGCAGAAATGCTGTAGACACACATATTGATACGCGCATGTACATTTCATTTTCATATGTGGATATAGCTAAGAAATCATGAACGATTTCTCATTTTCTAATTCTGATGCTCATGCACTCCTAATGTGTGTTATTATTTCTTGGGGTATCTCAGTCATCACATGACAACATTATGTTGCAAATTTTAAGGAGAGCATTTTGATATGAACACGTAGTAGCCAAGCCTTTGCAGGTGCTGTGTTTCAAGGTGTAAGGTATATAGCTGTCCCTTCATGGGCCCATGGGTTGAACCAGTCATTCTACATAACAGTGTATGAAGCAAAGGTCTGGGTTTGGAAATTTCAGTCACTGGATCTTTCTTTCTCGGCCCGGACTTATAATCGGTCTTCGCCTGGAACGAACCTCCTCCAAGTCACTCAGATCTGGACCTAGTAATCACAGGCGAAATGTACACAGGCATACCATCAATAATGTCCTGATGATGATCCTATATTTTGTGTAAGGATCGAAATGCTGTCGACTTGATGTGTGCCATATACACATCTTTATTTGATACTCATTTTGTGTAATGGTGTCTCCCCTATAATTTGTTTGTCATATCAAAATGTGCCACATATAAACAATTTACTCTGCCTGAGCCTTTCTGTCTTCATGTTGTACGTCCTTCCCACTAAGTTGGATACAGGATTGTGTACCACTTTAATTGTTTCCTGCTTTATTTTGTATATAGTTAAGAAACTGCATATTAAGAAACCCATGTTGGGATGGACAGCTGTAAAATATAGCACTGATCGAATCTGTATTTATTGTTTACTCACATTAACCCTTGTCTAGGGACCAATGTCTTTAGAAATAATTGATTACCCATGGTCCCTGACCAATTGTACATGGGTTTCCCTTGTCTTTTATAACGTTGTAGGATTGATGGTACTCTGTGTGCAACAATTTGACTCTAGGTCATCTAAAATGTCACCCGAACCGCCAAGCCAGGACTGTAACAAAAGCAACTCAGGACCGGTTTCACCATTGTAATGGGCTCATCAGCCGGGTATAGGTTGGTTCCAGTGTCCATGGGACCCACGTCTAGGCATACCCGCCCCACTTAGGATAACATACTAAAGTATTCAAAAATTGATAGATGGAATGCTTGGATTAATCTCAGCCATAGATAATTATTCGGGACTGCATCCCAATCCATCGTTAATTTGCATGTTGCATGTGTTACGGTTCAAGAAGCACTTGGCTTGGCAGTTTAGACTGGACTGCTCCTGTTGGAGCAGAGTCAGGACTGATTTGCATACATCTGGGTTCAAGCTGAGGTGGCATAAGAATGTTGAGTTGGAATCCTACCCCGAGTAATTGCAAGTGGTTAGAGTTAGTGCAACCATCCCCCATCACCTTTTGTGTGTTCAATGTCTCAGGGGATATACAACAAGTCAATTTTTTTTCTCAAAAACGTTTATTGGAAACGATTGCACAGCTCAGTTACATTGTTCCACAATAGCAAAGGATTAAGCACAGCAATACAATGCATCACAGCAGAGATAGTCGCAAACTCATGTCACATTGGAGACAATGCCATGGAGAGTTGTCCTAAAGCCACAGGAGAGATGAAAGCAGATGACCAGAGGGGGCACCATGTGTAGAGGGAGAAGGCAAAGGGAGAGAAGGGGCTAAGAACAAAAAGGAATCAACTCATGGACTAACACCGGTGGCTGCTGTGGGTGGGGTGCCAGCGGGTGGAGTCGCAGGATGCTGGGGTTTGGCAGTGGGACGCATCGTCGAGCCAGATGGCCGCCTTTGGGGGCAAGCCTGTGACCCCAGCACATGGAGATCCTACGCAGCGCGAGGAGCAGCTGCATGGCAGTCAAACGACGAGAGGTATCCAGGCAAAATTTAAAGAAGAGTCCACAGATCCCTTGTTGAGCTCAAAATAATTTACAATTGCAGGCTGTGTCGCGTGGTGGGTTTAGGGGGAGCCGCCATGAGAATGCACGGTAGGGAGAGTGAGGAAGATGAAGGGATAGACTAACAGGAGCGTGGTCGGAGAGAATGTGCGCCATATGATCAACTGAAGGTAACCAGACCAATGCGTTCGGAGTAGTGATCCATAAGTCAGGACCAGCAGCCTCGAGAGCCAGTGACACATGTGCCCTCACACGCTGGAGGGTGAGCATGACGCCACGCGCCGTACAGTGAGATGTCCAGGAGGATGGAGCTAAGGAGTGAGGCCGCGCACCGGTGGGAGACATGGGAGTGGGACCGGTGACAGAGTCACATTGAAATCGCCCCCCCACCCCCTCAGAGGAGAGCAGCAGGGCCAAAAGATGAGATGCAGTGCCAAACTTGATCAAAGAAGTTCGGGTTGTCACAATTATGGCCTGTTAGAACTGGGGGTCTCTAGTTGGCAATGGTCTGTTACAGGGATTCTGCGCAAACACATAACTGTGCACAAAGACTTAGGACCTCAGTGAATTAGGGTGTGCCAAAACTCACCATAGTACCCAAAATCCGCTACCAGACTAGTAATCAGTGTCAGATCAGGTCTTCGTTCTATAGCAAAGAAACCAATGATTAGACAACCAAGAACACGCAACTTTGGACCATCTCACTAATGGTGGGAAGTGAGAACACTCTTTTGTTATACGGTCATACCAGTCCACAACAGGAGTAAAATAGAGACACGATAAGGTTAAAATTTGTATTTTAACGACGTGTTCTCAAGCGCAGTATTTTAATCAACATAAGCATACATACGATTAAGAATAATACGGTCAGCATGGTTACAATTCCATAAAATACAAAAGGAGGAATCATATTATAATGAATGTGCAAACAGGTGATAAAAGTGCCTATTTAAAACACCCTCCCTGTCTAGGAACTATGTATTATAAAACTATAGAAGGTCTCTGGAGTATTCTTTAGGAGGACCCCATTTACCTGTCCCCTCAGTAAGTGTAAATTACACCAGGATCGGTTAGTCTCTCTGCATGCCTGGAATATTCCAAGTGTCAATTCTGGCCAGTGTGCTATGATAAAGGCGCCAGAATCCTACTCGGCTTGCAGCTGCCAAATTGTTGTGTCTAGAATGTGTTACACGAACACGACGAAAAACAGGCTTGCACGTTATGATGACCTTGGCGGCTCAGCACTCACTGTACAGACTGGGGGCACGATGTATGTCTAGAGATGTAGAAAAACAAACCTTTTCCCATGTACAGACCTTTGTGAAAGCTAACTCTAAAAAACAGCTAAGCAGTGTTGTGTGCAAAAAGCAGCAAAAGGTAAAATGGCGCTTAAACTCCTAATAAGCCATGCTAACTTAACATGCACGCAAAAGAGGCCCATAAACCGCACTACAGGTCTACACCTCTGATTCTTGCTTCTTAGTCAGGACAAGGGGATTACACTCCTAGATAACCCCTGTTCACCCCCTTGGTAGCTTGGCGCGAGCAGACAGACTTATCTCAGAGGCAGTGTGTTAAGCATTTGTGAATATACACAGTAATTGGTATGGTGAATTTTGCGGATCTGCGGTCCGCGAATTCGCGCGAAATCGCAAAAATATCCGCAAATTTGTGGATTTTCCTGCAAAAATCGCTGATTTTTTTGCGATTTGCACCATACTTAACTGGAGTACTTTCTACTGGCTAATCAGTAAGTGCTACCTCGTTGGGTGAATCTATAGTGCTTTTCCTACACTGCAGCTGCGTAAAGGGCAAGATGATTTGTGGCCAGTGACCAAGTTTGCCACTGCGCCAAAAGGCGCCGAGGTCCCTTGAGTGAGCTATCCATCATAGTTGGAAAACGGCGGGAAAAACTTTGATACTGCTAGTATTTGGTGCGGGGCTTCTATGCGTGTGCACATGCCTCTTGTGTAAAGGGTCAGAGAGCGAGCAGGGCAGCAGGTGAGGAGAAAGCAGCCTCCTGGCCACAGGAACTACAAGGGGATCGCGCTCGAGAAACTCATGGATGCAAAGACCTCACTTGAGTATTACAGCTAATTTTCTACGGCAGATATGGGGTTAAAGCACACATGCCCAGCCTCGACCGTGCTCACTAATGTTTTGGGCTGATTAAATAACCTACTGAATTTGAACTTCAACTCGGGCACCAGCTATATCTGTAAGTGCTTCCTGTTGAGGTTTTAATTTTTGTGACAGGAGCCTCGTGCCAGAATGAATCCTGCCCTGCATAGTTATCCATGAAGATGCCACCGTTTTGTGCAATGCCTCTACTCAACTGGAGTACTGGCTAATCAGTAAGTGCTACCTCGTTGTGTAAATGTATAGTGCTTTTCCTACACTGCAGCTGCGTAAAGGGCCAGAACATTTGTCCCCACTTACCATGTGTGCCTGTAACTTTGCCACCGCGCCAAAAGGCGCTGAGGTCCCTTGAGTGAGCTGTCCATCATAGTTGGGAAAGGGTGGGAAAAACGTTTGATTCTGCTAGTATTTGGTGCGGAGCTTCTATACGTGTGCACATGTTATGTTATGTTATGTTATGTTATTTTTATTTGTACCGCGCACAGCTGCCCCAGCAAAGGGGCGTCCTGGCGCTTTGAGAAGGTAAACACAACACAGCATTAAAAGCGGGCAGAAAGGAGAAGAGACACAACAGATGAGCTAAACAAATAAAAAGGTCTTGATAGCCCGTCTAAACTGAAGGAGGTCATCGATGGCCCGGATTTGTGGAGGAAGAGAATTCCACCAGCTTGCTGCCAGGACTCGAAAGGAGCGGCCACCAATTCTGCTCAACTTAAAACGCGGGACCACTGCTAAGTTCTGGCCTAGCGATCTAAGAGTGCGAGAGGGGACATAGGGGATCAGCAGTTTCTCCAAGATTTGTGGGGAAGTACCCTTGAGGATTTTAAATGCAAGGCAGAGAACCTTGAATCTAATCCTCTGCTGCACAGGGAGCCAGTGGAGAGAGCGCAGGGCATTGGACACCGAGCACCGCCTAGGCAGACCTGTCACCAGTCGGGCCGCAGCGTTTTGAACCCGCTGGAGCCGCAGAAATTCTGACTGGTTAACCCCCGCCAGTAGGGAGCTGGCATAGTCCAGCCTGGACAGCACTGATGCTTGGACCACCAGCTGTCTTGTGGGTGCATCAAAGAATTTGAGGATGGGTCGAAGTCCTCTGATGATGCCATAGCAAGAAGCCGCCATCTTCTTGGTATGACAGATGAAACTCAGAGAAGGATCAAGCCACACCCCCAGGTTTTTTATCTCTGCCGCTGGGAGGGGAGTCACACCCAACTCCGAAGGCCACCATTTGTCACCTCACAAAGCCACCTGTTTACCAACCACCATAATCTCCGTCTTCTTGGTGTTTAACTGGAGACAGTTGGAGTTCATCCAGTTAGCCACTTCCCGCAGACCATCACAGAACCTGGGAGCCTCGAGGTCTGAGTCCCCACTCAGTGTGACCGCCAGCTGCGTGTCAGGAAGCACTTACAGCGTTACAGCAGGTGCCCAAGTCGCAGATTCATGGATTTGTCTGCAATCTCGCGAGATTCCCGGATTGCGATATTGAGGAAAATCTGCAAATTCCGCGAGCGGAACGAATTTTCGGCCCATAGTAATACAGTGAAAACACTACAGATGGACACCACACAGGTTTTATAAAAATATGTATTCTTTATATAGACTGAACACAAGACCACTAACGACAAAAATCCACAATACTGTACTTAGAGTTGACTTAAAGATGGTAAAAGTTACTTAGTTCAAGTTAGTGATGAATGCAACACAGCTCTCACAAAAGAACCTGAATGCGTAATGCAAAACAAACAAAAGGCTCGCAGAGTGGGAGATGTCTCGGTTCCGTGCCTTGGGGCAGATGATGCGTCGCGCTTCAATGCTTGCGCAGAATAGGGGATGCTTCTTGATCCTTACCGTAGCGGAGGTGATGCGTAGATTCTTGTCCTGCGGCCTGGTTGCGATGTGCAAGATGGCGCCTCGATGCCAAGCGACACTCCGGGTGCGATGCCAGAAGATGGCGCCCTTGATGCGACGACGGGAAGACCATGAGTGCACGCCCAGCGGCCATGCGGTGAACTCTGTAGCTTTCAGCCGCGACAGGCCTGGCGACACGCTCCTCTGGTGATGCGTCAGATAACAGCTTTGATGAAGTCAAGCCCCTTCGGCGATGCAGCAGCAACCCCGGTGGCAGCGACATGCTTCTCCGGCGATGCGATGGCAACAGCTGCGACATGCTTCTCCGGCGATGCGATGGCAACAGCTGCGACATGCTTCTTTCGATGCGTCGCGCTTCCAGCTCCCAGTGACATGCAGGCTCTTGTAGACAGAATTCCCAGCAAGGAAACTGTGAGGGGAGCTTGAGGGGAAGTCTTTTGTTCCTGAGAATTCAGCAGCAGGCAAGCACAAGTTCAAGCCCTTGGAGCAATATTCTGCAAAGTGATGAAAGTTCTTTGAAAGTTCCTTATCCTTTCCTTGGCAGTGAAGAATCCACTGCAGGCTAACCCAGCAAACAGCACACTGGCAGAGGGGCAGTCCAAACTCCTGCTGTTTCCTTGGTTCTTCTCCTTGGCAAAAGGTTTGTCTTGTTCCCAGAAGTGATCTAGAGTCTTGGGGTCTGGGTCCCCATATTTATACTACTTTTTTCTTTGTTCTCTGAAGGCAGAGAGGCCTCTGCCTAGTCCAAACCAGTTCTGGAGCACTCTGTTTACATGACTCCTTCTTTCCTTTCACAGTGCAGGGCAGAAACATCAGACGCCCAATAGGAGGTGGAACTAGCATTATGGGGGGAAGGCACAGCCCTGGCGCACTTTGTTGACATGACTCCTCTCCTTTCACAGTACAGGGCAGAGACATCAGACACACCACAGGAGGTGGCGCCAGCATTGTGGTGGGAAGGCCCAGCCCTATTTAGGTCCCAGGTGCAACTCCTCCCTCCCATCTAAATGCAGATCTCTCTATTCACCACTGGGCTGACCCATCCTGTCTCCTGGAATTCCCCAGCCCTGTCACTCAAACTCCAGAAAAGGAATACACAACCTAGCAGAGGCAGGCTTGGATAGTTAGACAAGAAAATACCTACTTTCTAAAAGTGGTATTTTGAAACGCAGAATGTTAAAACCAACTTCACTAAAAGATGTATTTTGTCATTCTGAGTTCAGGCATACTAACTTCGCATTTCTACCATGTTCCCTGAGTCAGTTCGGATTATAAGATGTAATAATCTAACTGCTCATTCTGGCCTATGGAGAACAAGTAGCCTTGCAATAGTGAAAAATGAAAATGGCTGTAATTCACTATTTGGACATGCAACACCCACCAGAGTATGTCCTACCTTATCCTTACAATGTACTCTGCCCTCAGGAGGACTACCTTAGGGGTGTCTGATATGAAGAAAAGGGAAGGTTTAGGGACAGGCAAGTGGGTGCACCTGCCAAGAGGACATGACAGTCACAAACTGCACACAGGCCTTGCAATAGCAGGCCTGAGACACACTTTACAAGCTGTTTCTGTGGGGTGCACAACCAGTGCTGCAAGCCCAAGACCAGCATTTGATTTACAAGCCCTGGGCACACATGGTGCACTGTACTAGGGTCTGACAAGAACATCAAATAACCCAATCATGGAGTCACTAATCAGTACATCAATTTACCATAGGGAGCACTTGCACTGTGCAACTGAATAGCAGTGGCACAGTTTCCAAAACATCTAACCAGCAAAACATATCAAAAACAGAGGCGGCAAACAGGAACAATAGAAGGGAGACTCACGCCAATCATGCCAAGTCCAACAGGACTGTATAATGCAGCTAGTGTCATGGGCAGGGCCTGTAGGGTGCCATGGAGTATTATGTCTACTACATAAAAATGCCAATCCTTTAGTGATAGTGAGTATGAATGATATGAAGGGGATGTGGTATAATATTGAGTAACTATATGTTCTGTTATGTTTTTTGTAATATCTCTTTGAAATGTGTAAAAATTTGAAAAAACGAATGATTCAATGACAATTTAAAAAAATAAAAATCAAAAGGATTGATTCAAAAAATCAGGTACCGCTCACATAGTGTTTTATTCGTGTGTGAGGTAGAAAAATAGACAGGTTGTACTAATAAAGGCAGCATTGGCATCTTTTTTGTAGCAGACATAAGGCAGGGTTTGGCCTTGCTGCTTGGGAGCCCATACCCAGTGGTGTTTAGTCGAATGGAGTATTATGTAGCACCTGCCAGGGTCAGTAAGCACTTGAGAGGTCTGCCATGGGAGCTCCTTGCGCAGCAGTATGGACCCCACCGAGAGTAGTTGGAGTAAAAGGAGGAATGGATTTCGCCCCAATGCCGGGAAAGGAGTCTAGAGGCAGTGGATTGCATAATATGGGTCTCTTGTAAATAACAGATGTCCACTTTGTGTCAAACGAGATGGGCATGGACCAAACGTGCTTTGTGGTAGTCATTGAGCCCATGGACATTCCAAGTCCAAGTGTAGTGTCAGTCATGGTGCTACAACCAGGGAAGGGGCGTCCGAAAGCAGTGGCATAGAGGACAGGAGCTGCGTACATCTGTGATAAGCAGTGCAATAGGATGTAAACTTGTAAAACTTGTAAACTTGGGGATTTATAGAGCGCAGTTGTTGCCCAAGGGCGTCCAAGCGCTAGGAAAATCGTGACCTACAGAGAGCAGGGAAGGGGAGAAAAGACAACGGTTTAGCAGGCAGATGTGAAAAGATGGGTCTTCAGTTGCTTGCAAAACATAGTAAGGTTCTGGGTGGCTCTAAGATGAAGTGGTAAAGCATTCCAGGCCTTAGCTGCGTTGTACATAAACGTCCTTCCGCCGGTTCTAGATCTTTTTATTCTTGGGACTACTGCTAATAGGGTCTGGCTGGAACGAAGACTCCGATTTGGGATGTAATGAGTGATCAGGTCACGGGTAATGATAGGTCCCATGTCCCAGAAGGCTTGATAGGCTATACATAGCGCCTTGAACAGAACCCTCTGCCGGACCGGTAACCAATGGAGGCTTGTCAGCCCGGTCCTAACTGAGTGTCTGTGCGGGATTTTAAGTAGAAGACGAGCTGCGCTGTTCTGTACAGTTTGCAGCCTCCGAAGGGTATATTCAGGTGCACCTAGGTAAAGTGCGTTGTTAAAATCAAGACGGGAGTGGATGAGTCCTTGAATGGCAGCCTGTTTGGCTTCCAGGGGGAGGATGGGGAAGATTTTGTTTAGTACTCTCAGAATGCCAAAACAAGTGGCTGAGAGTTTAGTGGCTTGGGTGTTGAAAGAGAGTGAGCTGTCCAGCCATACCCCAAGACTTTTGATGGTGTTTTTTGGGGTTGGCAGCGGTCCTAGGCATGGAGGCCATAGGAAAGGGGGAAGTGCCGGCTCTGAAGGTCCTAGGAGCATTAGCTCAGTTTTTTCTCCGTTCAAAATCAGGGATGATGACGACATCCAGCTCCTCACTTCCTCCAGGCATTCTCTGAGCCCGCCTGGCGCAGTACGAGATGCCTCATGCGCCAGTGAGACCACCAGCTGCGTGTCGTCCGCATATGAGATGATTTTAACTCCAAATGGGCGGACAACACTGGCCAGTGGTCTCATGTATAGGTTGAACAGAGCCGGGCTCAGAGAGGAGCCCTGAGGAACTCCACAATTTAGAGGTCTACTGGAGGAAACTGAGTCGCCGTCAAAAACCCTGAAAGACCTGTTCCCCAGAAAGGACTCAAACCATGCCCAGGCAGGATGTGAGAGCAGAAGGCGGCGCAATAATCAAGGGAACATCTTGGCATGGTACAATCAAACATTCCACAAAATCCCCAGAAAGGGCCAACAGGACAAGCAAAACAATCCCCTTGACAGGAATCTGATAAGCATGGGAGGGGACCTGATTACATAAAGGCCCTGGACAACGGACTGTGCAAGAAGAAACAACAAGGCCTCATAAGGAGGCCGCGGACCCCACACCCAAAACAACCAAACCCCAGAACCCACCCTCAAAACAAAAAACCCCAGGAGAACCCCCAACCCCGCACCCACACCAACCCCCCAAACAGGCTGAGATACCACCCAGACCCACCCCAGGGACCCACAACTGGGAAGGGAAGAATCTGTGTCCGTGATGGGAATTATCCCGTGGGGGCATGGTGACGCCCAGCATACGCCCCTGCCAGAGAGACAGGGTGGCCAGGCCGTTAGAGTCAGCTAACAACAGGAATAAACATCAAGGAGTGAAGGAACTTCACGTCAATAGCAGTGAAGTATGCAAAATTGACCCAGGGGGCCGCATGAACCCAAAAGTCTTAATGAAAATTACAGGCCTGGAAAACAAACAGTGCGAGGGATATTAAATCAAGGCTCTGAGAACAGATAAGTCATTGTCACTGAGGTTAGCAGGGGCAGTTGCTTGGGAGATGGCAGGCGAAGAGCGGTGGGACTTGTCAAGTTTTTTAGCAAATGCCAGCGCCTCTCTTGGGTCTGGGAAGGTGAGAGTCTTTGTGCCTTGTTTAACACGCATTTTGGCTTGGTACGCCAGTGAGTAGGAGATCTTGTGCTTCTGAAGAATCCTTTTGCCCGGCAGGAACTTGCGGTGTGCCGCCTGAACCGCGATGGTGTAGTCAGGGTAGACCAAGGGAATGATGACCTCCTCAACAATAAAAACAGATGAGAGGACGTCGCCAAGAGCTCACGAGCCAGTTGCTCCACATAATCCTCCATTCGAGAGATGTTGGTGGACTCGGGTACTCCTGTGATACAAAGGTTACTCCTACGAGTGCATGCTTGCAAATCTTTGTTCTTATCTTGGATAACAGCTAGTATCTTGTCCATCTGTAGCAGTTTCTGGTGATCTTGGGTACCAGCGTCCTCTGCGTCAGACTCCTGGGTCTCGACATGAAGGAGTCAGGCATCGTGGGAGTCAACCGGGGCTTTCCTTTGTCCAGGCGGGCTGACAGTTGATCCAGCTGAGCCACTACGTTGATGACAGTGGATTTAACATCTAGTATGATGGCCTTCATATCGTCCTCGCGGAGTTGCACCATTTCAGAAGGAACCACTGGGTCACCTCCGTCTGCACCGGCACACTCCTGGCGCGTCTGGTGGTGCTGATCAAAGGTAATCTTGGGCTGCTTGGGGTTGGTTCTTCCCATGGCCGAAGGTCGCAGGCGAGAGGAGCAGCCAAGCAGCAGGGGAGAGGGCACAGATATGAAGAGGAGACCATAGTGCCTGGGGGCAGCAGGCCCACAGGGGAGAGACGCAAGGATGGGCCCAGCAGGCAGCTGCGGCGACTCTTGGAGCCAAAACACAGGTGGGCCGGTTGTGGGAAATGTTGGAAACCTGTAGGCGACCAGTCTGGCATTAGTGACTGCTACAGACGGCCCGCCAAACTGAGGGAGAAGTGGCAAGGTCCGGCTTGGGATGGGCTGGCCAGAGAAGTCCGCCAAAGATAGCATTGATATTGAGTAGGGTCACCGGGCAGACAGCGCCAGAATAAGCGTGAGTGCGACCAGAGGGACGCAGGCCAATGTGAACAGTAGCACAGTGGAGGCAGGTGACACCCATCGGGGCATAGGCGGTTGGGCCCACGGGATGAAAGTAAACCAGTTGAGGTGGGCACTGGACCAAAATAGAAGCAGGTGACTGCTCTGTGTAAGTTCCACAAGCCGCGTGTGAAAGCGGCAGCAGGACCCATCAGGGGGTAGCCAAAGGGTGCAGTGCGGCGGGCCGTTCCTTGGCCGAAATCAAAGGTAGGGTGGCCTGGTGCAGCAGGATTAGCGTTCCGACTGGCTAAGGCCCAGGAAGAGGGGCCAGCAGATAGCGGTGTCAACCAATCACAGCAGCAGACGGCAAGCAGAGAGGCTGCGAGCAAGTGCACAATGCTCGAACCGCCGCTGGAGAGGCACCGCATCCGGTGGGCTGGGGTCGCTGTAGAAGTGAGGCCCAGATGCCTGTAGAGATAGTCCAGCAGTTGCCGGTCGCTGACACCGGGGAGCCAGAGGCGGCAGCTGGAGAGTGGCTGAAAGCAACGGGGGGTCAAGAAGAGCGTGCCATCCGCTTCGCCAGGCCAGATGGGAGAGGCCTAAGCCACCGGCGCCTGTAGGAGGAGAATGGTGTCCAGGAGTGTGGAGGCCGGGCCGGGCGGTATGACAAGCGCGTCCCCAGCCTCGCCGCAGAGCGCCCCCCACCGCAGAGGCCCCTACCGGCTTCAATGGTCGTGGTGTGGAGGTGCTGAGCTTGGCAGATGTCTGGTCCCAGTTCAGGATCACGTGGTTGGCTCTAGGATGGTCGAGACGGACGCGCGCGCCACGAGGCACAGGTCTGGGGCTCACTCAGCAACAAAACACGGTACAGCAATGACCCAGGAAGGCAGGAATGGGTTCAAGACGTGCCACAAGGACAGGTGAGTGGCAATGGCGCGGGTTCCGAATGGCGATGGGAGGGATGTCTGTAGGATGATGAAGGATGTTGGGCTTGGCCGGCATAGCTCACTCAAGGTGCGGCCATTTTGCAGCTGGCTATGCCACGCCCCTACAACAAGTATATTTTACAGACAGAGTGTCAGTTCTTAGACAGCAGCGGCTACAGATTAAGACACACGAGGCACGATAAAAGGTCCCAATGTGCAGCTGTAATGGTGAAAAAGCCAGTCCTTTTCCAAATAAGCAAGGTGCGTTCCGACTATAATAACTGCTATGCAGTGATCACAGGTAAGTGGTGATTTCGAAATTCTACACTCTTGAATGTGCATGTCACCTTCCCTCATTTCATAAGACTACAAGACTCCGGGCTAGGTAAGGTAGGCCCACTGTTACCTGAAACCCAAGACTCCAGGAATATTATTGGAGGAGACTTCAGTGAGGTTATGGATACATAGAGTGTAGGATCACAATAGAGGGAATGAGAGGACATGGACCAGATTCACTAAATATTTAGGCCACATTGATGTCTACTGCCACAAGCATAACAGAGACTTCTCACAGTTCTCTGGAGTATATAATAAATTTTCGAGATTAGACTGTACGTTCATCCCAGTTGTGGAATTACCTAGGATAGAGGGAATTGAAAGATTGGCTTGGAGAGCTCCATTCACTCACTTCTCATAATTTGCAGTAGGGAACAGGGAATGAGGGGCAAGGAAAATGGACATTAGATGTGTTTGACCACAGAGATGAGTAAACAATGGAAACTCTGAGACAACCCAGGAAGCTGTACTTTGAGGACAACGTAGGATTAGTAAACCTAGCAAGCACCATATGGGAGGCATTAAAGCTTTCATTAGGGGGAAGGCCAGTTTCCATAAACACTACAAGTATAAGAAAAGAGGGTGAAAACAAGAACCTAGAAGAGGAGGTTTCAATGTACAGTGGTGTAGCAAGGGGGTGTACGTGGGGGGGGCGGTTCGCCCCAGGCTGCACGAGTTTAGGGGGCGGAAACACTTTACCCTCGTCGTTGTCTGTCTCCCCGCCACCACCCCCTAGTTCTTCGCTCTTACCTGCGGCCGTCGAGCGGCATAAAATGCAGGGTGTGCCATGGGCGGCAAAAGGTCTAGCTATTCCACTGATGATGCAAGAAAGCACATGGGAAACGTTGAAAGAAAGTTCATCTGCTGGCTGGAGTGTAACCTGGTGGAGCACAAGCTGCTGCCAGCATAAAATATAAAGCCCAATATCTAGTGATACAGAGGAAACCCTATGAGTAGAAAACAAAGCAATAAGAATCCTAGCTTGGTTGTTCAGGAAAGGAGAGGGACTTAGATCAGTGGAGATGGTGAAGGAGATTTAACACTAGCTGTGGACAATGCAGACAAAGCCCAGACATTCACCCAGAAAACAGTGAACAGGGGATATGTCTGCTGCAGAAAATGGATACCAAAAGCCCTTTCTGAGGAAATGGGGTATATTACATGGTGTGGTCATGTGGCACAGGAACAACTGTAAAGCATTTAAACACCACCAAAATGATTGAACAAGAAATTGACAAGGCACTATAGAAATCCGATGCCAATTTATGAAAATGGACTGAATTTTAATGTATGTTTAGCCAACACAATGAAAAAGATCTACCGGATGGTTCCGGAGATATAACATTTATAACGCATAGTAAATCAAAGCATTTCACTCAACCACTAACAAGCCATGGCAAATTCAACAAATCTGACACTTAGAAACTTCTTCACTAAAGAGCTTGTGTTGGTGTAATGCGGTCACTTGGAATCACTTACTTCTTCACTAAAGAGCTTGTGTTGGTGAAATGAGGTCACTTGGAATTACTTCAGGCAACGAACTCCATTGAGGAGCCAGTTGGGGTAACAGTAAGGTCCTCAGAAGCAGTTAACTCAGCAGGGAAAGTAGTCTTCAGTCAGTTCCAAGCACGTTTATCCTTTGCATGGCTTTCCTATGTGAGTGATCATGATGCAAGGTATGAAGGTTGCTGAAGATGCTCAAAAGGATGCTGTGGATGCAATGCGGTCGAGTGGGGTCTTGCTGTGACTACTCCTCAGTCAGTCCACAAAGGGGGTTAGGCAGTCCTCCTGGTCACTGTGTAGACGTCCCTCAAATTCCGCTTGGTGTTGGCAGAAGTCCAGTTGCCACTGGACTACTAATCTCCCAATGTTGCAGTTACATGCCAATCTTTCCTGATTTAATAACTTGTCCCCTGGAGGTCCAAGCTGAACTCCAACAACACTCCTGGCTTCAGCAAACGTGGGTGTAACTTTGTGCATCAGTTCCTGGTCACTGGTGCTGCATGGCGGTGCACTCAAGATGTTGAGCTATCAACTTGCCCCAGCAGGCTTCTTCAGCTGTTGTGTTCCTGTACTGCAAACTGGAGGCCAATCAGGTTGGAGTCTTTTGGCTTTGGGTGGGATCTGGAGACGTCTTCTACTTGAGCAGGACATAGTAGGCACAGTCCCTCTCCTTTGATAGCCACCAGGTGCAGCAGGTGAAGTCCACAATGGTGCAACCTCTCTTTGCCGGTTCCGTGGTACAGTAGGGCATTCCTTTCTCAGTCCTTCGCCCACTCCAGTCGAGATCTGATTTTGGGGTGCCCTGGGTACCCTACTTATGCTCAGACAATTCGCTACGGGTAGGATGTGGTTGGTTGCCAATGGTATACCAGGTTTCCTCCCACCTGATGAACACTTTCTGTGAAGTGTGGCATCCGTGGGTTCCCAGGAGGCACCATTTTGCCCAATTCCAATATGACAGGACCCCTCTTCCATCATGTGGAGCTGGTGTGGCTATAATAGGGGGTACATGCCTCTGGAAAACCGGGTTGGAAACTGCTTTTTTTCCCCTCTCCTGTCCATAGTGCCAATCTGTCCGACTGAACAATTGAGCAGCCCCTCTCACAAAAGTTACCTATTTCCTCCTCAAAGGTTGCTTCTACTTTGAAGATCGCCTTTTGGGTCAACACACTATTCTGAGCAGGTTCCTATGGGATGGAGGGGCAATCTGTGTAGCACTACGTACCTGCACTCTGTCAACATATTGAGGAGGGATTGCTGAGGCAGATGTATATTCATACTATGCAGCATCACCCCTGCTGACCATTAATGAGTGGTGGTACAACCCGAACACTGACCCAGCATACGTAGTTGAGAGCCTGGCGATGGAGGGTACGTCCCTCTTGCAACTCTTTTACAGCCGCAAAAATGTAGACTTTTTGCCCCCTGCTGCTAGTACAGTCATTCAGATCTGGCGATATACCATCAAGAAAAGGGGTTGGTAGGGGCACCTGATGCAGATAGCCCCGCTGTGGCAGGGTAATTACCTATATCCCGTGACTGAACTCTCTGGCATCCAAGCATGAGACCTCGTAGAAATCTCTACCCTTGGCAACATCATGCAGTGATCCACTCTCAAATCATTTGAGCAATTACAAATCGAATTTCATCTGCCCCGGTCGCGATTTAATCAATACTTGCAGTTGAGGCATGCTCTTCTCCCCTTGATCTGGTCATTAAGTAACATACCGCAATTCCTTCCTCTCGAAGGACGCTTACTTATGGGGGACTTAGGGGCTCATAAGATCCATCAGATCTACCAAACATTTACCACACACACTCCCGACACCTTGCACAAGACCCTGGGGTGTGGGAAGAGGATATGCCTGACATGACAGACGATGACTTGGCCGAGGCCCTCGCTAGCCCTTGAGGTGCTGCTATCTCCACACGATATCGCCTCATTCAATTTAAAAATCTCCATCGAATATACTTCACCTGCCTCTATAAGATGGGTACATTCAGTACCCTATGTGTTTTAGATGCGGGAAAGAGGAGGGAACCTTTTTTCACACGTTTTGGAGCTGCCGGGCACTGCAGCCGTTCTGGCAGAAAGTTGTGGCCTGTCTGGGCCATGTTCTCTTGTGGAGCCTCCCACTGAACCCCAAACTATTCTTGCTCTATAGCACAGAGGAGATTGGTGGTAATTGCTACAAACAGCACCTCTTGTTCCTGGGCCTCACACCTGCCAAGAGGGACATTGCCCAATGGTGTATGGGGCAGAAGTTGCAGTCTTTCAGGCCCGTGGCTGCCCACAAAAACACAAGAAAATGTGGTCTTGCTGGGCGACATAAAGGGGCATAGACTCACCTCACCACCATCATTGGACCCCCCTGAAACCCGGCGGTACTTCTCCCCGACTCCTATGTACTGTAGTTGTGCAGTTCTATCATCTTCATGTACACACTTAGACATGTCTCGTTCAGTGAAATGTGCAATAACCTGTGCCAAGTTTTGTGTTCTAGTTTTTTGCCTGCAGTTTCACAGGCTAGCCTGTTGGGTAAAAGAAACCGGTACTGTCCTACTCGTAATGTATCCGTGAGGTATGCTTTGGGCATTGCCCGCCACGTACCTTTAAACTCAATAAACTTTGTTATAAAAAAAAAAGAGCAATCCATGATAAGCTTGTAATTACTGCAACTAGGGAAACCTGAAGACAAAAAACACGGAAGCAGGTTAAATTACCCAAAATAGGACAATTAAAGTTGCGTGCAGAAAAATACACTCACTGTCAGACGGAGCACTTCTCACAGACTGTGTGTGTCTCAGACCTTTTCAGGTTCACGGTGAATGGATTCACAGGAAACGAAAATAACCGAAGTCATTTACATGCAATTCTACTTGAATGTGATGGATTTTATTTCTCCATAAGCAGCCATTGACAGGGGCTATACATTTCTGCAGCTGAGAGGATGGACAAATTATTGGTCATCAGTTTTTCTTCTGCATGATACCATTGTTTTACCCTGCTGCAGGATGGAACCTAAACTCAGCTCTTGGAGAGTTTTGATGTGTTTCTTTGTTTGTCGGAGCAATGCTTTTTGTGTCTGACAGTTCATGCTGCTAAAAGTCAACTCTCTCTCTCTCCTTCCCAGCAAAGGGTTTCCACAGCTATCACAGGCCTGAAATAATGGATATCATATAAAATGGGATGTTGTACTTCTATCTGAATGTTCAGGTCTACCTGGAATTGGAATTAGGCCTGCAATGCTAGTCAATGCAGTTATATAGCGGAAACCATAGACATTCGAATAACAGTGTCAATTGTTAATTTTAAATGCACATATCTTACTTATCTTCTGAATTTTTATATCAGAGAATACAGATATCCTTAAGTTATGGACAACAGGGGATTTACAGATATAATAAAGACTTCTCAACAATGTTTTATAAAGTCACTTTTCATAAAATGTATGACATGCGTTAAAGAGTTTGTATATGTCTGACGCATTTTCAGGATGTCAGGTGAGCTACATCAGCTTACTTGGTTAGGAAGGCAGAAGGTCTAGTGGGAGTGGGTAAGGTTTGGGCCAGGGGTCTTTCCTAAGCCGAATAAGAGGCAAACAAACAAATATATCTCTTTACAACGCATGCTTTAGATTGCATGCCATTACAACGCTTTGTTACAACACGAACTTTTACATCGCAAGTTGTTACAATGACTTGCTGTAGGGGGTGTGCTGGATTTAGGAATAGTATAATTTACTAATCCTACTCCAGTTTGTGCAACAGCAGGGAAGGTGTTGGATTGCAAATCCAACACCTTCTGCCCCCTACTGCAAGCCGTTGTAACGACTTGCGATGTAATGGTTCGCATTGTAACAACGCAGTAGTTGTGATGACTACTTTGTAATGGAAAGCGATCTAAAGCATGTGTTGTAAACGCTGTTACCCCACTCAAACGCTTGTCCTCGGCTCCACGCAATCAATAAGGATGACTCTGCTTGCAACGTGAGGTTGTGAGAGAGGTTGGGGAGCAAAGTCCTTTGGGAGGGGGTTACAGCTTTAAAACTTTGATGCACTCCGTGGAATCAACGGAGGCGGGCATTCTAAAGCTCCCCAAAATATCTCTGTGCATCCCTTGCTTTGTGGCCGAGGTCACATTACCCTGCCACACAAAGAGAAGATTGACAGCTTAAAAGGAGGATTCTGGACGTCAGGTTGTAACAGGCATGTGAGTAATTCCCTCAGTGGAATCTCCTCTAAAATGAGGAGAAAGAAGGAGACAAGGGCAGTGAGGAGCCTCCTAATCTTCTCCAGAAATCCTACCTGCAATATGGTCAGGAGACTTCACCTTATCAGACCAGGGTGAGCTAAACTAGGAAACACCCGATGAGAAGAGGCCTTCTGTTTGTATGTATTCTGGTGAAACAAGTCATTATGGTGATTATTATTATTATGTCATTTATAACGCCCTTAGTAGTTAAACAGAGCAGCTTGAGAGGCTTGTTACAACCTGCATCTTGTTTATGAGCCATTTCTCGTGACTCTTTAATAATTGGTCCCACACAACTAGTCTTTACTGTTTTGCTGTTTATTTGCCATATTTTCATCATTTACTCCTGGAAGTCCAGTTAAATGAGATCAACTTCCTGCGACTCTGTTTGGATGAATGGATAGGAGTAAGATATAATTGGGAGTGCGGACAGCTCAAAGACAAGAGGAAGGCAACTGCAACCTGCAACTCAGAGACATTAAAGTCGATGACCGGGGTACTGCCCCTGATTCCTTTTTAGTTAGGCATGTAGTTTATTTATTTATTGATTTATTCTGTGTTTTCTGTAGCACGAACCAGATCCAGCTGGTATCAGAGCGCTTTACAAGTTATATAGTATCAACAGTTGTGACAACATTGTAAAGAGGCATCGAAAGCATAAAGAAAGCGAGTAGCCAGACAAACATGAGACAAATAGTTCCATATTTTTATAGCGCATTGACCAAATTAAAATCAGAATGATCATGCTAAGTTCACTCAAAATAGTTGTAAAGGTCTGTTGCTATACATATTAGATTCATATTGTGTCATAAGCATCTGTCAGATCACTAGTAAACTAACTCCCTGCAAGGCCACCGGGTCTATTAGAATACATCCTGCGATCTCTCCAGAGGGATCTGATTTCACACCAGGCAGTCTAGTCGACAATTACCTATCAGGCCTCTATGTAGTTCTTATGCCGTTGATTATGGTACGAATTTGCTCGTTAAAAAGATCTTTGCTTCTCTTTTGAAGATTGCTGGGATGCTTCTAATGTTCGGAGGAAGCGAGTTCCAGACTCTAGGGGTAGCTCTGGAGAAAGATCTGTTGTAGGTTTTCTTCTTTACAATACCTATTTGGCTTCTTCCAGGATCGGTTTGGACATTGCCCGGCGGCTAGCTCAGGATGGGGCACATGTGGTGGTGAGCAGCCGTAAGAAGGTGAACGTGGACCAGGCCGTGGAGGAGCTGAAGGCTGAGAACCTGAGCGTGTCTGGTGTTGTATGCCATGTGGGGAAAGAGGAAGACCAACAGAGGCTAGTAGACACAGTAAGTGCTACCCACACAGCCCTTGCACATCTGAGCCCTTTCTACATATCTGGTGGCCATTCAGAAGCATAGCACAACTCTCCGAAAGGGACCTGAGAGCAAAAATCCCATAGTTATATCCTCCTATTATTCTCTTAGCCCTTAAGTTTTTCTAGCAGGATCAACCCCCAATCCTGTAACACACGATTCCCATGTGTGGAGCATCTAGCACTAGCATGGAGGCATAGGAGTAGAGTTCACAAAACTCTTGGTTGGTCCAATTCATTAGAGTAGCTCCATCAAAGCCTATGCTTAGTGTTCTCGGCTGGACTATGGCGGACCACATATTTGATGCTGCAATGGAATGGCAGCCCTCCCCAGATTAATGAACCCCACAGGAACTAACCACACTTTTATTCTTTTCAGTGAATCTCTGGGGCATTGGGAGTTTGAGCACTTCCCATCCAGTGAAAAAGGTGATTTCTCAGACCCTTTATAGTAATTCGACTCACCACTATCTCACTGCTGGCTATCATTTTTCTCTGGGCAGGAGGAGGGCCCAGCAGGGGGAAGTCGGCCTAATAAATATGCCCACAGCACGGACGTGCTAGAAACAACTGGACTGATTTTTAGGTCGAGCCTAGAGCAGCGCATGCGCTGCTTGCTCGCCTTTTAGTAAGGGGGGTTTCAATGTGCTACCCACAAGCTTTTCCTTGCCTCAAGCTTGCATGCACGCGAGCGTGCACACGCGCAGCCACCATCTGCCTTTCTTATCTCTTCCTCCGCATCGTTGGTCATTACTTTCACTTTCATGGCGTTACTGTTTCATGGTGTGGTTTACTTTGTCTCGTTCTGTGCCCTACTAAGATCCCAATGAATTCTTATTTTCACCATTCTAGTTGTTTTTCTTCAACACGCATTCTACTCCTGTTGTGATGCTTAGTACCGCCATGGGAACAGTTGCACTAATGCTGCCTTCACTACTACTATAATAAACACTTTTTGCACAGGGCCCTGTAACAGTTTAAAATCAATGCTTATTTAGTAGCATTGTTCAAATGTTTTGTATAGAGCCTTAAAACAGTTTCACCATACGCTTCTTTTGTTCATCTTTATCGCAACAACTTCACGGCGCTTTGAAACCCAACGGGCGCTATAACGAAATATATAAAAACATATATAGGCAGCATTAGGTGCTTACGCCATCAAAGTACATTAGAAAAGAACAATTATATTTTCATTGATTTATGCTTTTTCTATTTTCTAAGGCATTATATGAGATTAAACGTCATCAGTGCCTTTGTAAAAGCATCATTTAAGGATCACAAATCCAGATTAAACGATTCCCAGTCTCAAGGTCAAAATCCAAACGGAAAACCGTGAATTCAAGCTTTCTTCCCAAAAACATGCCCCGGGCGAATGCCCCTTGCCACAGATGTATGTTACATGACCACAACATGTGACTGCTGCTAGCTGTTCAAACAGTCAATAAATTTTGTCCTGCAGAAATACTCATCGCTGCGGCTTTATGACCATACCTGCGACTGTGCAACTCTGTGACATAAGGCTGTGGAGTGTCTCTCTGCTGCCCAGGGTTGGTTTCGCACAATCATAGTTTACTCACCAGCTCTGTTCTTTAGTAGTAATTCGGGTCTGCCACTAGGTAGCGCCGTAAGGTTGCGCCTTATTTCGGATTACGGTATTGCCAGTGTTTTATCTGAAACGCTCCCGGGGAACAGCTGCCCCTGGCTCTGAAGGAACTTTAACCCTTCACCTTTCACCATCCATGGTGCTTCTGCTCTGTCTGGCCACACTACACAGCGTGCGTGGCCGGAGCACAAGCTGTTTTCTTCCACATCAGCACCTGCACATTCCAGAAGGGGTGTTCCCTCATCTGCAATGGATTGGTCCTCTCTGTGCTGGCACAGAGCGTGCACAACTCAGTGCCAGGGCACTACAATAACAAGCATTGGCATTGCCAATAGGTCTCGCTTTTTGGACCTTATAAGTATTTAGTTATGCAGCACAATATCCTTGGTGCAACAACATCAACTGTTGCATGGCTAAACACTTATAAGGTACATGGTTTAGCCATGAAACAGCTGATGTTGTTGCCCCAAGGATATTGTGCTGCCAAACTAAATACTTATAAGGTCCCAAAAGCGAGACCTATTGGCTATGCCAATGCTTGTTGTACTGATGGGGCCGGGAGGGGGACATTTTACTTCTTGCTTTGTGGCTTGCTTTTTAAATTTGTGATAAAAACCTCTTTTTTAAATATTTAAACTGACTACTCTTTACCCTACCGCTGTACCACTGCTGGCTGCTATATTTCTGCCAGCAGCCTGCTAGTAGTTGTAGTTGACAGCAGGAGGGCCCTGAAGCTGGAAGTCAGCCTCATAAATATACAGATGTGCAACGGATGCAGGCAGCAGGTGCGCCACTGGAGCGTCAAAGGCAAGCCCAGTAGAAAGCTTCTCCTACTAGATGGGCGAGCCGTGTATGGAAACCTGCAATCATTTCATAAGAACTTCCTCTAGTTTACTTATTGCTGTTACATCACTACTCAAGCATGGTTAAAATGACATAGCTACTTTCTTCTTTCACAAAATATGACTTTTCAATCTTTGTTTCCTGGTGCCCATTCTAGCTTATCTCTTCCTCGTTCACTTCTCCTACGTATTTGCCTTGCTTCCCTCTCTTGCTCTTAAATTTACTTTTTAGTTCCCGTCCATCTCACTCCAGGGCTGTTTATCCCGCTCTTGTCTTTCTTCTCGATTTTATTCTTTCTTTAACCTCAGATTTTTAAAGCTTGGAAAGCACTGGAAACACCTCTGAGGTGAGGTATTTAAGTGCAATAAATACCACCTATCCTGAGTTTAGGGTCTGGAAATGAGGCATGACTTTCAGATTCTGTATTTATCATACTAGAATTTGCATGTTTTGCCTTTTGCCACCCTTTTTCCCCTGAATGATTTTCAGCAGATGTGACCTTCAGAAAATCACTCAGTGGAAAACAATGGGATGCAAAATAAAACATTCCCGAGCTCTTGTGAAGGAATGTTTCAGTACTATTAAGCAAGATATGGGTCTGCAGTCAAACTGCCTGCTGGACATAAGTGCGCACAACCAAACATGATATGCATCACATGACACATGAAAGCATGGCTTTCAATACATTTCTCTCAGAAATAATTATTCAGGATTCTTGGAAGTTAGATCATAAAAAATCTTTTGTAATTTTGGAAATGAACATTACATGTAAATCAATATTGAATATTAATACAGTCAAGATTCTAACAAACAATGCTTAAACAATATCATTCCATCATAGAATTAAAAAAAAGCACAAAAGGAAGCCCTATGCGTTTCGGACTGATGTCCCTTCTTCAGGGGCGTTCTCTATAAAACAAAATGCATTGGGCTTTTCGTGTTGCCGCAATTCCTATTTGTCCACGTTGATAATGAATACCAAGTTCTGAAGAAGGGATATCACCATTTTCAATTGGTGGGTGAGCTGAAAGGGATACTGATCCATTATCAATATATTGTTGAGGGAGACAATTAATCTTACCCCCCTCGCCCGGTAGAATTGCATTATCAGTCTCAATAAATTGGTGAAAAAGGGAAGGTGCACTTAACTGGTGCTAGAGCAGCAAAGACAGGGGGAAGGATAGTCATCTGGATGTTTCATAGCTGGTGCTGGACTGTGACTGGTTACTTATTTCTCCGTGAGTGTTAAGGGATATGTAGTATGTTACTGCTGGCATCTAAAGCAAACTGCTGTGGGAGAATAAAGTGAAGTTAAAAGGAATCCTCGCCTACGGACCTGACATAGAATAAGAGTACAACTTATAAAATCAATCCCTAATTTATTCATACCTAACATTGTTGACCAGCAGATACTGCCCTAAAAAACGTTAAACCATAATGTGAATGCCTTTATTGCATTTCTTACTATTTGAATGTTCTCTTTGAATGCAGGCTCTGCAGTGGCAAGGTGGAATAGACTACATGATTTCCAATGCCTCAGTCAGTCCATTCTTTGGAAATGTCATGGATTCAACAGCTGAAATATGGGACAAGGTAAGGCTATGCTCTCTAGGGAAGATAATCAATGGCATGTGATGGAGGGCAGACACGGTGGAATTCAATTCCACACCAGTCAGCGTTAGACAGTGTATGAGCAATACTTGACTTTCCATTCCACAGGTACTAGGTTAATTCAGCAGCACTTCTAGTCTTGAACAACAGGACTAGCAATACTTGACTGTTACTCTCAAGAAGGAAGGCGCTCTAGCCTGAAATAATATTTTGCTTGCTTTACACAAGCAACCAGGTCGTCTTACGTTTAGAGAGAAGCAAAATCCCTTAATAGGTCTGCCCCAAGTGAGTTTTTTCAGTACAAAAGGGGGTGGTGATGGATGGAGCATCTGAGCCAATCAAACACTCACACCCAGTCAACAGATCTGGGTTTAATCCATCACCGTTCTTTAGCCCACTCTGCCACCCCAGTTCAGACATGGCCATATGCAAATCAGTCTGACCCTGTGCCTCATGGGAACAGTCCAGCCCGAACTGCCAAGCCATGACTTCCCTGGACCGGAAACAAGCTTCCTAGGACCGGTTACTGGCATTACAGCCGTCTTCAGCCAGGCTTGCTTGAATCCAGTAGCAAAGTGAGCAAGGGACTCACGTCTGAGCATACCCGGCCAACTTATGGCGAACAAAGCGGTACAAAAGGGGGTGGTGATGGACAGAGCATCTGAATCAATCAAACACTCACACCCAGTCAACAGATCTGGGTTTAATCCATCACCGTTCTTTAGCCCACTCTGCCACCCCAGTTCAGACATGGCCATATGCAAATCAGTCCAACCCTGTGCCTGATGGGAACAGGCCAGCCCGAACTGCCAAGCCATGCCTTCCCTGGACCGGAAACAAGCTTCCTAGGACCGGTTTCTGGCATTACAGCCGTCTTCAGCCAGGCTTGCTTGAATCCAGGGGCAAAGTGAGCAAGGGACTCACGTCTGAGCATACCCTGCCAACTTGAGTTTTTGGCACTCTGTTCCTTCAATAGCATCAAAAGACTCCATCACAATATTGGGTCAAAAACATTTGCAACTCAGAGCAACAGGAGTAACTTGAAGAACTATACTGTCACTGTATGAGCATATCTCAAACCCCGGGAGGTTTTACACTTTCCGCTCCTCTGTTTCCCTATATTAATCTTTCCATTCTTTTGGATTATTGCAGGTTTTTGAAGTGAACGTGAAGTCGATGTTCTTGATGGCGAAGCGATCGGTTCCTCACATGCGGAAGCGAGGGTGAGGAGAGCTGGCTTTGTTTATGTTTATATATTTGACAATGTAATTGCCGCTAGACGTGTGAGAGGAAGTAGAGCAGTTACACATATGAAGACAAGAAGAATGTGCACAATCATTTATTAATACCTATTAGATGCATGAGTAAAGTACAACAAATCTGCAAATGTGGAGAGAACTGCATATTGAAAAGAAAGTAGAGTAGAATACAGTACAACAGTGAAACGTACATTGTTACAATTATCGTGAGAACCCCATTAGTCATAAAGCTGGGAAGGTGTGTTCTGAGTTTGCACCTGAATATTATGAGGGAGGTAGAAATGCAGATCTATAAAGGAAGCTTTGTACCTAAGTGGGGTGCCAGGGTTGCAAATCCTATACCACAGATACTTGTATTTAGATACAACGTTTTCTTTTGTGAAGTGTGCAGGGTGAGCTGGTTAGTGTAATAGTGTCTTTCTATTATCTTGGCTTGGATTTATGTGAGAGCGAATCCTTCAATGTAGGTAAGGCAGAAAATATTGAAGATGCTTCTTTCCTGTACCTGGGGCCTATAGGGTGTTTTTTTGTGTTGGGTTGCCAAAGTTTAGCACTTTTCAAATTGCAATACGAGGCGCCCGTCACAGTTTGTTTATTGTAGTCTCTTGATCTAAATTGCTGGAAGACCATCTACAGGGCATTGCCGTCATCTGTTTCTGATTCAACCAGTGCTTCTATAACTAAAGGGAATAATTCGTGTTCTGTGCATGGAAGCTTTTTTAGTAGCTTTTGTTGTAAAAAGATGAGTGTGCTCCAATCTATGAAACAAGGTTGAAGTCCACATCCCAGAGGGAGCTCGAGTTTCTTTCTTTATTCTTTTTGGGGATATTATGGCAGAAAAAAGAGGCATTGGGGATGCAAAGTATGTCCGTTTGCTTAGCACGATTTGGGGGACTTGAATGTTTTTTGAGATATTCAGGTTGGATCTGCTGTAGCCCATCCAGGTTTCTATAGCTCGAAGGTCATTGAACATGGCCACGATTGGTTTGGACACTCTTATAGATTTCGACGTTGTTACTACCAACACACTCAACTGCTCAACCAAGATAAAACTGAAATCTCCTCATTTCCAATAAGGAGCAGAACCCCCAAATAACAGAATGGCTAGAAGACATTGATGCTCTCAACTGCAACCTCACCCTGGCCGATTCCGTAAAGTTGCTGGGAATTAGTCTGGACCCAAAATTTGACATGAAGAAACACATCAAGATTACGGCAAAGGGCGCCTTCCTAAAACTAATAATTCTCAATAAAATAAAACCCTTCATCCCTCCCAACGACCTCAAACAAGTCACTCAATCCCTAGTGTTGTCCAGACTAGACTATGGGAACGCAACACTCACAGGAAATAGCAAAGTCTCACCTTGCTCCCCTCAGATCAACTCTGAATGCGGCAACCAGAATAGTCACCGAAGTCCAGAAATACAAACATATCTCCCTGGCTCTCAGAGACCTAAAATGGCTCTCAATCGAAATGCGTGCCAATTTCAGAACTGCCTGTCTCGTACACAAAGCCCTGCTCACTGGAAAACCTGCATACCTGGCTTCCAAACTCAAGAAGCCAGGCCAAACAAGGTCCCTTAGGAGCACACACACACTTTACTCCTCATTCCTCTGAAAACTCGCAAACAAAAAACCCTAGCTTGATCCTTCACAAGAAATGCGCCCAGAATATGGAACTTGATCGCAGTCCCTATCAGGACTAACCCCTACTTCTTAATATTCAAAAGGCAGCTCAAAGACTTCTTCCTCAATGGATCTCTTCCAAATGAATAGCTGTCGACCAATCTCAGAATCCCGATCACTACGACTCGCCTTCACTTTAAATCTAAGTCACCTACCTTGCCCAACCCCGTCTTGGTCCCTGGATTTCTCCCCCTCCACGAACAGATGTCGTTCACGAGTCAATGTATATATCATTGTTTTATTGTTGTGATTTCTATGCTACCAGCAGTTGATTAGAAGTAGAGATTTCCAAATGTTGATTTTTTGACTGTGATTTGACATTAAAGATTTTAACCAGCTAAGAGCTATCACTGATACAATTCCACAAATTGTTGTTTGTGTAGAAGGATTATATGATCTACCGTGTTGAATGCGGCTGGAGCACAAGCAGGTTCATTCATTATATTCATTTTTTTCTAAGATGTCTCAAGCTGTGAGTAATACACACCTTGTTCATTGCCTAGTTCGCAAACCAGACATGGGCGGGAATCCAGGAGTGAGTTTTTCTCTAAATAGGCTTGACTTTGGGCAGTGACCTCCTTTCCCATTATTTTGGAGATCTAATGGAATCCAGCATTGGAATCTTGCACAATAGTTGCTGTGATTAGCAGTGTCTACAGAAGCTTTCATGAAGAGTAGCGATACCAGTTAGTGGGGTTCGGGGAGGTGGTACTTCTATATTCTTTATTTAAGGAGCTGTTACAGAAATCAGATATCAGTAAAATTGTTTCACCAATTACAGAATGATATGGGTCCCTTGAGTTTCTGCTTAGTTTTAGTGATTTCAGTAGGATTTGGATTTCCAGGGAGTCAGAGGGATTTAATGTAAAGCACTTGTCATGTTGCTAAAATAGAGTGATAGAGGTGGATGTAGAAGGGCATTTTAGAGGTGCATGAAGAAAAGTATGTGAGGGCAATGCAGGCTGTGATTTGTTACACATTGTCCATGAAAAAGTAACCCAGTTATTTGCATAAGTTCTAAGTGTGTGGTATGGTTGTCACAGTACATTGAGGAGAGATTAATTTTTAAACTCCTTTAAATAGGTGTCTTTGGCGTGTGGCTTGTGTCACCCGATCAGTGAAGGCATACTTCTTGGATACATAGATGGCATTGTGGTATGTAGTGAAAACATCTCTGAGGCAAGCAGTGGTATCAGAATTGAGGCATAAGTGCCATGCTGGTTTTGGACTCCACCTAGAGACATTTTTGTATGGTAACACATTTTTCGACTGTATGGCTTGCTAGCATTTTAGGCAGCCATGGTAATGTTAGAGCAGTACTAAGGTGGATTTAAATAATGGGCTAGCTTTTTCTTTACTGAGAAGAACAGAATGTTTTATTCGTGCTTTCTTCTCATGTATGTAAAGAAGACACATTTGAAGTTGAGGGCTTTGTGCTTCCACCATATGCATAAGATTAGTGGTCAGTTGACCTGAATGCCATGCTGAACGATGGTGGCTAAGCAGTGATCTTTGATGTAAGGAGCTTGTGGACATGGCTTTCATGGTCAAGGAATTATCCTCTTACCAGATAATGAAATCACTGGCAATGAGGAGGTGCTTTGGTGTAAGGAAGAGTTCCGAAAGGAGAGCTAAATAATGTTTAGTGAAATACTCTGATGAGCTTATTGGCAATAGCAAGGGAGAATTTTGTATTAACCATTGAGTGATGTCTCGATACTGAGTCCAATTAATTTAAAGGAATTACTGGTGAAGAGGTGAATTTGTGTGGTGCATTTTTTTTGTGTGTAGATTATGGCTTTGCTTCATCCATTTGCTGCTTATCTGCTCTCATGACCTAGTCTGTAGTTGATTGGGACAATGTGCTTGGATTAGGGAGTAGAGGTGTCATTAAACATTTGTTCGCAGATGATTAGGGTGGCTATGTTACTGCATGTGACAAGGCCATGTATATTATGGGTAAGCATGAATGAGTGTTCCTCTGTGCGGTCCTCCATCACATAAGCTTTAGGTGCAATTACATCAAATTGGTAAAACTGCTCTGTGTTGCCCTGAGGCCTGAGGCAGGCATGCCCCCTATCCCCACTGATGTAAACACTGGCTATGGACACCCTGCTGTGTCATGGCCAGCATATTGGGGAGCATCTCGGAGTTCCTATCCAGACACACACACACCATCCTGCTGTACACGGATATTTTGCTGTTCATGCGCGACTACACCTTAGGCCTGCGTTTACTCCTTGGCAAATTGGGACATATTCTGTCATGCACATGCACATAAATATTGCCATGCCTGCCTTTTCCTGCTCATGGATGGCGTGCGCCCATCATGGCATCCTCAAAAGTCCTCGGGCTCGTACTGTGCTAAAAAATGTGGTTTTCAGCCTCTACAGAGACCAAAAAGATGCCCTGCACGACAACCTTGGAAGGTTGATGATGTTGGCAAGGGCCACAATGGGCTTCTAGGGTAAGTTACCATTGTTGTTCATGGGCCAGGTGGCACTTGCCAAAATGGTATGATACCCCCACTTATTGTAGTTTTTGTTTTTGCAAACATCCCACTGCAACTAAACTGCTTCTTTTTCCATGACACCTCTTCACTATTGTTGGAACTGGTGTGGGGTCTGCAGAGGAGGTGAGTGGCTCTAGACAACTTGTACCTCCTCTTGGATGGAAGCAGGTTGGAGTGACTCCCCGACTTTGAGCCATATTATCTGGCAGCGCAACTTCAGTGTGTTGTTGGATGCCTCAGCCCCGGCGCCTCCATCGAATTTAATTATCTGAAGAGGAAACTATTTTCAGTTGACATCTGTGAATATATATTTGAAAAAAGTGCAAAGTCTCTGTAGTCTCCAGTCACTTGAGGACTGCACGCTATAGAACCAGGATACCCTTGTGGGTGATAGTGCGCTTTTACAAATAAACATAAATTCGTATTTGTAAAGCGCAAACTATTCACCCTTACGAGTCTCAAGGCACTGGGGGCCGTCGTGGAAATTAAGTGAGCTACTGCCCAGAGCCCCATGGTGCTGAGCTGAGCTGCTGCCAGGGATCGAACCGTGAACCCTTTGCTCCAAAGTCAGGTGCCCTGGCCGCTGTAACTGGCAACACTACCAACTTTGGCTGTCCGGTGTGCTTTCTTATGATCCTGAGGTCCCCCTGTGGGTGCTTTCATGGTTTTCCCAGCTGACAAATAGAACAGATAGATCCTCTTGGTCACGCGTGGGACTGCAGACATTGGGAGACTCGTATGATTCGGGATGCCTTATGCCCTCTGCAGGGATCAGTCAGTTGTGTGGTTTTCTGTCTTCTTCCCAGACAGTTTTCCACTCAGCCTGCTTAATGAGACTCATCACATAAACATGGAGGGGTGATGGGATGGAGCCACAGACAAATGCTCTGATGCAAACAATATGCATGTTGGGCAATTGCCGGCATTTTATAACACTCGCTTATAGGTCCATACAAAACGTCAGGTGCAACTCTATTGCCTCTCTGAAAGACAAAAGAGAGTGTTATCTGGTCGAGCCCTCACTGATTCTGAGTGGGATGGAGCTCTACAACAGGTGTGATGCATCTCAGTTAAAACCCGCTTCAAGCGTATCCAGTGACCTATATCCACATAACATACACAACACCTGTGCGCCTACAGGCCATGTAATCCGAGACACCGCTGATATGTCCTAGATGCAACAAACTCACGATGAATTCTACCATATGGTTTGGTTTTGCTTGGTCATTAGTGGTGAGCAGATGTCACCGACTGACTGATATAATGGATGATAAGAGAGGGTTTAGCTTCACCTCAAAGTTGTTTGCTAGGAGTTATGCCTCAGACTAAAGCCCACAGGTCCACCCTCAACTCCTAAAGTCACCACTGGAGGCCAGATAGGGATGAACTGGTGATCATCCAAGACGCAGGAGATGTGGGAATGGTGGTAGGATCTGGTCGAATAAACCATAGCTGACCTAGATGCCTACTCGTAACTGGCTTGTGGCCAGACTGCAAACCACTCCTTATGGCCACCCCAAATCAGATGACAAGCCGCCCTAGGGGATGCACCTTTCCGTCTGTACACCATGTCTGATGTGCCAGAACCCAGACGCTGGCTCAACTACAGCTCTTTCGCCACTGGTTAGATCTGACAGTGTTTCATGCTTTTCTGTTTATACCTACACTGTCACTTCCCCAAATGGATGGGATAAAGCTAATGGGTTCACAGGGAGGTTTTCCGGGTGGGTGGGATGTTTTGAGAGACTCTTCTTGCAATAATAAGTCACTTTACATTCTGTGGCAACTCCATGGGGGGGGGGCACCACAGCCGGCAGTGGAATGTTGTCAACACTATTGGTATGACACGGACACTTAATACTGTTTATATGCTTTTCATGTGTTATATATATTGACAACAGAAAATATCAATACAAAGAAATGTAAATCATTTATATCATGGGCATACTTCATAGCAGATTTAGTATTTGGTTAGGTAACAGTGTGCTGCCTTGCCTTTCTAGAGGACTACTGGTTTGCAGTATGTGCAAATTACTCAGGGCTGAGATTTGAGGGCAATGAGTGTAATAGAGTGTTCTTTAATTCGAGTAGCGATGGCTGCATTTTGGGTTTGGAGGACGCTCAGGACCTGGAGAGTTCTCTGTACAGCAGAAAATTACTTTGAATCAGACTCATTCTCTTTACCAATCCCTTCTAACATTTCCCAGTCGGTTTGATGGGGAGAGTTAATGGGGGATGAGGGATATCATTTTCCATTGTTCTCCGTTAGCCCAGGACAGTGTGCTCCATGCTACAGAAATAGGGGAATCGCATGTAGGATGGAGCACAAGGGTTCGAAGCTGACCTTAGTTCAGCAGGCCTACACTGCCTCTGAGACAAAAAAGTGGGCAAAAGATCACAAGTGACAGTAAGTGCAGCCCCCATTTTCAGTGCGAGAAGCGGCAGTGTGTGACAATAAGGTGGGACGATGCCAAAATGTTTGCTTGCCCAATCTTTGTTGACTTTCTCACACTCTTTAATGAAACTGTTGGACTTTTCTTGTTGCAGGGGAGGGTCCATCGTGTTCACCTCATCCGTAGTTGGCTTCAACCCATTGCTGGTAAGTAATTCTTGAAAAACCTTGTTATTGTGAGGGCGATAATCGCTCTCTGAAGCTTGTGTCACCTGTGGAACCACACACACACCTGCTTGATGTTCTCTAAACAACAGCACTTCAAAAGGCTAAATTGCTAGGCTTTTGTGCATACTCACCATGAATGTTTGGAATGCGGATAGGATGGGTCTACCTAAAATAGGCTGGGGTTACAGCTTTTCGGGCAATAAGTGATCTCAGAATCCCTTCACTGTCATACAAGAGACTGTAAAACAAAATGGATTTACTGCTGTAGGAGCCACTTCTTCCCTGGACAAACATGTGAATCCTTGGAAGTTGTCTTATGTTTGGTATGGCTGCAGGAGAGCACCTTTCTTTCAAGCCCTCCCAAGTTGTCCATCTTAGGATGCCCAGAAGGCGGGACTGTTTAATTGCCTCTCCAACTGATGGGGGTGGGGGGATTCTGCAATATGCATTTACTAAGTCTGGCGAGGCTGGCTCCTGCTGCAGGAACCTGATATGCTCAGTGTCTGCAAGCTGTGGTGAGTCCATAAAACCCAACCTGTGCCATGAAGATTGTGAAGCTGCTGTGCAGGGCTGACTCAATTCATGATTCCCTCATGGAGACCACAGCTTGGGATGTGCATTCCAGAAAAATGGAAGCAGACCATTTTTAAGAATTGTTTTTAAATTTGGTATTAAAAAAAATTGTTTACGTTGATGTTTACATTTTTACATTCATATGTTGCAACCCGAGTGAACGTCTCATTGAGATGCAATTTAACTAGTCATTACATCCCGTCAAATGCTGGTAGCCATTGTCATCAAAATCATATGAGCTGAACATTGATCAACACACAGAAGAAATTAACAACAACCAACAGGAAAATCTTACTAGTAATAACAGCCTGGTTAGCCATAGAGATCTACTAATGTTCTCCCAAACCAGATCTAGGAGTTGGAAGGGGGCTGTGGAGCTCACCAAGAGGAGGCTCCAATGGAGGCCATCTCGGGAATGCCACAGTCCACCAGTGTGTGCTAGGGGTGACGCCAATCTGACCATTGTTGTTCTGCCCCTAAGCCATTCCAGGGTATTGGTCACAGGGAATGTGCACCACCCGTGCCTTAACCTCATGCGCGCTATTGTTATTACTCTCGTATGCTGAGATTTTAAAAAACCAATGTAACATGACGAGCTGGGCTCGTCATCAGCGTGCGAGGAGGCTACACCATGACGAGCCCAGCTCGTCATCAGCGTGGAAGGGGTTAAGTTAGTTCCTAGACCATGTATTCCCTGAAGCTGCTCACCACCTCCATCCACAGGTCCACAATGGGTTTGTTCTGCAACCCTCTAAATTCCTCTGCACGCACTGCCGCCCCTCAGGGTATACCCGTTTCTCCACCTAAGATGCTGGGAGTCATGGAGGAATTTCCAGTTTCAAGCAATATCTCTATGGGCTATCCACAATGCCAAATTTAGGAACCTGATGATACTTTCTTTTCAGGTTTCCTGTTTTACAATCCAAGAAGGCATATTTATATTGTGTGCAACTGGCATCTTCCCAAAGTGCATTCTAGGTCTGAGAGCGACTTGGAACCAAAACCTAGTTATGACAGGGCATTTCCATACCATATGGAGAAAGCCTTCATCAGCCAGGGCACATCTGGGACAGCTAAGCTTTGCAGTGTGTAAAATAACATTTAGTCTGTGGGGTGTAAGCTATGTGCAGTGTAGATAACTAAATTGTGTGAACTTAAATCTGGTGTTCCATGTGAGTATAGGTGCACTCTAGAGTCTTCTCTCATTGCGTCCCAACAAAGGACCTACTGATGTATTCCTCCAAAGTGGGCTTCATGGTCGGTAGATTATCCACCCTCATGGCCAGTGCCATCTCATATAACCAGTAGACAGGTGTCTGTCCTCACCAAATGTAAACAACACCTGCAATACATTGTGTACGGGGGTCGCTGGATTTAAAGCGCCCAGGAGATGTCGCAAGGCTCCAGCCAGTACTCTATAGGTTAAGAATTGAGCACCATGCAGATTATCCTCTTACATTAGTTCTTCCGAAGTACAGAACAAATCCTCTGAGTAACAAATTAACAATCCCCCAAAGTAACCACGCCTGTCTCCATCCAGGGCCACAGTTAGGCGTGCAGTGAAGTACCCTTCTCTAGCGGTCAGTAGAACCACAAAGGGGCCAGAGGATCATACACTGTGGCAGTCCCTGGCCGGTGGCGAATCCCCTCCTAACATCTAAGTACAGTACGAAGGAGCCTCAGTTTGTACAGAGGCATGAGCCTCAATATCATGGCCAACAGCCCTCCTTCTTTTTCGGTAAATCAGAGATTGTCCATTTCTGGCAGGCTGAGTCTAGCTAGCCAGCCAGCCAGCAAACCTTTGGAGCTGCGCTACCAAATATTATAATTCATAGTCTGGGGCAAACAATCGTCAGCCACAGGAGCTTACTTACTGCCACCCTTGTGACATATCCATCCCATATCAGTTGCTGGGTCAGGGCATTCAAGGAGCGCAACCACACTCTAGGTATACAAATCGGAAGGTACACAAAATATTGAACGACTCTAGGCAGGATCACCATTTTTGGCAGTGTAATTCAGGCAATGACATGGAGCCGTAGCGTTTGCTGAAAGGCCACATTGCCTTGAAGGCCCCACAGCAGGCTTCCTGGGTTACCCTCTCAGTAATCTGCATCCATATAATATACCCTGATCCCCAAGTGCATAAGGGGCATGGGTTCCATTGAATGCCTAGGGACAGCACTGGTTCTGGGGGGCTTATGCAGTCTACCAAGACTGGGCTTCTAAAAAAATCAACAGGTCATCCGCGTACGGCAAGCATATCTATTCTCCACCCTGAAGTGAGATCCCTTTGCCCCTGCCCTCCAGTCGCAGCAGGCAAGCAAATGGATCGACCGCCAGTGTGAATGGATTGGGAAAAGGGGACAACCCTGCTGACTGATCTCAATAGGGTCAAATGTTATCCTTCCTGTGCGTACCAGTGCTCGAGCATTGTCATACAACAGAACAACTCATTCATTCCAGCCCTCTGATCCATGCAGCATTTGGGTCATAGCAGCGTGCAGGAAATTCCAACTGAGGGTGTCAAAGGTCTTCCACATATCCATGGAGAGTCCCAAGGATTTATTGAATCGATCTTTTTTTTGTTTCATTCAAAACACGGCATAGGTGCCGGATGTTATGTGATGTGCTACTTTTGGGGATAAAAGTGTTATGGGGAGATAGGTTTGCAGCCGATTTACCAATATCTTACTTAAAAGTTTGCAGTTCAAGTTAACATATCGAGTGGGCAATACGCTGTTACATCACTAGTGTCACTCAGTGGCTTATGGATGAATACAATCAGGGCCTCCCTGGTTGTTTCCAATAGGTGACCAGAATTTACGGAATTAGTGTACATCTCTCCGAGGGGCATATTATCAAGCCCATTATCGTCGCTTTAGTGACTGTTTTCGTCCGAAAAGCGGCGATAATGTCATGGCACTATTAGCAAGGACACGCTAGCGCGTGCTCGCTTGCCTTATCGCCTGGTTACCTATCGCCTCACCTCGCATCACTAATGAGATGCAAGGTAGGCGTGCCCCACACAACTACATCATAAAATAACAGTAACGGTGCTTCGCTCTATTTACAACGAAGCCCCGTCCGGTTTAGCGCTGATTTTTTTCGCTCTAACTGGGCCTCCGTGGCTGTTCCTCTTTAGGGGCGTGTGAGAAGGCAGAAACAAATCGTAGTTATTACCATAATAACTACCATTTGTTTCTGCCTTCTCGCACGGCGAGAATGCAGAAGTTCCTGGTTGGGGGTGGGCCATCCTGCTCGAGGGCAGGGGGGAGTGGCTGTCAGTATGAACAATAATGGGCAAGCCACTCCCCCCTGCCCTCGAGCAACACTGCCCACTCCCTTTTTCTCTATGTATGATGCTGCCTGCCGCTGCCTACATAGAGAAAATGGCCCAGGTGGGGCGCGTCCCGATGCACCTCACCCGGTGTGATTGGCAGAGGGGAGGGAGGGAGGCTCCCTGTCCTGATGACAAGAGCTGCTGCTGGAGGATGCAGGACGGCGGGAGCTGAGGCACTGCGGGCCGGTATGTTTTTTTTTTTAAATACACCCCTCCCGCCTCCCCCCACTCCGCGATGGCCCCATTTCCCCCCTCTTCCCCACCCGCCAGTCATATGCCGGCCTTGACTGCGTGTTAGGTTTTGAAGTTAATACAAAGTCTTTGTATTAACTTCAAAACCTAACACGCAGTCACGGCCGGCATATGACGGGAAAGGTCTGAGTCACAGTAGCCTAAAACCATCATCTGCACCTCTGGGCATATTTGCTCTGGAGCTCGTATTGCTGTCTTTTGTGCCGTGATGCTGCTTATGTTCCAGCAGGTCAATAAGATCACAGTATAAGACTGGAGGCAGAAAGGTACTGTCAGGGCTCATCTGTGTGTGTGTGTGTGTGTGTGTCCATCCTTGTGTCAAAGCACATATGGGTGTATCCTTGTTTCAGAGTGCGTATTCAGCCTTCTGTCAGAGCGTGGGAGTGTGTGTGTCTGTCTTTGTGTCAGAGCATGTGTGTCATAGTGTGTGTGTCAGAAGGTGGGCGTGTGTGTCAGAGCAAATGTGTCAGAGCCTGTGTGTTTGTGTCAGAGCATGTGTGTCATAGTGTGTATGTCAGAGCGTGGGCGTGTGTCAGAGCAAATGTGTCAGAGCATGTGTGTTTGTGTCAGAGCATGTGTGTCATAGTGTGTGTGTCAGAGCGTGGGCGTTCGTGTCAGAGCATGTGTGTTTGTGTCAGAGCATGTGTGTCACAGCAAATTTGTGTTTAATTCTCTCTGTAGCTGCCTGGCACAAGTGCTTGCACACTCTTGTTGCTTCACTTGTTTATTAGGTGACAGGGGTGAACAATGCTTTTTACGCCCCACTACTTCTAGACTTCACCAGCCACCACTGCTGGGCCGTAACGCTGGAATTTAACGTCTGTTAAATTCCAGACTAAGGCATACCTTACATGGGGGTGGATTGTGTGGCTAAGACCACAGGCCCTATCATCAAGGATATCGCCATTTTCCATGGAACAGGGCTCGAAAACCAGCGTTGTTCCATGGAAAACGGTGATAGCCCATCTATTGCTGGACTTTTTATCGCCTCAGTGATACGCGTTGTTAATAACACTCTAACCAGGCGAAAAATTCCAGCGATAGACAGTGATAAATAAAAAAGTACTAAGTGCTTTGAGATATTTATTGCCGTCTATTGGTAATATGCCCCTGGGTGCTCAACATATACCTGATAAACTTAGATTTGGAGGCTGTCTGTGTCAGATGTCTTCCCCATGCCAGCTCTTTGATTGCGGCTTTGATCCAAAACAGGGGCATCGAGTATTGCTTGTTCCTCCACTGGCAGCTGTGGTAGGTTCATCCTGACTATGAAGGCACCCAGATTCCTCCCCTCCGTAAGGGTCGTGGCTCAGTACAACTCCCTACAGTCCCCTGTACATACTTCATGAATGCCAGTTTGGGAATAGATCATTTCCTCCTTCGGTCTGGCTTTGGGTAATGGGTTTTCCCTATCTTCTGTGCGGGCCAACAATGCCAGCAACTATCACGCGTGCCAACCCTGCATGCGTGGTACTCATGTACTACTGCTGTCTTAAGGATTGGAGGTTCCCCAACACTGTGGCATCTTTCTCCCATTCCTCGCACATGGATGGAATAACCTCATGTTGATTCGGTCCTCAGTTTTCAAGCGCCTAATGGAGCCCACCTACTGTGGGGAACAGATCTATCAAGCGCAATATCCACAGCACAGTTAAAGTAACCCCTAGCAGTAACAGTACATCAGGAACCCGGGAGAGAACTCCAGAAAGTACAGACAAAAAGCATGTCTGGCCTATGTTTAGGGCTTATACGCTGTCTGTTTGTATGTTGAATTGGTTAAGTTTACCCCAACATGGTGACCTTCATCATCTATATACGTCTTCTTTGTGACTTCTAAGGGGATCCCTGGCTTCACTCAAATCAGCACCTTTCTGGAAAAGTCGTAATGCCCAGTCACATAGATCCATTCTCTCTAGCGTCTCTGTAATTTCGACACTTCTGAGCCCAACAAGTGCATTTCCTTGATGAGTTCCAAATCCACTCCCCTGTGCTTTAGGAAAAAAAGAATGTTATAGCCCTGCCATAGCCCCCATCTCTTGTACATTTCAGGTAGTGAGAGAGTAATGCATCAGCTCCACCATCCTGATGATTTCAGGATTTTATACAAACTTACTCTGTGAAGGAGCCAGTACACCCCGGTAAAGTAGTTCTCAGTTCATGAGCCGGTACTAGATCTGGATAGTTGACATGGAACAGCAAGCAGACTGTACTTTGTATGAGTCCCGACCACCCATCAACACGGAAGAGGAGGATTCGTAGGGTGGAAGGGTATATAAAGGTCAGCAGCATCAGAGGTCATCGGGCATTCTGGATGTTATCTGGGGTCCAGCTGCAAGGTCCTCAGATAAGATGTCAGAATCAAAGCTTTTGGTAGGATTGTTGTCACTCTAGAAAGTGCTCCTAAGACATCTTATTGTCACTCTAGAAAGTGCTCCTAAGACATCCCCAAGGAGGATGTTGCATTGCGTGCAGCTGCTCTTTCTTTTCCCGATTGTCCCTTTGACAGGTGTGCTCTGATGACGCCCTCTCGTCTGCCTAGGCTGCGGCGTTTTGATTTAGACAGCTTGAGGCTCTGTCCCCCTTCGCAGCCACTCTTGAACATATGCAGCCAGTCCCACGCCACTGAGGGATCGTCGATAAATGTGGCGCGACCATCCACTATCACACTGCAGCATGCAGGGAACAGTAGCATATGTGGGAAGCCAATATCTTGCAGCTCCTTTTTAACCACGAAGGAGGCTCATCACCACCGGACCTACATTGTGTAGTCTGTTAGATGGCTACGGCGGCATTGGCAAAGTGGAATTGTCATATTTCTCAGGCCTTTTGCAATATTAGGTCTCTGTTATGCAGTAGGTGAGCAACCAAAAGTCGTGGGGGTGCCCCTGATGAAGGCTGCTTCATAGGCACTCTATGCACCCTTTCCAGTGCAATAAATGTCCCTGATGTGCAACCTCTTTGGATGGCCAAGCCTTCAGAAGGGTCACCATGTCCGTCCACTTTACCCTTCCCAGAAATCCAACTATCCTGATGTTGTTCCCGCAGCTCTTGCCTTCCGCATCCTCTGCTCATTGGTCCAATAGGTCCACTCACCGGAGTAGTTCAGCAACTTTATCCTGTAGTCCCAGTACCATAGTTTTCTCCTCTTCCAGGTCAGTAGCATGATATTTTCTGCCAATTTACGGTGGTCATCTTAAAGTATCCCCAAGTCAACAGAGAGCTTGTCTATCTTGCATTCCAGTACCTCGTATGAGGAATTCATTGTATTCAATATCAAGTCCAGCTTTTCAGGATGGGTCAAGAGGTTGGCTATGGTCTGTGTGCAGCTGCTCACTTGTGGTGTCCTGGCTAACTCTTGCTAGAGTGTCCCTATTAGGTTTGGTCAGGCCATAATTCTCCAGTGAGTCACTCATGTGATGGTCAGCAATGGACTGCTGCCAGAGATCTACCCAAGTTTTTTCTCTCAGAAACGCTGGATTCCCAGAAATTCTCAGGCCCATTGGCCCTCTACTGGGAATGCAGCAGGTCGTCTCTCAGTGTCCTGCCCCCTAGGTATCACGAAGAACTCTGTTATTTCCTATTACCACAAGAACGCGTTGCCAAGGTAGGTTTACACCACACTGTGAGCCACTAAGCAATCGAGGGGGGCATATGCCTCACCCCTAGGCACTCCCATATTACAGGGTGTGGTTCCAAGCTTTTCCCAGTGACCCTTCCAGTATCTTCACACCTGGGGGTTCTCACTTTTATGGCCAGGAAAAGAAGGCAGGTAGCGCTCAGGACCCTACTCAATGCCCAGCCTAACTGTTCTCAGTGTCTATGCAATGTCGCCACTTCGTCCCCCAGGGTCAGGCACAACATAGCAGCAGTAGTGTGGGATTAAGCAGGGACCAGACCTGTAGCCCTCTAATCAAGTACCGCGGAGGGCCCAAATATCCTGTTCAGAATGAGGATCCCCCAATTTGTCACTCCCAGGCATCCTCAACTAAAAGATCGAGATGTCCACCATTTTTTAATGCTACTTCCAATGTAATTGTTGCTGTATCACTGGGGCTCCCACTCCCCAGTCTGACCAGGTGGGGGAGCATCAAAGCCCTTCCTCAGAGTCTGGCCTGTTCGTTCCCAGTATGCATACAGTGTTCACCTCGACTCTTCTTCACGTCATCAGCACGCACAGTGTTCTCTACCCCAAGGGTCAGGCTCTCAGTAGCGGTATCAGCATGGGGTGATGTGGGGACCAGGTGCCGGCAGTCGTCAGAGGTAGCCAGGCTATTGCAAGTGTCTGAGCCAGCCGACATCTTAGAAGTAACGCCGCAGCCGGGCGCCTGTCTCTGATTCAGAGGCTCACTGCCATTCATGGCTCGCTGAACCCCTCAAGAGCCACCTCTTCTCGCACCACCAATGGGCCTCCACTCTGGACTTGCAGGGTGACTCCAGACTCCAGCTCATTTTGGGAGTCGGAAGTGGCTAACAAAGCTCCCTCAGTTTGCAGCCATATTTCCATGCGGCAAACAACGCCCCCCTCCTGGAGCAGACCCTTGGATTAGATTTGCTAACATTAAACTGGGATTAACCTCTGGCAGGCAGTTGCCCCTAGTTGATCAGGTGCCCATACCCTCTTTACAACTTTGGACACATAGAGTAAGAGGAGTCGGGTGGAACCCAGATCCACATGACTCTGGCAAAGCAGTATTTGGGTCAACCTCTTATACAGCCACACCCTTGGAATTTTAACTATTTAGGAAAAATCAAGGACCTTCAATGCAGAAATTTGGAAAACATTTGTTGTTTGCAGGAGTGCAGGCACCACATTTTTGTTTCTTTCTTTTCTTATTGTTTGTTGCTGGGTGGCTCAGAGTATAAAGTAGAGGCCCATGTGGAATTACATTTTAGTGAGGGATAATGTTTGCCCATTCTTGTGATTGTTGGGGCCTGGGGTTATAATAGACATTTTCTCAATGTCCTTGTGTTTTTTGTGAATTTTATACAGATTTGTTAATTATTTTACTGTGTTGTTGTCTTACTGTTTGGGGCCTGGTCTGCCCTGCATTAGTATTAAACAAAGATTCTGGGCTGTTCCTAGTAAAAAGGAGTGTTAGGAGTTGTTTGGATGTCGTAGGAACTAAGTGGAGTCCTACGGATGGGCATCCATTTTGTTGGATGTAATGGCCTCACACACCCTTGCAGGTGTGACGCTTCATCATCGGCAATGCTCCTCGTTGGGTCGGCGGTGCAATACCCAACGGGCAACACCTCTATTGCATTGCAACAAACAAGTCGACCCAGTCCTGCACACACTAGCCTAGTCTTGCACAAGGGAACATAACCTCCCTTTGAGTACAGTCTAGTTCTCTTTTAATTGAAGCAAGGGACCCCCAGAATAAAACTGATCTTGGCACCCTTAGCCTCATTATAACTCACTGCAACGTCTACATCACCTTGACCCCATATCCTCACTTCACCCATACGGCAGTTGGATAGAAGATCTCCGCCAAAGAGCCCCTCTTAGAGGTGTTGGGGTTCTGCTCTCTCTTCCAAAATCCAAACCACATTGCTTTTCCACACGGGGAGCTGCATGTTAGCAGCTCCCCATGTGGAAAAGAAATGCCAGCTCCCACAGGAGGCGGGGAGCCAGCAGGGACCGTTGGGACTTTGGGGCTCCCCCCACGGTCCCCAACGAAGTGGCCAGGCCCCAGAGAATGGGGTCCCTGGGGCCAGAACAGGCCCAGGAGGGGGCCACGCAGCCCCCCACCAAATAAATAATAAAAAAAACAAAAACACTGTCCATGCCCGAGGATGGGGTCCTCGGGCCGAATATTGCCTCGGGAGGGGGGCCCCCTTCCATTTAAAAAAAAAAAAGGGGTCAGGCCCTGGGGGATGGGGTCCCCAGGGCCCATAAAATAGGTAAAATAGGTAAGGAAGGAGGGGCCGCACAGCCTCCCTTCTTAAAAAAAAGAAAAACACAATCGTGTTGGAGACCCTGCCCCCTCTCAGCAGCACTCTGCAAACGCGCCCTGCGGAGCATTTTAAGTTGGGGAATAAATTCCCCTTCAATACTGGGGGTCCTAGGGGCCAACTAGCCCACCAAGTACCTCCAGTAAGTGCCACAGAGCTGCGTTGCAGAGAGGTGTAAAAAGGGGCATGGCATGGACCACCTTCTGCAACACAGGGGAGTGGCTCTTACTGGAAGCACCTGGTGGGCTAATTGGCCCCCAAGGGCCCTCTGGATTTAAAAGGGAATTAATTCCCCAAACCAGGAAGTGTTGGCAGCCATCTTGTTTGTCGCTAGAAGCGACTCAGAAGAAAACAGTAAAACAAAGTTGAGAAATAAGGCAAGGGGGCAGGGTAGAAACATCCTGACCTCTAGGCTTGCTCAGGGGGTCGTACATGATCTTTAGGCTCAATTTTTATTTTTTTTAAAAAGAAAAAATCGGGGCGTACGCGTATGGTATACGTACGCGGTGGAAAAGGGAAATAAAAAATAGAAGTCCTTTTTATTCATTAAGTCCTGGGGGGTCAAATTTCAGGGGCAATTTTTTTCCATAGTGGGGACTTGTAAGGTGCCCGAGCACCGGGGAACGCCACACCTCTGTGGTTTTATTTTGAAGTATGCAGGGGTTATGGTCCTCTTTCCCTCAGTCTCGGGGACCGTCACCCCGACGAGGCTTTTTAAAAAAAAAAAAATTTTAAAAGTGTGTTTTCAGCTCTCCCTCTATCTCTCCCTCTCTCTCTCCCCCGTACACGTCGCAGGGACCGCCACCTTCCTGGGGCAGTAATATGTAACATGACCTTCCAGCTCCAGGTACCTGCACTCCCCAGGGTTTTTTAATGTTCGGAGGGGGTCGAGCTGCCCCCTCCTAGAACCCTTGGTGGCTCTGGGGTCCACCATCTCCCAGGGTCCGTTCTTGCAGTGTCTCGGGGTGCGTACTTCCGGGACACTGCTGTTTGGTATGGTAGGGCGGTACCGCCGCCGCTTTCACTTTACCACAGGAAACCGCTTTCCTATTTGAAAAAGAGAGAAAGTTAATCTGTTCTCTTTTTCAAGAAAGCAGAGAGAGAGAGCAGCATGTAAGGTGATGTCTCCGATAAAGCAATGTAGGCTCACGAAGGACGTGGGGAGCCGTCTGCGATCGTGGGTGCATTGGGGCTAAAAAAAAAAAAGTTATTTTTAAAAACTAACTTTACTGGTAAAAAAAAGAGCTATATTTCTATGATAGTATGTAAAACTTTCCAGTTTTTTTTGTGCACCAGTTGTACTCTCTACGCATGCGCAGCTTTGTTTCCAAGCCCACGTTTTTTTCTTTTTCTTCAAGTTCGCCAAGCAGACCTCTGCTCATTTCAGGTATTAAATTTGACGCTTTCTTTTCCCAGGTTGTGTGTCATCCGCTGCTATACTTTTGTAATATATTAATAAACATATTGTATCTATGTTTATTTGAAATGCAGTGTTGAGGCACCAAATGTTGATTACATAATCCGTCCACCGCCATTTTAGTAGTTTTTCTCCGTTATTTTTATTATACCTGTTACTTTCGTTTTACTCTCCGCTTATCTTCTCTAAAATCCATGAGATGTCCTGGCACAGACACCACGGTGTTTGTCCTTGGCCTCTGATCTTATGACTTGGTCACACGTATACCTAAAAACTGATTTGAAGGACGTAAGCCAGAGCCATTACAACGTGTGTTCGTCAACACAAAGATAATATTAAGGTTATGCGTTTATCATGCGTGGTAAATGTTGACTAGTTGTAAAAGCATGAGTGGTAAAGGCATGCGTGGTAAAGCCATATGCGTGCTAATGGCTTCGTGGTGAAGATCACGCGTGGTTATGACCGCGTTGTAATGGCTGTTTCCCCCCAGGACACTGCAGGAACCGGGTCTGGGTGTGGTGGACTCCAGGGGACCAGGCGGAGGGCAGGCAGCCCCTCTCATACAATCTAGAAATTTTGGTGGGGTGATTGTTTCTGTGGTTTGAGGGGAGTCATTGATGGCCACACTTAATTTTGTAGGATGGTAGATTTGCATGGGAAAATGTCGCAAGAGGTTTGTAAATGTTGTACACATTGTTTCTAAGGGTGGGCGTAGTATGCGTAGTGGGGCTACGCGAAGCTACGCAAAGTGGGCATGAAGCTACGCCCACCCACGCACTTCACTTAGCCCCACTACCCGCTGCGCCCCCTCCCGCCCTCTCCTACATACCTAATTTCAGTAAATAATACCAGAAAAGTAAATTAAAGGCACTTACATAGTCCGCAGCGTACCGGGGCTCCCTCTTCTCTTTCACGCCGCCGCGTCTTCGATCGCAATGCACATGCGGGGCCGCCTGTGCATGCGCATTTCTTGCGAGAAATGCGCATGCGCGGGCGGCCGCGCATGCGCATTGGGATCGAAGATGCGGCGCAAAAGATAAGAGGGAGCCCCGGGACGCCGCGGACCATGTAAGTGCCTTTAATTTACTTTTCTGGTATTATTTACTGAAATTAGGTATGTAGGAGAGGGCGGGAGGGAGGCGGGTGGGGGGCAACTTCGCTCCGTCCACGGAGCGTGCGTAGTGTTGCCTACTATGCCTACTTTGCAAAATGCAAAGTAGGCAACACTACGTAGACTCCATGGGCGGAGCGTAGTCTTGCGCCCAGGGTTAATTGTTTCGTATTAGTTTGATTTCTTCACCATGCTGTAATGTACCCACAGAAAATATAAGTCAGTACTTTTCAATCTTACTCTTGAACATCTTACTATAGTACTTCAACATTATAAATATTATTTTTATTGTGGACCGTCAACCCCCCTACAAAAAAAAAGAAGTATGTAGTTTTTTTAATTAACTTTTCTTAAAAGAATAACTGTAAATTAAACTTAATGATAACTATATTATAAAGAACTAGAAAAATAACTCTAAAAAAACAATATTATAAACAAATTGTGAAGTGGACTCCAAAGGACGTTGGATTGATAATCTACAAAATAAAAAAGAAATTTAGAGTTTACAATTATGTAGATGTGAGTAAATAAGATGAAGCATTACAAGTCAAGGTAACAGTACGATTTTACGTGTGCAGTGTGCCTGGTACATTTTACTTCTGTTCTAGTGCCGCGTTCAAGTGGTGTCTATATGGAAGTGCCTACTGCGTCAGTGATACAAAAGTGGCACAACGGGATTGTAAATATGCCAACTTATTTCTAATGCATTTTAATGAAGGCATTGTATATCTAGGCCTGTGTGCTTACCGTTGTATAAACACTGCGGCCACCGGAGTTCACAACTTGACTTAAACTGTTGTTCTAGACTTCAAAGCAGACAGCAGTGTCTATAAGTTTAAAAGAGAAAGAGAACTGATGTCACAGAGAGTGAGAGAGAGAAAGAAAGAGAGAGAAAACAAAATTAAAACTGTCTTGCAGAGTCTGGAGTTGAATTTTTTTTGAAAAGTTAGACGTAGATTTACATGCTGCTTGCATCACTTTTCCCATGTTAAAAGTGATACAAAAGTGGTGTATTAAGCTTGTAGATCTGTTTGTCAGACTGTTGTAACCTATCTGTTGTCAGTGCTCAGAGGTAATTATACATTTTAGACAGTGAAGCTGCTGCACACTTCCCACTGTCTCCTTTCACAAATGAAGGTAACACTACAGTTTTACGTGTTCAGTATGCCTAGTACATTTCAGTTCTGTTATAGTGCCGCGATCAAGTGGTGTCTATATGGAAGTGCTTACTGCGTTACTGACACAAAAGTGGATCAACGGGATTATAAATATACCGACTTATTTCTAATGCATTGTAATAAAGGCATTGTATATTTAGGCCTCTGTGCTTACCGTTGTATAAACACTGCGGCCAAACACCGCGGCCAGTGGAAGTCACAACTTGAAGACACATTTTCTTCTACAGGTCAAAGCAGATAGCATTTTCTCTATTTTTAAAAGAGAAAGAGAAATTATGTCACAGAGAGTGAGAAAGAGAAAGAGAGAGAGAGAGAAAGCAACATTAAAACTGTCTCGCAGAGTCTGGAGTTGAGATTTTTTCTTGAAAAGTTAGACGTAGATTTACAAGTTGCTTGCGTCAGTTTTCCTATGTTAAAAGTGACACAAAAATGGCGTAAACAAGCTTTTAGATCTGTTTGTCAGACTGTTGTCACTGCTGGGAGGTAATTATATATTTTACACAGTGAAGCTGGTGCACACTACCCACTCACTCCTTTCGTAGATAATTTGTTGTTTCGGAAGCAAAATTCTTTGTCACCTAGTGCCATTGGCGTTATTGAAAGATGGTGCTCTACGTGTGGAAGAAGCCTTCAGTGTAATCAAGAGAGTTAATCATTTCAATTCAGATATGGTTGTATACAGCAGAGTGGAGATAGCAGCGTCCAAATCTTTAAAAAAGAAAGAGAAATGATGTGAGAGAGTAAGAAAGAGAAAGGGAAAAAAGGACATTAAAACGTGGGAGAGACACACACGATAGGGGAGCGGTACGTGAAGCCAGAGGCGCAACCACAGTCAAAAATATCGGGGGTGGGGGGGCTAGAAAAAATTTGGGGTGGGTGTTTAGTTCAAGCAAAAAGAAGAGTGGAGCTGCAGGGGCTGTAAGTGGGGGGATTATCAAAGCCTTATTAACAAGCAAAATGTCTTTAAAAGATCTGTGACGTACTCGGGTGCGACTGTGTGTGGGCCCAGGAAGCTATCACATCCTAGGTGAAGCCCCGTTAGCCCAATTTTTTTTTGCGCCTGCTGCATACTACATATTCTCTCCTTTATCAGATAACTTGTCGTTGTTTCAGGAACAAGCTTCTTTGCTCACCTTGTGCTATTGCCGTTGTCCGTGTTACATAATCCATCCTGAAGCTGTACATCTAAAAGATATTAAAGAAAGATGTTATGATTAGTAATTCTTGCTATATTAATTTGGAGTTAGATAATATCGCGCTTTTATTGACGTTGATTGTCAGATTTCTACAAACTGTTTGTATTGTGAATATATACCGGACATTTCAGCGATTATAAAAACGTTACTGCTATTGGGAAAAAAATTAAACATGTAAATTAATACATTATGTAGGAGTGCGTTTGTGTAAAATACTAAGTCGCATTTTAGTATGTAGTCAGCTACAACCCTTTGACTCCTTCCGATGCATACTCAAACCTTACTGCTCACCTTTTCGTGGAAAAGACACCTTCTGCATGATGTAGTCCCGATCTCCAACAAAGAAGTCTCATAAATGGTGCTGGGTCTTGATATCTCTATGGCTAACGAGATAGTTGTGCTCCCATTATCATCATCACAGTTTTTTCACCCGCTCAGTGCTTCGGGCACCACTAACTCAGTGACCAAAGAGGCCACACATGTAGTAGTGGGTCCCTTGTTGGGTGCTTTGGGAACAATCTAAAATGGTGTACAACACGTGCGCTCCGTCTTTTTTATACATAGGGTCACATGTATAGTGACGGATACGCTGAATGGGTGTGGTGTGGGTGTATACCAGTCATGAGGGAGTGTGTGTGTCGATCCAACAACTAGACCGGCAACTAAGAAATCACTACCATGGAGGTTTGGGCTTTATAGTGTTGTTGTGTTTTCCTGGTAGCGTAAGAGTGGCTTTCTTTTTTGTATGTAATGTTACAATACAGTCACCATGTATGTAGCCTATTTTGTGACGTATTTTATTGTATAATGCGTTTCACAAACTAGTTGTGGTAGCGTGCTTTTAAATTAAACTGTGAAGTCTGCTTATGAGTTTGTTGAGTGTGGAAGTATTTTTTTTCTTCTATTTTCTATTCTATTATAATTGTGCTGACTTTTCTCCACTAGCGTGCAGTACTATATTATTTTATAAAATCTATAAGTGTTGAAATCGTCTTTGAAAGTAGAATGTAAGCATGTAAGCTGCTGTTTGTGCCAAAAAGCAATGACAGTTCTCACGGGAAGTGGGGAGCCGGCTGGGACCGAGGAGGCCTTGGGTTCTTCCCACTGTCTGCAACGTTACATTTGAGCCCCGGGGGATGGGGTCATCGAGGATTATGAAAAATTTGTGATAAAGACTATTTTTTTTTATGGTTGATTTATGGTACGCATACCAAGCACGTATGTACGACGTACTGTGCGAAGATTGGGAGTCGTCCCATAAGCGTACTAGAGTGAGACAAAGAAGAATATTTTTCAGATATTTATGAAGTGTATGTGTTTAGATGTTGGGTGGCTCTAAAAAGAGCCCTTGTGTTTATTGGGAGATTTTAGTACCTACAAGTAAGTACCAATGCAGAGTCTAAAGTTCAAGAGGAATACTCTGTTTCCCTCATTTGTCAAATGTACACCGTCTCTCCTATAGATGCCATCCATATTGAAACGTAAATTGTTGTGGTAGATGGACCCCATTCTATAGTCTCGGAGAAAGGCAGAAACAGATTTATTCACATGTTTCCTAGCTTTTTCAATCTGTGGACAATAGTGGTTGGACCATTTCCATTTCTGTCTTTGGTATATATTAGAATATTCAAAGGCAGTTTTGGGGAACAGTGTCATCAATTGTTGAAAGGTGTCCTTCATAAGCATTTCCTGACCTACCCCAGTCAAAGTGCCTAGGTCATTGCCACCACAGTGCACAATTATGAGGTCAGGGTGTTGGAGATGTAAAAAGGATTTCACCAATTGCATCAATTGATGCCACGTTAATCCTCTCTGTCCAATCCATTTAATGTCTACATTTGTTAAACGTAGGTCTTTGTGAATTCTTTTCTGTTGTGCGTACCTTTTGGCTCCAGAAAATATAGCTGTGTCCCACAATCCACACTGTAAACATCCTGAAGAGACATCTGGATGCACTCTGAAGGTCTCTGTAAATGAAATGGCAGTTTAAAAAGTAAGATTTTACAAAATGGTGGACAACATGCAGTTTTGAAAAAAGAAAATAAATTATTTGTTGTTCGACAATATTGTACACTAAGCTAGGATGCATGTTTCTGTTTTTTAAAAGACTGATTTTTATTGGTTAAGAAAAACTGATAGAAAAGAATGTTACATAGGATAAGCTGGTATATTCTCAAGTCAAGCATATTTGCTGTTTTAATTTGCAACAATGTATGATGAACTTTTCACCTGTGTGCTGAGTTAGATGTTTTCTGAAGTGCTTCTATGGTAACTGGCAGATTGTGGAATGGGGGAAGGGTTGAACGTTTTGTCAGTTGGAAAGGGTGCAAAAGTTCAAGCAATATAAAAGTGTGTTTCGTTTTGATTTAATGTGGGAATAAATGTGATTTTTTATTTATTTGTATATGTGTGTAGATTGATTTTGTAGATTGACAGGAAAAGTTTGCTATTTGCTATAGGACTCCCTGTCCCACCAGGACTGCTTAGGGAGTTTAGAATGATCTGCAAGGTCAAAGTTTTGGATGGGCTTTGTTGAGCCTTTGATGGCCTTTGATGTTATGGGGTGCCTATCCCTGGGACACTGCTGTTTGATATGGTATGGCGAGAGTTCTCTTTCAAGTAGGAAAGCAGATTGCTTTTCATCTGAGAGAGCAGCCTGTAAGCTGGTCTCTCTGACAAAAAGGAATGCTGGCTCCCGAAGGACGCAGGGAGTCGGCTGGGACCATGGGGGTTTTAGGGCTCTCCCCACGGTGCTGAACATTATATGTGAGCACCGGCAGATGGGTTCCCCGGGGATTGAAAAAATTTTGCGATAGATGCTATTTTTTTTTTTTACGGTATATTTAGTGTATGTGTACTGTGCGAATTAAAAGTCGTACGTAAGCAAGAAAAAATCAATAAAAAATATATATTTTTCAGATATCTATCAAATTTATGTGTTTATATGTTGGTTGCTTGTAATGAGACCTTTTCTCTTTATTGGTACTTATAAGTAAGTGCTTATGCATAGTTTAAAATTGTTGAGGAGCAGTGTTTTATATAGTGCTGAACTTTTGACCTCTGTTGATAGTTGACTTTTGCATGATCTGTTGGGGGTAGGGTGGAAAGTTTTGTCAGTTGGAAATGTTTGCAATGTTAAAGCAATAGAAATGTGTGTTTCATTTTGAATAAGTATGGGCGGAAAATCCGTTCCACTCGCGGATTTTGCGGATTTTCGGTAAATTCGCAATCCACGAGATTCGCGAATTTCCCGCAAAATCCGTAAACCCACGAGCAGCGGATTTTATGGCTTGCTCGCACTGTTCGCGTGAGTTCGCGGCTTCCCAGTTCAACTTCGCGCCCCGCGAATAAGCGCTAAATTGCAGAAATACGATCTTAGCAAAACTGAAACTACTTACCAGGTTCAAAAGCTCAAGCTCATCATTAGTAGCCATTTCCTGTAGTGCTTCCTGAGGGGCCCCTCCAGAGATCAGTTGCCTACTTGCAACTATTATGTGACCCTGCTCTGACCCTCAGAATAGTTACACATATGCCACAAAGGTCCTGAATTACAGCTAAGGGAGACAAGCAGGAGCCAGGCTGGAAGTTCAAATCCAGTGACACATTAATCAGCCCCTAATTCATTATTGTCAGTTGGGGCAGGGCAGGTGTTGTAACTAATTTTGCAACAATTAAAGCACTTAGCAAGTGCAAAAGATCACTAATCAGGAAGCACTAAGGAAGCAGGTGCCAGCTAAAAAAATATTCTGTGACACATTAATCAGCCCCAAATTAATTCAGGTCACTTGAGGCAGGGAAGGTGTGCTTTGCTTTGCCACAATAATGTACACTGGACAACCAGAGGGTGCTGTGATGAAACAGAGGGTGGCATGGGTGAGCCAGAGGGTGGCATGGGTGAACCAGAGAGTGGCAGTGGTGACAGAGGGTGGCAGTGATGAAGAAGAGTGTCCCAAACAGGCTGGACACGTAGAAACAACAAGTTCGCAAAACTTGCGACCCGACAGGTAAGTTCGCGTTTGCGAAATTGTACAAAAACCCTCGCGAACTGGCAGAACCCCGCGCGAACACAAAAAAAAAATCCGCAAATTCGCGAGAATTCGCGGATTTTGAGGATTGCGAGTTCGCAAATCCGCAAAATTTGCGAACGCGAGATTCGCAAAATTCGCCCATGCTTAATTTTGAATTAATGTGTGAAGGATGTTAATTGGTTGTTTATATGTGTGTATGTGTAAAATGAAAGGGAAAATGTTTCATTTTGTGGTTTTGATGGAAACACTGAACTAGAGAGATTCTGTATAAGAATATCTACTGTGGGAGTGGTATTCCTTTTAATCTGGAAATCAATTTGAAAGGTGAGTTGATAAAATGTATGGGAATGTTTGTGGTGCATCTTTGTACCTTAAGGAATTATGGGGCATATTATTAAGACAGGTGATAGCATTTTCGCCGCTTTATCGGCAGAAAACTGCAGATAAAGCGGCGATAATGGGCTTGATAATATGCTCTATGGAATTCCATTCGATGCCCATGTTAGATGTCCTTCACATCTAACATTGGCTTCGATTGGTATTCCATAGAGCATATTATCAAGGCCATTATCGCCGCTTTATCTGTAGTTTTCTGTCGATAAAGCGGAGATAATTTTATCGCCTGTCTTGATAATATGCCACTATATTCGTCCCTTGTTAAACGTTTTATAGTCGTAAATGTGTTTTGCTATAATGCATGCTCTTATGTTTTTTTGTTTAATATAACATTGTGCGTCTGTGTTCATTAAGGAATTATGGGCGATATTATCAAGAAAGGGCGATACATTTTCGCCGCTTTTATCAGCAGGAAACTGCTACTAAAGCGGCGATAATGGGTTTGATAATATGCCCTTGTGAATTCCGATGGAAGCCCAGGTTATGGTGTTAACCTGGGCTTCAACGGGAATTCACAAGGGCATATTATGAAACCTATTTTCGCTGCTTCAGCAGTAGTTTCCCGCGGATAAAAGCAGCGATAATGTTTCGCCCTTTTGTTGTGTAGTTCCTAGTTTCCCACTAGGCCCTGCGCATTGGAATAACATAAACAGTAGTATCGACGTAGAAGTGCGGATCTTCCAGGCCTCTACTGACTATGCTAAACTTAATTGGGTTTGTTACCAACTAGCTCAGAGGTCACTGGAAACTTTCTTCTCTGCATAGGAAGTGATCAGCTTCCCTGGCACAGACAAGAAGGGATTCAGCTTTCCAACAACCGTGCAACATGACAACTTTGCTCCTCAGATCAAGAGTCAATCTCTAGGGTCGTGTGAAACAATAGACAGTTATTTTACTCAGTCAGGTTAGTGCAGATTACTTTCACAATATGTAGAGAATAGAGAGACGGGCGTTTGTCAATAAGGGTTAACATTTATTGAACAGTCTTTCTTCTCGTACAAGAGAAATGTATTGCCACAATTGCAAGACTTGTTATTATAAAAAGTACGTACAGTAAGATAAGTATTGCGAAATAATACTGTAAAAGCATTGATATGGTTTCTTAGCCATACAATGGTTTAAAAGTAATAAAACATATATACAGTCATATATACATTAGGCTAAAATACTCAACTGGTGCTTCTAACTACGCCTACCCCAGTGTACCTGACCTAAGCCTAATACTTGGGAGGGGAGTAAGTAAGTAGCTCTAAGTTAAGTTGGTTTTGCCAAGGTTTGCTTCAAGAATTCTCTTCTAAGGGTTTAGTCAACACCATACCTCTGAATAGAATGATGGAGGTCTGGTATCTCCCTCAGGGGGAACTCGGTATCCCAGTCACCCGCGAGGGCAGACTAGAAACGCTGGAGCTGGATTTCTCTGCAGGAGAAAGACAGCTTCTCTCTTCAGCGCGTCGAGGAGGAGGAGGGGGACAGCGTCCGCGGGTAGCTGGCATCTGCTGGGCTTCTTCGCAGAGGGACGGCTGTTCAGCTCCTAAGCTCACCACACCATCGTTCGCACTTTAGCAGCGATAATGGTATCAGTAGCTTCACCAACAGCAACGGGGCAGCAGCAGCATCAGCGTACTGCATACAGCATACAACAGCAATGGGACACCAGCAATTGCTTAAGGCAACGTTGGTAATATTTATACCTGACAGGTGCCTGGTTTGACGTAAGTTTGCTGGACATAAGACGTCAATTAAAGATGTCACTAGGAAGTGATAGCTATCAGTTGCTCATTAGAGTTCCATTACTAATCAAAACACAGCAAGCGGGGATTTCCAGGTTTGCTGAGTTTTTATCTTGTTGAAGAACTCGGAGTGTTAATCTAGGAATATCAGATAGTGACTTCTGCTCTGTCATTGCACTAATTGGTTGCAAAGGAAGTGACAGAGAACTATTCTGGAATGTGGCTCTGTTCGTGTGAGGCCAGAGATGACTTTCTGAATATCGCACTTGAACGGTTATGCCAATATAGGGAATAAATGGATTTATAGCCGAATAGGGGCATAAGGTCACAGTATCGATCAGGAACCTAGATAAACACGCAACAACCACTCCACGGGTTCATGTCCATCAAATTACTAAAACTAGAGCAATAAGATGCATGTGTAATATTGCCCACCCCAAAATACATAAATGCATTCGAAATAGGCGTATAATGTAATACGTGAAATTTAGGTACTGTACGTTTTTGAAGCATAGAAATCATCCAAAAATTATTGCATATGAAATCAATGAACGATTATGCAAAAGAATTACACATGAAATATCTCTGAAACAGAAGAAGGGCGAGATAAATCATCACATATAAATGCATTGCAAAAAATGTGCTAGAGGCTGATGTAAAGTTGTTATGTCTCTAGATGTGTTTAGAAATAGAAGTTTGAAGCTTCTGTTCTCTAAGAATAGTTTTTACTTTAAGCAAAGAATTGTTCGTGCCAAAAAAAGGTCAATATTAAAAAGTGTTCAATTCAAAAGAATTATTGCTTGAACGGGGAAATAGAGTTCCAACGCTTTTAGCAGTTTTTGTTGATCAAAACCGAAGGCCGAATTCAGAGTTCATGGGAACGCTGTGTGTCGGAATCTTTCTCCAAAGTTATTATTTCTGTACGGGTGAGAACATCATATCAGACAGGCTCTCAAAGAATTGGTCTACAAAATCAGGTGACAGTTCAACCAAATTTGATAGTGCTGTAACTTGGCAGGTGTGAGAATGATTGCTGTCATCATAGTCGGGATCAGCAATGCTCACAGAAGGTCGTACCTGGGTGATGTTGCTTTTGTCACTCGCTCCACTGTTACCACCTAGTCGTAGCACAGGAGTCTCAACGGATGCTGTCATCAGGATTGGTAGCCGCTGGGGACAACACAATGCGTGAGCCGTTATCGGACTGAGCAAAGTATCGACGTCCATTGGTACTGCTGATGGAAGTGAAAGACAGATGTCCAACACGCACTCATCTCCGCATAGCATACATCGAAGTACCGGTAAGATACAGTTTTGCCATATAGGTCTGAATGAAAGGAACCAGGTCATGTTTAGATCTCTCAGCCTGGCCAATCCAAGGACGTTAGTTATCCTGTCCCGGTAGCGCATTGCTAGGATTGTCTCTTCCATTCCCATGGGAGCTATGTCTGAGTTTCGGCTTGCCATAACGAAGCAGGACGGACCAAAATAAAATCCCTGCTACAAGTCCCAAAAATAAGGGTATGCCGCCAAAAACAGAGTGTACAAAATTAGGAACGATTCCCAAAATTGCTTGAAAAGGTGTTAGCAGTCCCATAAAAATCGTCTTAAATATGCCTGGGATGCCTGTGGCACTAGACATGTTAAGGAGTTGGCTAAGCATTTCTACGAAATGCACGGGGCAATTTGTTGATAAAAGTTCATGAACTTCAGTAGCTGTCCTTGCAACTAGAAGATCATACGTCTCTTTTGATGACGTTATGGGCACTGTTGTCTGTAAAAGCACAGACTTCATTTTGCTTAAAGTATCAATTCGTATAGAATAGAGATTCAGACGAGGCCAGATGGGAGTCACTGTGTCTGCAGGCCCACTCGGGAACAATGCCTGCATACAGCATTTGACCATGGATGTTACTCTTACTAGATAACTTTTCCCTGGCACTAGGCCACAACAACTGTGATCCGTTCTAAGAATGTAACTCCCGTTTGCGAGTTGCATAAAGAAGGGCTCTATCTGAGTTGCAGGTGTGACAAGCTGGTGGCATGAAAGGTAGTTAGAATTTCCATCACATGCTCCGTGTAAATTAATACCCTGACACAAAAGTATACCGCTTAGTGAATGTTTACAGTTTTCACCACTAAGAAATACATTTTTGTCGCTGTCACTATAGCAAGAATGTGTGTATGGTAATTTCCATTCTGATTTTACATAACCTTTACCCAATCGTTCATACTGGCCAGTAGGTATGTATTCAAGGCACTTTTTAAATTGGAAAGTTGTTATCGGAATAGTGATAATTTCGTGTATTATCCATTCAATGACAGGACTCTCTGACATTGTCAATGGTAATCTCTCAAGTTTTTCGATGCTCAGGATTGTATAGTCTGCTCCTTTCTGTGCCAAACTGATTTGTTTATCAGTAAGGTTAAAAATGGAAAATAATGACATTGTGTTGATTAAACGCCAAGGCACATAGCCTGAACGAAGATTTTGCAGCGTCCAGCCTAATTGTATAATAGAACGTAATTGAGATTGGCCATGTTGTAACATTAGCAAGTCTCTATCTATCACATCAAAGGCAGAGGATACAATATTGTCCAACGAATATATTCTGGAAGACAGAGTCATTAACCCATTGTCCACTACAGAAAGTGATTTCTCCAAATTAATACGATCAATTTCTCATATTTTCTCTGCTGTTTCAATTTGTTTGACTTTCCAAGCCTCGTTGTAAGCAGCATAGATACTGGTCGCTATGAAACGCTTTTGACGCTGTTTGCGTGGTCCAAGAATGAAATCGCGCAAATCAGCACCATCTTTTAGTAAAGACAAGTGTTGCTTAATTTCAGCCAGTGTGGATGATGTTAGCCATTCAAGGCAGAGTTTCCCTACACTGTATGTTGTTATAATCCCTGGATGTTGTCTCTGGGAATATCTCGGGTCTAGTCTGGTCATTTTTAACCCCTGTGTTTTATTCAGGAATCTATCTTGACAGTTGTTTGTGTCAGTAGGCCAGATTAACCACTTTTTCCAATCAGGATGTGTTCTGTTAAAATGTAAAATTTGTGACACGTCTAACTCAATATCTGTAGTTGTATTTTCAGGTATTGGCTTTGGAATAGACGGTGTTTTAAGGTCTTTGATCTTAGCTATGCCAAGACAGGATGTTTGGTGTATTGTGTCATTTAAAAGCATCATTTGTTCTGGTATCATGCAGGTTCTGAATAGTGTTTCAAGGCCTTGTACCTGCCAATCTTTTGTACCCCAAATGGTTTTCGTTTCAATGTTATTTTTCCAATAATCAAAACCAAATGTCATCATTTTTTCATAAAATCCTTCTGAATATATCAATTTAGAATTTGTCAGCATTGTTTTCATTCCTGTTTTATCTAACAGTTTGAAATAAAACGTTTCTGCATTACTGGTGTTAAACCCTGAGAAGTATTTGAATTTCTCAAAAAATGCTTTAGAACTGCTTTTAGGTGGTGTAGCACAATGTTCCCATTGATTATACATAAAAACATTTCTAGGCTGTGCAGATTTATGCAAGTAATGATCACCATAATGTGTGTAGCAGAATAATTGCTCATAACTAGATGAACCTTGTAAATAATCATGTTCTGTGAATCTAGCTGACATTACTAAATCAGACATCATGTCATTAATACTGTTAAAGTCCCAATCATCAGAGAATGTACTAGGTTTTACAAAGTCACTTAAGGAAACCTTCAGTTGATGAGGATACTTCAGGATTTCGACCAGACCATAGATCTCATAGTCAGTTTTCTCCCATACTACCCCACCAGGTATTGGAATTGCTGTGACATTTACTGTTGACAGTTCTCTTTTCTTCACGTGGGATGATCTGTGTGGTTTCAGGACTAGGTTGATGTTCTGACTTGCTGTGTCCATTCAATTGTAATAAACTTCCCTAAAATTAAAACTAAAATTAGGCACAGTAGGAGTATGAATACCCCTGAATTAATCCAATGCTCAATCAACGGTGAATCCAGATATAATTCTTTGATTTGTTGAAGGAGTCCTGTTGTATTTTCTTTAGAATACTTTTTTGTTTCTGGCATCACTTCGGGGTCGTTTTGATCTTCAGAGAAGTTGTCGAAGTTGATGAAATAACCAGAGGCAGTTCTGTCAATTGTTGGGATTGTTCTTTCAATCTGTCTCTCGGTAGCACTTTCTGATGCCACATTGTTGTAGACTGGTGTTTCTTGACGAACCGTTTCAATCTGTGTCTCAAGAGGCACGAGTTCCATGGCATTATTGCATAGTCCTTCTCTGTGCACTGCAGGCTGATCGAATGTGATTAGTCTTTCAGTTTGAACCTCTTGGATTGTTGCAAGTTTGGGTATTCTGTTGTTTCTTGGGAGTCCACTGGGCCTACTGTTGATTATAGACCACATGCTTGTGGTTTTACCAGGTCGATAGACACGACTCTGTATGGCTGAGATACCCGCCACCCCCTCTCAACACAATCCCCAAGGATGGGAAACCGGAAACAGTTCTGAAGTTTTTGGAGACGGGAGGGAGTGACCCTCCCGGGCCGTATTTATTAAAATATGAAACAAAATTAAAACATTAAAATAAACAGTTTCATATTATGTACAATTTCATTACCACATTGCGATGTTTGGCTAACCTTAACATATCCTCTAGTACAAAGGTTCTCCTAGCCGAACTAACATCCTACCAAACATTTACTTAACTTTTGAAATTGTACATCCTAACGTTTAAGGGCCAACGGCAAGGTCGTAACCGGTGTCAAGATCCCTAACCCAGACATATCCCCCTCACTTGTGAGGGGCGGCACGGAGGCTTACCTCAAGTGCAACTACCAATTTCCCTTGACTTGACGGGGGCCCCAATAAAACTCGACGCCACTTAAAGGTCGTACGAGGACTCGTGTGAGGTATCTAGAAGGTAGTGTAGACCCCCCCCCAAACCCCACACAACTTACCACATCTGCCGTCGCAGACGTACTGGCCCCGGGAAATTCCCCAGGAGGGGGCTGTAACCCCTCCTACCCATGAAGGGGCCTTGACCGCCTTCCCTTTCCTTTCGGCGACCCATCCTTAGAAGGGACCGCCTCCCCGTTGAGGGGCCAATGGCCACCTCCCCCGAGCGCCCCCATCCGTAATGGGTGACGCCCACTCATAGGGATCTTCCAATTAGTGCTCACCGATCATGACCTTACCGCCCGACCAAAATAAATACGACAATGATAACTAAATAACTAAAGACTAAATATAACAAACAGTAGCAACAACAACTTTATTCAAAGCATGCCTACTGATGAACACTAAAGCAGAATTACTTTATTTGCAAAACATAACACAAAACGATCATCCTTTATTGCATACTCAAAATCTTCACGATAATACCGCAACCTGTAAACGAAAATCAGAATTATCAATCAAACTTTATTTAAAACCACTCGCTGTCTTCAGGGGCTGGTGGGTGGATCAAAAATGGCTCTTCGTTCCGTCTCGAGCTCACGTGCAGCGAGGAGGTGCAGCTTCAGAGCACAGGAACAAGAGGATGCTTTCCGGTCTTGTTCCTCCTTTTATCCGTCTTCAGGGCGGGCGTAAACCCGCCCCTGCCTGCCCCAAGGGCGTGGCCAGCCGCGTCAGTGTCTAGGCCAACCCACTCTAGGGCGGGAAAAGGCGCGCCCCGGCTACGCCGCTTCGGGCATACCAGCCGAGACTCGCCTCCCGCCCAAGATGGCTTCCCGGGGGGATCGTGGTACTCTGCCATACGTTCGGGGGGACCGATTGGTCGCCCCTTGCCATATGGCTGAGATACCCGCCACCCCCTCTCAACACAATCCCCAAGGATGGGAAACCGGAAACAGTTCTGAAGTTTTTGGAGACGGGAGGGAGTGACCCTCCCGGGCCGTATTTATTAAAATATGAAACAAAATTAAAACATTAAAATAAACAGTTTCATATTATGTACAATTTCATTACCACATTGCGATGTTTGGCTAACCTTAACATATCCTCTAGTACAAAGGTTCTCCTAGCCGAACTAACATCCTACCAAACATTTACTTAACTTTTGAAATTGTACATCCTAACGTTTAAGGGCCAACGGCAAGGTCGTAACCGGTGTCAAGATCCCTAACCCAGACATATCCCCCTCACTTGTGAGGGGCGGCACAGAGGCTTACCTCAAGTGCAACTACCAATTTCCCTTGACTTGACGGGGGCCCCAATAAAACTCGACGCCACTTAAAGGTCGTACGAGGACTCGTGTGAGGTATCTAGAAGGTAGCGTAGACCCCCCCCCAAACCCCACACAACTTACCACATCTGCCGTCGCAGACGTACTGGCCCCGGGAAATTCCCCAGGAGGGGGCTGTAACCCCTCCTACCCATGAAGGGGCCTTGACCGCCTTCCCTTTCCTTTCGGCGACCCATCCTTAGAAGGGACCGCCTCCCCGATGAGGGGCCAATGGCCACCTCCCCCGAGCGCCCCCATCCGTAATGGGTGACGCCCACTCATAGGGATCTTCCAATTAGTGCTCACCGATCATGACCTTACCGCCACAGGTCCGGATAGTTGACCGGCTATCCGGACCCCCCACCACACTCCTACCTAAAGGTCATGTTTAACGTCTTCAGCCAAGCTATGAAGTCTCCTATGAGTAACTCATTCCCCATCCGAGACAAATGAACACCATCCCCCAAGTACATACTGTCATCATTAATACATCCATGCGCGATAGAATGCAGTGCATTGGAACGGAACAACCTACTTACTTTGTTATTAATTTTTCTCACCGAGTGATTTAAAGCAGAAACCGAAAAGGCCCCCCGCCACACTTTCCGTGGGATCATATGGGACCATGCAATCGTGCACCCTGGAACTCTCCTCGCTAACCAACTTACAGTGGAAAGCATCGCTTCCAGGAGAAGTCGTCTACCAGTGGTGACCAAATCATTGCCCCCAAGATGTACTATGACTACAGACGGCGGTGACCTCGTCCGCCCTAGCAAACCCTCGAAAAATGATTGGAACTGGTCAATACAGAGACCGCCCTTTCCGTAGAAGGACACCCTGTACCCGTATTCCCCAGCCACGTGCACCATGTCACCTGCCTTGAATACGTCCGCGGCACGCCTCACGTATGAGTGGCCCACGACCCACACCTCCTTTTTAACAGCCGGTGATGTCTGACCGCTGGCCCGGTGTTGGGTCGACTGCATAGTCCGCCCCGCCTCGTAGGCTTGCGTAACTGAAAACCAAACAAAAACAAGAAGCGTGAGTACATCATTACGGCTTCACAACATGTGCAAACGCACATACCTTTTATAACAATTGGAGGACCAACGCCCCACACGTTTAACTTGTTCCACATTCAGACCCCTGGCTGTAGCCTCTGTAGCAGCCCCTATCCGAAAGGAATGGGTCCCAAATTCACCCGGGTTCAAGCCCGCAGCTGTAATCGACATCGCAAGCACCCGCTGAAACTGAAACCTTGTCAGTGGGGTGGCGTCCGCGTGTCTCAACAAGGTCCCCCCCCATGATGCCACCCTTTGTGTTAAATAATCCTCTAAACACTTCACTGGGCACATGGACGACCCGGGAATCCTGCGTATAATTATGCATTCACCCATCCCACTCTGGTCGGTTTTGGACCTCACAAACGAGACAGTCATCGTCTCTCCTCTGATCTGAACGTGCTCTGCGCACAGTCCTCCCGTCACATCCTGCTTGTTCCTTGCCACTAATTCGCTTACCCGCATAGCCCCATGAAATGCCAGCGTAAAAGCGGCTCGGAATAACACTGTCTCAAACTGAGACGAACATGTTGTAGGGAGTCTGGATAATAACTGGGCCAACCTATCCAAACCTATCGGGCGCCTCTCATCTACTCTGCGACCCTCAAGGCGTTGCCACCCACGTAGCGCTTTTTGCACAACGAAAGACGCTGTCGGGTCCTGGATCCCATGAGCCCTAGCAACAAAGGAAATGGCAGCCCGATGCCTCTGGGCCGTGGCCACCGTTTTCCCTGCCAGATGTAATGACATCAGAAAGTTCACAACCCCTTCCTCCTGGCCCCAAAGCTCCTCTCTAGCAGTCCCCAAAAAGGCTAAATAGGACCGGAACGCCCCTTCATATGCCTTCCTCGTCCTGGGTGCTAAACTCTTTCCCACGAGGTTACGAAGTTCGGGGCACCGAGAGACCAAAGAGCTTCGGGAAAGGGTGCCGGCTCCGGGTCCGCTGTGGGCAGAAAACCCCAGAAGGCCTGCATACGAAAACGAGAAAGGGCATCAGCCGCCTGGTTCATTACCCCAGGGACATGTCTTGCTTTGAACAACACATTCAGTTGCATACACAGTAATACGATTTCCTTGAGCAGCCTCAAAACCCATTTGCATCGTGCTGCCTGACTATTGATACACTCAACCACGGTCATATTGTCAGACCAAAATACCACAGAGTGATCTCTGAACCCTTCGGGCCACGTTCTCAGGGCCACGAAAATGGAGAAAAGTTCCAGGAAAGCAATGTTACTTGTCAGTCCACTGTTATGCCACCATGCCGGCCATTTTTGTGCAGACCATCGAGCACCGAAAATGGCACCAAAACCTACACTCCCTGCAGAATCTGTCCACAGCCCCAGCTCCTCAGAGGACACGGCTGGTTTATTCCAGACGACTCGACCATTGAAATCTGCCAGAAATGCCAACCAAATGCGCATGTCCTGGCGGACCTCGGCCGAGAGCCTCGTGCGATGATGGCCCTCCTTCAATCCGACCATGGCTTGAGCGATCGAACGGGAAAAGGGGCGGGCCATAGGTATAACTCTCAGGGCAAAATTCAACTGGCCCACTAACTGCTGTAACTGATGCAGCTTAACCTTAGCTTCACTCAAACACATTTGCAGGGATGCCCTGAACTTTAACACTTTATCACTTGGTAAACGGAAACAACCTTCTCCGGAGTCTAACTCGATCCCCAGAAACTCGAGGCAAGTCGAAGGACCCACCGTCTTACCTGGTGCCAATGGCACGCCAAACTGATTCATTAAAACACAAAATGCAGCCAAAGCTTGCCCACATTCCGGATCCCCGGCTGCCCCCAGGAACAAAAAATCATCGAGATAATGCATCACATGTTGAAAACCCGTCTTCTTTGTGAAGACCCATTGTAGAAAACTACTGAATTTCTCGAAATAGGCACAAGAAATTGAGCATCCCATCGGCATACATCTATCCATATAATACTGACCCTGAAACATGAAACCCAGTAGACGCTGATCGTCTGGATGTACCGGGAGCAACCGGAACGCTGACTCGATATCAGATTTTGCCATCAGCGTCCCGGGCCCCAGGCGATTCAAAATGGCCACGGCCTCATCGAAAGATGCGTACCGTACCGAACACATTTCCGGGTCTATCGCTTCGTTTACGGAAAGACCACGTGGGGCTGACAAATTATGTATCAGCCGAAACTCACCCGGGTCCTTCTTGGGGACCACTCCTAAAGGCGAACAGACAAAGTTAGCCACCGGGGGTACACTAAACGGACCGGCGACTCGACCTCGAGTAACCTCCTTCCGGATCTTTTCCTGTACCACGGTCGTATGCTGCAAGACCGATATCTGATTTTTACATTTTTCCACACCCTGAAAGTCCCCCACTGGGATGCGGAAACCATATGAAAACCCATTCCGCAACACCCCAGCGGAAGCACGATCCGGGTATTCACTGAGCCAGGGAATCATTGCCAAGGTATCAATCGGGGTAGGTAAAGGCGCCCCTCGGACTATGTTAGACCTGTTTGGCACCTCCTCTACCCCCGTTATCACCCGTTTTGGCTCTGCACGTGGACTCAGGATGGGATGATTGCCCACACCCACTACATTCGTGTTTAAATTTGCACGATCCCTGGGGCCTAGTACATTTACTCCTGTTAAAATTCCAACAAACCCCCTTTTTACCTGTATTACCGGTAGGCCTCGAGTGATTGTCGGTACCCGTACCTGATCGAAAAGGCGTCCCCGCATACTGACGGGAGGATTCGCCCACATTACTCCCTACTAATGGCACTTTCAACATACCAGTCTCCTTCATTTTGGACCAGGACACAGAATCATAACAATCCCAAGTTAAGTTTTTATCATGTTCTTTTGCTTTTCTGAAAAGATTATCATAGCAAAACCAATGATTACCCTCGTGTGATACCGAGTACCCCATGATCCTTGACTGATAACTCGGCAACTCGGGTAGCAATTCGGGCCTCCGTTCTCCCAAGATCGACGTGAAAATTCCCCATGCCTTGCCCCAATTGCCAACGTTTTCATTAACCTTAAAGGTGGCCATCTTTGCGCGCCAAACACTCGGATGCATGAGATCCTTCTGACCTTTAACATGCTCCATCTCATAATGATCAGTAAGCAACGAGAAGATGTTTACATATTCCCCTGCCCATATCTTTTCTTTAATAGCTAAAGGAACATGCTGACCCAACCTCTCCCTTCGAGAGGGAGCCGACTCTTCCCTCGCAATCGGCAATGGCCGCTTACCTGAACTGGACGCTGTCTCTGCGACTAAAACCGTCCCCTGTGGCTTCTCTACGGCCGCAGCCGGCGTGGATACCTTCGCTGCTTCACGAGTTTCCCGCAGTTGCTTCATTAACACCTGCGCGTCGACAGCCGTGGCGCCCTTGCTACTTTTACCCAACCACGCTGCTACTTGTGCTGCCAGCTCGGGCGGCATGTCTTCCCCGGACACGGGGGTGACCACCACGGGAATCGGATTCCCTTCCTCCGGCACAGGAGTGGATGCTTCGAGCGGGGCACTGGGACCCGGGGTATCTCCCCCAGCTGCTCCTCTCCTGGGCCTCTTGCCTTTTCCTCCCGGGGCCGTTCCCTCCAAAGGACGTTTCGGGCCCCCTTCCTCGTTTTTATCCATCCGCCTCTTTAGGTCGGTCATCTCTTTCATGAGAACCCGCAGCATCTGTTCGGTAGTCATACGCTTTCCCGCCTTCTTCGGCATTCTCCGACAGAGTATCTGTAAAACAAACGAGAAAGATTACAACGCTCAAAAATGGCTCTTCGTTCCGTCTCGAGCTCACGTGCAGCGAGGAGGTGCAGCTTCAGAGCACAGGAACAAGAGGATGCTTTCCGGTCTTGTTCCTCCTTTTATCCGTCTTCAGGGCGGGCGTAAACCCGCCCCTGCCTGCCCCAAGGGCGTGGCCAGCCGCGTCAGTGTCTAGGCCAACCCACTCTAGGGCGGGAAAAGGCGCGCCCCGGCTACGCCGCTTCGGGCATACCATCCGAGACTCGCCTCCCGCCCAAGATGGCTTCCCGGGGGGATCGTGGTACTCTGCCATACGTTCGGGGGGACCGATTGGTCGCCCCTTGCCATTCTCCTTTTTACCAGCAAGGGGCGGTAGTACAACTGATCTTGTTCCGGTGACTGCCAAGACAGGTACTGCTTTTCTGTAAGAAGGCCCAAATTCCTTCTTCACCGCGATTTTTTTCTCTGACTAGATCCCCAATTTTTGGAATCCAGACAGGCCTTGCTGGGGCTGTTGCTTGTGGTGCCTCGTCAGTGGTAGATGGCTGTTGCTTTAACTTTATGTTGCTTAAGGATTTTCTTGTTTCATTCTTTTCCTGTAAAACAGCCAAACGATCTTTGATGTCAAAGTCTGTTGTTTTTTCTTGTACCACTGATATCTGACTATCGAGGTCCTGAATGTTCATTCTAATTCCGAACAATAGTTCGTATGGGCTGAAACCTTTTACAGAATTTCTTGGCAAGTTATTAAGACTAGTCTGGACACTTATTAGATGTTTGACCCACCCAGCGCCTGAACCTAATACCTTGGCTGTTATAGATCGCTTTATGTCCCGGTTTTTTCTTTCTACCACACTATTCCCTTCGGGGTGCGACGGACAAGAATACCGCAACCCAATTCCCATGCTGTCCATGGCCTCCTTATAAGCTCGAGAGCTGAAAGCAGGACCCTGGTCAGAATGGAACGTGGTAATTGCGTATATGCCGATATGGACTCGCAAATCTTTTATAACAGTTCTAGGCGTCAGCCGAGCGTTGGAGGCCACATTTTTTAAGTGTGTTTAGCCTTAACTGTGTACAATGGGACGCGCTTCTCTTCTTTGATTGCGCAGATAGACCGCCTTATGCTGTCTAGCAGGGATCCTGAAACTACACTGGCCTGTTCATTACTGCGATCTCTGTTGCAGTCTTCACAATTTTGAGCAAAACATTGAATATCTATGCTCATTCCTGGCCACCAGTACTCTGATTGTAATTCTTTCAGAGAATCTTTAATTGTTTGGTGTCTCAGACCCAGCCCCATGTGTGCTTCCAGTAAGAGGAAGCCCCTCCTGCTCCTGTTTGGAATTACTCTGTCCCCCACTCCAGGGATTCGAGCAAAAGGAACGGAGTTTGCATCGATTACGTATGCATAATTGAGTGGATAGTTTACGGGTAATGCTGCACAGTCGCCTTTTACGGTCGTTTTTACTGCCAGCATGGTTTCCCCGTCTATGTATTTTTCTGTACGCTTTTTTGTGGCTACGGAAGCCGGTTTAGTTGCTTCCGCTGTGGCTGTATTAGCCAATGAATTCCCTGCAACGTGAACGCCATCATGTTGAAGACTCTGTGCGTGTACCACGTGAGTCTTTTGTAGTTCTTTGTGTAAAAGAGCTACCTGTTTCCAGAGCAATTTATGCTTTATTGTGGCACCTGTGTCATCTTTGTAGTCGTTTTCAATCCACCTCTGCAATTTATTGTTGTAAGAGTTGACGCATAAATGAGAATCGCACACGATAAGTGTCGGGAATTCACGTTCTGCATTTTCGAGCGCCATCTTTAAACATCTGATTTCAGCTCTCGGAGCCGAACAGTTTCTCAATGATTCAGTTTTTGTTACTTTCGGTCTGAATTTACCGCACAGCCAACGACCTTTAATGATCGCACATGCTGCATCGTAGGATTTGCTCTCTACGTTGAAATGCTGTACAAATCTTTCTGTATAGATTATACCGGCGTATTGTGGGAGAGGCAGAACTTCGATTGGCAGAGGATATTCTTCCTCATATTCTAAATCATTCAGGGGCATATTATCAAGGGGGTTTATCTCCGCTTTTTTGGCTTTAAAAGCCAAGAAAGCGGAGATAAAATTATCTCCCTATTACCTAGCTGCCGCTAACACCAGTTAGCCACAGCTAGTAGGAGATAGCGACCATCTTGGGCCCCACTTTGCATGTTTGTGATATTTATCACTAATGACATGCAAAGTGGGCGTGCCAAGATGTTAGCGACTGGAAACAGTCGCTAACATCGCTATCTCCTATTACCAACTTTTGGAGATATTCGCGCTAAGCTGGAATATCTCCAAAAGCTAACACCTGCCCTGAGCAGTTCTTAGCCATGTTATCCAATGGGAGGTGGATAACATGGCTAAGAGCATTAGCTCGCTAATGCATGAATATCGCTGACTTTTCAGCGATATTCATGCTTTGCGGCGATTTTTACCGCATTTGCGTTAAACCTTGGTAATAGCAAGGTTTATTTGCGGTAAAAATCGCCGCAGCTCTGTGGTAAATTTTTGTCTCTAACCAAGCAATAGCGATAATTATCGCTATTGCTTGGTAATATGCCCCTCAGTTCTTTAAATTGTGGAGCGAAATAGTATCTTACATCTTCCGCTCCTAGAGAATCTACACATTGTATCCATTTCGGATCCAGTGACAGTGTAGGCAGGTTTACTGGGCTGAATAGCGCCTCGAAGGCGGATTCCGCTGTGAGGATAATACTCCTTTTGCCGTGTGCTAGTTCTCTTTCATTTGCTAATGCGATTTGCACTGCTTTCACAGTTCTTTCTGTGTGACTGAATGTTTCTTCTGCTTGTGTGTACAAGTGAGATTTAATTGAAATAGGTACCTTTTCTCCCTCATTAGAGGTTAGGTACGTGAATCCGCATCTTCCTGGGATGACTCGGATTACAAGATCGCGTGTATTGTCACGTGTATCTAATTTTGTTTTTGCTAACATGTCTGTTTGCAGTGATCTCAAAATTTCTGTGTGTTTTTGAGTCCAATTGATTTGTTTAAAATCAGGTTTAATTAGTTCGTAGAGAGGTTTAACCCTCTCTGCGTAATTTAGAATGTAAGTTCTTCCGAAATTCAGAAAACCTAGAATGGATTGTAAATTCTTCAGCGTTTTTGGAGCTTGGAGTACAGCGCACTTCTCTAAGAAGTTGTCCGCTAGGCTTTTCCCTTCACTTGATAGTTCGTACCCTAAAAATAGTACTGTCAGATGGGCAATTCGAGACTTTTTAAAGTTGAATTTGTAACCCTCTGCTGCGAACCCAAGTATAATGGTGTTCACTCTTTTCAAGTGAGTATCCAAGTCGTCGTCTGTGAGATAGATATCATCTACGTAAGATAATGCCTCATCATCATATATTTGTAGGAACTCTGTTACCCTAGCTGAGAATAGTCCTGGGCTGTTCTTGAACCCCTGTGGGAGTCGACAGAATTTTTCTGCGACCCAAATGCTGAGAAAGCGGTCAAATATCTGCTTTCCGGTGCAATGTTTTGACAAAAGAAACCATTAGATATGTCTAATGTCGTCTTATATTTTTTCCTAACTATGTTATTCATTAGGGCTGCACTATGCGAGTTTTGTACTGCAAATGTTTTACAACATGCATTAAGGTGTCTGTAGTCCAAAACTAGACGATATGAATTGTCTGGTTTGGAGACAGGAAACAAAGGATTGTTCATTTGAGAGGTGCATGTTTCAATCACCCCCTGGTATTCAAGTTGATCTAAGATCTCCCTGACTTGTTTTTTAGCTTCTTGCTTAATGGGATACTGCCGTTGGGCAGTTGGTTCACTTTTTAACTGGATTTTGTGGGGAGGTGAGTCCTCATCCCATCCTACATGATTTTTATATAATGCAGGTGCCTGGGCTACTGCCCATATCCTTGCATAAGTATATTTTTTGTGAATCGGAATGTGATTCGAGAAGGCAGGCATAATCATTTCTTCGCCACGAGGGCACTCCCTGACAAACTCTGGGGGCCAATCTTTTTCAGCTAACAGAATATCATAGCCTTTTGAGAGCTTATCCCAAAATAGACCTCTTATTTTCCTAGTCTTATCACCCTCTATACGCAATGTTATTTCGTATATTTTATGGGGCTCGCTAAGTCTGGTGTCGGCAGTTTCAACCTGAATGTATTCATTTGTGTCCACTGTCTCCAGATGACTCATCAAGATCTTGCGCGCTATACTGATTTCTGCTGCACTGTCCAACATTGTCAATGCCCACTCCCCGTTTTTCAACGGTGTCCTCAGTATTCTCGGCATGGTTGATTACTCAAATACTGGCTACCTTCTTTTTTGAAAATTGAGATTTTTTACTCTGAGCAGGTTCCTTGTCTTTGGACTTGGTGTGCTCTCCTGGGTCTGACCGTCCTCTTCTTTCCGAATTCTGTGGAAAAGATCGAGAGGGACGTGTATCAATACTTTGATATCTATCAGGTTTTTTCAGATTATCCCTATTTCTAAGGTTATATCTTTTCTCAGAGGGCTCCCTCTGGGGAGACTGGTGTTCTCGAGTCGGAGTTCTTTCCCTCCGTCGAGGAGACCTTCCTCTGGACTGGAAAATTTTTTCCTTGGGAGTGGATTGTTTATTTCCATCCCAGCTCTTTTTAGGAGTATTTTAATTATTTTTAATAAATAATTTTTCAGGATTTTCGAGCAGTTGGGGCTTTACTGGTTTCCCACCCAAGCTGTCTCTACCTAATTCTTCATAGCATTTCTCTATGATTTTGGCAAGCTCAACTGGATCTTTTATATCTGTTTCCTTCAACTTCTGGCGGATCGCCACAGATGCTGCTTCTCCTTTTATATTGGCTAATAATATAGCCGAGACCTGCTTGAAGTCTTTCAGTAATTTCATACCTAGATTTAAAGCGGGCTCTGGACCGTATTCATTTTGAATCTGTTTTAGCACTTCTGGTATTACCGCCATAGACGGAACACCGTGTGTTTTTGTGCAAATGGAAGCAAAGACTGTACCCCAAGTATCGCAGTCCTCCACGTGTGGTGCGATTCCCATAGGAAGGCAGATTGTCAAGATTCTGTGTTTCTCAATAGGGGTAGTATCAGGAAATACTGCCTCTATTTGAGTGATTTTCTGTGCTAACCAGAAAGGAATTTGTTCCCGTTTTATGGGTGTTTTACCAAGACATGACTGTATGTTCTGTGGTGTAATTTTATTAGTGTTCCCCTGATGAGGGGTCAGCTGTGGTACATTAACAGCTGGTTGGACTGTTGCAGTCCGCATTACATATTGGACTAATTGCCTATGTATTTTTATTAATGTTTTTAGCTGTACTAACAGCTCTTCTCTAGACATTTTTGCAATATCCGGATGTGGTGTGTAGCCGGCTAGAACCGGCCACGTTGCTCCTGGTCTACCTAGTGGACCGAGCCTGGTAATATGATCATTGTGTTTTAGGGCGCCATTAAACCAGAGCAGGTGCTCTTGGAATTTTAGTGGGATTTCAGTCTCCTCGAAAGGAGCGTACTCTTCCGGAGGTTCCTCTATTTTGTAATAGTGAAACTCTTTTGTTGTAGCGTTTGCCGCTGGAAAGTTTATCCATGAATAGAATACCTCTGTCTGCCGATATTCGTGAGCCTCTATCACGAAAATTACTGTACCACCTTGCGGTGTCAGTCCGTTCTCTATAAGTTTTAACGTTATAGATTTTCTTAAGTGGACCGGGATGATAATTGCATCCGGGTCTGTGTGTTCGGGACCCTGCTGAGTCGCATCTGCTGCGGCCCCAGTGGTTCCGTTTTCTCCTGGCATTGTATAAATGCAGGTTTTGCAGAGTTGGTCTCCAAGGAGACAAATATTAGGTGCACAATATTTTGGAACACTGTCTCCTTCAACGTTGAATAAACCAGAGCTTTACATAGAAATCTCTTCCTACTGAGTTCGGGCAGATTTTAACCTTTCACCCACTCCAGACGTCTATTGGAGTATTTACGGGAGAAAGGGGTCTGTGTGAAAAATGCACGACTGAGTTACTCTAACGTCTTGCGTTAGTTTATCGCCTTACCAAACGTTTGGGCGCCATGTAGTGTAGTTCCTAGTTTCCCACTAGGCCCTGCGCATTGGAATAACTTAAACAGTAGTATCGACGTAGAAGTGCGGATCTTCCAGGCCTCTACTGACTATGCTAAACTTAATTGGGTTTGTTACCAACTAGCTCAGAGGTCACTGGAAACTTTCTTCTCTGCATAGGAAGTGATCAGCTTCCCTGGCACAGACAAGAAGGGATTCAGCTTTCCAACAACCGTGCAACATGACAACTTTGCTCCTCAGATCAAGAGTCAATCTCTAGGGTTGTGTGAAACAATAGACAGTTATTTTACTCAGTCAGGTTAGTGCAGATTACTTTCACAATATGTAGAGAATAGAGAGACGGGCGTTTGTCAATAAAGGGTTAACATTTATTGAACAGTCTTTCTTCTCGTACAAGAGAAATGTATTGCCACAATTGCAAGACTTGTTATTATAAAAAGTACGTACAGTAAGATAAGTATTGCGAAATAATACTGTAAAAGCATTGATATGGTTTCTTAGCCATACAATGGTTTAAAAGTAATAAAACATATATACAGTCCTATATACATTAGGCTAAAATACGCAACTGGTGCTTCTAACTACGCCTACCCCAGTGTACCTGACCTAAGCCTAATACTTGGGAGGGGAGTAAGTAAGTAGCTCTAAGTTAAGTTGGTTTTGCCAAGGTTTGCTTCAAGAATTCTCTTCTAAGGGTTTAGTCAACACCATACCTCTGAATAGAATGATGGAGGTCTGGTATCTCTCTCAGGGGGAACTCGGTATCCCAGTCACCCGCGAGGGCAGACTAGAAACGCTGGAGCTGGATTTCTCTGCTGGAGAAAGACAGCGTCTCTCTTCAGCGCGTCGAGGAGGAGGAGGGGGGACAGCGTCCGCGGGTAGCTGGCATCTGCTGGGCTTCTTCGCAGAGGGACGGCTGTTCAGCTCCTAAGCTCACCACACCATCGTTCGCGCTTTAGCAGCGATAATGGTATCAGTAGCTTCACCAACAGCAACGGGGCAGCAGCAGCATCAGCGTACTGCATACAGCATACAACAGCAATGGGACACCAGCAATTGCTTAAGGCAACGTTGGTAATATTTATACCTGACAGGTGCCTGGTTTGACGTAAGTTTGCTGGACATAAGACGTCAATTAAAGATGTCACTAGGAAGTGATAGCTATCAGTTGCTCATTAGAGTTCCATTACTAATCAAAACACAGCAAGCGGGGATTTCCAGGTTTGCTGAGTTTTTATCTTGTTGAAGAACTCGGAGTGTTAATCTAGGAATATCAGATAGTGACTTCTGCTCTGTCATTGCACTAATTGGTTGCAAAGGAAGTGGCAGAGAACTATTCTGGAATGTGGCTCTGTTCGTGTGAGGCCAGAGATGACTTTCTGAATATCGCACTTGAACGGTTATGCCAATATAGGGAATAAATGGATTTATAGCCGAATAGGGGCATAAGGTCACAGTATCGATCAGGAACCTAGATAAACACGCAACACTTTCTTCATAATATGGTCCTATATTTGTCCCTTTTTTCATCATTTCTAGCCTTTCTTTTTAAACTTCTCTCTCTCTTGTTTTACTGTTTCTCTCTCTCTGTACTACTGTGTTTTCTTATATTGTCCTCTGTGGTCATATTGCCCGTGTTTGTCTTTATATTTTCTGTTTCTTCTCTTATTTCTTCTGTCTCCTCATTTTCTTCCCTTTCTCTTCATATTTAATTTTTTTCCCGATACTCCCGGTTCTGTCCTCTTTCTTGTTTCTTTCCCTCTGTATATAGTCTGAGTTGATTTACAAGCCTCTTGTGCGTCTTTGTGGTTGTATTGTGTTAGGGGCATATTATCAAGGAGCGTTGTTAAAATTATCGTCGTTTTATCAGCAGGAAACTGCCAATAAAATAACGGTAATAGTCGTGATAATACGCTCTTGTTAATTTCCATAGAAGCCCATGTTCTGATGTTAACATGGGCTTCTATGGGAATTAACAAGGGCATATTATCAAGCCCATTATCGCCATTTTATCTGCAGTTTCCTGCCGATAAAATGGCGATAATTTTAACACCGGTCCTTGATAATATGCCCCTTAGTTTTTTTGATGTAATAGTGGCAGAATTTTTTTAATAAATTGTATATGTATTTGGAAAATGAGTCAGCGCTGTTCACTGAAATGTTGTAAGTATATATATGGAATATGTATAGTTATTTAAACGTTTTCCTGTAGTAAATGGTAAAATGCATGGTCTCATTTTTTGTGTCTAATATCACACTGTGCATGTGTGTACATTAAGGAGTTATATTCACACCTTTTTAAACGTTTTACAGTAGTGAATGTGTTTTGGTAAAATGTATGGTCTTATAATTTTTTGGGAAATATCACACTGTGTATGTGTGTATATTAAGGAATTATGGGCAATATTATCAAGCCTGGCTGATAAAATTATCGTCTCTTTATCGGCAGGAAACTTCCACTAAAGTGACGATAATGAGCTTGATTATAGGCTCTATGGAATTCCAATCGAAGCCCATGTTAGATGTGAAGGACATCTAACATGAGATTCAATTGGAATTCCATAGAGCCTATTATCAAGTCCATTATCCCCACTTTAGCGGCAGCTTCCTGCTGATAAACCGGCGATAATTTTATCGCCCAAGCTTGATTATATGGCCCTTTATTCGAACATTTTTGCATATTTTCTATACTCTCTTGTTATACTCCCTCCTGTCTCGTCTTACTCCTTCCTCTATCATTATACTATCTTGTTTTCCTTATACTCTGTTCTCTTTTTATACTTTTTTTCACACTTGCTCCTCTTTTTGCATATTTGTCCTCCTCTTTATATTCTCTTTTGTCTTTATATTCACCACTGTTGTCATAGTTCTTATTGTCTTCTCATAGTACTCCCTCTCTCCTTATACGGTCAGTCTTTCTTTACAATTGTCTTTTGTCCACATTTTTGTGTCTGTATCTTTTTACAGTCTTTCCTCTTTCTTCATATATACTCTTCTGTTCTTATGTTCTCTGTTTGTTGTTATTCTCGCTGTTCTTTGTAGGTACTCTCTATTGTTTTCTCACACTTTTCTTTTTTTTCTAATACTCTCTCTGTACTCACATTTCTCCTCTCTTTTCTTATACTTTGCATTCTCTACTAATATTGCCGTCTTTTCTTTTTGTCATATTCGTCTCCTCATTTTCCCCCCTGTTCTTATACTCCCCCCTGTTTTCATATTCTCTTCTCTTTTCTCTTACTTGTGCATGTCTCCTTGTAGTATTGAGTTTTTCTTATATTTCTTTTTGTCCTATACTTCTTCTCTCTGTGTTCATATTTTCTTCTTTTTCTTCATATTCCTTTTCTCTTTTCATTTTCTGTCCTCTCTGTTTATACTTCTTAAATCTGTTGATATTGTTTGTTCTCTTCTCTTACTCCTTCTTGACTCCCTGCATACACTCTGCAGCAGTTTCCTCATATTCTTAGTGTTTTCATACTGATCTCTCTCTTTATATTTGTGTCTCTTGTCATACTCCTGCCTCTTTCCTCATACGCTTTTCACTCTTCATAATATTCAATCTTTTTATACTCCTTTTTTTCTCCTCAGACTGTATGCTCTGTTCTTGTACATCCCTTTTTTCCTTATGCTCCACTTTTCCCCACATTCTTCGTGCTCTCTTCTGGTACTGTTCTGTCTGTACTTATACACACTGTCCTTTGCTAGTATTCGTTTTTTGTTCTTATAGTTGCGTGTCTTTTCACATATTCCGTCTTTCTCTGTCTTATTATAGTGCTCCCTCTGTCTTCTTAGTTTCTATTTTCTTCTTATACTCTTCTCTCCTCATATTTCCTTCTTTCTCTTGATAGTCTCCCTTATCTATTGATACTTTCCAGTTTATTCATACTTCCTTTATGCCGTTATATTGCAGTGTCTGTTTATATTCCCCTTTTTCGTTATATTTTCCCTTGTTTCATACTTCTTCCTCTCTTGTTGTAAGGACTTTTATTTTCATAGTCTCATGTTTCTCGTCAAAATCGTCCCTCTGTTCTTATAAGTAATATTATAGATTATTTCATAAATTTATTTTTGGAATGTTATATATATATTTTTTAATAGATTCTGTTTATCAATACTGAAAAAACAGTATCATGCCTTCCAAATGTCAAAATAAGAAACAACGACAGAAAGGTGTTTATTCGAAGAGAAGTCATCCACAAGATTTACATGAAGAACCATGTGTTAAGATAAAAGAAAAAAAGTCCTGGTAAGAGAAGGAACACATTTCTGAGGAAAATATTAAAGACTAAGAGTAGTGTGCACAAAGGAAAGAATGGTATTAGTGTGTCTGCAACGAAAAAAAAAAGAAGAATAAAGAGAACAATCATGGAGAGTCAACTGCGGAAAAAATTGTGTATAGTAAAAGGAGGTAAAACTAATTTATGGAAATTAGGAAAAACATGTTTTTTTAATAGAGTTCTGTTAAATTTAATTAAAGAAATTAAGGGATGTAAAAAAAAACAGTTTTTTATAAGAAGAAGAAAGGTATAGAAAATGTAGTTGAGAAAGCTTTTGAATTGAAAGCAACATTGTTTATTTTAGTAATCAATAGAATTCGATCACTAGATAAACCAATCCATTTAATGAAGGCCAAAAGTAAGTGGAGAAGAGTAATTAACAGAAGTAATTTTGTGAGTTTTTTTGGGTGGAATGGAAACATAGTTCAAGTTCTGAGCCTTTTTTAATGAAGAAAGTTATCTTCAGAGTAATGATTTGTTGCATGCAGTTGACACTAGTGGTCATGCTTATGAGGTTAGAAAAGTTGTCCTATTGAGAAAGAGAAAATTGTTCCTAGAAATGCAGAAGAGGTGTTAGCTGATGAAGTTTTAGGGAAACGTCCTAAAGCTCCAGTGTACACTTGGCAAGAATTTATAGATTTTTTACGTAATTTCTTACATAACTATACAAAGAAAAGTGTGAAACAAAAGATTAAGATGTTGCAAGGACTAGACTCTTGCAGAGTAAGAGAAAATACTGGTTTTCAGGGTCATTCTCTGGCTTGTGTTTCTAAAAAAGTATGCCGAAGTGTTTTTCACCATTTCAGGATGTTAGCAGTACATCATTCTAAAATGAGGAAATTAGTCAGAAGATTGCATTATGCAAAAAGTCCAGCTCTACTGTTAAAAAAGTTAAACAGTGCTCTTTTGCATGGATCTGTATCAAATGTAAAGAATGTTTGTGATGAGATTGAGGTTAGGTATTTTAGTCCTAAGGAAATCAGTGCAGAAATTGAGATATTAATAGAAGGAAATGTAGAAGAGAATGTACAACATTGTAGTACAGATAATTTTGAGCAAGAAATTACAAAGTTTAAGGTGATTTTAGGTGAAAGGCCAAATTATTGTTGTGTCTGTTGTCGACGAACTCATTATAAAAATCAGACCAGGAGTGTTGATTGGTATTTAAAGAGTAAAAAGGAAAATAATAATGAGTGGAAGGATTTTGCAACTTATTTGTTGGTAGAGAATTATTTTAAATTGGGTTCTGATCAGCGTATTTGTAAATATTGTTATAACAAATTAGACAAGAACAAAATGCCTGCTAGAGCTGTGCATAATAATCTTGAGTTGGTAACTATTCCTTCTGAACTGATGGATTTAAATACCTATGAGTCTATTCTTTTTCAATGTGTGCATCCATTTCAGGCTATTGTTCGTATGGAGCCTAAGACAGGAAAATTGCCTCCTTCTGATTTACAGAGGGGATTAAAGGGAAGAGTTGTATATTTGCCTCTAGATTTAAAGAAACATATTGAAACAATTGGTGTAGAAAATGTAGAGGATGAGCCTTTAGTTATTCTTGTTAATGGCATTCCTACTAAGAGTAAGAAAATCTTGCAAGAATTAGTGGATGTTTAGAAAGTGAAAAAAGCAACGTTGTATCTGGTAAAAAATAATGAATATTACAGAAATGTGTATGTGAGAGAAGAAGAAATAACTGTAGAAGAAGATAGTGACTTGCCATATGGACAAATTGAAAAAGTGGATGAGTCCAGAACTGAAGAAATCTACAAACATTACAGTGTACATCCACTGCATTCTAAAGAAGTGATGGGGAATACTATAGAGTTATTCCAAATGAAAGAAGCAAAAGGAAGTCCCATTAGTGAATGGGATAAAAGCTTGGAAGTTGTTGTTTCCCTCAGTTATTTCCCACAGGAAAATGAGGACGATATGATGACCGACCTGTGTAGATTCCTGCATCTGAATACCAGACATCAAGATTATATGCAGAAGATCCAAGATTTTGACAATGTATTCCGTATTTGTTTCATCTTTTGTTTGAGAGTGATTTGTCTGGACTTTCTTATGCAGTAAACCATATATTGAAAACAGGTGTACATCTGCAAAATGTTTCTGCAAAGGAATTTATGGATAAAGTAGTACAGAAAGATAATGTTTTGGAATCTCAGCTAATTAATCTCATGGTGTGTCAGCATGGTACTAATGAGTACTGGTACCGTCGTCGTGGAGAACTCAAATGTATGCTAAGGAACTTAGAAACTCCTACATGGTTCCTTACTCTAAGCTGTGCTGAATATGCTTGGGATGATTTAGTTAAATTTCTTCGCGAGGCAAATCGAAATATACTAAATATTGAATACAAGACACCTGGAGAATTGTGCTCTTTGGATACAGTTAATGTATGCAGGTATTTCAATCATAGATTTGAGGCTAGGATGTCTTTTATCACCAATAAAAGAAATCCTCCTCTTGGAGCGGTTTTGTACTTCTTTTGGAGAAAGGAGTATCAAGCAAGAGGTGCTCCTCACATACACATGCTAATATGGATCAAAGATGCTCCCAAATTTGGTACAGACTCCTCAGATGATACTGTGTTGTCTTTAATTGAAGAATATGCTACATGTGATATACCCAAAAGTACACAAGATAAGGACTTAAGACAACAAGTGTTATGATTCCAAAGCCATCGTTGTGGAAAATACTGTAGTCGAAAGTAAAAATCTAAGGACAAATTCCACACCATATGTCGTTTTGCATTTCCACATCCAGTAATATCGAAAGATAGAGTGAACAGTTTTATGTCATCTTTGCGACATACTATCACAAGAAAGTCTCCAAAAAATACCTACAACTTAAGAAGAAATGAAGAGTCCATGTGGAATGCTAACATGGATATTCAATATGTTGCAGACAATTCCATTGCTGTTGCTCGATATGTAACATCGTAAATAACAAAATCAGAAAAGACGGAATTGAAGGAAATGTGGGAAGAGATTTCCCACGAGAAGAGTCTAAGTAAGAAATTATATACTTACAGTTTGAAGATGTTATCTCATCGAGAAATTGGAGCGTATGAATGCTCGGATCGCTTATCATCTGCAAGTCTATACTCCAAATCAAGAAGAATCATTTGGGTGAGTCTAGGTCTTGCTGGAACACGTAACTGAGTTCTTAAATCTGTAAATAATTTGAATATTTAGATGAAAAAGAGACAGAAAGTACAGATATTGTGAAAACAAATATGTTGGATACATATTATCCAAATATAAGTCATCATCTTGAGAACATTTGTCTCTATTAAGTGCTGCAAAACTATATTTTTAAAGGGAATATTACAGAAAACATCAATAATGGTATATATGCTGTGATTGGTTTTGAAGGATGTCTGTGTCATGCCTGCCAGTTCTCCGGCCTGTTTGCACTGCCAGACAAAGATGGCCGCCCAGTAACGTGCATGCACGAGGGGGTCAGGCAAGAGCCTAAAGCCTGACTTCCCCGCTACTCTGGGCTTCGCGTTCTAGTGTTCTTGTTGCAGGATGCGGCGCGTCACTTCCGCAGAACCATTTCCTTCAGTTCACTGCTGTCCTGGTTTGGCGTTCTCCCGAGCTACTTAGACGGACCTCCGTCTCCACAGCTTATTGGATTTTCCCTGTATTCCCTTATCTTCTGAGCCGGCTGTCTTCTCTCCTTCCCTTTGGGGACTCTTCTTCTGAGTTTCGCGGTTCCGCCTATCGGCCGGATGCATAGTTCCGTCGATTGACCGGACTTGCGGAGCGTGGGTTCTTGAGTTCTCCAAGGGGATTGTCGGAGCTGTGGTCCGCCAGGTTGATTCCTCCCCCATTAATTTCTTTCTTTGGACTCACTGGTGTTATTAAGGAAGCTGGCATTCGTCACAGTGCAGGGGCATGAAGAACTGGTAAAGCGCTTTTGCGCCTCAATTATTATTACTACACTGACATACGATTTCGTTGTTGCTTACATTTGCATTGCTATGTTTCAGATAAGCTAATCCGAAGACCCGTAATTACTACAAACCTGATACTTAGTTCACCCAATTGCACTGCATGGTAATAAGAGGACAGAACCTTATCACTCTCATATATTAATTGAGAGACCTGGAGAAATATCTTCCTTTTTACTTTAATAGGCAGACATCAGGTTTATTCATTTGGTGGCATGGTTCAGTAAATACGCTTGAAAACAAATCGACCTGTAGACCTAAGAGACAGCTTGACATCTTCTAGGTAAAGTCAAATAGTCTATGTATCAAGTAATTGATGATTATTTACTGTTGTTTTGTATTAACCTAACTCATTCCTTTTAGCGCCTGCTTCCACCTTGAGGGATACCAGTCAGTGGAGTCCTGTTTTCTCCCCTTCCTCCCCTTGTTTTGTTCCCTCCTTTCCCTCCATACCACCATTGTGTTCTAGAGTTTGATAGACACAATAGGTGCAGGGGGGATGGGTTGGGCTTGTCTTCGGTTCCTGGTACTCCTGCGGAAACTACTCTTGGATCTTTCCAGAATGCGAAGCCCACTTTGTTTTTTTCCGCCCGAGTGCCATGACCTAAGTAACTATGGAAGATTTAGCCAATATGTTGGGAAATCTCTAATTAGAGACCCAAGCATTGTCTAGTAGAGAGGATGCTCTACAAAGAGAGAGACGGACGGATTCTGCGGTGGGAGGAGCTGGTCCCAGTGCTTCCTCCCCTGTCATACATATATCCACTCCTCAGACCGTCCCTTTAGCCCCACCAGAAAGCTTTTTTGGCGATACCGCCAAATTCGCTGCTTTCATCAGCCAGTGTCAGCTACCCTTTATGTGTAAAGCTAGTTGTTTTCCAACTGATCAGTCGAAGGTGGCCTTTGTTATATCGTACTTGGGAGGGTCAGCAGCCAATTGGGCCATACCTTTAATAGAGAGGAATGACCCTCTGTTACATGATTATTCTACATTTAGGGGCGAACTAAAGAAACTCTTTGACAGACATACATTCACACATTCTGCAGATACTGAACTGTTATCCCTAAAACAAGGAACTAAGGAGCTCTCAGCTTATATTACAACGTTCCAAAGATTAGTAGCAGAAGCAGGTTGGCCAGATGAAAAACGCAGTGCCTTGTTCTATAGGGGGTTACGTAATGACCTTAAAGATGTGTTGTCCCAGGTAGTAGACCCGCCCGACAATTGTCCAGATCTCATTGATCTAGTTGTAAAGTTGGATCATAAATACAAGAGCGAAAGAGAGAGGGCGTTCAGACTACAAGACTTATGTCTATCAGAAAAGAACAGAAACTGAAAAGACAGTAGACGAGGCAGAACCAATGCAGATAGGAACAATAAAGGGACCGTTAAGTCCAGAAGAAAAGCAAAGGAGAAGAGACAATAAGGTATGTCTCTATTGTGGTAAATCTGGCCATTTTCTGAGAACCTGCCCAATCAAACCATCTCAACCCAAGAAATCGGAAAACTAGAAAGCCCGACACCCTGTGAGACTGGGGTTTCGGGTAATTCCGGTTTGATAGTCTCTTCCCTTGATATGAGGTCGGACCTTCCGAGTCATTTCTTTGTGCCTGCTCGCTTAACATATGATAACAAAACCGTGGGAGTCCACATCATGTTGGATTCTGAGGCTACAGGAAATTTCATGGACAAGGACTGGGCATGTCAACATTTCATAGAACAGAAACCTAAGGAAGTTTGGGGAAAGGTCACTACAATTGATGGTAGTGTATTAAAATCAGGACCCATCACCCATGAAACTGTAACCCGGCACCCATGCTTAGAATAGGATTCATTAGACCCTCTTGGTCTCCTGCCTCTTCGTCTCGCTTCTTTATACCTAAGAGAGAGGGAGGTTTGAGGTGCTGCATCGATTACAGGGCTTTAAACGGCATAACCATCAAGAACAGGTACCCCCTTCCCTTGATTTCCTCCCTCCTTGACAGAGTAAAGAACTCTACAGTTTTCACAAAACTAGATCTAAGAGGGGCGTACCATCTTGTGAGAGTCAAGGAGGAGGACGAATGGAAGACAGCCTTCTGTACCAAATATGGATTATATGAGTACCTTGTGATGCCGTTTGGGCTCTGTAACGCCCCTGCGGCGTTCCAGTTATTCATCAATGAGGTGTTAAGAGACTTACTGGATGAATGTGTTATAGCATACATTGATGATTTACTCATTTTCTCTTCCTCCATACTGGAGCATAAGAGTCATGTTCGAAGGATATTAAGGAGGTGCAAACAAGAGAAGTGTTTGTTTCATGTTCCTGGGTTACGTATGGATCCTCAAAAGGTGGAAGCGATCCATAAATGGCCTATTTCACAGTGTGTAAAAGAAGTTCAGAGCCTTTTAGGTTTTGCTAACTTTTACTGTCGTTTTATTGACGGCTTATCAAGGGTAGTAGTACCTATTACTGCTTTGCTGAAGAAAGGAGTCCCCTTCCAATGGTCCCAAGCAGCCGATACCGCATTTGAGATTTTGAAGGCGGCTTTCACTCAAGCCCCTATATTACGTCATCCTAACCCACAGTATCCTTATCTGGTAGAGGCAGATGCTTCCGAAGTGGCAGTAGGAGATGTACTCTCTCAGGCAGATCCAGAAACAGGTATATCTCATCCGGTGGCTTTTTTTTCATGTAAACTTAATCCTGCTGAGATGAATTACTGTACAGGCGACAAAGAACTACTGGCCATTAAGAAGGCTTTTGAAGAGTGGAGGCAGTATCTGTTGGGGGTTAACCACACGGTGACAGTGTTGACTGATCACCCCAACCTCCAATTCTTGAAATCTGCCAGAGCACTCTCTATGAGACAGCTTAGGTGGACTCAGTTTTTTAGCAAATATGATTTTGTTATCATATATCGAGCAGGGCACAAGAATGGCAAAGCAGACGCCTTATCCCATTTAGGTTAGGATCCTGTTGGAGAAAATAGGGAACCACCTCCCATCATTGCCCAAGACAGATTCATTAGAGGGGCCAGTTCAGAAGAGGATTTCCTAAACAGAGTGAGGAGGGAGCAAGAGTCAGATGGGATGGAGCAGATCACACGGACCCATGAGGCTATTAAGGTGGGAGAATTCTACTATGTTGATTGTGGACGAGCCCTTCCCTCTGCAGAATTACAAGGTCAAGCACTTGAATGGTGTCATTCCCATCAGTTAGCTGGGCATCCGGGATACAAAAAGACCATAGAAACCTTGAAGAGGTATTTTTGGTGGACAGGGATGGGAAAAGACACCAAGAGGTACATGCAGACTTGTTACGTCTGTGCTCAGAGTAAGGTCTCCCATCAAAACCCTGTAGGATTTCTACATCAGTTACCCACACCTCCGAGTCCATAGCATACAGTATCATTAGACTTTATAGTGGAATTGCCTCTCACAGTCAAGGGACACAACACATTATTGGTTGTGGTCGACACTTACACCAAGTTGGCTCATTTTATACCATTGACAGGACTCCCTACCGCTAAGACATTAGCCTCTGTATATTTGCAACAAGTGGTTAGGTTACATGGACTCCCTTCTGTTCTGATCACAGATAGGGGTACCCAGTTCATATCCAGATTCTGGCAAGGTCTGTGTGCACTCTTATCAGTAGATGTGAGGCTCTCATCTTGTCACTACCCCCAGACGGACGGGCAGACAGTGCTTTGAACAATATATCATAAGCCAGGCATTACAATCATTGACGGAGTGGGATGAGTTGGTTTGGTTGGCAGAAATGGCGTACAATAACAGTCATCACGCATCCACGGATTTCACGCCTTTCTTCGGTACTTATGGTTATCATCCAAGACTCATCCGTAGCTTCTCCTCCATGGTCACTTCTTCTTCTCTTTGCTCCACACCAGCAGCCAGTGATTTAATACAAGAAATACAACGCAATCATAAGCTCACACAAGACAATTTAGAGCAGGCTAAGACCAGGTACAAAAAGGGAGCTGATCTCCATAGATGTCAGGAGCCCACGTATACACAGGGAGATGAAGTATGGCTATCAACTAAATACATTAACATGAAGGGAGCCTGTAAATTCAAACCTAAATATATAGGACCTTATAATATCCTAAAGGTCCTAAATCCTGTAGCCATGAAGCTTGACCTCCCAACATCCATGAGAATACATCCCATATTCCACGTGTCATTACTGAAAACCTGTTGAACCAGGTACCAGACTGCCAGTATCCCCTCCACCTATAGACCTAGATGATGAGGTGGAATACGAAGTAGAAGCTATCTTAGACTCCAGGAGAGTCAGGCGAAGACTACAGTATCTCATTCATTGGAGAGGGTATGGTGTAGAGGAACGTACTTGGGAACCAGCTAGTCAGGTACATGCACCTAGGTTAGTGAGACAGTTCCACAGGCAACACCCCAAAAAGCCCAAACCAGTGGGGGGGTCCGTAGGGAGGGTGCACTGTCACGCCTGCCAGTTCTCCGGCCTGTTTGCGCTGCCAGACAAAGATGGCCGCCCAGTAACGCGCATGCGCGAGGGGGTCAGGCAAGAGCCTAAATCCTGACTTCCCCGCTACTCTGGGCTTTGCGGTCTAGTGTTCTCGTTGCAGGTTGTGGCGCGTCACTTCCGCAGAGCCCTTTCCTTCGGTTCACTGCTGTCCTGGTTTGGTGTTCTCGGTCTTCTGCTCCCTATCTTGCCTATTGCTGATTCGGGAGCTTAGTGTGTTTCTAGCTAAGCCTGGGAGCACTTCTAGTGTCTCCTCATTGCCTCCGTCTCCCGAGCTACTTAGACGGACCTCCGTCTCCACAGCTTATTGGATGGACCCGATTTTCCCTGTATTCCCTTATCTCCTGAGCCGGCTGTCTTCTCTCCTTCCCTTTGGGGACTCTTCGTCTGTGTTTCGCGGTTCCGCCTATCGGCCAGACGCATAGTTCCGTCGATTGGCGGGACTTGCGGAGCGTGGGTTTTTGAGTTCTCCAAGGGGATTGTGGGAGCTGTGGTCTGCCAGGTTGATTCCTCCCCTATTCATTTCTTTCTTTGGACTCACTGGTGTTATTAATGAAGCTGGCATTCGTCACAGTGCAGGGGCATGAAAAACTGGTAAAGCGCTTTTGCGCCTCAATTATTATTACTACACTGACATACGATTTCGTTGTTGCTTACGTTTGCATTGCTATGTTTCAGATAAGCTAATCTGAAGACCCGTAATTACTACAAACCTGATACTTAGTTCACCCAATTGCACTGCATGGTAAGAAGAAGACAGAACCTTATCACTCTGATATATTCATTGAGAGACCTGGAGAAATATCTTCCTTTTCACTTTAATAGGCAGACATCAGGTTTATTCATTTGGTGGCGTGGTTCAGTAAATACGCTTGAAAGAAAATCGACCTGTAGACCTAAGAGACAGCTTGACATCTTCTAGGTAAAGTCAAATAGTCTATGTATCAAGTAATTAATGATTATTTACTGTTGTTTTGTATTAACTTAACACATTCATTTTAGCATCATTTGAGCCTATCCGAATGTACGTGAGTGGACAAGCTGGAACAGGCAAAAGTTTTTTAATTAAAGTAATCAGAAGTTTTCTACACAAAATAACTGAGTCACATTTGTCTTGTGTTGTCAATGCTCCAGCTGGGTTAGCAGCCCACAATATTAAAGGAATTACTTTACATTGTTTATTAATGCTACCAGTAGAGCATGAAAACAAATTAGAATACCACAAGCTATCTGGAGAAGCTTGGGAGCTCCGGCAATGGTAGCCAGTCGACCCCAGCAGGGTAGCCTTCTTCTTTCTTCGGTGGAGCCGACTCTTAGTCTGGGAGCTCCGGCGAGCGAGGCCAGTCGACCCCAGCTAAGCGGCCCCTCTGTCTCCACTCTGGATCAGGCCCTCTGTTTGGGAGCTCCGGTGATCGTAGCCAGTCGACCCCAACAGAGGAGTCCCTCTTCTTCTTCCTTGGAGCAGACTCTCAGTTTGGGAGCTCCGGCGAGCGAGGCCAGTCGACCCCTGCTGAGTGGCCCCTCTGTCTCCTTTTTGGATCAGGCCCTCTGCTTGGGAGCTCCGGAGATCGTAGCCAGTCGACCCCAGCAGAGGGGCCCCTTTTCTCCTTCCTTGGAGCCGACTCTCAGTTTGGGAGCTCCGGCGAGTGAGGCCAGTCGACCCTTGCTGAGTAGTTTCCCCCTTCCATCCCTGAAGGAGTTCGGCGACTTAGCCTTGACGATCTCTTCGGGTTCGCCTTTGGATCCTCTCCCTCCAAGACTATGGAAAGTGTTTCAAGAGGACCTTTTCCAACCCCTGCATGCTATCTGCTGTCAGTCATTTGAGACAGCTACCGTCCCAAGCTGCTGGAAGAAGGCAGTGGTATCCCCGCTGTTAAAAAAACCTACGCTCGACCCTGCCTGCCTCTCTAACTACCGGCCAATCTCCCTGCTTCCTTTTCCGGTTAAAATTATGGAAAAGTTGGTTACCCGCGCTCTGTCCAGTTTTCTAGAAGGGAACAGCTGGTTGGATGAGACGCAATTTGGCTTCCGCCCAGCGCATGGGACGGAATCCGCGTTGGTGACCGTGCTAGACAATCTGCGGGCGCGAGTCGACAGCGGTCGGGCAGCATTTCTGGTGTTGCTCGACATGTCGGCCGCGTTCGACACGGTCAGCCATCCCACCTTGATTTCTAGGCTGGAGGAGTGCGGGGTCAGTGACAAAGCCAGGGACTGGTTAATCTCCTATTTGGACTGCCGTCAGCAACGGGTCTCGTTACCCCCCTTCAGTTCAGAGGAGCGGAGAGTGGGACAAGGAGTACCTCAGGGCTCGGCCATCAGCCCCATACTCTTTAATGTCTACCTCCGCCCCCTAGTCCAGCTCATCAAAACCTTTGGTATCTCCGCATTTAATTATGCGGATGATACCCAGCTGGTCTTTTCTCTGGAGGGACAGGACGCAGTCTCATTGGAGACCTTTCACCGGTGCATGCAGGCGACAGCGGAATGGCTCCGGTTGAACTCGCTACAGTTCAACGGAACGAAGACGGAGGTCTTACACTGTTCCGCGGATCGGGTTCCTCGCGATCTACCAGTGGACTTTTGGCCTCCGTCCTTCTCTGAGACAGTGTCTGCGGCACAATCAGCTCGCAATTTGGGCGTCACTTTTGGGCCCAACCTGCAGCTGGATCTACATGTGAATAAGATCTCTTCAACATGTATGATGCTGATCCGCATGCTGCGTAAGGTCCTTCCTCTCCTCCCTGCGCAAGCCAGACCAGAAGTAGTGCGTTGTACCATCCTAAGTCGACTTGACTATTGTAACGCACTACTTCTGGAGGCCCCGGTAACACTTCTGGGCAAGTTGCAAAGGGTGCAAAATATTGCTGCCAAACTCGCCCTTTCTCGCCCCTACCACAGCTCTTCTACGGCAGCACTGCGAGAACTCCATTGGCTGCCAGTTCATCTACGAGTGCGATACAAAGCAGCGTGTATTGTGTTTAGGGCTGTTCATGATCTGGGCCCCATTCCCTTACGGCGAATGTTTGCCTGGTATTGTCCAGCTAGAGCTTTACGCTCCTCGTCATCCAGGCTACTGGTAGTCCCGCGATTCCAGAGAGTGAGGATGGGGGGCCGCTCCTTTAGAGTAGCGGCATCCAAACTCTGGAATTCTCTGCCTTTATCCTTGAGAAGCCTCGAAGACTTTCTTCCTTTCAGAAAGGCTCTAAAAACTTATCTTTTTCCCAGGATAGGTTGAGCTATTGCTTCTAACTGAGTACGGGTTAAGCGCCAGGATGCCCTTTGTGGTGACAGGTTGCGCTCTACAAGTATGCCACAATACAAAGAAGCTTGTGGTGAAGTTTCAAGAGTTTTGAGGAAAATGAAACTTCTTATTATTGATGAGGTAAGCATGGAATCAAACTTAATGTTTGCTTTTGTGCATTAAAGAATGCAGCAAATTCTTAAAACAGAGTATGACATATTATTTAGAGGAAAGCACGTCATAGTGTTTGGAGATCTTCTACAACTTACTCCTGTAAAAGGACAAAAGGACAACCAGTGTTTAAAACACTGCTGCATGAAGATACAAAAAAGTATTTGGGGAGTAAACATTTGATCATATTTTGAGTATAAGGAACTTATTAGAAATATGCGACAAGCAAATGATGTTGATTATGGAACTATTCTTCAAGATATAAGAATTGGAAAACTGACTGCACATGGCAAACAAGCTTTACAGAGACGATTACTTTCCAATTTCTTTCCGAATGAAAATATTGTACCAAAGAAAATATACGTGACAATTGCAGAATATAAATCTGTAATCTGCTTAATGCCAATACTACGTGAATGTTCTAAATTCAATGAAGAAATGTTGAAGTTGGAAAATGAAGAAATTTTAAAATTAGAAGCTATTGATAAAATAGAACATGAAGGAATCACTATTATTTTGAGTGAAAAGTTGAAGAGGAAATTGGATTCTTTAGAAAAATCGATAAGTAAAACTGGTTTAGAAAAGAATTTTTATGCATGTGTAAACTGTAGGGTAATTTTACGACCTAATTTGAATGTGGAAAAAGGTTTAGTAAATGGAGCAATGGGTAAAGTTGTTGATTTCGTTAATTACGTAAATAGAGATGGTGTTGAATTTTTGAAAATCAAATTTGATCAAATTGAAGAAGTACAACAATTTAGTCGTTGTTTAGTTCGTTTTTTGCTTATAAAAGATTTGTGTGTTCGCAGAAAACAGTTTCCTGTTTATTTGGCATATGCAGTGACCATTCATAAATCTCAAGGTTTAAGTGTAGATAGTGCTTTAGTGAATATTGGAAGTACTGTGTTTAAAGAGGGTATGGCATATGTTGCTTTGTCTTGAGTCAGAACTTTATCCGGATTGTACTCAATTGATTTTGATGAGACAAAGGTTAGTGCAGATGTAAATTGTGTGAAAGGGTATAATAGGTTAAGAAGAGAATATGCGCTTAATTTAGGTCAATATCCAGTATTTGAAAAGCGTGTGGTAGGTAGAAAAGGAAGATTTGAGAATATCTGTCATGAAAATGTAGATAAAGAAATAAAACAGGATGAAGTTGAGCCTGCAAGCAAAAAGAAATAGGACAGTGTTGAAGAGAATGTTGGTTATCGGTTTGAAAATAGTTGTGGTGTCAACTGCTATGCTAATGTAGTTAATGTTGTTTTAATTTTTGAAAGTTTGCAACAGCAAATTGTTGAAAATCGGGACAAAATATTCTGTTCATTGTTGTATTCTGTTTATGAGAAATGTAGTAGTGATAAAAGTAAAATACAACGTGTTTCTGATATTCGAAATGTTTTGGACATATGTTCTGGTTCTAGTCAATTTACACCAAATATTCAGCAAGATTGTCAGGAACTTTTAATGTTTATGCTTGCTGTACTGGAAGAGGAAGGTATAGATACTGAAAACCTTTTTGGCCTTTCTTATAAATGGCAACTTGACTGTGAAAATTGTTTGTTTACTTGTAGCACTAACATAGACACTGAAAGATTCATATATTTGACTTTACCTGACTGTGAATCAGTGTCTTTTAACAATCTAATTAGATGAGCAAGTCAAAACATGAGGGGTATCAAATGTAAATCAGAAATGTCATCAACATTATTTATACAAATATATGGACAGTATGTAATTTTAATGCTGCAACGTTGTAGAGGCGATGGAAGAAAATTGGAAACTTTAATTAAAAATGTTGTAGCTGGTCAAATTTCAATATCAGGAAGAACTTTTGTAGCTGTTGCAATTATTTTTCATGTTGGACTTTCTACAACATCTGGACATTACACTGTTTATTTAAGATGTCTGAAAGGTTGGATACATTGTAATGATGGTCAATTAGCTTTTAAGCAACGTTTGCCTAAAGAGTTACCAAATTCTTACCTAATATTTTTAAAGCCAAAATTTTAAGATCAAAATTTGGCCTTTCAGGATTATTGCTGTTAAGGTAGATTAGTCTGGTGTTGTAGAGCATTTTGTAAGTGAGCATGAGGAGCTTGAAGGTGATCGTCTTGTTGATATTGAGGCAGTGTAGTTGTATCAGGTGGTGGGTGATGTGTCTGCAGCAGGGGACATTGATGATCACTCAGGTGGAGGTGTTTTGGATTTGTTGTAGTTGTTGCAGATGTTTGGCTGGAATTGCTGTGTAGAGTGTTTTGTCACAGTGTAATCTGCTGCTGATGAGGGCCTGTGTCACTGTTCTTCTTCTTTTTGTTAGTATCCACTTGTAAATGTTGCAGAGTGTGTGGAGTGTTTTATAGCAGTACGGGGAGATGGTGTAGACTTGCTTATACATGGAGAGGGAGGAGTGGAGGATGAATCCTATGTTGTGGACATGGTTGGTAGGTGTTGGTACTGTCCACAGTGTAGTTAGGTAGGAGGAGTCGTCCAAGGCTGAGGGGGTGGGTCTGAGGATGAGTACCTTTATTTTGTTTGAGTTCATGTTTAGAGAGCTGCTCTTTATGTAGTTGGTGACGTCCTTCATTGTGTTGTGGAGGTTGCTTTTGGTGGTATGTCGCTTTTTGGTGAGGAAGAGGATGAGCTGGGTGTAGTTGGCATAGGAGATATTGTTAAATTGTAATGGTGAGCTACTTGTGCGAGGGTGGCCATGTAGATTTGGATTAGCATTGGGTTGAGGGATGAAGACTCGTGGATGGAGGAATTGATTTCGGTGGTTTTGGATTAGAAGGCTGGGAGGCAGATGCTCAGGATTACTATTGGTCAGTTTGCAAAGTAAGAATTTGACGCATACTATTTGGCCGTGCTGAAAAGTATCTGAAAGCAATAACGAGTTTTTGTTGTATATTTTGTCAGCATATATTTGTAAGTAACATTATTTACAGTGTATGGAAATTAATCATAATGCTTTGTTCTTTTATGATTGTTTGAGATGTTTCATATTTACATAAGAAATTGCTCTTAGAAAAAAGCATTTAAGATATGTTTTATTTCTATTTCTTAGATTGTTATTGAGAATGTTGAATGGTTTTTTTAAGATAATCTTATTGATTGTCTTTTTTTTGCCCGCTGTTATGTGATGAGTAGTGTTGAAGTCACTATTTCAGAACAGCAAAAAAGGCAAATTTAATAGTTTACAAATTATTTTGTATTGTAAAAGACATATTGTAACTGTAATTGTTCGTGTCTTCCACAGATGGTAATTTTATAATATATAATTTCTTTAAATATTTATTATGCTTAAAGTACAAAGAACTGTTTAAAATGGTTGATGGATTGTGCTTCAACTGAGTTGAAGTAACAAAACAAGGATTGGAAAACATTAGTGTGTAAAGATGGTTTGTATTTAAGACATTTCAAAAAATTATATACTGAGTGTACCTGTCAGAACCCATAATTAATCAGTGGATATGATAATGGCTTATCTAAACCCTAGCTGGCACAGGAGAGATGAAGAATCAATCCTCAAGGAAATAGACCTGAAGTGCTTTAGTGCAACAGAGGAATTCAAATATGGCCGTGTTGAGGAAAGACGCGGTGGGTGTCTAGTCATTTACCACACACCTGTGTGGAATCCTTGGTGAGGCGCACGCTCCCTAACGAGTGCGCACTTCACCTACAACGTTCCGGAGTTCAGACCCATTTTGAATTGCTTCAGAGATATTCCTGAAGAGAAAGCACAAAGGTTGCAGTAAAAACACTAGAGGAGAGGCTAGTTCGAAAGACGAAGGAGTAGGTAATTATTCGCGTTAGACTAAATTATAGATAAGGAATGGAGATAGAGTGGGGTAGGGTATTAAATAATTGTTCTTTGTTATTTCCGTTATGTATGCATGTCAATGATACAAAGATGGTTTGTATCTTTTATATAGATTAGAAAATCTTAAAAGATAAATATACTCAATGTTCCAGAATTCTTTGCATTCTACTACAACACATGTAGCAGTTTGGACCAGGTAAGGTGAATAAAGATATTGTTCTTTTTTTGCTACTGTATTTTATAATAGCAGCCTTTTTTTTCAGATAGTGATAAGGAGTGACTGGTTTGGTAATTTAAGAAGTTTTAAAACTGTACGTTCATATAAATAATTATAATTATATAATGTTTTTAAGTAGTTGAGAATGGTATTTATATACTATTTATTAAAGGAAAAATTTGTTGATATAGCTAGTTTTGTGTTCTGTATTAGGAAAAAATATAAAATAAAGTGTTTATGTTTTTGTAGAAGGAGGTCAGCATAACAAATTTACAATGGAAAATCCAGAAAACAATATGGAAGACGATTTTGAAAATACTAACACTGTGGTAGAAGAGATTAACATATCTTTTATGAGCAACATTATTGAAGTGGAAGAAGTGAATGTTGGAGATATCAGGTGTGATTTTCTTGATGAAACCTTGGATGATGCTTTTGTGGAAGCATTAGATCAGATTGAGATTCATCTGTTGACTTTTGAAAATGATATCCGGTAAAATGAAATTATAATAGAAGCTGCATTCACTTGTGAAATGTTACAAGAATAAATGTATTATTATATAAAAATATTGGTTTGAGACACTCTGCTTCCAGAATTGTAATAATTTAGCTACTACCCAAGTAGTCATGGTGCAAAATGGGCCATAGGGTATGAACTGTTTCATACTCTTATAGACAACGTACATATTTTTTTTATGCACCGGCAAACTTGTGTTTTATAAGTTCTATTTCCTAGTGTGTATCATTAGACTTTCACCAAACACTCTCACACTACTGGTTCAATGTTCTAGTGAGTCATTTAGCAGTATGCAGTTATGTATATACTGTTCTAAAAGTGAAGCTGCTATACATTCAGCCAGACACTCTCACTTTCACTCTAACTTGGCAGTTTCACATTCACCATACCCTACTAATGTATTAATTTATTCATTTATGAACTACACAATTTCATTTTGACAAACTTTCACAGACTAATATAGAAATATAGTTCTTTCTTTGACCAGTGAAGGTAGGTCTGATAAGAACTGTTTTATTTGTCTTTTTAGTTTTCTATTTTTTTGTATTTTTTCAACAATTTTTTTAAAAAACAACACAAAAAAATGGAACTGTAAACAAAAAAAGTGTGGGACAGGAACAAAAAAGTTAAAAATAAAATTAATATTTTGGACAATGGTGCTCTTCTTTAGTCTTCACAATGAGATCAATAGAGTGCTTATTGTAACAAAGTAATTTGTTGCACTATTTACAATGAAATTTCAGATCTGAAAACTGTGGCACAATAAAAGGATGCGGACTGCTCGGAGGAGGTGGTGGTGGACATGAGGTAGTAGGAACTGCAGGTTGAGGATTCTTCTGCAACGTTTGTGTTGCCATCCTTGCATAGTTATTTGGATGTACATTTTTGACATGGTGAACCATGCTAGTTGTATTGAAAGAGTACTTTTTAGTGTGATCAACCCTGGAAAGAGTAAACTCACAGATCTTGCAAGGTAGTTTCGGTGCACTGACTTTTTTTAGTCCCTCAGGATATGTAAAAAACTTTCAAATGAAAGTTTCTTTTCTCTTTTTCTGAAGTTGCTCAGCAACTAATTCTTGCTCACAGGAATGTTCTGATGAAGTTTCAAAAAGAGCAGCCATTGAATAGTTTGGTTCTAAAGGAGTACAGCTCCACGGAATAGATGCTTCTCTTGAGAAATTCCAAGTAGAATGATCAAAATAGGAAGGGTCTTTCAACAGTTTAAATATGAAGTATTATGAACAAATCAAAACTTTCCTTTTATCTTCACATGGCTTTGCATACACTTACAGTGCATTTACGTTGCGAGTACGTGCAACGTACAGTTGCATTTTTCGGAATTGCTTTCAAAAGTAATATAGGGTTATTAAAATTTAAAATAAGTATTTTCATGATTATCCCAGATACTGTCTTTCCTTAGAATGTACATTAAATACATGAACATATGTTTTAAACAATTAGAAGCTTTCGCGCCGTATGTCGATGGGGCGTCGTACATGACGGCACATGGGAGTGTTGATGCGACGCGTAACATCAAAACGTATTCGTAACGTATACATTGGTACGTGCAGTGGATGATTACTTGTACAAGGTATGTGCGATCACCGTACGCGTACAGTACGATTATACAAAAAGGAAATATATAGAATTAAATTTTCATAAATTTGGAGAAAAAAATTAATAAATAACAATATTTTAGACTTTTGTTTTGTTATTATTTTACATTAAGAATATGAAAAAATAACTATAAATAAATATTTAAAAAAAGTAGGAAATTAGTATAGAAAGACAGAAATATAATAAAGAATACCTTTAAAAATTATCATTTAGAAAACCTTTGAAATTCACTAAAAAAACATAGGTTTGCAGGAATTAGCATTTAAAAAAACTTTGAATTTCTAAGGTTTTTTAAATGCTAATTCCTAACTATAACGTGGCTGAAACCTATGGTTTTTTCATTGAATATATATACATATTTTCCCATCCCTCCGGTTCTTTACCTCATTCCCAAAATGCACAAGTGCGCGATTCCCACATCAGGGAGACCAATTATCTCCGCAATAAACAGTGCAGGTGAACATGTCAGTCAATAGATTGACTTTTTTCTTCAGGATTTAGTCAAAAACTTACCTAGCTATCTCAAGGACACTAGTGACTTTCTACTCAAAATTAATGACTTAGAATGGAATGAAGATATGCTTTTAATCACTTTAGATGTAGAATCTTTGTATACCTCTATTAATCATAATCAAGGTATAGCATCTATCAAGCATTTCCTTGACAGCCGACCTCTTGAATTCTATCAACACAATAAAGTTCTATTGAGTCTTATCGAATGGTGTTTGCACAACAATTACTTTCTGTTTGGAAATGATCTTTTCAAACAACTCAGAGGGGTGGCTATGGGATCCTGTTTCTCCCCCAGCTACGCGTGTTTACACGTTGGCTGGTGGGAGGAACAGGTCCTAAGGAAACAACATCTAGTATGGGTAAATGAGAAGATAGTTACATATCTTCAATATATTGATGATGTCTTCATTTTATGGCAGGGTGATGAGACTGAGGCTTCTTTGTTTATACAAGACATCAATAATAACAACCTCAATCTAAACTTTACGTCACATGTAAATAAGAAAGAAATTGAATTTCTAGATGTTAAAGTATACATCAAGAATACCAAAATAGAAACCACCTTATTCAGGAAACCCACGGCAGGGAATACCCCTATCCATGCCACTCGTCTACACCCCCAGCATACTATCAACAGCATTCCATATGGGGAAGCATTGAGACTGAGAAGAATTTGTAGCACCACTGTCGATTTTAATCTTTGTATAGGTGAGATGAAGGAAAGACTGAAAAAGAGAGGCTATCAGGATAGCACTTTGAATCAAGCTATAGCGAAAGCTAATTCCCAAACGAGAGAGAGTCTGTTAGTTCCAACATCCACTGATGTTGAATTAACTGATATCAGTGATGATAGCAACGATCCCTCGGAAATTCTTCAATGTCCCAGATTAGTCACCACGTTCAGTAATGAGGAGAAACAAATTAGGAACATTGTTAAGAATACATTGGCCCATAATTTTGACAGATACTGTGATTGGGTCTAAATTACCTAATTCTCCACTTATCACCTTCAGAAGAGCTAAAAGTATGGGATCACTTTCTGACAAAACCAATTCTGAGGTGAGCCTGAAATCTATGTGGCTACAGCCTAGACGTGGTTTTTATAAATTCTCCACGTGCAGAGCGTGCAAATTTGGAGTAAACAAGACACATTATCAAACTCCTTTTAGCACTCAGGAATTGCCATAGCTGGACACTTCAACTGCAAAACTGATCATGCTGTGTACGTCTTGACATGCACCTGTGGCTTGAACTACATTGGAAGTACCAAGCTACAGGTGCATGTCAGGGTTTTACAACATCTTAGGGCAGTTTTACACAGCGATGAATCTTATCCTGTGGCACGCCATTTTAAGAGATTTCACGACAGCAATCTGACATTTTTAAAATACTATGTGGTAGCGGCCATTCCTAAACTACGTAGAGGAGGGAACAGAGAACTCAGATTAGGACAATTGGAAACTACTATGATCTTAGAGTTCGATAGTAAATGGCCCAATGGGTTGAACAATGTAGAAGACATGCACAATTTTTTATGATCTACATTTCCCCATGTTCCCACATATAACTGTTGTCTTTAGAATACTAAGTGAAACAACTTTTGATGCCGTATATATCTTTTCCTCCATTGTTTCCATATTCCTATATCTTGGTATTTCTGTATATGTATTTATATATTTATATATTTATATATTTGTGTAATTCTTGTGCTTTTATACTCTATTTATTAGCAGATTTGCACATGGCATGTTTGCACTATGGTTAGAGTATACGGGCAAATTTCTTGCACTGATATCTTTCGACTTGCAATTTGCGAGCTTTTGCTTCTGACACATTTTTTTGTGATGGGCACCTTTTCTCAGTTGCCTATCTTTGCTGCTATAGATATTTACAACCCTTCCCCCCTTTTTTGAAGAGCAGTGGTTCATTGGAATGTATGAAATAATTTTTTAAGCTCAGAAAAATCAATTGCTGTCTAAATAGTTTTCCGCTAACAGTTCCACTTGCTTTTCGTTTTTATATTATCACTGTATGCACTATTAAGCTGTGTTTGAGGATACTGATATATCAAAACAGAATTTTTCTAAATAGAATGTAATCCATTTGTTTATAACTATTGGATACAGTGGCTATTCATCACACAGTTAGCACTTTATAGCACCATGTTGCACAAATGTTTTCTATTTCGCGCTTTTTGCACAGCTTTACACATTGACCATTATTGCTGCTAGCTTTTTATTAGAGATTGTGTACCTTTTTACCCTCTAAGAGTATATATGTTTTACTGTCCATATTTGAAGGGAAGATTTTGATACTAGAAATTCAATGAATAATGTATAAGGTTTTTAGGATTAATCCTTTTGTATTATTTGTATTTATACAGTCATACATTTCACCATTTGCATTTATGCTTTTTATACATACTTTCTGCTATTGCTGCCCAAATTAGGCTTTTTAATTAATCTGCAGCAATAAGTTGTATCAGCCGTGTTGGACAGTCTGTTTACTATACCTATTGGTCATGTGACCGGCATTCAGAGGAAATGAGGATGATATCTCTTTAAATATCACATTATGGCGTTTGGTTGATGTTCTCCGCTTGTGACCAAGGGCTCCTACCTGATCCTGCGGTCTGTCTTCTTGCTTCGCCGTTCCTAGGACCGGAGGTTGCTGTGGAGTATTACTATATATATATATATATATATATATATATATATATATATATATATATATATATTTTTTTTTTCTTAAGTCCGGTACAGATGCAGCAGAGCGCAGCCACGCCACACAGCAAAGTCGGAAAATCGAGTAAAGCCACAAACTCCGTGCTCTTGTTTCTCAGTGCATTTATTCGTGAGGAATAAACAGCCCACCAGTCGCCATGACGCGTTTCGCCTCAGCCGAGGCTTGATCACATGTCATGAGAAGGAGGAAGGAGGTAATTTTAAATAGCACAGTTAGTCACATGACTGATAGTACATCCTGTCAATGTTAAAGGGGTATACATCAAACATTATATTGGGCGCAGTGCCCTAGTTTACATACCCAGAAACCATACAAATATATAAAGTGCGTAGTGCACAAACAATACTGTATATCATGGAGTAATGTCAGTTGGTCAGCATAACACAATTCAGTGTATAGCATGAGGCAAGATAAGTGAAACATTTCATTATTACGAATAGTATTTTTCTAAAACCAATCCAGTACATAGAAAAAATATATATATGTATGTATAAATATGTATAAAAATATACAAATCTAATTTTATATATTTACACAGCTATTTACATCAGTAATTTTGTAAACATTTATTTCAAGATTTGCCTCATTGCTCCCAATTGTCTCCGCCAAGAATATATCAGCGCTTGGGCAATGTGTAAGGACTACTGACTACTGGACAGTATCGTTTAGAGATTTCTCAGATCTTAGACCCAGTGTAGTCAATTGTACCCAAGTGGGTGAGAAATGTACAGGTCAAAGTTATCAATCTAATCTCAGAATTCTAGTGATTGCTCGATACCTCCCTATGGGATGCTAAATATGAACTTAGAATAAAGTGATAGTGCAAAAAATAATAAAAAACGTTCAATAAAGTTTCATCAAGTTAAAAATGCAGGCTGCTAAACAGAACATACATATTCAGGTTAGTTTCATTGATCTCTCATCCAATCCAATCGGAAAACAGGGAACTAATGACAAACAAGTATAAAGATCCTCTGTACTATTCAGCCCCCAAGGGTGTTTGCTGTTTAGTTCGAGGATATAGCGGGTTTCTAGTAGACGCAACTTGCTGTCTCTGTCTCCCCCCCTCCTCAATGGTAAGACTGAGTCTACCAAATAATATTGCAGCTTTTCGGGGTTGCTGTTGTGATATTTCTCGAAATGCCGAGCTACTGGATAAGCCTGGTCCTTTCCAGATATAGCCCTCAAATGCTGAAGGATGCGTTTATGTGCTGGGAGGCGGGTACTGCCCACATATTGTAAGTCACAGGGGCATACTAGTATATATACCACAAACTCCGTTTTGCATCCTAGCTTTTGTCGGATCTTAATGGGCTCATCATGGAAGGGACTTTTGTAATGAGTTTTATTTATGGCGTGCTTACAGGCTTTACAAACCAGACATTTCTTAAAGCCTGTGATGCGTTCCCACCATTTCTTCGGGACGTCTAAGGTGTTGTTAACAATAGCACTGCCTAGGGAAGGAGATTTTCTAAACGTGATCTCTGGTTGACTCTTTACTAGATCACCAATTACCTGATCTCCTTGCACAAGATTCCAATTTTTCGCGAATATTTTGCAAATCTCAGCATGTTGTTGGCTATATGTGACTATAGCTCTACACTGAATCTTTTCTGTAGATGGAACTTCAGTTAAAGTACTGGGGTCTGGACATTTCTCTAGTAGATGTTCCCTTTCTAGTTTCATGGTCTTTAGAATGGCATCATCTATCATTTTGGCGCTGTACCCTCTTTCTAGAAAGCGCTTTTTACACTGTAGTTGAGCTGTTCTACACTCTTCTTCATTGCTACAGATGCGCTTTATTCTTAGCATCTCCCCGTAGGGGATGCTATGAATAAGGTGGCGCGGGTGACTACTGGAGGCATGAAGTACCGTATTTCCAGCGGTACTTTTCCTATGCAGCTTGGTTTCTATTTTCATGTTCGCAACATACACCTCTACGTCCAGGAAATTAACTGAGACATTACTGATTGTTGAGGTAAACTGAAGATTCAGATCATTAACATTCAGCCTATTAACAAAATCAGTGGCACTGTCCATGGAACCCCTCCAGATAAAAAACAAATCATCGATATATCTGAGGTAAAGAATCGCATGTTGTTCCATTAATCGTCTGTGCTGCCCCATTAGGGTTTGCTCCTCCCACAGTCCCACATGTAGACATGCGAAACTGGGGGAGAAGCAAGATCCCATGGCCACCCCCCTTAGTTGTTGAAAGGTCTGGCCCCCAAACATAAAGAAGTTTTGTTGTAGGCATATGTTGAGCATCCCCATAAGCATCTTATTGTGTTGCACATTGTGTATGGGGCGTTTATCAAGATAGAATTGGGTTGCTTTCAAGCCATCAACATGCCTGATAGATGTATAAAGTGAACAAATGTCCAGTGTCATCAGTAAATAGTCCTCATTCCAACTTTGCTGTGATAGCTTACTCAAAAAGTCACTTGTGTCTCTGATGTAGGAGTTCAACCCCTTAACCCATTCTTGTAGAAAGAAATCGATATACCTGGATAGGTTTTCCGTCGCACTATCGATTGCCGATATAATCGGTCTTCCTGGAGGCGCAAGGGGGTCCTTGTGAATCTTAGGTAAAAGATAGAATGTCGGGATCACCGGAAATTCTTTCTTTAAAAACTTAAATTCCTCCATGGAGATTAAACCGCAGCTACGCCAACCCATTAGCTTAGCATTCAGATCATTCCAAGCCGCTTTAACAATCGAAATATTGGTTTTGCGATAGCAAGCAGTATCACTGAGTTGTTTTTCAGCCTCAGCTACATAGTTGTCTCTTGTCCACAAGACAATATTGCCCCCTTTATCTGCTTGCTTCACAATCAGATTTTCTTCAGATTTTAGTTTTTTCACCAATAGATTGTAGTTTTGGTTTTGTCGTGCAATGGCTTGGCTCTTTTTATTAGTGTTTATGTAGAGTTTTTTTAGATCCTCCACCATAAGCTCTTGGTAGGTATCCAGGTTTTCGTGTGCCGAAATGGGGTTAAATGTGGACTTCGGCCTGAAAGGTGTTGTCACTTTCTCCCTACTAGTGCTGGTGATGGCAGCCATGGGCGGTGTAGCACAATTCAGTGCATTTGGTTCGGTTTGTAGTTCCCAAATTTCCTCAAAGGAGGAGGCGTCCCCGGCTGTAAGCAGATCAGGGCTTAGGATTCCGGTAACCTCATTTTTATCAGGTTTAGGTCGCAAGCGATGAAATTTTGTCAATTTGAGTTTTCTCACAAACCTGTACATGTCCATACGTGTGCCAGCGTAGTTAAAGGTCTCTGGTGGACAATACGACAGCCCCAGGCTAAGTATCTTTGTTTCTTTGGGGCTTAAGTCTATGTTTGTCAAATTAATTATTGAGGGGCTCCCTGTTGGTTCCCCCGTTTTTTGTTGGAGCACTTTCGTTGTGTTCTTTTCTTGGTTGTTCCACTTTTCTTTGTGGCGTTTGCGTCGCTCTGCTCTTTTTCTATTTGCGGCTGTCCTTGCTGAGCAAAAGCAACTCTGGGTCTTAGGGTGTCCCGTCTTGCCTCGCACAGGCGACTCACCTCCTGTGCGGGTGTTAGTACTGTAAACCCCAGCAACGCATTATGTATTTCACCTTCCAGTTCGCTGCCTTCAGTTGAGCTTAGACTTATTGAGGAGGCTGAGCTCACATTATCCTTGGTGTTGTTGGCGCGTGTTTTGTTCCCCAGTACATTTTTGTGGGCACTACCTTTCTCAAATCTTTGTGCGAAGGTGAAAATACGACCATTTAAGTAGTCCAACCTGTCCCTCTCAAATTTAAACGCTTTGCGCTTTTTAATGATTTCCTCCTCCTTTTGTAACCGGGATTCCATTTCTTCTCTCATCCTTTTCGTGTTGGCCTCATCTTCACCCAATTTCTCCAGTTCCGCCTCCACCATTTCTATTTCGTCTTGGATTTTCATCCGGTCACTTTCGGCATATTTAATTAGAATTTTCATTAATTTTGCAGAGGATTCCAAGTTCGTCGCTGCCCATTCCTCAAGCATGTGCGGGTCTGGGGCTTCATAGCTGGGGGCCAGGGTGATACGGAGACCGCGAGGTACACGGCCGACTTCCAAATACATCGATAGGGACTTGTTCTCCCACCATTTAGAAGTTTCTTTCTTCATTAACTTTTCCAGTTTGCGAAACAAATCGCGCGCTGTTGGATTCGTAGCGCTTGCAGAGTTTCCCGAGGATGTGGATGTAGTTGCCCCCCCAGCCGGGGTGACAAACACAAGTTCAGCAGCCTGCTCCCTACTCCTTAACACGGCGGCTGACATGGTGAATTAGGCTCGTTACGTAGATCACTGATAACAACCGGATTCAGTCAACATCAGAGCATTCCCTATGACTGAACGCGTGCACACTCCCCACTGCGTTATTTCCGCCGCCGTACCTTAACCTGGATGTCGAGTTGCCCCCGTAGCGTTCAGACACTGGACTCCTTCGGTCAGAGGTTCGGCGTGTGCTTTCTCCGCAGGGGCTTCTCGCGGCTTCCTCCGTTCAGAGTGCTGAGTCCGGTTCCGGGTCACGGAACCAATCACTTCGTGCCGCTTCTCGCCACTTGCCAAGGAGGGGCTTTACTCAGTGCTTCGGAAGTCTTAAAGCACGCAATATTTTCTTAAGTCCGGTACAGATGCAGCAGAGCGCAGCCACGCCACACAGCAAAGTCGGAAAATCGAGTAAAGCCACAAACTCCGTGCTCTTGTTTCTCAGTGAATTTATTCGTGAGGAATAAACAGCCCACCAGTCGCCATGACGCGTTTCGCCTCAGCCGAGGCTTGATCACATGTCATGAGAAGGAGGAAGGAGGTAATTTTAAATAGCACAGTTAGTCACATGACTGATAGTACATCCTGTCAATGTTAAAGGGGTATACATCAAATATTATATTGGGCGCAGTGCCCTAGTTTACATACCCAGAAACCATACAAATATATAAAGTGCGTAGTGCACAAACAATACTGTATATCATGGAGTAATGTCAGTTGGTCAGCATAACACAATTCAGTGTATAGCATGAGGCAAGATAAGTGAAACATTTCATTATTACGAATAGTATTTTTCTAAAACCAATCCAGTACATAGAAAAAATATATATATGTATGTATAAATATGTATAAAAATATACAAATCTAATTTTATATATTTACACAGCTATTTACATCAGTAATTTTGTAAACATTTATTTCAAGATTTGCCTCATTGCTCCCAATTGTCTCCGCCAAGAATATATCAGCGCTTGGGCAATGTGTAAGGACTACCGACTACTGGACAGTATCGTTTAGAGATTTCTCAGATCTTAGACCCAGTGTAGTCAATTGTACCCAAGTGGGTGAGAAATGTACAGGTCAAAGTTATCAGTCTAATCTCAGAATTCTAGTGATTGCTCGATACCTCCCTATGGGATGCTGTATATGAACTTAGAATAAAGTGATAGTGCAAAAAATAATAAAAAACGTTCAATAAAGTTTCATCAAGTTAAAAATGCAGGCTGCTAAACAGAACATACATATTCAGGTTAGTTTCATTGATCTCTCATCCAATCCAATCGGAAAACAGGGAACTAATGACAAACAAGTATAAAGATCGTCTGTACTATTCAGCCCCCCAGGGTGTCTGCTGTTTAGTTCGAGGATATAGCGGGTTTCTAGTAGACGCAACTTGCTGTCTCTGTCTCCCCCCCTCCTCAATGGTAAGACTGAGTCTACCAAATAATATTGCAGCTTTTCAGGGTTGCTGTTGTGATATTTCTCGAAATGCCGAGCTACTGGATAAGCCTGATCCTTTCCAAATATAGCCCTCAAATGCTGAAGGATGCATTTATGTGCTGGGAGGCGGGTACTGCCCACATATTGTAGGTCACAGGTGCATACTAGTATATATACCACAAACTCCGTTTTGCATCCTAGCTTTTGTCGGATCTTAATGGGCTCATCATGGAAGGGACTTTTGTAATGAGTTTTATTTATGGCGTGCTTACAGGCTTTACAAACCAGACATTTCTTAAAGCCTGTGATGCGTTCCCACCATTTCTTCGGGACGTCTAAGGTGTTGTTAACAATAGCACTGCCTAGGGAAGGAGATTTTCTAAACGTGATCTCTGGTTGACTCTTTACTAGATCACCAATTACCTGATCTCCTTGCACAAGATTCCAATTTTTCGCGAATATTTTGCGAATCTCAGCATGTTGTTGGCTATATGTGACTATAGCTCTACACTGAATCTTTTCTGTAGATGGAACTTCAGTTAAAGTACTGGGGTCTGGACATTTCTCTAGTAGATGTTCCCTTTCTAGTTTCATGGTCTTTAGAATGGCATCATCTATCATTTTGGCGCTGTACCCTCTTTCTAGAAAGCGCTTTTTACACTGTAGTTGAGCTGTTCTACACTCTTCTTCATTGCTACAGATGCGCTTTATTCTTAGCATCTCCCCGTAGGGGATGCTATGAATAAGGTGGCGCGGGTGACTACTGGAGGCATGAAGTACCGTATTTCCAGCGGTACTTTTCCTATGCAGCTTGGTTTCTATTTTCATGTTCGCAACATACACCTCTACGTCCAGGAAATTAACTGAGACATTACTGATTGTTGAGGTAAACTGAAGATTCAGATCATTAACATTCAGCCTATTAACAAAATCAGTGGCACTGTCCATGGAACCCATATATATATATATATATGCTCCGAGTGTCTCCACACACGCTACTTCCAATCACCCAGGATCGGCGAAGCACAAAGAGAGAGACGGACCACAGGATCTGACTTCGGGTTAAGTTTTAATGTGCAGGTGAGGCAACAACATATATATATATATAGAGAGAGAGAGAGATATATATATATATATTGATATACATATACATATATAGGTACAGGTGCCGAGGTTGAGCGGGGGTGCACTTGAGTTCGGCAATGCACCTTTTCGATGTTGGCGCCTACCATTTTTTCACTTTTTTATACCAATTAATTTAGACATGCTGGCAACAGTGAAAACAGACAAAGTAATTTCCTTCCAATGTCAGCGCCATCTTGTAATATGCATACATACACAGGTTTCAATACCTATTCGAACTCACATTTTAGTACTAACCCATAAATTGGAGCACAATGTTGTTTCACCACAATTATAATTTATGTTTTTTTCTGTTTTCTTATTATTTCATATGTCTTCTTCATATCTATTGTTCACTAGCAGGAGGATTGGGAGGCTATACATATTTTTTGCCATACCGCCTGTCCCTTATGCTCACACAAATTGAAACATCGAAGTATTATCACTGTGCTCAATATCTCGCCCTATATGGGCTTCTGATAAACTCTATGTAAATGACAATGTGGTTTCTTCCTATAGGTGAACCTCCAGTTCTTAAATACTATTAAGACCCATCAGAGTTTTTGTCTGTAAGTCTATTATATAGTGAGATTCCAACCTTCTCAACTTCAACTCTCTATTTCCACCTATTGGGTTTCCATACAAAAGGCCAGGAGGTCCCTGTTTACAGTGTCAGAGAAAACATCAATTGCATCTGTGGATGTTTGGCGCATACATTTTGATGTTCCTGGCCCTTCGTATGGGAAAAAACAAAGACAATATAAAGACAATCATCACAAACGAACAAAGACAAGCTCTAATGGATTTACGGAATGATCGTACAATTCCTTACAAACCCTCCGAAGGAGGGAATATTATCTTACAAACTAAGACAATTATTGCAAAGAAGCTCTAAGAAAATTGCGTGTCAATTGAGTGACAAGAGTAATTATTTAACATTCACAAATCTGGAATATTCCAACAGAATGAAGAAAGAAATGGCTATGCTTTAATTCAAAAGTGGTATCAGAGAGGAATGTTGACAATAGAAGAATATCAATTCTTAGCAATTCCACATCAAAGGCATGGTCGGAGGCCCAAGATAACTGGGTAAAGAGAATAATCAGTTGGATGAGATATATAGATAATTTATTCATCATATGGAAGGCACGGAGGAATCAGCAAAACAATACATTTCTTTTTTAAATAACATAATTTTGAGCATTACCAGTGATATTAGCGCAGAAAAAGTGCACTTTCTTGATCTTGAGGTATTTGTTAGCTATAATAAGATTGGCATGTCACTGTATAGGAAACTGACTGCTGGTAATTCTATATTACACACTAACAGTAGTCATCCTGTGAAACTGATTAACAGCATTCCCTACAGCGAGCTTTTGCACATTAAGAGAGAAACAGACTTTTTTAAGGCAGCAAATGATATTGTTAAAACATTTGAGAGAAGAGGTTATTGCAAGACAGTACTTGCAAGAGCAATGCAAAAAGTAAGAGAAAAAAGAGAAGACTTATTGAAGGAGGAGACTAAAAATAGAGAGAAAGAAACACAAACTAATTTTAGGATTATTACTAATTTCTCAAATGCTGCTAGAAGTGTAAAGAGAATTATGCAGAGAAATTGGAAGATCCTAACATCGGATAGCATAATTGGAAAAGACTGTCCCGCACACCCTTTGGTGACATTTAGAAAATCGTGATCACTAAGAGATATGATAGAGAAAATTCATTTTCCAAAGGAACAACAGAAAGAGATATCAGAGCTTATGAAAGGTGTTTATCCATGCACAAAATGCAAATCCTGTGTATATAGCAATAAGGTATTTACCTATGAAATATTGGGCTTGACAGAACCAAAACTGATAAAGAAATGTATGAATTGTCTCACCACTCACACTATCTACTGCTTAATATGTCCATGTGGAACAGAATACGTAGGGAGAATATGGCTGAGATACCCGCCACCCCCTCTCAACACAATCCCCAAGAATTGGGAAACCGGAAACCGTTCTTGAACTTTTGGAAGGCGGGAAGGGAGTCACCCTTCCCGGCCGTATTTATTTAAAATATGAAACAAAATTAAAACATTAAAATAACAGTTTCATATTATGTACAATTTCATTTCCACATTACGATGTTTGGCTAACCTTAACAGATCTCTAATACAAAGGTTCTCCTAGCCGAACTAACATCCTACAAAACATTTGACTTGAAATTGTACATCCTAACGTTAAGGGCCAACGGCAAGGTCGTAACCGGTGTCAGATCCCTAAACCAGAAATACCCCCCTCACTTGTGAGAGGAGTGACCGCACAGAGGCGTACCTCAAGTGCATCTACCAATTTCCCTTTGTACTTGACGGGGGCCCCAATAAACTCGACGCCATTTAACGGTCGTTCGAGGACTCGTGTGAGGTGTCTAAAAGGTAGCGTAAACCCCCTCCCGCACCCCACACAACGTACCCATCTGCCGTCGCAGATGTCCTGGCCCCGGGAAATTCCCCAGGAGGGGCCGTAGCCCCTCCTATCCAGGAAGGGGCCTTGACCACCTTTCCTTTCCTTCCGGCGGCCTCTCCTTAGACAGGACCGCCTCCCCGTTGAGGGGCCAATTGGCCACCTCCCCCGCGCGCTCAGATCCGTAATGGGTGACGCCCCCTCATAGGGATCTTCGAATTACTGCTCACCGATCATGACCTTACCGCCCGACCAAAATAAATACGACAAGTCTAACTAAGTTACTAAGATTACAAAGCAAAACATCACTTATTACCAAGCGTGAATACTGCTCAATCCTTGTTCCAAAACTTTATTAGCGAAATATACTGAAAATAACCAATCTTTATTGCATCTTAAGAAATTTCACGATATTATCACAACCTGTAAAAAAAACAGAGAAAACAAAAGATACTATATCAACTGTATTCACAACGAATCGCTGTCCTCAGGGGCTGGTGGGTGGGTCAAAATTGGCTCTTCGTTCCGTCTCGAGCTCACGTGCAGCGGGGAGGTGCAGCTTCAGAGCACAGGAACAAGAGGATGCTTTCTTGGCTTCCGCTCCTTTTATCCGTCTTCAGGGTGGGCGTGAACCCGCCCCCGCCTGCCTCCGAGGGCGTGGCCGGCCACGTCGGTGTCTAGGCCAGCCCACTCTAGGGCGGGAAAAAGGCGCGCCCCGGCTACGCCGCTTCGGGCATACCAGCCGAGACTCGCCTCCCGCCCAAGATGGCTTCCCGGGGGGATCGAGGTACTCCACCATACGTTCGGGGGGACCGAATGGTCGCCCCTTTCCATATGGCTGAGATACCCGCCACCCCCTCTCAACACAATCCCCAAGAATTGGGAAACCGGAAACCGTTCTTGAACTTTTGGAAGGCGGGAAGGGAGTCACCCTTCCCGGCCGTATTTATTTAAAATATGAAACAAAATTTAAACATTAAAATAACAGTTTCATATTATGTACAATTTCATTTCCACATTACGATGTTTGGCTAACCTTAACAGATCTCTAATACAAAGGTTCTCCTAGCCGAACTAACATCCTACAAAACATTTGACTTGAAATTGTACATCCTAACGTTAAGGGCCAACGGCAAGGTCGTAACCGGTGTCAGATCCCTAAACCAGAAATACCCCCCTCACTTGTGAGAGGAGTGACCGCACAGAGGCGTACCTCAAGTGCATCTACCAATTTCCCTTTGTACTTGACGGGGGCCCCAATAAACTCGACGCCATTTAACGGTCGTTCGAGGACTCGTGTGAGGTGTCTAAAAGGTAGCGTAAACCCCCTCCCGCACCCCACACAACTTACCCATCTGCCGTCGCAGATGTCCTGGCCCCGGGAAATTCCCCAGGAGGGGCCGTAGCCCCTCCTATCCAGGAAGGGGCCTTGACCACCTTTCCTTTCCTTCCGGGGGCCTCTCCTTAGACAGGACCGCCTCCCCGTTGAGGGGCCAATTGGCCACCTCCCCCGCGCGCTCCCATCCGTAATGGGTGACGCCCCCTCATAGGGATCTTCGAATTACTGCTCACCGATCATGACCTTACCGCCACAGGCCGGATAGTTGACCGGCTATCCGGACCCCCCACAACACTCCTGCCTAAAGGTCATGTCATAAAGTCTTTAGCCAGGCTATCAGGTCTCCTATGAGTAACTCGTTCCCCATCCGGGACAAATGAACACCATCCCCCGAATACATACTGTCCCCTTTAATACAACCATGCGAAATAGAATGCAGTGTACTTGAACGGAACAATCTACTCACTTTATTATTAATTTTCCTTACTGAATGATTCAGAGCAGAAACAGAAATAGCCCCCCGCCACACTTTTCGTGGGATCATATGGGACCATGCAATTGTGCACCCTGGAACTCTTCTCGCCAACCAACTTACCGTGGAAAGCATCGCCTCAAGAAGAAGTCGTCTACCAGTTGTCACCAAATCATTGCCCCCAAGATGTACTATGACTACAGACGGCGGTGACCTCGTCCGCCCTAACAAACCCTCGAAAAATGATCGAAACTGGTCAATACAGAGCCCGCCCTTTCCGTAGAAGGACACACTGTACCCGTATTCCCCAGCCACGTGAATCATGTCACCTGCTTTGAATACGTCCGCGGCACGCCTCACGTATGAGTGGCCCCAACCCACACCTCCTTTTTCACAGCCGGTAACGTCTGACCGCTGGCCCCCCGGTGTCGGGTCGACTGCACAGTCCGCCCCGCCTCGTAGGCTTGCGCAACTGAAAACCAAACAAAAACAAGAAGCGTGAGTACATCATTACAGCTTCACAACATGTGCAACCGCACATACCTCTTATAACAGCTCGAGGACCAACGCCCCACACGTTTTACTTGTTCAACATTCAGACCCCTGGCTGTAGCCTCCGTAGCAGCCCCTATCCGAAAGGAATGGGTTCCAAAGTCGCCGGGGTTCAAGCCCGCGGCCGAAATCGACATCGCAAGCACCCGCTGAAACTGAAACCTCGTCAGTGGGGTGGCGTCAGCGTGTCTTAACAAGGTTCCCCCCCCATGCTGCCACCCTCCGCGCTAAATATTCCTCTACGCACACAACAGGGCACATGGAAGACCCGGGGATCCTCTGGATGATTACGCAGTCCCCGCTTGCACCCTGATCGGATTTGGACCTGACAAACGAGACCGTCATTGTCTTCTCCCTGACCTGAATGTGTTCCCGGCACAGTCCCCCCATCGTATCCTGCTTGTTCTTTGCCACTAATTCGCTTACCCGCATAGCCCCATGGAATGCTAATGCAAATGCGGCTCGGAACAACACTGCTTCGTACTGGGATGAACATGTTACCGGTAGCACGGACAATAACAGGGCCAACCTATCCAGACCTATCGGGTGCCTATCGTCTACTCTGCGACCCTCAAGGCGTTGCCACCCACGTAGCGCTTTCTGCACAACGAAAGACGCTGTCGGGTCCTGGATCCCATGAGCCCTTGCCATGAAGGAAATGGCAGCCCGATGCCTCTGGGCCGTAGCTACTGACTTGCCTGCCTGACGTAAAGAGAGCAGGAATCTCACTACAAACTCTTCCTGACCCCAAAGCTCCCCCCCGGCAGTACCCAAAAAGGCCCAATAGGAACGGAACGCCCCATCATATGCCTTCCTCGTCCTGGGTGCTAAACTCTCTCCCACGAGGTCTTGTAGTTCGGGGCACCGAGAGACCAGAGAGCTTCGGGAAAGGGTGCCGCCACCGGGTCCGCTGTGGGCAGAAAACCCCAGAAGGCCTGCATACGGAAACGAGAAAGCGCATCAGCCGCTTGGTTCATCACCCCCGGCACGTGTCGCGCCCTAAACAGTACATTGAGTTGCATGCACAACAACACAATTTCCTTGAGCAGTCTCAGAATCAATTTGCAACGTGCTGCCTGACTATTGATACACTCAACCACGGTCATGTTATCAGACCAGAACACCACAGAGTGATCCCTAAACCCTTCTGGCCATGTTTTCAAAGCCACCAGAATAGGGAACAGTTCGAGAAAAGCAATGTTACTCGTCAACCCGCACTCATGCCACCATGGCGGCCATTTTTGAGCCGACCTTTGTGTACCCAATATGGCGCCAAAACCCATACTCCCCGCCGAGTCTGTCCAAAGCCCCAACTCCTCGGAAGACACCGCTGGTTTGTTCCAGACAATTCGACCATTGAAATCCGCCAGGAATGCAATCCAAATGCGCATGTCCTGGCGAACCTCTGCCGAGAGTCTCGTGCGATGATGTCCTTCCTTCAAGCCGACCATGGATTGTGCAATCGAGCGGGAAAAAGGGCGCGCCATCGGCATTACTCTTAGGGCAAAATTCAACTGACCCACCACCTGTTGCAATTGATGCAGGTTTACTTTCGTTGCACGAATACATGTCTCAAGGGATAACCTGAATTTTAACACTTTTTCCTTGGGTAATCGAAAACAACCTTCCACCGAGTCGAGCTCGATCCCCAGAAGCTCGATCAAGGTCGATGGACCCACAGTCTTACCTGGCGCCAATGGCACACCGAATTGATTCATTAGGACACAAAATTCATGTAAAGCCTGTCCACACTCAGAATCCCCGGCTGCCCCCAAAAACAGAAAGTCATCGAGATAGTGCATAACATGTTGAAAACCTGTCTTCCTCGTGAATACCCACTGCAGAAAACAACTGAACTTCTCGAAATAGGCACATGAAATCGAGCATCCCATTGGCATACATCTATCCATGTAATAGCGACCCTGAAACTGAAAACCAAGGAGACGCTGATCGTCTGGGTGTACCGGGAGCAACCGGAACGCTGACTCGATGTCCGATTTGGCCATCAGCGTCCCGGGCCCCAGGCGATTCAACATGGCAACGGCCTCATCGAAAGATGCGTACCGCACCGAACATACTTCCGGGTCTATCGCGTCATTCACGGAAAGACCACGTGGGGCTGACAAATTATGTATCAGCCGAAACTCACCCGGGTCCTTCTTGGGGACCACCCCTAGAGGAGAACACACAAAGTTAGCAACCGGTGGCAAATCGAATGGACCGGCGACACGACCTCGAGTCACCTCTTTACCAATCTTTACCTGCACCACCGCCGTGTGCTGTAAGACCGACATTTGATTCTTACAGTTTGGTACCCCTTGAAAATCCCCCACTGGGATGCGGAAACCATATGAAAACCCGTTCCGTAACACCCCAGCGGAAGCATGATCCGGGTATTCGCTGAGCCAAGGAATCATTGCCATGATATCAATCGGGGTCGGTAAAGGCGCCCCTCGGACTATATTAGACCTGTTTGGCGCCTCCCTTACCACCGTTATCACCCGTTTTGGCTCTGCACATGGACTCAGGATGGGATGGCTGCCCGCACCCCCCACACTCATGTCTGAATTTGCATGACCCCTGGGGCCTGGTACATTTGCCTCTGTTAAAACTCCAACAGATCCCCCTTTTACCTGTGTTGCCACTCGGCTTCGAGTGGTACTCGTTACCTGCACCCGTCCGAAAGGGTGTCCCAGAGTTTTGGCGGGAGGATTCCCCCCCGTTACTCCCTACTAATGGCACCTTCAACATCCCTGTACTCTCCATTTTTTGCCAAGACACGGAGTCGTAACAATCCCAAGACAACAATGGGTTGTGTTCTTTAGCTTTTCTAAACAGATTATCATAGCAGAACCACTGATTGCCCCCATATGCCACAGAATACTCCATAATACGCGACTGATAAATGGGTAACTCGGTCAACAACTCAGGCCTGCGCTCACCCATGATGGAAGTAAAAATGCCCCACGCTCTGCCCCAAGTACCAATGGTCTCGTCGACCTTAAAGGCGGCCATTTTTGCGCGCCAAACACTCGGATGCATGAGCTCCTTTTGACTCTTTACATGCTCGATCTCGTAATGGTCGGTAAGCAATGAAAACATGTTTACATATTTATCCGCCCAAATCAATTCCTTGATTTCTTGTGGGACGTGCTGGGCAATCTTCTCCTTTCGAGAAGGTACAGACCCCTCCCCCGCAATCGGCAATGGCCGCTTACCTGAAGTAGACCCCACGCTTGTCGCCGAACTTGGGCCTGCTGTACTTCCAGCCGCCGGAACCGGTGGGGGAACAGAAGATGGCGCCTTCGCAGCCTCCCTAGATTCCCGCAGTTGCCTCATTACTGCCCGGGCGTCGTCAGCCGTGGCGCCCTCGCTATCGTTTCCCAACCACGCTGCCAATTGTGCCACTAACTCGGGGGGCATATCCTCCCTGTTCACGGGGGTGACCACCACAGGGATTGGATTCCCCTCTTTCGGCACCGGGGTTGGCTCCTCTCGTAGGGTTTCGGGAACCGGGGTCTCTCCCCCAAGTGCTCCCCTTCTGGGCCTCTTGCTTTTTCCACCGGGGATTGTTCCCTGTAAAGGCCGTTTCGGTCCTCCCTCCCCGTCCTTAGCCTCAACCTTTTTCTTCAGATCGGCTATCTCCTTCATGAGTATGCGGAGCATCTCCTCAGTACCGACCCGCTTTCCGACTTTCTTGGGCATTCTCAGACGGGATATCTGTAAGACAAAAGAGAGATTACAACGCTCAAAATTGGCTCTTCATTCCGTCTCGAGCTCACGTGCAGCGGGGAGGTGCAGCTTCAGAGCACAGGAACAAGAGGATGCTTTCTTGGCTTCCGCTCCTTTTATCCGTCTTCAGGGTGGGCGTGAACCCGCCCCCGCCTGCCTCCGAGGGCGTGGCCGGCCGCGTCGTTGTCGAGGCCAGCCCACTCTAGGGCGGGAAAAAGGCGCGCCCCGGCTACGCCGCTTCGGGCATACCAGCCGAGACTCGCCTCCCGCCCAAGATGGCTTCCCGGGGGGATCGAGGTACTCCACCATACGTTCGGGGGGACCGAATGGTCGCCCCTTTCCATGATCCATCCAACGAAGCTGCAGATCTTGGAACACATGAGGGCGATCAGTAATAAGGATGTTACTAACCCAGTGGCTAGGCACTTTGAGTTATACCATCAAAGTAACAGAAATGTATTAAAATTATTTTGCCTAGACCATGTACCCCAAGAGGTGAGAGGTGGAAATAGAGAGTTGGAGTTAAGAAGGTTGGAATCTCGCTATATAATAGACTTACAGACAAAAACTCAGATGGGTGTTAATAGAAGGAAGAAATGGGGGTTCACCTATAGGGAAAAATCACATTGTCACTTACCAATAATTTATCAAAAGCCCATATAGGGCGAGATATTGAGCACAGTGATAAACCTTCAGTGTTTCCGTTTGTGTGAGCAAAAGGGACAGACTTGACAAAGGGAATGTAGGCCATTCAGGGCGGTAAGGCAATAAATATGTATATCCCCCCAATACTACTGCTAGGAAATGTTAGATATTAAGAGCACATATGAATTCATAAAAAAGAAAACTGAAAAAAACATAAATTATAATTGTGGTGGAATGACATTGTGCTCCAATTTATGGGTTAGGACTAAAATGCAATATGAGTTTTAAAAAGTATTAAAACCTGTGTAAATATGCATGTCATAAAATGGTGATGACATTGGAAAGAAATTACTTTCTCTGTTTTCACTGTTGCCAGCGTAACTAAATGAATTGGTATAAATAAAGTGAAAAAATGGTGGTCACCGACATCAAAAAAGGCGCATTGCTGAAACGCATCTGTGTATCAGCTAAGTGCACAAATAATCCAATAAAATGATTTATTTTTCCGAGAGGGATGGTTAAAATCTGTCTGTGAGCTGGATATATATATATATATATATATATATATATATATATATATATATATATATATATATATATATATATATATATATATATGTATATATATGTATATATATATATATATATATATATATATATATATATATATATATATATATATATATATGCATCTTGGGAGACTGCATGTCCGAATTTTTTAATGAAATAGAAGAGGATTTGAGAAGTCACTTAAAATGTGCCCTAATTTTTTGTTTCTGCAGCACTAATAATACTTTCTATGGCATAATATACCCCCTCATTTTTGTTCCTTTTTAAATTAAATGTTTTAAGAGTTACCACTTTATTCCCATCACAATGGCTTCAGGTGTGCTATACCTTTGTAATAAGTAGGACTGTTAGCGCTCTAGTTGTTCTTTAGAACACTCTAGGAGGCTGCAGTAGAACACAAAGGAATCAACTGACAGTCTCTGTCCTTGTTGGATGTACATGTTTTACTGAGAATGTCAGACTTCATTCTCAAATGACTGAGAAAGATAATGTGAATTTACAGAAAATATGCTCTCAGTTTAGCTTATAGATCCCCTTCCAAACCACTGTGGGAAAATCATGAGATATTAGTTTTCTTTCAAACATGATTCATGACCCCCCTTTTATCTCGGCCCCCGCGTGACGAATCCCCCCCAAACGTTCAGGGAAGGAGCGGAGTGCAGCGAGGCAAATTTTACGAAAATTACAGGCACATTCCTCAACCGGCGCCAAAGTTATTCCCAATAGAATGTTGCGGATTTCCTATAGAAAACAATCCTAACTATAACTACCTACTGGCGACCGGTAGGTAATATATATATATATATATATATATATATATATATATATATATATATATATATATATATATATATATATATACATACATATATATATATACATATATATATATATATATATATATATATATATATATATATATATATATATATATATATATATATATATATATATATATACATACATATATATATATACATATATATATATATATATATATATATATATATATATATATATATATATATATATATATATATATATATATATATATATATATATATATATATATATATATATATATATATATATATATACTGGCGACCGGTAGGTAATATATATATATATATATATATATATATATGTATATATATATATATATATATATATGTATATATATATATATATATTACCTACTGGCTATCGCCAGTAGGTATATATAGTTAGAATTTTTTCTCTATGGGACTTTTGAAAATTCTATGTCTAATAACTTTGGCGTTTGTGGATGGAATCGGCTGAAATTTTCAGGAAAATGGCACATTTTGATTCTGAGCAGCCCCTGAAAATGTAGGGGGGTTTCGTCAAGGGGGGGCTGAGAAAAAAGGGGGGTCCCAAAACGCGTTTTTCCCATTCATTTTTCCATAGGGCGGTTGGACTCACTTTTAGCTCGAACGGCTGAATGGATTTGCACGAAACTTGGCAAAATTGTAGGGACTGTTAGCCCAATGTGCCTTTGCTAGGTCTCAATATATGTGCTCCAGTAGTTTTTGAGAAATTAACGTTCAAACCAAGATATATATCTGTAACAGCGCTCTGGGCAGCGATCCGGTCCGCTTACTTTTCGCTTATCGGAACTTTGCGCGCAGAAAGCTGATTGGCTCTCCGGTGTCTGTCAACATTCTAAACAGTCCGGAGCGGCCGCCATCTTGTCTCTCGGTAGGATCGAGAGAGAAGAAGAGGTGAAAAACGAAAGGGGAATTTAATGAAAGGGGGCAAGGTATCCCCCTCTTGACCCCCTAGGAATGTTGTTGGGGTTATTAAAGCGTCCCGTGGGGAAAATAAAAAAAAAAAAGATTTTTCACGGTAGAAGCGCGGCCGCGAACTGGTAGCGAAACGGGAATTCGCCATTTTGTGCTTCGTTAATTAAATTACTAGTTATAAGTGGGTGCGGGAGACGTATCCTAATCCCCTATGTTTCCTGAGGGTGGCTGAGGAGGCTGATATATGTTGATACATCTCTTCCAGCGGCTGTGCGTGAGCTTTTTTTTTTTTTTGCTGCGTGACAGTCCGGAGCGGCCGCCATCTTGTCTCTCGGTAGGATCGAGAGAGAAGAAAAGGTGAAAAACTAAGGGGGAATTTAATGAAAGGGGGCAAGGTATCCCCCTCTTGACCCCCTAGGAATGTTGTTGGGGTTATTAAAGGGTCCCGTGGGGAAAATAAAAAAAAAATGATTTTTCACGGTAGAAGCGCTTCACGGGCCGCGAACTGGGCCGCAAACTGGTAGCGAAACGGGAATTCGCCATTTTGTGCTTCGTTAATTAAAGTACTAGGTATAAGGGGGTGCGGGAGACGTATCCTAATCCCCTATGTTTCCTGAGGGTGGCTGAGGAGGCTGATATATGTTGATACATCTCTTTCAGCGGCTGCGCCATCTTGCCTTTTTTCGAATGCCACAATTTTGTCGTGCACGGCAGCCATTTTAGATGCCAGGCTGGTCCCAGGCTATCACCTAACCCTGCGGATGTAGTTTATGGCCCCAGCTGTAGAGAATTCAGACATGCCAATCCTCCTGATTCAGGCGTGTGAGTACTGATTTCAGTGCTAGTCTCCCGCCTCCCGATTTCTGCAAGCAAAAACCCGGGGGCATATTACGAACAACTAGCGATAATTTTTGTCTCTAACTTGTTTAGAGACAAAAATTATCGCCGCACATCGGCGATTTTTATCGCAGATAAACCTTGCTATTATCGCAGAAAAGTCAGCGATATTCATGTATTATCGAGCAAATGCTCTTAGCCATGTTATCCACCTCCCATTGGATAACATGGCTAAGAACTGCTCAGGGCAGGTGAAAAGTCAGCGATATTCATGTATTATCGATCTAATGCTCTTAGCCATGTTATCCACCTCCCATTGGATAACATGGCTAAGAACTGCTCAGGGCAGGTGTTAGATTTTGGAGATATTCGCGTTTAGCGCGAATATCTCCAAAAGTTGGTAATAGAAGGTAGCGATGTTAGGGACTGTTTCCAGTCGCTAACATCTTGGCACGCCACTTTGCATGTCATTAGTGATAAGTATCACTGACATGCAAAGCGGGGCCCAAGATGGTCGCTATCTCCTTTTAGTTGTCACTAACTGGTGTTAGCGACAGCTTGGTAATAGGGAAATAATTTTATCTCCGCTTTCATGGCTTTTAAAGCCAAAAAAGCGGAGATAAACCCCCTTGATAATATGCCCCACGATTCCTTGGGGGTTTCAGCTGACAGGGCTTGGTATTGTGTTACATGGTAATTATATTCATGTATTATCGATCTAATGCTCTTAGCCATGTTATCCACCTCCCATTGGATAACATGGCTAAGAACTGCTCAGGGCAGGTGTTAGATTTTGGAGATATTCGCGCTTAGCGCGAATATCTCCAAAAGTTGGTAATAGAAGGTAGCGATGTTAGGGACTGTTTCCAGTCGCTAACATCTTGGCACGCCACTTTGCATGTCATTAGTGATAAGTATCACTGACATGCAAAGCGGGGCCCAAGATGGTCGCTATCTCCTTTTAGCTGTCACTAACTGGTGTTAGCGACAGCTTGGTAATAGGGAAATAATTTTATCTCCGCTTTCATGGCTTTTAAAGCCAAAAAAGCGGAGATAAACCCCCTTGATAATATGCCCCACGATTCCTTGGGGGTTTCAGCTGACAGGGCTTGGTATTGTGTTACATGGTAATTTTTCCATGAAACGTCAGAGGGTCGATGCAGGGGTTCTAGAAGAGGTGATAAACCATTTAAGCCTCATGAACAAGCGCATGGTCTTTTAAAGATTTGTGAAGTACTCGGGGCGGCGGTGTGTGTGTGTGCCCTCTTTCAGGAGCGGGCGGGGGGGCACTGCCAGCAACTTGCCAGGTCAGGTAGTGTTCAACACGTGCATCACCCTTTCTCTGCCTGCTATTGCGCTCCATGCTTCGGAAAGGTAAGAAAAAGAACGTGCATTTGAGTTTGAAATGTCCGATCCTGCAGCAGCACACTTCCAAAGCCCACACATGACAATAACCCGATTCAAGGCCCCATTCACCCGTTTTAAAAAAAATAGATAACACTCCAACAAAGTAAGGTTATAAAACTTTATTAACAACTAACTTTAATGAACGGAACAAAAACTAAAAACATTTAAACATTTCTCAACACAAAAAGCAACAATGGTTAGAAGCTGTCTTTTGTGCGAATAGTCCCAAGGCAGCACAACGTGCAGAGTTCTGGACGGCACCCAGGTGATGTCGCCTGGGTGCCGCACTGGTTTAGGGATCCTACAATGCTGCTCCGAAAATTGGCGTGGGGCGTCCCGGGTGGGGCGGGGGGAGGCCTCGTCAGTAGCGGTCTGTTGTGCGAATAGTCCCAAGGCAGCACAACGTGCAGAGTTCTGGACGGCACCCAGGTGATGTCGCCTGGGTGCCGCACTGGTTTAGGGATCCTACAATGCAGCACAGAAAAACAGCGTGGGGCGTCCCGGGTGGTGCGGGGGGAGGCCTCGTCAGTAGCGGTCTGTGTCCAGTGTCACATGGCTGACACAACATGTACGACAGGCACCCAGGTGATGTCCAGTAAACTGCCGCACTGGTTTTGGTATCCTACAATGCTGCTCCGAAAATTGGCGTGCGGCGGCCGGGGGGGGGGGCGTGGGGGAGCCGGCGTGAACGGGCCTCCCCAGGTGGCGGCCATCTAGCTGAGTTGCGCTCGCTCTTGCGGCCACAGCGTCTCGCTCACCATGTTGTTGAGTTGCTCCCACTCTTGCAGTGCAGCGATAGGCGGCTGCCACATGGCTCTTAAAATGGCGGACAGCTCCTCGGTTTTAGGCCTGGTCCACTGAAATGGTCCTGGGACACTTTGGAACTCGGACGCTTGCCTGCTAGGGCTTGGGCTCCATTCTCGAAAAGCGTCCCCTCAGCCGTGAAGATTGTATAAAAGTCTTGGGGGCCCCCGACTCCCGCAGGCTTCCGGTGGGGAGCGGCTGCCATGATTGCTCGCGGAATGACCACGACGGAGCCACGAGATGGTGGTGCTCTCATGCTGACGCCAGCTTCAGTCTGAATGATCCAGAAACAAGGTGGGGCTTTCATCGTTTGGGAAAAAAAAATGTTCTAAACCAATGAAAAGTGTTATTTTTAGGTCATATGACCAAGCCTTCCATCTTTAGGAAACCAAAAGTAAAATGAACCAATGAAAAGTTTTATAAACAAGTCACATGACCTGTTATGCGGCATAGGGCTACAAAAAGCGTAGAAAATCCGTTGGCACGTGAGGCGGCGTCAGTAGCGGACCGATGTGCGAATAGGCCGAAGGCAGCACAACGGGCCGAGATCCGGATGGTACCGAGGTGGTGTCCAGCAAATTGCCGCACTGGTGTGGCCATCCTACAATGCTGCGCCGAAAGACGGCGTGTCCAGCTGAGTTGCGCTCACTGTTGCGGTACAGTGACTCGAACGCGCCGAGATCCGGATGGCACCGAGGTGGTGTCCAGCAAATTGCCGCACTGGTGTGGCCATCCTACAATGCTGCGCCGAAAGACGGCGTGTCCAGCTGAGTTGCGCTCACTGTTGCGGTACAGTGACTCGAACGCGCCGAGATCCGGATGGCACCGAGGTGGTGTCCAGCAAATTGCCGCACTGGTGTGGCCATCCTACAATGCTGCGCCGAAAGACGGCGTGTCCAGCTGAATTGCGGTCACTGTTGCGGTACAGTGACTCGAACGCGCCGAGATCCGGATGGCACCGAGGTGGTGTCCAGCAAATTGCCGCACTGGTGTGGCCATCCTACAATGCTGCGCCGAAAGACGGCGTGTCCAGCTGAATTGCGGTCACTGTTGCGGTACAGTGACTCAAACGCGCCGAGATCCGGATGGCACCGAGGTGGTGTCCAGCAAATTGCCGCACTGGTGTGGCCATCCTACAATGCTGCGCCGAAAGACGGCGTGTCCAGCTGAGTTTCGGTCACTGTTGCGGTACAGTGAGTCGAACGCGCCGCGATCTGGATGGCCCAGATGTTGTGTCCAGCAAGTTGCCGCACTGGTGTGGCCATCCTACAATGCTGCGCCGAAAGTCGGCGTGGGGTGCCCCGTTGGCTTATGAGGTGATGTCAGTAGTGGACCGATGTGTGAATAGGTCGGAACCAGCACAAGGCGCCAAGATCCGAATGGCAAGTCCTGGATGTTGAGTGCCTCAGTTGAGAGTTCTGAGCAGTGCTTGTAAGACTGTCTGAAGCTTATTTGCACCTGCTGCAGCTTTACTAGGTCCGGCTGAACTTTTTGCCTTTTCCTTTCTGCTTTTTTTCCTACAATGCGTTTCTTCTGAAGACACGACCAGGTCCCTGAATGTGTGCAGGGGGACGCTATTGATTGAATGAAAATGGCGGCTTGACACAAAGCTGATTCAAGCGTTACTGTTGGTGCTATACAGACAAAAATTGGTTTTCAGTTTGTACATTCTTCAGGTTTTTTTTTTCCATCCAAGTCTGATTGAGAGTTTGTAGAAAAATGGCTTCAGATTTTCCACATACTACTCTTCAACATTCTTCCTAAATGTAACAATGTGAAACTCACTAGGAGAACGGCTGTTTCTGTTTCCTTTCAAAATGCTGCCACCAATATTTTCTGAATGGAAGACACCATCTTGTAGCATAAAGGGCCGAAAGGGGTTCTGGTCTGGCCGATGGTTGGTGGAGACATTTTGACTATATCTTGGACCTGCCCGGCCTCGCCCAAAATGGCGCCGGTATAAATGGGACTCGTAACTCCTTGCCCGCAAATGTATATCTAGAAAATGTTATTGTAAGTGGCCCTGTCGTATTTTAATTACAAAATGTACGTCCACCGATTCCGCAACTGTTAGACACCTTTGTTCTTGTCACCTAATGGCCCGCTCGTTACGTTCTTCTACAATGTAAATGTCTCCTCATCATATACGATTTCAGTTTGCTCCGTGGCCGGCCCACGTGGTTATAGGCCCGTATTTGTATACTGACATTTTCACAATAAAGGTTTTTAAAACAAAACACGGTAGTAGTATTTACATTTGTAAAGTTTTTACTTTTAGTGACTGTTTTCGAATCAGTAAAAGGCAAGTGAAATAAAGCAGTCCAATTACACGACGGATAAAAGGTATAATATGTAGGAACGCAGTAAAGATAAATGGTCAAGGGCAGTTGTGTTTTTCATGTCTGCAACATAAAGTGATCGATAAGAATCTGATAATCAGGCGTATCGGCGACTAAGACAGCAGGCCGAATCTCTTTTACTCAACGGCTCCGTCATGGAAGGAAATAACGCCCTTTTTCTCGAAAAAGGAATATATTTTACTTGCAAGACAGTTGTAAATTTTCCGGGAAAGTACATTAGCCTGGAATATTATAACATGTGTTTGAAAAAAAAATATTGTTCGAAAATAATAAAAAGCGTAATTTTTAGGTCATATGACCAAGCTTTTCATCATTAAATTAACAAAAGTAAAATGAACCAATGAAAAGTTTTATTAACAAGTCACATGACCTGTTATGCTTTCGTTACGCGCTGCGCGCCGCGCCTCGGATCACTTCCGGGTGCGGTAACGCGGCGTGTCATAAAACGCATTACGCGACAACGTAGGTCAACAATATAGTCTAAATGTCTCCACCAACCAGCGTTCAGAACACAACCCCTTTCAGCAGTCCAAAAAGTTCTGTTAAATGACAACAGAGGGGACAGGCAACAAGAACCATCAGTCAAAGAGGGGAGGGCAAGTTCTTCTCTTCCGGGTCATGTTGGGGCGCTACCGGAACTGATCGAATTGGTAGTCTATAGTGTTTCTGGATGTTTCAGACTAAAGCTGGCGTCAGCATGAGACCACTACCATCTCGTAGCTCCGTCGTGGCCATTCCACGAGCAATCATGGCAGCCGCTCCCCACCAGAAGCCTGCGGGAGTCGGAGGCCCCCAAGACTTTTGTAGAATCTTCACGGCTGAGGGGACGCTTTTCGAGAATGGGACCCAAGCCCTAGCAGACAAGCGTCCGAGTTCCAAGGTGTCCCAGGGCCATTTTAGTGGACCAGGCCCAAAACCGAAGAGCCGGCCGCCATTTTGAGAGTCCTGTGGCAGCCGCCTATCGCTGCAGCGCAAGAGCGGGCGCATCTCAACTACATGGTGAGCGAGACGCTGTAGTCGCAAGAGCGGGCGGTAAACAGCTGAATGGCGGAAGAGGCACAGTGTAGCAAAAGCGGGCGGAATGGCAACTAAAACGATAAAGGGGCGCCCCACTACAGCTTGTCTTCAGGTCAAACGGATTGTGGGACAAGGTCCAGAATTGAAGAGTCATCAAAAGGCAAAAAGTTCCGCCGGACCCCGGGAGCCGGCCGCCTATGTCGGGGGCGATCTCAGGCTACACCAGTGCTATAAGACTTGGGGAGGGTGTCGGAGACAAGCGTCTTCTCCGAGTCCATGGCCATCACACCGCCCCTCAGGGGCCTCCGTCAAGCTGTTTAGGAAGGTAACATATCACATTGTTTTCTAATGCAGTCAGGTCCACAAACGACACTCACTTACTTTGAGAATAGTGAAGCTGCAGTAGGTGGAAATAAGCTTCAGACAGTGTTACAAGCACTGCTCAGAACTCTTAACTATGGCACCCAACATCCAGAACTTATGCTATTTGAGAATGGTAGTGACATCGAAGCATCTCAGGGACCAAAACCATTAACGTACTTTCACGTATGAAAATCTTACTTGGGGAGGGGGCAGGAGCGAAGCGCCCCCTCCCAGTCAGCGCCACCACACCGTATGTTGAAAATCTGAAGCCATCGTTCTACAAAGTCAACCAAACTTGGATTGAAAAATCTAGAAAAATGTACAAACTGAAAACCAGTTTTGGTCTGCATAGCATCAGTAGCAACGCTTGAGTCAGCTTTGTGTCAAGCCGCCATTTTGATTCAACAAAGCACAGGCACTGAAAAAGGCTGAAACTCAGAACTCTAAACTATGGCACCCAACATCCAGGAGCTTGCCATCCGGATCTTGGAGCCTTGTGCTGTTTTCGATCTATTCACACATCGGTCCACTACTGACATCATCTTATAAACCAACGTTATGTAAATAGTTTTTTAATAAAATGTTTTACCCTGTTTCTTTGCTGGTGTGTTGTCTATATTTTTAATATTTGCATAGGGTTTGTCGTTATTTTGTGCGGGATGGGTGATGGAGCCGAGCTGTCTTGCAGCCCTCATGGTGTGGAGCTCAGTTCATCTCACTATTTTCGTATTTCTCATGAAGGGTTGTTCCTAATATTTCTATTTTAGCGAGGTCAAAAAGAGATCCAATTAGTGGCCTACTGATTTTGCTCGATTACTTTTATTTTTTTACACGATTTTTCACTATCTGCAAAGACTAAACAGAGTATTGCGACTTTGTGCTTGTTTGTAAATAGAGAATGATCCAAAGAGAACCAATTCTAAAACAGTAAATGCTTGGACAACAATCAATCAAATGGAGAGACAAGCAGGCACGACGGATTACAACGGTGGTAAAGGCCTGCGTTAACTACCCTTCAGTATCTGCAAAGAGAGAGTACTACTAAGACAAAAGAGGGGAGGGGGGGGGGGTGCAGCGTTCAAAGCACATCAGCGTGCATAAATACGAAAATGTTTTTATCTATCACGTACTTGACATTTTAAAGCTTTTCATATTTGCTATTAAAAAACCAATGAAATTCACAGAAAAAACCATAGGTTATAGTGGATATATAGTTAGGAATTTGCATTTAGAAAACCTTGAAAATTCAATGAAAAAACCATTGGTTTTAGGCCATATATAGTTAGGAATTAGCATTTACAAAACCTTATTTTACTCGCATAAAACCATTGAAATTCCATATATAGTTAGAAGCGCTAACTATATATCGCGCACCCGCAATCCACTGCTGATGATGTCACATATTACATCATTCATGACATGGTCAGTGACATCACTGATGACATCACTGATGACATCTCAAATGACATCACTGATGACAACTCAAATGACATCACTGATGACATCTCAAATGACATCACTGATGACATCACTGATGACAACTCAAATGACATCACTGATGACATCTCATTTGTCATCACTGATCACATCACTTATGTGATAATACAATGAACCTCTTCAGACTCTAATATAACCTTACATACACTCAGTATAAACAGACACTCACAGACTGTCACTCATCCATGGAGTTACTCACACACCTAGTCAGTCATGCAAAGAATCAATCACACCTCCATTTCCTCAACTATAAAGTTATACACATCTTACTTATTCAAACATATAATAACACATATTTATTCTCTTATATAATCCCTGATACAAGCTCACAGTCATCGATACAGCCACTCACACATTCACTGGCTCTTATGTTCAGTTATTTATATATCTCAACTCTCACATGTATTGTGTTTTACATACGTACTTACTTGCACATGTAGCAATGAGAAATCCATTCACTCACCAACACACCCATGCATAGTCAACCGCCCATATAGCTGTTTCCACATGCACTCTTGAACTCATACTCCTAGTGAATCAACTGCTTACACATCTATGCACAGAGTCACGCACCTCCCAGCCACCCACACACACACTCAGCCTCCCATTCAAATACTTGGGCAACCAATCAATAACCCATATCGCCACTCTTATAGCTACTGATCAACACATGCAGCAGCTTACACAACAACAAACATACTGATGCACAAATTAAGACAGTTTAGTCACTAACCCATGCACTCAGTGAGACACATTTAATCACTCCCTCATACAGTCAGTCATGCACCTACTAAATTCTTCATCCAGACACTTATACATCCACTCATTCTTCAATATACAGACACATACAATCACTGGATGTTGTGATCAGTGATGTCATCAGTGATGTCATTTGAGATGTCATCAGTGATGTCATCAGTGATGTCACTGACCATGTCATGAATGATGTAATATGTGACATCATCAGCAGTGGATTGCGGGTGCGCGATATATAGTTAGCGCTTCTAACTATATATGGAATTTCAATGGTTTTATGCGAGTAAAATAAGGTTTTGTAAATGCTAATTCCTAACTATATATGGCCTAAAACCAATGGTTTTTTCATTGAATTTTCAAGGTTTTCTAAATGCAAATTCCTAACTATATATCCACTATAACCTATGGTTTTTTCTGTGAATATATATATATATATATATATATATATATATATATATATATATATATATATATATATATATATTACCTACCGGTCGCCAGTAGGTAGTTATAGTTAGGATTGTTTTCTATAGGAAATCCGCAACATTCTATTGGGAATAACTTTGGCGCCGGTTGAGGAATGTGCCTGTAATTTTCGTAAAATTTGCCTCGCTGCACTCCGCTCCTTCCCTGAACGTTTGGTATGATTAGTGCTTCAGAAAGAAAAATTAGGGATCATTTTGAGTGACTTCTCAAATTCTCTTCTATTTCATTAAAACAAATTCTGACATGCAGACTGAAACATGCACTTTGAATACCAGCAGCAGACTTCCCTGGTGAGCATTTATATTTGTATTTATATAGATATACAGAATATATATGTTTATATATGTATGTATATATATATACATACACATACATATATATAAATGCATAGCGTTTAGTCCGATGCAGCACAGCAGAGCGCAGCCACGCCACGCCACACAGCAAAACCGGAAAATTGAGTAAAGCCACAGACTCCGTGCTCTCGTAATCAGTGCCTTTTATTCGTGATGAATAAACAGCCCACCAGTCGCCATGACGCGTTTCACCTCAGCCGAGGCTTGATCACATGTCATGAAAAGAAGGAGGGAAGTAACTTTTAAATAGCAAAGTTGGTCACATGACCGGTAGTATATCCTGTATCTCTTAAAGGGGTATACATCCAACAATTATCGAGGGCCCAGTGCCCTTATTAACATCACAGTCATGTATCAAAAATAGTTCACGATAACACAGTTCATTTGTACTAAAACAGTCAGTCAGAGTTGCAACATTAGTATACAACGAGAGGCAAAAATTTCATAAATGTCGATGTTTAGAAAAAGTTCTAAAAACAATCCTTTTGTAAAAAAATATATAGATCTAAATTCATATATTTACACAATGTACAATAAATATACGGCTATTTACACAAACATTCATTGTAAACATTCACATTAAATATGCCTCCTTAGTCCTAAACAGAATTTGTCAGTTCGTTCAAACTACTTAATTGACTTAGGACTCAGACTGATTTGTTATACGTGGTAAAATATTTCAAATAAATGATGACTTTTGGCAGTGTTTGTAGAATATTACCCAAGTGGGTGAAGATGATACCTAGTGTTAACTACCAGTGCCATATTGGATATATAATTCTCGCTAGTTACCTCCCTGCGGGTTGTTAATATAAACCAAAATTAAAGTGACTGTGCAAAAAATTATATATAATAAAATAAAAATTAAAATACAGGCTGCCGGACACAACATATAGATCTTATACTGTGTTATTAGCTTTAAGAGTAACGGTGGGAAAGTACAGAGGTCCCTTCATAGACATGTATAGAGATCCTCCGTGCTGTTAAGCCCCCCAGGCTGTTTGCTGTTTAATTCGAGGATGTAGCGGGTTTCCAGTAGACGCAATTTGCTGTCTCTCTTTCCCCCCTCCTCAAAGGTAGAACGGAGTCCACCAGATAGTATTGCAGCACTTCTGGGTTGCTATGGTGACATTTTTCAAAATGCCTAGCTACTGGATAGGCTTGGTCCTTTCCAGAAATTGCCCTTAGATGCTGAAGGATGCGTTTGTGGGCTGGGAGACGGGTACTTCCCACGTATTGTAAGCCACAAGGGCATACCAATACATATACCACAAATTCTGTTTTACATCCCAGCTTTTGTCTGATGGCAATAGGCTTGTCATGGAAAGGACTTGTGTAATGGGTTTTATTAATGGCGTGCTTACAGGCTTTACAAACTTGACATTTTTTAAAGCCCGTGATACGCTCCCACCACTTTTTAGGAACGTCTAAGGTATTGCTTAGAATAGCACTGCCTAAAGAGGGAGATTTCCTGAATGTGATCTCTGGTCTACTTTTCACTAGATCACCAATGACAGGGTCTCCTTGTACAAGATTCCAATTCCTTGAGAAGATTTTACGGATCTCAGCATGTTGTTGGCTGTAAGTGACTATGGCCCTACACTGAATTTTTTCTGTTGATGGATTAATAGTTTCAGCTGCATCAGTGGGGTCAGGACAACTATCTAGTAACTGTTCCCTTTCAAGTTTTGTAGTTTTCTTGATGGCTTCATCTATCATTTTCGAGCTGTACCCTCTTTCCAAAAAACACATTTTACACTGTAGTTGAGCATATATATGCATATATATATATATATATGTGTATATGTGTGCGTGTAGACAGAGGTAGAGAGATAGAGGTGTAGAGGTAGAGAGGTAGAGGTAGAGAGGTAGCGGTAGAGAGGTAGAGACTAGTAGAGAGAGAAGTAGAGAGAGGTAGAGAGGTAGAGAGTAGAGAGTGAGTAATAGAGAGTAGAGAGTGAGTAGTAGAGAGCAGTAGAGAGAGTAGCAGAGATTGAGTAGTAGAGAGTAGTAGAGTGAATAGTAGAGTGAGTAGTAGAGAGTAGTAGAGAGTGAGTAGTAGAGAGTGAGTAGTAGAGAGTAGTAGAGAGTAAGTAGTAGAGTGAGTATTAGAGAGCAGTAGAGAGTGAGTAGTAAAGAGTAGTAAAGAGTGAGTAGTAGAGAGTAGTAGAGAGTGAGTAGTAGAGAGTAGTAGAGAGTGAGTAGCAGAGAGAGAGAATAGTAGAGAGTAGTAGAGAGTGAGTAGTAGAGTGAGTAGTAGAGACTAATAGAGAGAGAGTGGTAAAGAGTGAGTAGTAGAGAGTAGTAGAGAGTGAGTAGTAGAGTGAGTAGTAGAGAGTGAGTAGTAGAGAGAGAGAGTAGTAGAGAGTGAGTAGTAGAGAGTAGTAGAGAGTGAGAAGTAGAGAGTGAGTAGTAGAGAGTAGTAGAGAGTGAGTAGTAAAGAGTGAGTAGTAGAGAGAGAGTAGTAGAGAGTGAGTAGTAGAGAGTAGTAGATAGTGAGTAGTAGGGAGTGAGTAGTAGAGTGAGAGTAGTTGAGAGTAGTAGAGTAGTAGAGAATGAGTAGTAGAGAGTGAGTATTTGAGAGTAGTGGAGTAGGAGAGAGTAAGTAGTAGAGAGTTTTGGAGAATATTCCAAAGTTTGGCACAGCACCACTTGCACAATAAGTCCAATCAAATCATATCACTTAGAGTTCTTATTGAAGCGCTGAATCTTGGTGTATATTCAAATGCTTTTATTTTCCTTAAGTTTATGTACCACAGCCAGCCGAAACGTTTTGTTCTGTACAACAGAACTTCTTCGGGGCGTTCTTATTCCCTTCAAGTTATGTCGGTATCCTGTTGTCATATAACTAGATATTTCTTCCAAATGTTAGACGAGACGTAAGTACATTCTTATTCAAAGTGACTAGGTATCAATTTTACCCACACAATTCAGGCAGACTTGAGTAATTTATAGCATCCTCAAAGTCAGTCTTTCAAAAATTCCAAAGTATAGGACATGATAATCCAAATCCAAATGTTTCTCAAGAAAAGTAATTTTCAATCGTTCGGAATATCGGTGTTTGGGCAGATATGACACAGGGACCCCCAGTATGCAAGGGAAATTAGTCCCCCCTCTGCAAACGCGCCAGTGGCCTGCGTTGCAGAGAGGTGTAAAAAGGGGCATAGCCTCATTACACCTCTGTGCAATGCAGCCCCCTGGCGCATACTGGAGGTTCCAGGTGGGCTAGTTGGCCTCCAGGGACCCCTAGTATGCAAGGGGAATTAGTTCCCCCTCTTCAAACATGCACGGAGGCTGCGTTGCAGAGAGGTGTAAAAAAGGGTGTGGCCTCATTACACCTCTCTGCAATGCAGCCCCCTGGCCCAAGACTGGACGCTCCAGGTGGGCTAGTTGGCCCCCAGGGACCCCCAGTATGCAAGGGGAATTAGTTCCCCCTCTGCAAACGCGGCAGGGTGCTGCGTTGCAGAGAGGTGTAACAAGGGGCATAGCCTCATTACACCTCTGCAGTGCAGCCCCCTGGCGCATACTGGAGGTTCCAGGTGGGCTCGTTGGCCCACAGGGGCCCCCAGTATGCAATGGAAATTAGTTCCCCCTCTTCAAACATGCACGGGGCTGCGTTGCAGAGAGGTGTAAAAAGGGTCGTGGCTTCATTACACCTCTCTGCAATGCAGTCCCCTGGCGCAAACTGGAGATTCCTGGTAGGCTTTCAGGTCTTATATAATTAGGAATTAGCATTAAAAAAACCTTTGAAATTCACTGAAAAAAACATAGGTTTCAGGCCTTATATAGTTAGGAATTAGCATTTAAAAAACCTATGAAATTCACTGAAAAAACCATAGGTTTCACACCAGTTATAGTTAGGAATTAGCATTTAAAAAACCTATTAAATTCACTGAAAAAACCATAGGTTTGACACCAGTTTTAGTTAGCTGGAAATTTTACTGACATAAAACCATTGAAATTCCCACGTTATAGTTAGTTGGACTCTATAACTTGCGCGCCTGCAATGCACTGCTGATGACGTCACATATTACATCACTCATGACATGCTCAGTGACATCACTCATGACATCACTGATGACACCATCCTTGTGACAGAGTGACAGACCTCCTTTCAGTGTAATGTAAGCCTTGAAACACATATTCAAAAATAGAAACTAAAATTTTCAAAAAAATTGAGATACCCATACCAGTTACAACAACCAATTCAGTAATACCACCATCTATATACACATCCACTCACTCACCAACAGTTCTATATAGTCACTCATACATATATTCACTCAAATTCAAATTCAAATTCAAAAAGAACTTTATTCGGTTTTCATGATGAAAGCCATAAAAGTACAAATAAGCACAATAAAAAAAATAAAAAAAAGTTGTTAATAACATTAAGTTCATGATATATTAAAAATTAATCTCTCACAGAGAGCACTGTACTGTCTCTAAAGTCCGTGTTGAATGCAGCTATATGATTTTCATAAGTTCGTGCGATGCCTGAGGCACAGTTTTAAATAGTGTGCGACCGATTTCGTCGCTAGGCTGTTTTCCAGGAACTGCAGCGCCAGGTACGCTGGGCGGCATCTACGGATCTTCATAACTTTTAAAATTGGTATGATCCACCTTTTGCGAAGTGGCATATAAAATCTACAAAAGAAGAGAACGTGTATTGTGGACTGAGATGAAATAGAGTCACAGGGGCACGGTGTCGTGTTGTGTGTCCATATATTCTGTGACGGGAATGAAATCATAATGTGAAAAAGATTAAACCTAAAGCGAGTGAGAAGAAACTTTTCAAATTGCGTCAGGTCGTACTGCAGATACGGTTGAATAGATGGAATCAGTTGTATCATAAGGCAGTGTTGGACTGAAGGCTTTCCTATTTCGGACATCAATCGCAGTTGAGTTAAGTGGGACAGGCATAGCTTTTTTAAATCTTTCATTGCTATGTCTGTTACTGACTGTGGTTCTTCGAAGAACCTCGAGAGACCAATATCCGCAAGGAAGGATTTTACATAACGTAGCCACTTTATCTTGTTCATACAGTCTAGTTTCATACAGTCCTCGATGATTGCTCTTGTGAGGTGACATTCATCTGTTGCCCATATTCTGCGCCACAGCATAATGGGTTGAATCTTGATGAGATCTGAAACGTGGTCCAGTCCAAGTTCTAAGTGGCAGCCAAAAGTAGTTGTGGTTTTAGGGACTGCTAGTAGAAATTTTAGAAAGAGATTTTCAACTTTCTGTATTTGTTCGGCGTTGGCTATTCCCCAGACTCCTGCACCAAAAATGGCCGTGCTGATGCATTTTGCGTTATAAATTTTTAACATCTCTGTTATAGGTCTTTTTCCTAGACGGAGGGAGAACGCTTTTAAAGCACCAATTGTTCTTGTGAGAGACAGCTTGCGCGAAGTGATTGCTTGTTTCCAGTTAAACTCTTCGTCAATAGTGATGCCGAGGTATGAGTAAGTTTTAGTTCTTTCAAGAGGGATTTTATCCACAAGTATTGACTTTACTTTTTTCCTTTTGGTACCAGCGTGCATCACGAAGGTTTTTTTTATATTGACTTTTAGGTTGAGACTTGCCATGAAAGTGCAATAGTTATTTAGGGCTTTTTGTAGCTGGATCGGGGTTCGTGCGAGGATTACCGCATCGTCAGCGTATAACAATGCTGGGATCGGTCGCCAACCCACTTCTGGCAGGTCTTTTACGCCCTGTAGCATAGCAACTTCAAGTCCATTTGTATAGAGCGTAAATAGGAATGGGGCCAGTACGCACCCTTGCCTGACCCCCTTCTGTATTGGGAAGCTGTCTGTGAGTTGGCCCTCCAATCCATATCGAACCTTTCCCGTGGCTCCAGAGTATAACTCACGCAGGAAATCTATGATTGCAGGCTCGATCCCCTTTTGCAGCATTATTGCCCAAAGTTTTGAATGTTCTACACAGTCAAACGCTGCCGTAAGGTCAACGTAGACCATGTGTAGAGTTGATTTTTTTGCTGAGGTGTATTTTCCAGCCAGTAGTGTTAAGTTCAAAACTTGGTCCACAGTGCTCAGTCCAGACCTGAACCCGTATTGGAGATCTGATAGTGCCCCGTGTTCTGTTGACCACTCCTGGAGACGGTCTAGAAGTATCCTCCCTGCCATCTTTCCGACCGAATCCAGGAGGGAAATGGGACGGTAGCAAATGGGAGAGTCTCTGTTGCCTTTCTTAAATATGGGGACCAGGATCGATGTTGACCAGGAGTTCGGGAGGCTGATTTCCTTGGCTGCGTTCAGAACCTTGGTTAAAAGAGGGGTCCAGAGATCAGGAAGTGATTTGTAAAGGTCCATTGGGACTGAGTCTGGTCCTGGGGCTTTGCCATTTTTTGCAGTCTTTATCGCTTTCGTTACTTCATTCATAGTGAAGTGAATTTCTATCGGGTAGTTCACCGGAGGGAGGAACGGGGGTGTAGGGGTCAAGTCTCCGGGTTTGTCCTCACAGACGAACCCTGAAAAATGTTGCACCCAGTCCTCAGCGTTTATTGCAACATCCAGCGAAGGACCGTCGTTATTTCCAGTTAAGAATGGCGATTTTACGATTTTCCAGAAGGCTACATTGTCCTTTTGTGTGCTGCTGTTTAAGAGTTGGGTCCAGAGATTGCATTGTATCTCTTTTTTCCTCTGCCTGAGCGAGAGCTTATATGTTTTCCTTAATTGCACAATCTCTTCTCTGTTTCGATCTTTCTTTGCTAGGGCTTTCTTTAATGCTGAGTAGGTTTTTGTGCACTGGGTGTTAAACCAACCTTTTCTTAGAATGTTATTTTGTTTCCTAGGTTTGGTTAGTTCAGTACTGATGGTTTTCACTATTTCGTTGTAGTTGGTCAGAATTTCCAATGGAGTTGCCAGAGGGTTTACACAGTTGTCAATGTGAGTCCTGCATTTTTTGATTATGCTTGTGCTGGTTGAGTCTTGGTCTAGGTTACCCCATTTGAGGGTAAAACCATTCAGTCTGTTTAATGTAAGATTTTCTTGATGTAGGAGGCCCGTGTAATCCTTAGCTTGCATTTTTTGATGGTCAGGCTCTAAATAGATTGGTCTGAGTGGATGGTGGTCGCTAAGTGCATTGTTATCCACTTCAAAGTGCTTTATGCGTGTGACATTGTTAATGGAAACTAGGATGTAATCAATTAATGTTTGGGCGCCTCTTCCATGGAACGTTGGTGTAAATTGGATGGTCGGCGTCGTTAGCAAGTTTGCAAACCCTATATCTAACTCAGACATGATGGCCTGTATGATGTTTCCTTCCTCTGTGTGGGAAAAATGGGTAATAAGGTTATCTTGTTCGTCTGTGATCCCACATGTTGGGGCATCGCTTTTGCTGCAAATATGTAGGTTGAAATCTCCGCCCCAAATTATAGAGTGGGTGACTTTAGCGTATTTGATTTTTAACTCATGTGTTACATCGCTAATTTCGCTTAGAGCTTTGGTAAGTTCCGGCAGGCTCATATTGTTATAAAAGTTTATTATGCTGTAGGTGACTTGGTGTGATACTTTTATATCGATGATCTGATAATTCTGGTGGAGTGCTATTGGCGTTGTTTCCTGACAGGGCCAAAGGTTGGAGATGTATGTAATTAGGCCCCCTTTGCTTCTCCCAAAGGGTGATTTTGTTGCTTGGGAGAAGTAAGTTCTGAATCCCACCAGATGAATTGGATCGTTCAGCCATGTCTCCTGGAGGCAAACTAAGTCATTTGTGTGAACCAGATCTAAAAAGGTTTTTTCGAGATACTTGGTTGCTAGACCCGCCACATTCCAGAATAACATTTTCCTCTCAGCTTCTGTGGTGGAGTTGCCAGATTGGGACCTTCGGTTCAGGTAGTTCTGCTTCTACAATCGGATTTGGAGGGTCTGTGTTCAAAGTTACCTCGTCTGATATGTCCGCGGAAGGGTGTAGCGTAGACTGCAGTCTGGGGACAGATTTGCAGTGATGAAGACGATCGTTGGTCTGATTGCTTTCATTTTGAGTTGTAATTTCTAGGGTAAGATCATCTTTTCTGTCTTTTTGTGAGCTGTGGACCTTGTCAGACGGCTTACTCTTCAGTTTGGTTGGTGAGGGGGGAAATTGTAGTCTGGGACTGTGCGGAAGAGTCGATGTGGAATGCTGTGATAGTGGTCAGTCGACCATGTCTAAGCAGCTATAATGATTGAAGGTTGGGATTCCGGTCCAGGGTTCTCTGTACTGGTGTTGGTACGTCCTCCTGCCGTAGTTGTTCCAATCACCTCGTTCTCTGTGGTCATATCCCCATTCCCCCTGCGGCTGGAACCTTTGGTGATTACCCTGCCCTCTGTCGCCCTGATTCCAATTTCTTGGACCTTGGTCGAGTTGACTCCATGACCAGTTTGATGGCCAACTGGGGTCCTCGAAACGGTTGATTTGTCGACGATAGAAGAACGATAATCGTTTGACATTTATGCCATCGTTATTTTCTGGGCTGTCCTAAGAACAGATGTAGTCCACTGCCCGTGGATTTTCAAAGTTAACTATTATACAGTCACCGTGAATTGATTTAGGCTGGTGACCCATCCAGGACACCCTTCTCACTGTGGTGATTCTGGTGATGTTGTTTGGGTGATTGGGCCTGTTGATATTTAGCCAATAGCGTGCTTTGTTTAGTAGAGACCAGGTAGGTTCATCTGTGTCTTTACTTAGTTCTGGGACTCCGGTTAATATAGCAACAAAGGGTGCTGCTTCCGGCGGAAGATTTACTACTTTTGGCCATCTTTTATTTATTCGCTCTGGTTTGGTATTTGTTCTCTGTGGTGGATCTTGTCGGGGAGTATTTGATACTGGTGGATTAGTAAGGGTAGTTGCTGGTAGTATTTTTTCCGGAATCGGGTTTGAAGGTGGTTGGTTTTGTGGATCAGTAATGATTTTTGCTTTGTCCTGGTTGGGCTTGGGTTTCGAGGGAAGAGTTGGTTTAGTTATTGTTCCTTTACGTTCACTTGTATTTGTGTTTATGTTGCTTGTGGGTTTTGTGATAGCAAGATTGTTCGCTCCCTGTTTCTGAATGTTGGTGGCATTAGTTTTACCGGGGTTGATGGTAAGGTCTAATGAAGCTGAAAGGTCTTTTTTCTTTGAGTTGGTAGTTGTTTTCGCTGTGGCGATTAATATGGCCATTTGCTTTTCTATTATTTCAAGACTTTTTTGTATAGGGTGAAGCTGATGTTTTACTATTTCCGATATTTCTTTTAGTAGGAAGGATTCTACCTTTAGATTACTTGTGGTCTTTGTTGAATGTTGAACCGACTTTTCTTGTCGGGATTGTTTTGAATTAGGTCTGTTTGGGTGATCTTCAATTATAAGTACGTCAGACGTGATATTGTTAGAGTGGTCTGTGTTGGGAATATTCTGTAGGTTTTGAGCCTTTGAAGATGGTTCAGAATCAAGGTTTATAGCAGTTGTGCGTGTTGGACTCATAGAGCGTGGTCCAGTTTGGGTCTGAGTTTTGGGAATAGCTCCTTCCCTGACACCTCTAGAGTCGGATTGTGTTAGCTCATTTTGTGTTGGTTGTATTGTAGCAAAAATATCGGGAGTCTGTTCGAGGTCCTGAGAAGATTGTGAATTGGTCAATATATTCACTCATCATATGTAGTGAAACACCAATACATCCTGTTACACACCGACAGTCATCCAAAAGTTACTCACACACATAATCACACATGCAAATAAACTATTGAACATCCATTTATTTGCATATACAGCTATACACACACTACTACCTTACTTCTAAGGAAACTTACACATACTTACTCTCTTAAACAATCACTTATAGAAACACATACTTATTTAAACAAGAACTCTTTCAATCTCTCACTCTCACATATACTCATTTATATACATCAATACTCACATATACTAGATTAAAACATATGTAGTTACTGATAAAGACACTAGTGAGACAGTCATTCACTCACTAACAGATACACATATACACACTCATCCACCCATACAGTACTGCACATATGCTGTCTTCAAAACACATACAAACAGTGAGTCAGTCATTGATGCATCTATGTGCTAAGTAACGCCCCCACCAAACCATACAGACACTCATACTGATACTAAAAACATATAATAACGCATATACACACACATGTAGCTACTCACCAACCCATGCAGCCACTTATACACAAAGTGAAACACTGATACAAACATTTAAATATTTAAACAATACTCGCTAATATATGTATTCACTAAGATACACTTAATAAGCCAGTTAACTAATCAATTTTTGAAAAAAATAAACATCCATTAAGTCACTTATTTAAACATGTTGTCATATGGATACTTCATTACATATATTGCGTTAAGTTAGCATGAGTGTATTACATGTTTAAACAGCCGGTTTGCCTTCGGCTTCAGTTTTGCACACGACACATACTTGTTGTTGTAGCTTTCACCCTAGAAGCGGTGAGGTGGTTTATTTGAGAATAATATGTTATTTCTATGCTATCAGCTTTGCCTGGTACACTTGGTACAACTGTCTGCACACTGAGAGCTGCACACTCTAAGATTAACCTAACACAAGGTTGCTGGGAGGCCTGATCCTCGCACCACATTAGACATAACACAAATAATGTTGATGCCAACATTTTGGGCTCTACGCGGGTTTAAGATAGAGTTACACGGAATGAATTTGACACTTGGTGCTGCGCATGAAGAGAGCTGGTAGCTGTTGATGTGAACTGCTCCTACTGACATTGAGAGGTATGGGGCCGCCCTGCTAAAGCCCGAATGAGACCTTCATATATATAAAATAATATGCTAGATAGGGTGCGCGAAATATAGGTGCTATCGATTTCTATAGTTTTTGAATTATAACATGCTAGCACCTTTTGCTTACTATGGATTAGTGACTATGCTGCTGACTCTGATTATTATAATCTGCATTTTGGTATTATACAAGATACTGCGTTTGAGAACTTTGCATTGAATAATAAATATTTCAAACTTGCATTTGTGTTCTTTGACTCTCAGTTTTGGTTTGAAATGATTATATAACGAAAGAGTGTTCATGTGTTCCACGATTCCTGAGGTATTCTAAAGATCATGTTCTGGTTTGTCTAAGACATGGATCATTCCATAATGATCCATGAGACACTGTAGCTAGCTAGGTAAGGGGATTTCTGACACTGAGATGAGTTTTGGATCATCCTAACTCACTGAGGTTCTAGATCTCTATGCACAGTTCTGTGGGAGAACGGAAACCCTGCTACATGGCGCCCAACGGTTTGGTTGGCCTTAAAACATGACACTCGAGTAGTATATCATTCATACCTTGACACCTTCATTCCCGTTTCCGGTAAACGGTGGTGTCGGAAAACCTACCTGTTTTTGAAATAGGTCTTTTCAAGCTTGAATTCTACTTTAAACGGTTTCTTTGAATTACTACCCAGTTGTGCTACAAAGTGTTCTTTGTCTTTTTTCACTTCCGGTGCTAACATGGCCGTGGACATAGCGCAGCATAGCCGCGTCGCGGTTCGCGACCACTTGCGGGCATATAATGTCCCGGCGGAAGGTTTGGCTGTGGTTCTAGTAGTGAGTGCGGAACATGCGTACCCGTACGAATTGTTTTATTCCTGGGTGACGTTTCCGGAAGTAAACGCTAATTCGGGTGTCTACCACTCATACACTGCCTCGGCTGTTCCGCCGGCTTATGCTCCGTACAGGGCACTGGAAGTACCTATAGATGTTTGGCAGCACGGAGTTTGGTTTGGTGGCGTCCTACCCCATTCTTTAACGGCTCCGAGGTTGGGTCCGTTGTCCATTCCGGGCACAGCCTGGCCCGCCTTGGGCGGATTTACTCCTCATCCTAATCGCGCCACTTGTAATGTGGGTGATCTGCGGCATCTGCATGATGTCGCGGTTGACGTGATTAGAGCGCTTGTTCATTACATTGGTCGTAATATACATGGCGCAGCCCCCGCAGGTGCGCAGCTTCGAGCGGAACAGGCTGGTTTGAAAATCAGTCCTGTCTTGGTGAATTCCGTAATGGGCAGAAAGCCAGAAAATAAGGATGATTTTCCTTACTGGCTTGCCGAGAAATTCGACCAGCTGGAGGCTGTGTTTCCTAATACGACTCCGGGTGAGAAACACCGGATTCTTACGCTTAGTTTACCGAAGGATTTAGCCCCTGAACTTGCTGACTGTGAAACATGGGGTAAGACTTTTGCAGCGGTTTACTCGAGGTGCTTTGGCACCCCGTCAGTGTCGAACCTGTCTGCGGTCCTAAAACGTGTTCAGGATGATCACGGACCGGAGTCGGCGGTTGAGTTGGGTATGCGCCTGAGCGGTTCATTTGAGACGGTTTGCGGTATTATCCTTGCTAATGTAAAAGGGGATGCAGTGAACTTTCAGGTGGCCAATGGTCTGGCGTTAGTTCCCGATGCCGGGAAACCCCGTCAGCTGGCAAGAATTATTGTGGCGGCTTATAAAACGGTTGGCCGCAATTCTAAGGGTGTAAAGGTTTTTCTTGAAAAAGAAAAGAAGCAGCCCCAGGGACAGTCTTCGGAAACGGGTGGACAACCCAAGTCCAAAAAACAAAATTGGCCTAAAAAACAGAATCAGGGTAAGCAACAACAACAACAGACACAGGTTTCTAGTCCGGCGCCTTCACAACCTGCGCAGTCGGATAGAGTTTATGAATTGCGCGATCGCGCTACGATTAAATCGCCTGACAGATATCAGGCATCTGACCAACGCTCTCCTCGTTCCTTTCAGGACTCATCGGCTCCGTCAACCGGTGGTGGAGGGGGCGGCAGGGGCAGGGGTGGCCAGCAGGGACGTGGCCAGCCCCGCACGCGAAGTGAAGGGGATCAGCGGGACGACTCTACGCCAAAGAGACCGCAGTTTGCCAAGAAGAAAGTCGCTGCCTTAACGGCGCATCGATATGCCCCAGATAGTGAGAACGCGGCTTCGGAATCTGACGTGGGCTCTGACCTTGCTGGACAGCGCGGCGGAGATTACCAGAGTGAGAGAGGCCCTCCGTCCACTGTTGAAGGTGACAGCGACTGAGACTTTTATTGTGATTGAAACAGCTGATACACATATTGCTCCCCCTGAAAGACTTTTTGAAATTGTCCTGTTAATTGAAGGTGACATGCAGCGAACTGTAAAAGGGGTATTTTGGGAGAATCTTTCGGATACGTATGACATTCTGCTTTCGGAGGCTGACTGGCCCCCACCTTTTGTTCTCGCAGCTCCGCGAGGGGAGGAGGTAATCCTCCCCAGTTTCGCGCACACTGTTTTGAGAGTGGAAGCGCTGCATTTTGCAGAAGAGTGGGCTCTGGCGCTTGCGCCGGCTGTGTACCGAAATCAGTGTGGCTGGGATAAATTGTCCCCTAGCCATGAGATTCCTTTACGGTCACAGCCGCAGCCACAACCCCAGTATCCCATACGGCGTGAAGCTAAAGCTTCGGTCGCGGCTATCCTTAAACAATTGGAATATCAAGGTGTAATTGAAACGTGTGTGTCACCAATGAATAATCCCCTTTTTACTGTTAACAAGCCGGACGGCTCATATCGTCTGGTTTTGGATTACCGGCATTTGAACTCGCATTGCCGTAACTGTGCAGTACAGAATACTCACGGCTCTGCCCTAGTGAATAGTCTTGAGCGTAAACGGTTCAAAACCACGCTTGACATTTCCAATGGTTTTTATGCACATAGATTAGATGGTCTAAGTTCCCAATGGACCAGTTTTACGTGCGGCGGCGTACAAAAAAAGTTTAATCGACTCCCAATGGGATATAAAAATAGTCCTGGAGTGTTTTCCGCCCGCATAGTCTCTCTTTTAGAGAGTTTCGATCCAGTTGCATGTTCGTATGTGGATGACATTTATCTCACAGACGACGAGCTTTGGGTGCATCTGTGTCGAGTAAACAGCATAATTTGTAACTTTGCAGACATGGGTTACAAGTTTAACTTTGCAAAATCACACATTGCGGAGTATACAGTGTTGTTTCTAGGTTATGAACTTAACCATGAAGGAAAGGGATTGGCTCCTCAGTTCCTGGAGAAGTGCGCGCAGTTGCGCTCTCCGACAACGCTGAAAAAATTACAGTCTTTACTGGGTTTTTTAAATTTCGGGAGGACATACATTCCGGAATATGCCCAGCGTATCAAGCCTTTATATGCCTTGTTACAACCATCTTTTTCCAAATCATGCTGGCTGCCTGAGCATTCAGCCATTCTGCAGTCCTTGCAGGCTGATATGCTAGCTTCTGACTACTTACAGACTCGTGATAACCAGACCAACCTGGTGATAAGAATTATCGCTGGGACGGTGGGTTTCACGTACCTGACTTTTAATGAAGGGGATACTGTACCTATTGCTTACAAGTTACACTTGTACACTTCGGCTGAACTGCGTTTTTCCACTGTGGAGAAAGTTTTAACGGCTGTGCAGATGGCAATTCTTAAAGAACGTGCCCTGTCGCAGGGAAAGCGCATGTTGGTTGTCACCCCGTGTCCAGCCTTGGAGGCGGTCACGAAAGCCAGTGTACCGAATTCTAAAGCTTTGCACCCTCGGTGGATTCAGTGGGCTACATCCTTGACATCTCAGGATGTCACGTTTATTTTTGACGCCGCTTTACGGTCGCAGGAGTATTTACAGTATGAATTTGTTCATCCTGCTCCTTTAGCAATGCGGCCGTTGGAGGATTTCCATTGTATCATTTACACGGATGGTTGGGCGCAGGTTGCGCATGGCTCTAAACACGCCTACGTTTCCGCTTGCGCCATTGTGGTCGGTGCCATGGTGAACGATGAGTTCAAGTCCAGTGTTGTGCACACGCAAACGCTAGGGGACTGCACCGCACAGTTGGCAGAGCTTCGTGCTCTTATGCTTGCATTGGAGTACGCTGATCCTTGTGTGACGACTTTAATCGTAAGTGATTCTTACTACTGTGTCCAGTCTTACAATGAGAACTTGTTCTTTTGGATTCAGAATGATTTTCGTGATTCCAAGGGTAGCACAATAAAACATAAAATGATCTGGGTCCGAGTGGCGGAACTTAAAGAGAAACTGCCACTCGTGTTTGTGATTCATACTCTCGGCCACCAGCGCGTGGGGGTCCACGCTGTTGGCAACTCGCTTGCTGATGAAGCAGCGAAGTCAGCGGTATCAAAATACTTAGTTGCAGCGGTCACGAGGTCCAAAAGCAAAATAGATGATGACATCTTGGCGGCTGTTGCTGCCACGGAGAAGGGAGGTAAATATCCTGCGGGGTTCCCTTCGAAGTACACATACCACTTAAGTCCCGATAAGGTTCCTTATGTGAAAATTCCTGAAGTTGGAGAGCGTCTAGTTCCCAACTCGGATCGCAGAGCTTCTCTGATTACAGCGGCTCATGAAGGTGTGGCGTCTGCGCATGCGGGCGTCTCAGCCACTGTATCTCAGCTACAACAGAGGTTCTGGTGGCGGGGACTGTACAAACAGATGCGCGATTATGTCCTTATGTGTGACATTTGTCAGCAGATCAAGCCTTCTACTGCTGCGCGTCCGCCTCAGACACAGTTGTACATCTCTAATAAACCACTTGGATGTGTTTATTTGGATCACTGCGGTCCTTTTTCTTCTGATACTGCGTATAAATATATCTTAGTAGCAGTTGACTCATGCACACGCTTTGTATGGATATGGCCGCATCGAAGCGCTGATTCGCGAACTGTCATTAAGGATTTGCGTGTCTTTGTGGGAATCTTTGCTTGTGGTACTTTCCATTCGGACCAGGGTCCGGCTTTCGCCTCTAAGGCGTATAAGGATGCTATGGTTTCGTTGGGAGTACAGGTGAAGTTTTCAAGCCCCTACAGGCCTGAGGGCAATTCTGTAGTAGAAAGAATGAACCGCGACTTAAAGCAATCTTTGACAGCCCGCGTTATAGGCACTGGTAGAAACTGGCTGACCCACCTCTATGGCGTGCAGCGTGCGCTTAATAATCTCCCTAGAAGGTCTCTGGGTGGGCGGACCCCATACGAAATGCTCTTTGGTATCAAGATGTACGTACCTGACCTTGATGGTGCAGACTGCCAGGCCCAGGCCGCGGCCTTTGACGTAGATGAACATTGCAATGTTTTACAGGATCTACAAAAGACCAGAGACAGTCTTGCAAAGGAACACTTGCCCTCCACGTCGGATGATGCGTTGCAGATCCCGGTAGTTGGCTGGCTACCCCAAGTTGGAGAACTGGTTCGAGAGAAGATCGATAACAAGAAAGAGTTTGGTCCCTCATATCGAGCACCAGTCCGAGTACTTGGAGTGAAGGGCACAAGAACAGTCATTTTACCACCACTTCCAGGTCGTAAAGAAAACAGATTTATTTCTATTGACAATGTCAAGACACACAGGGTGGCCGATTCTTCATAGCATGACACCGGCTGTATCCTGTCCTTCCATGGTGAGGCACTCTGTGCTGGCTATTACATCTGGTGCAGATCAGGAGGTGTCCCTCGAGATGCCTGCCATAACTAGTCCTTTATTAAATACTATTCCTGTTACTAACATTGATGAGGTGACCTATGCAGATCCTGCTGATTTATCCATGTCCGATTTACAAGCTCGTTTGGCTAACCAGTCCAGATTCTCTTTTGACTCTGATTCGGAACTTTCAAAGAAACCATCGACTATTGCAAAATATGCCACGTTGTTTAAAAAACATTTTTTAATTCCACCTTGGACATACATTTGGCTGATACTATTTTTATTTCATCTTTTTATGTCGATTGGTTTTGTGTTTTATTTTTTCCGACTGATCGATGGCCATTATGTGAAAGAATGAACAGGAATTCGGTACCTTAATGGAACATTGGCCCCTCTATCCTCCTCACATTCAGTACACAGACTAAAGAGAGACTTACATTCAGTACAGATTACTGCTTGGCCAGTCCTTGATGGGATTGTGTGGGATGCGGTTAGGTTTCAGATACATGGCCCCACAGAAGTTATTAATGTTCCTAATGTGCTTAGAGTAAACATGGGAGATGTGATTAAGCAAAATGTTCGTTCTGATGATTGGGATCTTCAGGCTGTAGAAGCATTGTTCTCTGATTTGAAATATTATGCGGCCTTTGATGCTGAGGATTTGTACTTAGATTCTGTCAATTATGGTGATTTGTTTTGTTATCAACATTATGGGAATCATTTCTTACACAAGACAAGTTCCAGGAGGGTTCCTGTGAATTACACTCAGTGGGAACATTGCCCTACTCCCTTACAGGGGAGCTCAAGTACATTTCTGGGAAAATACTCTTATTTTACAGATTTTAATCAATCAAATCCTGAGTCGTTTTATTTTAAAGTGAACCAGAAATTCATGCCCAAAGTTAGACTTACTGATACAAAATTGCTGTATTCAAAGTCCTTTTTAGATAGGTTATCTGTGGATGGCTATGAGTTATGGAAGGATGCTATTGACCTTAAATCGGTTTGGGGTACCAAAGATTGGCAGGTACAAGGCACTGAGGCTTTGCATCGTGCATGTCTCATCCCGAATCACATGTTGTTTTTAAATTCTACTGTTTCTCAAACAACATGTTTTGGATTGGCTACATCTAAAAAATTAAATACCCCTACTATCCCTGACTTAGAAGAATATTTAGGTTGGAGTAATTTCACTACAATATCCATCAATGGGATACAAGCACTTTTGCAGAATTCCTCCTTTAATATTTCCCGTTTTGATCCGGAGGGATGGCTTTTGTGGCAAAGAAGCACTGATGCTTGCCAACGTAGGTTTTTGGGTTTATCTGAAGGTTTTACGCACATCAGGCCAGATCCCAGGTTTGACACAGATCACACTGTCACCACTTATTCAGTAGGTAAATTGTGTCAGAACTGGTTACAACATTCCACTTTGGCTGCTGTTAAACTGCATCTGTCCCAGTTGAATGAGAATATAGAGCTAAATGATTTTATAAAAGGCCCGACTAGGGGTAGATCTAAACGCTTTATTTATGCTGTATACAATGAGATTTGGAAATTTTCACAGGTTGAGGCAGCTAAACGCCTGAGAGCGATTGATCAAGCAAATTTAGAAAAAGTGCTAGCGGTAGTAGATAACAGTATTAACATGCTTTCTTCCAGGATTTACACATTGGATAATATTGTTTCTTCTGTTGTTGATATTGTACATGATGAAGTGTCCACGTTATACCATGGTCAAAATCAATTGCGTTCTGTAATGCAGTTTGCTTGGACTCTACAGACAATTAAGGCAGGTCGAGTTCCCTGGAACTCGTTGAACGTTTCATCCCTTTTCGCCCCTTTTAATCTTACTGAAAAACAGCGCATGCTTTCAATGCGTGATGCATCATTTTCTATGTTACATATTGAGAAGCTTGAATCCTTGCCTTTCTCTGTTGCTGAAACCACTACTGCCACGTGGCTGATTCATAGTTTAATTACATTACCATTTCCTTTATATACATTTACTAACTGTATGCGGTATATTGCTATAGGACGATATGAACCACTAGGCAATGCTTTCTTACACGAGGCATGGTCATTACCATACACATACAGATGTCTGAAGGATGGAAAAGAAGTGAATCTTAATGGTGAGGATTGCACACAGTCACCTGACCAGTCATTAATATGCAGACACATTCAGTTACACGGTTCTTGTAATCAGGACCGCCCAAATTTAGCATGTGTTTTAAAAGGCACACCAGTTCCAGCAGTGGTTCCCACGTTCACATTATTAGCTAATGGTAGTTATTTACTTTTAAACAACGAGTTATGTTGTGGTTTATTAATTGGTGTGGCTTATGTGGTAACTGTATCAGAGCGTGTGGTGTGCTGCAAGAATGTTCTATACCCACCCACGCATGGGTCTTCAGATGTCTCCATCTGGCCACGAATTCCAACCTTGGAAGCAAAATTCAATGGTTTAAGCAGAATAAGGGCCCTTTTGTCTCAAAAACAAGTGACCCTGAGTTCGGCCCGGGAAACTTATGTCCTTCACATAGCTAACACCCGCACAGAGGTGCAGGCGCTTTTAAATACTGATTTGCCGTTTCATTTCTGTGAACTGGTGCACCAGATTTTTAATGCTTCTTCAACGACTGGGCTTGCACATTTTTTTAAGTTAGTAAGCAGTGGCCTCGTGACTACGTTTGAAAAAGTTTTTGGTATCATTCCCACGTTTTTCCACACTATTTTTTCGAGTCTGTTTGGTGGACTACCTGTGTTGCTGGCTGTAGCAGCAGGCATTCTGTTGGTGTTTTTCTTCATAAAACATGGATGCCCATCATGCGCAAGACGCCGTTCAACGCCTCCTGACACTGTGCCGTAATCGGATGCTCAATTACTATGGAACATTGCCGCTTGCAGCATTAAGCACGGCCTATAGATTGTCATTTCGGTTCACCGACTTCACGTGTGTCCAACCTGTGTTTCACTGCCTGAGCTGCGAGTTCGATTGGGCCATTGATTTGTGCCTATGCTTGAGAACTGCTCCTGACGTCAATTTTGATCAGCTAATGCGTCCCGTGGTGGCTCACGAGCTGATCTGTTCTGGCGAGAGAGTTATGGCCTTGGCAGCGATAAATGGAGTTCTGGGCCAATGGGAGATTTCTGCAGCGGCGGATGCCTTTCTGACACACAGCGATCTGGTGAACCCACCGAGTTGTCCTCTGACGTTACAGGAGGATCCGATGCTGGAGGAGCACGTATGTTCTTTCCCATTGCTAAATTGGATTGCTGAACTATTTTCGGATGATGGCAGTGATTTCATGCTGGAGGCTGTGGCAACTTTCTTTGCATATACTTTCCAATCGTGAGATGCCTGGGAGGAATGCTTTGTTGTGAAATATGACTTTCCCCTCACTGGATTGGAGGGATGGACTATGTTCAGCTGATGGAGAGTACAATCATGTGATGTCGCTGGGGATAACGTCAATGTGGCACATGACTTTGGAAATCGGATACGTGCCTTGTTTTTTCACTTCCAAACATTTGAATTGATGAAACCTGGTCCTACGTTTCATATTTTTGAGACCTGGTGGATGACTTTTGGTTCAAAAGTTTTGTTTTTATTTTTAGATTTGAGGCCACTGTAGGCATTCATACATATTCATTCATACATATTTTTAGCTTATTTTAGCTCAAGATTATTGAACTTTGCTTTCAATTGTTGTGTCTGATTTAGTATTGCCTTTTCCCTTATGTTTGACGGTGCTCGGACCAATGGGGGGGTGTCATATGGATACTTCATTACATATATTGCGTTAAGTTATCATGAGTGTATTACATGTTTAAACAGCCGGTTTGCCTTCGGCTTCAGTTTTGCACACGACACATACTTGTTGTTGTAGCTTTCACCCTAGAAGCGGTGAGGTGGTTTATTTGAGAATAATATGTTATTTCTATGCTATCAGCTTTGCCTGGTACACTTGGTACAACTGTCTGCACACTGAGAGCTGCACACTCTAAGATTAACCTAACACAAGGTTGCTGGGAGGCCTGATCCTCGCACCACATTAGACATAACACAAATAATGTTGATGCCAACATTTTGGGCTCTACGCGGGTTTAAGATAGAGTTACACGGAATGAATTTGACACTTGGTGCTGCGCATGAAGAGAGCTGGTAGCTGTTGATGTGAACTGCTCCTACTGACATTGAGAGGTATGGGGCCGCCCTGCTAAAGCCCGAATGAGACCTTCATATATATAAAATAATATGCTAGATAGGGTGCGCGAAATATAGGTGCTATCGATTTCTATAGTTTTTGAATTATAACATGCTAGCACCTTTTGCTTACTATGGATTAGTGACTATGCTGCTGACTCTGATTATTATAATCTGCATTTTGGTATTATACAAGATACTGCGTTTGAGAACTTTGCATTGAATAATAAATATTTCAAACTTGCATTTGTGTTCTTTGACTCTCAGTTTTGGTTTGAAATGATTATATAACGAAAGAGTGTTCATGTGTTCCACGATTCCTGAGGTATTCTAAAGATCATGTTCTGGTTTGTCTAAGACATGGATCATTCCATAATGATCCATGAGACACTGTAGCTAGCTAGGTAAGGGGATTTCTGACACTGAGATGAGTTTTGGATCATCCTAACTCACTGAGGTTCTAGATCTCTATGCACAGTTCTGTGGGAGAACGGAAACCCTGCTACAATGTATTCTTCCATCGACCTTTACATATACATATATAAAACATATTTATTTTTCAGAAAGACACACATTCACTGGATGGTGTCATCAGTGATGTCATGAGTGATGTCACTGACCATGTCATGAGTGATGTAATATGTGACGTCATCAGCAGTGCATTGCAGGCGCGCAAGTTATAGTGAGTCCAACTAACTATAACGTGGGAATTTCAATGGTTTTATGTCAGTAAAATTTCCAGCTAACTATAACTGGTGTCAAAACTATGGTTTTTTCAGTGAATATATATATACATGCAATGATGTTATAGTTAGGATAAAGAATTAAAAAAAAAAATAGAAATCACTAAAGAACCAAAGGGTAGACGGACGTTATAGTTAGGTTAAGATTTTACACACACAAAACCATAGAAATTCAACAGTTAAATGTATAGTATTATCAAAAATCTTTGACTTTTGCCCTCAGGTAACTATAATTTGCATGCCCGGCTATGCTGCTGTCTTTGTTTCTTTCCCATGAAATACTTCTGGTTCAACAGCGACGCAGTGGTGGGAAATGGTATGAACGCAATCAAAGGATATTTGAATACGCTGGCCGGAGACTAGATAGAAGGCACACAAGCGCAAGACAAAGATCTCTTCCAGAAGATAATTTCGTGAGCAGGAACATTGGGATCGCTGCCTCTGCCCGCATTCACAAAATTGACATATTCTAGATACAATCGGTGAGAAAGGGACAGGCGCAGAGGGGGAACGTAACCGCACAGGCCTCGGAGGAGACGCGGGGGGACTAAACCTTTCTCCAGATAAATTCAACCCCACAGCATACAAACATTCAAAATTAGTTAACCCATGGCATAGTTGGGTGGAGCAGAAACCTCAAACTACAAAACCGCAAAAATTAATACTTTGGAATGAAAGCAGGGTGCCTGTGATTCCAGGCTGGGTCTTTCCTGCACCCGATATCCTCATTGTAACCTGTAAGACCACAGAAGATTAGCGGTGGCCAACTAAAGTATATGCCTATTAAGACTGCTTGAAAACATAAATGAAAGAAAGGACACACATTGAAATATTGGAATTTGAATTGACACACATTGAAATACTGGAATTTGAATTTCTGGAGGGAAAAGACAAAAAACTAAAATAGTAGAAAAATAGGAAAAAAGGAGGAGTTTAAATTGATGCATAAAATATGTGGAGTTTTGAATAGAAAATAGCAGAGAAATATGCAAGGTATGATCAGAAAGTTAAATAACTATTTGACGATGATGCTGATAATACTGTAGGAAGTTTGAGAATCACGGATACAACACCTTTGAAAGTGGTAAAAGAGCTAGAGCAAACAAGGATCACTGACATAAACAAATGGTGGGGGATAACAACCCTAAAGAAATATTTAGGGGCATATTCTCAAGAATATGTGATAACCATCGCAAAAGTAACTTAGCGCAACTTTCAACATCGCAGACAATCGCATAAAAATGACCCTGTGTTAACTAAGTATTCACAACACAGCGGTACCATGCCATAGTCTCCAGATAACGCGCCAAATGACCGTGTTAAATTCAATGCCACATCGCAAAAATGCTAAACACGAACGTAAAAAAATCTGCGGTGAGGCCAATCGCGAAAACCAGCAACAGGCCTGCAATTCACACGCGTCAGACGGTCAAAATCACCATAAAAGTAGAAAAAAATATGACAAACAAATACCAAACAACAGCAAAGCACAATGGATCTTGTCAGCGCAAGTACGGAGGAGAATCAGAACCCCACAATCCCCCGGGAGGACCTGCCTGGGGCCTCGAGGTCAGGGAAGGCCAAGGAGAAGAAGAGTAGAAAGAAGCGGTTCAGTCCGCAGGAAACAGGATCCTGATAACCGAGGTGGTAGAACACCATAAACAACTGTTTGTCACCTTCACTGTGTCATTGGCAACCAGAAATGGACTGGGGCAGTCCATTGTTGACAAGTTGAATGCAGTGGGAGTGCTGAAGAGGACAATGGAAGAGGTCAAGAGGCGCTGGAATGATGCCAAGTGCAAAACCAAGCTGAAACTCACCACCAACCGGAAGGCAGCATTGCAGACTGGAGGTGGGAGTCCTGCGCTACAGGAGGAGCTGGACGATATGGAGGAAATGGTGTCCACAGTCATCAGTGGGGAGACGGTGGCAGGAGTTGGGGGACTGGACACTGCTCAACAGGGCTGGACACAACAGCACCAGGGTGAGTAACGACCAGGGACTAGGGGACGGGGGGATATGGGAACCATGCACACATGCACAATTGAACTGAGCACATCTGCAGACAAACCATGCCCCAGACCCCCAACTCCCAACAAGAGACCAATGTTCCCAAGTATGCAACATCTCAGCACTGTATAAGCACAGACGTCAAAGGCACATCGCATGAAAGGGAGAAGGGGCAGCACAATCAGAGTTGTAGGGGCAACGCCCCCGAAATGCTTCACACACACATTATAGGCATAGTACATCAATACTGACAACAATGTGGTACAAACCTCAATATGTCCACAACAGAACACAGGACACAACTGGTGCCGACTGGGTGTAGACACTGGCCAATCACAATTGGTATTGCAGGGAAATGTGAGTTGTCAATGCACAAGTACAAACTCACATCCGTGATGTTATCGAAATGTCCACTGTCCCCATCAAATAGGCCGCTCCTCCCAAACAGCCACAATGTACACAGTCATGCAGTCTGTATGAAAACATGTACTATATGACAGCGTACATGTGAACACAATGTTAAACTGCATCTCCCCTTTACATTGCAGTGGGAGAATCAACACCTCCTGCAGAGCAGCCCAACCCGCTCTTCTCTGATGATGAAGAGGACCACCACAGCTTCGACTCCGATGCCCTTCAACAGCTCCTGGAGAGCCTCTGCTGCCCACTTCCAGGAGAAGACAGCCCATTTGCTACAAAGAGACCCCACCCCTGCACAGACCAAGCAGCAGGCAGCACCCACCACCACGGCTGCCTCCCAGGACCCCCATGAAGAACACATGGCCTTCCAATGCTGTGTGTTGGGGTGCCAGGAGCAGCTGGTTGAACGGGTGCGGGTGGGCTTCGACCGCATGGCAGACAAACTAGATGCCATACGTGGATGTCTAAGTGCCATTAGGGACCACTCACAATCCCTAACGGACACCCAGTGTCCTCTCCATGCTATCCAGCAGACCATGGCTGACATTGCTGGAGCCCTACTCAGAGAATAGAACAACTGTCCAGTCAGAGTGGCTCTAGCAATGTCACACAGGAGTCGGGAAACATGCGGAGGTTAATGGAGACCATGGAGTGGGTGAATGCAGAAAGAGCGACTGCCACGGCTGCCCACCAGCGAATGATATCTGGGTTACTCTGTGACCTCAAGACCATCCTCATGGCATTGCTGCCCCAAGGCCTGGCGCTGATGCATGCTGCTGCTACCACTACATCCACATCTCCGCACCCTGAAGTGTCAGTGCCACACAGTGCAGCAGACATTCCAGCTCCGGCCTCTGTGGTATCACTGCCACACAGTGCAGGAGACAGAACACCACCACCCACATGTGAGGCACATGAAACCGCAGAGGATGAAGATGCAGATGAATCTGCCTTACTGGTAAGAAGGAAGCAGTAGCAATCATCTCCGCCACATGGCCTGTTTCTGCCCTCAGTCTGCATCATCACCTTCCACTGTCCCCCGATGCACTCTGCGACACTCAACTTGGACCTCGACATGGACTGCCATATTCTGTTTGATCACCAATGACACAGCAGTCAGACTGTGGACTGAACTCTTCCCTTTGGACTTGTCTTTCCCTGAAGGACTCTGGCTGGCCCTCCACGGGCCAACATCATCATGTGGGGTTTTCATGGCCCTGTACTGCTCCAGATGCAACACTCCACTGAATGTGCATTAAACATTCCTAATCTCACAGATGGTCATGTCTATGGTCTTTCAAGTGTTGAAGTATAGATGAATGTAGGCTCAGTGAATTCCTCTTACATCCATGTGGCTCATGTCATTGGACTGTAGGCATGAGGGCCCAGGGCCCTGCAACATCACATTCCCCAGCCCGGAGGTGACATGATGGGGTCCGCACCACAATACCCAAACATGCAGGGTCCATGACTTACGGGGCACAGACTTGGTGGCACCGTATACACTGCGGCCAGCAGAGGCACACCACCAATGGACGGTGACTTTTAGTGCACTGAGGTAGGGGTACCTTAAGTGCTGAGCGGGTGTGCAGCCTGCGATGATGCCCCGTCCGGGATGTCCAGACTGCTCAGGATTTGTGTGCCCTGCTGGACCACAGTGTAGGCCAGAGCCAGCAGGCAGCATAGGCCTTCCGCCATGTGGCATCGCCTCCTGGATCACAGAGTTAGTGGCACCTCAAGGGCTAAGCGGGTGTGCAGCCTGCAATGATGCTTGGTGCACTGGTAAGTACTCTGCCATGGCAAAATGAAGACCCAGAATCAAATGTGAGACCTGGTGGCCTGCGAAGCGGGGCTGCATGATGTGGAGGGTGCCATGGCTGTGGGCCCTGGGCTTGAGGCCTGGGTGCGCAGGGGCTGGCATGCACTGTTGAGCAGTGGGAGGAGCTGGGGTGCATCTGCCTGAGTGCGCAGGGGCGGACAGGCGATGATGTCGTATGCAATTGTATGTACTTTGCTATTCATTTATCTGAACTTTGTTTCAGATGACGGATCTGTTTCAGATGTGAGACCTGGTGAACTGCACTATATACCAGCACGTGGTAGGAGACACACCGTGTCAGCTGGCGAGCAATGAGGCCTGGGTATGCAGTGTCAGCACTCTCTACCCCTGTCCATCTCTACTGTTATCTGTGTCTCTCTCCCCATCTCTGTCTGTCTTTCTCTCTCTCCCCCTCTCTGTCCGTCTTTCTCTCTCTCCCTCTCTTTCTCTCCTTCTGTATCTCTCTCTCTCCTTCGCTCTCTCTCTGTCCTTTGATGAACGCAAGTCACACCTTCTCATCAGGGTTTTTGTCTTGTAGGCTGTGACCTAGAGATTGTCCTGAGGAGAGCTGCCATGTGTCTTCATTTCTGTTCTGTGTTTATTTGAATACATTTACGGTTGTTAATTCGAAGGTAAATGTATGATGCTCATTTCTGTGATGACACATGCATGTCACCAAATGTGATTGTGCGACATCAGGCTGATTATTTGGTACATGTTTTGTGTAGTTGATGTGATATGTCTTTGCCGGGGGTGAGTGCCCGGGGAGCAGGGGGTCCTGGGGGTGGTGGCAGTGGGTGTTGTGGCCCTGTTCGGGCTCCCAGCTGCATGATCGTTGGATCCATGGCATCTGTTGCCCTTCATGTGTTGCGCTGGGCTGGGCTCCCTTTTGTGGTGCAGGCTGCGGTCCGACTTTACACCAGGTGAGAGCATGTGTTAGTTTTCTGCTGCGTTATCACCTGTTTTGGGTTCTTATTGCCGACCTGGCTGGTTGTTGAGAATGTTGCGGAGTGGTATTGTCGCAGCTTTTGGCACGGGAACGCCTACTCTGCATCTCATTAGCGATAGTTATGGCGGTCATCTGCGGCAATGTTTTTTGCGGCTGCTATCACAGGTGATATGGGCTGTTAGCACCAGCTTGTGAATGGGGCGATAAATGTATCCCCACTTTGCCTGCGATAAAGTGCTGTTAACTCGGCGATAAGTCCTTGAGAATATGCCCCATTTAGACTGCAAAAGAATACCAAGAGGTCTACACATATTTGTGCTTCCAACTTTGAGTGATTTAGATCCTGATCTTTTAAAACAATGGCAGGATGACACAACGGAATGTTTCAGCAAGCTTATCCACACGTTAATTCAGCATGCAGTAGGAAGGTTATCAAAAGCCATTAAACAAATCAAAGAATTGAAGAAAGCCTTAAAAAATGTGGAGGAGAAAGAAGACATTAAAAATGCGCTGTTGAATTTGGAGAATAAGATGGAAAAACATTGAACAGGAGGTGGTAACTAAGAAAGTCAAGAAATGTAATTGTGCCAAGAGAGACTATGCAGCAGGTATGATTTATTCTGATGTAGCGCAAAATCCATATTGATTTGTGGGGGTGCATTCTAACCACACGTGTAGAACGCATCCGTATATAATCTTTTGTCGTGTTAACCTAGTATTAGGCTATTGTAATTTAATAACATAAAAGTGATGTGTTTAGGCCAATATGTAGAATAGGTGAAGAATTAATGTGGAAAATCAAATGTTACTAGGAGTAACACTAACAGAAACACTTGTGTTGTGCAACTGACAACCATTTATTATTGATTGTGTTTATTAATCATGTAATTTCGTATATAGATAGCAATATTAACCGAATTCCTATGTAATTTTGTAAAGCTCATACTCCATTTTTCTTATGTTAGCGGAATCTTGTAGGCCTGAAATTCATTTTCCCTGCAAACTATTGCATTAAAATGAATAATTTTAATTTCATGTGCACAAGAGCATCTTAGAATTAGCTGCGACTCTGTAGCTTCATGCTGCCTTGTACATTCAACTGGAGGGACTTCTAAGGATGATTCCACATGCTGACACCTTTACCTATCTTGCCCCTAAGAATGCTTGAGTTGGGATGTCACACTAGTGTGGGGACAGATTAATGCTTTATTTTCATCAACCCTCAATGCAAGGGAAATTGGACTCGTGATTTCTGATTTTTTTCATTCTATTTCTTGACCTAATTTTCATGTGCATATTGCACTGGTTCGACTTTGTCCGTAGATTTGGTTTTATTTTGTATTTTGGTTCCGATGTATTTTTACACCCTCATCATGAGGTGTCTGTATGTCCAGTTATTTTTGGCTTTGTAATAAATTAACTAACCTTACTTAGTGGTCTGTGGTTACTAGGGTTCTAGAGACACTGCGATTGAAAAGATTGATATTGCTAGCGACTTCTCACCCCTCCGCGCTTTCATGCTGAGAAAAAGCACCATCGACTAGAGGTTCTAGAACAGATCTAGAACGTACAGGCCCGGCCCCTTCAATACCTTTGCCAGAAAATTCTGTCACCTCTATACAAGACAATAGCATATGCAAAGAAGATTGGAGCAATGGCAGCTGCATCTAGTGTTGAGCTTCAAAATCAGTTTGGGGGACGAGGACCCCATTTCTCAGATTAGACGTCTCGGCGGGTAATGAGGCTTTATCAAATGAGCACCAGACAAGGTGGAAGGGGAAAAGTGAAAAAAGAACAAGAAATCCCCCCAAAACAAAAAGGTCAAAGGGGAGAAAAAGAAGTTGGGGAGTAAGAAACAAAAATCAATAAAGCAAGAAAAGATCAATAGTTTAATTGTCCATCTCTCAACTAAAACACTGAATGAACATTATGTCACACTTTTGAATAAAGGATTGAGCTTCTGCACAAACTCCAGATTTAATCTTGTAAATGCAAGGATAGATCTCCATACATTTTCATGGAAGATCAAATTAAAAAAATTAATTGCACAAAAACAGCAAAGAAAAAAGAAGGAGGAATGTAGACCAGTTTGATCAGAGATAATGGTAAGAAAACGAATCAATTAACAGTCTAGAAATGTAAGCCTTATGGGTACATATGGCTGTAGTGGATGCCATATCAGTTCGAAAACTATGTGAGCATTTGAAAATCACCATGGATGAAACACTAAGGAGTGGTTGCAAATTGAAGTCCAAATTCTTCCCCCAACTCCCTGCAGGAAATAAACTTTATTTATTTCAGGAGCTCATGCATGAAGGAAAACCAACCTTATAATATGACAAAAGAAGAGTGGGCAACACTGTCAGACTTACAACAAGACAGTGGAGTTATAATAGAAACTACTGATGGAATTGAGGCATGTAGCTATTTCTTGCAGACTCGATCTGCTTCACTCCTGGAACACTCCACAATGCTGATAGAAATAATAGAATGCTGCCTCCGCCACAATGTTTTTTTATTCAACAATAAGTACTACCTGCAGGTGAAGAGAACCACCAAGGGTACTTAATTTGCACGACCTATGCAAATCTACCAATGGGGAGATGGGAGGTGGAGACAGCATGAAGAAAACAAAACAAATGGAATATGGAGCGGATAGTCTTGTGGGTTGGTTTCATAGACAATTTATTTTAATTGGGAAGGTGAAAAATCTGATGATGAGTATTTTGTGAAATCACTGAAAAATAAATTGAATCTCAAATAAACCTTTGATATTCAAGATAAAGAAATTATTTATTTGGATTTACATCAAAAAAGAAAATTATGTACACAATTATACAGGAAGCCCTCTAGCACAACCAGCATTTTACATGATAACGGTAGAAACCCAAAATAATTGAAATGGAGGGTTCCTTATGAGGAGTTCCACAAAGCCAGGCAGAGAAGCTCAGAGGAACCTATATTTGATCAACAAGCCATAGAGATGTACATTTTGGAGTCAAACATTACTACAAATTGGTTAACAAATAAAAGCAAGAAGAAAGGATTTTGGAAATGCCCCAAATGCAAAGCTTGTGTACATGCTTTTATAATCTCTTGATTTTGCTAGTTTTTTTCATGCTCTAAAGTTAACACTTGTACTTCCACAAAAATAATTCTTATAATGATTTTAATCTCCAAGTTCTAAGTTCATGATTGTCAGTATTTCTGAATTTATTAAGTTCCCCTTGATAAGGTCTCCATTCAGGCTGAAAGCCTTCCTGTCCTTCTCCTTCTGAATTCTTTTTATGGAAGTACAAGTGTTAACTTTAGAAGATGAAAAAAAGAATAGCAAAATCAAGAGACTATAAAACCCCTGAAGAAGTGCAGTGAAGCGCGAAACACGTGTTGGCTTTGTACAGACTGCGGCTATGTTTTGGCTGCTTAAGAAAAATAAATAACACCAAAAAGAAATGAACTAAGAAGATTTGATTTTTATTGATGTCTTATGTGTGTATAGCTCAGTGATGGTTTTTGATATACTAATATAAAAAATACTGGTGGGGACCAGTATCTGAGATGCGTGAAGCGACTGGCGATCGCCAGTAGGTAGTTATAGTTAGGGCCTAGTTTCCATAGGAAAAGCAGTTTTTAATTTTGTTATAACTTTGGCGCTGTTTCACCAATCTGCATGAAATATTGTCAAAAATGTGTCACAGTGAGTACTATTGATTGGGGAAGTTTGTGGGGTGATCTGTGCAGTGGGGACCGAGACTTTGGGGTGTGAAATAAGGTTGCGTTTGTAATAATAATTCCCATAGGAACCTTTAGCCACTTCTACAACACGAACCACTAAACGGACTTACACCAAATTTGGTGTAAATCCGTATAGAGGTTTTTGAGAAATGTAAGTTTAAAATTAAAGTGATATTTCTGGCCATGGATATTTCACAGTGGTTTCATGATGAATCACGAATGCACACACCAAAGGGAATGCTCTGATTGGCTGGACACAACCTGAATAGAAAGTTGTGGCCACCATTTTATCTATCAGGAAGGATTCCCGGGGCTGAAAATCTGTGTGAAAGCCCACATAAGGGGTCAGGGTGAAGATACTCTGACCGTTGAGAAATGGAGGTGTCAGTGACAGTAGTTATATGTTTAAAATAGTTTCTTTTTAATTGAGGGCAATATTTGCGACAACACTGTGACTGCAAGTGTGGCCCCCCATTTACCATCGCGGGGACATTTCAACTATCAATGTCTTCGCAAATATTGGTGAAAATATTCAAAAACAGTCAATGAATTATTAGTGTGCATTGTTAAAGAGATATCCATAAATGTTTTTATAGAGTTATTTATATAGTGAGTTATCTAATGTGATAGTTAGAATAAATTATATAGTTTTCATTTTTTAATGTGGTGGATGTCACCACGGGGATCGTGATGAGCAACGTCATTGTGATCGCCGGTCTCACTGCGAAATTGGTAAATTGTTTTTAGAGATGGTTGTTCTAGAAATACACTAGAAAAACGTGAGTTTGAAGTGTACAGTAATGCACCGCTAGTATGTAAAATAGTGTAATGTGCGTGCATATATGTGTTTTCGCTTTATGGAAAAGGCACAATTGTCAAGGTCAACATGTCATCGCAACTTCCAGAATAACTGTGAAAACGGAAAATAGGTCTGAAATATGGTTTTTATAGACACTTAGTACAAAAGTATGATTTTAAACATGCTTTGAAAGAAGTATGAATATAGGAACATGTGTAGGGCAATGTTCATAATGGATTTTTTTGACAAATTATTTTTGGATGTGTTGGTGGTCATTGGAAGTCTGCTTTTGAATTCCTTTTTCACTACGTGTCTTTCAGGATCACGAAGTCATCGCAAATATAAAAAATGTACATAAAAAAACAAAGCTTATTAACCCATTGAAGCAAATACAGGCTTATAAAAATACCCCTTATAAAGCCATTTTAGACAATACAATTTAAAAACCTTAAACATTCAATAAGAAATCATAGGTTACAAGGATGTTATAGATGGGAAATAGAATTTGAAAAACCATAGAAATTCACTTAAAAATTCAAAGGTTACAGGGACATTATGGTGAGGATTTAGCATTTAAAAAAACCTTAGAAATTCAGTGAAAAGAACAAAGGTTACAGAAACGTTATAGTTAGGCTGATATTTCACTCAAACAAAACCAGAGAAATTCAGCAGTTATAGTTAGCTGCGCTAACTATAACTCGCGCCCCTGCAGTGCACGGGTTCTGACAACTGGAATGCATTCCGACCGGAATGCATGCTCTCATTGTAATGAGCTGAGGTGCAGTTCATTTCTGCACCCAGTGGCAGGCTCCTCAAGGGGCTTGCCACTGGTTGCAGGGATCAACAGGGGGGCACCATATAGAGGCCTTGCACTCATTGAGGCACTGCTTAGGGACCCCAAAGTCAGATTCCCTCAGCCTTTCTGTGTCGGAAAGGCTGGCACAGAGAGGCTGTAGGAAGCCACCATCATAATCCCTCGGAAAGAGCCGCCATTGGGATTACTGGCCCCTTTCCGAATGGCAAACGTGCTTTCAGAGCCTGTCGGAAGACATTTGGAAAGCCGTACGGATTCCTTTCCACCCAATCACATCATAATAGGTCTGTCGGAAAGGAATCCGAACAAGACATTTCGATGCAGTAGGAGCCGTTTCTGACTGCATCGAAATTGGCCCCTTAGTTGCAAAGGAATGAGTACAATAAACATAAATCTATATTTATTATGCACATTGATATATATATATGTATATGAATAAGTACATGTATGTGTATATACAACTTAAACTTACTTGTGATGTAAATAATTCCTCCAGACCAATAATAAAGAAAGAAAAAGAAAACTTCACTTACTAATCCCACTACCTTTTTAACAGGGTCCTCTTCGTGGTCGACTGTATCAGCCCTGTGGTGTGTCACCTGACATTGGGTGATAGAAACCCTGCAAGGGTGGCAGATTTGGACCCTGCCGATCCCACCACCTGCTGAAAGTGTGAGGCGAGGTGGCGCTGTTCATGCACTATTAACGCTGTCAGCTGTACCTCACTAAAAAATGTGTTGTGGAGTTACCTCCTCATGTCTCTGTCAAAGCTGGCATAACTTAAGTAACAGGGTAGGAACATGAAAATAAAAGCACCTGGGCAGTTAAAAGGGAAACAAAAAGAGAAAATAAAGATGAAAAATAGGGTAAGGATGGACAATAATGGGGTGTCGGGACTTGGCATCAGGGAAATACAGTTAAGCAGGAGCATGGTGGACTACACAAAATGGATGTGTGCTTGTGCAATGTAGCTTGCCGTTTTGCACTATTGCGCTATTGCTTGAATGCAAAATCATTGGTATCATTTTTTAACTTGAGCCACTGGAGATACATTACACTGAAATGTGCGCTATCTTTTAGTAAATTCTAAAACTTTCACACACACCTAGATAAGACCTCACACATACTCAAGGAACCTGTCATTATCGAATCACTGTCCTGGCTTTACAAGAGGTGAACAAACACTGTAAGCACTTATTAGGGGATGAAGATGCCCAGGTTCCAAATAACATAATTGGGACCAAGAACCTCATCTAGGAAAGACTGAGCTTGACTATGATATTCTTAGACCTGCAAACACTCATGTGGCCTTCAAAAATCCATGCATCAATTGGCATTGCGATAACTTTCTCTCGGCAAGCTCAACCCCCTCATCACTGCGACACACTCCTCCAACCCAGTAAACCTGTGCCACCAGGGAGGGGTTAGGCAGAGAAGTGCTGGTCAACTGATGCAGGCACTTGAGGCATGGCGCTTGCTGCTGCACTTTAAAGTGGTAGCCTGCTGACCCGCTGGAGCCCTAGAGATGAAATAGATAAATCCAGTTACAGTTTCGCTGATATCATTGAGTCTTTGCTAGTTTGATTATTGGGCCTGGTGTAGTTGTGCTTTATTGAACTGATTGATTTGATGAAGCTGCTTATAAGTTATAATTCACTCCTTGAGACCCGTAGACCCAAAGATTGGTACCTTGCATACACTTATCCTTGGATGATTCTTTGATCAGGATATAAATATGTTGAGAAGGTTTTGTTGTTCCCACATACAGATCAGAAATGTCGATGTTGGCCGTTGCTGTTATTAAGGGCACTCAACTGCTCCTAAGTTGGATGCTTTGCTATTCGGTTTGAGTAAATTTAGTTGTTAAGACAGCAGACCATTTTATATATACATTTTCTGATACATTGTTTAATTGTCCTCTGTTTTGTGTATCTACATGCGTGTGTTTGGGCTTACACAATCATAAACTATATGTTATCACACAATATTAAATATCAAGAATTTTTATTAACTCTCATCTAGGCAATTTTTTATACATGGTCTGTTCATTGTATGTAAATTGATGTATTCATTGCATAATGTTCTTCTTTGAAAGCAACACTATGTATTGATAGAGGCCGAGAAGAGCAGCACAGATGCTGCTTAAGCCCGAGCCCTGTAAATGGCAATGCACCCTCTATGCACATGGTACGCTGCTGCCCACAGCCATATTTGCATTACAATCCTCACTGCTGCTGTTTGTACCAGTAGTGTGCATTGAGGAATAGTGTTCCTGGAGAAGACTTCCTCTACATATGGGCATTCTTTCCTCCAAATGTAAAAGGGCAGAATGCTGTTACTCACAGAGAAGCCTGATGGTTGAACTGGGCTTACTAACTGCCTAACACTGTAGTGGGAACACAAAATATATGAACACAACAGCAGACCAATGGATGAAACAGCTGGTTGAAGGCACATTAATTATAATATACTAATATATTTGGCCCTTTTTGGGTAAAGTTCCTTAAACTTTTTGCCTTCCTCCTAGACCTTTTTCTGACATTGTGTTGCCGAGTTAGATGCTTTGGACACTTTGCCACTGCTGATCAGTGTCAAAGTGCAAGTGCTCCCTGTATAAAGTGTTATGGTAATTGGCTACCCATAATTGGTATGTTTGTCTTACTAGTAAAGCTCCTAGTAAAGTGCACTATGTGTTTCAGGGCTGGTCATGGAAATGCTACTAGTGGACCTGCAGCACTAATTGTGCCACCCCACAAGTAGCCATAAAAAGAGATCTCAGGCCTGCCAGTGCAGTGCCTGTATGGAGTTTGTTAACTGCCTTGTTGTCCTGATAATTGCACCCACTTAGCATCCACTTGCCAGGCATTACCCCTCCCTTTTTATGCACATCAGACACCCCTATCGTAGGCCCACGGTACCCCCCTGGGCAGGGTGCAGTGTATGTGAATGGTAGGAGATGTACTGAGGTGTGTACCATGTCCTGACTGTGTAATACTGCCAAATTCGTTTTTCACTGTTGCAAGGCCATCTTGCACAATGGACGGAATGGGAAATGCTGTGTCACATGTTTCCAGCATATTTCCCATAGGAATAAGATGAAGAGATGGAGTTTAGTGTGCCTGAACTCAGAATTTAATAACACATCTTTTTGTGAAGAAGGTTTTTGACAGTCCCCATCCCAATTCCCCAAATCAGAAAAATCATTCTGAAGAAGCTGCATAATAAATGCTCTCGGGTCCGACCCTTCCTCCCCCTTAGGGACACCAAACAGCCTTAATTTCTGACACCACTGGCGATTCTCCAAATCTTCTATTAGCTCCATAGCTGTAATGCTGTCCTCATGCATCCACAGCAAACTAGCCATTTTGGTGGTAGTCTCCTCGGTAGTTGCAACCCTCTGTTGCAATTCCATAATGTCGCTCGTAAGTGTCCCCACCTTAGTATTCGCCTCCTTAAGTGATTGCTGGATGCCGTAGTTATCGGCTCTAGCCTGAGCATAATAATCCTAGGTCTCTGCTCTCTGATCACTTAAATCCTGGAGGATTAAGGAAAGTGATACCTGCTTTGATTCTTGCATTTTCTCCAGAGGATCTTCCCCCCCTGTCTGTTGCAGCGCCTGTAATATTTTACAAGGAGTACTAGGTGCATTCTTCGCGCCTACTTCAATCATTCCCATGTTACCCTCAGATTCTAGTGAGCTGGCACCTGATAGACGCAATATTATTGTCCTGACCCCCCCTTTGCTTGAACCCAGCGTCGAAGAGGGTTATCCACAGAGAAGTCTTTGGCACGTAATGAAACTATATTCTTGCAACCATTATTCAATTTCTTTGTGCCTTTCATTACCTTAAGTCTAGTATTTTTCTTTTTTTACGGACAATTTAGGCACCGGGGAAGTAGTATATTTCTTAAATTCTTGTTGAAGAGCCTTAGTTGCTGGAATATCTAATGCTATTATAACACTATCTCCATCAGTTTCAAAGCCCCTACTTGAAGCATAAGAGACGGGGCTCGTAGCAGGAGTTGTTACGCTACAATCATCAGTGCTCTCTAATTTCTGATCCATAGCAGACTGGTAATCAGATGCTGTTTTTTCCCTCTCCTGTGTACCATGTTCCTTTCCATACACTTTGATAGCAGCAAATTGCACATTTTTACCCAGCCCTTCCTCCATAGAATTCCCCGCTATCTGGGGATCCTTTATTCCCAACAGTAAAATAAGCCCTTTGGTTTGTTCATTATTCTCCACTTCAGCCCCAGAGACATTATCTACTTTATCTGGAATCCCATCTGCTTGTGCTTAACGATCAGGTATACTACTTTGACTAAGATTAAGAGGCTCCACACCATAAGAGTTATTCTTATTACTACCGTGCTTTGCTGGAATCGCCTCAAGAATGGCTTCAGCTATATTGTTGCTACTAGAGAGTTCGGAGGCTGCGCCTGCTACCAGAAATTCCTCTGCCTTGCCTGATTGCAGAAACGGTAGTACTGGCTTTCCCACTTTTGGGCATGTTCTGGCGGAGTTACCTCCCTGAAGCAGCTGTGTATCCTCCACTCCGGCATCCTGTGTGAAGCCTCCCCGTCAGATAAACTCGCCGGTGGACGCCCTGCTCATGCCATTCTGATCATCTTTGGTGGAGCAATGCTCTCTACGCAGCTCGAAGGTGACCTGGCCATTAACCTCAGTAAGCTAGTCATCAAGCAGCGTCCAGCCACCCAGCGAGTGCTCCAAAAAGCGCGTACCTGCACCCTGACACTGACCGCTGCCTGCATTCACCTCGTCCGGCCAGGCAAGGCAACACCCATGGTGAGTTTAAAAGTACCGCTCTTCACAAGATCTCCGGCTTTTGATCTGGAGTACAGCTCCGGTTCCCTCAGCTTCTAAATATGCTCAGGAATGCACCAGCCAGTGCATTACATCAAACACAAGCCAATTCAGCTGTTTCTTGGTGTGAGGGCTCGGGAGTTCTGCCGTGAGTTTGCTCTCCTGGACGGTGTTATTCCACCATTTTGCTCCTCCCCTACCACCTCTTGGCCTGCTAGTTGCAAATGGTGCATAGGCTTCCATTGGTTAAGAATAAACAGGGGTCTTGCTACCCAAGGCCATTTTCGATTTTTGTGGGGAATTTCTTGCCTTGGCAGGCTGTATCTTTAAAAGCCCGCCCTAGTTCTCATGTGACTGTCGATTCTTATACTATTGTCATACGATCTGACCGCTGCAAATTGACTATGGACAGATGGTGGAAGTTACGCCAATTGATCGATTCGCTTAAACCCACTGGGGCACAGTTTTTTTTTACAGGAACCTGCACGTTTGAAAGTGCTGCGTTGGGGTCAATCATATTTTTTTGACCGAACAGGAGGCAAAAGAAGCAATTGGCAGATGGCAAAAAGAGATTCCAGATACTATTTAGATTGTTTTGATCTGGACTGGCAGTAGGATATAGTTAAAAATGGAGGAGGAGGGTGGGAGAGGGGGTTTAGATACAAAGTATTTATTTCTGTTTTTTGCCTTCTCTCTTCATTCCGTTCTTCCACCCTTTATCTCTCGGTTGCTTCCCTCTTATTATCTCTTTCTTACTTTTTTTCTATCCTTTATTGGGCTCGGTTTCTATTGGAAAACAAAATGGGCTTTTGAATAATGGGTGTGGGTCAGCTTGGGAGCTACTGTGCGGAACATTGTCTCCAGGAGCTGCCAATCAGCGGCAGCTGGTAGGAGGGGAGGATTCCTCCTCTACAATACAGGGAGGAGGGTGGTGTGTCTAAGGGGGGAGGGGTTGGGAGGGGGATTTTTGAGGGGCAGAAAAAAGTCAACAAGGGGATATATAAGAAAACGAGAGGTAAATTTGTAAAAAGAACACATCAAAATGGAATAAGCAAGGAAGTGAGGGGCATTTGGGGTTGGGTAGTACTAAACTGAAAAGGAAAAAAAGTTTTTTTCATGGATCGGATTAAGTGACTTACTTAGAATGTCGCAGGCCTTAATAGTAGAATTAAGCCACAACTTGTTTAAGAGGAGTTGAAAATGTATAATCCCCAATTAGTTTTGTCAACAGAGACACATCTATCATATAAAGATTGCAGCCTTTTTAATCTGTTGTGGTACGAGAATGTAGTATGCACAACTAAAGGAACATCAACAAGGGGAACTGCTAAATTAAAACATAAACGGTTCACGTGCACAATTCTTAAAATATTGGCTGACCAGAGGGGCAGATAGGCAATTGTACAATTAGGAATCTGTGGTAAGAAATATGTTTTTTGTTCACTATGAGGCCCCAACATTGACATTCCCTCTGTCCTTCATGCTCTGAAAATGGAAATGTTAAATTGGGAGGGGGAGCAGGTCGTAATGGGGGATTTTAATTGTGTGATGAACAATAGTATAGATACAACTAGACAAGGGCCTACTCATAGAATGCGGAAGACTCGTGCAGCAATTGTAGAATTAGGCGGCTTCAATCTATTAAAGATGCTTGGAGACATTTAAAACCAACTGCTCCAGTGTACACGTATTATTCTGCTCCACATCGATTGTATTCTATAATAGATATGGCATGGGTGTCTGACTACCTGATGATGTCATCAGATATAGGAGTTTGCCCACGAGTCACTCCGGATCATAATCCCATATTACTATCATTTAGGCTAGAACCCAAAGGCAAGATATTCAGACCTTTCCAACATATTTGCTTATAGATAATGGCTATTTAGATAATACCAGGAGAACATAGGTACAGCCTAGATACCTATGGTTTGGGATACTATGACGGCAGTAGTAAGAGGTATGACTCAGCAATTTGTATGCCATTAGAATAAAGTTAGGGAAATGGCAAAGAAAGAGGCTATCCAAGCAGTACGTAAAGCTGAAGAACTACACTCAGCGGAGGTTTTATCAGGCACTAATGATCAGGAATAACTCCTTCTTTTGTTGATGGATGCAAGATTGGCTGTAAGGAAGACATTCAAGGAAAAAAATGCGGCTAGGTTCCATAAGTCTTGTTTCGCACAATATGAATATGGGGAGCAAATAGGCAGGGTTTTGGCTTACAAAGTGGCAGAGGATAGAGCTAATACTCAAATAAGAAACATAAAGAGTGCAAATGGCACCCTGTATTCTAACCCACAGGAGATCCTGAAACAATTTTCCACATTTTATAAGGAGTTATATACTCCAACGATAGGTCCGGAAGAGGAGGATATATGGTGGTACCTTCAGGTTAGAACTTTTCCAATAGTGAGCGAAGAGGCATCTGCTTTATTGGAGAGGGAAGTTATGAGGGAAGAAAAAGATCTGGCAACATCTTCCCTACCATCTGGAAAGGCAGCTGGAGAAGATTCTATACCCATTGAATTTTATAAACTTTTTAAAGACATCTTAGCTCCATTATTTAGACTAGTTAGGCAGAGCATAGGCGCTACGGGAAAGGTACCAGAATCATGAAATTTTACACAAATGGTTTTCTTTCTTAAAAAAGGTAAGCCATCTGATGAGTTTGACTCTTATCGGACAATTTCGCTTATTAACGTAGATGCTAAAATCTTTGCGAAGATTTTTGCAAATCGTCTGCCGCTAGTCATGCCTGGATTGGTATCTTCTCATCAACACGGTTTTATCCAAAGTAGGGACAACACTACAGCGCACATCAATGTGGCAGTGGGGGCTTTTGATATGGCTGGAAAGATGGCAAATCCCTTGGGTATGATTCTTTTAGACGCTGAGAAGGCCTTCAATAGAGTGGGATGGGATTTTTTATGGGCCGTACTTCATATGTTTTGAGTGAAAGGGCAATTTAAACGAGGATACAAGCTATGTATAATAAGCTCCAAGCTAAATTATAATATTTAGGCTTGCAGTCAACAATTTTTCTGATTCTCTGTGGAACTAGGCAGGGGTGTCCCTTTCGCCTTTATTGTTTGCTTTATATATTGAGCCATTTATTTATGCTTTACAATCTAACCCCCAAATTCTGCCACTTCTGTCAAGTGATGCATCCCTTAAGACTATCGCTTACGCAGATGATAGTGCGGTTTTTTCAATTGAACCAGCCGAAACTATTAAGGGTATCTAGGATGAAGCACTTAAGTTTGGCTTTGTTTCAGGGTATACATATAACGTTAAGAAAACACAAATGCTACTTAATTTTAAAACGGTGAAACGAATTTTAGGTGTATGCTCTGTGGCCACTTATTTGGGGGCCAGGCTGTCTGCGCAGTTAAATAAGATATTTTCTCTAAACTATGATTCTTTATCGAAGGATACAGTTAAAGTATTAAGGAAGTGGCATAAACTTCCTATAGGTATTATAGGACGTTCCAATATTATAAAGATGAAGATTCTTGTCAAGTTTTAATATTTATTTAGATCTATTCCTTTGCGGGTTCCGAATTTGTTTTTTAAGAAACTAGAAGGTGTGCTGGATAATTTTATCTGGGGTTGTAGAAAAGCCAGACGGGCTATTGATCTGTTAAAGCTACCATATGAACAGGGAAATCTTGACTTTCCTGACTTCAAGAAATATTTCTAGGCTGCTTTTGCTGGGTGTTTTCGCAGTTTTTTAAATCCTGAGTTTAACATTTTTTTCAACCAATTTATTTTTTGAGAGGGCAGCAATATGTACTTATACAGGATTAATGACCCAAATTATTTTAAAAGAGTCAAGTTTAAGACCATAAGGGATAGATCATTTATATGGCGTGCTATATTCACAAGATGCAATTTGTCATTGTACCATGATGGGCTCCCCTTATGGGATAACCCGATACTCCCGGATATATTTCAGGGTGTTGTTGGCAAACGTTGGGCCACGTATGGGATTACCTGCTTGGGAGATCTTTATGACCATAATGGCTTTGTTCCTTTTAAGAACTTGCAGATGCAGTATAAACTGTCTGATTGTATGGTCTTAAAATATTTACAGATTAGGGACTATTTGGTGAGGTATTTAAACTTGACTAAATTATCTAGCGCTGAAATTTGGGATTGTCTGTATAGTGAGAAGGTAAAATCTGTTATAATCCAAATGTATAAATGCATCCCAAACTCTAGGCAAATCAATTTTGAAAGACTGGCAGATCGTTGGAGTAAGACTATAGGGATGGAAGTAACACCTACCGTTATTCAACAATCATTAAGCACTATAAAGGAGTCAGTGCACTCCATTAATATGCAATTTTAGCAATTTCGCACCATATGCTTGTGGTACTACACGGCCGCAAATAATTACTAAATGGTCTACGTCTGTTTGGGGTAGCAATCGGACAAAATGCGCTAGGTGTTATTTGTTTGCAGCTAGCATTATACATATGCTTGCAACTTGTCCTGATTTAGCAACGTATTGGCAGAAGATTAGCCACATTTTTTCTCAAAGTTTGGGGATAGAAACATCAGTGACTGTCATAGAAATTATGATGGGTCTTAAGATAGTGAGTCATCAACTCACCCGGCTAGCCTCATTATTGTTGGTTACTGCTAGACTGACAATTGCTCCGGTATGGATTTCTTCTAAACCACCTTCTATAAATGATTGGTGGATGTTGGTTAAAGAAACGTACAAGATGGAAATAGCCTTAGCTAGGGCAAGGGGCTCTTGTTCTATGATGGAGTTGTAGGCAATATGGGTCTTTTATTTTAGATACATTTGGATAATTTGGAACAATTGTTTTTTGTATTTATTATTTGTGATATTGATAACTGTCAGGCTTTGATGATTTTGTATTTTGTTGCTGAAATGTTGCTTATATGTTGCTTATTTGTGATTGCTTAAAGTTATTCAATTTTGCTTTGATGTAGTTTTCTTTTGTTTAGGGAACATTGTGTAAAATTTGTGCCCCGCTTGTTGACAATAAAGTTTTTTTTTTAAAAAGATGGTTTTTAAATTGTGTGTTTAGAAACCATGCTTTTAGAACTGGCTGCTTTCTTGTCCCAACCATCCTGCATGCCTCTGCCTGGTTGTTTATTGACTGTTTGGGTTTGGATGTGACAGGGTCTGGTAAGTGTCCTGACACCAGGGAGGAGTAGGTGAGACAGCAACAGGCTGGCCTGCATTTGGTGTGGTGGGAGGAGTAGCCCCTTTGATGCGAAGAGGGCTGTGCTGCTGCCACAAAAGAATGGCTCCACCTCCTGCAGAGTGTCAGAGGCCCAGACCCTCAATATCAAAGAAAGAGGTATGTACTGGCAGGAAGTGACCCAGAACTGGTTTGGACCAGGCAAAGAGCCCCCTGAACACAAAGACTTCAAAGGCATTTAGGTATATAAATGTGAGAGCTGAAACCCCTGAACTCAAGACTGAACTCAAGCCTGAAAAAGGATTGAAACTACTCTGTGATCAAGAGGAACCTCTGCCAAAGAAGAACAGCTGAAGAGACTGAAGAGAAGGACTGCCCTTGCTGTGTGCTCTGGGGCTGGCCTGCAGTTTGCTGATTTTACTAAGGAGAGGACAAGGGACTTTGCTGTGCTCTGTCCTCCTGCTTGAAAGGACTTTGCTGTGTGCTGTGTCCTGAAGTAACTTGTCTCCAAGGGCCCGAGAAACTCAGGAACATCACAGTTTCCAAGTGTGTCTCAGCGACGCTGTGTGCGTGTACTTTTTGCAGCCTGAGACCTTCATGAGAATTGCCCCATGACCGTGTGCCCCGCAGCAGTCCTGCACTCTACTTCGATTGACCGCGTGACCAGAAGTGCTGTGATTGTATTGCCATCAGCCTGGACCGTCGTCCCGAGGGGGAGCCGTGAGAAATCACCACCGCCAGCCTGAGCCTGCCTTTGCCAAGGAGAGACCTTTGAATCGTCACCATTGTGGATCCGAGGTCCTTTGCCCAAGAACAACTAAGTTGTGCCGGGAACCGATCAGCTGCGAGGCCGTCGCCTGGTAGCCCGACTCTCACTGTGTGGAGCAGCCAAAGCCAACCTGAAGCTGCACAGCGTGACGTCCAAGCCGCTAGGAGAAGAGAGAGAGACTGCACCCCCCCAGGTAATGCTCAGCGAATGTGCCTGTGTCGCCGCCTGGGGCAGAGTGCCTGCTACGAGAGACCACTCTCGGCCTTTCCCATCTTTGCTGCATGAGCCTCCGCTCAAGTCAAAATCACAGCCCGTACTTGGAGAGGAGTGGCAGTACCGGGATCGGATTGTGGAGCTGCACTTTGTTTCCTTCATAACAGTATTCGGGGCATATTTTGGCATTATTACTTGCTTTACAAACCGCATTAGTACTTGCATTAAGGACTGTCTTATTTGTACATTACGAACTGCATTACTAACTGCATAGCATTGCATTAGGACTGCATTTGATCATCGTGAACTGTTCATGAATACCACAAAAACCTACAAGTGATTGTTGGCCTAATAACAGGCACAGTGAAATATTACGATTAGGCATATGCAGGATATTTTTATCGTTTGGCCTCATTGTATTTCTTTTTGATAAAGATACCTCTATTTTCCTAAATCAGAGTGGTGTCCATTTGATGCGTTATCACTGTGTTACTTGGAGTGTGGTTGCAAATACTTTACACATTGCCTTGGAGATAAGCCTGACGGCTCGTGCCAAGCTACCGGAGGGTGAGCAGGGGTTATCTAAGAGGGTGTCCCTCCTTTCTCTGACTAGAAGCAAGGGCCCCTATTAGGACTAAGGTACCTACCTCAGCCAACTAGAGACCCCCAGGTCTAACACTCTCATCTAGACAATTTTTGATTGATGTTCTGTTCATTGTATGTAAATTGATGTATTCATTGCATAATGTTTTTCTTTGGAAGGACTTTGTATTGATAGAGGCTGAGATGCGCAGCACCATTCTGCTCCTTAAACCAGAGCACTGTAAATGGCACTGTACCCCCCATGCACATGGTACGCTGCTGGCCACAGTGACATCCTCATTACAATCCTCACTGCTGCTGTTTGTATCAGTAGTGTGCATTGAGGCATACTGTTCGTGGAGAAGACTTCCTCCACATCTGGACATTCTTTCCACCAAATGTAAAAGTTCAGAATGCTGTTACTCACAGAGAATGGTCCCTAGACATTTACGAGGTTTGAACAAATAATAAACATAAGCTAAACAGCCTGTATGTTCTTTGTCCAGCCGGACAGAGTTTTAATTAAACAAGTCAAAGTAATAAAGTAAAATCACGTACAGTTGCAAGTGGGACACAGCCTGTATCCAATTTACATACATAAACACACAACAGACAAGAATAAAGGGAAGTTTTTTAGAAGGCGAAGAAGTAACAGGAGTTTCTGCATATCATACAGTTAGGCAGATTTGGATCATACTAGAGTACCATTGTATAGCTTAATCTCATTGTTTACAATACATAAGGTACGTTTAGTGTCGACGACGTTTCGATCCCTGGGGCAAGGAGTCATGGGATCATCATCAGGACTTATTGGTAGACCAAGCCTGCATGTGGGTGGTACACAACATAAGGTACATTTAATTCTATTTACAAAAGGTCCAGACAAATAAGAAAAAACGTTGGGGGGAAAAAACAAAAGGAAGAATTAAATATTAATGGTTGGGCAAACCATAATTTCAATGATTTACATAAGTGACAAGAGTGACATGGTAAAACATTGTTGGTGCATAAAATGTGAAACAACCAATTGCAGAGAAGACGCATGGTGAAGCAGGCCCTCGCGTCGCCATGAGAAGTCGTGATGTTTGTGTTACTTCAACTTGATAAAAAGCACAGTCACAAAATTGCGGTCATTTTAAAATACAACGATAACAATGTACCGAGCAACGTGGAGCCTAGCCCTAAATGTGAAAAAACGAGCATCCAAACATTAAAAGAACATAGTGTTACTGGATGAGGCATATGTGCAAGGATCGAAGGTTACTGAGGCGGGTGCGACTCTACCTCAGGAGAGCGTGGTTAGCGAAGGGCCATGCGAGAAGGGTAGGTGCCCGAAAAACGGGGGGAGCAGGAGGCTGTGAATAAAGGAATAATCAAGCAGTCACAGGGTATTACCCGTAAAAGATGCGTTGAATGATTTCAGCGAAGTGAGGTTCCTACATGAGGGCTGTACCTGTGAGGAAGGAGGGAGAATTAATCAATGTGGTTGCACCGCTTTCTGACTATCGCGCAACCGTGTGAAGCTGAGGGAAAGAATTCTTACCAGAATAGGAGGGAAGACGGAGAGTGCCGGAGTCTGCAGGCATAGGTAGGAAGTTGTGTATGTGTCTTAATTGGCGGTAGGTGCGTGATTGGTACAATGACCAACTCGAGGGAGACCTGTGGAAAGACGTACATTCAGGAATAGGGTTCCGTAAAAAGGGGAGTTGGCCGTTAGTTTCATGATATGGAGGGCAGCCATAGTATATGGAAAGGGCTGACTTACCAAGGCAGTGCTCATGTCTGAAGGCGCAGCTCTGGCAGGAGCTGCGCCTTCAGACCACACCCCACTCTATTCCGCTGAGTACAATCAGAAAATCTTGGAGGGTCCATCCTTACTTTCAGAAACTACTGAGACACCAGATGATCAAACAACTCCACTAACTGAGCAATTGGAAAAAAGCAAAAAGAAAGAAGTTAGGCTTCGCCTTATGATACGCTTACTGACAGAATACCTTAAAGCCAATATTCCCGGGAGTATTCACTGACAACCCCAAATATTCCACCGGTTTTAGTTACATCGGTACCACATGTTCCAGGCACTGATTGGTGCTAGGTATTGATATAGCCACTGAGGAATTGAAGAAACTTAGTGTAGAGATACAGGATCTGGAACAACAAATTAAAGATAAAAACAATACTAGCGAGAGCAAGTAACTTCTGGAAGAAGTCCAAAAACCAATGACGAATTCCACAGATTGGAACAGAATAAAAAATCTAATAAAGTGAGAAAGGACACCAAATATTCATGGCGAAAGACTACTATATCAACAAATCCTATAGTGGCCCACAAAACCCCAGACCGTGGGGGAGATTTAACAAACGCCCAAACTTGGTTGGATTCTCGGATACCTCTGCGGAATCATCAGAAAATTCAGACCAGGGGGACGGCCCCAGGACCTCCAGCACCTCAATCAGGAATACTTTTTTAGGCAGAGGTCAATCGGACCTCCAAAATAGAGGAAGAGGGAAGCAGCCACCACGATGGCCCAACCCTCCTGGTGAACGCTTCACGTGCCGCCAGCATTACCAATGGTAAATGAACCCTCTCTCATGCCAGCACTACCCAATGACTCCAAACTCCCTGTTTTTCTGAAAACTCCCTGTTTTCTTCCTGTTTTTCCCCCCGACGTTTTTTCTTATTTGTCTGAACCTTTTGTAAATAGAATTAAATGTACATTATGATGTGTACCACCCACATGCAGGCTTGTCCTACCAATAAGTCCTGATGATGATCCCATGACTCCTTGCCCCAGGGATCGAAACGCCGTCGAAACTAAACGTACCATATGTATTATAAACAATGAGATTAAGCTATACAATGGTACTCTAGTATGATCCAAATCTGCCTAACTGTATGATATGCAGAAACTTCCGCACCTTCTTCGCCTGCTAAAAAACGTCCCTTTATACTTGTCTGTTGTGTATTTATGTATGTAAATTGGATACAGGCTGTGTACCACCTGCAACTGTACGTGATTTTACTTTAATACTTTGACTTGTTTAATTAAAACTCTGTCCGGCTGGACAAAGAACATACAGACTATTTAGCTTATGTTTATTATTTGTTCAAACCTCATAACTGTCTAGGGACCACTGTCTTTAGTAATAGCTTATGCACCCAAGGTCCCTGACCTACTGCCTTTAGGTTCCCTTGTTGTTCAAAACAACAGTTACTCACAGAGAAGTCAACTAATGGTTGTACTGGGCTTACTCACTGCCTTACGCTGTAGTGGGCAAACAAAATATATGAACAATACAACAGCAGACCAATGGATGAAACAGCTGGCTGAAATCACATTAATTATAATATACTACTATTTTAGTAAAATCAAAAGGCCTTGGCTAACACCAGACCTAAAAAGGGAGACCACTTTGATACAAAACAATGGTGGTGGTCTAAAATTCAAACACAATTGGCATGTCATTCAGCCTCAAACACACTGGTGGTTTACCCCCTGAAGCCTAATGCTGCAGCTCGGTAAGGAGCTGAATCATAGGGCCATGAGGAAGAGACAATTTAGAGAAAGTCAGAAAACTATTTATTGAGACCACTATTACAATTAGGACAGAGCTCCATGCTAGTCCAATTAATTATGGGGTTTGCCATAAAAGATATTGGGAAGGTAGTTGGAAAAAAGCTCCTTCTATTTTGGCCTAAGATGTGGTCTACCTTCTATTCTTCAACCTATAAACCACTCTAGGCAGAGTTTTTACCAATCAGTCAATAGAGTAAACTTTTGTCATGGTTTAAGTACATCGCGTTCCTGTCAGATGGGCCCTATTTGGGTCTCGACAGAGCGTAAGGTATGCGCTCAGCAGAGACACTGGGATCTTAAAATCTGCCTCTTAGGGCAGGCCAAGACAACACACAGGACTGTCATGTAACATTTACAGTAACAAAATAATTGTAAGATTAACAAGGTGTATCAAAACTCAAATCGTTCCATACGTAGGACATTACATAGTTCACCATAGAATACACAGATAACTCAATTGGGTATCCGTTGAAAGCATATACATGTTCAAGCATATATTCTTATTGTTTGGATGTGAAGTACGCTCGACATGAGTAAGGTACACCTATAATTAACATTGGCGGTTCAACGCATTAAAAGTAATGTGTTCATATCAAACATCACCCGGGTCTTCATCAGGACTAGGTAACAGAAAAACTGCCTGTGTAGTGAAGGATAATGGGTGTCAGTAGTGTGAATTAATGAAAATGTGCGGTATAACAATTAATCCGCTATACAAAAAAACTCACCTGATTAAGGTGTAGACTGCCTCATAATAGGCCCCCTGGTCAAACAGTAAATGTTTTGTGGACAGTTGAATGAACATTGATTTGTGGAGCCAAGGGTCATATTTGTCATTAAGGCAAAGAGTTTTGTCGACCACTTGGAACCTAGCTGTTTCAATACTGCAACATAGTCTGAACACTGATTTATGAAAGCTTTGACAAACAATACAACTCCCAGGTGTGCATATATACATATGCTATGCAACAGAATTGTAACTGGATATCCTGGCACATGTTTAATATGCTTGCAAGTTAAAACTCTCCTTGTCCGTGAAAAAAACCTCATACAATCTATACCATTCGTTGTAAAAAAAAAAGAAAGAAAAAAACAAGCAAGTTTAAGAAAGATGATTTCATAGTTAGTTGCGTCATTTTATCGTTTTCTTTTTTTAAATGCAGTGCCAAACTGAATAACGCATTTTCTGTAGGGCCTGTGTTTAACCGTGGAGTATCAACTCAGTATTTCATCCTTCAGATATCAATGAATGGGCACCACCAAGTTGAGTAATAATAGCGCCAAGAAACAACTTTGACTGTGAATGTGTGTATTTCAGATGATTATTGATTAGAAAATTGTGGTGATCTGTAATCTGTACTTTACATTGCCTGTTGTCATTCCATCACTGAACACTGTGATGTCACCTTTGGGGTTACTGAGGATTCTACCCTAGTGTTTCTTGTGTGGCAGTTGCAGCTGCTGTGTCTCCTCTACTAGCTGGACGGCTCTCTTCTCTGCAATAAATCTACATCTACCATCTCTTGTCATCCGCTTCATCTTTACACTGGCGACAAGGATGGTCAGCTGTTCTTCAGCTGTTTTCAATCTTCAAAACAACATCCTCGTTTGAATCATTTTGAAGTTCAGGACTTCCTTATCTTTTTTGCCTCTACAAACTCGACACTCATGTTAGTACATTTATAACTTTTATTGCCTGCTGTACTTGTTGAGAGCAGTCACAGCCACCGGATCTTCGTTTCCTGCCGCTTTGTTGTTATTTTTCAATTGAGCTTAAGCAGCGCTACTCGTGACTTTCCTTTGTGCCAGCCAAAAGAATCTAACGGAACATTGTCTTGACTGGCTGATCTCACCGAGGCTGTTCCTCTGCTTTTTAAGCCTTTCTTACCTCCAGCCCTGTCTTTCCAGCGCTGCGTGTTTCCTCTGCCGCTTGTTCCTCTCGTTCCGACTTGTTCTTCATTATGATGACGTCGTAGAACTTCCAACGTCCCTCAACCTCGCGCTGTCACGTCTTCACGCATGCTGGTTGTCATGGCAATCTACAATCGTCACGACGTTTACGCTGTCTGTCAGCTGCCATAACTGTTCGTCACAAAGCTTCACTCGTCACAAAGCTTTCATTCCTAACGTGAAAGCCTTCATTCCTGCTGCAACCTTGTGCTCATTGTTCCTGACGTACACGGCTGACGTACACGGCTGACATACACGGCTGACCAGCTCAAAAGCTTTTGTCTCCGCTGATGCACACAGCCTCTAATTTCTAAACACGCTATTGTGCACAGTTCTGCTACATATTGAACCGTTTTTTTCACGCTGATGTGCACAGCTTTAGCATGCTGAAAAAAGCATTTTCACGCTGATGTGCACAGCTTTGGCACGCAGAAAACGACTTTTTCACGCTGATGTGCACAGCTTTAGCACAAAGAAAATGGCATTTTCGTGCTGATGCGCACAGCCTTTGCACACAAAAAGAGCATTTACACGCTGGTGCGCACAGCTTTTGCGCACAACAAAGAACATTTACACGTTTGTGCTGTTGTGCACAACTTTAATTACTTTGTACATTGTTTGATGCAAATTTCTCTACAGTATTAATTTTTATTTCCTCTATTGTTCTTAGTTTTACACTTTTCAAAGACAGTTTCTTCTACAATTTTTTTTTCTTCTTATTTCAATAAAAAAAAAATAGGAGATTCCACAATGCAAAGTGTCACTCCTCCAGCTCAGTTTCTTCAGACACCTGGTGATCCTCCTCTTGAATGGAAACTCTGGTTAAGATCTTTCATGGCTTACTTAGGTGCAATTGATGGTCTAAGATAGCGTGCTGAAAGGAAAAAAAGCCTTATGTACTATCATCTTGGTGTTGAAGGCCAGAATGTGTTTGACCATTTACCTCCTTTTGTTCCGCCTCCTGGTGAAGATCCAGATGAATTCGACATAGCTATAGCTAAATTAGACAAGTATTTTGTTAAAACTAAAAACATGGTTGTTCATCGTTACAAATTACAAATTTTTCACCAGGGCTCAAGAACCTGAAGAAAGCATCGACACCTTTGTCACAGCTTTAAAAATACTCGCTTCCAAATGCGAATTTGATAATTTCACCTCACAACTTATTAGGGATCAACTTGTTGCACGTTGTTCGTGTAAGCAAATTCAAGGGAAATTACTAACTTGCAAAGATCCTTCTCTGGATAAGGCTATTGACATAGCTAAAAGTATAGAGACATCTTTGGAGGATTCTAAACAATTGGAAGTTGCTCTTTCCAATTCAAGTGCAGTCTCTACTAAAGCGCCTGTTTCCACCAAGACACCTAATTTTATGCCTCGTGATACACGTGGTTATTTTAGAAGAATGGGGACTACTGGTACCAGAAGACCTTTTATGCCTAACAGACAATTCAGTTAAAGTACTTTTTGTTTCAGATGTGGCTCTTCTTACCATGTTTCCAATTTCAAAAATTGCCCTGCTGCCAACCAACAATGCAGCCAGTGTGGCAAAAATGGTCATTTCTCAAGAGTTTGTATGAGAGGTAGAAGAGGCAGTGTGCGGTGTGTCATGAATGAGAGTGATTCTTCCCCTGATTCAAATTCTCCAGAAAATTCAACTGAATATTCAGAATGTGATGTAAAACTAAAAACATGGTTGTTCATCGTTACAAATTACAAATTTTTCACCAGGGCTCAAGAACCTGAAGAAAGCATCGACACCTTTGTCACAGCTTTAAAAATACTCGCTTCCAAATGCGAATTTGATAATTTCACCTCACAACTTATTAGGGATCAACTTGTTGCACGTTGTTCGTGTAAGCAAATTCAAGGGAAATTACTAACTTGCAAAGATCCTTCTCTGGATAAGGCTATTGACATAGCTAAAAGTATACAGACATCTTTGGAGGATTCTAAACAATTGGAAGTTGCTCTTTCCAATTCAAGTGCAGTCTCTACTAAAGCGCCTGTTTCCACCAAGACACCTAATTTTATGCCTCGTGATACACGTGGTTATTTTAGAAGAATGGGGACTACTGGTACCAGAAGACCTTTTATGCCTAACAGACAATTCAGTTAAAGTACTTTTTGTTTCAGATGTGGCTCTTCTTACCATGTTTCCAATTTCAAAAACTGCCCTGCTGCCAACCAACAATGCAGCCAGTGTGGCAAAAATGGTCATTTCTCAAGAGTTTGTATGAGAGGTAGAAGAGGCAGTGTGCGGTGTGTCATGAATGAGAGTGATTCTTCCCCTGATTCAAATTCTCCAGAAAATTCAACTGAATTTTCAGAATGTGATGTAACTACTCAAGAGTATGTGGTCGTTGTGAAAGACAGTAACAACGTCAGCCAAACATTTCATGTCCCTGATCCCGAAGTCGACACCATTATTGAAAAACATCATGTTCAATTACTTGTAGATACTGGGGCTCGTATCACCATTGTTTCTCATGATAAATACTCTTATTTTTGGCAAGACAAGTGTTTACTTCCCCCGGATGTTCTCACTGTGGCCTTTGAAGGGAGCAGAATTAATCTTTTAGGTTATTTCTGGGCTGAGATCTGCATTTTTGGCAAATCTATTAAGGGGAAGGTTTATGTTGCCAAGCGAGGTATCAATGTCCTTGGTCTTCTACATCAAGCTGAATTTGGTATCACTATCAAACCTGGTTTACCCAACCCTGTATTTATTGAAGGGTGCAATCTCCCTTGTTCTACGTCTTCTTCTGTTCCTGTTTGCAACATTTTGGATGGTAAAGTGTGGGAATGCAAATATGAGAACATTTTTGAAGATCGCCTTGGTAAAATCACCAATTTTCAACATTTTATTAAAGTCAAAGATAACATTACCCCGGTCAAACACAAACTCAGAAATGTCCCACTCAGTATTAGAGAAGATTTGTCTAAACACCTAAAGTCACTATGTGAACAAGAAATTGTTGAAAAAGTAGAATCCACATTATGGCTTTCTCCCATTGTACTTGCCAGGAAGAGGTCTGGTGACCTTAGGATGTGTGTGGATTTGCGCAGTCTTAATGAGGCCATCTGGGTCGATGGCTTTCCTCTTCCCCGTATTGAGGATTTAATAGCAAAGGTAGGTTCGTCCACTTGGTTTTCAAAACTTGATCTCAAGGCAGCTTACCACCAGATTGAATTGCATCCTCTTTCGCGACATCTCACTGCTTTTGTTACACCTGATGGCGTATTCCAATTTCGTCGCCTTCCTTTTGGCCTGGCTTCTGCCACTGCTGTCTTTCAGCGAATCATGTCCGAAATGTTTGAGGAACTTTCTAATGTAGTCGTCTTTCAAGATGATATTCTTATTTTTACTCAAACTGAGGCCGAGCATGAGAAAGCCATTGACCAAGTTTTTAACATTTTGGAACAAAGAGATGTAACTTTACAGAAGAGCAAGTGTGTATTCAAAACCAGAGAGGTAGAGTATCTTGGTCATATCATTTCTGAGAGTGGCATTAAACCTAGACCAGGTTTAGTTAAAAGCATTATTGAAGCTCCTGCCCCCTCAAACAAAGAACAGCTTTTGTCCTTTCTTGGTCTTTGTGAGTTTTACTCAAAATTCATGAGAGACTATGCCAAGACTACTGAATGTTTTAGACTTCTCCTAAAAAAGGGTGCCACCTTCAGCTGGTCTGATGAGTGGGAAAAGGGCTTTCAGCTCATTAAAGAACATATTACTAAAGCTCCTGCTCTTCAGTCTTTTAATGGTAATAGAGAAACTGTGGTCACTGTTGACGCTTGTGAATATGGCTTAGGAGCTGTCCTTTCAAAATTGGCTTATGGCAAGGAATTTACTGTGGGGTTTGCCTCCAGGACTCTTCGTCCTGTTGAAAGAAAATATTCTGTCATAGAAAAAGAGCGCCTAACTTGTGCTTGGAGCGTTGAGAAATTCAAATCTTACCTGTGGGGTAGACCGTTTATCCTTCAAACCGACCATCGACCTCTGGTCGATATTTTGTCAGGCAGAAATATCAAACGTACAACCGCACGGTTGGCTAGACTTTCCACTAAATTATTGGAGTTTAACTTCAAAGTCATTTATAATCCTGGCTGTAAGAACAAACGGGCAGACTGTTTGTCCAGGCTACCTATACAAGATCCTGACGAAAATGAATGGGAAACTGAGATTGAAGAATGCTTTGTGGCTAATATTTCCCAAGATTCTATTTCTTTTGCTGAAAATGATTGGATTAAAGCTGTTGAAAATGATGTTGTCCTTAAAGATGTAATTTCCTTCATACAAAAAGGGTGGCCAAAGGAAAAATCTCTTTCTCCCGAACTTCAGATCTATTGGAAAATTAACTCTGAACTTTCTTTAGAAAATGGTAAAATTGTTAGAGGCGACAAATTCATTCCTCCTTCTGTTTATCGAGAGAAAATAGTTGCTGATGCCCATTCTGGACATTTAGGAGCCACCATTAGCAAGAGAAATGTTAGATCGAATTTCTGGTGGCCTAAAATGGACAATCAGATTGTGGAGGCTATTAAACTTTGTACACGTTGCAACACTAGTGACAAGGTTCTTGTCTTAGAAGGTGTTTGTGATTCCATTGTTCCTCCACCTGTTAGAGCTTGGCAGAAAATTGGTCTGGACTTTCTTGGTCCATTTCATTTTCTTCCCAATACTTCCAAATACTTTCTGGTCCTTGTTGATCACCTTTCTAGATGGGTTGAGGTTGAACCCATCAATGTTCCCAACTCTAAAAGTGTGATTGATTGCTTAAGTAAAATTTTCCTGAGGGAAGGTTGTCCGGAAGAAATTCTCACTGACAACGGAGTACAGTTTATTTCTAAGGAAATTAGTGTTTTTTTGAATAACTGCTGCATTAAACATACCAGAACTCCTTTATACCATCCCCAGAGCAATGGCAAAACCGAGAGGTTCAATAGGGTTATTGTTGAATGTGTGCAAGCTGCTTTCAGGTCTAATAGCTGTATTTCTCAAGCTGTAAAAGATCTTATATGGTCTTATCGGATTTCCCCTCATGTTGCCACAGGTTTCTCTCCCTTCGAACTTATGAGAGGAAGAAAAGCTTGCTCCCAAGCTTTCCCTTTTTGGATGGTTAAAAGCTTCCACCGGGGGTGTGATTTAGAAGAAGTTTGGGAATGTGCTAATAAAAAGTCTTCCAATTCACTGTCTAGTAATGTGAAATTTAGCAAGAAATCCCTACACAATAATCGTGCGGGTGATTGGGTTAGAATTAAGAATCCTGTCACTGTTAAGAAGGGTTTTTCAAAATTTCTTGATTCTCAGCAAGTTGTGGAAGTTCGCAAGAATGCTGTTAAATTGTCAAATGGCAACTGGTGGAGCACTTCTCGGGTTGCTAAAGATCCTTCCTCCCGTGCAACTGCTCCTTCACCTAAAATTGTCAATGTTGGGAATGGTTTCAGGAAAAGCTCTAGAGTAACTGTTAGGCCTAACAGATTTCGTGATTATATCTAATTCGCTTATCCCAGTTGTTATATTCTCTGTTTTTTTTGTTTGTTTTGTTGGTTTTTTTTTTAAAAAGGGGGGAGGTGTGTGGTGATCTGTAATCTGTACTTTACATTGCCTGTTGTCATTCCATCACTGAACACTGTGATGTCACCTTTGGGGTTACTGAGGATTCTACCCTAGTGTTCCTTGTGTGGCAGTTGCAGCTGCTGTGTCTCCTCTACTAGCTGGACGGCTCTCTTCTCTGCAATAAATCTACAACTACCATCTCCTGTCTCCGCTTCATCTTTACAAAAATTTATGTGCCTGGATGGATGAATGCAAGACAGAGTTAATGTGCCTATCAATGTATGGATAAATTAGGTGGCTTGATGAATGGGGTTTGAATGGATAAGCCACACACATGGATGTATGGATGTCTAAGTGAATCAAATAAATCCATAAAATAGCTAATGAATGCACTTCCATCAAGAAATAGCCAGACCAATTGGCTTTGCCAATGTTGATTACGATTAAGATGTCTTTTATTCTGTTACAATATGGAGGTTTATGTGTTTTTATAGTAAGTGCTCTAGGATTTTTTGTAGGAATACTGGAACAAGCACACTTTCTGCTATAATTTTCTTTTGGTTTTCCATGTTTAACTTGCATATTTATGATAATTTAGTTGTACTGTGCATGTTTATAAGATAAATGATTAGGAGCCAACTTAATCGTTTGACTGTCAGAATGACTATATTTTCTTTTTCTCATATCTGTTATGTAAGCGTTATTACTGACAAATAGCAGAATATATGAACAGTGCTTGAGAGGTGGGTAGTTGCGAATGGTGGTGTGAGTCTTTGAATAGAGGTAGTTAGTTAGTTGAGAAACCGCTATGAGTTTGAGTTGTCAGTGACCCAACTTGAGGCCCCCATGGGACACAGCCAGATTGTTAAAGGACCCCTTTTAAGAGCCAGATGTTGTCCAGTGCATGGGACCTTCAAAGTATGAGAAAGGGTCCACTTGAGTCGTCAGGGCGCTCACGACAGATGGCTGTCACATGGCTGTCCAGGCAAATCTCCTGTGGTTGCATGTTGGCCAAAATGTTACCATTATTCTGAGCCTTGGTGACCTTTAGTGAGCCTTTGGTCATGAAGGTAAAACACAAAAAAGCTGCAACATGAAACTAATTTCGATGCATAGATTGTGAATAGATTAGGAAGCCAGTAAACAGAGTGGCCTGTGAAAGACTTTTGTATGTATGGGCTGTCTGTACACCATGAAGAAATCCAGAAGAAAGTCTCTTAAAAGTCTCTTAAAAGACGGTGAATAAAGGCATCCACCAGGAATGCGGAAGGATGCCTGCTTATGTTTTGCAAACACACCAGGTAGTGCCAAGGTGGTGGTACAGTTAATGTGCTTGGAATCACAATGGGGCATTTTTGGCTCTCTTAATGCCAGGGGAATCAAAAGATTGCATGTACTGAGTCAGCCAGTATGCCAGGAAAAGAGAAAACGTTGCTTTGAAGGGTCCCAAAAGCTGCACAGAGACCTGATTGCCCAAAATAATGGGGACTCGAGTCATGCTTCTTTGGAAGGGTGCCATCTTGGGACTAGATTCTGACAGACCCAAGGGCTGGTTGGGCTAACATTAGGCTGAATCGAAGTACCAGTGGCAAGTGTTCTGCAGGTGATTTGGGCTGCTGGACTATCTAGGCAACGCCAGAGTTGCAGAAGAAGAGACAAATAGTGCCCAGATCCAATGACTGCAACATAATAAGTGGCACAGCATGGCATTCACAACCACATGGCATCATCCCTTGTTGAGACATGGGGTTAGTGGGCCTCCGCTTCATGCTGTAAGGGAGTGGAGTGTTAAAAGCAGTGAGTTCCAAATGAGGCAATGAAATCATCGAAATTCAGACCTCATGATGGAGCGACAGATGACTAGGACTAGGTATGATTGGATATTTGTAGTAAATAAGATAGCGTAGTCCTTGAAGATCCTTGTAAGTAGTTTATTGCAGGTAAGATGGTAAGATAAAAAGAAGAGGATAAAAGCCCACCAGGAGCAGCCTCCTGGAACTCAGCCCAACTGACAGTCTTACACAATCAACATTCTAACAAGCTCTCACACCAAACATTCTAGGCTGAGCAGCAGGAATATGTACAACATATCCGCCAGTTTTTTCCTCAAAAAGCGATGAAAACCGGCATGCCACAAAATAAATAACAGTCATTTAATCACGCTTTGCTCTATGTTGCCTGCTGCCAAAAAAAAAAAACAGGGAGTGAATGGCCCACACTGCGCTCTGTTCTCTCTCCATGGGGACAAACAATACAGCAGGCACCCATGTCCCCACAGGGAAAACAAAGGTTGTTCACCTCACAAGCAGCAGTGTGCGACTTGGTTAACGCGTGTAACTGCTGACAGAGATGTCTTTTTGCACAACAAGACTCTCGTTCATGTAAACTCCTCTGGAGTGTCAAGCTCATCAGGAATGCTGATACTTCCACAACAAAGTGCTGAAATAATTCTCATGTGTCGAAGGGTGCCCAATTCAGAGTGCTCGATTCAAGTGTCTTTAAACACAGGGTTCACAGTGGGTTCACAATTCACAGGGATAAGCCATAGCTTTGCGTAACTGGTGTGAAACACTACTTTAAAGGTCAAAAATTTCTCATCACATAACGTGAGTACTCTTACAGTGGCTTTTGACCTTGAGCTTGATCTGGCACTCTTACTTCTTAGGGCGACCGATTTTTGGGTCACTGGTGGGGTCGCGTGGTGCTGGATAAAGTAAAGAAAAACTTAAAAAGTGTAGAGTGTTTTACCTTGTCTTTTAAGTTCTCTGTTTCTTTGCTGCTTCAAAAATCTTCCTTCGATGTGAATTTCAGCTTCTTTTGAAGTGGTACACGTAAGTTCAAAGCGTCGCTAAAATGTAGTAAATAAGATAGCGTAATCCTTGAAGTTCCTTGTAAGTAGTTTATTGCAGGTAAGATGGTAAGATGAGAAGAAGAGGATAAAACCCCACCAGGAGCAGATTCCTGCCGCTCAGCCCTTCATCCAACTGACAGTCTTACACACTCAATATTCTAACACGCTCTCACACCAAACAGTCTAGGCTGAGCAGCAGGAATAAGTACAACAATATTCTATGTTATTATGTTTCTGATGCCATCTAGACTGCTCTGGTCCTTTCCCCACATTGAATGTTTCTCTGACGCTCATGAGACAGCCTAGGCTTCCATGCATATGAGAATCTGCTCTATAATACAGATCATATTATGGCACATGGCTTGCCAGGTAATGTGGGGTTTGTGAAGGCAGAGAACCATTTCAAGGTACCAGGGCATGTATATGTGTAGTATGTAGCTACAGAGTAGGACAGCCTAGAGAAACCCTGACATGCATACTCGCACCATCTCGCTGTACATGGATTCAGGCATGTCTGTCTGCGGATATATGATGATACAACGCATGTTATTACAACGCATGCTTTTACATCGCATTTTTTACAACGCAAAAACTTTTACAACGCATGTATTTACAACGAATGTTTTTACAACGCAGGTACCTTTACAACGCATACCATTACAATGTAAGTATAGGTAAATATATATTAATTTTATAATCGTAAATTAATTTAAAAAAATATAATTTAATGTAATTTAATTTAAATTTAATTTTAATTTATTTTTACCCTGTACCCCTGTACCCCAAAAACCCAAAACTGACCCTCAACCCCAAAAATATCCCTTTACCCAAAAACCCAAAACTGACCCTGAACCCCAAAAATACCCCTTTACCCAAAAACCCAAAACTGACCCTGAACCCCAAATATACCCCTTTACCCAAAAACTAAAAACTGACCCTGAACCCCAAAAATACCCCTTTACCCAAAAACTAAAAACTGACCCTGAGCCCCAAAAATACCCCTTTACCCAAAAACTAAAAACTGACCCTGAACCCCAAAAATACCCCTTTACGCAAAAACTAAAAACTGACCCTGAACCCCAAAAATACCCCTTTACCCAAAAACTTAAAACTGACCCTGAACCCCAAAAATACCCCTTTACCCAAAAACTAAAAACTGACCCTGAACCCCCAAAATACCCCTTTACCCAAAAACTAAAAACTGACCCTGAACCCCAAAAATACCCCTTTACCCAAAAACTAAAAACTGACCCTGAACGCCAAAAATACCCCTTTACCCAAAAACTAAAAACTGACCCTGAACCCTAAAAATACCCCTTTACCCAAAAACTAAAAACTGACCCTGAACCCCAAAAATACCCCTTTACCCAAAAACTAAAAACTGACCCTGAACCCCAAAAATACCCCTTTACCCAAAAACTAAAAACTAACCCTGAACCCCAAAAATGCCCCTTTACCCAAAAACTAAAAACTGACCCTGAACCCTAAAAATACCCCTTTACCCAAAAACCCAAAACTGACCCTGAACCCTAAAAATACCCCTTTACCCCAAACATATAACATTTAAAATATAACTATATACTTACCAATACTTACGTTGTAATGGTATGCGTTGTAAAGGTACCTGCATTGTAAATACATGCGTTGTAAATACATGCGTTGTAAAAGTTTTTGCGTTGTAAAAGTTCTGTTGTAATGGTATGTCATTGTAAAAGTTGCGTTGTAAGTGATGTTTCCCCTGTCGGCAGTTGTTAGGAGACACATGTCACAGCAACAGAGGCGTACACAAGACACTAATCGGAGATAGGTGAATGCCTATGTCAGGGGATAAGAGAACACACTACCCTTCCAGTGGGGTCTTAAATGACTGCATTAGTGAGCATTGGGGTTCTAGCTTCCAGGTTTAACTACGTAGCACTCTAGAGAGGTGATGGGCATCTCAATGCATAGGCCCTTCAAGCTTCACCTGCCCCCCTTTCTTTTTCTCGCCTCAAAACTGAGTATTTCTCTCTTGCTTCCTTTTTCAGAACATTGGTCCCTACTGTGTCAGTAAGACGGCCCTCTTTGGCCTGACCAAAGTGCTGGCTCCGACCTTGGCGCCCATGAACATTAGAGTAAACTGCTTGGCTCCAGGACTCTCGCGGACTAACTTTGGCAGTATGGTGAGTTTCTCAGGGCATAGAAGCAGTGGATGGTAATTGGAATAGTTAGAGTGGGGCATTGTGTTGGCACCAAGCTGGGTTCCCATGAATAGCAGAGTGAATTCTCTGGCACCATGCTCGCCCTAGCCAAGGTTGGCAGGGAGGTAAGTGACGGAGTGGAGAGTGGGAAGTAGAAAACCAGTCATGGTGCAGCATTGTTGGGGAGAAGAGAACATATTTTAGGCTTGACTAGAGAGCAATGGTTAACCAGATGCCGAAGATATTAGGAAAGTTAATAAACAAGTGTTTACAGGACTTTTTTAAGACTTGATAATTGCAAGTGGGGCTTGGGCTGATTATGCGATTTTGAGTCATTTTAAAGTGGCTTAAGATGCTTGGAGTCCTGCAAATGAGAACAGCCCCACATACATATCTCTTGTTGGTTGGAGTCCTCTGCCCTTTAAGTTTAGAGAAAAGTATCTTGTGGATCTTCCGCTCAGAGTGTTGAGCTGAGGGTGCTGAGAAGCACTTACTGAGGACCAGTGGAACAGGTATGGGTTTGTTGCAGCTGTGATTGATCGCTAGTAGAGTTGGGGTCTGGGTAGATAGCTAAACGTCTGCTCCTCTAATTGAAGGGTATATACGTACAACAGAGGCAGATAGGAGTATATTCACTGTATTACAAATAGCTTAACTTCAGTTAATCTACAGAAGTGAAGTAAGAGAGAATAATAACTGTCACAATCAAAGACAAAAAGTAACGAGACATGAAAAATGTTCTTCCAAAGAATATATAAACTTTTAGTAGCATAAATGCAGTTGTAATGAATTTGTTTCATAACATTATTTTGTAATAGAATGTGCTAGGTGCTTCAGCGATCACACAGTGACAAGAAAACAAAAAAAAATTCTTGTACTGGTAAATACAAGGCCAAAAAGTACCGTTAATATACTGACACCAGCGTGCGGGATCCACTGTTTGCATCCCATAAGACTATGCTAGACAACGCTTGACTCGTTTACAAGGCAGTTGTGTCAACAGCATATTAACCCTTCCTTAGTAATGGGTCATCATCAGGAAAGAGCCTTCAAGCAACAATCATTGTATAAAGAAAATAAGATAAAATGTCTAATTAGACACATAAATAGGCTGCATTTCACAGCCCAGAAAACAGGAATGTGTGAGTTAAAAAATTATTTACAGACATGATGGTGACAAGAGTCCACAACTAAAGACTAGGGTATGAGTGACCCTGAAAGCAGTAAAAGAGCTTTTAGGGTAAGTGTTTCCAAGATATCAAGATATGAAGTGCCATGCAAACGAGGGACATGCAGTGATATGTATATTCAGTGCACAGACAAGATTCATATTTATTTCTAAAAAAAATGTTTAGGGCAGTGGTGCGATAATACACAAACTTTGGTAAATGTATTAGGTTACACCTGTGAGATTAATGATAACCAGTTTTTTGTTGTAAGTTGTAGCTTGCTGAGTTGTTATTACAGAAAGTCTGTTAAAGTGTTAGGACTTGTTTATGTACAAAAAAGCAATATATTGTGCTGTTACTAGTGGTATAGTGTGGGTAAGAAATAGCAACATTTTGAAAAATGAAAGAGGGATAAAACAGAAATAATCAATGTGATAGCAATATTATGTGTTTAGATGATTCTGACGACTTTTGGCCCAAGTGCCATTGCACCTGCAGAACAATTGAAATCACATCCCTAGTGCCTGCTAGATAACTGCACGTGTGACTGCTCAATTAGTAGCAATATTCTGCGGTTAGTGGGGTCCTTAGAGTGTTTAGCCCCGGTGCCACTTCACCTGCTGCACCATTCAAATCAAGCCCCTTTAACTGCAAGATAACTGTTATTGTGACTGCCTGTTTAGTAGTCAAATATAGCAATATTATGTGTTAAGAGGAGTTCTGACAACTTTAGGGCCCGGTGCTACTGTCCCTGCTGCGCCATTCAAATCATGAGCCTATTGTCTACAAGGTAACTGTACTTGTGGTTGCCTGTTTAGAAATAATATATAGCAATATTAGATGTTTAGAGGGGTGCCTGGAGCTGTTGGTCCCTCTGCCTCTGCACCTGTAGCACGATTGAAATCATGACCCTTGTGCTTGCTAGATAACTGCACTTATGAGTGAATGTTTAGAAGTAAAATATTGCAATATTCAGTGTTTAGTTGAGTCATGGCAACGTATGGCCCTGGTGCCACTGCACCTGCTGCACCATTTAAATCAAGCCCCTTTTAGGTGCAAGGTAATTGAAATTGTGACTGCCTGTATAGTAGTAAAATATAGCAATATTTGGTGTTTAGTGGGGTTCTGTCAACTTTTCGGCCTGGTGGCACTGCATGTGCTGCAAAAAACACAGTTGATGGACAGAATGCAGAACAATGTCTTACATTCACCCCAGTACAAAGATCTGGGCCTAAATCCATCGTTTTTTTGTTGCACTCCACACCACCCTAGGTCAGACAATGGCTATATGCAATTCAGCCTTGACCCTGTGCCTCATGAGAACAGTCCAGCCCGAACTACCAAGCCATGTCTTTCCTAGACCGGAATCAAGCATCCAAGGACCGGTTTCTGGCTATCAGCCTTCTTCAGCCTGGATAGCTTGACTCCAGTGATGTGGAGAGCCTGGGACTCACGTCTGAGCATACCCAGCCCACTCGGGGTGACAAATGCAAAAAACACAGTTGATGGACAGAATGCAAAACAATGTCTTACATTCACCCCAGTACAAAGATCTGGGCCTAAATCCATCGTTTTTTTTGCACTCCACACCACCCCAGGTCAGACAATGGCTAAATGCAAGGTAATTGAAATTGTGACTGCCTGCATAGTAGTAAAATATAGCAATATTTGGTGTTTAGTGGGGTGCCTAGAACTTTTGGACTTGGTGCAACTGCACCTGCTGCACCATTCAAATCATAACCCTAATGCTTGCTAGATAAATGCGCTTGTGACTGTCTTGTTTAGTAGTAAAATGTACCAATAATTTGGGTTTAGTGGGGACCTGGAGCTTTTGGCCCCAGTGCCACTGCACCTGCTGAACCATTCAACTCAAATCCCTTTTAACTGCAAGGTAACTGCAATTGTGACTGCCTGTATAGTAGTCAAATATAGCAATAATATCTGTTTTAGAGAAGTTCTGACAACCTTTGGGACCGGTGCTACTGCACCTGCTGCACCTACTGCACCATTCTAATCATTACCCAAGGTCACTGCACTTGTGGCTGCCTGTTGTGGTGAAGTATAGCATAGCTCTTGTATATTAACTTCATTTTTAATGTGCAATGTTTAGTACAACATTTAGAATTTGGTCATAATGACCAAAGAGATTAAGTAGAAAAAATCAATCCGATAATGACTTCAGAGTGCAAAGAAAGGTACTGAGGCATGAATAGAAAATACCACAAAGGTTGTAAGGTTAAAACATCTACTTTACACAACTAAGTAACTAAAAGCAAGCATTCTAGCATACTGTTAGAAATTGCCTGACTTTTTTATTGGTAGTATTGTAAATGCATGCAGCCAGGGGAAGTTACCCAAAGAAAAATCCCACACAAATACGAATGAACACAGTAATTCAACCATGGGAACTGATGAGAGTTCACTTTTGAGATATATTAAATACAAGAAACTTCACCAGCAAAGCGCAAGCGTTGTGCAGGCGAAACCTAATAAAGGGCCCACAGTTCATTAGAAGAAAAAAGTTCCATGTAATGTGGTACTTAACAGGATTGGCAAAAGTGCAAAACATGAGAGAGGTAAAGAAACCGACAGTGACCGATCCATGCACTGAATAAAATTGAGTGGTGTGCGTGCGGCCTGGAACCCATTGCTAAGGTGGATTGGCGTGTCAGGCTGGAGCACCCAAGCAATATGAATCAATATGAGGCTGATAAGTAAGAAACAATTATTTTAGAAGGTGGGTGAAAAATGTAAGTGGCCACAGTAAAAATAAAATGTTGGGAGTTCGTTGTAGATATGGTAAAAAGGCTACTGCATGCCAAAGGGGATGAGCCTAATACCAGACATCCTATCATAGACGAATATGTCTACTATCTGTTTTTTTGGTTGGGGGGTTGTAATTTAAAGTCTTCGTTAATTGTAAAGTCAGTTTTATTTTAGAAACATGTTTAATATTTTCCAATACAGCAAACAATTAGTGCACATGCCCCAGTTATAGCAGTCCAGTCCAGTAAATTAATACTTTTAGGTGATTTTAATCTTCATAATAATGATCCGCTTGATTAAAATGCCACAGAATTAAAAGATATTCTAGCAGCATACAATCTTCACAAACAAGTATTTAAACTTACCCATCAGACGACAGGACATACCTTGGACCCATTTTACGTCAACAATGACACGTTCAAGTATTGCAATGCTCATAAACTAACATAGTCAGATCATCGAGCAGTAGTTTTTGCTATTCCAATCAAATCACATTTGTTCAAAGAGACCCTCGGTGTAAAAAAGAACTTTAATCAGTGAGAAAACATGGATGCTAACAAACTTAACAAAACACTAATTAATACTTTGCTACCACTGTCAGTAGATATCAATGCCAACATGCCGGATTTTATTAAGTGGATAAAAGCAGCCCTGAACAAGGTCCTTCCAAAATATTCCAGCATCTCCCATCGGGTACACCTGCTCGCTCCCAAGAGCGTGTGACTGGATAGCATAATGCACTGCGCTAATCACTCATAGGAGTGTAAATCAAAAAAGTCTTTAGTAGTAATCACATAAAGTTAAACAATTCAGGCAATAATTGAACACAGTTTTCCAATACACGTCTGGTGTACCTTTACATTTTACGACTATAGGCTTGCAGGGCCTTTTCCTTTTGCACGCAACTGAACATTTTGCTTAAATTTGATTCCGTGTACTATTTCTTACAGATTACTTGTTTAAACTGAGTGCATCTAGGTTGTCCTTGACTCCGCTCCCAAGAGCGGGCATTAGGGAAGCAGATTTCAGGAAGAGGCTAAAAATGAAACAGAGAACGTAAACACTATAAACAACTGTTGACCATTTCCCACAATGATTTTTTCTCAAATTGCAGCTGTCAGGAAAAGACCACGCCTTTGCGATCTGCATGTGCTTGGCCACAGGAGTGGCTCATGTTAAAAAAAATTCCCCCTTCCGAGGAGTTCCGCCCAAAAATGGCAACCTGTTTTACAAATAACATTTCTAGCTTCCTGTTAACTTTCTGATTTCCTGACCCTATGAGTAGTGCTTTTGCAGAAGATAGCGCCATCTCCTCGACCACAAATATTTGACAAGTCAGAGAGCTGGACCACTTTTCTACTGATTACAGCAGAAGCAGTTATGAATTGGCTCTGCACTCTCATATAATAAATTGGGCTCACCATGGGACCCAATGCCAGCCAAACAACTCATAATAAATGGAAAATCCATTGCTCCAATAATGACTATAATACATAATCAATCCTTAGAGATTGGCCTGGTGTCTCAACTCTGTAAGGCGACAGTGGTCTAACCTCTTTTTAAAAAAGCCACCATTGTATAAAACTAGCTGTGCAAACTACAGATCGATCTCCTTGGTGCTGTTAATGGCAAAGATTCCAGAGAACTGGGTTAATATACAGCTGTCACAGTACATAGAGGATAACAATCTTCTTCACAGCTAGTCCACCGAAAACTCTGTAAAACTACCAGCAATCAAGTATGTATAGAGTAGCTAATAGCTAAGGACTCAGGGTGGGAGAGGGTTGCGACTCTACAAACTACAGGGGCTACACATAGGTCTGGAAGACCTATTTGCCTGTGGTAAGGGGGGGGGGATCCAGCTGGGGAGGGAGACAGGGGGGGAAGGCAAGGGGGGGGGGGGGAGACAGACACTTAGGTGATGGGCACAATCACAAGATAAAGCACAATGCACATAACAGAGAAAAGAAAGATTTGATGGAGAAAGGGCTCATTAGCTTCCCCTTTTCAAAAGTTGTAGGTAAGGAAATAATGAACCACTTGAGTTTTGGAACTGCGAGCAAGAGGGGGGAAAAATTGATATATAATGTCCTGTAGGATAATCTCACTAAATATTTGTGGTCTAAATGATCTAAATAAAAGGCTTAAGGCTACTGCTTATCTGAAATCATTGAACCCGGACTTAATATGTATCCAAGAGACTCATATAGAGGATACTAAGGCCTACCTGCTAGAACAGCTAGGCTTTAACGTATTAGCAAAAACTAGCCAAAATACTAAAACGAGAGGGGTAGCCATTTTAGGGAAGAAATATGACACACAGATAAAAAGAAAGAAGGTAGATCAATGGGGTAGGTGGGTTTTAGTGGAATTAGTATTTAGAGGGGAAACTATTACGATTGTATCGGTGTACGGTTCTACAAGTGATGACCCCGAGATCTTTCAATACCTGGACACAGAACTAGCACAGTGGCCAGAACCCATTATACTATGTGGGGATTTGAATATACACGATATAGATAGCAGCTTTCTAGATTCTGGTAGGAACTACTTAGGAAGGAAAAGGAAAACTCACAGAGCTCTTGCAGATTTGGTAAGAAATAATTCATTAGAAGACCCATGGGTAAAATACCATCCCAATCTAGATGGAAGTACTTATTTTTCAGCCCCTCATCAAATACTGGTAAGACTAGACTATTTCTTAATCTCAAGAAGTATGATGAATAGAGTTAAGATAGATAGGGAACCGCGGATTATATCAGACCACAACCCATTAGTATTAACCGTAATAATTGGACAGAAGAGGATTAAATTGACCCAGTGGACATTTGATAGAACTTTACTACAAGACCAGGGGTATAAGGACAGAATGACCAACTGGATTAAGGAATACTGGGAGATAAATAAGGGCACAGCAACACCAGGAATAGTGTGGGACGCCTTTAAGGCGGGCGTAAGAGGTGAAACCCTGAGCTTTGTTATTAAGACACAGCGAGAGACAAAATTAAAAGCGGAGGAAGATATTAAACTAATCAGGGATTCAGAAGAAGCACTCCTCTCGGCTATTTCTTCTCGCTCCCCCATTGACCGGATATTGCTGAAAATAGTGGCCCTTAAGGCAGAAACTCTGGAGGGAATGGCTAAAAAGACAGTTGAGAAATATATGGCAAATAAAGAACAGGCCTATGAACTTAATGAACGAGTAGGACATATATTGGCAGTGCGGGCTAGGCAAAGGGAGGGAAGGGCTGATGTCAAGGCAATTAAGAACTTACAGGGGGTTACAGTAAAGGAAGATGAACAAGTTAGAGAAGTCTTTAAACAGTTTTATGCAGAACTCTATGCACAGGATGGGCAGGAAAACAAGGAAGAAATAAGAAGCTACTTAGGGGAGATAGAGCCTCCCCGGCTAGACGAGCAAGATAAAAAAATGTTGGAGGAAACGATACAGCTGAATGAATTGGTTGAGGCCCTGGGGGAATTGCCAACAGGAAAAGCAGCAGGTCCCGACCAGTTGCCAGTAGAATTCTATAAGATTTTTCAATCAGCATTACTAGAAGAAATGCTTAACGTAATGTTACTAGCACAAAAGGGTGAGGCTGTACCAGAATCATGGGGAGGCGCAGAGATTATCGTGATTCTCAAAAAGGGTAAACCCACAGACGTTCCGGGATCATACCGTCCCATAACACTAATGAACGCAGACGTTAAGGTGTTCTCTAAAATTCTGGCAAAAAGGCTCTCAAAGGTTATTGAATCTCTTGTAGCCCCTTCACAACATGGTTTTATTCCTGGAAAGGGAACGACTCAGCACACGAGGCAAGTAATCACTGTATTTGATGCTGCAAATACGTTAAAAGACCCCACGGCTGCCCTGTTTTTAGACGCTGAAAAAGCGTTCGACAGGGTGTCCTGGAGTTACCTATGGGAAGTACTGAGGTGGAATGGTATAGGGGCAGGATTTGTTAAAGCCTTACAAACTCTGTATCTTAACCCGACTGCCAAAATAAGGGTCAACAAAGGACAATCCACTGCAGTTAAAATATACAGAGGGACAAGGCAGGGGTGCCCATCTTCCCCCCTACTTTTTGCTCTATATCTTGACCCCTACATTCGGAAATTGGAAGCTAACCAACATATTCCCCCTTTAATTCTTAACGGATGCAGATTTAAAACACTAGCATATGCCGACGATGTGGCTATACTGACTGCACAACCTATGGAAGCTGTTAGAACAATTGAAGCTGAGGCGGAGCGCTTCGGGCAGTTCTCAGGATATAGTTTGAACAGCAACAAAACCCAGATTGTAAGAAATCAGTGGGTAATTTGTAACGATGATAGAGTGGTAGAAGAAGCAATTTATTTAGGGGTGAGAATCACAGCAGAGATAGATAATATTATCAAAAGTAATCTAGATCCCTTGCTCTCTACCGTAAAAAAAGACTTGGAAAGAATGAATAATTTACATTTATCATTGGTGGGATGCACAAATGTTATTAAGATGATGATCTTTCCTAAGTTCTTATACTTCTTCAGAGCCATACCCCTACTATTTGAATCCCATTGGTTTAATAATATAGAAGCTATATGTAACCGGTTCATCTGGGCTCACGGTAAGACTCGGAGAGCGTATAGATTCATGACATTACCTAGGGAAAAAGGGGGTTGGGGAGTACCTGACTTTCGTTTATATTATATGGTTACTGTATTACAGTATATACAAGGATTAATTGGGGGGAATGTAGATGATATAAGATTGCAAGATCTGTCTACAAAAATTTATACTGTTGTACTAGGGTCAAATGCAAGTAATTGTTTTTTAAAATGTATAGACTATAGTTACTTTAAAAGAACTAGGTTCAAAACTGTGAGGGCTGCAGTTACGATATGGAATGCCTTTTTGAAGAAAGTTAAACTGGGTAGATTTAATAGATATGTTTGGTTGCATAATAACAGTTCGCTCCCGGGAGAAATTTTTGCTGATCAAACTATGTTAGAATGGGAAGCGTGTGGTATAACGCAAATAGGGGATTTATTCGATCAAGAAGGCTTCAAGCAATTTACGGTTTTGAGAGAAGCATATGGCATCAGCAATAGGGGCTTCTTCAAGTATTTACAGATTAGAAGCTTTTTAAAGAACAAATCTGGAGGGCCTGCAGGTTTCAATAAGATAGAATTGATGGAGAAAATCAGGGGGTCAGGGGAGTCTACAATAAGGTCTTTCTATGCTGCTTTGGTGAAAGAGAAACAGGACGATCTAGAGAAATATAGTACAAAGTGGGCAGACAAACTGGGTGTTGATAGTAATTTATTCATGGAATCCTTAAACTTAGGATGCACAATATTAAGTGCTGCACCCCTACAGTCCCAGCATTACAAAACACTCTACTTTCTTTATCATACCCCCGAGAAAATAGCAAAATGGGGAGGGAACACAGGCATAAATTGCCCTCGTTGTAATGAGTTGGAAGCTGATAGTATTCACATCTTTGCAACATGTCCACAGCTACACTCATTGATAAGGGAAATAGAGGGATTCCTAGAAAGATCTCTGGGGATTAATATTTGTCTCACAACATCCTGTATAATTTTAGGAGTAGCTGAGCAAGGTTATGATCAATTTTCGGAATTTTTGTTTGTAATAATGGCAGTCTATAGACTGACAATAGCCAGGGCCTGGTTAGATAAAAATCCCCCCAAATTTCAAGACTGGTTGGCTTCCACGCTGTATGCTCATAAGATAGAAGAAAATGTTTACGCACGGAAAGGTAGGGGAGGTAGACGCATGGGGAAGAGAATATGGGACCCACTAACCATATGGAAAGAGAATCAAAGAAAAATTGTTTAATTAATAGGGATTCTTCACTCATCTTTTTCTTTCTCGTTATTCTTTTTCTCTTTTTTTTTTCTTCATTTGGTTTTACTATTCCTTCAGTTTCAATGAATGGTCTTGTTGGATTAAATGTCAAGTAGGTATGAGTTATTGTCTAAAACGTGCAAATATGGTTTATTGTGTAAAGGTAATTTGTAATGTCAAATGTGCCTATGTAACTAAAGGAAAATAAAAACTTTTATTAAAAAAAAAAAAAAAAAAAGGAAAATCCATTGCTCCAATAATGACTATAATACATAATCAATCCTTAGAGATTGGCCTGGTGTCTCAACTCTGTAAGGCGACAGTGGTCTAACCTCTTTTTAAAAAAGCCACCATTGTATAAAACTAGCTGTGCAAACTACAGATCGATCTCCTTGGTGCTGTTAATGGCAAAGATTCCAGAGAACTGGGTTAATATACAGCTGTCACAGTACATAGAGGATAACAATCTTCTTCACAGGGTCCAGTCTGGCTCCTGACCAAAAATGAGCATGTAGACGGTTTTGATCACTGCATCCATTGATATAAGAAAGGCCCTGGACACAGGTGGACCAGATGTCCTGATCCTCTTGGATCTATCAGCAGCATTCAACACAGTCTCCTATAACACCCTGCTTAATTGCCCCCACAATTCAGGAGTGAAGGGTCAAATGATCAGATGGTTTACATCTTTTCTTATGGACAGAAACCAAATAGTTGTCCTAGGTCAATTCCAGTCGGAAGCATTACCCCAACCATGGGGTTTCCCAAAGGATCAGGCTTGAAGCCCCACTCTTTTCAACCTCTATGTTGCACCTTTTGCAAATTTAATTGAGTTGTTCTGTCTGTATTCTTACACCTATGCAGACGGCACCCAACTAATTACAATCATAAACAAGCACAACCAGCTTTGCTGTCTTTTCAACTTTTATCAGACATCCATATTATTTTTTAGGTCTGTCACTTTTCAAATGCTGCAATGGGAGTAAGAGATTCCATGGTTGAATAATTATGCTACTAGCCCTTGACTTTTATAATATGTCAGCTGTTGTAGAATATTTTATGCAAGCCCAATTTCTATCCTGTAGCATGTATCTTATCTGTTTTTATGTATCTTATTCATGAAATGTTTTTATTGCTTTGCATGTGGCAAGTGCTTTATGGTTATAACATTGATTGAAAAGGGTAGTGATAAATTCATCTTTACGAGTAAGGAGGATTTATCATTACCATTCCAGTGATATGAAACATGACTAATTCACTCCTTCTCAATCATGTGTTACAGCTGATAAGTGTAATAAGGAATTCCCAATGTTAACCTATGAGAGGGGTAGGCCTCACAGTAGTGAAAAATGAATGTGGATGTTTTTCACTACCAGGACATGCAAAACTTAAATGTACATGTCCTACCTTTTGAATACACAGCACCCTGCCCTATGGGCTACCTAGAGCCCACCTTAGGGGTGAATTATATGTAATAAAAGGAGAGCTTAAGGCTTGGCAAGGGGTTTTAAATGCCAAGCTGACATCGCAGTGTAAACTGCACACACAGGTTCTGCAGTGACAGGAGTGAGACCTGTTTAAAGTTCTAATTGTGTGGGTGGCATAATCAGTGCTGCAGGCCTACTAGTAGCATTTAATTTATAGGCCCTTGGTACAGGTAGTGCACTCTACTTGGGACTTATGTATAAATACAATTTGCCATTTGTGAATAAGTCAATCAAACCATGTTTTAGGGGAGAAGAACATGCACTTTAGCGTTGGTTGGCAGTGGTAAGGTGCTCAGAGTCGTAAGGCCAACAAAAGGAATTCAGCAAAATTGAAAACGAGCAGGCAAAATGTTTGGGGGAAGACCACCCTAAGGAGGTCAGGTCTAACAAGCAACTAGGCCAATCCTCGTCATACCAAAAAGAGAGCACATATCTCAACATCTGAGATCACTTCATTGGCTCTCAATTGAGAAAACATGCACTTTAGGGCTCTTTGCTACTGTCAGAAAGCTGTGCATTCGGCGAAGAATGCAAAGTATTACATATCAGATCTCTTTTAGAGATATACTTCAACCAGAGCACTATGCTCTGCTTCTGTTTTCTAGTTAATGTGCCGAAATTCAGAAAAGCCAGGATGGAAGGTAGAGCATTAGCAGTTGTGAAAACAAAAGCATGGGCGGCTCTATCCTACTCAAAACTGCCAAAAACCTTTCAGAAACGCTCTCAAAATATTTCTCTCTTAACTGTGCCGGCTTAGAGGTATCCAGATCTCAGTATTTGTGCAGGAGACGTTTGGGTATTTGTGTGTTTAATAAAACATAAACTAAACTAAACTAGTGTATCTGTGGTTCAGTAAAATGTGTCAATCATACAATCCGGTGTCATACTCCACAACAAAACAAATCATTATAGCAACCATGTCCAGAGGGACATTTTAGTTATACTCAGGTGAGCCTTTGGTGATGATAGTGAAATCATCATCATTTACCATATATTAAAACCTCTGAGGAATTAGCCAGGTGCAATGTACATTGCGACATGTCTCCCCCGGGATGCCCATCGCAGTCAGCTAAGAATTTGGGGGTTAAAATACACAACGGTCTGACTCTCAGATCTCAGATCCTTACCCTCACTGGTACTTGTTTTGGGCTTCTCTGCATGCTACGGAAGTTTTTTCCGTTGCTTTCCGTGGATCACAGGAGGACTACGGTACAGGCCCTGATAGGGTCAAGATTGGATTACTCCAATGTCCTATATCTCGGTCTGCCCGAATATCTCCTGCAACGGATGCAGGTAGTCCAAAACGCGGCAGCACGGGCCATCTTTGGCCTGCATAGGCGAGTTAAAGTCTCGGGACTGTTGCAGTCACTTCATTGGCTGCCTATCCGACAGCGGATAGTTTTTAAAGCCCTTACCCTTGCCCACAAGGCCTTTTATGCCACGGGGCGAAATACCTTCAGAAGAGGCTCGCCGTTTATCGCCCTGCCCAATCTTTAAGGTCAGAGGCGAAATTCCTTGCTATTGTTCCACGTGTAAGGAAGTCCCGCATTGGAGGCCGTTCATTCATGCTCCGGGCACCTCAGCTCTGGAACAGTCTGCCCCTTACCCTACGCAGCACTTCAAATCTGCTGGCTTTCAGGAAGGGCCTGAAAACCTGGCTCCTTGCTTCCTAGTCTCTTCTGTTCTTTGATCTTACTTTCCCAGTCTGTTGTGTTGTGTCTGTCTTCTTAGGTTGTCAATAAAGCGCGGGGACACTCTTCTGAGTAGCCGAGCGCTATAAAAGACTTACTAAAAAAAAAAAAAAAAAATTGGGGCACAGAAATCTGTAAACAAAGCATCAGCCGCACATACATTGTAGTGAAAGGTGGTGTGGTCATAAGTATATCAAGTAAATACACATCATCCCATCACAATGTATAAACTAGGGACATTTAAAACCGCCACCGATAATGATGATACTAGTTAACAGAAGCAGTACAAATACAAGAATGGAAAAAGAAAAAGAACAGTGAACTCTCCAAGTCATAAAGCAAACCTGGGGATATGGACCCTCAAACGTTACAATGAGTTTTAAATCATTCCATTCAATATCATGTGCAGAGCTAATTGTCCCTCGAATGTGAGGGCATCCACAGTGAAGGTTTAAAAGGGCTAATTGTCTTTGAGCACCCACTGTCTTATCAACTACAACTCACGAGGATAAAACTATTTGGATGTAGCATCTCCAGGCTCTGCAGTATTTTCCGGGAAGCTATGCCCACAGAGGCCTGATGCCTGAATGAGTTTCGGGAGGTGCCAAGACCCAATCCAATTTTCCCCTGGTTTTTCATAAATGTATGAAATGGGGCCCATATATTTTCAAACTTGAAAACTCTGTCCCTCTCCCTCAATTTTTCCACAGACTACAGGGGCTACACAGTGGGCACCCACATCTGGATTTTTGGGGCCACCTAAGCTTGCTACTGTCAGGTGATCGCTATTCCCACGGCAAGGCGAAGCTGAGTGAGTAGTCATCTCCAAGAGTCATCAATTGGTAATCAGAGTGTTTTCTTGTATTCCCAGAAATTGTGTTGTGAGGTCCATATGTAAGGTGACATTTGTTATATCTTTTATCTGTAACACACAGCTTTCCAGAATGTTTGAACTCAATCACAGAATCACCACGTATGCAGCATCATCCCTCGCTTAATCTTGCAATGGCAGCATTCTGGGGAAGAGGTATAAATAGTGGCCAAGCAGGCTGGGGTTAGGTACCATGTCAGGAGTATTTTATAACAATTTTATTTTTTTTAACAGAATTCTTAACAAGTCATCACGTAGACATTCAGGAACAGTGCACTGCTGCATATCAAAGAAAACAACCATTCAATAATCAAACAGTAACTTCCTCTCCTCCCACCCATCCCCTTATCAATATCCCTGGGCCCCTACCTTATTAATTCAAAAATCATAGAACACCATTAAGCCCGGGGCCAAAGAAAAGAATAATATGATGCGCCGTCAGTGCACCTTCCACCCCAAGGTACATATGTTCAAAAATTGCTGCTACGTGCTTCCCTCACCAGATATATCATTAATGCTGTTGCATGTTTCCCCCACCAAATATAGAATCCATGCCAGGTTCCCTAAGACAGTTAATTGAATGGTCCCAAGCTAGACCCCTTTCCATTGATCCCCTACCCTTCCTCACCTCGCTGAGCATCCTACTGCATCAGTTCCTCCCATCATTTGTCATACCTAGGAGCCCTAGTGGCTTTCCATTGCATGGTAATCTCATGCCTAACTAGGACCAGAGCCGGGGGCGCTAGAGGGCGCCGAGCAAGATGGACGCACGTATGTGAGGCTCTGCCAGGACCGTTCATAATTTGCATTAAAATCCTGCACATCCTGCTGCTTTTACCCCCCGACTTGATGGCGAAACTTATCTGAAGTGCCTAAGACTCGAGTGTGGTGCTCTCCCGTCTTTGAGGGTGACGTTTGACCAGTGTTGCCCGAGGTGCCGTGCTTTGCCTGAGTAACGGCCGAGGCGCGCGGATCAGCAGCGTGCACCGCCCAACGGATCGGAGCTCGGAGGCTGCTCTCCCTGACTGGTGCTCGGCCGGGAGAACTGAAAGCCGCGTTGCGGGCGGCGGCGGAGCCTTGTGGACGCCGAGAGAGTACCCGGAGCTCGCACGCACTGGAGTCCGGCCCCGCTGGTGGTGGTGAGTGGGGCGAGGGCCTACGTGAGGCCGGGGCTGCGGAGGCGGCGCTGGGCCGCACTGGGCCGTGCTGCGCGAGCTGCAGCTGGCTGGGGTGCGGGACGAAGTTGTGGCGCAGCGGAGGGGTGCTGGGGGAGAGCTGCCGCCCCACGTGTGTGGAGAGACCTTTGCTGCTGCAGGACCACGTGGGGGGACCAGGTATCTGTTTGGTCCGGTGCCCCTGGCCTACCGCCCTGGACACGCTGTTGCTCCCTGTGCTGTGGCTGCTGGAGCGGGGGACGGCCGGGTGCCTTAAGAGATATAGCGCTCGCCCCCTGCATCGACTGGGGGTTCGCCTTGGCCAGCACTGCGGGGATCATCGAACAGCCCCACGGACTGTTATCACTGGGCTGAGACACATATTGAAAGGGCGCCATGGGCAGGCCGGAGCGCAATCAGCCCAAAATCAACTTTGAGGCAAAAAAGTCTGCGCTGTCCTCCTCACAGCCGCCGCCGGACGCTGAGACTGCGGGAGCGGTTGGTGGTGCTCCGAACCTAGAGACCACGTTGGTGGCGATGCAGAAAATGCTGCAGTCCATTGAATGCACCATGGAGGCGGTCAATCACAGGCTCGACCATATGGCGACGCAGTTCGACCGGCAGAATGAAAGAATGGGTGAGGTGGAACAGAGGGTATCTGCTACGGAGGATGGGCTGGCCACGGTGACCACTAAGGTATTCAATATGGAGAGGGTGCTAGCGATGATTCAGGCGAAGAACGAGGAGTTGGAGGGAAGGTCCAGGCGCAACAACATTCGCGTTACGGGCCTGCCGGAATCCACGAATGTGGGTCGGATGGAAGACTTCATGGAACGCATGCTGGTGGAAATTTTTGGTTCGGATCAGCTATCACGGGTCTTCATCGTGGAACGGGCGCACCGTACTCTGGCAAAGAGGCCGGTGCCTGGGGCTCAACCACGTCCTATCATCGCTCGCATACTTAATTACAAGGACCGGGATGTTATACTTCGACTCTCCAGGGAGAAGGGCACCATTGAATACCAAGGGAGTAAACTTGAGTTCTACCCAGACTTCACTGTGGCAGTACAGACAGGGCGCAAGGAGTTTTCTCCGGTGAAACAACTGCTTCGAGACGAGAACATTCAACACGCCATGTTGTATCCGGCGCGTCTACGGATAGGGCCCCCGTCTGACAACAAAATCTTTGCTACCCCTAAGGCTGCTATGGACTATGCGAAAAAACAGAAGAAACGCAAAAGAGACTCAAATGTGCAGCAGGAAGGGGAGGGGGATCTACTGGACGATGTGGCTTAGGCGGCTGTCTCCTTGCTGGTTGATTATTGTTGGAGTGTTGACCCTGTGAGGAGCGTTGCCGCTTGGCACTGCGTGGCTTAGTGCCCTGCTAACTTGTCTTACCCTTATTTTGCGGAATGCTGGTTCAGACTTCTTTGTGGTCATTACTATGGTGCATTGTAGTTCATCCATGGGGCAGCTTGTGGATGAGTTACTTCTAACATGGGGCTAGTATGCTCAGGTTTATATTGGGTTGTGCACAGTTGCACCTGCACATGTGAGGTGGGAGCATTATATGTAGTAGCTTGACTGCCCTTTGCTACTGGTGTAATGATGGTTTTAATGGGGTAATGTTGGAAGAGCCACTTACTTTGCTGCTGACACTGGGCGGCTATGACTTGCAGCGATTCTAGACGCCATGAGGGTTGGGGGGGGGCGGGATGTTCTAATCGCTCTCTCGTCAGTTATCTGGCGGGAGTTGTGCGCCACTGTGTCCCCGCAAATGGGAGATCCCCACACACTTATGTATGCACTGTTGGGATTGTTGGGGGAGGGGGGATGGGGTCAGCTTTGGCAGGTTGGGGATGCTGAAGTGGGTGGAGGGGGGATGGGGAGTTTTTGGCTTTCCTGGGTATGGTTGCAGTGTTTCCTTCAGTATGATGTGAGGTGTGTGAGGCCTCTATAGGGGTTGGGGGGATGCTGGGCATTGTATTGCCTGCTAGGAGTGGCACTGCTCGCTGGACATCAAAGAATGCATGGCTGTGTGCGTTGTGCTGGGTGTGGCCTTTTGGGATGGTTCTGCTGCCTTTGGGACATATGTTGGAACTGGATGGATGGATAGGGGGGGCAAAATAACATGCATTACTTGGAATGTGAGAGGGTTGAACCGCCCACAAAAGACTAGGCAAATGTTGGCATTCCTTAATAGGCATGGTGCACATGTTGCCTTCCTTCAGGAGACACATCTGTGGGGGAAGGCGGCAGAAACTGTGGGTCGCAGTTAGGCGGGAATTAGACTGGCATCGAATTATTCCTCTTTTGCACGTGGTGTGATGATTTTGATTAAGAAAACTGTACCGTTTGTTAAACTGCATGAGGACATTGATAAGGAAGGCCGCTATATTATAGTACATGGTAAATTATGTGGAACCCCGATCACGCTCATTAATGTATATGGACCAAATGTTGATGACCCTGATTTTTATGTTGCACTTTGGAACAAGATCTACATGCTGCCACAGTCGGCTGTGCTTTGTGGAGGTGATTTTAATATCATTCTAGATGGGGAGATGGACAGGAAACAAGACAGGCCTTGTGTGTGCGAAAGAAAGCGGCTGCTGAAGTTAGTGAGGGTATGAGAGGACTTGGGCTAGTGGATGTGTGGCGTTTGAGGCACCCGGGTAGGAGGGAGGGTACTTGCTACACATCAGCGCATGATACGTGGTCGAGACTGGATTACTGGTTGGTGACTCGGGATGTTAGTGGATGGGTGATGGATGTTGAACATTTGCCTCGCACGCTCTCCGATCACGCTCCGGTCCGCTTGGACTTGCGGATTCCAACGTGTACGCCTGCTCCATTCACTTGGCGCCTGTCGCCGGGAACCTTGACTGATCAGGTGTTGCGCGAACGACTCAGAACTATCATTCCGGAGTTTTTTGATAAAAATGTTGGCACAGTTGACAGCATGTGTACGGTGTGGGAGGCCTTCAAAGTGATTATCCGTGGGGCGTGCATAGGTCTTCAGTCTGGAGTGCTCACATCACTAAGGGACTCCATGTCTAGGTTGGAGGGGGAGTTATTGGTGCTTGAGAGCCGATTGGAGGACAGTCCTGGAGATGCTTTGCTAGCAGACATTAGATCGAAGGTTTCCGAGTACAACGAACTAGCTGATCAGGAGGTGAAATTCCTTTCCAAGCATACCAGGGCGCGCTACTATTGTGAAGGGGGCAGACCGGGGAAAGGCCTGGCGGATCGCATAAGGGAGCCATGGGCTAAGCATTGTACGGTGCAAGAAATAGAGGACGGGGCGGAGGTTGTGACTGACACACCTGGCATCCTAAGCTGCTTTGCGAAATATTATGAAAGAATGTATGAGTATTGGGAGACGGCGTCGGAGGACAAAATAGCTCAATACTTTGAGGACGTGGCTCTGGTGTGGCTCTCGAGGGGGCAACAGGAATTCCTTATGCATCACATCACGGAGGAGGAGTTTCGGGAGGCAATAGCTGCCCTTCCTAATGGGAAAGCTGCGGGCACAGATGGCTTGCCATCCGAATTCTATAAAGAGTATGTAGATCTTTTACTCCCGCACTTGGCGATGGTACTGGAGGAGGCTGTAGACCAGGGCCAGTTTCCAACTACAATGAGAGAGGCGCTTCTCGTTGCGTTGCCAAAACCTGGGAAACCGCCCAACCAGTGCGAATCATATCGACCCCTATCCCTCATGAATACTGATGTTAAGATTATAGCCAAGGTGCTCGCCACTAGGCTGCGGCTACTTCTCCCGGTAATGGTGCTGCCAGACCAGTCGGGATTTATACCGCTCCGGTCTACCACCCACAATCTCAGGGCTCTCTTTGCTGTATTGCATTTGCTCAAACCAGAGTTGGCGGCAGTGGCTGTCATGCTTGACGCCGCGAAGGCCTTCGACTCAGTTGCATGGCGGTATATGATAGCCATTTTGCATCGGATGGGGGTGCCCTTTTTTTTTACATCGTTAGAAACTCTTCTCTACACTAACCCCATTGCACGAGTGAGGATTAACGGTCACGTCTCGAACTCGTTTCCGGTGCAGAGGGGCACTCGACAGGGTTGCCCTCTTTCACCTTTGCTGTTTGCCATTGTGATGGAGCCCCTGGCCTGTGTGCTGAGGCAGAGGTATGCTGATGCGGCTCTGAAGTTCCCCCTCCGATCGCTGGCTGTGTCCATGTATGCTGACGACATGGTTCTTTATGTGCGCGAGCCTGCTCGCCATCTTGAATCTATACTTCGGGAGTTCATACGGTTTGGTCGCCACTCGGGTCTGACCATCAACTGGGAAAAGTCTGTCATGCTACCGCTCACTGATGTTACCCTTCCGTTTCCCCTGGAGTTCCCACTGGAATGGGCAACAGACTCGGTGCGATATCTTGGAATCTAGATTCATCGAGATAGCCAAGAAGTTATCAGAGCTAATTATGGAGTAGCTGTCTCCAAGCTGGAGGACCAAGTGGCTCGCTGGACTCGGCTTCCCCTCACCCTTGCTGATCGTGTGTCTCTGATCAAAATGGTTGTGCTTCCGAAATTTTTGTATCTTTTTGTTAACATACCCCTCCCACTGGCGTCGCACTTCTTTGCCAGGCTCCGATCCTTGCTGACCACCTTAACCTGGGCTGGTAAGAAACCACGAGTGACGTGGGATGTGCTGACTAAACCATACGCTCTGGGTGGCTTCGCTGTGCCGGATATGAAGTTATATTATTTATGCGCCCAAGCGCATTTCGCCGCCTATTGGGTGTCAGCTCCTCCGTATACTCCACACGTGGCGCTTGAAGCCAGTGCTGTTTTGCCTAACCCGTTGAGGGCTATGGTTGTTAACACTCACTCAGTATTTGATAAGGGCGAGGTGGACACAGTGCGCTCCACGGCTAATGCGTGGCGGGAGCTTGGTAGAAGAGCGAATAGGTTGCCGTTGTACGCTCCAAGCATGCCGCTATTATACCACTCAGACATTTCGGTGTCGAGCGAAATTGGTGGTCTGCAAGTCCTTCAGGGCGCTGGACTACACACTATGGGAGATCTATTCCCAGGGGCCACGTTCCTCTCATTGCAGAATGTCACAGAGCGATCCACAAATGTGATCATGGCTACTTTCATTTATGTTAGGCTCCGAGCGGCCGTACACTCCTTATATCCCACGTATCCGGAGGAACCCTTGACACTGGGGGCCTTGCAGTTACTCTACACCTCGAAGGATAGAGTTAAATTGCTCTCCAGATTATACCGAGCTGCTCAGGAGGATGAAGGAGGGGGTGCTGTACTGGCTAGGGCCCGATGGGATAGATGCCTACCAGAACCATTAACGGTTGATGAATGGACTGAATGCTGCTCCATGACTGGGAGTTACATGGCCAATGGCAATTTCCGCCTGCTACATTTCAAGTTTCTACATCAATGGTATTATACGCCCATGCAGCTAGTTCGGTATGGATTTCGCGAATCTGCTCAATGTGTCCGGTGCGGAGAGGGTGATGCGGATTTCATGCATTTGGCATGGGGATGTGCACGAGTGTATGCCTTCTGGGTGGCAGTGACTGAGACACTGACTAAGATGACGGACACTGTGGTTGCATTGGATATACGCCTGAGCTTGCTGGGGCTCGCCTCTGGTGTGCCGAGTCAGGAGCGGAGATTGATTGTGCTGGCATTACAACTTGCTAAACGAAGGGTGGCTATGGTGTGGGGAGGTAGGCGGGCGCCTGATGTGCAACTGTGGCTGAAAGATATGGCCTACTGCAGGGACCAATTGACTTGCTATGCTGAAAGTCTACCGGCAAAATCGCGTCCGCGAGACATTTGGGCTCCATATACTGCATATATGCTATCCCTGGCAGGAGATGACAGTTCCGAAGATGAAGGCGGGGGTCTGCTGCCGGGTGAAGGTGTTTCTGAGTGATTATCTGACTGCAAGGTTGTGTTATAGTGGTGCCTGTGCTGGAATGCCCTGATCGTTTGGTGTGGGTGGTCCTTGCAGGAAGGCTGTCTTGTTATATAGGCTTAACTATACTCATCCAATGACTGATGGCACGTGCAGGATTTTGGATCTGAGGTCACACAACTTGCTCGACTGCTGGCGATATCTTGCATACCTTCTGTGTTGCTTTGCCACTCTGCATTAATACTATGGACTTCTACTGTGACCAGGAACCGGGATTGTTTGGGCTGGGGGGTTGGGGGTTGTTGTTGCTGGTTATAAAAATTATAAAATAAGACCAATATATGATAAGCGAGATACGTTTGCGGAGGATGGACTTGGCTCGGACTGAGAAATGTTGCTGCCCTCTGCACAATTTGTATGTACTCGCACAATATTCTTTGCTTTGTGCTTCAATTTGCTAGCTGTTGACTTGGTGGCGGCTGGCCCTGTACAGGGTTGTAGGCACACTGCTGGGTATGTGCACAACTTTGCAATAAAGGTCTTGCAAAAAAAAAAAAAAACTAGGACCAGAGCCAAATCTGTGAACCTTGTAGTAGTCTTGTGTTTTGCAGGCCCTGGTAATCCCCCCAGGAGACATGTCAGGGTTGCACAGTCAATTGATCTCTGGGTCACCTCTTTAACACAAATCACTACTTCCCTCCAGAAATCCTACATTAGGAGGCAGGACCACACCATATAAAGCATCTCCACTCCTTGTTCTCTGGATCAAGGGCAGGCCGCATACGCAGCATGGAAGACCAGAGAAATGTTACCCAAGGTTAGATACGCCCTGTGCAGATAATAAAAGTTAATCAACTTAAATCTATCTTTTCTATATACTGTATAGGTGCAAGCAAGTATATTGCCCCAACCTGCTTCTGGAATTGGAAGTGCTAAGTCTTCATCCAAGCCACACTAAGAGTTTAACAATATCATGCTTTAACGCTTGATAAAAACACATCCACCGCACAACGAGGTACACAGCACCTGGAAAGCACTGTGTTGCGGGGGCTCCTCCACACCCATGTCCCAATGAAGACTCACCTTGGCAACTACCACCGATGCAGTAGAAACTGACCTCTCTTTACTTCAAAAGTCGCGGAAACATCTTCAAACGTTAGTAGTTCCCCATCTCTATAAATGTCCCAGATCCTGTGTACCCCATCGGGAGATCATTCCACCAGGCCTCTCAAACCTTCACCCTGGGTATTATGCTCCAGGCCCCTCAGTGGAATATCCGGGGCATAGGGCACAAGAACATGGGTACATTGAAGAGCACAGCTACTGCAGTGTCAGACGACCTGCTGGGTAGAAGAATTCTCTTGAGAGAGTCTCCTCGGAGTCAGGAGAATCTGGTACAATACAGAGGGATTTGGCAGCGACCCCACATTTGCCTCCTCAGGATGTCTCTGTGAATGGATCCATTGGGGAAATCACTGCAATAGGACTGCAGAATAGTAGGCCTTAAAATCTGGAAACGAAAATCCCACCTCAGTTGTCGATCGTTGCAACGCCACTCTGCCCCTACCTGTTTCCTATATCAGACTAATCAACAATGAGCCAAGTTTGTGGAAGATCCTTCAGGGAATCACTATGGGCAGCGCAGAGAAGAAGTATACCAATCGAGGGAGTGCCACCATCTTTGCTACCGCTGTGCAGTCTGCCACCAATAGTGGTATGGTCTTTCAGAAGTCCTTACTTGTGTGAACACGCCTAGTGACTATACCAATGTTATCCTTATGGTAAATTCTAACCCCAAGGTACTTTAAGCATGTCCCCTCCCAGGCAAGTCAATCTAGATACTGTGGTTGGGGTGCACCTTTGAGCAGTGGGAAAAGGTGAGACTTACGCCAATTGATGCAGAGTCCAGATGCCTGACCAAAGCGCTCAAGAAGGACGATCACGTGAGGTAAATCCTTATTTGCATCTCTCAGGAACAACTTGCTGTTGGCATAAGGGGCCGAATAGTATGAAATGCCCTGTACTTCAAGTCGCCTGTAGGGCCCTCCAGCCCTCGTGCTACTAGCCAGTGGCTCAACTGCAATGGCAAATAACAATGGGGACAGGAGACATCCCTGTCAGGCTATTCTCCCCACCACATAGGCCTCCAAAATATGTCTTCCAGTCCAAACTCGGGCAGGGGGTACAGAATAGAGGAGTTTAGTTCATTGGACATTTGTTTAATTGCAGCCTGCACTTCCTGAAAGGAGGTGTCTTCACCCAGCTCCCCCGCCTCCTCACGGGTGACCAACGACAGTGCCACTGGGTCTAGGAAAGTGGAAATAAGCTGAGAGGGCATCTCCAGAGGTTGTGCATTTGGTGCCTCATAAGTGGCTGAACAAATACCTTAGTACCTGTGCTAGAGAATAGAGGGCTATATAGGTGTGGCTGCACATGTGTGTGGTGTGTGTGTCTTGTAAAGCGCACTGCTACCTGGAGACGTCCTGGCACTATAGACCGCTGGGGAACCCGTCCTGGCTTTCCCTGTGAGATGTTCCTTCCTGGGTATCGCCAAGGTGAAACCAGGCATCCCCGGCGTTTGAGGGGGGCCGTTGTGGAGATGAGGCAAGCTAATGCCCAGTGTTGCCGAGTGTGATCCCTGGTTAGAGTAGGCACCGAGGCGAGAATTATCGAGTCCGCTGACCCTGGTTCTCGACCCTGCCACGTCGGGAATTGAACCCTGGTCCCGGGCCATCCGCTGCTTCCGGGTCTGCCACCTCTAACCAGTGAGCCACACCACTCCACTCCAATGCCTTTAAATCTCCTGCATACATACCTAGTTTCTGCTAAGTGACTAAATGTATATGTACTTCTATAGCTTCCTGACTAGATAACAGAATCTATGCTTTTGTACTCATATATGTCAGTTGTTTCACAGGTGGCATACTCTTTATAGTACTTAGGGTAGGGTCCTGAAAGTGCACATGTAACTTAATGAACTCAAAAGACCATCTCTCCTCTTTTAAACATAAAGCACCAGGCTCTATGGCCTACCTACAGCATACCTCACAGGTGTGTTATCCATACTAAAATGTGGGTTAACAATGGAGGAATACCTATCACATAACAACTGAAGCTTGCAGTGACACTGCACAAAGTGTTCACTAGAAGGGATCACTTATTTTTATTAATGACTATCTGTCTACATGGATGAGAAGGTTCTGTCATCATTTGACTACATATCTGAATGAGTGTATGAGAACACTTGTAGAAGCACCCTGAGATGTTTAAGTATGTGACTGTCTGTATCAATAACTTTACAGCTCTAATTGTATATGTAAGTGACTGAAAGAATACCTCTGTGCCTGTGTTAGGGAATGGAGGTCTGTATATGTGTGTCTGGAGGTGCTTTTCAGTCTCCTGCATACATACCTAGTTTCTGCTGAGTGGCTGAATGTATATGTAGTTCTGTAGCTGCCTCCCTAGGTGTCAGAGAGACTCTATGTTTTTATGAACATATATATGAGTTGCTCTAGTGCTGGCATACTCTGTGTAGTACTTGGGATGGAGGCCTGCAACTGCACAAGTAACTTAATGCACTAAAAAGAACATCTCTCATCTTTTAAACACAAAACACCAGGCTTAATGGCCTAACTACAGCATACCTAACAGGTGTCATGTGTACTAAAACATGGGTTTGACACTTAAGAAACACCCATTGCATGCTAACTGAAACTTACAGTGAGAGTGCACACATCTTTAAAATACTATCTGTCTCCATGGTTCACAAGCTTCAGTCAGAGCTTGCCTACAAATCTGAGTGAGTGTAGGAGTACACTTGTAGCAGGGCCATATGGTCAGGGATGCCCGCCACCCCTTCCACCACCAATCCCAATGGTAGGAGACAGACACAGTTTGAACTTTTTGGAAGGCAGGGGGGCCTCACGACCCCCCCGGCCGTATTTATTAAAATATGAAACAAAATTTAAAACTTTAAATTAAAACGTTTCATGTATCATGTACAAAATTCAACTTTCATTACACTTGATGAAGACAGGTATCTGTCTAATACAAAGATTTTCCTAACCGAGTCTAACATCATGACATAATGCATTTGCATAAGAATGTTGTACATCCTATCGTTAGGGGCCAACGGCAAGGTCTTAACCAGTGTCAGATCCCTATCACCAAATTCCCGCCCTCACGTGTGAGTGGCACATGCGCAGAGGGCTTCACCCTCGTAGCCAACTGTAACTTCCCTTGTCATGGGGCCCCCTTTCACTCGACGCCATCTTAAGGTCGTCCGAGTTCCCGTGCGGGGTATCCGTAAGAAGGACAGCGTGGACTCCCCCCCTTTCCCCGCATTCTCTTCCGCCGGAGCGGATATCCGGCCCCCGGGAAATTCATAGGAGTGGCATATAGCCGTCTCCCCCTAGGAGGGGCCTATGGCCGCCTCCCCCTGGGCGACCCATCCGTAATGGGTGCCGCACCCCCGTGGGAGGGGCCAATGGCCGCCTCCCCCCGGGCGCTCCCATCCATAATGGGTGGCACCCCCACTAGGGACCTTGAAATCACTGCTCACCGATCATGACCTTACCGCCCGACCGAAGACTAAATAAATACGACAATTAGTTGCCTACTAGGGAGAAGAAACCTATGATTAACTCAAATTACAGCTAGATATATCCAATGAACTATAACATTGCTACAAATTAAAAAAGGTGCTATAACAGAGAACGCTTTTATTGCATATAATTCATTACATTTCTACACAGGGAGAAACGGCCTATAGGCATGTATTCAGTTGTGTGCACATTTTTGGCATCAATTGTAGGTGAGAGAAATGATTCTAACAAGACGTTTATACATTACAATCAGCTTGCAAATTAGAACTTAGTTCACTCCCAAACTTCTGCAATAGGGGCTGGTGGGTGGGTCAAAAAACTGCAGCTTGTTCCCTTGAGGGCTCACGAGCGACGAGTGGTGCAGCCTTCAGAGCGCAGGAACAAGAGGACGCCTGCCAGAATTCCCGCGCCTTTTATCTTGCAGCGGGAAGGCGAGCAGCATCCCCATCACGCCCAGAAGTGCACGGACTTCCGGGCGAGTGTTAGGACAACCCTTTTCGGCGGCGGGGGTGTGCTCCAACCACGCCACTATGGGCATACCGGCCGGGACATGCCCCCTGCCCGCAAAGGTTTATCGGGGGATCGGGGCACCCAGCCATACGTTCGGGGTGACCGAGAGGTCTCCCCTTTCCATGAGATGTTTAAATAAATATGTCAGTATGTGACTCCCTGTTGTAATATATTTACAGCTCTCTAAATGTTTATGCATGTGTCTGAAGAAATACCTCCATGCCGGTGTTAAAGAAATGAGGGCTATGTGCGTGTCTCTACACCTGCCTTTGATTTACCTTCAGTAGTTTCTGCTAGGTCACTAAATGTATATCTGCATCTGTAACTGCATGACTAGGTGACAGTCTGACTCTATCCTTTTGTGGACATGTATGTCAGTTGCTTTACAGGTCACATACTGTATGGGGGCTTCAACATACTAAAACATTAGTTATTGGCTTCTAAACAGCTTTTACTATCTTTTAGCATTCTCACATACATATCTACTTTTCAAATCATTTTTTCTGCAAAATAAATATCATCCGCATACCTAAAAACTGAGTTTTTCAATCGAATATATATTTTTGATCTTATCAGATAGATTCAATACTCTTCGGAAATGTGAAAACTAAGCATAAGAATGGCACACCACTCTCATACAAAGCAACCATTAATGGCAAACTCTTCAACTTTACACTCTCTGTTAATGTGGAAGGCAGCAAATAAACCATGCCTTTCATTTTTTACTTTTGTAACTCCACTTCTGAATGGTTAGTATGTGTTAAACCTTTCATGCACTTTTATATAGAAGCCCAATATGGTAGGGTATTTGTGAATATTAACAACTTATTTGTGATCGTCACGACGAATTCGCAAAAAAAAAACAGTAGTCCAAAGATATTTAGCTTGATAGTTTCATGACTTTAAGACTACCGCAAACTTTACTAGCAACCCCACTTTAGGAAATCAAGCTCTTCTGACACAACAATCAATGTAAAGACATCTAGGGCCAGATGTAGGTCACCAAATACCGGTCGGTAACGGCCGATTTTGGCCGTTACCGACCGGTATTTGGTGATTGAGATGTAGGGGGCCTACATTTTACAGAATCGGTAAATTTACCGATTCTGTAAAATACCGATTTGGTAAATTTACCGAATCGGTAAATCTATATGTAGGTGCACTGCAAACAGTGCCACAGGCCCCTAAGAATTTGTAATTTATCATGTAATACTATTGCATGGTAAATAACGAATTCCTGTGTACATACACAACTGTGCATGTACACCTGTGCCATGTGGCACACAGACATGCCCTTTGGGCATGTATGTGTGTCACATGGCACACAAGCCTGAATCAGGGGTGCAACAGGGTGTCAAAGTGACACCCTGTCCCCCTTGTCAAATCGGTAATTTTACCGAATCGGTATTTATCGATTTGGTAATTGCCATTGGTTCCTATGGGCCTCAAGGCCCATAGGAATCAATGGCAATTACCGAATCGGTAAATACTGATTCGGTAATTACTGAATTCTACAGATTCGGTAAATTAATCGGTAAAAATACCTACATAGCATTTACCGATTTGTAAATACCGAATCGGTAAAATTCGGTATTTACGAATCGGTAAATGCCATTTACCTACATCTGGCCCCCAACTTCTTAAAACAGACAACTCATTCTTTAACCCTTTTGTTGCTAGGCATTTTCCCCTGTGTGCTAAGCCTTTTTATTGCTATATGGAGTAGTTCACAATTAGGCCCCTGTAACGTTATGTCCACATAAGGTATCCATGCCAAATTTGTGTCCTTTTCTTCCAACATCATGGGGATTTTAAAGGTCCACTTGGTTGTGAATTCTCCTTGAGAGGAACTAGAAATTAGCCAAAATACAGCTACATTTTGTTTTCTTGTAGAAAAAAGGGAAAAAGGCGCGGCAGAAGAAAGTGTCTGGCTTTGATCCTGCAAATGGTATGAACAAAGGGTTTGTGGTGCTGAAATCACCATCTTCCCATATTACAGGGACAGGTAGACTTTTGTCAGAAAACCAACATTTTCTACACAGTGTTGGCTTTTTACTGGGACATAGTGTCAGAAGCAGTACCTGAATAATCCAGATTTCCGTGGGAGCGAGCAGCCAAGTCTTCTACGATGCTAATTTCCAGATTAACAAACACCCCTGCACCCGGATTGCTCCAAGCCCAGGAATGGAAGGGAAAGGGGAAGTGGATAACAAACAACAAAGAGAGGCTTCCACACTGGTGTCTTCGTCACTACCTCTGGGATGAGCAGCTGGGGAACACCTGCAATAGTTAACAGAACATTACTAACGTTCTAACCTTTAAGGGGGGGACACACTCTCACTCCCAACTCTCTTCACTCATACCTGGTTGGCGTGTGGAATTTGCCGCTCTCTTTCTGAGTCCAAATAATGTTCATATGAAAGGTTGAAGACTCTAAGTTGCTTGTGTTGAGTGACGGAAAGTGGTGATGCGATGAATAGAGGTGGTAGACAACAGTATTACCATATGCATATAATATATACTCTCATTTACTTGTTGAACCACAGAAGCTGACTGAAACTCTCAAAAGTCTTTACTGAAGCTCTGAATGTGTCATCGACAATTACAGTTCTTAATCGGAAACCAGGCTTCGCTTCAGACTAGGAAAAAACTCTGACGCTGAAGAAAACCCAACTGGCACAGGACAAGGATAGCGCCACCAAGGACTTAGAGAATAGAAAGTTCTTACCGCGAATATGAGGAAACGCGGAAAGGTACTTGCCCACTGGAATGGTACTCTGGCAGGGAACGCTGACAGGGACAAAGTCCGCACCGCCGAACACTGGCAAGCGGCAATTTGGCTTTCGCTCCGGAGTGCAGGAATCCAACTGGAAAGGAACGAAAACACGCTCCCAAAGTTCCGAAATAAAGTCTCTGTGGATACTGACTGGGAAAAGGGCAAAACTAGAAAAATACGCGGTGATTTGACGGGAGCCAAAATCAGGGCGTCGAACTGCTTGAATAGAACAGTTGAAGTGCGCCACATAGAACGTGCGGGATAAGGAAATGGCGGACTGCTGGGAAAGACTAGAACGCTAACCTTATCAAATGGTGGCACAATCTAGAGGCGTACTAAGCCTCAATCTGACAGTGGTCATGGACTAATTTCTGGATGGAGCCCCAGAGTGGGAACGGTTGCCAAGCAGGAAATCTTCTCCTAGCCGCAGGGACAGACAGAGGTCTCTTAATGGGGCCCGGCATGGGTCTGACACATAGCCTATTTTGCAACTTTTTGTGTTTTCAACCTCCTTCCAGTTAGTGGTAGAAATGGGTATGAAAGCAATAATGGATCTCGGAAAGCTATACATTTCTGAAAAGTGAACAAAATTCTTAGTTCAGCAAGGGGTGCTTTGTGTAGATCCTTTAAAGGTTTTTTTAAATAGAAACTATCAGTTAAAAGTAAGAAATATTGAAAATGTTTTGAAAAAACAGCCATTTGTGCCAATGTTTTAACCTGTAACTTCTTTTAAGTATGACAAACTTTTTAAAGCAATATACCATTACATCCGCTGGACCTTTCTGGTTGAGGGGATATATAGGACTTGTAGGTTCACCAATAACCTGAGGAACCCAGAGCCAATAACTGAGCTGTGTCTTGCAATGGTTTTTCATTGTGCACCGGGTATATAGAAATTCAATTGCAAAAATATAGATTGAAAAATAGGTATCAAGGACACCTATGTATTTCCAAAATGGGAGCAAATATAGAGTTTAGAAGCAGTAGTTATTTGCACATCCCCTAAATTGTGTGTACCCATACTAGCATGTGAATTATAGGACATTTTTCAAAGTGACTTTCTTCATACACATTGTGTTACATTTGGAAGGCAGAAATGCATAGAAAGTCAATAGATAATAACAGTTGCTCTACAATTCTGTGTTCCCCTAAGTCTCCCAATAAAAGTGGTACCTCACTTGTGTGGGCAGGCTGAGTGTCCACGACATGAAACGGCCCCGTCCCAACATGGAAAAAGCACATTTTTTCTGTGAAAACTGACTCTTTTTTTTGCAAATTGTCTAGCTGTGGATTTTTAACCCTAGCTCACTCGACATCTAAGGAAACTGAGCAAACCTATACATTTTTGAAAAAAAGACATAAAGGGGAATCCATGATGGGGTAACTTGTGTAGCTTTCACCAGGTTCTCTTACACAGAATCCCTTGCAAACATAAAACTTTGTTGAAAAAAAATAAATCCTCAAATTTCTATGATGGAAAGGTCTAGAATCTTAGTGGATCCACAAACTTCCACCTGCCCCACATTTCCCAATGTCTCCTGATAAAAATGATACCTCACTTATGTGGGTAGGCCTAGTGCCCGTGACAGGAAACAGGCCAAAACACAACGTGGACACACCACATTTTTACAGTGAAAACTGACCCTTATTTTGCAAGGTGCCTAGCTGTGAGTTCTGAACCCTAGGTCTGCTGGCAATAAGGGAAGTCTAGCTAACCTATACATTTTTTTATACTAGACACCAAGGGGAATACAGGATGGGGTGTCACGTGTGGCTCTCACCAGGTTCTGTTGCCCAGAAACCCTTGCAAATCTCAAACTTTGTTAAACAAAACAAACACATTTTTCTCACATTTCTGTGATGGAAAGTTCTGGAATCTACGTGGATCCACAACCTTCTACCCACCCACATTTTTCAGAGTCTCCCGATAAAAATGATACCTCACTTGTATGGGTGGGACAAGTGCCCGCGGCAGGGAAGGGCCAAAAACGTATTGTGGCAACATCAAAATGACCTATCACCAAACGACCTGGTTTTGCAAGGGGGGCACTAGAACTTTTGGCCCCGGGCTCGGCGGCCATCTAGGGACACCTAACAAACTCACACATTTCTGAAAACTGCCACCAGGGGTACCCCAGGGAGGTATGGCTTTCTTGGACATCTAACGCTCCCTAAAAAAATCACATTTTTCTCACATTTCTGTGTGGTAAAGTTGTTGGTTCACCGGGCTGACAGACATTTCACACTACCCAGCATTCCCTCAGGTCTCTCGATAATTATATCCCACTTCTGTGGGTGGGCCAAGAACCCACAACAGGCAAGCGCCCAAAACATATTGTGGAGAAATCAAAATTACCTATCACAAAACAACCTGGTTTTGCAGGTTTTGCAAGGGGGTACCTAGGTTTTCGGTTCCGGGTCAGCTGCCATTTAGGGAAACCTATCAAACGCACATGTTTCTGAAAACTAGACACACTGGGAAGTCCAGGGAGGTTTGGGTTGTATCTATCCCCCAATGTTTCCCTACACATAATCCCCTGCAAACTTCAAATTAACTGACAAAATAATATTTTTCTTAAATTTCTGTGTGGAAAGTTGTTGGATCATCAGGCTGACACATTTCCTACCACCCAGCATTCCCCCACATCTCCTGATAAAAATGGTACTTCACTTGCGTGGATGGGAGAAGTACCCGCAACTGGAAAGGGTCCAAAACATATTGCGGAGATATCAAAACGACCTATCATAAAATCACCTGGTTTTGCAATGGGGGCCGTACTCGGCGGCCATCAAGTAAACCCACCAAACCCACACATTTCTGAAAGCTACACACCGTGTGGGGTCTGGGGAGGTATGGATTGCGTGGATTCCCCAATGTTTTTCTGGTCAGAATCCCCTGCAAACCTCAATGTTAACTGAAAAATAATATTTTCTCAAATTTCTATGTGGGAAAGTTGTTCGATCACCGGGCTGACACAAATTTCCGACCAACCAGCTTTCAGATCTCCTGATAAAAATTGAACCTCACTCGTGTGGGTGGGCCATGTACCCGCGCAACAGGCAAGGGCCCAAAACATATTGTGGAGACATCAAAATTACATATCACTAAACTATCTGGTTTTGCAATGGGGCACCTGGGTTTTTGGCCCCGGGCTCCGCAGCCATCCAGAGAAACCTACCAAACCCACACATTTCTGAAAACTAGACACCCTGGGGAGTCCAGGGATGTATGGGTTTGCATGGATCCCGCAATGTTTTCCTACCCAAATCCTTGGGTGGCCCACCCACACAAGTGAGGTATCATTTTTATTGGCAGATGTGGGGGAATGCTGGGTGGTAGGAAATTTGTGCCAGCCCTGTGGTCCCACAACTTTCCCACACAGAAATGTGGAAAACATTTGATTTTTTCAGCAAAATTTGAGGTTTACTGGGGATTCTGGGTAGAAAATGTTGGGGGGTCCACACAACCCATACTTCCCTGGACTCCCCCAGATGTCTAGTTTTGAGAAATGTGTAGGTTTGGTAGGTTTCCTCAGATGGCCACCGAGCACGGGGCCAAAAAGCCAGGTGCCCCCCTTTGCAAATATATGATTAGTTCTTCTGTCTCAGCTGTGAAAGGAGATCAGTGCATGGATGGTGGCATTGTATGCACTGGATGGCCATTTAACACTTGTCCTTTGTCATTAAACAGATATTGAAAGATGAGGCCTTCACAGAGTTTATAATGAAGGTCAACAACGTTGTCAGGTAAATATTTCTGAATTCGCAGGTGTTTACTAAGATGGGTGTGTCAGAAATGCCTTGGAAGGCAGTCAACCACAGAAAGCTCTTTCATCAATGCTAAGTAATGGTAGCAAAATGTATTGTCTATGGTAATTCCAGCAATCTTAACCCATTGATCTCTTTGAAAACCAACTTGGTGGGTGCTCGCACCACCCCGTGGATAGCCTGGAAATTGTGCTGTCAGCAATTTAAAAAATAGTGTTACACCAAAACAGAAAACACACCAAATCCCTCAATATGCCTGTTCTTGCCTCCTTAAAATCCTTGTGTATCTCCACCAAAAGCCCCAAAATGTAATGTGAGCCAGAGGTGCATCTGTTTGAAGTAGCTGATTTGCATTGAGTGCAGGAAAGGGGGGTATATAAGCTAAAAGTATGGTGGCACTACACGTTTGGATCATTTCGTTTTCCTTACTTGACCTGGTTCAGCGTTGACCCCTGCAGGCATAAGGCTATCAAGAGGCTACCTAGAAACCAGCGCTTTGAAAAGAAATCTGGAGCAGTACCATCTGCCTCAGAGATCTCAGAAATTGAAACATATTTTTGAAATTATATGAAGTCTTTACTTGAATTCATTCAATTTAGGACACATCTCTTTGGATTATATAGTAAGGAGAGATGTGGAAAGCAATTTGATGTGAAATGGGGCCATGCATATATGTCTGCAGGTACCTCAGTTCTGAAAAGCCAAGAAATGATGCTGAAGAAATGCTTCCCTACCAGTGGTGTTAAAGCTTTTCGTGTGGTTGTTTTTCGAACATCAAAATCCATCTCAGATCCAAATTGTTTGGGACAACAACTGGGTCTAGAGAAAGAGGTAGGCAGAGCTTTCCTCTGTTTTTTTTTTGCAATATATAGAAATCACAACCAAGTATAGGTGGACCCAAGAGCTACTTGCTACTGTAATCCCTTATATGAAACGGTTGGAGCTGTTGTTCAATCTATAAGGTGTAAAGGTCATAAGGTAATTTTCCAAATCTATAACTTCAGATCAAATAAAGCCAAGGCCTCAAATAAAGGTTGGTTTGGTACTACAAAATTCATAAAGCACCAAAAATGCCATTCTCTGATGGGATAAAAATGTTGTCCATTTATGCGTTTTGGCTCATTGGACTTTTTGAGTAAGATTTGACTTACTGCATAGACTGTCACTTACTTCAATTGTAATAGTTTTGAAATGCACAGAATCAATGTTTGGAGATACTTGGACCTAACATCATGAACTAAAGTTGCTGGAATGGGGAACAATATGCAGACCCAGAAATATTGGGTTCTGTACTGCATGATTTCCAATTCCAGGTACTTTACTGAAGTGAACAAGTGTGGGAATGTGTGGTTTTATCGGGTTTTGGAATGCACCTGGTAAAATTGTGTCATGATTCTCTCACAGTAATTTGAGGTGCAGGCACACTGGGCCACTCACATTTAGTTGGAGCCCGACCAAATGACTCAGAATGAGAATCTGTGGCCTAATGGGGTTATAGAATTACCACAAGGATACAAAAGCTTATGCTTCTAAGACTGGGCGTTCATGGACTCAAGGATTATGGGTTTGTCCTGTATAGACTTTGATAAACACTATCATGCTTCAGCGGTCTAAGGCTGACCTCTCTGGGCTGTGCTGAGCTCTTGATTAACACACGAAGGTCCATTATCTTATAGCATGGGAGGGCTTGGGTCTCAAAAGGGGAAGAGCTGGTGCATGATTAATCTCAAATGGATGCCAGTATTTCTGAAATTGTAACCCGTGTGCCCTGTTAATGCTTGTTTTTTCCTGTTGTCCATCCAGATTAGGAGAGCCAAAGGACTATGGTGGTATTGTCTCCTTCCTCTGCTCATCTGATGCCTCCTACATCACTGGAGAGACTATTGTAGCTGCTGGGGGTGCCATCTCTAGACTCTAAATGAGTTGATATGTATTTCTGTATTGCTGAAGTCAGTGTTTGCAAATTCTGAGATACCATGTCCTAGTAGTGACTAAATAAAGCTTGCTGCTTATCTAACAAATATCTCTTAAATACGAGCAAAACTAAGGCATAATCCTCACACTCCAGTATTTATGCTTCTGAAAGACTGGCAGTAGTGTGAGTCAGATTATAGGATAAAGGCCAATTTGCGATTGACTGTGTCTTAAGCCCCATCAGCCTCTCTAAGGTATGATCCATGATGGACTCTCATGCAATAAACTCATTTTTGCAAAAACAGCAGTAGGCCTACACCATTAGCAAATTTGCCAGTTTAGTCATGGAATTCAGAGAAATTTCTTAGTAACAAGACACCCGCTGATAGCTTGGTGGTATTTTCAGACAATTTACCTAAACTGTATTGGCAGTGCAAAGTTAGTGGAATGAAGACGGTCTGTGATGTATATGAAACTTAAGTTAACTAAGCTAGAATTCCCTTTACTGTCAATGTAATAAACTAGAAAATGTTGCAACGTTGACAATTTAGCTATTTCTGTCTTGCTTTACAGAGGAAATACCTAGACATTAATATAAGAAACTGGAGAGCATCTTTTCATTTGTGTAATAAACTGGAGCATGTCTTCTGGTCAAAATATTAAAGTCCAAATGTGTTGCAGTTGCTCTAATATTTGTAGTAAATCCCCGAGTTTGCTAAAGGCAGATTGGAATTTGCTATGAGTGATAGTACAAAGAAGGTTCCACTTCATTTTAAAGTCTTTTTTTCTTTGATTATACAATTATTTGGTAATTTATCGAAGGATTGGAGGGCCACATAGTATCCCACCATGAAACTGTTGGGCTCCCACTGTACTCCTCAGCTGTTTTCGCCAAAGTGCTCACACTGTCATGAAACAGAAAACAAGCATTGGCAAAACCAATAGATTTCGCCTATGCTAATTCTATTGACTTTGACAATGTTTTTTTTCATAATGCAGAGCAGTTGAGCTGCTGCTCAATATAACTATGAGCAAAAAATAAAAAAAATAAACGCCCTGACACAGACAATAGGCAAATTATATTGCTGTTACCAATGCTTGTTTTTACTCTCCGTGGCATGAAGGTGTTTTTTTATTTGCATCCTTCCTCTTGAGCTACTCTCAACAAATAACAATCACATCCCAAAGACAAGAAATGAGTGTTAGTCATCAATATACATCTTTGAGAGATGTATCATTTCGTTTTCAAAGTTATATTCGAAGTGGCACTGCCTATAAAATTATTTACGTAACCCGAAGATTTTGTTAGAGGATCCTGACTTGTTTTATTGATCGATTTACAAAAGTTGTAAATATTGTTTTATTGATCAGCATTTGCAAAGCCAATGAAATGAATGAATGAAATGAAAAAAGATTTATAAAGCGCATGGCTGCCCGGGAGCGTCCCAGCGCTGTGGGTGCAGTGGAAGTCTGAGGGGAAGCTCAGGGGGTCGACGGGTGAACTTATGGCTTTTGTGGGAAGAGGTATGTCTTCAGGAGTTTACGAAACTTCATGTAGGTCGGTTCGGATCAAAGACTAGTCGGCAAGGAATTCCACAAGGTTGCTGCAGTGACCGAAAAACGTCGCCCTCCAGTTCGGGCTTTCCTAACTCTGTGAACAGTGTCCAGGTTACCTTGGGATGAGCGCAGGGACCTGGTAGTTTTGTAGGGATAGAGCATTTTCCCAAGCATAGGGGGCCCTTTGCCCTGAAGGGATCTGTGGGTGATACACAGAGCCTTAAATTTGATCCTTTCCCGGATAGGCAACCAATGAAGAGCTCTGGGTGCTGGTTTAGCCGATGATAGCCAATAGGTCTGTCTCGGCAATGCCATAGCTATTGGGCTTGTCAAAGTGAATGTCTTGTAGCCATGTTGTCTAGCAGCACATCTGCTGTTCACCATGGCTGAAAGTCACTGCAACCCCAGAATCACAGAATGTTGAGCCGAGTCTCTTCGCCACCCATGTTGAGTTTATTGTCCTGCACCTCCAAACACAAAAAAACGCTATGATGTGGCCTGTGCAGGTAGCATCATAGCACTTTTTTCAGGGACTTTCAGCAATGCTAAACAGTAAATTTGCTGCTAGACAACATGGCTAAAAACACTCATATTGACAAGGCCAATAGCTCAGGCATTGCAGAAAATATATATTGGTTTTGCCAGTGCTTGTTCAGTGTTAATGGAGTCTTGGCGAACTAATATGTGAAAGTGAGAAACAGTTGAGAAGCTTTGAAGTGAAGTGAGGATGTGGTGGCCAGAGCAGCCAACATGGGAACTGAGGAACCAGGTTTGAATCTTGTGGTCGGCTGAACAGTGTGTGGTTCTGGGAAAATCCCTTACACTTTCCTCTGGTTATGAGAATGAATGTGTAATTGTGTAATGTAACTGATGCGACCTTAAAGCGCACCAATACCATCGGCTGGTGTTAACACTATGGCAAGATGCGGATGGAACAAGCTCTACAATACCATCAGGTCGTGCAAACAAAAATAAAATCAGTAGTGATGAGGGAGGTAGTGGAGGGACAAGCCAAGCAGGGAAGCTGGAGGGGATGTGGAGATGGGCAAGCAACAACAGGAGAGGGTGGGAGAAAGCAACAATGAAGGGGGCACAAATACCTTAATTGAAGCAGGATAAGCAACAAAAATGAATGTGTCATTGTGGAATGTAACTGGTGAGCACTTAAAGCGCTCCAATACCATCAGCTTTTTTTTGAGGTATGGCAAGACGGAGGACAGAGCGAGCACTCCACTACCATCAGATCATGCAAAAAATAAACAAGTGCTATTCATGTTTTAACAACTTTTTAAAGAAATGCCTTTGTTTATGTACCCGTGTATGCATTTAGTGGTATGTGTATGTGTACAAGGGAGACTATGGCTTTGACGGAGGACGAGACTAGTGCTCCGATACCATCAGATCATAAAAAAAAAAAAAAAAAAAAGCAGCTGTGATGAGGCGGGTAGTGGGTGGACGGGTCAGGCAGGGAAGCAGGATGGGGAGATAGGCAACTAATGAAGGGGCAAAAAAAATACCTTAATTCAAGCAGGATCAGCAACATGTGTCATTGTGGAATGTAACTGATGAGCACTTAAAGCGCTCCAATACCATTGGCTCATGTTCGTGCTATGGCAAGACGGAGGGCAGAGCGAGCATTCCAATTACCATCAAATCATAAAAAAAACAAAATAAACATTTGCTGTTCGTGTTTTTGCAACTTTTTAAGAAATGTATTTGTTTATATACACACGCATGCATTTTAGTGGTATCTGTGTTTATGTACAAGGCAGCCGGCCTGAAAACACAAGTACTCCCATGAAGTGCACAAGAATAAAGAAAAGGTATCTGTGCAAACTTTGAGCAGCGTAAGGAGACATGTTCTTGGTCCATGCGCTATGAGAGGGCCAAACACATGAAGACGGCATGACGCCTGTATGCCATGATGAATGTTATCAAAGGAAATGAGAGCAATGCTGACGTTTACAAATGGTAGGAGATGGGTGGCCTGTAAGCCCATAGACAGCACACAATACACCTCTTCGAGACAGCGCATGCACTGTCTAGCCGAGCAGCGCATGCGCTGTGTAGCTGTTAAAAAGAGTCCACAAAGCAGGAAAATTAAAAGATGTAGGTTTCCTTATTAGTCAAATTCCTTAAACAAGCATGAACGCGCCTCAGGCAGCATGGTCCCAACATTCTAAGGGGCACTCCTGATAACGTTCTAAAGCAGAATCATATGCACAAGGAGGGGTGGAGCGTACCAAGGGAGGAGTAAAGCGGGAAGGAAGGGGAGAGGAGAGCATTGAAAAGACTAGGAAGGAATAGAGAATAAAAGGGAGATTATTACACAAGCCAGGACCTAAAAACAATACATATCGCACAGGCAAAACCTTCTGGCTTTGCCAATGCTTGTTATGTTCAGAAACAAGGAGATTACGTCATTTATCCGTAATCACAAAATGTGGAACTGAGGCTGAGGCAATGCTTAATTTGTAAGGAAATAGGTGCCTGGGTCCTGGTCAGGAGGACATTGCAGCTTGCACCATCCATTGTCACTGCCAGCTACAGTACCAACACGACCACTAACCATCACACTCTTACTAGTGTGACAATTCATAGTTTTCCAGGCCCCCAATGCTATAAGAACAGTTTAGGTGGCAGGTATTAGTCATTGGTAATGCATATTAAATGATTAAACAGCTTTTGTTGTGCTCATAACTAAATTGGGCAGACAGCCCCACCATGTGGCAGACTGTCATAAGCACCGGTGCCGGCAATTAAGTGTCAGTGTCAAGCACTGGAAACCATTGGCTCGAATTAGGCACTGGGCCAAGGCAAGGGAGATGATATGGGTCCTTTCTGGGGAGAGGATGTGGGGTAAGGGCCAGAGCTGCCAACTATGGAGCTGGTAAAGCGGGTTTGAGTTTCAGCTTAAGATCCTTGATTGTGGGCAGAACACATAATCTTGCTGTGCCTACAAAAATGATTGTGTCCTTGTGTAAAGTAACTGGTGCTAATGTAAAGCGCTCCAATACCTTTAGTGGTGTCAGTGCTATATAAAACTGCACAAAAAAAAGGAACTGGTGCTAATGTTAAGCGCACCAATACCTTCGGGTGATGTTGGTGCCAAATAAAACTGCACCAAAAAAGTAACTTGTGCTTATGTAAAGAGATTCAATACCTTCCGGAGGTGATGGTGGTACGTAAAACTGCACACAAAAACTGTGAAAAACAGTCGGTGGAGGAAGGGATTTGTGCAGCAGAGTCCAGCGGGGTCAAGCAGTGACGGGCAGGAGGTGGACTGGCAACCAAGAAAAAATGCAGGCTGCCTCAGGGAGATTAAATTATTTGCCTGTAATCACAAAATGTGGAAGTGAAACCGAGGCTAGGGATACAATGTGATGTCCTCTTGGGAGTGGATGCGGCGAAAGGGCCAGTGTCAAATATGGAGCTGGGAAACCGGGGATGAGTTTTGGCTTTGGTTAACGTCCTTGACTCTGGACCAATGCCTATAACTACAAAAGTGAATGTGTCCTTGTGCAAAGTAATTGTTGCTTATGTAAAGTGCTCCAATACCTTCAGCTGGTGTTGGTGCTACATAAAACTGCCCCAAAAAAATAAATGTGAAAAGCAAAGTCGGGGTAGGAGGGGGTCTGTGGGAAGGGGAGATATGTGCAACAGGAGTTCAAGGGGGCAAGCAGTGATGGGCAGGAGGTGGACAGGCAACCAAGAGCAAAGGCAGGTTGCCACAAAGAGATTAAGGGCCTGATTTAGATCTTGGCAGACTGGTTACTTCATCACAACAGTGACGGATATTCTATTCTATAATTTTTTGTTTATATAACAATATGCACAATAACAACATTCCGCAGGTGCACTTGTCCATCAGATATCCTTATTTTTTGCCTTAAAAAACTTAAAGCCACACATTTCATACACATCTCTCATTTCCCTCACAAATGCACACACCTTTCACAGAAGCATTCAACTGAGCGTACCTTCACAATCCCACAATGCCTCTCACACCAATATACTCACACTGATCCATCATTCTTATTCAAAGAAGCACTATTCAAAGAAGCACCTAGAGACAAAAGTAAGACACCTAACCACAGTAAAAATGATCACACTATTTAGAAAAAAAACAAGCTCGCACATAATGCACATTCTTGACACACATGTCCATCAGATATCCTTATATATCCCTATGCTGCTAGCGATCGTACTTACCTATAGGTGCTGTGATTTTCCTCTCTTAGCGCTTAGAGACCGTCGGTATTAAACGCTATACAAATCGAAATTAACATAACATAACATAACACGAGCTCTAAAACTTTGTCTCGCCACTTCAAACGCTCATTCATCACTACTCCCCAGGGCTCAAATTACACATACAGTGCACTTTCCCTGTTTGCACCACAGAGCACCTTTCAAATGTGTGCCTGGTGCAGACCGGGATAGTGTCCCCATTACAATGAATGCAGTGCCCTCAGGACAACTGCAAACTTGTGCAACCCCAGGAGCAACACATTCAGTGAAATACAGAGCTTTCTAGATGCTCCTTGTTTCTCTGTGCAGGGGGCAACCTGTATGCGCTTTGAAGTTGAGAGGTCAACTGGGGTGACAGACGCTTCGTAGTGGCCACAGCCAGGCTGTGGAACTCACTCCCCCTGGGCATTAAGATTTGCCCCACGCTACTCAGCTTCAGGAACCAACTTAAGACGTGGCTGTTTGCATAATAGATGCCCTTGTTTGTGTAGTTTTTGATCGTAAAGCGCCGAGACACCTCCGGGTAGTTGCGCGCTGTACAAATCGCAAAAAATATAAAAAAAGAAAAAGAAAAAGAGCCCCCTGGAGGCGGGTGCATTGAGTGACTGCACCGGCCAGCAAAGGGATGTCTAGATGATCAATTGGGACCCCTTTTCCCCCATCCAGAGGGCTGCCCTCAGGGGCACACTCCCAATGTGCCACCATTATATGACGCACTGTCTGCCTAAGGCCATGTTTGCCTCTGGGCACTCATCCATAATACAGCACAGATGCTGCTGCAAAGCGATTCTGTCATCTACATGGGTTCAATTCCCCATGGAAAAGAAGGAAAGCCCTCTGAAGGGAGCGCTGGTTCTACATGTGCGGGGGAACTGTCAGTATTATGGAAGGGGCTTCACAAAAAGGTGTACGAGACAGCACTGGATGACTCTGCCCTCTCCACTACACAAAATGAAGCCCTGCTGGTATCTCTCCTCCAGCCTGATAAAAACCCAGAGCTGTTTGGATCTTATTGGCTGTTTGCACTCCTTAATATGGGCGACAAGATATTTGCATCATTATTGGCCAGGCGCCTTTTGCCATTAGTGAAACCATTGGTGCACCCTGACCAGAATGGTTTTGGCCCCACGTGATGCACTTCACTCAATATATGGAGGATCCTTAGGGTTCAACAATATGCAGTGCACAGCTGGCCCTATCAGGCTGCCTGATATTAGATCTGGAAAAAGCCTTTGACTCTATGGAATGGCCCTACCTGGCAGCTGTGCTAGAAAAGTCTGAATTGGGGGACCATTATTTGAACATGGTTAGTCTACTATATCAACAACCCACAGTCAAGGGTCCGCACCAGCAATCTGGTCTCCGATTGCATAAGGGTGAAGCACGGGACCTGCCAGGGCTGCCCACTGTCTCTGTTGTTGTTCTCTCTTGCTATGGAGCCCTTGGCGATGCTGCTCAGGAGTGATGGTGAGAACTGGGGTATACACTTGGGCGATGGATTGCATGCCGTTTCACTGTATGCGGATGACTTGTTGTTATATTGCCGATATATCACAGCGATCCCGGAATCCATTGCAGATATACTTCAGGCATTCGAAGAGAAATCAGGTCTTCGGTGTCAAGATCCGACACGCTTCTCCTCGGAGCTGTGTTGAAAGTCCTAAACCCGCGCTCACGCAACCCACCCGTGATCCGGCATAAAACACAGACCAATTGGAGGGTTCCGCAATCGCGGGAAAGGAAGGGGACAGCGGGGAGGGAGATCTGAAATGATTAAGAACAAGGGATTTAGTTTCACACCCCTCCCTATCTACTCTATGATACAAATGCACTCTATAGGTCAATAGGACTCTATTCCCCCACTGATAAGCAAGCCTACCTGTAAAGGAAAATTCTAAGTCTTTCTATGCAGGAGAGAGAGAGGGAAGGTCCTATCAGTGGTAATGATCTGGCAAGGAAAGAACACAAAATGTACATGTATTATACCACAAATGTACCATACACCATTGGTTGCTTATCACACCTCACATACCAATGCTTGACCATAGATTATCTTGTTCCACTCTTTCGTTACTAGGTACCCCCCTGTTTCCTCTCCTGCAGTATGAAAAGAAAACACAAGCAAGTTGTCGAAAAGAAACATGGAAAACTGATAACGAACTGAAGGTTAACTGCACCTTTAAATGTTTCAGTTCAGCACACAAAAGTATCACGTTTGCAATAAGGGTGACGTGCCAAGCTTTAGTCCATTTATAATAGTCTTGTATTTCTCACATAACCTGTGAGTCTCAATTTGTTCCGTAACTTTTCAATCTCTGAAAATTACCACGTTCTTTATCCAATTAACATCCAGAAATAGACACGCAGCCGCGTTTCTCAAACCCTTGGAACCCAAACACTTCTCCTTCGGAAAAAGCCACAGAGAGAGGAAACTGACGAACACAGCCGTGTCCGTCTCTCCCGGATACCTACAAAGATCCTGCAACAGTACCACTGTTTCTCCAGCGCCGTATGTTCCCAGCCGGAAACACACTTTACTCACGGTTCCTTCACCGATGCACAACAGCCCTTCACGCCGGCTCACCAGAATTATCGGCTCCGTTTGTGGTGTGAGTTTGGGTTATATTTCCGCACCTTCACCCATGGCCCTCTGGGGATTGTAGTTCAATGAATCAAGGCCTCCTAAACCCCACGCATTGCGCGGACAGCGTCCCAAACGGACCGATTCTGACATTCGGGTCAATTGGGCCAAGTCAGGGATATATTCATTTAATTCTGGCGTAGTAGAGGAGGATATCATCCTGAACGGGTCGCTTCTCACTTGGTATCCCGCTCACCTGATGATTTATTTGAAGGAAATCTGCTGCGGGCTATCTCAGCCATACGAGCCCAGGTGCAATTCTGGAAAACGCTCCCACTAAATGTACTGAGTCGCATAGCCCTATTGAAAATGATTGTACTCCCAAATTGCTCTATTATTTTTCAAATCTCCCTCTTTATGTCCAGCCTAAGATCTTTTGAGACCTGGAACGATTGTTTTATGGAAGATGTACGCTCCTATCGGTCAAGGCGAATTAGCCGTCCCTAATATGGAGTTGTATTATTTAGCTGCCCAACTACAGTGGGCAACGAAATGGTTAAATGGCAGATATTTGGTGGACACCGCAACGGTGCAGCAGCCCTGGACACACTCTCAAATATACCATTTGTTCCACCCCATTGCTAAATTCCTGTGGCCAGCACAATTATATCTAGGTCTGGCCCATAAATGTTACAAACAGTGTTTATATCATACCTGCACAACGATACCTTACGCCCCGATCTTGCCATTACTGGGGACACCACGAGGAAGGAAAGGCACATCAGAGGTAGTATTGACAACTGGGCATGTGGCAGACTTACACACTCTGGGTGATTTGTAAAGGGACGGTGCACTGTTAACATCTGAGGCGTTGGTCGAAGAGTCTGGGTTGCCAGCCTGATGGTGCAGTGAGCAAGGGACTCACATCTGAGTATACCCTTCCACGCTTATGGTGAACAAAATGATTCAGAAAAGGGGGTGGTGATGGACAGAGTGTCTGAATTAAGCAGACCACTCCTACCCAGTCCAAAGATCAGGGCTTGATCCATCACCGTTTTTTAGCTTACTGCACCATCCCAGCTCAGAACCTGGCTACATGCAAATTAGTCTGTCCCTGGCACAGTGCATCATGGGAACAGGGCGGACCAAACTACCAAGCCAACTAAACTGGGTAGGAGTGGTCTGCTTAATTCAGATACTCTGTCCATCACCACCCCCTTTTCTGAATCATTTTGTCCACCATAAGCGTGGAAGGGTATACTCAGATGTGAGTCCCTTGCTCACTGCACCATCAGGATTCAAGCAAGCCGGGCCGAAGACGGCTGTAATGCCAGAAACCGGTCCCCGGAAGCTTGTTTCCTTCCCAGTATAAGAATTGGCTTTGTAGTTTGGTCTGCCCTGTTCCCATGATGCACTGGGCCAGGGACAGACTAATTTGCATGTAGCCAGGTTCTGAGCTGGGATGGTGCAGTGAGCTAAAAAACGGTGATGGATCAAGCCCTGATCTTTGGACTGGGTAGGAGTGGTCTGCTTAATTCAGACACTCTGTCCATCACCACCCCCTTTTCTGAATCATTTTGTCCACCATAAGCGTGGAAGGGTATACTCAGATGTGAGTCCCTTGCACACTGCACCATCAGGATTCAAGCAAGCCGGGCCGAAGACGGCTGTAATGCCAGAAACCGGTCCCCGGAAGCTTGTGTCCTTCCCAGTATAAGAATTGGCTTGGTAGTTTGGTCTGCCCTGTTCCCATGATGCGCTGGGCCAGGGACAGACTAATTTGCATGTAGCCAGGTTCTGAGCTGGGATGGTGCAGTGAGCTAAAAAACGGTGATGGATCAAGCCCTGATCTTTGGACTGGGTAGGAGTGGTCTGCTTAATTCAGACACTCTGTCCATCACCACCCCCTTTTCTGAATCATTTTGTCCATCATAAGCGTGGAAGGGTATACTCAGATGTGAGTCCCTTACTCACTGCACCATCAGGATTCAAGCAAGCCGGGCCGAAGACGGCTGTAATGCCAGAAACCGGTCCCCGGAAGCTTGTTTCCTTCCCAGTATAAGAATTGGCTTTGTAGTTTGGTCTGCCCTGTTCCCATGATGCACTGGGCCAGGGACAGACTAATTTGCATGTAGCCAGGTTCTGAGCTGGGATGGTGCAGTGAGCTAAAAAACGGTGATGGATCAAGCCCTGATCTTTGGACTGGGTAGGAGTGGTCTGCTTAATTCATTTCTGACGTGGGCACAAGTGTAAAGTACGGTGCTGCATAGGGAAGAGACAGCGGGGCTCCGTAAATTCCCTATTGGGCATGATTGGGATGCACTCCTCACTACATTGCTTGCCACTATCGCCAACACCACAGATGGCACCTTGGTCATCAATGAATGCACCATAAGACTGTTCCTCATATCCCTGGCTCAGAACATGGGAAGATATGCACTCCCTAGCTGCCTCGCTAGACACTGGGGTCCCCTCTCCTGTTCAGCAATATCTCCACATACCCGACAAGAAAGTTGAAAGTTGAAAGTATTTGTAAAGCGCACTGTGGCCAAGCGGCTTCCTGGCGCTGGAGGGATTGGGCGGTGGCAGAAGGAGAGGGCACCAGGAGATTACTGAGAAGAAAAATCTTGAGCAAACAGATGAGTTTTGAGCGCCTTACGGAAAGGCAGACAGTCAGTAATAGACCTAATAGAGAATGGAAGACTGTTCCAGAAGTGTGGGGCAAGGGTAGAGAACCTTGTGATGCCTGTTCTGGACTTACGGAAGCGGGGGACACTGAGAAGTGCCTGACTGGAAGAACGGAGATCGCGGCAGGGGAGATGGTGGGTGATCCTAGAATTGATGAAAATAGGAGCTGTATGGACGCGGGCCATGAAGACTATGCATCCCAGCTTGAAAAGGGCTCTCTTCAGGACGGGAAGCCAATGGAGGGACTTGAGTAGGGGAGTGGTATGAGGAGACCTAGGGAGCCGGTGGAGGAGACGAGCGGCCTGGTTTTGAATGGTCTGGAGGCGGCGCTGCTCGTAGGCAGGGATGCCCACGTACAGGCAGTTCCCGTAGAGGATCATAGCCAAAACAATTATCTTAAGGGCATCAGATGAGAAAAAACGAGAGATCTTGCGAATAATCCTGAGGGACAAGAAGCAGGATGACACAACGGAGTTGACCTGCGGGCGCATGGAGAGGTCCTGGCTGATTTTGATTCCCAAGGTTGTTACTGAAGCAGAGGGAACCGGGGGAGGGTCGAATATGGAAGGCCAAAAGGCAGAAGTCCAAAGGTTAGTAGGACTGCCATTCTGGACCAACTCCGTTTTGTCCGGGTTAAGCTTGAGATGGTTTTGGTTCATCCAATCAGAAATGAAAATAAGAGTAGTTTGAAATTTAAGAATGGAATCAGGAGAGGGAGAAATATCGAAAACAAGCTGAAGGTCGTCAGCGTAATTGTATACGGAGACCCCCATATTGACCAGTGAAATAATAGGAGGATAAATGTAAAGATTAAAAAGAAGAGGGGAGAGGGAAGAACCTTGGGGAACCCCAGAGGACACCGCAAGGAAAGGGGCGGAGAAGCCAGAGAGACGAACAGCTTGTGTCCGGCCTTTGAGGAAAGAAGCGAGCCAGGAAAGAGCGGTGCCCTGGATGCCCGCTGCCCTGACACAGTGGAGAAGGATGGAGTGGTCGACCGTGTCAAAAGCAGCGGACAGATCGAGAAGCACCAAGGCTTGAGGAGAGTTGGAATCCGCCTTGCTCTACAGCTCGTCCAGACAGAGAGGACCACAGATTCGGTCGAGTGGACCGGACGAAATCCCGCTTGGTGGGAGGCCAATAAATGGTTGGTCTCGATGTAGGCCGACAAGCAGGAGGTAATGTGGCTCTCCAGGATTTTACCTCAGTAAGGGAGCAGGGAAATGGGCCTAAAGTTAGCAGGGAGAGTAGGGTCAGAACCGGGTTTTTTCAAAATGGGGATAATAGTGGCTGATTTAAAGAGGGACGGAACTATGCCCTGGGAAATGGATGGATTGAGAAGGGATAGGGGGGGATCGGGGCAGCCAGAGAATAGCTCCCTTAAGATGCGGGCCGGTCCACAGTCAGCAGGGGAGCCTGACTTGACCTTCCTGAGCAGGGCAAGGAAGGATTCCTTCGAGATAAGTGAAAAGTGAATAAGAGAGGAGGACAAAGGGGGAAGGGAAGGAGGGGGAAGAGGAGAAGATGTCAAAGGGATATTCCGTTTGATATTGGCAATCTTCTCAGGGAAAAAATCATTCAGGGAGAGACAGAGGGCTAGGGAGGGGACAGGGTTGGGATTAACTCGGTCAGATGCGGCCAGGTTACAAACAATGGAGAAAATCTCCTTGGATTTGTTAGCTGCAAGTAAGATTTTTCCAGAAAAGTATTCAGATTTAGCTGAGAGGATAGCTCACTTATAGTTCTTTAAAAGAGACCTGTATCGATCCCTCAGGAGTGGACAGTAGTTGCGCCTCCACTGACGCTCTGACTGTCTAAGAGCCAATTTAAGGGCTTTGAGGTCACTGGAAAACCATTTATTGGCTTTGTGGAGGCGACAAGCCTTGACCGTCCCGAGGGGGGCGACCGAGTCACAAGAAGTAGATAGCCAGGTGTTAACAGCATCGACTTGGAGATCGAGAGAGATGTCAGATAAGTCAGGGAGAGAAGTCTCCAAAGAAGAATGAAGAGTGTTACAGTCCACCCAGTTCCAATTCCGTGCTAAGACGTTCTTGGGCAGAGGGGCTTATCAGTGACTGCAAGTTCAATGGAAAAGGTGATGAGAAAGTGGTCAGACCAGGTGCAGGGATGGATGGCGGTAGAAGAGATGGTCGACAAGCCGTCCAAATCTGGTCAAGAGTGTGACCATGGACGTGGGTAGGGGCGTGAATGTGAGAAGTGAAATTAAAACAACGAAGGGTGTCAGAGAAATCTTTGGAAGTCTGATCTTCCCTGGGTCACCAGGCCAGTAGTTGAAGTCACCCAGTAGAAGGACTGACGAGTTATTGATCACCAGGGTGGCCAGCAGATCTTGGAGAGCAGGCACAAAATGGGGCATGGTTTGGGGGGGGGGGCGGTAGAGAAGAACTATGGTGAGGGGAGCTAAGAGATTCACTGAGCGGGCAACTAGGAGGTCCACGTTAGGTATGGGAGGATAGGGCAGGAGTTGGAACTGCAAATTGGACCGGATGATCATGGCCATGCCCCCGCCAACTTTCCCATCTGGACGGTCAGCCCGAAGGGCATAATAGGAGTCGGGAAGCGCAGATAAGACATCGGGCAAAGAGTCTGCCGAGAACCAAGTTTCCATCAGGAATAGGAGATCAGGAGATTCAGTGTCAAGCAGATTAAAGAGTTCCAGCTGATCATTACCCGCCGAGAGGGTATTGAGAAGGTAGGCAGAGGCCAGCGTCGGTGGGCAGGAGGGGAAGGGGGGGAACACAGGAGGGGCGGCCAGCAGGGGTTTAGACAAGGGAACAACAAGGGAAGGGGGGAGAGGGGCAGAAATGCCGAGGGCAAGGATGCAATCAAGCATGGGAGGACTAAGGGGCCAATTACCTTGATGGGCAAGGAGCTGCGCAGAAGTGTATGTTAAAAAAGGAGCAGGATCTATGGCCCTGGGTCCCGGCCGGTCACGGACGGGCACAGACGGGCCCTCCTTTGGGGCTCTTTTGGCGCACGGCCGATGCGCATCCGAGGGGCCATTCCTATTTATATCCCAAGCCCCTCCCCCAGCAGGACCGCAGCCTACGGTCACGCAGGGAACCGGGACTCAAGGAAGATGGCGCCCGACCCTGCCCTCCACAGCAATCGGCACTGAGAAGCCGCGGTGGAACGGGGCAAAAGGCGACAGTGCACACCAAGCAGAGCGAACACAAGAGGTACAGCACACAAGGTAAATCAGCGACACACTAGTAAATCAGTGTTTAAAAATTATTAAAAGAAGTCAGCTGAGTTAAAAAAGGAGAGGAGAGTCCCTCGCAATCTGCTCGCCGCACAAACAATATTCGAGGCGCTGCCACCACCTCTAACTATTGCCCCGGCACTCGAACTGGGAATCTATTGATATCCCAAGCCCCTCCCCCAGTAGGACCGCAGCCTACGGTCACTCTGGGAAGACAAGAAAAAATTGTTTCATTATTATTTCGATGATGGCAAATGGCAAGCTTCCCCCCCTTCCTTTTTTAAGTTCCTCTCCTTATCGTTATTTATTCATTTGTTAATATAAGTATAAGTTTGGTTTGTATAGTGTTAGATCATAAGCTTTATTGGACATTTTCAGTGCCTTCATTTAATAAAATGCCAATGGACGGAAATGTTATTCTTTTTATGTAGTAATGAGATGTTTGGCTCTGAAAAGCAGCAAATGTACATTTGTGTTTTAGATGCATAGGAATATTTCAGTATGTATTTAGTCCAATGAGTCGGGAGTTAGTTATGTTTAGAAATTATCATAAATTCCAAATCATGTTGCGGAAGCACTGTGAGTGATGGCACACTGAATTTCCAGTGTGCATATCTAGTTGAGATGTAAGTCATGTCCTTAGCAAATGCAATGTCATCACCAACAATAATTTGTAGAAATACAGGAAGTATTCTGTTGATTTTTGTATTGTATGCATGATATAAGTCCTGTGAGTTCGGCTCTCGATGCCGTGCTCCTCCCCCAGGTACAGATCTCCCAAACACCAATATCAGTGAAATAAAGTGTCTTTATTCTCTCCTCACCACCAGCATGACGCGTTTCGGCTGTATCACAACAGCCTTGATCACATGGCCTCAAATTGCCAATGGGAGTGTTTAAATACTGTGTTCATTACGAATAACATCGGACATGTGGGTAATAGACATAGAAGAAACATATATACAAAGGACAAGATATTTACAGCAGTTAGACAGAAAAAGTACTTCCGAGATAAAAATGCTATTTCAGATCTCTTAAAAATCATTGAATAACGATCTTGACAAAATACCTTTGTTACCACTAACAATATTTCTGTACAGTATAATAAATCATAAATTCCAAATCATGTTGCGGAAGCACTGTGAGTGATGGCACACTGAATTTCCAGTGTGCATATCTAGTTGAGATGTAAGTCATGTCCTTAGCAAATGCAATGTCATCACCAACAATAATTTGTAGAAATACAGGAAGTATTCCGTTGATTTTTGTATTGTATGCATGATATATATATATATATGCAAGCAAAGTCCTGTGAGTTCGGCTCTCGATGCCGTGCTCCTCCCCCAGGTACAGATCTCTCGAACACCAATATCAGTGAAATAAAGTGTCTTTATTCTCTCCTCACCACCAGCATGACGCGTTTCGGCTGTATCACAACAGCCTTGATCACATGGCCTCAAATTACCAATGGGAGTGTTTAAATACTGTGTTCATTACGAATAACATCGGACATGTGGGTAATAGACATAGAAGAAACATATATACAAAGGTCAAGATATTTACAGCGGTTAGACAGAAAAAATACTTCCGAGATAAAAATGCTATTTCAGATCTCTTAAAAATCATTGAATAACGATCTTGACAAAATACCTTTGTTACCACTAACAATATTTCTGTACAGTATAATAGTGCAATAAAGTGCAAGTGCTCACGATTATCCTCATACTGGTAATCTATTCATTTCTGAACACTGAGTCTTTTTTTTCCAATGTATACAGAAATATAAATTAACATATAGGCCCACATGCATCAAGCATTTTTGTAGTCGCAAACGGTGCGATTACTTAAAATCGTCCGTTTGCGAATGCAAAAGTGCTTTTTGGGATGCATGAAGCAATTTTAGAATTCGTAACATTGTTGCGAGTTCTAAAATTGCGGGTGCTTTTAAGAAGTCGCAGATGTGCGATTTCTTAAAAGCAATGCATCATTACTTTCACAAGTGCAAAGTCGCAATTAGGGTGCCAAATTTACCGAGTGCTTGAACCACTCGGTAAATTTGGAAAAAGTGTTTAAAATGCTGCAAATGTTTTTTTTTCTACATTCATGTTTCACACACACATGTCCTTAGGACATGTGTGTGTGAAACATGATGCGAAAAATACATTTATGGGGTGCATGGGGGGGTCCTTTGGACCCCCCCATGCACCCCTGACATTTTCAAAGTGCCACTTGCAATTTGCTGATGCCTTCCCATTGACTCCTATGGGCCTTTTGGCCCATAGGAATCAATAGGAATTGCGAAAATGCACTTAAGAATTCGGTATTCATTTGGGATTCGGTAAAAATTGCGATTTTTACCGAATCCCAAATGAATACCGAAAACAATGATGCATAGCATTTTGCACTTCTTAATTTGCGATTCCTTATTTTTCGCAAATTAGGAAGTGCAAAATGTAACAATGATGCATGTGGGCCATAGTCTATGCTGACCGTTCTTACATTCTATGTCTATAAACAACGAAAGCCACATATGTTCGATGTCACAAAAAGGGCAAAAGTGCTCAAAACAATGAAAAGTGCATAAATGTAGCGCCATATATACAAGTTTATAATAAATCGATAAATATGTCAATCAATATAAATTGATCCAAATGACAAAATGTGCGCTAATATTTCATGTATAGACACAGATGTAAACACAAAGCATAAGTGCTGTTGTGGGGAACCTTACTATAGCCATAGTGACTTTGTAATCCTTTAGTACGCTAAATTCATAATTAAGGTTACCAAAAAATCCAGTTCAAAGAAACAATGCCCATATTTATCAAAAGTTGAATGAAAAAAGGCTTTAAATTTACACAATTGAGAGAAACCGTTTTCCTGAAACTAACATAACAGAGTACTGATTTTATGGGTAAGGGACACAACTCAAAGCATACAAATCTTGACCTTCACTCAGATGTTTACCGAATGCAGAACCCAAAGCTCTTAACACATGCCTCTCTATTGGATGTTACTGACGGTGGTATTTATGAAAGGCAAATTCCTATGGAAAGACCTGCAAGTCTTCCCCCCTATTTAATCCATTAGGAATTCTAGTGTCTAGAAGTACAATTTATGTTTAAAATTATCATAAATTCCAAATCATGTTGCAGAAGCACTGTGAGTGATGGCACACTGAATTTCCAGTTTGCATATCTAGTTGAGATGTAAGTCATGTCCTTAGCAAATGCAATGTCATCACCAACCATAATTAATTGGTATTCCGTAGATTTTTGTATTGTATGCATGATATATATATATATATATATGTATATATATATATATTCATTGAAACATCTCAAATTACATCCCTGATGACATCATCCAGTCAATGTGTGTCTTTCTGAAAAATATTTTTTTTTATATATGTATATCTAAAGGTTGATGGAAGAATAAATGGGTAAATAAGTGTCTAAGTGGATTTTTGTTTTGTAAAAATGATTGTATAACACTTATTAAGTATATCTTAGTGAATAGGTGTTCTAGCGAGTAATCTTTAAATATTTAAATATCTATATCAGTGTCTCACTTTGTATATAAGTGACTGCATGGGTTGGTGAGTAGTTACATGAGTGTGTATATGGGTTATTAGTTGGTTTTTTGAGTACCAAAATGAGTGTTTGTACGGTTCGGTGGGGAGTATTACTTAGCTCACAGATGCATGAATGACTGACTCACTGTTTGTATGTGTTTTGAAGACAGAATGTGTGCAGGACTGGATGGGTGGATGAGTGTGTGTATGGGTGTGTTAGTGAGTGAATGACTGTCTCAATAGTATCTTTATGAGTAACTATATATTTTTAAACTAGTATATGTGAGTATTGATGTATATAAGTGAGTATATCTGAGAACGAGAGATTCTAAGACTTCCTGTATAAATAAGTATGTGTTTCTTAAAGTGATTGTTTAAGAGAGTAAGTATGTCTACGATTCTGTAGAAGTTAGTGTAGTGGTGGGTGTATAGCTGTATATGCAAGTAAATGGATATTTGATAGTTTATTTGCATGTGTGAGTATGTGTGTGAGTAACTCTATAGATGAGTGTCTGTGTATAACAGAATATATAGGTGTATAAGTACATATGATGAGTCAGTACATGTATGAGTGACTATATAGAACAGTTGGTGAATGAGTGGATGTGTATGTAGATTTTGGGATTACTCAATAGGTTGTTCTAAATGGAAATGGTATCTCCATTTTTTTTTCAATTTTAGTTTCTATTTTTGATCGTGTGTATCAAAGGTTATATTACAGTAAGAGGAGGTGTGCCACAAGGATGATGTCATCAGGGATGTCATTTGAGATGTCATCAGTGATATCATGAGTGATGTCACTGACCATGTCATGAGTGATGTAATATGTGATGTCATCAGCAGTGCATTGCGGGTGCGCAAGTTATAGTTAGCTGAGCTAACTATAACGGAGGAATTTCAAAGGTTTTGTACGAGAGAAATGTTCAGCTAACTATAACGTGTGAAACCTGTGGTTTTTTCAATGAATTTGCATGGTTTTTTAAATGCTAATTCCTAACTAAAACATGTGTGAAACCTATGGTTTTTTCAATTAATTTGCAAGGTTTTTTAAATGCTAATTCCTAACTATAACGTGTGTGAAACCTATGGTTTTTTCAGTGAATTTCAAAGGTTTTGTAAATGATAATTTATAAATGTAATAATAATGATGTCTTTCTTTTTATACTAATTTCTTATATTTTTAATATAAATACTTATATTTATTTTATTTTTTAGATTACATTTCATATTCTTATTATAAAATAATAACAAAACTAAATTGCCAAGTAATTTTTGGATGAATTATTGCTTGACGTCAGTTGCAAGTATAACACAGCTCCAGCAATTCTTTTGGGGCCCCATGCTCACAATGCTGTATCAATCCTTACACCTGCTTCAAGCATGTGCAAGGTTTTGATGCAGCATAAGCTCAAAAGTCACTGAATAAAATGTTATACATTTCACTCGGTCACTTTTAGGAGGCCTTGCTGTACCCCCTTCTGCAAAAGAAAGCCTCTTCTGGCGCAGCGCTTTACAATTTAATACACCCTCCAGATGCGTCACATTGTTAATAGCACACACCATGGCACATCTTTTGCACCACAGCTTTGTCACAAAAGTGACGCAACGGCTGTGTAAAAGAGGCACAAGGGGATTGTAAATACGCCCCTAACACATGCAAGTTCACCCAGGCACTTTCACCAGCAGCGCAAATTGAAACATAGACTTGTAACATATTTATGTACATATGATACATTCAAGTGCTTTGGACATACTACAGTATACTATAGGTAAACACCTTATAGATTTATGCTGTAGCAGTTCCTTATAGTTCTGCACTTTCACATTCTCCATACACTAGTAACATATTCATTCATTCATTTATTTATGAACTACACTTTCATTCTGACAAACTTTTACACACTAACATAGAAATATAGTTCTTTCTTTGACCAGTGAAGGTAGTTTTAAAAAAACCAGTTTTTTTTTGCTTTGTATTTTTTTGTGTTTTCTCAACAAATTCCAAGTGGAACAAAAGAATGAAAAAAAGAACAACTAATGTCGAGGACAGCAATGATCCTGCATCCTGCGTTTCATCAAGTCTATAGACTGTTCCCGAATAATGTTCAGAATAAGTTGTGACACCAACTGCCTGAAATGTTTACCCGCAAGGTTTATACAACGGTAAGCACAGAGGCCTAGATCTACAAAGCCTTCATAGCAATACATTAGAAATAAGTCGCCATAACGGGCGTCAGTAACGCAGTAGGTACTTCCATATAGACAGCACTTGAACGCGGCACTATAACAGAACTGGAATGTAGGAGTCACACTGCACACGTAAAACCGTAGAGTTACCAAAACTTGTAAGGGCATAGTATCAAGAACGGCGATAAAATTATCGCTGTTTCAGCGGCAGGAAACTGCCGGTAAAGTGGCGATAATGGGCTTGATAATATGCCCTTGTGAATTCCCATAGTAGCCCAGGTTAACACCAGAACCTGGACTACTATAGGAATTCACAACAGCATATTAGCAAGCCCATTATCGCCGCTTTAGCTGCAGTTTCCTGCCGCTGAAACGGCGATAATTTTATCGCCGTTATTGATAATATGCCGCATAATGCTTCAGCTCATTTACTCACATCTACATAATTCTAAACTCTAATTTTCTTTTTTCTTTTGCAGATTACCAATCGGACACCTTTTGGAATCCATTTCACAATTTGTTTATAACATTGTTTAAGTTATTTTTCCAGTTCTAATATAGTTATAATTGAGTTTTGTTTATATTTATTGAGTAATAAAAGTTAATTAAAAAAACTACATACTTCTTTTATTTTGTGGGGGAGGGGTATGACGGCCCACAATAAAAATAATGTTGAAATACTATAGTAAGATATTCAAGACTAGGATTGAAAAATTGCCCCCGTAATTTGCCCCCCCCCGGACCTAATGAATAAAACAGACTTCTACTTTTTTTTTCACCTTTTCCACCGCGTACAAGTACTGCACGAGTACCCCGCCATTTTTTATTTAAAAAAAAATAAAAATTGAGCCTAAAGATCCATGTACCACCCCCTGACAAAGACTATAGGCTCAGAATTTTCAAACCTTCCCCTTTTCCTTATTTCTCAACTTTGTTTTACTGTTTTCTTGTGACTCTGCTCTCCCGACAAACAACATGGCTGCCAACACTTCCTGGTTTGGAGTATTGACAGCCAATCCGCATGCAGCTCCTGCTCATAATTGTACGTATTCCCATACGCATACGCCGCGATTCTTCTTTAAAAAAATAAAATAAAAAATAGAGCCTAACCATCCATGTACGACCCCCTGAGCAAGCCTAGAGGGTCAGAATGTCTCTACCCTACCCCCTTCCCTTATTTCTCAACTTTGTTTTACTGTTTTCTTGTGATTCGGTTCTAGCGAGGTACAAGATGGCCACCAACACTTCCTGGTTTTGAGTGTTGACAGACAGTTCACAGCCAATCAGCATGCAGCTCGCGCTCGTAATTGAACAGATTTCAGTACGCGTACTGAACTCCGTCTCTAGATATCGCTATCATTTTACTTGCAATTTTCTCGGAAACTACTGAACGGATTTACACCATTTAACAAAAAGCACAATCTGTGAACAGAATTCTACCTCTCTGCCAAATTTCGTGTAATTCCGTTCAGCCGTCCGGGCTGTATCCCTGGCTAAAGACCCCTATGGAAAATTGCATGGGGAAAATATGTTTTGGGACCCCCTTTTTTCTCGGCCCCCACTTGACGAATCACCCCCAAACTTTCAGGGAAGGAGCGGAACCGAGCAGGCCATTTTCTTGGAGAAATTCACAAAGATTCGTCCACCGGCGCCAAAGTTATTCCAAATAGAATGTTGTGGATTTCCTATGGAAACTAGGTCCTAACTATAACTACCTACTGGTGACCGCCATATATATATATATATATATATATATATATATATATATATATATATGTATATATATATATATATATATATTTCTGCCACTCCACTTCGCAAGCAGGACGCAGGCGCTCTCTTCTCTCGAAGAGACACATGGAGCACAGACCCAAGTAAGTAGAAAAATTGTCGGTTTATTGAGCTGTTACTCAGTCGGCCATTACGCGTTTCGGTACTGACGTACCTTGATCACATGACACAGTAAATGGTCACCTGGTTTCTTATATACCAACATTTGCGTTTTTTTCTCTTTTGTTAGTGATGCAATTTAAAGTGACAGTGCTCTAATGATGACAAATCTGTACATTGGTTGTTATAACAATTTTGGCTCCATATTGCATTTTAGCATACATTTCATATCGGTATAAATACCATAAGATACATTTCCATAGTAATATACACATCTTCAATTCATTTTTACATGTATTTCTGTGCAAATTTCGCAATAAAGTGCATTTGATCACGGTATAAATACCCTAGAGTAGATTTCTAAAGAGTGTTATAAATATATTAATAAATAAATATATATACATTTGTTTAAAAAAACTCATTTTCTTTACAGCTCTATCACATTTTATACAATTTGTGCAAATTCGCATGTGCAAGATAATACTTCTACAGATTTTTATATTACATATGTATAGTATCTCTGAAATTGATTTGTCGGGCCACTTATATGTTCTGGACAGATTCTAATGTGATTTAAAAGGTCCTATTCAGAAGCCTCTGATAAGGATGGTGTTACAAAAGAAAGAAAAAGTGTTGTCGTGTAAACCCTGATGACAGCAAAAAGAAAACTCCCTAAAAAGTGTTGCAACATACAATTCACGATTTTTTATGTCTATGAATTATTTTATTAAAAAACAGTTACTAATAAAAACTTTTTATGCTTTATTTTTTGTTTTCTGTTGAGGCTATATTTGTCGTGATACACTAGATTTCATTTGTATTTACCAAGGGAGTTGTTTATGGGTATATGTTTTTATTCTGTTTATTTTACTATACTCCATTTTAACAGTATCATTACTACCTACTTATTGACTGTTATTATAGGCTTGTGTACAGATCTTCAGTTGTATTAAGCCCATACGGTTGTTTAGAATCTAGCTTTAATATATAGCTAGTTTCCAATCTTCTTAATTTTTCATCCCGATCTCCTCCTCTCTTACTTGGGGGTATTGTGTCAATGAGGTAGTATTTAAGTAATTTAACATCTCCCTGGTGTTTTTCATTAAAATGACGGGCAACTGGATAACTCGGGTCTTTGTTTTTAATTGCACGTATATGTTGCAATATTCTTTTATGTCCCTGCAGTTTTGTGCTTCCCACATATCTTAAATTGCAGGGACACTCGAGGACATAGACCACATATTCCGTTTTACACGTTAGCATGTGTTTGATTTGTTGGTCACCTTTTCCAAATGCTAGTGTAAAACTCTTTTTGTTCACCCCATTCAAGCAAGCTTTACACGTTTGACATTTATAGAAACCCTGTCTCTGGTTAAGCCAGTTCTTTTTGGGGATTTCTATTGGATTGTTCACTACTAATCTGTCTCTCATATTTGGTGCTCTTCTATGAGTGACTGTTGGTTTGCTTGGTAAATATGGACCTAGTATTGGGTCATTCTTAACCAATGGCCAATTTTTTCGAATAATTCGACCAATTTCTTTATTTTGTTTGTTGTAGCTTACAATCATTCTGAAGTCATCATCTTGTGGTATCTCTGTTTTTGATACTTTCGTGTTTGTCTTGGCTAAGGCTGTTTCTAAAAGGGAACTTCTGTCTACCTCGTTGCTTTTTGTTATTGCCTTTTCAATGCATGTTATTGAATACCCTCGTTCTAAAAATCTGTTCTTACTTGATTCTTGTGCTTTAGAGAGTTCTTCTGGTGTGCTACATATGCGTTTAATTCGTAACATTTCACCGTATGGAATGCTTTCTATAAGGTGTTTCGGGTGATGGCTGGTTGCATGTAATATGGAGTTTACAGCTGTTGGCTTTCTGTGTATTCTTGTCTCCAAATTGCCATTCTCTATATAGACCTCAACATCTAGGAATGTTACATTTGTAGGGCTGATATCTGCAGTAAAGTTCAAGTTGATGTCATTCTGGTTAAGCTTATCAATGAATGTTTCAGCCTCTAATTTAGTGCCTCGCCATATAATAAACAAATCATCGATATATCTCCACCAACATTTTACATGATCACTCAGTATGTTAATGAAGTTGCGATGGAGAATCAATTCCTCCCACCACCCCATATGGAGACAGGCGTAGCTAGGGGAGAAACTAGCTCCCATAGCTACGCCTCTTATCTGTTGGTACAGGCTATGCTGGAAGAGAAAGATGTTATTATATAAACAGAATTCCATCATATCTAATAACATTTTGCTATGTTCTGCATAAACAGTGTCCCTTTGGTTTAGATAGAATTCTGTAGCCCGCAAGCCATCTCTGTGACTAATGCTCGTATATAACGAGGTAATGTCCATTGTTATCAGCAGGAAATCTGATTGCCACTTTATATCTTTTATTTTGGCCAAAAAGTCTCCTGTGTCTCTCAGATATGAGGGTAAATGTTGGACATGTTCTTGTAGAAAGTGGTCGATATATTGCGACATATGTTCTGTTAGGCTGTTTATTGCAGAAATGATCGGCCATATATATATATATATTCACTGAAAAAACCATAGGTTATAGACCATATATAGTTAGGAATTCGCATTTACAAAACCTTATTTTACTCACACAAAACCATTGAAATTCCATATATAGTTAGTTGCACTAACTATATATCGCGCACCCGCAATCCACTGCTGATGATGTCACATATTACATCATTCATGACATGGTCAGTGACATCACTGATGACATCTCAAATGACATCACTGATGACATCTCAAATGACATCACTGATGACATCACTGATGACATCTCATTTGACATTACTGATCACATCACTGATGATATCATTCATGTGATAATACGATGAACCTCTTCAGACTCTAATATAACCTTAGATACAATCAGTGTAAACAGACACTCACAGACTGTCACTCATCCATGGAGTTACTCACACACCTAGTCAGTCATGCAAAGAATCAATCACACCTCCATTTCCTCAACTATACAGTTATACAAACTTTACTTATTCAAACATATACTAACACATATTTACTCTCTTATACAATCCCTGATACAAGTTCGCAATGATCCATACAGCCACTCACACATTCACTGGCTCTTATGCACAGTTATTTATATATGTCAACTCTCACATGTACTGTGTTTTACATATGTACTTACTTTGACATGTAGCACTGAGATATCCATTCACTCACCAATACACTCATGCACACAGTCAACCGCCCATACAGCTGTTTCCACATGCACTTTTGAAACCATACATCTAGTGAATCAACTGCTCACACATCTATGCACAGAGTCATACACCTCCCAGCCACCCACACACACACTCAGTCTCCCATACAAATACTTGGGCAACCAATCAATAACCCATATAGTTACTCATATAGCTACTTATCAACACATGCAACAGTTTACAGAACAACAGGCATAATGATGCACAAATTAAGACAGTTTAGTCACTAACCCATGCACTCAGTGAGACACATTTAATCACTCACTCATACAGTCAGTCATGCACCTACTAAATCCTTCATCCAGACACTTATACATCCACTCATTCTTCAATATGTAAGATATATTTTAACTTTACAGAAACATACAGTCACTGGATGTTGTCATCAGTGATGTCATTTGAGATGTCATCAGTGATGTCATCAGTGATGTCACTGACCATGTCATGAATGATGTAATATGTGACATCATCAGCAGTGGATTGCGGGTGCGCGATATATAGTTAGTGCAACTAACTATATATGGAATTTCAATGGTTTTGTGTGAGTAAAATAAGGTTTTGTAAATGCGAATTCCTAACTATATATGGTCTATAACCTATGTTTTTTTCAGTGAATTTTCAAGGTTTTGTAAATGCTAATTTCTAACTATATATGGTCTATAACCTATGGTTTTTTCAGTGAATTTTCAAGGTTTTGTAAATGCTAATTCCTAACTATATATGGTCTATAACCTATGGTTTTTTCAGTGAATATATATATATACATACATATATAAACATATATCATCTGTATATCTATATAAATACAAACATAAATGCATGCATACATATACTTATATGCATACAGATGCATGTTATTTACATGAAAGTTGAAAAAACACTAATAAAAGCAAAGCTAAAAAGCCACCTCATTACAAACAGAATGGCTTTAACTTAAACGAGGGCGAGATCTATTGCATTTTCAATGCTTGTTTACTTTGGTTCCATCAAGAAGGCATTCAGATGTGTCACACATTTGCCATAAATTCTGAATGTTAGCACTCTAGTTGCACATTAGATCACTGTAGTAAAGCTACTGCTCACCAGGTATTCAAAGTGCATGTTTCAGTCTGCATGTCAGAATTTTTTTAATGAAATAGAAGAGGATTTGAGAAGTCACTCAAAATGATCCCTAATTTTTCTTTCTGAAGCACTAATCATACTTTCTATGGCAAAATTAACCCCCTCATGTTGTTCCTTTTTAAATTGAGTGTTTTCAGACTTACCACTTCATTCCAATCAAGATGGCTTCTGGTGTGCCATACTTTTGTCATAAGTAAGACTGTTAGCGCTCTAGTTGTTCTTTAGAACACTCTGGGACATTCTGTCATTGGGCTATACTTGGGGTACATCTGGCTGATATTTGGGCTACATTTAGGCTCTTTTGTCTCTGGTGGCCATCTTGGGAGACTGTATGTCAGAATTTTTTAATGAAATTGAAGAGGGTTTGAGAAGTCACTCAAAATGTGCCCTAATTTTTCTTTCTGCAGCACTAATCATAATTCATATGGCAAAATATACCCCCTCATTTTGTTCCTTTTTAAATTAAATGTTTTAAGAGTTACCACTTTATTCCAATCAAGATGGCTTCAGGTGTGCCATACCTTTGTAATAAGTAGGACTGTTAGCGCTCTAGTTGTTCTTTAGAACACTCTGGGACATTCTGTCATTGGGCTATACTTGGGCTACATCTGGGTGATATTTGGGCTACATTTGGGCTCTTTTGTCTCTGGGGGCCATTTTGGGAGACTGCATGTCAGAATTTTTTAATGAAATAGAAGAGGATTTGAAAAGTCACTCAAAATGTGCCCTAATTTTTCTTTCTGCAGCACTAATAATACCTTCTATTGCATAATATACCCCCTCATTTTGTTCCTTTTTAAATTAAATGTTTTAAGAGTAACCACTTTATTCCCATCACGATGGCTCCAGGTGTGCTATACCTTTGTAATAAGTAGGACTGTTAGCGCTCTAGTTGTTCTTTAGAACACTCTGGGACATTCTGTCATTGGGCTATACTTGGCTACATCTGGGTGATGTTTGGGCTACATTTGGGCTCTTTTGTCTCTGGTGGCCATTTTGGGAGACTGCATGTCAGAATGTTTTAATGAAATAGAAAAGGATTTGAGAAGTCACTCAAAATGTGCCCTAATTTTTCATTCTGCAGCACTAATCATACTTTCTATGGCAAAATATACCCCATCATGTTGTTTCTTTTTAAATTAAATGTTTTAAGAGTTACCACTTTATTCCAATCAAGATGGCTTCAGGTGTGCCATACCTTTGTAATAAGTAGGACTGTTAGCGCTCTAGTTGTTCTTTAGAACACTCTGGGACATTCTGCCATTGGGCTATACTTGGGCTACATCTGGGTGATATTTGGGCTACATTTGGGCTCTTTTGTCTCTGGTGGCCATTTTGGGAGACTGCATGTCAGAATGTTTTAATGAAATAGAAAAGGATTTGAGAAGTCACTCAAAATGTGCCCTAATTTTTCATTCTGCAGCACTAATCATACTTTCTATGGCAAAATATACCCCCTCATGTTGTTTCTTTTTAAATTAAATGTTTTAAGAGTTATCACTTTATTCCAATCAAGATGGCTTCAGGTGTGCCATACCTTTGTAATAATTAGGACTGTTAGCGCTCTAGTTGTTCTTTAGAACACTCTAGGAGGCTGCAGTAAAACACAAAGGAATCAACTGACACTCTCTGTCCTTGTTGGATGTACATGTTTTACTGAGAATGTCAGACTTCATTTTCACTTGACTGAGAAAGATAATGTGAATTTACAGAAAATATGCTTTCAGTTTAGCTTATAGATCCCCTTCCAAACCACTGTGGGAAAATCATGAGATATTAGTTTTCTTTCAAACAATATTCATGATATCACAGCAGAAGGTTTTTTCACATGGTAAAATCACCTTAGAACCCACCACAATTCCTAAAACGAGTATGGTACCATCAACAAATGATTTATAATGTAACTAAAGTCCTAAAACCCTCTATTAACTACAATGCTTTTAATGAGGTGCTATCATGTATATTGGTCCCAAGATGGCTGCCAACACTTCTTGGATGAAGTGCTGACAGCCAATCAGATCAGATGTGTGGTTAGGCTCCGCCCAGATATATATCTTTTTTTGAACCTAAATTACTCAAAATCCACTGGAGCACATATATTGAGACCTAGCAAAGGCACATCGGGCTAACAGTCCCTTCAATTTTGCCAAGTTTCGTGCAAATCCATTCAGCCGTTCGAGCTAAAAGTGAGGCCAACCGCCCCTATGGAAATTAACATGGGAAAAACGCGTTTTGGGACCCCCCTTTTTTCTCGGCCCCCCCTTGATGAAACCCCCCCAAATTGTCAGGGGCTGCTCAGAAACGAAATGTTCCATTTTCCTGAAAATTTCAGCCAATTCCGTCCACAAACGCCAAAGTTATTAGACATAGAATTTTCAAAAATCCCATAGAGAAAAAATCCTAACTATATATACCTACTGGCGACCGCCAGTAGGTAATATATATATATATATATATATATATATATATATATATATATATATATATATATATATATATATATATATATATATATATATATATATATATATATATATATATATATATATATATATATATATATATATATATATATATATATATATGTATATTACCTACTGGCGGTCGCCAGTAGGTATATATAGTTAGGATGTTTTAGGTTATATATATATATATATATATATATATATATATATATATATATATATATATATATATATCGCTGCACGCTCGCTTGTATCCCAGAAAGCAGACGGCACTCAGAGCTTGATGTTTCTTTTAGTTTATTGACAGACCCCCGTCACCCCATCCAAAAGACAAACGCGTTTCGCCGTGAAACGGCTTCCTCAGTGTCAATTGTGAATGTTAAAAGATCGCCATTTAAACTCCAACTCTAACCACAATAGAAAGAGGACTAAGCCCAACATTACGTGAAAGATAGCGGCAGACATATTGTAAAGTGCAAATGCTTACTGCTTCTCTATGCATCTTAGGAGAAATGGCGATCAATAAAGTGCTCGTGCGTTAAAAAAACAAGAGGGCAAAAAAGCTTCCCTTGTGATGTGTTTGAACATTCTTAGGCTCAAAAACAACTTAAAGAGATTACATTTTTCGACCATTTAAATCATAATATGTACAATAATACATTAAGTCATTATAAATGTATATGTATTGTGATACATTTAAATTTAATAAAAAATATCATAGAGTGTCCCCCGCGAGATGATCAATTAGGGGTAGGCACTTGATTCACTGAAGGGAAATATAGTTGTGATTCAACCTTCTTTTGCACAATCATATATCCAGGTGCACCTTGTACATATGGTCTTTCTCTTATATGTTGTATAATACATGTGAGTGAGTCCTAAAGTAGATATAATGCCCTGAATGGGCCTGTCTGTTTTTTGTTTTTGTACATCTCGCCCTGTATGGGCAAGTGACTCCCTGATAGAAGTATATTGTTGACATATATACTATATGCAGGGGTAGTGGAGGCGGAAGATGTTAACATATATATTCTACAGAAGTTGCCTGAATTACTTGAACACAGATACCCCATTAGATCAATCCAAGTGAACCCAAAGTTCCTCATCATTGTTAAGACCTATCGGTTTCATCGTTTGGAGGTCTATGATGTATTTGGATTCCATAGCCCTGAGGGTTCTGATCTTGTCACCACCTCTCTCTTGTCTCCCTAGTTGATCTATTAAATAGAATGACAAGAGATCCCTGTTGCTGTTATGGTGGGTCTCGAAGTGGCGTGCCACCGGATAGTTCTTATCCCGGTTTGTGATGGCACGCATGTGCTCCAAGATACGTTTCTTCGCTGGATTGATGGTACTACCAACGTATCTCTTGGAGCACGGACAAACCAGTATATATACAACGAATTCCGAGTTGCAATTCAGGAATTTCGTGATATTCCTGGTTGGTCGTGGGTCTTTCGGTCTACCCTCATATTTGGTCTTCTTTTGGCTATACTTGCACGCTTTGCAGTGCATGCAAGGATAAAAACCTTGTACGGGTTTGGATCTTGGTGCTACAGGGGGCTCAGTGTAATGACTCCTGGTCAAATGGTCACCGAGTGACTGACAACGTCTATATGTGATCAGTGGTCTAGGCGATATTCTGTTCTTCAAGATGTTATCTGTAGCCAGAATATGCCAGTTGTTGTTAAAGATTTGGACCAATTCTTTCGATCTCATATTATAAGTTGTTATCATTCTCGTTGTGGATTCTGTCTCTGCCTGTTTGTTCTTGGTTACCAGGAGGTCTTTTCTATCTTTCTGTTCCACTTTCTTTGAGGCTGCTACTAGAGCTGATTTTGAGTAGCCCCGTTCTTGAAATCTAGATATCGCTGCCTCTTGTGCATCTAGGAAATCGCTGGTTTCAGAGCAATTCCGTTTGATGCGCAATAGTTCGCCATATGGGATGTTTTTCACCATTGATTTAGGGTGGTGACTGGCAGCGTGGAGTACAGCATTCCCTGCTGTGGGTTTGCGGTAGAGTTTAGTTTGTATACTACCCCCTGCCGCAAATACCTCTAAGTCTAGATAGTGGACTGACCTCTCACTTATTTCACTGGTAAACCTCAGGTTTAAGCTGTTGTTGTTAAGCGTTGCCACAAACCTCTCAGCCGAGGGTCTGTCGCCCCGCCACACCACAAACAGGTCATCTATGTACCTTGTCCAGACCATGATATGGTCAAGACAGTACTCGTTGGTCCCCCCCCAGGCCACGTGCTTCTCCCACCAGCCCACGAATAGGTTCGCGTAGCTGGGGGCGAAGCACGTGCCCATGGCGGTCCCCCTGATTTGGCGGTATAATGTACCTGCAAACAGAAAGATATTGTTAAAGAGACAGAATTCAGTCATTCTCAGTAACATGCGATTATGTTGATGAAATTGCATGTTCTTCTTTTTAAGAAACCATTCGACAGCTTGGAGTCCATCTTGATGTCCGATTGACGTGTACAAGTTTGCAACGTCCAAAGTAATGAATAGCATCTCAGTGTCCCAGTGTACTCCATCAATAATCCTCAGGAAATCTTGTGTATCCCTGACGAAGGACGGAAGATCCTTGACAAATGGAGAGAGGTAGTTATCAATGAATCTGGAGGTTGCTTCCAAAAGACTGCCAATTGAGGAGACGATTGGTCTTCCTGGGGGGTGCCTGATGTCTTTATGCACCTTCGGCAGGTGGTAAAATGTGGGGATGATTGGATGTTCGCAATATAGATAGTCATATTCATTCTTGCTCAACATACCATCATCTCGCCACATTCTCAAAAGTCCATGGTATTCTAGGACACATTGTTCGAATTCCTTCTTGTTAATCGTCTCATAGCAGTCTTTATCCTCCAGTTGTCTGAGGGCCTCCAGTTTGTATTGGTTTTTGTCAAAGATAACTATGTTCCCTCCCTTGTCTGAGGGTTTGATTTCTATTGAGTTATCTTCCTTGAGCGATCTTATGGCTTGCCACTCCATACTTGAGATGTTGGAATTTTTATTTGAGATTTCCACTTTTTGGGCGGCTAGTTTCTCCAGGTCCTGTAAAACCGCATCATTGAAGACATCAATGGCGTCATGCGTGGCGTGAGGTAGGAATCTCGATTTTTTCTTGAGATTGCTAGGATCCCGTTTTTGTGTAATTTCTTCCCTCCTGAAAATCTCACTTGAGCTCGGTAGATCTTCGGTGCCGGCTAAGGAGTGTGTAATCTGGAGGAGGGACAGATCTTCGTCCCTGAGATTGTTAGTTGTTCCATCCATAGAGTCGATGTTCTGTGCTGGATCTGGTGATGGACGGCTGGCATGGATTTTGTCCAGTTTCAATTTCCGAACAAATTTGAAAATATCAATCCTCGTCTCCACAGGGTCAAATTTAGCAGTTGGACAGAAAGTCATACCCCTACTCAGTACCCTTTCCTCATGGGTCGTGAGTTTTCTCTGAGAGAGGTTTATTATGGTCTTTTCATTCTTTAGCGTCTTCCCCTCTTGCCTTTGCTTCGGGTCATCATGGGTGCAGTGTCTTGGGCGACCCCTTCTGCCCCGTCTGGTTTTCCTCCTTTTTTTGTTGGTTTTTTCGCTTTCTGAGGTGGGGGACGCTGTCTTGTCTCCTGCATGACCTGAAATTCGTCTAAAAAAGGCTCCTCTTCTTGATTGGGTCTCGTGTTTCTTAGCCCACTTGTTCTTGGCGCCTCATCTTCAGATGCCGAGACCTCAGATTCAGAGGTGACATATTGTTTGGCCTGTTGGGTTCCTTGGGCCAGCCTTTTTCGTGTCGCGTCGAATTTCTTTGCGAAAGTGAGTATCCTGCCAGTGAGATAATCTTGCTCGTCCCTTTGGAACTTCGTTTGCTTTCTTTTTTTGATCCCGCCCTCATATTCTTTCAGACGCTTTTGCATGATTGCACGTAATTCTTCGGTGCTCTTTGTGTCTTTCTCTTTTGCAATTAGATCTTCTATTTTTTGTATTTCATTCAGGGCTTTGTCTCTATCAAAAAAAAAAAAATATATATATATATATATATATATATATGTATATTACCTACTGGCGGTCGCCAGTAGGTATATATAGTTAGGATTTTTTTCCTATGGGATTTCTGAAAATTCTATGTTGAATAACTTTGGCGTTTGTGGATGGGATTGGTTGAAATTTTCAGGAAAATGGCACATTTTGTTTCCGAGCAGCCCCTGAAAATTTGGGGGGGTTTTGTCAAGGGGGGGCCGAGAAAAAAGGGGGGTCTAAAAACGCGTTTTCCCATTCATTTTTCCATAGGGCGGTTGGAATCACTTTTAGCTCGAACGGCTGAATGGATTTACACGAAACTTGGCAAAATTGTAGATTTGGTTTGCCCGACGTGCCTTTGCTATGTCTCAATATATGTGCTCCAGTGGATTTTGAGAAATTAACATTTGAAAAAACAGATATATCTGTGACAGCGTCCCGGTTAGCGCCCCGGTTCGCGTACCTGACGGAACTTCGCGAGGAGAAGCGGATTGGCTCCCCGGTGACTGTCAACATTCTAAGCAGTCCGGAGCGGCCGCCATCTTGTGTCTCGGTAGGATCGAGACACAAGAGGTGGAAAAAGCAAAGTGGGAAATGAGCATAAGGGGCCAGAGTACATCCTCCCTGACCCCCTAGGTATGATGAGGGGTCTTTAAAAGGGCCCCGCGGGGCAAAAAAAAAATTTATTATCGTTTTTTTGTGGGGGGAGCGCCCGGTACGCGCACCGGGAAGCGGTTCGGGGAGCGTAATATACGGAAAAAAGAATGAAAGAATGTTCAAATATTGTATGTTTATTGATTGTTCTTTTTGTTGTATTTTTTTTTTATTTAAGTACCAACATGTAGGTACCAATGCAGAGTCTAAAAATAAATATACACCGTTTTCTTTGGAGATATCTTGCATGTTGTTTCAGAAGTTATTGTGGTATATGGAATTCATAGCATAGTCTGTGAGGAAAGCAGAAAGAACATGGAGGCAGGAGATGATAAAGAGATGTTAAATACACATTGGAGATAATATAGTGGGAGAAAGGAAGTAACTATGAGCAAACTTACTATGTAACACAAAAAAAGTTGCACAGTATATTTTAAGTCTCAGTTTATATTTTATCTTTTTGGGTACTATTTCATCATTTTCACATTAAAAAGAATAATGTCTCAAACAATTTTAACTTTTAAAATTTAAATTTATTGTTCTGATTTTTCATAATCTAAGAGAATTTGTATCATTAAATCATCAGGAATGTCCTCCTTTTCATTCCAAGAATCACATTCACATTCTTCAGCACATTTAATTAATTCTTCGTCTAATGTGTCATCCAAAAAGTCAATTTCTTCATTTTCTTCCTTTGGATTGTTTTCAATCTTAATTTGAAAGGAAATATTATTTTCTTTCTGTTGTGCTTCCATTTTCTTGCTGTAAATTGCATTAAAAAAATATATCAGTGGAGATAGGGCACTGTTGGGTTTAAGTTCACACAGGTGCTTGTGAGTTTTTAACAGTGAAGTAATCTTTGGGCAGTGCATGGTTTCAGGCAGGAAGTAAAACTATTAAAAAGTGCCTGTGATGAAGCCTAAGTAAATTCATAATTATACCACAGAAGCCTAACTAAATCAATAATTTAAATAATTAAGTCTTTCTCAATGACTAACTCTTATAGAGGGACAGTATGTAACTATCTAAAAACGTTTTCCTTATTTAATTTAAAGTGCATAACATAGTTCTCCTTTCAAATTTTTAAAATTATATCTTACCTTTGAAAAAGAAGTTAAAGTTCACAGTCAAAATGCTCTTGAAATGTACTTCAGGAAGTAGTAGTCAAAATGGCTGTGTTTCTCTCTCTTTCTTTATATATATTCAGGTACATAACCAATCAAATGTCATGAAATAATAGTAGAAAATGAAAGCAACATTTTAATTGGTTGTCAATTCTAACACTTCATATGTGTTTCTGTCATGTAATTTACCTCAGGATATTTAGTCAGTCCTACAGCATAATTTTCTCAATGGAATTCCATCAAATGTGGGTAAATGGTAGGGACTGCTATGTAGTAGGGCCTATTCTATATTTGATGAAAGTGTCTCCAGTGGTTTTTCTGTAAATTACTTTCCCACCTTTTTTTAGCGAGCGCTCACCGGTGCGCGCACCGGTACGTGAACCGGCAGCGTTACGGGAGTCCACCATTTTGTGTATCGGTAGAATTGAGACACAAGATGGAGGGGAAACAATGTTCGGAATGGGTAGAAGGGGGCACGGTATACACTTTGTGACCCTCTAGGTTTTCTGAGGGGGGCTTAGGACGCTCATATAGGCAAAAACATTTTTTTTAAAAATGAAAAATTTCCCTGGGGAGCGCCCGGTACGCGCACCGGTAAGCGAACCGGGGAGCGTACTTTGATGAAAAATAGTGAAAAAAGTTAGAAAAAGATTAACGTTTAGAATGATCAGAGGTAGGGTAGCTCAGAAAAGAGCTATTGGGTTCTGTGGCTGATTTAGGTACCTACAAGTAGGTTCCAATGCACAGTTTTAAATTCAGGAGGAATATTCTATTCCCCTCATCTGAGAAGTGCACACCATCTCCTCTGTAGATGTCTTGCATGTTGTAATGCAAGTTATTGTTGTATATTGACCCCATTCTAAAGACTCTCATGTAAGCAGAAAAAGATTTATTCACATGTTTCCGTGCTTTCTCAAATTGTGGACAAAATTAGTTGGACCAGTTCCATTTCTGTCTTTGGCATATATTGGAATATACCAAGGCAGTTTGGGGAAAAAGTGTCATCAATTGATGAAAGGTGTCCTTTAAAAGCATTTCCAGACCAACCCCAGTCATAGTGCCCAAATCATTTCCACCACAGTGCACTATTAAGAGGTCAGGGTTTGGCAGATGCATAAAACAATTATAATTAAAACATATAAAATATATTTTTCATTTAAAAGAAGAATACATTTTACAGCTTTTGATATTTGCTATTAAAAAAACATTGAAATTCACTGAAAAAACCATAGGTTATAGACCATATATAGTTAGGAATTAGCATTTAAAAAACCTTGAAAATTCACTGAAAAAAACATAGGTTATAGACCATATATAGTTAGGGATTAGCATTTACAAAACCTTATTTTACTCACACAAAACCATTGAAATTTGCATATATAGTTAGTTGCACTAACTATATATCGCGCACCCGCAATCCACTGCTGATGATGTCACATATTACATCATTCATGACATGGTCAGTGACATCACTGATGACATCACTGTTGACAACTCAAATGACATCACTGACAACATCACTGATGACATCATTCATGTGATAATACGATGAACATCTTCAGACTCTAATATAACCTTACATACACTCAGTGTAAACAGACACTCACAGACTGTCACTCATCCATGGAGTTACTCACACACCTAGTCAGTCATGCAAAGAATCAATCGCACCTCCATTTCCTCAACTATACAGTTATACACACCTTACTTATTCAAACATATACTAACACATATTTAGTCTTTTATACAATCCTTGATTGAAGTTCACAATGATCCATACAGCCATTCACACATTCACTGGCTCTTATGCACAGTTATTTATATATGTCAATTCTCACATGTACTGTGTTTTACATATGTACTTACTTTGACATGTAGCACTGAGATATCCATTCACTCACCAATACACTCATGCACACAGTCAACCACCCATACAGCTGTTTCACATGCAGTTTTGAACCCATACATCTAGTGAATCAACTGTTCACACATCTATGCACAGAGTCACACACCTCCCAGCCACCCCCACACACACACTCACTCTCCCATACAAATACTTGGCCAACCAATCAATAACCCATATAGTTACTCATATAGCAAATGATCAACACAAGCAGCAGTTTACAGAACAACAGATATAATGATGCACAAATTAAGACAGTTTAGTCACTAACCCATGTACTCAGTGAAACACATTTAATCACTCTCTCATACAGTCAGTCATGCACCTACTAAATCCTTCATCCAGACATTTATACATCCACTCATTCTTCAATATGTAAGACATATTTTAACTTTAAAGAAAAATACAGTCACTGGATGATGTCATCAGTGATGTCATCAGTGATGTCACTGACCATGTCATGAATGATGTAATATGTGACATCATCAGCAGTGGATTGCGGGTGCGCGATATATAGTTAGTGCAACTAACTATATATGCGAATTTCAATGGTTTTGTGTGAGTAAAATAAGGTTTTGTAAATGCTAATCCCTAACTATATATGGTCTATAACCTATGGTTTTTTTCAGTGAATATATATATATATATATATATACATTTGAAAATGTTGTGATGACAATTCTGTTTAAAACAAAAGAACGCAGAAAATGGCAATAAAGAAATGTAAACGAAAAAATAGAAGGGACCTCACAAGCATTTGCAGGCCCTTCTTTAATACCATATTGCCCCGGAGGAGCAAGCAGATGGAGCACATGCCTTTGCACACCCAGGGCACTGTGTGTATTATGGCACCAAGAAAGCAGATCCGGAGACAAGCCACAGTCACCCAAATTATTAAATGTATTTACACCATGTAGAATAAAGAACATTGCCTAGTTCTATCACAAATGCACATTGTGTTCACCCACACAAACACTCTCTTGGCCATGCCTGATCCTTCCTCTACTCTGCTCAGACCACTACAGACATACTCTTATAACGCTCTTTGCGCTATGCTTCCTGCTTCTTCCTGTCGCATCACTGTAAGAACTAGGCAGTACACAGACAGACAGAAATCTGCGCTAGAGCCTTATAATGATGCATCATACCATACACAGAAATTAGCCACATTCATCCAAACATAAAAAATGCATTTACACCGTTTACAATACCTTACTTCCCAAAAGCATGCCTCTCACACACACATACACACTCTCAGGCAGTGGCACGCCTGAACATTCCTATACTCTCTTTACCCAATACTCACAGACTTGTTCATTATCCTAATCAGACAAGCACTCACAAGCAAATGCTCCAAAACATAGAAAAATGTTTCACGCTATATTGAAAACAAATGCATTGCACTTCTCACAAACCTACATGTCCTTCACTCACTACAGTCCTAGGTACCCATGGACACTCTGGTAACCTGCGTCAATCAACTTGAAACATTAATCTATTACCTCTACCCTGAAAAGTAAACAAAGGCATACACTCACCAAAACACAGTAAACTCATTCACACCATTTAAATAAAGACAGATGAGTGTGTCTGCAGTGGTGTGAGGGTAGTATAGGAATGGTCAGGTATGAGAGTGTGTGTGTGTGTGCATTTGCATGTGTGTGTGTGTGAGAGAGAGCAGGGTGCATGGTTGTGAGGCGACTACGATTTTCTCTTTATTCTACATGATGTAAATGCATTTCTTTTTTGAGTGAGTGAAACATTTGTCAGTGTGTGCTTTCCTGGGTGGCAGTAATGGATGAGTGTGTGGAGTCTGGGATTCCAGGTATGAGGTTGCATGTGTGTCTGTGAATGTGCCAGAAGTGCGAGCCTATGAGAAAGGAAATATTTTTTCTGTATGGAGTGATACATATTCCAGTATTTTGGGTATGTTGCTTCTGTTTCACTTCCTTCACAAACCTACATCCCTTTTTCACACACACACACACACACACACTCTCTCTCACACACACATACACACACATACCTGATGTTAAACCTGGCATCCTTGGTGTGGTTTTCCCCTAGAGCTTTGCCTTCAGACCCCCTTTTTTTGCTGGCTTTAGGATTCTGCACACTTTGCCACTGCTAACAAGTACTAAAGGTCTATTACTCTCTCCTCAAAACATGGTAGAATTGGGATATACCCAGTTGGCTTATATAACTTACGTGTAACTCCCTAAGAAAGTGGCACTCTCTTTGTCCATGGCCTGTAAATTAAATGCTACTACTGGGCCACAGCACTCATTGTGCCACCAATTTAGGTAGCACATTAAATATGTGTCAGGCCTGCCAGTGAAGCCTGTGTAAGCAATTTTAAACCTTTTGCCAGGCCCAAGCCTTTCTTTTTATATATTTGAGTCACCCCTGAAGTACGCCCTGGACAGCCCAGAGGGTAGAGTGCAATGTATTTAAAAAGTAGGATATTTACTTCTAAGTTTTACATGTTCTGGTACTGAAAACTTCTTAAATTTGTTTTTCATTAATTCAATGTCTACCTCTCCCGCGGGATAACATTGGAGTTACCTTATTACATTTGGGGGCTGATTCCGATTCGGTAAAAAGCGCTCCGAATCTTCGTACGGAGTGTTTTTCCCCATACGAATCGTACTCGTAAACGTCCCCGTACGATTCTGCAAGTACGATCCCAACCCAAAGCGTCACTCCGTACGACTCGAAACAGACTCCGTACAAATCGCAAGTCCTTACAATTTGCATTCGGCTGACGCTTCACGCCACGTCCGAACGTAAATAGACCGCGCATCCGTACCAGGAAGTACGATCCTTGTTGAAGACACTCCGTACGGTTCTTTTGCTACGAGAATTCAAAACTGCAGTGAAAGCAGAGTCCGGCCCGAACCGCACCCCGGTATGCAACAAACAAGACATGAACCCCATCGTCCTTGTCATCCCAGTCCTGTACGCCCACCACCTCGTACATAGAAACCGACGACGGAGCAGACGGTGAGTACAAAGAACGCCAACATACCTGTACCTGGTGCCACACGCGCACATCACCATTGCATGCCTGTAATGTCGGGGTACGTTGCGCCACACGCTACCGCATATCACCGGTGTAATAGTGAGACGTGCCGCACCTACGTCATCGACCTCAGGGTACGGTATGGTACCGCATATCTCCAGTGCAATAGTGAGACGTGCCGCACCTACGTCATCCACCTCGGGGTACGGTACGGTACCGCATATCACCTGTGTAATACTTAGACGTGCCGCACCTACGTCATCGACCTCGGGGTACAGTACGCTACCGCATATCACCTGTGTAACAGTGAGACGTGCCGCACCTACGTCATCGACCTCGGGGTACGGTACCGCATATCACCAGTGCAATAGTGAGACGTGCCGCACCTACGTCATCCACCTCGGGTACGGTACGGTACCGCATATCACCAGTGCAATAGTGAGACGTGCCGCACCTACGTCATCCACCTCGGGGTACGGTACGCTACCGCATATCACCAGTGTAATAGTGAGACGTGCCGCACCTACGTCATCCACCTCGGGGTACGGTACGGTACCGCATATCACCTGTGTAATAGTGAGACGTGGCGCACCTACGTCATCCACCTCGTGGTACGGTACAGTACCGCATATCACCTGTGTAACAGTGAGACGTGCCGCACCTACGTCATCGACCTTGGGGTAGGGTACGGTACCGCATATCACCTGTGTAATAGTGAGATGTGCCGCACCTATGTCATCGACCTCGGGGTACGGTATGGTACCGCATATCACCTGTGTAGTAGTGAGACGTGTGGGACATACGTCTGTAATGTCTGTGTAAGTCTAAGTGATGTGTGGAAAACACACCCAGCAGTGCCCAGCAGTAGAGGGGGTGTGTGGCTAAGACCCCCAGCAGTGCCCAGCGGTGCCCAGCAGCATAGGGTGTGTGTGGCTAAGACCCCCAGCAGTGCCCAGCAGTGCCCAGAATTAGAGTGTGTGTGTGGCTAAGACCCCCAGCAGTGCCCAGCAGTGCACATCAGCATAGGGTGTGTGTGGCTAAGACCCCCAGCAGTGCCCAGCAGTGTCCAGCATTAGAGTGTGTATGGCTAAGATCCCCAGCAGTGCCCAGCAGTGCCCAGCATTAGAGTGTGTGTGTGGCTAAGACCCCCAGCAATACCCAGCAGCATAGGGTGTGTGTGGCTAAGACCCCCAGCAGTGCCCAGCAGCATAGGGTGTGTGTGGCTAAGACCCCCAGCAGTGCCCAGCATTAGAGTGTGTGCGTGGCTAGGACCCCCAGCAGTGCCCAGCAGTGCCCAGCAGTGCCCAGCAGCATAGGGTGTGTGTGGCTAAGACCCCCAGCAGTGCCCAGCATTAGAGTGTGTGTGTGGCTAAGACCCCCAGCAGTGCCCAGCAGCATAGGGTGTGTTTGGCTAAGACTCCCAGCAGTGCCCAGCAGTGCCCAGCATTATAGTGTGTGTGTGGCTAAGACCCCCAGCAGTGCCCAGCATTAGAGTGTGTGTGTGGCTAAGACCCCCAGCAGTGCCCAGCAGCATAGGGTGTGTGTGGCTAAGATGCCCAGCATTAGAGTGTGTGTGTGGCTAAGACCCCCAGCAATGCCCAGCAGCATAGGGTGTATGTGGCTAAGACCCCCAGCAGTGCCCAGCAGCATAGGATGTGTGTGGCTAAGACTCCCAGCAGTGCCCAGCAGTGCCCAGCATTAGAGTGTGTGTGTGGCTAAGACCCCCAGCAGTACCCAGCAGCATAGGGTGTGTGTGGATATGAGTCCCAGCAGTGCCCAGCAGTAAAAGCAGAAACATACCATTGTTAACCTCATTACCATCAGGAAATAGAAACATGTTACAATACCCAAATCTGAACATCACACCAGCTCCCAGGCACACAGCACTCAAAGCCATTATCAGAAAAACTAAAGTACAGAAACAAAAAAAAAAGCTTTATTCAGCCGCATCCAAATGTAAAACGTAAATATGAGTCCATGCTCACAGAAGGCCAATGGCCAGTCCAAATAACTGAGAAAAAAGGTTGTGGCTTCCTGGATGTTGTCACACCCAAACTTGCCTGCACATAGAGTTCAATCGCCTGTGGAAACAGTGGGGGCATCATCTGGGGAATCCTCCGGCACCGCAGGGACAGGAGAGGGAAGGACAGGTGTAGTGGGTACAGATGGTGTGGATTCCTCCACACTGGCCGGTGCCTCACAGAAAGTTGTATTGTGTTTTTATCTAGGAACCTGAATCAATATTACCATTTTATGCCCTTACACAGCTATAATCAATAATATCCCTATAATGGCATAAGAATCAGATCCATATTTCAGTAAATCGCCCTTGCAGCCCAAGGCATGGCAAAAGCTACTTCCTTAGATTCCTAGAAAGCACAACGAGTTCTTTCAACACACCAAACCTCCAGCAACCTGGGAAATCCCCGCTTGCTTTGTTTTGATTTGTAATAGAACTCCTGCGAGCACTGTAAGAACGGCCAGTTCTTAGTGACATCTTTATTGACGTCTTATGTCCAAACCTTACGTCAAACTCGGCACCTTTCAGGTATAAATATACCAACGTTGCCTGAAGCAAACACACAGTGGTGGCTTTGGAGCAGAGCAGCTAATCTACTTGCCGAGAGCCCAGCAGACGCGGAGAGCCCACGGACGCTGCCCCTCCTCTTTGACGTGCTGAGAAAGACGCTGTCTTTTCTCCTGCCGAGAAAATCCAGCTCCGGCATTTCCAGCCAATCCCTTGCGGGTGACTGGGATATCGAGTCCTGAGAGAGAGATACCAGACCTCCTACATTCTACTCCCAAGGTACAGTGCTGACTAAACCCTTAGAGAGAATTCTTGAGTCAGATTCTTGGCAACAACCTACTTAACTCAAACTGCTACTTACTTACTCCTTCCCACGTATTAGGCTAAGGTCAGGTACACCGGGATAGGCGTATTTTAGAAGCACCAGTCGAGCACGTTAGCCTATGTATATATGTATATATATTTTATTCATTTTAAAGTGTCTTATGGCTAAGAAACCATATCAATACTTTTACAGTATTATTTCATAATACTCCTTTTACTGTTCGTACTTTACTTTACATTAAGTATTGCGATTGTGGCAATTCATTTCTCTTGCATGAGAAGGAAGACTGTTCAATAAATAATACCTTTTATTGAAAATGCCCGTCTCTCTATTCTCTGCACTCTGGTGAAACTAAGAATGCACATCTGACTGAGTGAAATAGCTGTCTATTGTTTTCACAGGACTCTAGAGATTTACTCTTATTCTGAGGGAGCAAAGTTGTCATGTTTATGCGGTTGTCGGAAGCTGAATCCCTTCTTGTCTGAGCCAGGGAAGCTGATCCCTTCCTATTCAGTCAAGTAAGTTTCCAGTGACCTCTGAGCTAGCTGGCGCAAACCTAAATTAAGTCTAACATAGTCAGTAGAGACCTAGATGACCTCAGTCCTACGTCTACACTGCTGTTTATGTTATTCCAATGCGCTTGGCCTATAGGGAAAATAGGAACTACACTACATGGCGCCCAACTTTTGGTAAGGCGATAAAACTAACGCAAGACGTTAGAGTAACTCAGTCGTGCTTTTTCACACAGACCCTTTTTTCCCGTAAATACTCCAATAGACGTCTGGAGTGGGTGAACTGTTAAAATCAGCCGGAACTTAGTAGGAAGAGATTCCTATGTAGAGTTTCTGGTTTATTCAACGTTGAAGGATACAGTGTTCAAAAATATTGTGCACCTAATCTTTTGTCTCCTTGAAACTTGATCTGCAACAAAAAAGAAAAACCTTTCTGCCAGTAAAAATGCCAGAGAGTGAAGACAAAAGGGAAGCAGCTAGATTAGCAGCCCGACTAATGGAGGATGACAGGAGTCTCCTACAGAATGACCAGAATGATATCCTCATTCCAGTCAACATAAGAAAAACTATAACTTTAAAACTTATAGAAAACGGACTGACATCACAAGGTGGTACAGTCATTTTCGTGATAGAGGCACACGAACATCGACAGACAGAGGTATTCTATTCATGGATAAACTTTCCAGCGGCAAACGCTACAACACACGCATTCCACTATTACAAAATAGAGGAACCTCCGGATAGAGGCAGTATTCCCGAAAACTACCCCTAGTGAGAAACACAGAATTCTGACTATCTGCCTTCCAATGGGGGTCGCACCACATGTGGAGGCCTGTGACACTTGGGGCACAGTCTTTGCTTCCATTTACTTAAAAACACATGGTGTTCCGTCTCTGGCGGTAATACCAGATGTGCTAAGACAGATTCAAAATGAATACGGTCCAGAACCTGCTTTAACTCTTGGTATGAAATTACTGAAAGACTTCAAGCAGGTCTCGGCTATATTATTAGCCAACATAAAACGAGAAGCAGCATCAGTGGCGATCCGCCAAAAATTTAAAGAAACAGATATAACAGACCAACCAATTCAACTTGCCAGAATCATAGAAAAATCCTATGAAGCACTAGGTAGAGATAGTTTGGGTGGGAAACCGGTAAAACCCCAACTACTTGAAAATCCTGAAAAGATATTTATTAAAAATAATCTAAACACTAAAGAGCTGGGAAGGAAATAAACAATCCACTCCCAAAGAAAAAAGATTCCAGTCCAGAGGAAGGTCTCCTCGGCGGAGAGAAAAAGCTCAGAGCCGAGAACACCAGTCTCCCCATAGGAAGCCCTCTGAGAAAAGATACAACCTTAGAAATAGGGATAATTTGAAAAAGCCTGATAGATATCAAGATATTGATACACGTCCCTCTCAATCTTTTTCGCAGAAATCGGAAAGAAGAGGACGGTCAGAACGCAGGGAAGAGCACGTCAAGTACAAAGACAAGGAACCTGCTCAAAGTAAAAAATTACAATTTCCAAGAAAGAAGGTAGCCAGTATTAAAATAATCGAACATGCCGAGGATACTGAGGACACAGCTGAAAAACGGAGAGTGGGAACAGACAATGCTAGACAGCGCAGCAGAAGTCACCATAGCTCGCAAGATCCTGATGAATCATCTGGAGACAGTGGACATGAATGAATACATTCAGGTGGAAACTGCAGATACCAGAGTTAGCGAACCTCATAAAATATACGAAATAACATTGCGTATAGAGGGAGATAAGACTAGGAAGGTAAGGGGTCTGTTTTGGGATAACCTCTCAAAAGGCTATGACATACTGTTAGCTGAGAAAGACTGGCCACCAAAGTTTGTCAGGGAGTGCCCTCATGGCGAAGAAATGATTATGCCTGCCTTCTCAAATCATATTCCAATACTTAGAAAATATATATATGCCGGAAAATGGGCAGTAGCTCAAGCACCTGCATTATATAAGAATCATGTAGGATGGGATGAGGACTCACCTCCTCACAAAATCCAGTTAAAAAGCCAACCAACTGCACAAAGGCAGTACCCAATTAGGCAAGAAGCTAAAAAACAGGTCAAGGAGATCTTAGATCAACTTGAATACCAAGGGGTGATTGAAACATGCACCTCTCAAATAAACAATCCTTTGTTTCCTGTCTCCAAACCAGACGATTCATATCGTCTAGTCTTGGACTACAGACACCTTAACTCATGTTGCAAGACATTTGCGGTACAAAATTCACACAGTGCGGCACTAATGAATAACATAGTTCACAAAAAATACAAAACAACATTAGACATCTATAATGGATTCTTTTGTCAAAATATCGCACCAGAGAGCAGGTATTTAACCGCTTTCTCAATAATGGGGTCACAGAAAAATTTCTGTCGACTCCCACAGGGATTCAAGAATAGCCCAGGATTATTCTCAGCAAGAGTAACAGAGTTACTACAAATGTATGATGATGAGGCATTATCTTATGTCGTTGACATCTATCTCAAAGACAATGACTTGGATACTCACTTGAAAAGAGTGAACACCATAATACTTGGGTTTGCAGCAGAGGGTTACAAATTCAACTTTAAAAAGTCATGAATTGCCCATCTAACTGTCCTATTTTTAGGATACGAATTATGAAGTGAAGGAAAAAGCCTAGCAGACAGCTTCTTAGAGAAGTGCGCTGTACTCCAAGCACCAAAAACGCTGAAGAACTTACAATCGATACTAGGCTTCCTGAATTTCGGAAGAACTTACATTCTAAATTATGCAGAGAGGGTTACACCTCTCTACGAATTAATAAAACCTGATTTCAAACCAATATATTGGACTCAGAAACACACAGAAATTTTGAGATCACTGCAAACAGACATGTTAGCTAAAACAAAATTAGAAACACGCGACAATACACGCAACCTTGTAATCTGAGTCATCCCAGGAAGATGCGGATTCACGTACCTGACCTCTAATGAGGGAGAAACAGGACCAATAGCTTACAAATCACATTTGTACACCAAAACAGAAAAAACATTCAGTCTTACAGAAAATACTGTGAAGGCGGTTCAGACAGCGGTAGCAAAAGAAAGAGCCCTAGCTCAAGGCAAAAGAATAACTGTTTTTACAGCAGAATCAGCCTTTGAGGCATTATTCAGCCCAGTTAATCTAAAAACGGTGGCATTGGATCCAAAATGGATACAGTGGGAAAATTCTCTTGCTGCAGAAGACGTGACATACTATTTTGTCCCGAACATGAAAAAACTGAATGATTTGAAATATAAAGAAGAATATCCTCGGCCAATCGAAATTCTGCCTCTCCAACAGTACTCTTGTATAATCTATACAGACAAATTTGTACAGTATTACAATGTAAATGATAAATCCTACAATTCAGCCTGCGCGATTGTTAAAGGTTGCTGGCTCTGCGGTAAATTCAGACCGAAAATAACAAAAACTGAATCACTGAGAAACTTTTCGGCTCAGCGAGCTGAAATCAGATCTTTAAAGATGTCGCTTGAAAATGCCGATCGTGAATTCCCGACACTAATAGTGTGCGATTCGCATTTCTGCATCAAATCTTACAATATTGATTTGCAGACCTGGGTTCAAAACGATCACAAAGATGACACAGGTGCAACAATCAAGCATAAAATGCTTTGGAAACAAGTAGTTCTTTTACAGAAAGAACTACAAAAGACTCACATGATACACACTCTGAGTCATCAACGTGATGGTGTTCACGTTGCAGGGAATTCATTGGCTAATACAGCCTCAGCGGAAGCAACTAAACCGGCTTCCGTAGCCACAAAAAAGCGTTCAGAAAAATACATAGACAGGAAAACCATGCTGGCTGGTAAAAACGTCTTCAAAAGGCAACTGTGCAGCACTACCCGTGAACTATCCACTCAATTATACATACGTAATTGACGCAAACTCCATTCCTTTTGCTCAAATCCCTGGAGTGAGGGATAGAGTAATTCCAAACATGAACAGGAAAGTCTTATTAATAGCAGACGCACACATGGGTGAAGGTCCGAGGCACAAACAGATGAAGGAATCTCTGACAGAATTACAATCAGAATACTGGTTGCCGGGGATGAGCCTGCAGCATTATAAATTTGCAAAAAGCTGTCCAGACTGCAACAGAGATCGCAGTAACGAGCCAACCGGAGTATTGCCATGGCCATTTCTGTAGTTAGCATAAGGCTACCTATATGTAAAATACAGCATCCCATTAATTCCTTTTAAGACTAGACTTACTTAAAAATGTGGCCCCAGCGCTCGGCTGATGCCAGAACTGTTATAAAAGATTTGCGAGTCTTTATCGGCACATACGCAATTGCCATGCTACATTCTGACCAGGGTCCTGCTTTCAGCTCTCGAGCTTATAAGGAGGCCATGACCAGCATGGGCATTGGGTTGCGGTACTCTTGTCCCTTCCATCCTGAGGGAAACGGGATTGTGGAAAGAAAAAAACGAGATATAAAGCAATCTATAAGGGCAAAGGTACTAGGTTCGGGTGATGGGTGGGTTCCAGCATTTAATAAGTGTCCAACGTAGTCTTAACAATCTGCCAAGAAATTCTCTAAAAGGTTTCAGCCCGTACGAACTATTGTTCGGAACTAGAATGTATATTCAGGATTTAGATAGTCAGACTTCAGTGGTAGAAGATAAGAAAAAATGCTTTGACATCAAAGATCGTTTGGCTGTTTTACAGGACTTAAATGAAACGAGAAAAGCCCTGAGCAACATAAAGTTAAAACAACAGCCAACAACCACTGAAGATACACCACCTGTCCCAGCAAGACCTGTCTGGATTCCAAAGATTGGGGATCTGGTCAGAGAGAAAATAGCGGTGAAGAAGGAATTTTGGCCTTCTTACAGAAAAACAGTACCTGTCTTAGCTGTCAACGGAACGAGATCAATTGTACTACCGCCCCTTGCTGGTAAAAAGGAGAACCGAGTTGTATCCATCGACCTGGTAAAACCACAATCATGTGGCCAATAATAAGTAGTAGGCCCAGTGGACTCCCAAGAAATAGCAGAATACCAAAATTTGCTACAATCCAAGAGGTTCAAACTGAGAGACTAATCACATTTGATAAACCTGCAGTGAATACAAAAGGACTATGCAACAATGCCATGGAACTTGTGCCTCTTGAAACCCAAATTGAAACAGTTTGTCAAGAAACACCAGTTTACAACGATGTAGCCTCAGACTGTGCTAATGAAAGACAAATTGAAAAAGCAATCCCAACAATTGACAGAACTGCATCTGGCTACTTCATCAATTTCGATAACTTTTCTGAAGATCAAAGCGACCCTGAAGTAAGCCAGCAACAAAAACTTTTAAAGACAAAGTAACAGAACTCTTTCATCAACTCAAAGAAACTTATCTAACTTCCCATTGATTGAATTCTGGATTGTATTAGGCGTACTCATACTCCTACTCTGCCTAATTTTAGTTCTAATTTTAGGAACATTTATTACAGTACAATGGACACAGCAAGTCAGAACATCAACTTGGTACTAAAGCCACACAAGTCATCTCACATCGAGAAAAGAGAACTGTCATCGGTGAATGTCACAGCCATTCCAATACCCGGCGGGGTAGTTTGGGACAAAGCGGATTACGAAATCTATGGACCGGACGAACTCTTGAAATATCCTCATCAGTTTAAGGTTTCATTAAGCGACTTTGTAAAACCAAGTTCATTCTATGATGATTGGGACTTTGATAGCATAAATAATATGATGTCAGATTTAGTAATGTCAGCAAAATTTACAGAACATGATTATTTACAGGGTTCATCGAACTATGAACAGATGTATTGCTATAACCACTATGCACACCACTACTTGCATATATCTACTCCACCTAAAAGCAGTTCGAAAACATTCTATGAGAAATTCCCATACTTCTCAGGGTTTAACACAAGAGATGCAGAAATATTTTATAACAAACTGTTAGATAAAACAGGGACAAAAACTATGCTGACAAATACTAAATTGATTTATTCAGAAACATTTTATGAAAAAATGATTACATTTGGTTTTGATTTCTGGAAAAACAACATTGAAACAAAAACCATCTGGGGTACAAAAGAATGGCAGGTCCAAGGTTTAGAGCATTATTTCGAGCCTGCATGATCCCAGAACAAATAATGTTCCACCATTCAACAAACCACCTGTCTTGGCCTAGCCAAACCGTCTATTCCAAAGCCAATACCTGATAATACAACCACAGATATTGAGATAGACGTATCCCAAATTTTCATCACAACAGAACACATCCTGATTGGAAAAAGTGGTTAATCTGGCCAACAGACACAAATACCTGTCAAGATAGATTCCTGAACAAAATACAGGGGTTAAAAATGACCAGACCAGACCCTAGATACTCCCAGAGACAACATCCAGGGATAGTAACTGTTAGACCCGAGACTCCGGGCTGGTCAAGGCTCACGCCAAAGTCAGTCAGGGATCACCAAGTCTAAGTCAGGGCAAGGGAGTTACGCACCAAGATAACCCCTGCTCACCCTCTAGGTAACGTGACGCGAGCAGCAAGGCTAATCTCGGAGGCGATGTGTAAAGCGTTTGCGCGCGCACCCAGCAACAACACCCAAGGCCCACCACAAAGGAAACTCCACACAAGGTTATATAAAAAATAGCCTTTGTATTATAGTAAAAACACATTAGATAACACACAAACTTTACAATGTGCAAAAAGGCACGGGCAGAATTTACAAGGGATTATGTACAGGACAGGGCCACGTGGACCACTGTCAGGGGTAGGCACTTGTTAGAAATAATACTTGTAGGTATAACACTTAGCACATAAACATATAATGACTGTAGCACCAAAATAGTAAATGCAGCACACAACCAGTAATCACTGGTAAAGAGTAAATACCTCCTATGCAACCCTAAACACGGTAGGAAAATCACACAGGGAGCTAGGACCTTATCATCAGGACCTAAAGAAGGAAAACCATCACCTAAGCAGGTCACTTTTAGCAAAGGGAAGGAAACCTAACCAATCACCTACGCAGGTCACATTTAGCAAAGGTAATAACATAAACAATCCTCTAAGCAGGTCACTTTTAGCAAAGGGGATAAAACATAGAATACCTAAGCAGGTCACTTTTAGCAAAGGTAATGGAACATAAACAATCCTCTAAGCAGGTCACTTTTAGCAAAGGGGATAAAACATAAAATACCTAAGCAGGTCACTTTTAGCAAAGGTAATAACATCAACACATTGCACCTGAGGCATTAAAACATATTCAGAGGTGCAGGTAAAACATTTGCGCAGGAATCAAATAAACAAGTAAATCACAATGCGCAGGGTGCACATAGCACAACACTAGAACTGTCCCTCAGGCCAACTGGCCTCGCAAGGGCTGGGATGCCCTGAGTCCAAATTGTCAGGGAAGGCTGCGCAGGCAGCCAAGAACACAAGCCTAAACATAGCAACTGTCCACACAGTTGTAAATAATGCTGGGCACACGTTGGAGCCTTGTGGGCTCAAGAACAATGGTGAGGGAACACAATGTGGGAGCCACGGGGCTCTAACCAACTAACTGCCTGTGTCCCCCAGAGCCTCTCTGGCTCGCAAAACAAATATGGGCTGAGAGCCTCGTGGGCTCTAATTGCAATTGTGGGCGTCGGTGGAGTCCATCACGGGGGACTCAGCAACACAGGATGGCGCCTCGAGCCTCGCAGGCTCGTGAAAACAAATGTGGCCGCAAGAGCCTCTCAGGGCTCGAAGAACAATGGGGAGCTCGGAGCCTCTACTGATACAGAGGCGACGATTTGGCCTCCCTTAAATATCTCTTCTATACGAATTGATACTTTTAAGTAGAATGAAGTCTGTGCTTTTACAGACAACAGTGCCTATTACGTCATCAAAAGAATCGTATGATCTTCAAGTTGCAAGGACAACGGCAGAGATACATACACTTTTATCAACTAATTGCCCCGTGCATTTCGTAGAAATGCTAAGCCAAATCCTAAATATGTCAGATGCCAGTGGTATCGCGCATGTATTTAAGACAATTTTTTCGGGACTGTTAACACCCTTCGAAGCAGTCCTGGGCATCTTTCCCAATGTTGTCCATTCGGTCTTTGGCGTCCTACCACTACTTTTGGGACTCGTAGCAGGAATTTTATTTTTGACCCTTCTGCTCCGATATGGCAAGCCAAAACGCAGACATGACTCCAGCAACAATGGAAGAAACGATCCTAGCTATACGCTACCAGGACCGCATAACTAAAGTCCTTGGATTAGCCCGGCTAAGAGATCTGAATATGACCTGGTTTCTTTCATTCAGACCTATATGGCAGAACTGCATCTTACCTGTGCTTCGATGTATGCTATGCGGAGAAGAATGCGTGTTGGACACCTGTCTTACACTACAATCAGCAGTACCAATGGATATCGATACTTTGCTAAGTCCAGTAACGGCTCATGCATCGTGTTGTCCCCAGCGGTTACCAATCCTGATGACGGCATTCGTTGAAACTTCTTCACTACGATTAGGTGGTGGCAGTGAAGTACGAGATGAGAGCAACATCACCCAGGTACGACCTTCTGTGAGCATTGCTGATCCTGACACCGATGATAGCAATCATTCTCACGACTGCCCGGTTACAGCATTATCATCCTTGGTTGAACTTTCACCTGAAGCTGTAGACTGTTTTTTTGCACATGTATCTGAAGTAATGTTCTCCCCTGAACGGAAAGAATAACTTTTAAGCAAACCGGCACACAGCGTTCCCCTGAACTCTGAATTCGGCCTTCAGCTTTGATAAACAAAAACTACTGAAAACATTTGGAACTATTTTTCCCCTGAAAACCAAATTATTTTTTTTTCAAAATCCAAAATATTTACCTTTTTTTGGCACATGTACTCTGCTTACAGGAGAACTATTCATAAAGAACAGAGCTTCTATTTTTAGTAATTCTAGAGACAAAATATTACCTCAGCCTCTAGCACACTTACAAGTAATTTCATTTATATGTGATGAAATAGTCTCGACCTTCTTTTCTGTAATTAAGAGACATTTCATGTGTAAATTTTCGCAAATCGTTCAGCTAAATATATATGCATTTTTTTGAATGATTACATTGCTTAAAAACGTACAGTACCTATAATCTTTCGTGTATTTCGCATACACCATTTTGAATGCAAAATGTATTTTGGGGTGGGTTGGAATACACATGCACCTTTATTGCTTAGTTTTTAGTAATTGATGGACATTAGATCGTGGAGTGGGTATTGTGTTTTTATCTAAGAACCTGAATCAATATTACCATTTTATGCCCTTACACGGCTATAATCAATAATATCCCAATAATGGCATAAGAATCAGATCCATATTTCAGTAAATTGCCCTTGCAGCCCAAGGCATGGCAAAAGCTACTTCCTTAGATTCCTAGAAAGCACAACGAGTTCTTCCAACACACCAAACCTCCAGCAACCTGGGAAATCCCTGCTTGCTTTGTTTTGATTTGTAATAGAACTCCTGCGAGCACTGTAAGAACGGCCAGTTCTTAGTGACATCTTTATTGACGTCTTATGTCCAAACCTTACCGCAAACTCGGCACCTTTCAGGTATAAATATACCAATGTTGCCTTAAGCAAACACACGGTGGTGGCTTTGGAGCAGAGCAACTAATCTACTTGCCGAGAGCCCAGCAGACGCGGAGAGCCCACGGACGCTGCCCCTCCTCTTTGACGCACTGAGAAAGACGCCGTCCTTTCTCCTGCCGAGAAAATCCAGCTCCCGCGTTTCCAGCTGACCCTTGCGGGTGACTGGGATATCGAGTCCTGAGAGAGAGATACCAGACCTCCTACATTCTATTCCCAAGGTACAGTGCTGACTAAACCCTTAGAGAGAATTCTCGAGTCAGATTCTTGGCAACAACCTACTTAACTCAAACTGCTGCTTACTTACTCCTTCCCACGTATTAGGCTCAGGTCAGGTACACCGGGGTAGGCGTATTTTAGAAGCACAAGTTGAGCATGTTAGCCTATGTATATATGTATATTTATTTTATCCATTTTAAAGTGTCTTATGGATAAGAAACCATATCAATGCTTTTACAGTATTATTTCATAATACTCCTTTTACTGTACGTACTTTACTTTACATTAAGTATTGCGATTGTGGCAATTCATTTCTCTTGCATGAGAAGGAAGACTGTTCAATAAATAATACCTTTTATTGAAAACGCCCATCTCTCTATTCTCTGCACTCTCGTGAAACTAACAATGCACATCTACAAGCAGTTACTGTGCACACGTCAGATAAATAATTTGGTATACAAGTATTGCAGGACAAACAGAGATGAAGCTGTTGGTTTGATGACAGCTTTATGTAATTCTCTGTGGGGAATATACAGACGCCAGCCGACACGTGTTTCATCAAGCAGGACGAAGCCTGTGAATCATCAGGGCTGTGAGTGGCGTGGTGAGTCTAATGCGGGTAGGGTAGAGTAAACGTAGTAACCTTGGTAGTCAGCGTACGAGGTGTACAAGAAAGATAGTGGCTTCTAAGAAACAGTCGGGTACGACTGTAGACGGTAACCTGTGGTAATGGGTTACGTTGTCGCTCATGTGTATGTGGCCCGTGAGCAAACAGAAATGCACTACATGCCATTGAAAGGCTACAGATGCCATAAGGGGTGCAAACCACTCTTTGAGCATGGCACACACTGAGCAATATATGCTACATCAGGGTGCACTGCAGCACGTGACATGCCATCACACACCCCACTACACCAAATAACGCTCTTCAGACCACACTGTACACACCGGCACTCACTCCAAACACATAGCATCTCTTAATAATACATACACAATGGCTGTAGTGTCACACACACAACAGGTGCACAGTCCAAGGTAGTGCACACATCACTCACCTGCTCCTCTGGTCTCCCATACAGCTTGCTGTAGTTAGGCAGGAGGGCATCCAGCAGGGCCTTGTTCCCCCATCACTGAATGCAGGTGCCCTCTCCATGCTCAGCTAATCAGGGTCCAGAGGATACAGAGACAGCAGCTGTGTTTTCCACTCCAATGTTGTGCAGGCAAGTGCCCTCTCACAGCCACATGCTGCCCTATATCTGTCTTGCAGAGGGTCTGTGAGTCCAAGGAGTACTGTGTGATTTTTTTCCCCTCATCTTACCCCATACCTCCTTTACCCCGCACACCTGCATGCACCATCCAGCTGTCCTAAAAGATCTCCAGTAAAGTGTCCCTTCTTGGGGCCCGTGGGGGATTGCAGCGCCGGCCCCACGTGGAGCTATAGCCCCATGATGAAGCATGACATCCTATGGGTGTATGATGAAACATGATATCCTAAGGGTGTGTGAGGGCAACTAAGGACAATATTTGCCTTTGTTACGATGGTTGTTTATACCTAGGCTTCTTTCTTTGTCTTCTTCCCCCTTTTCTTCTTTCCCTTTAAATTGTTTGTTTGGGTGACTTTTTGCACCCCTATGTTTCAGGATGACTTTTTGCATCCAACGTCCTAGTTGCAGTGTCCCCTTTGTGTTTTAGTACTGTGTGATAGGCCAGAATAGTTTGTATCCTATGTTTCATCCAATCCCATGACACATAAGGCCATGACACACATATGCATGGTTTGAAAACTGAGCCTCTTCTGACCTACAAAACCGCTATTCGTAAAACTAAAAGCGTGTTCTTTCAGGAGAGAATAGAAAAAGCGGGATGCTCCAGTAAGGAAGCATATGCCATCCTTAAAGAGCTCTCAAAGCCCCCAGAACAAGGACTAGGACCTCCTTCCGATCCTAAAGCTGACCAGGAGAAATGCCAACAACTGGCTAATTTCTTCCATGATAAAATCCGACTAATTCTGGAATCAATCCCCCCCTCTAGCCCGGAGGAAGAAATCGCTTTCCCACACACCTCCACCTGTCTGTCCACGTGGGGCCAGGTCACGATAGACGAGGTGAGAAATACGTTCAACTCCATGAAGAGCGGCTCCCCTAGGGACCCTGCTCCTCTTCAGATCCTTAAGGAGGTAGCCCCCACCATCATCCCCCCCCTTACCCATCTGATTAATACTTCACTCCAACAAGGAGTTGTACCTTCGAGCTGGGAGAAGGCTGTGGTAAAAGCCCTACTGAAGAAACCTGTGCTCGATCCAGAGAACCTGGCAAACTACAGGCCCATTTCCTTACTCCCAGGAGTTAGCAAGATCGCAGAAAAGTTAGTCAACAGGAAACTCTCACAGTTTCTAGAGGCCAATAACAAATTAAAAAGTTCCCAGACGGGCTTCCGACCAGGACAGGGCACGGACATCGCCCTCCTGGCTGCGGTAGAGGAGGCCAGAGCACTATTGGATGGGGGAGGATCAGTGGCAGTGATCCTCCTCGACCTTAGTGCGGCGTTCGATACCGTAGACCACCAACTCCTCATCGAAAGATTGGCTAGAGTTGGAGTGGAAGGTACAGCCTTATCTTGGCTTTCATCTTTCCTGGCCCAACGGTCTTACCAGATTTGGGAGAAGAACGCCCGCTCCTCCGAAATGCCTCTCCAATGTGGCGTGCCTCAGGGCTCTTCCCTGAGCCCTACATTATTTAATATCTATATGTCCATATTGGAGGAGGTCATCACCCCTTTCGGAGTGAGCGTCGTCAGCGTAGCACACAATTAGTGGTGTCCCTGTCCCATCCCAAACAACAGAAAGCTGATCTCTTCAACTGCCTTACGCAGGTCCATCGTTGGATGAACAGATCAGCTCTAAAGCTAAATGGGACAAAAACTGAGGTCCTTATACTTGGCCCGAAAGGAACCTCACTCCCCCTGGACAGCTGGCCAGCTTGTCTGGGCCCTCTCCCTGACCCAAAAACAGAGGTGAAAAGTCTGGGTGTGTGGATCGATTCCGATCTCACATTCACTTCGCAAGCAAAGAAGGTGGCTGGGACCTGCTTTGGTCTCTTAAAATCTCTGAGGAAAGTCCTGCCCCTTCTCCCACCTAAATCCCAAAAACTACTAATCCAAGGTCTCATAATATCGAGGCTGGATTATAGTAACGTGATTTATCTGGGCGCTCCCGAAGCGACCCTTACTAAACTGCAGAGAATTCAGAACACTGCCGCCCGGATCATCACAAACACCCCGGCCAGATCGTCCGCTAAACCCGCTCTCAAACTCCTTCATTGGCTCCCATAAGGGAGAGAGTCAAATTTAAGGCCTTGTGTCTTGTCCACAAAACTCTGCATAATCAAGGCCCCCCAGTCCTTAGCAATTTCATCACCCCCTACATAACGTCTAGATCCCTCCGTTCCAATGCAGAAAACTTTGTCAATACCCCAAGATTCAGGAAAACCCGATCAGGAGGAAGACGTTTCTCGGTACAAGCCGCCCGCCTTTGAAATTCACTCCCTCGTGACTTACGACTTGAACCACAATACCTGCGCTTCAGGAAGCTGCTAAAAACACATCTCTTTCCCTAACCTGTGCACCCCCGCCCTGTTTTTGATCTTTCACCCTTCCTCTCTTCCGACCTCAGTTCCCGCTCCTCCCGCTCCTCAGATTTGGTGAATTAGGGTTCCTCAGCGCTGGGATACCTCCGGGTGACTATCGCGCTTTATAAAAATAAGTAATAATAATAATAATAATAATAATAATAATAATAATAATAACAACAACTTTTGCAACATTGTATACTTTTGCCCAACTGAATTTTCCAGAACACCTGTAGAACACTCTAAAATCTCTGTTTCCATGACAACCTGGCTGCATTCTAACCATTCCACTGTTCCCCTAGATGTTCCCTATGTATTTTCTTGAATCCCCACACAAGTACGGTGCGATTGCCGTCGCAAATGCAACTCATTCAATGGTGAAACGAGGCGTACACACGCACATTCACTTGGGGTATGCTCTGCTCGCGTATGGCTACAATGCAATAGGGAAACAAGGCGTACAAACGCAAGTACACTTGGGGTACTCTCTGCTCGCGTATATCTACAATGCAATAGGGAGACGAACCGTACACACGCACGTACCATTGGGGTACGCTCTGCTCACGTATGTCTACAATGCAATAGGGAAACGACCCATACACACGCACGTTCACTTGCGGCACTCTCTGCTCCGTATGGCTACAATGCAATAGGGAAATGAGGCGTACACACGCACGTACCAATGGGGTACGCTCTGCTCGCGTATGTCTACAATGCAATAGGGAAACGACCCGTACACACGCACGTTCACTTGGGGTACGCTCTGCTCGCGTATGTCTACAATGCAATAGAAAAACGACCCGTACACACGCACGTTCACTTGGGGTACGCTCTGCTCCGTAGGGCTACAATGCAATAGGGAAACAAGGCGTACACACGCACGTACCATTGGGGTATGCTCTGCTCGCGTATGGCTACAATGCATGAGGGAAACGACCTGTACACACGCACGTACCATTGGGGTATGCTCTGCTCGCGTATGTCTACAATGCAATAGGGAAACGACTTGTACACACGCACGTACCATTGGGGTATGCTCTGCTCGCGTATGTCTACAATGCAATAGGGAAACGACCTGTACACACGCACGTACCATTGGGGTATGCTCTGCTCGCGTATGGCTACAATGCAATAGGGAGACGACCCATACACACACACGTACCATTGGGGTATGCTCTGCTCGCGTATGTCTACAATGCAATAGGGAAACGACTTGTACACACGCACGTACCATTGGGGTATGCTCTGCTCGCGTATGTCTACAATGCAATAGGGAAACGACCTGTACACACGCACGTACCATTGGGGTATGCTCTGCTCGCGTATGTCTACAATGTAATAGGGAAATGACCCGTACACACGCACGTTGACTTGGGGTACGCTCTGCTCCGTATGGTTGCAATGCAATAGGGAAACGACCTGTACACACGCACGTACCATTGGGGTATGCTCTGCTCGCATATGGCTACAATGCAATAGGGAGACGACCCGTACACACGCACGTACCATTGGGGTACGCTCTGCTCGCGTATGGCTACAATGCAATAGGGAGACGACCCGTACACACGCACGTACCATTGGGGTACGCTCTGCTCGCGTATGTCTACAATGCAATAGGGAAACGACTTGTACACACGCACGTATCATTGGGGTATGCTCTGCTCGCGTATGGCTACAATGCAATAGGGAGATGACCCATACACACGCATGTACCATTGGGGTACGCTCTGCTCGCGTATGTGTACAATGCAATAGGGAAACGACCCGTACACACGCACGTTCACCTGGGGTACGCTCTGCTCCGTATGGCTACAATGCAATAGGGAAACGAGGCGTACACATGCATGTACCATTGGGGTACGCTCTGCTCGCATATGGCTACAATGCAATAGGGAGATGACCCGTACACACGCATGTACCATTGGGGTACGCTCTGCTCGCGTATGGCTACAATTCAAAAAGGAGACGACCCGTACACAGGCACGTACCATTGGGGTACGCTCTGCTCACGTATGGCTACAATGCAATAGGGAAACGAGGCGTACACAAGCATGTTCACTTGGGGTACAGTGCGTTAGACATGCTCAAGTGAATGCATGTGTAGGCTGCGTTCATTACCTCATTCATGGCACCATTGGGAGAGTGACCCCAGGAAATCACATGGCAGGGATACAGGTCTAGACTCATGTTGACAATGTGGATGTATACATCTGCATGGTATCCTTCCATCAGCAGGCCCTAGGTGTGGCAGACAGTGAAGAAGCACAGGAAATGTGATCTTGTGGCACAGTTGATGTGTGAAGAGCTGTTGAGACATGTCATTAATCATGGTGCACATGTGTTTCACATGCATTCAACACTTCTCACCTGAGTAACGTCTTGAACATATTGTGATGCACATCAACACTGGAATGGCACACCATTCAGTACAGGCAACTGTCACATGATGACAGCAACATGCCCACTGTCATAGATGTCAAATTGACGCCCAGCTTGACCCTGTGTGATCACCTCATGTGTGGGCCATGTGCGAGATTGTGCATGCTGTTTGTATCTGAAAGAAACAGGCTAGTATTAGATTCCTCACCTTAGAATATCCCCATTCGTCAGACTGGATCTGGAAATTTGTGCGTAGCAGTACCCTTGCACGTCGGTAGGTGTCGTCTGCGGCTCCGCGTCCGTCGTCAGCGTCGTGTGCGCCGTGATGACGTCGTCTGAGTACTTCGACGCCGCCTCCTCGTGCTGACGTCAGGTTTTCTTTTTCCATGCCAGCAGCGCAGATCCCGAATAAGTGGTACCTTAGTAATTTTTGCAACTAAACTTTGTACGATCCCTTTTGATCATTTTACTTGAGTCTTCCACTCTGGACGGTGCCAATAGGGATGGCAGGTTTCAAGCCTTGTGAGGATTGCGACCGACTGATGTCGGTGACCGACCCTCACCATCGGTGTCTCCACTGTCTCAACGTCAACCACGATGACAAGAGCTGCTCCGACTGCCGGGCCCTGACTTCTGAGGCTAGGCGGGAGCTGTCCCGCAAGCGGCTCAGACTCCAGCAGTCAGGCCCGCACTGCAAGAGGTCACGGAGGTCGAGGGACCGGGCGCGGGGTCGGAGCCATCAGAGCTCTGGGAGTCGACATCACTCCTCCAGGTCAAAGTCATCAGGTAAGCACAAGAAGTCAAAGAGACGTCATCGCTCTTCCAACTCCCCACGATGCTCACGCAATGCGGCCGGAGGTTTGGGTGACACCGCCCACGTGGCTTCGTCGGAGTTGCGGGCGTCGTCGCCTGCCCCGCACTGAGGTAATTGAAATTTTTAATGGTCAAATGTGTCCCCAACGTGTACCCCAACGTCTCCATGTACGAGTTTCAAGTACATGTAATTTCCCTCCACAACCGAATCGGAAGACGCAAATACATTTGCGTCCAACGTTAACATGTCCTCTATCAGATCCATCATGAATGGATCGATAATTCCGTTCCTAAGTATGCCGTGCCACCGTCTTTATGTGGTGCACTTTCACGTTTTCCTGGCTCTGCCGAGCTAGGCCCTGATTTCTGTCTTCAAGCCACTTCTGCCTCTGCCTCTGAAAGCTGCAGCATGGAGATGCATCCCTGACCTCTGCCTTACTTCCTGCCAAGCGAGCGGTGCCCGGCTCGGCCTGGTCTGCCTGCCAAAAACAGTATTTTACCTTCAAGCTATCAGCGTAGCCAGCTCAGCTCCTCGAAAACACATTCCTGTCTAGTGAAATACGAAAACATATCCCCGACTGCAGAGCAAGGGCCAAGCCTTCCTGTCCTCCCTCATGAAATTCATTACTCCCGTTACCATGGTAGGCCCCTGGCTCCGAGCATTTGCACCTAGACACGCATACATTCAGTATAAGAGTAGCCTCTGCCCAAGAGACCTTTTACTCCAGATTAAACATCCTCCAAACACAAGATATCAGATATGTTTTAGGGCCAGGTCGATCTGACATGCCAGACTTCTGTCTCTTCTACTAGTGCTAAAAGTCAGACCCTTAGCCTCCTAAAGATGTACGTCAATCACACGTCATATTAGCTGCGCGCGCACCCAGGCCACAGGTTTCATCTGACTCTGCAAAGAATTCTCTAAGCATCCACCCACTTATGACACTTTTCTGTGACGTTTCCAGTTCACGCCTTTGTACACACCCATGTTCACGCCTTTTTGCTACGCACATGTGTTCTTATCATATACATTTCACTTGTCACGCCTACTGTATTCAATGCTATTGTGTCATTATACTATATATGTCATGTACTGTGAATAAATCGTTGACATCTTTCCTGCCATCATTGCATACCCGAACCCTTGTATTGATGGAATAGATTTCCATGGCTCGAGTCATCATTTATGATTAAAGCCCTTAAGACTCAGACACCACGGACTCTGCCTCTCATTTGATTGAGCTATTTCTTTACTTGTCCGAAATTATCTGGCAAACTCGTATACGGTAAAATATTTACCACATAATTTGGCGCCCGGACAGGGACCCTCCCCCACCCCACGCGCCGGTGATGCGTCGCAGGCTTTGCCCCCTGCCACGGCTGTGACGGACCCCATGCACATCTGCAGGTTTCCTGTAACTCCCTCAGGCCTACGGAGGTGACGGAGATTGCGGCCGACATCCAGACGAGGCGGTGAGGAGTGCGGAGGATCCCGACCAGAGCCCAGCCGAGAGAGCAGTGTCCGAGGTATCGAGAGGCCCACCAGTAGTGTCGAGGCGCATGCGCAGTGCGCAGCAGAAGCAGTGACGTCAGTCCAGTCCAGTCGAGTTTCCGAGGCCTTCCGTTCCGTGCTTCCCGGTGAGTACCGTTGCTGGGGACGCATCAAGACGGGTGCATTAATTTGTGTCCGGTCAAGACGGGTTTGGGTACACAGATCCGGTCTGCACTGTTTTAGCAGTGTATCTGTACTGTTTAGCAGTACATCTAGTATTCAACTTATCCAGTTATTGTTGTTCGTTTCGAAATGTTTCAATGTGTTTTAATGTCGTGGTATGAGTGATTGTTTGCATTTTTCCTACTGTGATTATTGTGTATGGTGTCTAGATCGAGGTAGCAATGCCTTTATTCTCGAAATTACGAAAGATAGGAACTAGGAAAGGGATACTTGAAGAAGCAGTTCTCATCCCACCCAGGGACACTCCTGGACATTTTATGTACCACAAGCACGGCTTAGATGCCATATTATATCTCGACTTGTGGGTGGATTACACAAAAGACTTAGCAGAAAATCAGAGATGGCCCGTTACAGGGACATGGGATGCCGAGTGCATCATGAGAGTAGAAGAAGCGTTATGGAAAAAGAAAGCCAGACAATCCCAGAAAGATGCCATTGAATTATGGCGTAAAGAATCACATAGACGGACAGAGAAAGCACTCAGAAAAACAGAGAAAAGTAGAGAGGATTCCGAAAAAGCTAAAGAAAAAGAACTACTAGAAGAAGGACAGCGAGTCAGAATAGAACAACACGAAAGACAGAGTAACGCAATTATGACAGGACTGTATCCAGTCCTGGCCGAGGGCCTGCCCAAGACGACCCCGGAAACACCGAAAGATCTGCCCCCTCCATAGGTTCCGACTAAATTACTTCACAAGACTGCAGCAGACATTTTCCTCTCTTCCTATTTAGACGACGTAGCTCCCGCATATACCAATGTACCTGTACCCCCTGCTGATCGTCTGCCCCCAGGTCCGCAACAGCAGACCCCTCCCGCACCACTTCCCGCACCTGTTGTCACTTCCCCTATTGTTCCCCCTGGTATTCATCCGCTTAATCCTTTTGGGCCTGGCGCTGTTCAGGGCCCAACCCCGTTACAAATACCGACCCTGCAGCCAGGTTATGCTCATTCTCTTTCTAATCATATCCCTCCGCCTCAGGAGGTGCTACAGGAGGTTATCGCACCCCGCCACAGTTACAACGAATGACAATGAGAGAACTAGCAATGCAGAGGACACCTAAAGCAGCCCGAGCCGAAAAACTTAAAGAACAGCTTACAGATTGCAGATATGACACAGTGCCTGGAAAAACAGGACCCATGATGTTAGCCTCCCTACGTTTAAGACGTGTTACAGATTATTTGATGTTATTACCAGAAATGCCAAACCATCTAGACAATATATATCATTTTATTAGAACAGGAGAAAAACCGGAGTGTGTTGGTGAAGCCATGGCACATCAGAAAGTTGAGACACAAGGTTTAATAATGCGATTTTTGGTTAATTGTTTGATAAGGGAACAAGATCAGCCCAGCTTTCCACAAGAAGAGATGAATAGATTGTCAAGATGGAGTCAGAATATTGCAGAGGGTAAACATGATAGAGAGAGATGTATCCATGCTATGATTAGAAAGATCCGTAAAGAAATAGTAGCAATACATGCCAGTCGAGAATCTGAAAGGCAACTCGAGTCAGAAGACAAGGACTCCTCTGAGGAGGAAGAACCAGAGAATGCAGCAGAAACGTCGCAACAGGCGAGGGGAGACATGGTGGCATATGTAGGTAGAGAGAAACTACCTAGACTGTATCCTCTTGATAGGCCCTTCGACAGACCCATTCGTTTAGAAAACAAGAAACGTTACCTTTGTCCGATACCAGAACGATGTTCCCTTGAGCATATATTCCAAATTACTGATAAAGTACTGAAAGAAAGAATAGGTTATCACGAACTCAATACCTTACGTGATCAAGAACTAGCCCGGTCCGCGGTACAGTGGGCCGGGGACGACAGCATATATAAAGACGATTCAGTAGTGCAAACATTTTTAAGCCTCACTCCAGAAGAACAGCGACTAGCTGGTATATACATGACCCAACATCTCATTATACAGTACGAAAACCAAGCATCTGATCCAGGTTCATTATATAGTTTGTTGCAAGACTTGCTCCTGAGAAGATGGAGAGGCCTAGGTACCGATTTAATTGAAATAATCTTAGAACAACGTCACAAGTATAGAACTTTCTTGACTCCACATCTTGTCTCCGTTCCACCCCCAGTCAGGCAACCATATCACCTAGACAAACAGAATCCTTTACGAGAAGTACATCCAGTCAGGAAAGCCGATGATACCCTTGAACGCGTGTTTGTATACACGCCCATAACTAAAATGGAATTATTAGAAATGAAGAAAATAGTGCCCAGTCATGATAAAGACCCTGCAGGTTTCCACCGTGAAATAAAAGACATGTTACTCATGGGAGATTACACCTATCCCGACATTATGAAAATACTGAAAGTGTTATTGCCCGCCGGTATTTACGAGAAACTCAAGGAAAAAGAATGGGAGGTGGGAGACAAAAAGATTAATTGGGCTGAATTAGAAACTGAAGAAACTGGTCGGACCCCAGGTTTAGGTCTTGGGGAGAAAACTAAAGCATTACCAGGATTGTTAGTACAGGTTTTGCCAAGGTTATTAGCAACTAAAAAGGAGGATTGGGATGCAATCTCAGCCTGCAAACAGAAACACGATGAAGACACTAGTGATTTTTATTCCCGATTCGAGAAATGTTGTATTATTAATAGTGGCCTGAAAACAAGTAGCGAGTCATACCCACACCTTTTTGTGTCAAAATTAGTCGAGAATTCCCTGCCCCAGGTTAAGAACAGTGTATTGAAAGTCGAGAGCACATGGCAAGCTAATACGCCTTCCCAAATGTTACAAATGTTACAGTACCACCAGAACAGAATCAGAGAAGAACATGATCACGAACAGAGACGTATGAAGGACACGAAAATGAAAGTACTAGTTGCTCAGTCAGTTCCAGCTGATGGTCATAAAAGGGGTACGACACAATCCAATAATTTAAATTCAGCAGCCCCTGTTAAAGGGACATGCAACTATTGTAAACAGCCAGGGCAGGTTCCGCAACAGACCGTAGCAGTACCACAGCCACAACCCATTGCCGCAACACAACATGTTACACAGCAGATGTACCAGTACGCACAATCCGATTATCCCGATTACCAGCAGTACACATGAAACAGCCTAGAGAGGGAGGTTGGCTTGCCTCTTATTGAGGTTCCTGTAGATCAAGAAGGTCCTTATGTACATAGTCAGGTATTAGGGAAGGATAGAAAATTTTTGATTGACACAGGGGCAAGCAGAACAACCATCAGTCATGAAGAGGTTCCAGGGGCACCCCTCTCAGGCTCACAGAATGTTTCCCTTGGATTTTCAGGAAAGCCTATTGTTAATGAAGTATTGAAACCTGTTCCCCTAGCCGTTGGTCCATTGTCCCGCACTACAGATTTATTGCTCACGAAATCATGTCCAGAAAACTTGCTCGGTATTAAGACCTTGAAAGCTCTAGGAGCTTTAATTTGTTGTTCTCCGGAAGGAGTAAGGTTGTTCCTTCGTGATTTTAAGGGTCATTATGTATTGAGAGATTTTGACCCCAGGTTACAGAATGTTCCTGCACATTTATGGGCGAAAGGCCCCACTGATGTAGGTTGTATGCACATTACTCCATACCGTGTCACACTCAAGCCAGGAGTAGTACTACCACGCATCCGACAATACAAGTTACCACCAGATGCTATAGTGGCTTTACTGAAAATCATTGATGAGCTCATTGCACAAGGAGTGGTTGTGGAAACCGACTCCAATGTTAAACGTACAGATCCAAATGCACCTCCCGTTTATCGATTAGTTATTGATTTACGAGAATTAAATAAATGCATTATTCCACAATATCTCGTGGTCCCAGACATTTCATCCCTATTAACAGCTATTGATTCTGAAGCGACGTTCTTCACTGTAATCGACCTCAAGAACGCCTTCTTTAGTGTCCCCATTGATCCTGAAAGCCGATACCTTTTCGGATTCTGTTTAAATGGCCGAAGCTTCAAATTTGCACGCGCACCTCAAGGATTCACAGAAAGCCCCAGCATTTACAGCCAAGCATTAAAAAGACAACTTGACAGTATTCATATGCCTGCCAACACTGCCCTACTGCAATACGTCGATGATCTGTTGATCACCGCCCGTAGCGAACCAGAATGTGAACAAGCATCACTGACAGTTTTGCTTTTCTTGGCGGACAAGGGACACAAGGTGTCTCCTTCGAAGCTACAATTCTGTGCCCAGCAAGTGGTGTACCTTGGGCACTTGCTGTCCAAGTGGGGTAGGCAGCTGACACCCGAACGAATTCAGGTAATTGCACATCTTCCGCAACCCAAGACACAGAAAGAAGTACGAGCTTTTATTGGACTCACTTCCTATTGCAGACAATGGATTCCACAATATGCATTTCTAGCTAAGCCACTCATACAGTTGACAACACAGGAGGCAGCGTCTTCGACTGTTCTCCCTTGGACACAGGAACATACACAAGCCTTTGACGAATTAAAGAAAGCCTTATGTCAAGCACCAGTTTTAGCGACACCATGTTACAGCAAACCTTTTACACTTTTTGTTACAGAACGCGATGGCACAGCGTTGTCGGTTCTCACTCAGCTACAGGCAGACAAACACAGACCGTGTGCTTATTTTTCGAGTACATTGGATCCAGTAGCCCAGGCCTTGCCTGCGTGATTAAAGTCAGTTGCAGCAACGGCTCTAGCAATCAGACAAAGTGATTCCATTGTATTAGGACATCAATTGACCGTACAAGTTCCACATTCTGTAGAGGTTCTTCTAAACAGAACACAGACTCATCACTTGACTGTAGCACGATTGACAGGTTATGAATTGACATTATTCCAACCACACATAGAAATCAGACGTTGTAATGCACTGAATCCTGCTACACTTTTACCATCGAACACATTAGATCCTACTCCACATGACTGCGTGGATGTTGTTGACACAGTTACGAAACCCAGACAAGACTTGACAGATGTTGCATTACCCAATCCAGACCTGACACTTTATGTGGATGGTTCATGTTTGAGAACAAGTACAGGAGAGTTAGTGGCCGCGTATGCAGTGACCACTGAAACTGAAGTCATAGAAACACATCGTATCGATACCCTGTCAGCCCAAGCAGCAGAGCTCATTGCTCTGACTCAAGCCTGTATACGAGCTAAGGACTTGAAAGTAAACATATACACAGATTCACGTTATGCATTCGGAGTCGTTCACGACTTCGGTGTCCTCTGGCAAGAAAGAGGTTTCTTGACCTCTCACGGAGCCAAGATTCAGCATGGCCTCCTCATTCAAGCCCTATTGGAAGCAATACATTTGCCTACAGCCATAGCCATCATGAAGTGCAAGGCACATACGAAAGTCACAGACAAGATTTCTCAGGGCAACGACTTTGCAGATCGAACAGCGAAACATACAGCACTGACTCATACTCAAACAACGGACATGACAAAGACTGATGTAACCTCACTGACACATTGTATGACAGTCAGGGACCCCACACAAGATGTCATCAACATACAGACACATGCCACTCCAGATGAAATGAAGAAATGGGCTGAACAAGGAGGGGTCCAGACAGACCAAGGATGGATGACGAAGGGAAAGACAACATGGTTTCTCCCCGACTCTATGGTTCAGGTTATCATTAACACTGCACGTAGTCCAGCACATTTAGGAGAAAAGGCCATGTTAGACAGTGTACAGAACCTCTGGTTCAACAAACATTTACGAGCAGCAGCAAAACAGAAAGTGCGTACCTGCATGATCTGTTGTCAGTTCAACCCAGGAAAAGGTGTTCCCGTAGAGCAAGGGGGATTTCATCCTCCCGATTATCCTTTTGAAGTCCTCCAGATGGATTATATTCAGATGGAAAGGTGCCGAGGATTTAAGTATGTCCTCGTAGTTGTATGTGCCCTATCTCGATGGACAGAAGCATATCCCGTCCCAGATTACACTGCCCCGACCACTGCCAAGCAGTTGGTTTGTGAGTTTTTCCCTCAATACGGTTTGCCCCGTGTCGTGTATTCAGATAATGGTCAGCCATTCTCATCCGAACTTATGAAGCAGGTCTCGCTTCTATTGGGGTACCAGTGGAAGTTTCACTGTGTCCGGCATCCTGAGGCAGCAGGTCTCGTGGAGCGGCACAATCAGACTCTGGTAAACTCGCCTTGCTAAAGTGTGCAAAGAGAAGGGAGTAGATTGGATAGTAGCTCTGCCAGTTGCTCTTTTTTATATGAGAATGGTAGCCCATTCTAGAACAGGGCTATCCCCGTATGAGGTGGTCTTCGGTAGACCTCCTAATATGTGGGGGACGCCTCTGCCGCGAAAAATTACTGATGTTGATAGTACTATGCTGACAGATTACCTTGCTTCCTTGATGTCTGCACTACAATCATGTCGTTCACAGGTCGCGGCAGCCTTCCCAGACAACACCGAGGTGAAGCCACATGAACTGGTTCCGGGAGACGTAGTGGTCGTTCGGAATTTTGACCGGTCCAGCCCTTTGGAGCCCCGCTGGAAGGAGCCGAAGATTGTTTTGTTAACAACAAGGACTGCTGTAAAACTGGAGGGGCGCAAGGGTTGGGTGCACTCCAGTCACGTTAAGAGATTCCATGGACTTCCGCCAAAATCTGAATCCCAGAACTCCCACGTACCAGTGACTGATACCAAACTCCCCCTTCGAGAGAAAACTCCCCAAGAGGAGTACAGACAGAAATTGAGGTCTAGTAAGTCAGACAGTTTAATTGTTTAAGTCCCCTCTTGGGTGAAGCGGTTAGGCAGTTTCTGACAATGTACAAGTTAGACCCAAATAGAGAGAGAGATAGACAGGAGACCAAGAAACAAAAATATTGTAAAAGTCTCCGGAGCAGATGCGTTTGCACATTACTTACTATGTTTTTTCTGAGTCTTACGATTATTGCTATGAGTTGGATATTATACATGTATTTTCCCCTCGCACATTCTTTTTCTAATGACACTGTCGAGCACACGTTTAGTGCTCTTCCTCCACACAAATTGTCTTATCGACTTGCGCTGCGCAACAATACATTTATTCGTATGTTACACCATTCTCACCAGATCAACAATGCTACTAATTGTTGGATATGTGGCCGACTCCCTCCCTATCAGAACTACAAGGGAGCTCTGCCTCTCTTTCCTTACCCGTTTACACATAATGGTTCCTGTGGTGCATGGTTTAGTTTAATATCTTCTATAGACACCGACTCTAGGGTTTCCCAAGGCAATTGGATATGGGGAAATCTGAACACAGTCATGAACAAAGCATGTTTCCCAAACGAGGAGGGTCTTCCACAAATGACAGGGACAGACCTAGAAAATGAAGTGTATGGATTAGGCAATTTTACACTTAACCTCATGATTCTAAATGTTCAGTCCGAAACCAGTCCAGACTTGCCATCCATATCAGTTCTACCAGCGAAAGGTGTATTATGTGTCAGAAAAAATGGTTCAGTACATCTAGGTCACAGTGACTGTACTACTGTGGTCGAATTCAGTGACCAAGGCAGGTCTACATTCAAAGCTTCCCGACATTCCTATTTTATATGTGGTCAGACAGCGTATGTCCGTTTACCTCCAGACTGGGATGGTACCTGTTTCATTGCATTCTTGTTACCACCAGTATTTCTAGCCCCATTTGACTATCACAGGAATTCCCGCCTTAATATTGTTAGACACAAGAGAGACCTCCCAATAGTTGATCAGACTGAAACTACATGGGAACAATATACAGATTTCAATAAAGGATTCTTTCCCTATCTAGGAACTGTCTCCAATAGTAAACTGATACGCAAATTAACCAGAATACTCGAAGCAGTAGTGAATGAGACTACTTCTGCTTTGGGCAACTTAACAGAGGAGCAGTCTGCTATGAGACTTGTCGATCTTCAGAACCGCCTTGTCCTTGACGTCATCCTGGCCGATAGGGGCGGGGCTTGTAGAGTCATCGGATCCAGTTGCTGCGTATTTATTCCAAATAACGCGCCATCAGTCTATAAAGCTATTACCCGACTTCACGACATTGCCCATCTGATACACCAGAATCCAGGCTCCTGGACTTGGTCCGGTTGGCTCTGGGGTGTAATCACAGCCTGGGGATGGAAGCTACTGTCATTCCTAGGAATCATATTGGCCATAGTATTCAGTTGTTGTATATGCTTACAATGTGGGCCAGCGATTTGCGGCTTGTGCGCCACAGCTTGTGTTCCCCATTCAAGTTCATGTTCCCATTCCCGAAGAAAGAAAGAAGAGCAAATGATGTTATATGAACAAATTGATGGTCTCATGAACATCGACATATCATGAAGGGTCCGTAGGGGACAAGGAGGGAATGAGGTAATTGAAATTTTTAATGGTCAAATGTGTCCCCAACGTGTACCCCAACGGCTCCATGTACGAGTTTCAAGTACATGTAATTTCCCTCCACAACCGAATCGGAAGACGCAAATACATTTGCGTCCAACGTTAACATGTCCTCTATCAGATCCATCATGAATGGATCGATAATTCCGTTCCTAAGTATGCCGTGCCACCGTCTTTATGTGGTGCACTTTCACGTTTTCCTGGCTCTGCCGAGCTAGGCCCTGATTTCTGTCTTCAAGCCACTTCTGCCTCTGCCTCTGAAAGCTGCAGCATGGAGATGCATCCCTGACCTCTGCCTTACTTCCTGCCAAGCGAGCGGTGCCCGGCTCGGCTTGGTCTGCCTGCCAAAAACAGTATTTTACCTTCAAGCTATCAGCGTAGCCAGCTCAGCTCCTCGAAAACACATTCCTGTCTAGTGAAATACGAAAACATATCCCCGACTGCAGAGCAAGGGCCAAGCCTTCCTGTCCTCCCTCATGAAATTCATTACTCCCGTTACCATGGTAGGCCCCTGGCTCCGAGCATTTGCACCTAGACACGCATACATTCAGTATAAGAGTAGCCTCTGCCCAAGAGACCTTTTACTCCAGATTAAACATTCTCCAAACACAAGATATCAGATATGTTTTAGGGACAGGTCGATCTGACATGCCAGACTTCTGTCTCTTCTACTAGTGCTAAAAGTCAGACCCTTAGCCTCCTAAAGATGTACGTCAATCACACGTCATATTAGCTGCGCGCGCACCCAGGCCACAGGTTTCAGCTGACTCTGCAAAGAATTCTCTAAGCATCCACCCACTTATGACACTTTTCTGTGACGTTTCCAGTTCACGCCTTTGTACACACCCATGTTCACGCCTTTTTGCTACGCACATGTGTTCTTATCATATACATTTCACTTGTCACGCCTACTGTATTCAATGCTATTGTGTCATTATACTATATATGTCATGTACTGTGAATAAATCGTTGACATCTTTCCTGCCATCATTGCATACCCGAACCCTTGTATTGATGGAATAGATTTCCATGGCTCGAGTCATCATTTATGATTAAAGCCCTTAAGACTCAGACACCACGGACTCTGCCTCTCATTTGATTGAGCTATTTCTTTACTCGTATACGGTAAAATATTTACCACAACACCCTCCGGTCCCTGGGCAGCACGCCACGCCGGAGGAGTAAGAGCGCTTGCTCATGGCCATGAGGTCCCTCGCTCCTCCGATGGACTCCGCCACGGCTTCGGGCCCAGCGGACCCGTCTGGGGGGCCTAGCGGGTCGGGTGCTTCTGCCCCGATGCCGTCGGGTGCTTTGGCTCTGACGCCACCGGCGCCTTCGGCCCGGCGCCTCTGGGCCCCACTGGATCCGCTTCTGGATCCTGGTCGTCGCTGGTTGACCTCACGACCTCACCGGCAACAGTCCCCCAGGTGTCACCCCCGGCGCCGTCCTCGGGCAATGCCGTCCCCGATACCTCACTCGATCCGGCTCCGGCGTGGGAACTGCGCCGCTGGATGCCGCTTTTGACGCCGCTTGGGGAGTTTAACTTCAACGAGCCGGGCCCATCTTTTGACAACCCTGATTATCAGGGAATGGGTGATGAGGAGTATTGGGAGGGGTCTGAAGACCCTCCGACACGTGAGTGTCAGTCCCAAGAGGACTGGACAAGTGGACTGGGGGATGCGAGTGGTCTGGACCCCTCGCCAGACACTGGTTTTGTCTCAAATCCTACCGTGGCTTTGGAGGAGGGGGCAACCTACAGTGTGGTGTTGATGTGGGCGGCCAAAGCCTTGGCCCTTCATCTCCTCATCGCGGCCGTGAGGACCAACCTCCTCACTGAGGTCCTTAAACTGCAGTCAAGCTCGGCTGAGCCTCTGCTGCCGTTTAATGAGGCATCGACTGACGCTATTTTGGGCACTAGGTCCAGGCCCGCTACAGGTTTGGCTGTAGATAGGAACATGGCCAGACGCCAACACCCGGGCCCGGCCGACCCATGTTTCCTGTCCACCCACCCCACCCCCGAGAGGCTGGGCATCCAGGCCTCCAATTCACAGACCGCATTCCCGTCGGCTCCGCCGGACAGGGAATCCAAGAGGTTTGAGCAGTACTGCAAGATGGTATTATCCCCCAGAGTCTGGGACAGCGGTCTTCCAACATCACATGCCTCTTGGTCTGCTACACCCACTCTCTGTGGGACACGGTCGCGGAACTGCTGCCAGAGTGCCCGTTGGAGGTACGGGCCAAACTCGGCCAAGCCCTTGTGGAAGGCCGAGATGCGGATCGGTATTCGATTCGGTGTGTGCATCACAATATGTTCAAGACGTTACTTAGGTGAGAAGTGTTGAATGCATGGGAAACACATGTGCACCATGATTAATGACATGTCTCAACAGCTCTTCACACATCAACTGTGCCACAAGATGCTGCGGGGGAAGGTGTGGACTGACCTCGCCGTTTTCCCCGACCGCCACCACGGCGGTTACCACGGCCGCCAACGCGTTGGATGTTTGTCCGCGGTGCATGGCTGGCAGCACATGTGGGGCGCCCCTTCCTTGGCCACGAAATGAGCAAAAGGTACCAGTTTGCTAGCGCGGGGCCGAGAGGCCCTAGGACCTGGCCATAGCCCTGGAGTCCTTAAAGCGCTCAAGCGCATGGTCTGCCTTGTTGCCAAAAAGGCAACGGACATCAAACTGCATGTTCGTGAGTGTATTCTGGACATCGGACAAAAATTTGGCAGACCTCAACCAGGCTTAGCAACAAATCGACACTGTGGTTGCCATCGCTCTGCCCAGTGAGTCGGTGGTATCCAGCCCAGTGAGTCGGTGGTATTAGTCCACTGGTGGACTAATAAATGCACGGTCCATGTGCAAAAACGCCCTGCACATATATGATCTACTTGCAGAGAACAATCTGGATTGCCTTATGATCACAGAAACATGGTTAAGAGAATGGTCAAATCCTGATATTACCTGCGCATTACCACCTGGTTATAACATACAAAGACACGACAGACCGATACATAGAGGAGGGGGAATTGCTATAATACACCGTGAGACACTCACATGTAGCATTTCCGAGTTACAGGATATTAAAGGTGCAGAAAGTTTAGCCTTCAATATACAGGCCCATGACTCCTTCATGTTCTCTGGAGCACTAATCTACCGCCCCCCAGGACCAATGGTCAATTTTCTGAATAGCATGGGGGAGGTAATTACTGCTTTGACGCTTAAAGCAGCTAACTTCACCCTACTGGGAGACATAAACATTCACCTTGATAATATGACAGACCCAAATGCACAATGCTTTAAAGATATCATGCAGGTGATTGGACTTAAGATTCTCACGGAAGATCCCACACATATAGCTGGCCATACCTTAGACTGCGTCTGCTCTAACCTTGAGACTATCAAGGTATCTACCCCTTTGCCTCAGACGTGGACTGACCATAGTTTTATACCATTTCACCTTACAACAAGGGAAGCCAATAGAACCCAACCAAATGGACCCAGACCTCAGAAACCAACTCCTTGTTGGACAAAAATAATTGAACATCCGGATCTACCCATATGGGTTAAAGAAAACAAACCTTTGACCACTGAGAATGTGTTTTCGGATAATCTCAACTATGAAAAATGGATGAGAAAAATAGGGGAGAAAATAACCTCGGGAGGAGCAACCAAATCAAAACCTAAACAACGGAAAGTCTCTGCCCCCTGGTATACTAAAGACCTCAAAGAGACACTACGCGTAGTACGCAAGCTAGAACGTACATGGCGTAAATATTATAAAAAAGAGGACCAAGACAAGTATAAAACAGCCAGACAAAAATATCATGCTCAAATCAAACAAAATAAAATAAACTATTTCACTAACAAAATAGATACATCTCAGAATAACCAAAAAGAGATCTTTCATGCAGTAAAGAGCTTCCGAGATCCAGGGTTTTTGTCACAGGAAATACCTCCATCACAGAGTTTCTGCAATGAAATTGCAGATTATTTTGAACAAAAAATAGTTAACATCATAAAACACTTTCCTGAAGTGATGGAAAACACCGACAATCTAGCTGTAGAAACCAGCCCAGATAAAATTAGATGGAATTCTTTTTCTACAATCGATCTGCATGAGACATCCCATACTATGTCAAAAATTAAATCAGGATCACCACTTGATCCCTGCCCTCCGGCACTAGTCCATGAAATCATAAATGAGGTCAACCCCATGATTAATTCCATCATAAACGCCTCACTCCAGTCGGGGGAAATCCCCAGCACATGGAAGACGGCGATAGTAAAACCCCTACAAAAAAAAACACTACACGATCCATCCGTCTTAACTAATCTGAGACCCATCTCACAACTCCCCGCGTTATGTAAATGTGCCGAAACCCTGGTAAATAAACAACTCTCATCATTTCTGGAAACAAACAATATACTACACCCAAACCAGGCAGGTTTCAGAGCCAATCACTCTACAGAAACAGCACTCCTGTCAACGACAGAAACCATTAGAGCGGCTCTTGACCAGGGGAAGAAGGCAGTCCTGATTCTCCTGGATTTATCTGCAGCATTCGACACGGTGTCCCACACCATATTACTACATCGCCTAGCTGAGGCAGGCATTGGGGGCACTGTGTTGAAATGGTTTACAAATTTTCTGCTCCACAGAAAACAAATAACCAAATTGGGACACTTCTACTCAGAGGAGAAGGAGGTTAGGTCAGGGGTGCCCCAGGGCTCTAGCTTGAGCCCAACCTTGTTCAATCTGTACATGGCACCCCTGATCAACCTAATTGCCACGCATAATGTAACCACGGTTGCATATGCAGACGATACCCAATTGGTCCTGGTCTTAGATGAAGATACAGGAAAGGCTGAACAGATACTGAAAGACTGCCTAACTGCGACTTTTGGATGGATGCACAATAACCATCTAAAGTGCAACTCTGCGAAAACAGAGATCCTGCCCTTCGGGAAAAATAACATCTTCTCCCCTCTCACATGCTGGCCATCAGACGCAGAAGCCCCTCCCAATACCATCAGTGCCACACGCAACTTAGGTATAAAATTTGACGATATGCTGTCCTTTAAACAGCAATCCAAAGAAGTGGCCGGTATCTGTTTCAACATAATCAAGGGCCTCAGAAAATTTTTCGATTATCTCCCACTGGCCGCCCGCCGTACGGTTGCAATCGCTCTCATAACATCGAGAATCGATTACTGCAACAGTTTGTACGCAGGAGCAGCTAAATCTACCCTGCACAAACTGCAAATGATTCAAAATGCGGCGGCCCGGCTTGTCTTAAGATGGCCTAGGAGATCATCCGCATCAGCTGCTCTGAATGCGTTGCACTGGCTCCCCATCCAAAAACGGATACTATTCAAAGTCCTTCTGATCACATACAGAGGCTTTCACAAATGCGGACCCAAATATCTGTCAACCAAATTTCACAGATACCTCCCAAATAGGGAACTTAGATCAGCTACAGCTAATCTAATGACCATACCCAAGTTCCGACTGACCACCAAGGGTGGCAAATCCCTAGCAGTCCTAGGCGCTAAGGCCTGGAATGCCCTTCCAGCCAAACTTAGAGCATCACCATCAGAAAAAATCTATAAAAAACTTCTAAAAACATGGATTTACGGATTATCTGATGCAAAATGTAAGACTCTAATCTAAGGAAATCTAAAGCTCAGCTACCATCCCCAAATATTTCATCTTTGCAGTGAAATCATCAGCGCCAAGATGCTCCATGGAGTGTATGTGCGCTATACAAAAACCATAAAACATCAACATCAAACATCAGCATCTGCCTACAAACCCTCCTAATCCGTGCTTTCAGGCCCATGTGATGCCAGTGGGGGGCAGGGTTTGCCATCACCTCCACCACTGGCACACTGTCACATTGGACAGGTGGGTGCTGCAAATCGTCCCACGGAGCTACTCCCTCCCCTTTGAGGCGACCCCTCAAGCCATGCCACCGCAATACCAACGCGTATCGGGGGATCATTTGCAACTTCAGCAGGCGGAAGTTACAGCCCTCTTGGCCAAGGGGGCCATTGTGCGCGTTCCTGGGCCAGAAGTAGGGTGTGGCTGCTACTCCCACAATTTTCTGGTACCCAAGAAGGCCAATGGGGGCCTACGCCCTATCTTGGACACAAGGAACGTCAATGGCTTCCTCCGGAAGGAGAACTCCAAAATGCAGACACTGGCTCTGGTCCTAGCTGCCCTGGACCCAGGAGACTGGATGGTAGCGTTGGACTTGCAGGACGCTTATTTCCAAATCCCCGTCCTGCCGGCACACCAGCGCTACCTGCGGTTCACAGTAGGCCACAAGCACTTTCAGTTTACTGTGCTCCCCTTCGGCCTTACCAGCGCACAACGGATGTTCACGAAGATACTGGTATCCCGAGCTACTCAGTATATCGTCTGCCTCTTCTGGAGGACCTTCTGTCGCAGCAGCAGGGGACGGTCCTCCACCCGTACCTGTACATTCTCCACCTCCATGCTTGGAGATTGAGCGGTGACAGTTGAGGCTATTTGACTTTCCTCCTGAAGTCTGTAATATCATTCTTGCAGCCAGGCGTCCCTCCACAAAGTCGGTATACGCCTGCAGGTGGAACAGATTTGTTGCATGGTGCACACCGAAGGCTGTGGACCCTCTTTCTGCCCCTTTTTCTGAAATTCATCTCTTCCTTCTTTCTCATGCCCAGCAGGGCTCTGCTCTGAGCACTATCAAGGGCTACCTTTCTGCCCTTTCAGCCTTACTAAGGCTGCCTGATCAACCTTCTTTGTTCAAGTCCCCTATTGTAACTAAGCATGGGCAGATTTGTGAATTCGCGATCCGCAAAATTCACGAATTTGTGGGAATTTGCGGATTTTTTGCGTGTTCGCAGGCTTTTTTGCATATTCACGGGGTTTTTTGCGTGTTCGCGGGGTTTTTTGCGTCTTCACGAGCCGCTTGCATAGCGAAGTTACCCATGCAGTCGTTTATGGGAGAGGGAGAGAGAGATAGATAGATAGATAGATAGATAGATAGATAGATAGATAGATAGATAGATAGATAGAAAGAGAGAGAAAGAGAGGGAAAGAGAGAGGGAGAGAGAGAACGAGAGAAAGAAAGAGAGGCCGGATCTCTGAAGGGCCAGATTCCTGAGTTGCCCCTACAGAACATACAGCTTTTTATTTTTAGCAAAATGCATATGAAAATTGTGCTGTAAAGTTCTCTTTTAGTTTAACCCCTCCTGACAACTCAAATTGGTGTATTTGCCATCCTCTCCCTCCCGGACTTCCACATCGGGCAGTCTATCACCTTGCCCACCTTATTTCCACCTACTTATCCCTCAAAGGAGGAAGAACAGCTACACCGTCTGGACTCAAAACATGCGCTCTCATACTATCTGGATCGCACACGCCAGTTCCAGGTGTATGAACAACTCTTAGTTGGTTACGTGTGTGCTGAAAAGGGAATGCCAGTACACAAGCGGACCATCTCTCGGTGGGTCGTCTTGTGTATGAAGGCTTGTTACCCCTTGCCAAAGAAGGAGCCTTCTGTTGGGCTGAGGGCCCATTCCACTTGAGCCACGGCGGCTACTACTGCCCTGGGTCAGGGAGTCCCCTTGCAGGACATTTGTCAGGCAGCTATGTGGGCCTTGATGCACACGTTTGCAAGACACTACTGCCTGGACAGCAAAGTCAGGAGGGATGTCTTCTTTGGCCGTTCCGTCCTCCAGGACTTTCTGGTGTGATTATTGGTTTGCAGACCCACCACTGGGGTTGGTATTGCTGGGGTATCTATTCCAAGGTAGGAATATGATACTAACTACTGTTTCTTACAGATATTTCGTTAACAAAGGTAAGTAACTTGTTCATACTGTCAAGTATATCTGCTGTAGGAGCATCTATGATGGGTCTTTGCCGTGATGACAGGGTTTCACATGTACGCACACCATGCCACTCGTGCAAATGAACCGCTCATATGTGTGATGGCATCATAGACCATTTGTCCCAAATCAAACATTTCTGCAGTCTGATGATGTCCATGTATTAGTTTTTGAAATATCACACCTCAATCACAATATGTCAGATCTGTGCAAATGATGGCACATGTGATGTGGGTGTGTGCATTGCTGTCAACCTCCTAATGCAATTCATGTGACGTGTGTCACTGACGTGATACATTGTCCTGCTCACTCAGACCATCCCAGCAGATCATTTATATGCATGTCATATCCATTCCACACACAACAGGTCTTTCAGTTTTCATGGAGGAGTGCCAGCCAGCTGGCACATGTTTCCTCAATGTGTAGCCCACGCCACACTCAAAATTGACTAGATTTGTTGAAGCAGTGTTGCTTGTGCCATGTACATTGTAATTGTCTTTGTCTGACAGTTGTACACATTTTCTCCTAATTATGTTGTGCAGGGCACCCCCTCTGCCAAGGCCGTTGCCAGACTTGGATGCCATGAGGGAACGTGATTGCATACGGCGTTACCGCTTCACACAACAGTTGATTCAGGACCTGACGGACAGGCTGGAATCACATCTGCAACCACGACACAGGTATCCAACTGCGCTAACACCCAAAGTAAAGGTGATGGCAGCGCTACATTTCTTTACCATAGGTACGATCCAATTTACCATAGGTGATGTGGGGGGGATGTCCCAAACCATGTTTGTCCGGGTTTTAAGTGATGTATTGGCTGCTATGTTGCTGCACATAGATGAATTCATTACATTCCCTACTCCTGAACAGTTGACAGATGTCAAGGGGGAATTCTATGCCCTGGGACGCATGCCACATGTAATTGGTGCGATTGATGGAACACATGTTACTCTGGTGCCACCACAGGCTCAGGAGCAAGCCTACCGCAACAGGAAACATTACCACTCGATAAATGCCCTGGTGGTGTGTCTTGCCAACATGCTGATCTCACATGTTTGTGCACGTTTTCCAGGATCGTGCCACGATGCATTCATCATGAGGCCTAGCAGGGTACCACAGATTATGCTGCAGCTGCACAACCATCAGGCATGTCTTGTTGGTGGGTAAACTCTGTTAGCCATGTATGTCAGTATGTCATTACTTCATGAACTGCATCATATTACACACTCATTTCCATGATGTCAATTTGCAGGAGACGCAGGATATCCAAACATGCCGTGGCTCATGACTCCGCTACGCAACCCAGGACAGCTGCAGACCAGCGGTACAACAATGCTCATGGGCAGACCAGGCGGGTGATCGAGCGAACATTTGGACTCCTGAAGAGCCGGTTCAGGTGCCTCAACAAGACAGGCGGAGCCCTCCAATACACCCCACTCAAGGTCTGTAACATCTTCATGGTGTGCTGCATGCTACACAACATGGCAGTGGAGAAGGCCGTGCCACTCCTCCTAGATCCCGATGAGCTGGAACATCCGCCCGTTGAGGATGAAGGCCTTGCCCAGGATAACAGTGACAAGGAGGTTGAAGATGATATCCGGAGTCACCTCATCAGCAACTTCTTTTCATAATGGTGAGTCATAGGTGCATTTTGTTCAAGCATGTACCATAGAGTTGCATGGGTAGCATGATGTGTATCCAGCTGACTGTATGCAATGTCACTTTGATGTTTGTTGTGCAGTGTCACACAGGTGCAGATGTAATGCAACATACATACGTGCTATGTGTGAACTTCGAATGTACAAGTGTAGTACAACATCAGGCTATTCAACATGACCATGTCTGAATGACATTATACGGAACTTGACCACTTGTGTGCCTCTCATTCCCAGGTCGCCCTGCCTGTTGTCCGTTGGTCTCATCTTGGTCAGCCTGCTATTGCTCATGATGATAGCAACGTCAACCGAATCAACGGAGCATGTCAATTTGGGTAAGGACTCATATAAGGCTGTTTAGCGTTGGTATGGTTTCAATTGTGTGGTGCATGTTCATGTGCATGTTGTTTGACCATGCATACATGCAACAACATCATGTTTCCTATTACATGTAGCCCCACTCCCATGACAGGATAGTCACCCCATCTGACAGACATCTGTCGTTGTTTTAGACTCTGGTGAATGCATCAATGTGTGTAGACATTGACACTGAAACATTGCATATACCATGGTTTGACATTGTGTGGGAGGTCACAACCACAGACTCTGTGGGGAATTGCAGCCTCACTGTGTGCAGCAGGATGTGTCTGGATCATCCCTTCAACCTTGTGGGCCAGTACAGTTTGGTTTCCCAAAAACCATGCTGTGTAGGTGTGGCCCAGTGTATGTTCCACATGTTAAGACAACTGTCCTGTGATTCTGTTTGCATGGATGCATTGCCCCTTGTGGCAGTATGTCATGTCACTGTCATGTCGTTACCTCAGTGTAGGTTGAGAATACTGCTACGCCAGCCTTCACAGTGAGTTGAAGTTCTGTTTCCATTCACATGATGCCAGGTATGTTGCGCTGATGACATCACAATGGTGGGCTGAAGCTCATGTAAATTATTCCGTGGCACCAGTGGAGTGCGGTCATTCACATGATTCTCTTGTCCCATGCAGCATTTCCGGGTGACGGTAGGGTTCTTTATGTGGCTTGGCTCCTCATTACTTGCTGTTGACTTAATTTCCACCTGCTTGTCATGTTTAGCATAGTGAGGCTCAGTTGCTAGAGCAAAAGACTGGCTACAGAGGGGCTTCCTTGCATTTATGTCATTAACTTCCTCATCATATGTGATGCTTACAGCTGTTGTGGGTGATGTCAAATTTGCCTTCATGGCCCTTACGGGTACACAGAAACATATACGGATATTACAATTTGCCTAAGTAGCACTTCCATACATTTTGTTTTCTTTGTATGGGACACATCATCATGCACTGTGACTTAGTTTTTGTCCACATGGATTTCATTGCATAGTGCAGACTTGTGAGCGTTACACAAGAATCAAATAGGTGACAGTCGTGAGTCAAGCAGACACTCCTGTATTCACATACACATGCAACTTTGTGGCTTGCCAATGCCCTTGTGGTATGTGCTTGTTTTGCATGTTGTCTCACCCCTTCTGCCGTCATGTGTTCACTCATTCCTGCTGCTGCATCCACAGCCACAATGCAGCGCAGACTGGCCAGATCCAGGACCACACATGCCTACAGGATACTCCTCCTTCCATCCATTTGTTGAGCATGCTCTAGCTACCCTACACACAGAGGACACCAGACAATCATCCACCTAGTATCACGATACTTCAAACTCACCCATAACAGCTTCTCTGCCTGTGTGTGCAACACATACTGGCAACACTATGCTGACCCACATGACAGTGTGTCTACGTACCACCAGGTCATGTGCCTCGTACAGCACACACACACCTTCCAGAAGCACAATATTGTACTGTGTTACCCTGTCAACACCACAGCAGCACACCTCGCCTTCCTTACAGTAAGGTGGCAGTACGCAACCTCGGCACACCACTTCAACATAGCCGTCACAGACAGTCAAGTATCCACCGGGGACATACACCAAAACCACGTCTCTTGGGTGTTGTGTGATGTGGCCGTTCTGGTGAAGAGAATTGTCAGACGTGGCTAGGTGTTCTGGATGCGTTGCACCCATCACAGGAGTTTTGCTGTTGTAGCTCCATAGGGGGTGGTCACGTAATCAGGTGAGCTTGTATAGAGTGCTACAGCCCATTGCCCACAGTCTGTCCTGCCACCCTTGGCCTGTGCGCCATTCATCACATCCACAGTACAGAAGCATGCTGATGATAGTTCTCATACCTCAGGACACAGATGTAGGTGATGGAGCGGTAATTTCTTCTGGTAATTTCTCAATGCAAAACCCTCATGCTACCTCTAATTTACTGCTGAAAAAGGTGTTGGGCCCTTAACACCATGTATTACCTTCAGGAGACTTTAAATAAAGATGAACAGTCAAAAATGCAATTATTATTTTAAGCCAATAAAGAGAGTTGTTGAGTATTTAAAGGGTTTTATTTTCTAGTCAAAAGTTAATTTTTCTCTGACCCTTTATTCATTAGTAAAATATCAATCAGGTTACAGAATTTGGAAAACAGGAAAAATAGCATTAATACAGAACATATTACAGTCTGCATATAAGCATTACATATAGGAAAGAAAATGTGGTGCACAATTTCAGTCAAAACTCTTAGAGAGTTTCTAAGAAAAATAGTCTTGCAAGGCTAATAAAAAATCAAATAGTTTGCAAAAATCTCCCATTAAGAGAAATAAATGCATAAGTCAAATAAATCTTTTCAGACCTAATTAATTAGTCAAAGCATAAACTTATAGTTTAGCATCTAAATCTAAAAAGCCTTTCTATCTGTTGCTGTTCTTCTGCATCTGTCTGTGTCTAAAGAGCAAGCAGGGAGTGACACCGCCCCTCCTTCACCAGACCTCAAAGGAATGTGGCCTGCAGTGCCAAAATATGACGTGAAAGCAAGAAACCTTCCCCTGACTCTCTTAGGATGCAAACCCCACCGTTCAGCAATCTCCCGGGACCTTTCTCGTACCTAACCCATAGAATGTCTGGTCTAATCTGTTCCTTCTCTCAAGAGCTCACACACACCCCTAATGAGCCTAGAAGCCAAAAGCCCATCCAGAGAGGTCATTATTTATACTCTAATTTTTGGCAGTCCACACAAAAATGTTGCATCTTCAGAAAAACCTGTACGTGATTGGTCAGTCATGATGGCATGACGTCTCACTTTCCTGACTCATTCTAAAATCCTGATTATACCAGTTTTAACAAAAGAAGCATACATGAATAATACATTTATAAACGTTTGCAACATTTACTAGGAAAAATGTTTCTATAGTTTTCCTTCCTTCCTGTCACGGCGCAGCAGGACGGATACTTTATCAAACTGGTACATTGGCACAATCACAAGAATGTACAGTTCAAGATGTCCTTGACTTCTTCATGGTTTGCGTCAAGCTGGTGTCTGCGCATGCTCTCTTCTCTTTCAAAGCAAGCCATAGCCTTGCTGGTTTCACAGGCAGCCATTTAATGGTAGGCCCAAAAATAAAACAAACAAAAATAGAATATTAATTTCATGTAAATCAGCCCATTATGTTTCCCAACATACTAATACCCCTCATAAATGTTTACCTAGCCAAGCTATTAGTGTAAAGAAGCTTTTCTATTATTTATGACAACATGCAAAATAAATGTGCAATGTGCAACATGCCATTTTTATGCTTTAGTGTAAAATTTAAAAGCACACACAGTTAATATAGCCCACAAAAGTTAATACAACACACACAGCAACATGCTTTAGTGTTTTAGATAGCTTTTCATGCAAAAAGCATTTAGCCCCCTGTGTAGTGTTTGGTGCATTATTAATTCACACACATTATAAAAAGAGGTGTTATTAACTGAAAATATTTATCAAAATATGCAACAAGTCAAAGTCTTTTAAGACAGAAATAGTGAATGTAGATTATAAGGGATGCGCTGGGAAAGAGAGAAACATATTCTATTAATCTTCAAAGCTAAAAAGGCCACTTTTCTCTACATTGCAAAAACACATGTTAATTCAGCAAAAGCATTTCAGACTGAATAGGCCTCACTTTCATGTTTTTCATGTGCCATGTTTTTAACTTGCACCAAAAGGTGCGTGGCAATTTAAATGCAGTCTGTCTGAAGCACAAAAAATAAAACAATGCCTGACTGCAGATGAAATCTGCTCCATCATAGGTACTCCCTACATGGACACCTAGCTTTTTAACAGTGAGCTAATCACCTCCAAGTGACTCTCCTGTGCCTGTCTGTAATTGCAGTTTTGTGAGCCAACCCCCCTCCAGCATTTAGTAACCATCACAGGTGTGTATTGCCATCCATGTATCTAGTTGTTAGAATATTGTGACCTATGTGTGTCCTCACCCGGACTCAGATCCAAGTGTGTGGATGGCTGCAGTTTGTTAAATACTCTTGCATTTCATATATTTGCACACACATATTTTTTATACTCTGGGTACAAGATTACTACACCTATGTGTATGATGTTTCTTATATTTCTTAGGTGATCTTGTGCAGGAAACGTGAGTAGGTGCTGTACAGAAAGGGGGGGGATTTTAAGTTCACTGCTGGAGATGAGATGCCTTACAGTTTCAGTCAACAGAGTCCAGGCCACAGTGCTTGGCATCATTGGGCAGACTGTGACCAGCAAGTCCATGTGGGAGAGTCTAATAGGTGGTGCTGTTGCACCCAAGGGCAATATGCCAGGTCAGGTGTCCTAGGAGTTGTGCATGCCCCACTGCCTCTCAACGTCTTAGCCGTGGATGACCCTTCTTCCTTGGGGGACCCTCACGTGTAGGCCTGGACGATGCATGGGACGCTCCGTCAGACAGTTCCTCCTCTTCCTCCTCCCTCCCTGTGGCTGGTGTTGAACTTTGCCTTGACGCTTCTGGCCTGGTGACACAGGGAGGGTGCTGCATGTTGCCAGCAATCTGATGGAGTGATTGACACATATCCCGATGCACCGTCAAGAGCTCAGCCAGTGTTGCCTCCACCCGTCCATAATGTCGTTCTTGCCTGGCATGTTGCTCGGCCTGCTGTTGTTTCAGTTAGTTGAGGGCCTCCACTACCTGGCTTACCTCCCTGGTGTCCCGCCGGTATGCCTCCAGGATGGTACTCAGTTCAGTCATACCGGGCCCTGCAGCTGACTGGCCAGAATCTCGCCTCCGCCTTGCGCCACTCCCACCACCCTGACCCACACGAGCACGGCCTGTGCTTGTGATCACATCGGATCGACGGGACCCCCGAGTGTTGGCAGGGTGGATGTTGTCTGCCACCTCCAGGGTGCCCGCCAAACGGTGTCTCTCATTTTCAGACTGGCTCTCTGGTGGATCATGGGCAGGGCTCTGATCTGTCTGCTGGGATGTGGTGGGAATGGGTCTGGTGGTTGGCACAGATGTATCTGATCCAGTTGCTGCAGGGGTTTGGGATCCAGAGGGGCCAGGTTGGTTGGGGTCATCCACGGTGTGTTGATTGGCATCGCTGTCGGTGGGGTCAGGGTCCTGCTGAGCCTGGGACTGGGATCCTTCTCCCCCCTGGTTGGGGGTGGTTTCCACACGTTGCCTGTGGGTGTGAGAGACAGACACTGTTAATGCACTATCATGAAACATCTTAATTTGTTATCCATTGGCAGCATCACAGTTCCACCAGCTTTACATTGTTGTCATTGTTCAGTTGTGTATGTAGTGGGAGCAAATTAACATGTACTCAGGGGTATTTTCCATGTTCCATTCTCTTGACAATGACTGACACAGCCATTGCTGTGTCTTGTCTTGCCGGCACAACACATATACAGCAGTGCTCTGTTTCACGCAACATTCAGGATACAGTGTCAATCCTTATGCCTGCGTCAAGCATGCACATGGTTTAGATGCAGCATGTTCATGTAAGAGACAGAGCGGAATTTTTAAGATTCAATTCAGCTACTTTTGATAGGTGTTGCTGTTCCGTGATAGCCGACCGATGCCAACCCCCCTGGACCTGTACACCCACTTCTAGATCATGGCTTTAGAACGTGGCACTTCTCCAAGACGCAACACCTTGTCAATACCCATGTCCACAGTGCTACTTAAGTGCATCCGCAAAGTTCATAAGATGGGTCAAGTGTATTGTGTGAGAGGCACAATGGACTTGAGAATCTGCATTGTGCATGTTAAAGTTGGATGCGTATTCATATGAGTGATTGTTTTGTTGTGCTACATGATAATTGTGACAGTGTTGCACTCCATTGCCTGATTTGCAAGCGTACATCCTTCGTGGTTTGGCTGTGCCCCCATGAAGCATGCTGCCATGATCGTGGTTGTGGGTTTCTGCACAGGATGTCTGACCTTGTCCTGGTGTTTGTGTTTGCAATGATCACAGGAGGGCCTTGTGCTGCCTACACCAGGGCCCATTGCCTACTATATTGTCTGTAATTTCACACTCCCTGTGCATTGAGCATGGTGCTTGAGTGTGTACCTGGGAAATATGGGATGAGAGCAGCCTCCTACCCTATACCTTCCACCCTTTCAGCCTCCCCCTTGCTACTACCCCCATACTGTTGGGTACCTCTGGGACTCATGGGCACCCACCCCCATACTGTTGGGCACTGCTGGGACTCATGGCCACCCACCCCCATACTGTTGGGCACTGTTGGAAGTCCCCCCATATTACATGGGTTTTTAGGTCGAGCCTAGACGTGCAAGCAATGCGAAGCATTGCTTGCTGTCTGCTCGACAACTATTGCTGTCCGTTTCTGGGAATGTAGACACGAGTTGGACGCGCGCTTTTCCAGTCTCAGTTTTGTCCGTGTGAGCGCGCTTCTGAGACGCGCTTGCGCAGACGCACACACAGCCCCTGCTTTCGCTTGGCTCGCATGCACTAACGGCGCACACACACACACAGCCAGCCCCCACCCCCCTGCACACACACACACACACACAGGTGCGTGCACACATACACACGCTGCCACCCCCCCACCCCCTGCACACACACACACACACACACACACACAGACACGCACACACACAGACATGCACGCATACACATGCCGCCGCCCCCTACCCCCCTGCACACACACACAGACACACACCCCGCCTCCTTACAACTAAGCCCCACTCACCGCATCGCCGCCACTCCTGACTTCTGCAGCCACCACGGGGCTCTCCCTCAGGCATGGGAGCCCCGCGTCACCAATGCTGCTCTCTGGCACTCCGTGGATGCGGGCTTCACGCAGAAGGCGGAAGTCCCGCCCCACGACCGGCTTCACGCTGCCAAACATCTGGTTGCTAGTTTTATCATTGTCTTAAATATATAGATGTAAGTTACTTCATTGTGGACATCTTCAGAGAGTTACTACGTGTTTTAACATTGATGATTGACAGGAGGGAAACTGTTTAACTGTGCTCTTATGCTATGTTGGATCAGTAGCAGTGCAATGTGACGCAATCATGATTCGTTACTATTTAAAAAGTCATATTTTCAGCAAATTCCCCAAAGATGATCCCAAGTAGCTCGATGTCGCTGATGGAAATACCTGGGTTCCTTGTTTTTTAATTTTTTTATACACGTGTATTGAAGGAGGTAAGAGGTAATGTCACTGTGCTGTAAAGTATGGATGGGCATAAGTGAAGAGAGCAAGAGAGCATGCTCTGTGTATAGCCCGACCTTTGAATTGAACTATCTGTAGACGCGCGGGCCTCACAGCAGAAGTAATGTAAGCTGAGGAATTGAGGGTGTTTGAGGATGAAGTCTGCTGCAGTGCAAAGGCATACAGTTTGCCCATGAGTCTGCAATACCTTATACTTCCATTTCCGACAGGAGCTCAGTGTTAAGTCGCTGCTCTACATCTGTTGTTATGTTATGTTATGTTATTATTATACTTCTATAGCGCACGGCCACTCCACGGAGTATCCCAGCGCTTTATCGAAGGAAACCCAACCAAAGAAGGGAGAACATAACACTGAAAGGACATGCAGATACAGGCAGCAACACCCAATTAAGGGAAAAGCCATGTCTTAAGGGCCTTTCGGAAGGACAGAAGGCTAGAGGCCTGTCTCAAAGAAATTGGAAGGTCATTCCAAGCATGAGGGGCTAAGTAGCGAAAGGATCGTCCTCCTGCTCTAGCGCGCTTGATAATGGGAACACTCATTTTAGATAGGGACGAAGATCTGAGAGATCTGGAGGGGTGATACCAGGACAATCGTTTGGAAATATATTTGGGGCCTATACCATGTAGGGCCTTAAAAGTCGTGGTCAAAGTTTCAAACAAGATCCTTTTAGCAATAGGTAGCCAGTGTAGGGTTGAGAGAAGATCAGTGGCTCTGGCTTTTTTTGGAAGGCCAAAGATGGCTCGGGCCGCAGAATTCTGGGCGATTTGTAGATGCCAGATATTTGGGAAGTCCCAGAAACAAAACATTCGCATAATCCAGCCTAGAGCCGACCAGTGCCTGGACAATGATTTTCCTATGCTGGATGGAGACTAAAGGGAGAAATTTACGAAGCATCCGAAGGATGCCGAAACATTTCCCAGTGAGAGATGAAATATGCGGTCCGAAAGATAACTCATTGTCAACAATAACTCCCAAATTTTTGGCCTTCAAGGATGAGCTAGTGGGAGGGAACATATCCTGCGGCCACCAGGGTTTCCAATCAGGCTCAGAGGTACAACCAAAGAAGAGCAACCCCGACTTGTCGGAGTTGCACTTCAGTCCATGACGTCCAAACCACTCAAAAACCGCGCTCAAACAGCCCCTAAACTGGGCATCGTCAAACAGACCATCCTTGTTGCTTACAAAGAGGAGCTGGGTGTCGTCAGCATAGGTGACAATCCGGGCGCCGAAAGACTCCGCCGTCACCGCCAGGGGGGCCATAAAGATGTTAAAAAGGAGGGGGCTCAAGATGGAACCTTGGGGAACCCCCACTTCTAGCGGTGACATCTCGGCGGAGTAGGGAGGCGCCCAGATTGTCTGTCGGCGGTCGGCTAAGAAGGATTTAAGCAAATTCCACACCGTTCCCCGCAGACCAAAGTCCCAGAGTCTAGAAAGGAGAAGTGCGTGGGGAACGATGTCGAAAGCCGCCGACAGGTCAAGCATAATCAGTACAACTTTTCTTCCAACATCCAACTCCTCCCTGATGGCGTCTGTGACTTCAAGGAGCGCAGTCTCCGTGCTGAAATTTGCACGGAAGCCAGATTGAGTACTATGCAACAGACCCTTTTCCTCGATGAAATTGGAAATAGATCTGTGAACAAATCTCTCAGTCACTTTCGCCAGAGCAGGGAGTAGGGAAATGGGTCTGTAATTGGCATGGACTGAAGGGTCGAGTGCTGTTTTTTTAATGAGTGACAGGATCATGGCGCTCTTCCAAGCCTTAGGAACTACCCCGGAAGAGAGCGATAGATTCAGGATGGGATTAACCAGGTCATTTAGAACAGGTGCCATATTTGCTAGACACTTGGCAGGGCAAGGATACTGTGGAGATCCGGATTTAAGACTTGCCAAGATGTCCAGAGAACTCTCATGATCTAATGGGGGAAAGTCACACAAGAAGGGACCATGGTCTGGCAAGGGACACCCCAGACTCACCGTATGCTGCTGAAAAGTGGACTGAAGAGATTCTTGAATAGTGGTAATTTTCTGTACAAAATAGACAGCCAATTCCTTCAGCCAAGCTTCTGAATGGGCATGGATCAGAGTATAAGCAGATGGAGAGGTGAAATCTTTTACCACCCTGAAAATTTCTTTGCAAGAATGCTCCGCCTCATTTATTCTAAATTCCAAATAGGATTTTTTACCTGCCCAAATTAATTTATGGTAGGCTCGAGTCAGCGCCTTAAAATTCAGCCTCTCAGAATGATCATAAGATCGCCTCCATGCTCTTTCAGCTTTCTTGAGATCTTGTCGTGTTTTTTTTAAATGAGGAGTAAACCATGGGGCAGATGTCCTCTTATCGGCAGAATTTTGTTTCTTGGCCGGAACCAAGCTCTCCAGACGATCTGCGAGCCAATTATGAAAGAGAGCAATGTAATCCTCTACATTGTCGGAGGTAGGACAAGGAAAATTTGTTAAAGCATTTGATAGCATCTCTCTAGTAAGAAGATGGAAAGATTTAGAGAGCTGCTTTAACGACCCAGCAGGTTTGGACCGTGATGAAGCCAAAGCAGGGAAGGAGAAAGTAATGAGAAAATGGTCTGACCACAAAACTGGCATGGGAGGGTCAACACAGATAGGAAGAGTAGAAAAAATGTGATCCAACGTGTGGCCTTTATTATGAGACGGTCCTACCACATAAGGAGATAGTCCGAGCACGGAAGTAATATCCAGCAGTTTTTGAGTGACCGGATCTAAACTATTATCCATATGAATATTTAGATCACCCAATAGAAGGCAATGATTGGACCTAAGGCATGGAGTCGATAGGGCTGCCTGCAGTTCTTCTAGAAACGGCCCCACTGAGCCTGGTGGTCTGTATACAAGACTACCTGTACAAGCCTGGGAAGACGAGAGCTGGATAGTGAAGCCAAGGGCTTCACTGCCCTGTATATTATCTACAGGGAACGTGCGACATGCTATGTTCTTATTTACTATGATGGCCACTCCACCGCCTCTGCCGGATGGCCTATCTTTCCTAAATATATTGTAAGTGGAGGGTATGGCGTTTGCCAAATCGGGGGCAGAAGAGTCAGACAACCAAGTTTCCGTCAGGAACAAACAGGATACCTTCGAATCCTGCAACATATTCCAAATGTCTAAAGCGTGGCCAGGTAAGGATCTGGTATTAAGTAGTAAACATTGATGGTGGATGGGTGGGCTAACCTGTGTAAGGTATTTCCGACCAGGAAGGCGCCAACCACATGCGCTACACCCTTTCTTCAGAGCCCGCCCTCCTGGGAATACATGATGGCAGCAACCACACGGAGGACGGAGAGAACGCAACTCGGGGCTGGAATATGTGAGCATACTAAGGCGCAGTTTGCCACTAGCCCAGAAAATGGAAAAGTAGATAGCCGTCCGGCCCCGTCCGCTTCCGTGCCGCTGACTGGCGCAGACTGGCTACTCTTTGGCGCCTCTTCGGCGCGTATACGGCGCTCCCACTGCGCGTCACCGCTGCGCTAGATAGGGAGAGGTCTTATAGATTAGGTGAGGGTGGAGACTAGCCCGTCAACCTCCCCAAGATGGCTGGCCAGGATGGAACAACCAGGAAGTGGTGTCGCTTCAACCTCCCTGCACGACAATCAGCACAGAAGCTGTGGTGGACCGGGGAGTAGCGACCAGAATGCAAGTAAGAGCTCAGGAGTAGTTTTAAAAACACATATTATCACACTCAATAGGTTTTTAAAAATCAATAAAACAGAGTAGATGCTTGCAGTAACCCTAGTCACAGTCAAGCGCTAGCGCTACGATCTTCATTGGTCAATGATCGTGCGCGAAAGACTCCCGCCCTAAAATAGTAAGGGCGAGGGGGAGACTAGCCCGTCAACCTCCCCAAGATGGCTGGCCAGGATGGAACAACCAGGAAGTGGTGTCGCTTCAACCTCCCTCCACGACAATCAGCACAGAAGCTGTGGTGGACCGGGGAGTAGCGACCAGAATGCAAGTAAGAGCTCAGGAGTAGTTTTAAAAACACATATTATCACACTCAATAGGTTTTTAAAAATCATTAAAACAGAGTAGATGCTTGCAGTAACCCTAGTCACAGTCAAGCGCTAGCGCTACAATCTTCGTTGGTCAATGATCGTGCGCGAATGACTCCCGCCCTAAAATAGTAAGGGCGAGGGGGAGACTAGCCCGTCAACCTCCCCAAGATGGCTGGCCAGGATGGAACAACCAGGAAGTGGTGTCGCTTCAACCTCCCTCCACGACAATCAGCACAGAAGCTGTGGTGGACCGGGGAGTAGCGACCAGAATGCAAGTAAGAGCTCAGGAGTAGTTTTAAAAACACATATTATCACACTCAATAGGTTTTTAAAAATCAATAAAACAGAGTAGATGCTTGCAGTAACCCTAGTCACAGTCAAGCGCTAGCGCTACGATCTTCGTTGGTCAAAAATCTGACGCTGGTTGACGTACATTTAGGGAATAACCTACTTTGAACCCAGTGCTGTCCTGAAGCAGAAACCTCTCACCAACTTGTTTTTTAAAGGGTTCCATACATGCCCTCCTGCGTGGACTCTTCACCCCCCCTCCCCCCCATCGTGGATGTCCAGCGCCTCAATGCCCTCCCTTACGAGTATGTGCGATTTCCCTCACCCCATCCCCTCACTCTTGCTCTCACATTGGAGGAGAGGTGTTGGGTGGGGGCTTTTATTCATGTCTGGGCTGCGGCCCCCCGTTGCTCATACCGAGGGCTGCCTGGTGGTGCTGCGGGGGAAGGAGGGGAGCTGGCAGTGAAGCAAGGTAGAGCAGGCTGGCACCAGGCAGTGAGACATCCAGGGAGGGGGCAAGGCTGGAGACGGGGGAGGGTAGGAACAGGGGTGTGGGGGACAAGAGCAGAGAGTTGTATGTGAGACAGTGTGTGTGTGTGTGTGAGACACTGTGTGTGTGTGAGACATTATGTGTGTGTGAGACACTGTGTGTGTGTGAGACACTGTGTGTTTGTGAGACACAGTGTGTGTATGAGACAGTGTGTGTGTGAGACAGTGTGTGTGTGTGTGAGAGACAGTGTGTGTGTGTGTGTGGCTCTGGGTGTGTGTGTGGCTCTGGGTGTTTGTGTGTGTGTGTGTGTGTGGCTCTGGTTGTGTGTGTGTGTGTGTGGCTCTGGGTGTGTGTGGGTGTATGTGTGTGTGGCTCTGGGTGTGTGTGTGGCTCTGGGTGTGTGTGTGTGTGTGGCTCTGGGTGTGTGTGTGTGTGTGGCTCTGGGTGTGTGTGTGTGTGTATGGCTCTGGGTGTGTGTGTGTGTGTGTGTGTGTGTGTGTGGCTCTGGGTGTGTGTGTGTGGCTCTGGGTGTGTGTGTGTGTGGCTCTGGGTGTGTGTGTGTGTGTGTGGCTCTGGGTGTGTTTGTGTGTGTGGCTCTGGGTGTGTGTGAGTGTGGCTCTGGGTGTGTGTGTGTGTGTCTGTGTGTGTGCGTGTGCGGGTGTGTGTGTGTGTGTGTGGCTCTGGGTGTGTGTGTGTGGCTGGCTCTGGGTGTGTGTGTGTGGCTCTGGGTGTGTGTGTGTGGTAGTAATTGCTGTCTGCTAAGCTCGTCCGTAGGGTACAATAGGTATGACATTTGCAAGAGATTAAGCTAATGGCAATGTAAATGACAATACCATTTATTTATCTGTTTTCAAAAGCAACACATGAATACAAATGTTGTCATTTACAATGCCAATAGCTCTAACTTTTCCAAAGGCGAAACCATTGCATTGTAAATGCTTGTCCTTATTTTGGACTTTGTGATTTATTTTATTGGAATTTTACAGGGAAACTCCTTCAGATCTGCTCCCTGACCGAGGCCACCGAGATTCTTTGGTCGGGGGTCGCTGCTGCATCGCCTTCAGCTGACCAGCCAAAAAATCTAAATAGACCCCACACAACAGGATGGCAGAAGGTGGGAAAGGGGCCCGCACTGCAGAAGCCTGACCAAGCTACGCAGGACGAGGAACGTGGTGCAGTCCTCGCATCATTGTCACAAGTAACAGAGCAATCGGCCACTTCATGAGGTACTTTATCACGGACGCTGGAGGGGACACCTTGCTGGGTGTCGGGGGGAAGGGGGGCGAAGGACTGTCTTGTTCCAATGTTGACGGCCTCTCTGCTGGTGGGTAGGCATGGACTTAACCCTCTTGGGGCTGAGCGGCTTCCTCGTGTCATGTCCCTTCGGGATTCCTTTTGTCCGACGGACACTTGGCAGTTTTTTTGTAAGTTCCTTGGATTGCAGCTTTGTTTCTTTCAACGGGGGGTTTGTTGGGGTTATTATTTTGGGGACTCCGCACCAGCCAATATACTTGGGTTGTACTAGGAATGCGCTAGATATCTGTCGATTCTTAGTTTGAATGGGCATTATTATGACTTTACATTGCCATCAGCCTGAATTACATGATTAAGATGGGTAAGGACCTTAAAATCGTTTCCCTCAATGTTAGGGGTTTGAATAACCCCATGAAGAGGGGAGCTGTCTTATCCCTCTTGGATAGTGTTGAGGGCGACATATCTCTCTTGCAGGAGACTCATCTCCTCTCTAAAGATACACAGCGGGTGCGTGACCGGCGCTTCCCTCAACAGATTTGGTCTGCCTCATCTAAGCGGAATGGGGTAGATATTTTATTTGGGACCCATTTTTCTGGCAAGGTTTTAGCAACTGTTGTGGAAATAAAAGGTCGCTTATTGGTGATTAGAATACTTTGGAGGGACACTCACCTTACTGTAGCGTCACTTTATGCTCCGAACACACAGCAAGAGTCCTTCCCCCTTTCCGCTCTTAGGATGTTCTTACCCCTCCAGATGCAGCGCTTTTATTAGGAGGGGAATCTTGTTATGGACTCGGGCTCGATAGATCTACGCAGTGCACGCACCAAGCAGGGGCACTTTCCCGCTAGGGGTATTGAATGGTTGAGGGACAATGGGTTAATTGATGTATGGCGCGCTCACCACTCTGGGGAAAAGGACTATACGTATTATTCTGCAGCACACAAAACCTATGCGCGACTGGACCATTTTCTTGCATCGGCCTCCCTATTGCCTCACCTCCATACTACTACGATAGAACCTCGCTTTCTCTCTTTTCCCGCTAGTTGGCGCCTCCGTGAGTCACTGTTGCATTCGGATGAGACTCTGCAACGACTCAAGCAGGTGATAAAGGATAATATAGTGCTTAATGATGTGGGCTCCGCATCCCTGTCTTCAGTCTGGGCAGCACTAAAATTAGTGGCCAGAGGGTAATTCATAGCCATCTTGGCGGCCCATAATAATCTCCACAAGGAGAAGCGTGGGGCATTAGAAAAAGAGGTACTGGAGCTTGAGTCAATTCATAAATGCACAGGGTTCCAAGGATTTGGAGGGAATTGGAAAAGTGCTGTCGCATGCTTAAACATCTAGATCTCGATCGGGCGGAATATGCACTTTTATGACTGCGTCACAAGTTTTTCCTCAGTAGCGACAAGTGTGGCAGGATGTTGGCTCATAGATTGAGAGTGCAAATGCAGACCTTGCACATACAGTCCATTCATGACCACACAGGGGAGGAGCAGGCTTCAGATGCTTGCACTTTGGAGGACTTCCGTTCATTTTATAGTGCTTTATACTCTGAACAGGACCCCCCTGGCGCTAGACCTGAGTGACTACTGAAGTGGCTGCAGGATCACGCCTCTCCCCACGGCCTCACCTGAGAGGCTTTATAGGGCTATTGGAATTGAGGAGGTAATCTAGGCGATTTCTAAGCTGAAGGTGGCCAAATCCCCGGGACCCAATGGATTTTCGGCTTCCTTTTACAAGGCCTTCTGTGCGGAGCTGGCTCCTTTTTTAACAAAATTGTTCAACTCCTTTCTAGAGACGAGCAGGGTGACCCCCTCCATGTCGGAGGTGGCAATCTCGGTCATTCCGAAGCCTGGCAAGGACGCGCTGGAGTGTGGTTCATATAGACCCATCTCTTTTCTGAACGTTGACGCGAAAATCTTTGCTGGTATATTGGTGGCTCGACTTAGCCCCCTCATGCCCGATCTCACAGAGCCCGATCAATCTAGTTTCATACCTACTCGGCAGGGTGGGAGACAATACTAAAAGACTCCTCCACCTCCTTGATAGCATCCTATGGTCAAAGAGGCAGGCCTTCTTGTGAGCTATTGATGGCGTGAAGGCGTTTGACAGAGTTGGGTGGGCCTTCCTCTTTGAGACTTTGCATAGCTTCGGGTTTGGAGACAATTTTATCAGTTGGATTCGGTGCATATATTACGCTCCCACAGCCTTTGTGCGGGTCAATGGCACTCGGTCCCACTAATTTCCAATTGCTAGGGGTACCAGGCAGGGGTGCCCCTTGTCCCCACTTTTATTTGCGCTCCATATGGAGCCTTTGGCTCAGTGGATTAGGGCAGACAATCGTACAGTGGGGATGAAATTCAGCTCAGACATTCATAAAATTAGCCTCCACGCTGATGATGTGATTCTCTCTCTTATGAAGCCACAAACCACCCTGCCGGCACTGTTGGAAGAGCTCACCTCTTTTGGCGCTTGTTAGATCTGGAGGTCTCTAGTTGGCATTGGTATTCACATTTGTCCAAATAGGAACCCTTACTTCTAAGTCAGGATATGGGGATTACACTCTTTAATAACCCCTGCTCACCCCCTTGGTAGCTTGGCACGAGCAGACAGGCTTATCTCAGAGGCAGTGTGTTAAGCATGTGTGAGTATACACATACAGTAATACAGTGAAAACACTACAGATGGACACAACACAGGTATTATCAAAATAAGTATTCTTTATCTAGACTTAAACACAAGACCACAAACGACAAAAATGCACAATACTACACTTAAGATTACTTAAAAGATGATTAAAAAGTTGCTTAGTTCAAGTTGATGATAAATGCAACAAAGTTCTCAACAAAGTACCTGGTTGCGTAAAGCAAAGGAAACAAAAGGCTCGCAAAAAGGGAGATGCGTTGGTTCCGTGCTCCGGGGGAACGGTTGCGTCCTGCCTCAATGCTTGCGCTGAGTAGGGGACTCGTCGTGAGCATTACCGGTGCGGAGGTGATGTGTAGATTCTCTGCCTGCGGGCCCGTGCGGTGTGCAAGATGGCGCCTTGATGCGATGCGATGATCCGGTTGCGATGCGAGAAGATGGCGCCCTTGATGCGGCGATGTGATGATGATGCGATGACGCCCTGGCAGCCTTGCGACGACTCCGTACTTTGGAGCCGCGACAAGCGCTACAACACTCTTCTCCGGTGATACGATGGCGACTCTCACAACGGCGTCATGCTTCTCCGGTGATGCAACAGCAGGCAGCTTTGATGAACACACGCTTCCAGGGAGATGCAGAGAATGTTCACTTCTACAGCGATGCAACAATTTCAGCTGCGGCGACGACACGCTTCTCGATGCGTCACGCTTCCAGGTCCCAGCGGCACGCAAGTGTTTGGAGTCAGAATTCCCAGCAAGGAAATTCAGGAGGGAGCTGGAGGTGAAGTCTATTTTCCCTGAGACTTCAGCAGGAGGCAAGCACAGTTCAGGCCCTTGGAGAATATTCTGTAGATGAAAGTCCGTACAAAGTTCCTTCTCCTTTCCCTTGGCAATGAAGCAACCACTGCAGGCCAACCCAGCAAGCACCACAGTGGCAGAGGGGCAGTACAACTCCTGCAGCTTCCTTGGTTTTTCTCCTTGGCAGAAAAGTTTCTTGTCCAGAAGTGATCTTATTTCTTGGGATCAGGGTCCCAATATTTATACCCCAAAATCCTTTGTTCTCTGAAGGCAGAGAGACCTCTGCCTAGTCCAAAACAGTTCCTGAGCACTTTGTTTACATGACTCTCTTCTTCTTTTCACTGTGCAGGTCAGAGACATCAGCCGCCCCACAGGAGGTGGAGCCAGCACAGGGGAGGGAAGATACAGCTCTGGAGCACTCTGTTGACATGAATCCTTCTCTCCTTTCACAGTGCAGGGCAGAGACATCAGACAAGCCACAGGAGGTAGAGCCAGCATCGTAGAGGGAAAGCCCAGCCCTATTCAGGTACCAGGTGCAACATCCTCCCTCCCATCTAGATGTAGATCTCTCTATTCACCACTGGGCTGCTCCAGCCTGTCTCCTGGAATCCCCCAGCCCTGTCACTCAAAACCCAGACAAGGAATACACAACCCCATAGAGGCAGGCCTGGATAGTTAGGCAAGAAAATACCTACTGTCTAAAAATATTAAAACCAACTTTACTAAAATATGTATTTCATTATACTGAGTTCAGGCATACTAAATTCTAACTTCTACCATGTTCCCTGAGTCAGTTAGGATTATAAGAATGTAATAATCTAACTGCCCATTCTGGCCTATGAGAACAGGTAGCCTTCAATAGTGAAAAACGAAAATGGCTCCAATTCACTATTAGAACATGCTACACACATCAGAGCATGTCCCACCTTATGCTTACAATGCACCCCAACCTTAGGCCTACAATAGGGGTGTCTAATATGAAGCAGAGGGAAGGTTTAGGGACTGGCAAGTGGGTGCACTTGGCCAAGTCGACATGGCAGTGCTAGGCTGCACATAGGCCTTGCAATGGCAGGCCTGAGACACACTTTACAAGCTGCTTTTGTGGGTGGCACAACCAGTGCTGCAAGCCCACCAGCAGCATTTGATATACAAGCCCTGGGCACACATGGTGCACTGTACTAGGGGCTGACAGACAATTCAAATAACCCAATCATGGAATCAAATTAGTATATCAATTTAACATAGGGAGCACTTGCACTGTGGCACTGATTAACAGTGCCCAAAGCATAAAACCAGCAAAAACATATAAAAACAGAGGAGGCAATCCATCAAAAATGGAAGGGAGACTCACGCTAAAGATGCCAGGTCTAACACGTGTCTCCTCCAGCTGAAATGTGGGGAGAACTACCCTTCCTCTTGGGAGTTCTCTTCACTAAGAAGGGAAAATCTGGACAGACCATCAGCGTTGGCGTGTTCTGTACCAGGAAGGCGTTCCACCGTAAAATCCATACCCTGTAGGGAAATGGACCACCTCAACAACTTTGGGTTCTCACCCCTCATCTGCATCAGTCATCTGAGGGGCCTTTGGTCGGTCGGTCTGAACCCGAAAGTGCGTCCCAAACAAGTAGGGTCTCAACTTCTTCAGCGCCCAGACCGCAGCAAATGCCTCACGCTCAATTGCACTCTACCTCTGTTCCCGTGGAGGTAACCTCCCACTGATGAAGGCTACAGGTTAGTCTAGGCCCTCTTCATTAATCTGTGATAGAACAGCCCCCACACCATGCTTTGAAGCGTCTGTCTGTACAATGAATTATTTTGAGAAGTTGGGCGCCTGAAGCACGGGTGCTGTGCACATGGCAATCTTCAGGGCGTCAAAAGCCTTCTGAAAGGTGTCAGTCCATTTCACTTTCTTGGGCTGCTTCCTGGAAGTCAGCTCAGTCAAGGGTGCAACAATGTTGCCATACCTCTTGACAAACCTCCTGTAGTATGCCGTGAGTCCTAAAAAGGCTCACACCTGTGTCTGAGTCTTTGGGTGTTCGCATGCCAGGATGGTATGAATCTAGGGTTGTAGGAGCGCCATCTGGCCGCTTCCATCCTGGTGACCCAAGTACACAATGTAGCCCTGCCCGATCTGCCACTTACTCAAGTTGATCGTAAGGCCTGCCTTGCGCAGTGCCATCAACACTTCCCAGAGGTGCTGCAGATGTTCTTCCCAACTGGCGCTGAACACTGCAATGTCATCCAGGTATGCGGCACTGAAATCCTCCAGCCCAGCCAACACCTGGTTGACCAACCACTGATAGGTGTCAGGTGCATTCTTCATCCCAAAGGGCATAACCCGGAATTGGTAGTGCCCATCTGATGTGGAGAATGCTGACCTCTCCTTAGCCCCATCAGTCAAGGCGATCTGCCAGTACCTAGATGTCAAATCAAACGTACTAAGGTACCGTGCAGCCCCTAACTGATCTATGAGCTCATCAGCTCTAGGGAAGTGGTGTGCAGCAGTCCTGGTGACTGATTGAGCCCTCTGTAGTTCACACAGAACCGGAGTTCGAGTGTAGCACCCTGCGAGGCAGCCTTTGGGACCAAGACCACTGGGCTGGCCCAAGGACTGTTTGATGACCCCTAAAGCAAACATCTTAGAGATTTCCTCCTTAATGTAAGCCCTAACCTTGTCAGTCACTCTGTAAGCCTTGTGCTTCACAGGAGGACTGCCGCCTGTGTCCACATCATGGACGCACCACTCTGTGACACCAGGAACCAAGGCAAATAGATCAGAGAATTGCCCCAACAGCTGGCGACAATCTTGCTGCTGATCAGGGGTCAGTGTGGCAGAGAGGCTGACACCCTCCACTGACTCATCTTGCTCTGTTGCAGACAGGAGGTCAGGAAGAGGCTCCATTCCATCATCTGTCACTAGGAGCATGCCCACTTCAGACCTTTCTAAGTAGGGCTTTAGGCGGTTAACATGCAGGACCCGTAAAGGTTTCCTGGAAGTCCGCAAGTTCACCAAATAAGTGACATCACTCTTGCGCTCTGCTACCTTATATGGACCGGTCCACCTGTCCTGGAGCACACAAGGCTCCATAGGGGCCATGACCCAAACTTTCTGTCCAGGCTGAAGCTCAATCATCAGAGTGGCATTCTAATCGTACCACCGCTTCATTTCCTCCTGGCTGGCTTCTAGATTCGCCTGAGCGAGATCTCTGAAACCCCAAGTCTAGTTTCTGAAGGCCAGCATGTAACTATATACATCCTGGGGAGGTATCCTGGGAGATTGCTCCCAGCCTTCCTTGACCAAACTCAAAGGCCCTCTTACCGGGTGACCATACAAAAGCTCAAAGGGGCTGAATCCTAAAGACTTCTGTGGCACCTCACGGTAGGCAAACAGAAGGCATGGCAAAAGGACGTTCCACTTACTGCTCATTGGTTCTTCCAGACCCATGATCATGCCTTTGAGGGTCTGGTTGAATCTTTCAACTAGCCCATTACCTTGTGGGTGGTAAGAAGTGGTGGACTTGTAGGTAACACCACACTCCTTCCACAGAGACTTCATATAATTGGAAATGAACTTTGCACCTCGGTCAGACACCACCTTTCTGGGGAACCCTACACGGGAGAAGATCCCCATCAGTGCACGCCCCACCACGGGGGCCGTCACTGTCCTGAGTTGAATGGCTTCTGGGTACCGGGTAGCATGGTCCACCAAGACCAGGATAAACCTGTTGCTCATGGCTGTCTTGAGGTCCAGTGGCCTCTCAATGTTTAGGAGCATGCTTTAGGTCCTATTCAATTATTTTATAAACTGAAAAAAATCAGGAACCATCAAAATCATATTTGATATTTTGGCTACAATTTATTCTTTCACTGATGGTTAAAATGGCTGGTTTCATAATAATCTTTCCCAATATGTACTGTCACATTTACCCACAGACAGATAATGGGTGAAACCCTTTAATACATCAGTCCCCTTTTTTAGGGAGTCAGTATTGATAATAGGTGAATTGCCAAACACTTCAAGTTTTAAATATTTGATTCAAGGTGTAGGAACATGTATATGTGAAAAGAGTGCTGTCCCCAAGCATCTGGGATAGTGGAGAAAACATGACACCAGACCTTTGGAAAACCTGGAACACAGTGTCACTTGGAATGCTGCTGCAAAAGGTTCTTACCAAGTTCAACAAAGATTGGAGTGATATTGTTTCCATTTGCAGTAATTCAGCTAAGTATATGAAAAAGTTGTGTGATGACAGTCATAAGCGATACCTGAGCTTAAGTGCTACCCCGCAAGAGATCCTTGCCACTGGCTGGATACAATGCTGAACGCATCTTTACAATCTTCAGAGTTAATGAAGAATGCTGTTGACTTTGTAGTCCATTCTGGTCCACTGTTTCGTTATGTGCGGGAACTAAAACGCGAATATTTCTCATTTTGTGGTTTGTGTGGCATAAAAAAAAAAACATTCCAACGGTGTCATTTAGCCGGTGGTCCCCAGTCCTAGTGGCAGTGAATGCTATATTATCCATGTGGCAACTGTTTAAAGAATTTTTGCTCAGTAATGATGTCAAAGGAAAGAAATGTAAGGATCGTCAGTCGCATATTGATAGTGATGTGAAAAAAGTACACTCTACCACATTCTTAGAATTTTATAGGAAAACATGACCGCTGTAATGGACATAATCCAAAGACTAGAGCCTGAAAAAACAATCTTGTCTACCAAGTGTTCAGCGTAATCGGCGTAGATGTGAAACATCTCCTTGAGAGTAGGCTGGGTGACACTTTTAGTAACTTTGACAGTGCAACATGTTCCATGTTAGAAGTCTTGCCACTTGATAAGCAAAGAAATGTTGAGGATCAGTTCAGGAAATGTTGTTTTACAATGCACGAGAAATGACTTGCAATGATGCAAAGAACCTTAACCAACCTTGGCATATGAAGTCAGTGACGCTTCACTCTGGTACTCTGCAGAAGTTCTAGATTCTTTCGGTAAAGGGAAATTTTCTCTGGACTGCTTAATTTCTGACCACTTCAATAACTCTGAGGGCACCTGCGCCTAGTTCAGTGCATATGCTGTAGAATCTTTCCCAGAGAATCACACTCTTCAGGTTCACCAGTAGTGACATGGAAAGCAATGACAGTGGCCAGAGTTAGCAAATTGTTTACTGTCTGTTTTGGTGTTGCCCGTCTCAAGTGCTAATTCTGAGAGGGCCTTTTCACTGATAAAGGTTTTCATGGGAAGGAAAGAGTGAGTGCGCTTGACCAAAGACTCACTGAAGAAGTATTGTATGGTGCACTACAATAAGGTTGATTTGTAAAAATGTATTTGGACCTCATGCACACTGTATGTACACTGTCTATATACCATGCACTATCAATGCAAAAAGCAAGCACTAATAAAAGCAAAACATTCCATAAACACTGGAAAACACTGTTTCTGTTTTTAATGGCACAAAAAAGTGTCACCACCAGAATTTACCAAAAATAGAAACTGAAAACAAAAAAGCCTATAGATGTGTTGTAGGTTAAACCAACATTTCATAGGTATTTTTCTGAAGTTTTATAGCTGTGAATCTTTCCCTATACGAAGATTGAAGAGTTCAGAATGTTTTACATAATGTGAACAATATTTGTCTTCTGAGTAAGAAATGCAAATAAAATACATTACACATATTGTTTGTTCAATATTAAAATGCTAGAGACTAACAAATCATGAGGTGATATTTACCAAGATCCATGTTTATTTGTTAACTGATGCATACTTTTTATCGCATAAATCTTCAAACTTTGCAACAAAGATCTTTTGGCCCGATTTAGAGTTTGGCAGGTTTGATACTTTATCACAATTGTACAACGTACTTGTAATAAGGCTGTCAGAACCCCTTGTATAGAGGGCCACTGGGCATAGGAGCTACTGGGCCTAATTGTGGTAGTTGAGGCCTTGCACTCCTGATGTCATGGGCCTCGACCTCCTATGGTCTCTGAGCAACTGGGCTAAGTACTCCTTCAGCACTTGAGTCTCAGTGATAGCAGGGGTCGAGTAGTCTAAGTCCTCTCAGTCAGCTTATTAGTATTTATATTTGTGAAATAATATACACAGTTTTTGTAAGGTCAGCCTTCTAGCATTGTCTGGGTAAGATCCTGAGTCAGACTTCCTCGTCTAAGGACTGTGGTTATTCTCCATTTACATGAGGCAACATTCATGCTAGGCCACCCTAGTAAATATCAATATCAGACGTTTATCATTGGTTTTTAAAAATAGGACTGGGCGGAACCCGCAGGGTTTCACTCTGAGGAATTCCGCTGAGTTACCGTAAAACTCAGCCGAATTCCATGGAGTTCTTCGAGCAGGCAGAGTTACACTTTACTATTTATTGCAACCCCAGATTTCGCACTGCCTGGCTTTTCTTCCCTCAGAGAAGGATGTAACGGTTCAGTGATGAACTGAGGGGCTGTACCTCCTACGTGTCGAATGAAAAGAATGGACAGTGGTGGCCCACACCATCTCATTTTTTCAATTTCCCAGGACAAGGAGTCTTTTGAAAATGTTTGCAGGAAGTTTGTGGTTATTCGGGTTTGTAAGCAACTGGCCACAGCCCGACCAATCAGATGGGGAAGAAAATCAAAGGAGGTTCATAGCAAAACAGATTTCCAATCCTAAAATCCTAATGTAACATGCATTGTGTCTGCATTATGAACACCCAATATGGCTATATTACTGCAAACACAGTTTGTTGGAAACTAAGGGGCTCATTAGGATGGCGGACGGAAGTGCGACCGCAGCCCTGGAGTAAGCGGAAAATGCCGTTTCCGTGCCGTTTCCGTGTCAGCCTGCCGCGGTCACTCCATCTCAGCATAGGAAAGAGTGTCAAAAGTCCGTGCGCGACGGAAGAGCCGCACCACCGCCTAACTACACCCGACCCCGCGGCGGACGTAACCAATCCAGAGACACCGCCGTACGGACTGACGTCAACGACCGTCCTCCAAATCAAGATGGCGGAAAACACACATAAAACCACTGCGGAAAAACAACCTGCCTTAACACGGCGGATTCCCCACAGCGAAAATACCATACATAGCAGAGATACCCACCACAAGCTGCTCGCCGTCATGGACCCAGCGCTACACGCTTTTCCGATACTCTTCGCGATCCACCACCTGCAAGTCATGGCCCACTATCGACAACAACGCAGGTACGCAATACACCATTCGCTGTCTGAAGGGGAGTACCTGCCAGGGTCGTGATGTTGGGAGGGGGAGTGTCATGTTTGAGAAACCACATCACTTCGCAAAAAGAAATCCACAACTGGAGTACACAAGCAGGAATGACAACGACAAACCACGACACATGATTGACTTGCTTTATTACACATAATAGGGGTATAATCACAGAGTATGCAAGAGCATGGGCATTGTGGGCACCAGAGCAGGTACATCAGAGGCAGCACATGAGAGGGCAGACTGCAGTATCAGAACACCAACAGGGCATTGTGGCCAACAGAGCAGGCACATTAGAGGCAGCACACGAGAGGGGCTAAGTGCATCAACAGTCCATGGCATTGAACAGGTACATCAGAGGCAGCACATGAGAGGGCCGACTGCAGTATCAGAACACCAACAGGGCATTGTGGCCAACAGAGCAGGTACATTACAGGCAGCACACGAGAGGGGCTAAGTGCATCAACAGTCCATGGCATCGAACAGGTACATCAGAGGCAGCACATGAGAGGACAGACTGCAGTATCAGAACACCAACAGGGCATTGTGGCCAACAGAGCAGGCACATTACAGGCAGCACATGAAAGGGGCTAAGTGCATCAACAGTCCATGGCATCGAACAGGTACATCAGAAGCAGCACATGAGAGGGGCTAAGTGCATCAACAGTCCATGGCATCGAACAGGTACATCAGAGGCAGCACATGAAAGGGCAGACTGCAGTATCAGAACACCAACAGGGCATTGTGGCCAACAGAGCAGGTACATTACAGGCAGCACATGAGAGGGGCTAAGTGCATCAACAGTCCATGGCATCGAACAGGTACATCAGAGGCAGCACATGAGAGGGGCTAAGTGCATCAACAGTCCATTGCATCGAACAGGTACATCAGAGGCAGCACATGAGAGCGGCTAAGTGCATCAACAGTCCATGGCATCTAACAGGTACATCAGAGGCAGCACATGAGAGGGGCTAAGTGCATCAACAGTCCATTGCATCGAACAGGTACATCAGAGGCAGCACATGAGAGGGGCTAAGTGCATCAACAGTCCATGGCATCGAACAGGTACATCAGAGGCAGCACATGAGAGGGGCTAAGTGCATCAACAGTCCATGGCATCGAACAGGTACATCAGAGGCAGCACATGAGAGGGGCTAAGTGCATCAACAGTCCATGGCATCGAACAGGTACATCAGAGGCAGCACATGAGATGCCAGACTGCAGTATCAAAACACCAACAGGGCATTGTGGCCAACAGAGCAGGTACATTACAGGCAGCACATGAGAGGGGCTAAGTGCATCAACAGTCCATGGCATCGAACAGGTACATCAGAGGGAGCACATGAGAGGGGCTAAGTGCATCAACAGTCCATTGTATCGAACAGGTACATCAGAGGCAGCACATGAGAGGGGCTAAGTGCATCAACAGTCCATGGCATCAAACAGGTACATCAGAGGCAGCACATGAGAGGGGCTAAGTGCATCAACAGTCCATTGCATCGAACAGGTACATCAGAGGCAGCACATGAGAGGGGCTAAGTGCATCAACAGTCCATGGCATCGAACAGGTACATCAGAGGCAGCACATGAGAGGGGCTAAGTGCATCAACAGTCCATGGCATCGAACAGGTACATCAGAGGCAGCACATGAGAGGGCAGACTGCAGTATCAGAACACCAACAGGGCATTGTGGCCAACAGAGCAGGTACATTAGAGACAGCACATGAGAGGGGCTAAGTGCATCAACAATCCATGGCATCGAACAGGTACATGAGAGGCAGCACATGAGAGGGGCTAAGTGCATCAACAGTCCATGGCATCGAACAGGTACATCAGAGGCAGCACATGAGAGGGGCTAAGTGCATCAACAGTCCATGGCATCGAACACGTACATCAGAGGCAGCACATGAGAGGGCAGACTGCAGTATCAGAACACCAACAGGGCATTGTGGCCAACAGAGCAGGTACATTACAGGCAGCATATGAGAGGGGCTAAGTGCATCAACAGTCCATGGCATCGAACAGGTACATCAGAGGCAGCACATGAGAGGGGCTAAGTGCATCAACAGTCCATGGCATCGAACAGGTACATCAGAGGCAGCACATGAGAGGGCAGACTGCAGTATCAGAACACCAACAGGGCATTGTGGCCAACAGAGCAGGTACATCAGAGGCAGCGCATGAGAGGGGCTAAGTGCATCAACAGTCCATTGCATCGAACAGGTACATCAGAGGCAGCACATGAGAGGACAGACTGCAGTATCAGAACACCAACAGGGCATTGTGGCCAACAGAGCAGGCACATTACAGGCAGCACATGAAAGGGGCTACGTGCATCAACAGTCCATGGCATCGAACAGGTACATCAGAAGCAGCACATGAGAGGGGCTAACTGCATCAACAGTCCATGGCATCGAACAGGTACATCAGAGGCAGCACATGAAAGGGCAGACTGCAGTATCAGAACACCAACAGGGCATTGTGGCCAACAGAGCAGGTACATTACAGGCAGCACATGAGAGGGGCTAAGTGCATCAACAGTCCATGGCATCGAACAGGTACATCAGAGGCAGCACATGAGAGGGGCTAAGTGCATCAACAGTCCATTGCATCGAACAGGTACATCAGAGGCAGCACATGAGAGCGGCTAAGTGCATCAACAGTCCATGGCATCTAACAGGTACATCAGAGGCAGCACATGAGAGGGGCTAAGTGCATCAACAGTCCATTGCATCGAACAGGTACATCAGAGGCAGCACATGAGAGGGGCTAAGTGCATCAACAGTCCATGGCATCGAACAGGTACATCAGAGGCAGCACATGAGAGGGGCTAAGTGCATCAACAGTCCATGGCATCGAACAGGTACATCAGAGGCAGCACATGAGAGGGGCTAAGTGCATCAACAGTCCATGGCATCGAACAGGTACATCAGAGGCAGCACATGAGATGCCAGACTGCAGTATCAGAACACCAACAGGGCATTGTGGCCAACAGAGCAGGTACATTACAGGCAGCACATGAGAGGGGATAAGTGCATCAACAGTCCATGGCATCGAACAGGTACATCAGAGGGAGCACATGAGAGGGGCTAAGTGCATCAACAGTCCATTGTATCGAACAGGTACATCAGAGGCAGCACATGAGAGGGGCTAAGTGCATCAACAGTCCATGGCATCAAACAGGTACATCAGAGGCAGCACATGAGAGGGGCTAAGTGCATCAACAGTCCATTGCATCGAACAGGTACATCAGAGGCAGCACATGAGAGGGGCTAAGTGCATCAACAGTCCATGGCATCGAACAGGTACATCAGAGGCAGCACATGAGAGGGGCTAAGTGCATCAACAGTCCATGGCATCGAACAGGTACATCAGAGGCAGCACATGAGAGGGCAGACTGCAGTATCAGAACACCAACAGGGCATTGTGGCCAACAGAGCAGGTACATTACAGGCAGCATATGAGAGGGGCTAAGTGCATCAACAGTCCATGGCATCGAACAGGTACATCAGAGGGAGCACATGAGAGGGGCTAAGTGCATCAACAGTCCATTGTATCGAACAGGTACATCAGAGGCAGCACATGAGAGGGGCTAAGTGCATCAACAGTCCATTGCATCGAACAGGTACATCAGAGGCAGCACATGAGAGGGGCTAAGTGCATCAACAGTCCATGGCATCGAACAGGTACATCAGAGGCAGCACATGAGAGGGGCTAAGTGCATCAACAGTCCATGGCATCGAACAGGTACATCAGAGGCAGCACATGAGAGGGCAGACTGCAGTATCAGAACACCAACAGGGCATTGTGGCCAACAGAGCAGGTACATTAGAGACAGCACATGAGAGGGGCTAAGTGCATCAACAATCCATGGCATCGAACAGGTACATGAGAGGCAGCACATGAGAGGGGCTAAGTGCATCAACAGTCCATGGCATCGAACAGGTACATCAGAGGCAGCACATGAGAGGGGCTAAGTGCATCAACAGTCCATGGCATCGAACACGTACATCAGAGGCAGCACATGAGAGGGCAGACTGCAGTATCAGAACACCAACAGGGCATTGTGGCCAACAGAGCAGGTACATTACAGGCAGCATATGAGAGGGGCTAAGTGCATCAACAGTCCATGGCATCGAACAGGTACATCAGAGGCAGCACATGAGAGGGGCTAAGTGCATCAACAGTCCATGGCATCGAACAGGTACATCAGAGGCAGCACATGAGAGGGCAGACTGCAGTATCAGAACACCAACAGGGCATTGTGGCCAACAGAGCAGGTACATCAGAGGCAGCGCATGAGAGGGGCTAAGTGCATCAACAGTCCATTGCATCGAACAGGTACATCAGAGGCAGCACATGAGAGGACAGACTGCAGTATCAGAACACCAACAGGGCATTGTGGCCAACAGAGCAGGCACATTACAGGCAGCACATGAAAGGGGCTACGTGCATCAACAGTCCATGGCATCGAACAGGTACATCAGAAGCAGCACATGAGAGGGGCTAACTGCATCAACAGTCCATGGCATCGAACAGGTACATCAGAGGCAGCACATGAAAGGGCAGACTGCAGTATCAGAACACCAACAGGGCATTGTGGCCAACAGAGCAGGTACATTACAGGCAGCACATGAGAGGGGCTAAGTGCATCAACAGTCCATGGCATCGAACAGGTACATCAGAGGCAGCACATGAGAGGGGCTAAGTGCATCAACAGTCCATTGCATCGAACAGGTACATCAGAGGCAGCACATGAGAGCGGCTAAGTGCATCAACAGTCCATGGCATCTAACAGGTACATCAGAGGCAGCACATGAGAGGGGCTAAGTGCATCAACAGTCCATTGCATCGAACAGGTACATCAGAGGCAGCACATGAGAGGGGCTAAGTGCATCAACAGTCCATGGCATCGAACAGGTACATCAGAGGCAGCACATGAGAGGGGCTAAGTGCATCAACAGTCCATGGCATCGAACAGGTACATCAGAGGCAGCACATGAGAGGGGCTAAGTGCATCAACAGTCCATGGCATCGAACAGGTACATCAGAGGCAGCACATGAGATGCCAGACTGCAGTATCAGAACACCAACAGGGCATTGTGGCCAACAGAGCAGGTACATTACAGGCAGCACATGAGAGGGGATAAGTGCATCAACAGTCCATGGCATCGAACAGGTACATCAGAGGGAGCACATGAGAGGGGCTAAGTGCATCAACAGTCCATTGTATCGAACAGGTACATCAGAGGCAGCACATGAGAGGGGCTAAGTGCATCAACAGTCCATGGCATCAAACAGGTACATCAGAGGCAGCACATGAGAGGGGCTAAGTGCATCAACAGTCCATTGCATCGAACAGGTACATCAGAGGCAGCACATGAGAGGGGCTAAGTGCATCAACAGTCCATGGCATCGAACAGGTACATCAGAGGCAGCACATGAGAGGGGCTAAGTGCATCAACAGTCCATGGCATCGAACAGGTACATCAGAGGCAGCACATGAGAGGGCAGACTGCAGTATCAGAACACCAACAGGGCATTGTGGCCAACAGAGCAGGTACATTAGAGACAGCACATGAGAGGGGCTAAGTGCATCAACAATCCATGGCATCGAACAGGTACATGAGAGGCAGCACATGAGAGGGGCTAAGTGCATCAACAGTCCATGGCATCGAACAGGTACATCAGAGGCAGCACATGAGAGGGGCTAAGTGCATCAACAGTCCATGGCATTGAACACGTACATCAGAGGCAGCACATGAGAGGGCAGACTGCAGTATCAGAACACCAACAGGGCATTGTGGCCAACAGAGCAGGCACATTACAGGCAGCATATGAGAGGGGCTAAGTGCATCAACAGTCCATGGCATCGAACAGGTACATCAGAGGCAGCACATGAGAGGGGCTAAGTGCATCAACAGTCCATGGCATCGAACAGGTACATCAGAGGCAGCACATGAGAGGGCAGACTGCAGTATCAGAACACCAACAGGGCATTGTGGCCAACAGAGCAGGTACATCAGAGGCAGCGCATGAGAGGGGCTAAGTGCATCAACAGTCCATTGCATCGAACAGGTACATCAGAGGCAGCACATGAGAGGGGCTAAGTGCATCAACAGTCCAATGCATCGAACAGGTACATCAGAGGCAGCACATGAGAGGGGCTAAGTGCATCAAAAGTCCATGGCATCGAACAGGTACATCAGAGGCAGCACATGAGAGGGGCTAAGTGCATCAACAGTCCATGGCATCGAACAGGTACATCAGAGGCAGCACATGAGAGGGGCTAAGTGCATCAACAGTCCATGGCATTGAACAGGTACATCAGAGGCAGCAGAACTACGTGGTGCAAGGTACCCGTCCCAAGGACAAGAACAATGCAAATGTGGTTACTATGGACAATATACACACCAACTCGAAATACATGTGAGTGAAGATAAACACACCGCACATCACGGAGCAGGTGGACTGCCTGATGTGCCTGCCTCTGACACACTGGTAGCACCAGAAACTGGAGTGTGAGACACAGCCACAGCTCTAGTGACTGATACATGGGCCATAGACCCAGACACACTGCCAGCACCAGACATAGGAGTGTGAGACACAGCCACAGCCCTAGTGACTGACACATGAGCCATAGACCCAGACACACTGCCAGCACCAGAACCAGGAGTGTGACACACAGCCACAGATGTAGTGACTGACACATGAGCCATCGACCCAGACACACTGCCAGCACCAGACATAGGAGTGTGAGACACAGCCACAGCTCTAGTGACTGACACATGAGCCATCGACCCAGACACACTGCCAGCACCAGACATAGGAGTGTGAGGCACAGCCACAACTCTAGTGACTGACACATGAGCCACCGACCCAGACACACTGCCAGCACCAGACATAGGAGTGTGAGACACAGCCACAGCTCTAGTGACTGACACATGAGCCATAGACCCAGACACACTGCCAGCACCAGAAACAGGAGAGGGCTCAACTGAGACAGTGCCACTACATGATGCATGACAGCAAACAAATGTAAATGTAAATGTAAATGTATTTGAGCTTATATAGCGCACAGCTACCCGCAGTGGGTTTCCCGGCGCTTGCTTAGGGAACCTGTCCTGATATTCCCCTGTAGGGTATCCACAAGGTGAAAGTCAGGCATCCCGCCGCGAGGGGCCGTTGTGGAGATTAAGCAAGCTATTGCCCAGAGTCGCAGAGTGTGAACCCGTGAGTCGAGAAGGCACCGGAGCGAGAATTAATGAGTCCATGGAATTTTTGAGCCCAAGACCTGCCGAGGCGGGGAATTGAACCCTGGTCCAGGGCCGATCTCAGCTTCCGGGTCTGACGGCTCTAACCCCTGAGCGACACTTCTCCACAGTGCCACTATCTGACAACTGTGAGTGAACCTCTGATGCGCCACTGAGAACATTGAAATGATGAGCCACAGGGCTGTATGGGCCAGGAGGCAGGGTGGCTCTGGGAGCTGGGGATAGCTGTACTGGAGCGACATCAGTGTGGTCAGGTGTCAATGGTGTGTGTCTACGTTTCTTAGGGGTATGTGAGGGCACCCTGGACATGACAGGACTGGCAAGTGGTGCAGACTCCAATGAAACATCACCCACCAAAGGTGGAGCATCTGCTGCTGGGGCTCTGCTCTCTGGGGACGTGCTGGACCCTGCTTGTCGTTTGCTGTGTGCCTGCCTTCTTGACTCAGCATCATGTGTAATGGGGGATGCAACAACAGGGGACTCCTTCCTCAGCTTATGATGGGCCTGGATGGGAGTGGAGGTATGGGGGTACTCCGCAGCGGACACATCTGTTTTCCGTTCCTTCAACAACATCAGCCTCAGTGCAGCCAGGGGTGATGTATGCCTGTCCTTGATGGAGCTAGTGTCTATGGGAGAAGCCTTGTCCCTTGGATGTGCCTTGGCCGTAGGAGGAGTCTTGTCTCTGGACTTTCCCTGTTCCCTGGATGGTGCCCTGTTCCTGGCAGCAGACTTGTCCTTTGTAGTGTACCTGTCTGTAGAAGACACCTTGTCCCTGGGTGTGTCCCTGCTCTTGGGAGTGGCCCCTTCCTTAGTAGTGTCCCTGTCCTTGGGAGTGTCCCTGCTCTTTTGAGGTGCCTTTGCCTCAGTAGTGTCCTTGTCCCTGCTCTTGGGAGTAGCCCCTTCCTTGGTAGTGTCCCTGTCCTTGGGAGTGTCCCTGCTCTTTTGAGGTGCCATTGTCTTTGTACTGTCCTTGTCCCTGCCCTTAGGAGTGCCCCCTTCCTTAGTAGTGTCCCTGTCCTTGGGAGTGTCCCTGCTCTTTTGAGGTGCCTTTGTCTTTGTACTGTCCTTGTCCCTGCCATTGGGAGTGGCCCCTTCCTTAGTAGTGTCCCTGTCCTTGGGAGTGTCCCTGCTCTTTTGAGGTGCCTTTGTCTTTGTACTGTCCTTGTCCCTGCCCTTGGGAGTGGCCCCTTCCTTAGTAGTGTCCCAGTCCTTGGGAGTGCCCCTGCTCTTTTGAGGTGCCTTTGTCTTTGTACTGTCCTTGTCCCTGCCCTTGGGAGTGTCCCCTTCCTTAGTAGTGTCCTTGTCCAAGGAAGTGTCCATGGACTTAGGAGTATCCCTTGCCTTGGGAGTACCTTTTGTGTGGGATGCCTGTGTAGCATGTGAACGCATTTCCCCCAACACCACTTGTGGATCCTGTGTGGGAACTCCAGAGTATCTCACGTTGTCTTTGGTAACAGATTTTGCTGACCTAGGGGATGGTGTCTGTGCCCTCCGTGCCCTGACGTGCTGTTTGTTGCTGCTTCTAGTGCAATAACCTGTATAAGAGTCTGGGTCAGAATATTCACTCCCCCCTGAGACATCAAGTGGTGTAGATGGGGGAACAGAAGTAGCACCCTGTCCATGCGACTGTACAATGGCAGAAGACACAGTGTTTGCCAATGACTGAACTGTCCTGTGTAGACCAGCAACATCGCCATGCATCCCTTCCATGAATGCCACCACCTGCCCCAACTTCCTATCGTGGTCTTGGAATGCATTGATCATATTGGTCTGCCCCACACACAGCTGTCGCAGCAGATCAACAGCCTCAGCACAAAGTGCACTTTGGGTCACCGGGGCAACGGTGCCTGCACCGAACGCCACTCTGCTCCCCCTACTTCTGCGTGCACGAACAGTACATGGTGCAGTTGGTGGCAGTGTGGGCCCTGTGTGCTGTGTCCCGACCGAAGGTGTTGATTGCCCACTGCCAGTCTGTGACAACAGTGCTGACTCACCAACACTGTCGGAAGATGAGGACGATGGTGTCTCGACATGCGAGTCCTCAGGGACGGTCCTGTACCCCTCTCCCGGGCTGCCCTCTTCTGTGTCAGTCTGCGTGTGTGTGATGTCCGATCCAGATGCATTGCCACCACTCATCTCCGTCGTCTGTGGCTCAGTGCCCTCTGCCAAAGTTGAAATAGAGAGAAAAGAGGTGTAAGTCAGGGCCAACAACATGTACACTACTGCACTTACCACCTGTCCGGGTGCACTGTACAGCTGTTCGTAGTGGCTGAGCACACCGCCCACGAGAACATCTAGTTCCGCTGTGGTGAAGGGACGAGACCGGATCTCTCGCACTCTCTGCATTGGAAGGTCCTGGACTGTGGCACTACAGCAGCAGTCGTTGGTCATCTCAGCAGCAGCAGGTCGAGGTGATGGTCACAGGCAGCAGTGGGTGGTCAGCTCAGCAGCAGCAGGTAAAGATGATGGTCACAGGCAGCAGTCGGTGGTCAGCTCAGCAGCAGCAGGTCGAGGTGATGGTCACAGGCAGCAGTCGGTGGTCAGCTCAGCAGCAGCAGGTCGAGGTGATGGTCACAGGCAGCAGTGGGTTGTCAGCTCAGGAGCAGCAGGTCGAGGTGATGGTCACAGGCAGCAGTGGGTGGTCAGCTCAGCAGCAACAGGTCGAGGTGATGGTCACAGGCAGCAGTGGGTGGTCAGCTCAGCAGGAGCAGGTCGAGGTGATGGTCACAGGCAGCAGTGGGTGGTCAGCTCAGCAGCAGCAAGTCGAGGTGATGGTCACAGGCAGCAGTCGGTGGTCAGCTCAGCAGCAGCAGGTCGAGGTGATGGTCACAGGCAGCACTGGATCACAGCAGTGAATGAGTGATTATGTAAATCACACATATATAGGGCACTGAGCCGATGTCAGTGGCATACGTCCGCAGCAATTGGTTACCCCTGGATGCCTCTTTGTAAAAGGGCCAATGACTGGCCCTGGTGTTGCGGTGCACTGCTTCCGCTATTTTCGATTGGCCATACGCGGCCCGCGTACCCTCTTCCCATTGGCTGCATGTGCACGGACCGTCACGGTCACACATCGGCAACCGCATGTGCAAGCTTCTGGGACGGATGCTTCTTTTGCAACAATGTTCAATCAGTGGCACCACCATGGCGGTGCACGCATTCCGCGGGGGAGGTGCAGGCCAACACATCCTTGTGATGATGAAATTGGAAATGGCAGTTCATGACCCCCCTTACAGTCACATTGCATCATCCACCGTACACCGGCCAGCCCAGCCCGGTCCCCAACCGCCGTGCCAGGCCTGTCACCCACCGCCGGCCCAGCCCGGTCCACAACCGCCGTGCCAGGCCTGTCACCCACCGACGGGTGTACACTCGCCTGGCACGGCGTGGGTGACAGGTCTGGCACGGCGGTTGGGGACCGGGCTAGGCCGGCCGGTGTACGGTGGATGATGCAATGTGACTGTAAGGGGGGTTATGAACTGCCATTTCCAATTTTATCATCACAAGGAATGTTGGCCTGCACCTCCCCCGCGGAATGCGTGCACCGCCATGGTGGCGCCACTGATTGAACATCTGGCCTTGCGCAATAACATTGAACTGATCTTGGACCCTGAAGACCTACAAGTTCCTCGGCCTCCCATCCCACCCATGTCGACTGATGAGGATAGTGGTGAGGAGGAAGGTGTGGACCAGAGGCGTCAGCTCATTGATCGCTATTTCCCTTGAATGTGAGTAACTACCTCTTGTGCCGGTTGACAATGCTTTATGTATGTTTGCTGGTGGTGTGTGGATGTGGTGTTCATCAGCTGGCTTTTCTGGTATGTCATGTTTGCATGTGTGTGTGGTTATTTCTTTGGACATGCAAGTCTCCATGATGTGTGTCCTCTCATCCACTGATTTTGTGATGAGTGTGGTTTGTGGGATGTTGCACTGCAGTGTGTTGTGATGGGTGTGATTCAGTTTCCTGACGTGTGTTTGCTGTCTCTGATTTTCCCTAGGTCACTCCCACAGAGGCATGATTCTGTACGACATGGATCCCTGCACCTGGTAACGTCTGTTTCTGTGACAATCATGTGAATAAAACATGGAGGCAACACATCATTGAGTGTGTAAGTGAAATTTATTTGCAGGTTGTGCATTGGTGCTGGTGGATATTTACAAGTAAGTGTTGGGTGGGGGAGTGTGAGTTGAAGGTCATGGTAGATGAAAGGACCATGATGGCACCACGTTGGGTGATGTCCAGCTAGTCCAGCAGACCTGTGCCAATACTTGGCGTAGTGGGACAGGATAGTTTGCGGGTGGATGCCAGCCTCAGGCAGTGTTAGATTCATTGTCGGCCCCTCTTTGAGCGTGTAGATGGAGCATACCCACTGCTCTCACCTACTTCCAGCCTCGGACGGCCCCTCCGTTTTGGAGCCGGAACGGAGTCAGCTTGGGGGGCAGGTTGGTCAGGGGCCACATCCGTGTCCATGGGCACAGGTGGCGGTGGCGGTGGTGTTGCTGACCGTGGCGGCTGGGCACTTGGTTGAGGGCGGGGGTGATGCGGGCTAACCATTCCCTCCACAGTGATGTTTGCTGGCCCATGATGTCCACTATTTGGCCAATGCGGCTGTCAATGGACCGCAACAGATTGGTGTTTTCAACGGAGCCCTGGTGGGCACGATCAGCCTGTTCCTGCCCACGCTCATAGGAATCCTGGACTCTGGCTAGGGCTTCCAGTGAATCAGCGCCAGGATGGGGTGGGTGTCCTTCCCCAGCTCGCCGGTGAGAAGTACTCCTGCTTGGCTGATGTGGCCTCGGCTCTCTCCTTTCCCGTCCACTCTCCCTGCTTGGCTGGGATGTAGATGGCCCTGCATCGTGCAGTGGGTCAGGCAGGGTGGCACAGGCAGGAGTGGTGGTACTGGTGGTGGTGGAGGTGGTGGTGGTGGCTGTACGGCTCACTGTGGCAGGTGTTGCAGGAGTGAAACAAGCCACGGTTGTTGAGGCAGGGATTTCCAGTGAGCCAGATGGCCCTGGGAGTGTGCTTGGGCCCACTCTATCCTCCGCACCGGAGCTGGCTGTGGCATCGTCCCCAGAGAGTCCTGGATGTGAGTGAGGCGAGTGTTGCGGGCGGTTGCTGGTTTCACCAGTCGAATTGCGATCACCTAAGGAACAAGATTTTCATGATCAATACTGTGGACATGATATGCTTATTTTCCATACATTACATTTCACTGTCCTCTCACTCACCCCACACACCACCACCCTCCCTGTGGACATGGGGGCCTGTTGGGAGTTGTAGTAGTGACCTCTCGCACACCCCACCCACCACCACCCTCCCTGTGGACATGGGGGCCTGTTGGGAGTTGTAGTAGTGACCTCTCACACTCCACCCACCTCTCGACACACACCACCACCTCCCTCCCTGTGGACATGGGGGCCTGTTGGGAGTTGTAGTAGTGACCTCTCGCACACCCCACCCACCACCACCCTCCCTGTGGACATGGGGGCCTGTTGGGAGCTGTAGTAGTGACCTCTCACTCACCCCACCCACCTCTCACCCCACCCACCACCACCCTCCCTGTGGACATGGGGGCCTGTTGGGAGTTGCAGTAGTGACCTCTCGCACACCCCACCCACCACCACCCTCCCTGTGGACATAGGGGCCTGTTGGGAGCTGTAGTAGTGACCTCCCACTCACCCCACCCACCTCTCACTCCACCCACCACCACCCTCCCTGTGGACATGGGGGCCTGTTGGGACTTTAGTAGTGACCTCTCACTCACCCCACCCACCTCTTACCCCACCCACCACCCTCCCTGTGGACATGGGGGCCTATTGGGAATTGTAGTGCTGGTCTCTCACATCCCACCCACCACTCGACACACACTACCACCACCCTCCCTGTGGACATGGGGGCCTGTTGGGAGTTGTAGTAGTGACCTCTCACACACCCCACCCACCACCACCCTCCCTGTGGACATGGGGGCCTGTTGGGAGTTGTAGTAGTGACCTCTCGCACACCCCACCCACCACCACCCTCCCTGTGGACATGGGCGCCTGTTGGGAGCTGTAGTAGTGGCCTCTCACTCACCCCACCCACCTCTCACCCCACCCACCACCACCCTCCCTGTGGACATGGGGGCCTGTTGGGAGTTGTAGTAATGACCTCTCGCATACCCCACCCACCATCACCCTCCCTGTGGACATGGGGGACTGTTAGGAGCTGTAGTAGTGACCTCTCGCACACCCCACCCACCACCACCCTCCCTGTGGACATGGGGGCCTGTTGGGAGCTGTAGTAGTGACCTCTCACTCACCCCACCCACCTCTCACCCCACCCACCACCCTCCCTGTGGACATGGGGGCCTATTGGGAGTTGTAGTAGTGACCTCTCACACTCCACCCACCTCTCGACACACACCACTACCACCCTCCCTGTGGACATGGGGGCCTGTTGGGAGTTGCAGTAGTGACCTCTCGCACACCCCACCCACCACCACCCTCCCTGTGGACATGGGGGCCTGTTGGGAGCTGTAGTAGTGACTTCTCACTCACCCCACCCACCTCTCACCCCACCCACCACCACCCTCCCTGTGGACATGGGGGCCTGTTGGGAGCTGTAGTAGTGACCTCTCACTCACCCCACCCACCTCTCACCCCACCCACCACCACCCTGCCTGTGGACATGGGGGCCTGTTGGGAGTTGTAGTGCTGGTCTCTCACACCCCACCCACCTCTCAACACACACCACCACCACCCTCCCTGTGGACATGGGGGCCTGTTGGGAGTTGTAGTAGTGACCTCTCGCACACCCCACCCACCACCACCCTCCCTGTGGACATGGGGGCCTGTTGGGAGTCGTTCACATTTTTGTGAGAATGTGGCCCACATGCATGGGTTGGGGCCTGGGAGATGTGTCTTCTCAGTTGAGTGCGGCAGACCATGTCGGTGTGGTCGTGGTGCTTGGTTTGTACTTACCAGCCTCTTCTCCTTCGTCAATTCCTTCCAGGCTCTCTGGGTGCAGTATGCCCAGCACCTTTTCCTCCCAATCAGTATACGGTATGGGCTCCGGGGGTGTGCCGCCGCCAGTGTACTGTGCTCGCAGATGGTTTTTGGCAAGGATGCCTTTGACCCTGGTTTTTAGGTCATGCCACCGCCTCTGGATCTCGTGCTTTGTCCTTGGCACGGTCCCTGACGCATTCACCCGACTTACTATCCTGTCCCACATGTGGTTTTTGGTAGCCACGGTGGTCTGCTGGACTAGTGTGCCGAAGATGTGGGGTTCAACACGGATGATTTCATCCACCATGACCTTCAACTCTGTCTCAGTGAATTTAGGGTTTTTCTTAGGTGCCATGGTGTGTGGTGATCAAGGTGTGGGTTGAGTGGGTTGGGAGGTGCAGGTGTGTGGTGTGTAGGAATGGTGTGGTGGGTGTTTGTGTGGTGTGTGTGGTTGTGTGGTGGTTGTATGTGTGCAATTTGTGTCTGCTGCCCGTCGTATTGGGCCTCTTGCTAGCAGCTATGCTGTGATGCAAAGGATTGTGGTAGTGGGTGGGAGTCATTTTATACTCTGTGTCGTGGTTGTGTCCCAATGGTTGTTCCCAGTCAGGTGCTAGGTGGGTGTGTTGACTTGTGTGGATTAGTAGGTGCTTGGGGGGGTGTCATTGTGGCTTGTGATTGGTGTAGGTGTTTCAGGTGGCTGGTTGTCCTGTTTCGTGTGTTTTGTATTTACTTCCGTCAGACATTTTGTCGTTGGTTTGACGGTAGGGATGTTGTTCGTGTTGGCCTTCCGCTGGGATGCACCGTTTCTCGTTGCATTGTTTCCGCAGCGGCCGTGGATTGAGGTGAGTTCCGGGGAACAGGCGGCATTATCCTAATCGCGGCCACGGAGCCTCCGCAGGTATTGCGGTGGCAGTGGCTGTTCCCGCGGTCATGTACGTCCGCGGCGGTCGGTGTTTCTTGGGTGCCGTCCGCTTGCGGCGGTCTCAGGTGTACTCCGTTCGCCGCGGACGGAGTTTGATGTGGTCCGTCCGCTGCGGTCGGAGTTTTGTTCCATTTTTATCCTAATCGCTACGGAGGTTTATCCGCGGAGCGGTCCGGAGTATCTTGGCCGCTTCCTTGGCGGACGGAACCCATTTCCGTCCGCGATCCTAATTGGCTCCTAAATCTGTAAGATTGAATTTGCAAAGCACGTCAAGTTCCTGATCTGGAATCTTTTAAACATTCCGAATAAGACTACGGCACGCCGTGTGAAACCTGATAATCTTCCTTATAAATCATGGTATGTCCCTCGCAGGAAACCACAACTCCCTGGGCATCAATCAAAGTAATATAACAGCTGTGACATTAGCATTCTGAGCAGCAGCAAAAAAATCTGAATCTATAATTTATATGAAGCCAGTGGGGGGCAAATAACATTACTTGGGGCAGGATTAACAAAGTATGTTTTTCTTATTACTCAACACACATGCAGATTGAGTCTGCATACATCTCTTTACTGTGCTGGCAAACAACAGAGGATTCAGAGTTCATGCCGAGTTTAAGAAACATCCCGGTGATGGAAACACTTCCTGTCTGCTAATAAGATCATGCGTTTGTGCCTCAGACTCGCAATTATGTAAATGAGAGCCATGAATCCCCACAAGGGATGATCCAACCCTTCTATGTGATGGGATAGAGTGAAGGACCCCGTCTTGGTCAAGAACTGGACAACCTCACGAGATGTCAGACCGCTGCATGGTGAAGTCTCAGCATGCAGGGACCCTCGGTGAAACAGAGGGACCCTCGGTGTCAGCAGAAGTACCTCCTCTACCAATCTATTGGGATTCTCATATTTTATAACTGAAAGCAGCCTTGTGATGTAAGCTTGGATTAGTGATGTTGTGGATATGTAGATAGCCCTGTCGCCCATTGGATGATGATAGTGATGATATTTGTACGCAGTAAGGAACAAGACCTTGCACATGACGTTCAGGGCATTGTGATAATGTTGTGTGAAGCTATATGTAAAACAAGTTTAGTTTCATGGAACCTAATCCAACATTGTCGTGCATGCACATGTATGCAAAAGGTCACAGCTTGGAAATGTTATCTGTGAGGAAAATGTAAGAAATAAGCTGCTTCGCTACATGGGCTTAACCCAGCAGATAGCTGGAAAAAACATTAAAAAATGATTTTTTAAAAGCATCTAAAAGTGGGTTTCTTAATAAAATATGTAAAAGTTTTATAAGTCAGTATATTATTTGAGATCCCAAGCACTCAGAAAGCCATGGTGCCTGGAAAAAGCAGTTTTGGTGCATTTTGTTTAAAAAGAGACCAAATTGTCCCACATGGTAAAAGATCAGTTGTTAATGTGTTCCGAGTGGTAGGTGCAACATTGTTGTTGCCCACATCTGCAGATATTCCCAGAGGTGCACCTCGTAGCGTATTTATGGAGCAAAAGTGATTCCATTCAGTTCCCACAACCGTCACCATTTCCCGCAAGTTGTCTGCAGAACCGTTGTTCACATCACTAGGAGCTGAAACATCCCAGGGTAGCTCTCAGAATGTGTTCAACATCAATGGAATACGCTGGGGACAACAATACGTATGGGACTTTAAGGAGTCCATCAGTGCATCAATGTCTGGTGGCACAACCAATTCTGATCCAAGACATATATCCACATCGCATTTGTGGCTGCAAAGCAGGCAGCGGAAGACAGGTTGAATGCAGTCAAGCTAGATCAGCCTGAACGACAAGAACAAGTGCTCATTTATTTCTTGAAGCTGAGGTGTGACGAAGCAGTGTATTCTCCATTCTGAGTTGAAGTGGGACATCCACTGTGGAGCAGATAGAATAAAATCAGTATTTCCGTCACAAGTAGCAGGGCAAGTGGGAGATCTCTAAAAACACTTCCCAACACAGAGTGTATGAAAGATGGTATAGCTCTGAATTTCATCCGAAAGGTGCTAACAAAACCAGAGCAGATACAAAATGTGAACTATCCCTTTCACATCAGACATGTTAAAGATATGATAGCCCAGCTCCCCAAAATGCAGCAGGAAGTTAGTGTGGAGTAATGTCTGTATCTTCAACGAGGTCCTAGCAACCTGGAGCTCAAAGGTCTCTTTGGCTGAAGTTAAGGCCACATCCTTCTGTAAAAGCATGGCTTTCTGTTTGCTTAGAGAGTAAAATGTTATGTTGGAAACATTTATCAAAGGCCATAGTGCTGCCTCCCTAACTGTGGGGCAGGTGCAAACTTTATTTTACAATGCACGAGAAATGGCTTGCAATGATGCAAAGAACCTTAACCAACCATGGCATATGAAGTCAATGACGCTTCACTGTGGTACTCTGCACAAGTTCTAGATTCTTTCCGTAAAGGGAAATTTTCTCTGGACTGCTTTATTTCAGACCACTTCAGTACCTCAGACGGCATCTGCGCCTAGTTCAGTGCATATACTGCAGAATCTGTCCCAGAGAATCACACTCTTCAGGTGCACCAGTAGTGACATGGAAAGCAATGACAGTGGCCAGAGTTAGCAAATTGTGTACTGTCTGTTTTGGTGTTGCCCGTCTCAAGTGCTAATTCTGAGAGGGCCTTTTCACAGAAAAGGTTTTTATGAGAAGGAAATAGTGAGTGCGCTTGACCAAAGACTCACTAAAGAAGTATTGTATGGTGCACTACAATAAGTTTGATTTGTAAAAATGTATTTGGACCTCATGCACACTGTATGTCCACTGTCTATATACCATGCACTATCAATGCAAAAAGCAAGCACTAATAAAGGCAAAACATTCCATCAACACTGGAAAACACTGTTTCTGTTTTTAATGGCACAAAAAAGTGTCACCGCTGATAACCACTGTATTTTTAAGTTATTGGAATCACTGGAAAATACTGAAAACCCCACCAGAATTTACCAAAAATAGAAACTGAAAACAAGAAAGCCTATAGATGTGTTGTAGGTTGAACCAACATTTCATAGGTATTTTTCTAAAGTTTTATAGCTGTGAATCTTTCCCTATACGAAGATTTAAGAGTTAGGAATGTTTTACATCATGTGAACAATATTTGTCTTCTGAGTGGGAAAGGCAAACAAAACACATTACACATATTGTTTATTCAATATTAAAATGCTAGAGACTAACAAATCATGAGGTGATATTTACCAAGATCCATGTTTATTTGTTAACTGATGCATTCCTTTTATCGCATGAATCTTCAAGCTTTGCAAGAAAGATCTTTTGGCCTGATTTAGAGTTTGGCAGATTCAATACTTTATCACAATTGTACAACATACTTGTAATAAGGCTGTCAGAACCCCATGTTTAGAGGGCCACTGGGCATAGGAGCTACTGGGCCTTACTGTGGTAGTTGAGGCCTTGCACTCCTGATGTCATGGGCTCCGCCCTCCTATGGCCTCTGAGCAACTGGGCCAAGTACTCCTTCAGCACTTGAGTCTCAGTGATAGCAGGGGTCGAGTAGTCTAAGTCTTTTCAGGCAGCTTAGAGGCAGGGGCTGTAAGGTTTACATGGATACACAACTCAAAACATGCTCCACAACCTCAATAAATGATTGTCCAGTTAGACACTTCTTTTATGAAAAAGATAGTATTTATATTTGTGAAATAATATACACAGTCTTTTTAAGGCCAGCCTTCTAGCATTGTCTGGGTAAGATCCTGAGTCTGACTTCCTTGTCTAAGGATTGTGGTTATTCTCCATTTACATGAGGCAACATTCATGCTAGGCCACGCTAATAAATATCAATATTAGAAGTTTATCATTGACTTTTAAAAAATAGGACTGGGCGGAACTCGCAGGGTTTCACTCTGCGGAATTCCGCTGAGTTACCGTAAAACTCAGCCGAATTCCATGGAGTTCAGCGAGCAGGCAGAGTTACACTTTACTATTTTTTGCAACCCCAGATTTCGCACCGCCTGGCTTTACTTGCTTCAGAGGAGCTCCCTGTGTAACGGTTCAGTGATGAACTGAGGGGCTGTACCTCCTACGTGTCGACTGAAAAGCATGAACAGTGGTGGTCCACACCCTCAAATTTTTTCAATTTCCATGGACAAGGAATCTTTTGAGAATGTTTGCAGGAAGTTTGTGGTTATTTGGGATTGTAAGCAACTGGCCACAGCCCGACCAATCGGGGAAGAAAATCAAAGGCGGTTCATAGCAAAACGGATTTCCAATCCTGAAATCCTAATGTAACATGCATTTTGTCTGCATTATGAACACCCAATATGGCTATGTTACTGCAAACACAGTTTGCTGGAAACTAAATTTGTAAGATTGAATTTGCAAAGCACGTCAAGTTCCTGTTCTGGTATCTTTTAACAATTCCGAATAAGACTACGGCACGCCGCTTGAAACCTGATAATCTTCCTTATATATCATGGTATGTCCCTCACAGGAAAACACAACTCCCTGAGCATCAATCAAGGTGATATAACAGCTGCAACATTAGGATTCTGAGCGGCAGCAAAAAAATCTAAATCTATAATTTATATGAAGCCAGTGGGAGGCAAATAATGTTACTTGGAGCGGAATTAACAAAGTATGTTTTTCTTATTACTCGACACGCATTCAGATTGAGTCTGCATACATCTCTTTACTGTGCTGGCACAAAACAGAGGATTCAGCGTTCATGCCGAGGTTAAGAAACATCCCGGTGATGGAAGCACTTCCTGTCTGCTAATAAAATAACGCGTTTGTGCGTCAGACTCCCAATTATGCAAATGAGAGAAATGTAATGCAAACTTGACCAAGCCATGGACGAAAAGAATCGATTCCCAAAGAACAAGGCGTCTAGTTTATCAAGCGATTTTGTATTTTCCCTCGTAGAGCCTATGTCTTCACACAATAACCACTCCACGCTGTTGTTTTAGCGTAAAAGGCCATTTATTAGGACAGGGTTGACAACCAGTTCACCATAATACAAATAAACAGTTAACAATCCCCATCCTCATCTCTTCCGACTATCATCCACTCTCGTACTCCAATTACTCAACTCCCAATTCACACCACGACCTCTTCACTTATATCATTCACTTCCACCCTTCTCATTCAACCTCCTCCATCATCTCCCGCCATTGCACTCCTGCCTGCCACAACCCCATCCTGCACCTGTATCCCCCTCCCCGGAAGGGTGATTATGCCCATCATGGACTCCACACCCCTTCCAAGTACTGCCAAAACCCCCCCTTCAACCTGTCCTAAACTGGCACGCTTATAACCAAATTAAAACGCCCCCATCCCCACTCCTAAACTGTAGGGTGGGATGGTGGTCAAACTTTTCCTGACCTAAAACCCTCAGGCACTGGGAACAGGAAGAGGAAGGACTTCCTCTACTGTCCCCTTTTAAACGCTAGCCCTAACCCCCACCCCCTAACCCACCCCCTACTCTACCTCACACCCTGTCCTCTCCTATTGTGCGAACACCCCAGGGGAAGACTGGTCTGCCGACCTCACTTCCCCTGGGGGCCACATCGCGCAATAACCACTCCACGCTGTTGTTTTAGCGTAAAAGGCCATTTATTAGGAAAGGGTTGACAACCAGTTCAACATAATACAAATAAACAGCTAACAATCCCCAACCTCATCTCTTCCAACCATCATCCACTCTCGTACTCCAATTACTCAACTCCCAATTCACACCACGACCTCTTCACTTATATCATTTAATTCCATCCTTCTCATTCAACCTCCTCCATCATCTCCCACCATCGCACTTCTGCCTGCCACACCCCCATCCTGCACCTGTATCCCCCTCTCCGGGAAGGGTGATTATGCCTGTCATGGACTCCCCACCCCTCCCAAGTACTGCCAACCAGGGAACCCCCAGAAGGCAGTTACCTGCCCCACCCCAAACCAGTGCACCTTTCGTTCTCAATCACGCCGGCACCAGATAGACTCGTTCCACAACAGACTGATAGTATCCCGCATTTCCATCAAATAATATGCGTTTCCCATGTACGAAAGGTGCACTCCGTCATCTCGAAAAAAGGGGCTCCTCCAGCCGGAGTCCCACGTGAGCAATCACTTTGATCCCATGTTCTGCACAAAAGGTTTCATAGCCCTATTCAACTTGCGCCGCGCCCTTTCAATGGCTGCCGGCTTCAATGCCCCTCTCCATATACGTTGTGGCACAAACTCAGTCCAAACAACACAAGCCCCAGCCAGATTGCGCCTTATGGCCTCCAAGTACCATTGCATCAAATGTAACAATGCCACTCCCGACTGCTTGACCAAGTCATTTTCCCCCAAGTGCATAACTAGCATGTCCGGGCAGCCCAGCTGAGCCATCTTCTTCGTCAACCAGGGCAGTAAGGCGCCCCAACGCATACCGCTCTTACCCCACCACTGGACCTCATGATGGCTGCTCCTCAGTCCCAGGCTACGGCCGTATATCTGTCTGTCCGCATACTTTGAGGCCCAGTGAACAAAGGAGTGACCAACAATCCCCGGCACCCGAACGCAACCTACGAAGAAAAAGAGATTAGCACCACCGCAAAAACCATAACAGCGCACAAACTGCAGCCCTATCTACCCCTTAGAAACAGCCTCCCCCCTTGTACCATATTTGCGCACATAGCGTTCACAGCATAGAGACCGCCAGCGCCCGATCCTCCTAATAGCCTCCCAGGACCAACCCAACCTAGCCACTGCCGTGGCTGCACCTATCTGGAATGAATGCGTCCCGTACCTAGATGGATCCTCGCCTAAGCGTCGCAGCACCATACGCAACACCGCCAACAGCTGGAAGGAAGACACCCGCTTCTGAGGGGGATGCCAAAATATCTCTCCCACCATCCGCTGCACCCTGCTGCAAAACACCCTCCACTCGCGCACTGGGCACACCTTCACACAACCACTCTCGCCCAGCCATACCCATTTGCCACGTCCGCCTTGGTCTGTCTTAGAACGACCCAACCAAATTCCCAACCGTGACCCATCCAACCGCACATCCTCGAGCATTGAATCAGGTGCACCCTTTGTTCCAATCAACTCTGACACCTGAAGCGCCCCGAAAAACATCCAGATCATGCACAAACGAAATAACGTCACTTCGTGGTCATCATAACAACAATGAGGCAACTCCGCCACCAGGCCCCGTAACAACTCAAATGTAATGGCCTCCCACGGCGCCTCCCTCCAACCTCCCCCTCAACCGTCCCCAACCTTTTAACATTCTGCTCAGTAAAGCAGACCTAGCCGGATCAAAACCCAAATACACCATGCTGTATATAGAAATCCCTGACTGTTTGCCCAAAATCGTTGTTTGAGACTATCCCTTATCCATGCAATGCAACACTAAACGAACCACACCCTGCTCACAGTCGCTCTCGGGCATACGCCATGCACTCCTGGTCCAACCTAGAAACGCACCAAATTTAAACCATGCCAAACGGTAGGAGCGCTTCGTGGATTTAGCTATAGATCTTTCAACCAGCCCCACTGCTCTCACTTCCCCCATGCCCAGATACCCTCCGGCACCTTGGTCTTGCAAGCCTCCTCTCCCGGCGCAAGCCTCCTGAAACGCTGCCACTGCGAACGAGACAACGTGTCCGCAATTTTATTGCTTGCACACGGGTCATGTTGCGTGCAAAACAGCACATTGAAACGCAAACAGAGCAGCATAAAGCTTTGCAGCAAGCTCAACACCCGCAGATCCCTCGCCTTCTGGTTGTTCACCAAATCCACCACTGTCCTGTTATCCACATGAAATAGCACCGACCTGTTCTGAAACTCTGTCCGCCAAACCTGTAATGCCACCATCAAGGGAAAGAACTCCAGAAAAGCAATGCTTCGGCCCAGGCCACAACGTCAACCGGTGTAGGGGCCCTTTGGCCCAGCCTGTCCTCCGCCTTTTGTAACCCTCCACTGCTCCGAGGGTGTGGCCAGCGTAAAGCACTGCGTAACCGGATATCTTCCCCCACATTTGGAACACTTGTGCCTAAATTTGCAAGGGTGTTGCGTGCAGAAACCTTTATTAAAGTTCCAACATGCCCCAGTGGTCGCTCCCCCAGGCTTGGGTTAGTGACCAGTGGTCCCTGTGTAAGTGCCCTGACTCCCTGATCATGAGGAAGATCCTTGCCACCCGCCTTGGACTGGGCGGGACGCGACTGAAAAGACCGGTAGGCGACAGGAAGGCCACTGGCCGTGTGCATAGATGCCTCCTCCTGTGTAGATGACATCCACTGAACCCAAAGCTCCTGATCAATGTCTCCCCTTGCCTTATCCGGGTGAAGACTAATCCTGGCCCTAAACTCCTCATCATAGCTGAGCCAGGCAAATCCCCCGAAATGCAACTGCACCTTTCTGATTACATCCATGTATTTGAAAAGAGCAATTGCCCTGTCCCCGTGCTTCTCACAATAGATACTGGGGTAGATCAAAAAAGCTGACGTCCAATTTTCCATCGTTATAGGCACCCTGGGCCGTCTCGTCAACTCCCATTCCTCCTCCTTGGACCCTTCCTTTGCCTGAGTCTCCCTATGCAACAATTTGAACACGTCTACGTATTCATGCTTCCATATCCTCGCTCTCGTCTTGTCCGACAAATGAGACCCAAGCGGCATCGCCAAGCCCATATATGGCAACTTTCCGGTGCTTGTCACCCCGTCTACCTTCCCACCCTGGTCCTCAGGTTTATAAGTCTGTACACTGGCTACCACCACCTGCGGTTCCTTTTCCACTACAGCCCCCTTCGAAACCCCTTGCACCCCGCGTCCCTGACAGACCCATCCCCACCCCCACCGACTGGCAGGCCCTCTTGCGTCCCTCTTTTGAACCATTGTCCCACTCATCCCACCAAGCTCTCTCACCTGAAAGTTTCGTGGGCACCTCCCGATCCTTTCGCCTGGCATCCATCGCCTTCAGTCCCACCTGCGAGGCCCGGCTGGTTCTGGCCTGTGTCCCCTGTAACACACCAATTTTCTCTGTTGCCGCCGCACTCTTTCCCCAATATCCGTCATCACGCAACTCACCCTCTTCCAACTCATCCTCACCCTCATCATAGTCCAGCTGTTCCTCATCCACAACCGCTCTCCGCACCTCACTCACCACTCTCTTCGCACCTTTCCCTTTCACCCCGGGCACAAACTCACAGTCCTGAACAGCTGCTGCCCGATCCTTTGGTGGAGGGCAGGCCGCCGCTGACCCCCCTGCTGCTTTGAACTGGCATTTGGAGGCTGTTTTACGCCCTGCCGGCCAACCCTTGCCTCTGCCAGCTTCCATCGCGGGCTTGCACGCCCCCTTCCAGACCGTCTGCGCCTGAGGGGCCCCAGTGCCTTCAGGTCTCTGTGCCGCCAAAGCAGTCCCTGGCCCCCCTACCCAGACCCACTCGCCACTGGACCCTGCGGCCCCCCTACTCGGGGCTCCACCTACCCCACCCCAACCTGCCTCCCTGGCAGCACACAAAGCCTGCCACCTTTGCTCCGTCTTCTCTAAAATACGACGCTGGTCGCGGACCCTCTCTTCCTGTGACATGCGCTCCCACCGCTCAGCCCAGGAGTACTGGCCTGACAAGTCAAAAACTGGCCCATCCCCCCGGGGAGGGGCCAGGGGGCCCCCACCAGAGACCTCTTGACCGGAGGTGCATTGTGGGCTTTCAGGGGCCCTTTACCTTTGGATCCTTGGGGCTTGACTACCCCCTTCCTCCCACATGACAGGTCCACAGGCTGTTCTTCCGGGGCCCCCCCTTCTCCCTCACCTGAACCCCCATCCAGTAGGACCAAAACAAAATTGTCACCTGCCGGCTCCTCCGTGGTGCTCTTCCCCTCCCCCCGCTGCCTCGCTGGAGTCCCCCGACATATCCCCAGAAAATCCTCTGCCAGCACCTCGACCTGTAGGTCCCGTCATGCTGCATCTTCCCCCGGGCCCCCCGCCAACGCCTTAACGCTCCGGGCTGCCCCGCCCCCCTGCCTTCCTTCTCCGGCTGCTCCGTGGCAGCCGGCTCACTATGGGGGCTCGCGGGCAGGCTCATACGCCTTCCGCCGTATTTTGCTGCCTCCTGCTGCCTTCTGCCCCGTCCCTGCCTGGACCCACTTAATTTAGACGGTGGCGGCTCGTCTTTGCAGGCCACCACTCCCACGGAGGCAAAGCGAGGCGACCGGGTCATCCCGACCCACGCCTGCTCCAACACGCCGGGCTGAAGGAGGTCAGACCTCTCAGCCCGCCCCAGCATCAGAAGCGCGGCACGAACCGCCGCCGCGTCCGGCACTGCCGTGAGTCACCTCCACACCCGCTACCACCTACCTGCCAGAGAGGCCTTTCCCCCTCCGACGCCTGCCAAAGGAGAAGCCCGACACACCGGGGCACCGGAGTATCCACGACTGCTCCCCGCCAATCCAGGTAAACTTCATCTAACATACCACTAGGCCTACGCTACCCTCCCTGAAATAGGCAAAACTACCCTAACGACTCCTCAAACTTTTCCTGACCTAAAACTCTCAGGCACTGGGAACAGGAAGAGGAAGGACTTCCTCTCCTGTCCCCTTTTAAACGCTAGCCCTGACCCCCACCCCCTACTCTACCTCACACCCTGTCCTCTCCTATCGCGCGAACACCCCAGGGGAAGACTGGTCTGCGGACCACACTTCCCCTGGGGGCTGCATAGGGCACTTCAATGATCCCAACTGCTGAAATACTGCTGGGGGCTCTACCCCCAGGGCTCACACAGAACAGAAATCGGCGTCAATGTCGTCCATCGGAGACTGTGTCATAATGGATCCCAACATGTACACACACTGGCCCACTCACAAACTGTGTACTCTAGCTATAGCTAACAGCACACACACCCACGAGCCTGCATACGATGTGTCTCTGCATATACATACACACTGTGTCTCAGCATTTGCAGTACCCTCTAGCACAGATATAAAGAGATACACTGCGTCATACATTGTGCCCTACCTCTCGGCTTCAGTTGGGATCTGTTGTCCCGATTCACCTGGTAGTTTCCCAGGATGCAATTTAGCAGTACCACCACTGACTAAAACACCAAAGTGGAACCAAGCCCAGGGCCTCTCCTCACAGTGCTCTGGTTTCCGGAACAAAAACATTACAGATGGTGCCAGGACAGCACAGCACCCTGACAGAAAACATGCTCAACTAGCTCTAACAAAATTGTCGTGAAGCCTCGCCTACAAAAGGACTGGGAGGTTATCAAACCAAAGAATTCCCTACATCACTAAACTCCATTTTAGGATGACCCAGCAGGGTGAGTGGTGAGCGCTCTGGTAAACTCTGCTCTGCTGGAGTTTTTTTCAATATACGTGCTCTAAATGGAGCATGGAGTGGGGGAAACTCTGCGAACTCCACTGGCGGAGCAGAGTTTATCGCCCACCATGATTAAAAAGTTCAAGTATCTCAGGTTTGTAGCACTTCAGACCGAGCAGTCTCTGCCAAGGGCCCGGTAATTGTCACTGGAGTAGCAGCAAGAAAGGTCTAGGCACACAGCAGCAGCCTAGGGTTAAACATAGTTCCCGATTCTACAGTCAAGGCGGCAGGCATTCACCGCACTACAGTTGTGTGATAACTCTTCCTGAATCCAGCAGGTGGTCTCAGGTGCTTTTGGGTTTAGATGGTTGGTTTGAATCTCTGCTTCCATGGGTCACAGCCTGCTAAACTTCACTGTTGTATGCTGCTCTCTCTTCACTGTGTCCCCCACCTGGCATACGGGGGCTGCGAACAGCGGCCCATTGAGTGACTGCCCCTGCGGCTCACGCCACTGCCAAGGGTCAGGGTCTCTTCTTGTCAATGCAATGCACTATGTGGACAGTCTTCAGACTTCGCCACAGGCCCCAGCGGGCAAACAGTGTCGCGAACAGTAGCACCTCAGGTGCCAGCCTTTTTGGATCACAATACTGCACAGGGTGATGAACCTTTTCTTTCACAGCGTCGTACAAAGACACTGACCCTTAATCTTCACCTCGGCTCACACCTGGCAAATGAGAGTCACAAACAACTGCATACAGAGGAGGGGCGTAAGTAGCAAGGCGGTCCCAGCGTAGACCAGAATCCCGCACTCTGCTTCAGAGATCCACTTGACTGGATCCCCACTAGACCTGTCTCACTCTAGGAACTCTCTTCCTCTCGGGGTCCTCTGTTCTTGGCAGGCAGAAGCCAGAGCGCCAGGATCCAAGGTGAGTGGTTTTAATACTCCTGGGTGATGTCTCCTCAATCAGGAGAGACACTAGCAGACCTTTAGAACCCAGTCTTGGTCACAAAAAGCAAAAGTTGTGCTGTGCTTCTACACACTGATGTAAAGTTAGTGTTCGACAATCTTGGGAGACTTAAGCTCCCCTTTTTACAAACCATTTCCAGCCACAGATGTGATTTCGTGTCTCAGTCTTTGAAGTTTGTGTTGTGGGGTTGCCCACATTAAAGTAACCACTGCTCTCTCCTGTTCTTTGTCCAGGAAGCAGTGTTTCAAAGCAAGAGCAAATCCACTTGTCGTGTAGTTCCTATCAATCTGTAGGACCTGCACATTATTTGGACAGCATAAACTATGGGATTGGTGTCAAGACTGATTCCAGACACCCCACAAGATATGTTGGATTATTTGCCAGCTAGCTCACAGTGCCACTGTAAGCCCTCTAACCTACCAGGAAGCAAATGGGCTCTGGCAACCACATAACATGACAACCCAGATTCCTCAGGAATCATACAAACAGTACAAAACCTTTTGCTCAGTCACTCTTGGTCACTTGTTCTCAGAGAAATATACAAAGAAGACTCAGTGGGACATTTTCAATAATATATATTGAGCCAAATTTATTGCATAAAATATGTGTGCTGCAATGCAGAAAAACATGATTACAGGCACCAACAGCGTAAATAGTAGATATAGTTCTACCATGGTGCTAAACAGTTGAATATGTAGCCATATAAACAAGGCAGTAATCTAGAGTACTTCTATGCGAACCCTAGTTTAAATGCACGTGGAGTGTATGTAGGTGTGGAACCATGAATCCCCCCAAGGGACAATCCAACCCTATTATGTGATGAGATAGAGTGAAGGACCCTGTCTTGGTCAAGAACTGGACACCCCTCACGAGATGTCAGACCTCTGCATGGTGAAGTCTCAGCATGCAGGGACCCTCGATGACACAGAGGGACCCACGATGTCAGCGGAAGTACCTCCTCTACCAATCTATTGGGATGCTCATCTTTCATAACTGAAAGCAGCCTTGTGATGTAGGCATATATTAGTGATGTTGTTGATATGTAGATAGCCCTGTTGCCCATTGGATGAAGATAGTGATGATATTTGTACGCAGTAAGGAACAAGACCTTGCACATGACGTCCAGGGCATTGTGATAATGATGCGTGAAGCTAGATGTAAAACAAGTTTAGTTTCATAGAAACTAATCCAACATTGTCGTGCATGCACATGTATGCAAAAGGTCACAGCTTGGAAATGTTATCTGTGAGGACAATGTAAGAAATAAGCTGCTTCGCTACATGGGCTTAACCAGGAAATATAACACCCACTCCTCACACTAAGGGTCGATATCTAAAAAGCTATCTAAAAATTCAGCAGATAGTTGAAAAACATTAAAAAATGATTCTTTAAAAGCATCTAAAAGTGGGCTTTTTAATAAAAATATGTAAAAGTTGTATAAGTCAGTATATTATTTGAGATCCCAAGCACTCAGAAAGCGATGGTGCTTAGAAAAAGCAGTTTTGCTGCATTTTGTTTAAAAAGAGACCAAATTGTCCCACATGGTACAAAATCAGCTGTTTATGTGTTCCAAGTGGTAGATGCAACATTGTTGTTGCCCACATCTGCAGAAATTCCCAGAGGTGCACCTCGTACCATATTTATGGAGCAAAAGTGATTTCATCCAGTTCCCACAGCAGCCACCATTTCCCACAAGTTGTCTGCAGAACCATTGTTCACATCACTAGGAACTGAAACATCCCAGGATGGCTCTCAGAATGTGTTCAACATCAATGGAATACGCTGGGGACAACAATATGCATGGGCCATTAAGGGGTCCATCAGTACATCAATGTCTGGTGGCACAACCAATTCTGATCCAAGATATATAACCAAATCGCATTTGTGGCTGCAAAGCAGGCAGCGGAGGATAGGTTGATTGCAGTCAAGCTAGATCAGCCTGAACGACAAGAACAAATGCTCATTTAGTTCTTGAAGCTGAGGTGTGACGAAGCAGTGTATTCTCCATTCTGAGTTGAACTGGGACATCCATTGTGGAGAAGATAGAATAAAATCAGTATTTCCGCCACAAGTAGCAGGACAAGTGGGAGAACTCTAAAAACACTTCCCAACACAGAGTGTATGAAAGATGGTATAGCTCTGAATTTCATCTGAAAGGTGCTAACAAAACCAGAGCAGATACATTAAAAAAAATTGAACTATCCCTTTCACATCAGACATGTTAAAGATATGATAGCCCAGCTCCCCAAAATGCAGCAGGAAGTTAGTGTGGAGCAGTGTCTGTATCTTCAACAAGGTTTTTGCAACCTGGATCTCAAAGGTCTCTTTGTCTGAAGTTAAGGCCACATCCTTCTGTAAAAGCATGGCTTTCAGTTTGCTTAGATTAAAATGTTATGTTGGAAACATTTATCGAAGGCCATAGTGCTGTCTCCCTAACTGTGGGGGCAGGTGGAAACAGTACTTGTGTACAGCAAGTGACTATGGAATTATCTGTCACTAGATAAGCGATGCTCGGTTTCATTCCGCAGTAACCTCGATCATTCAGCATTAAATAGCTCCCATTTGAGAGCAGCGTGGACATAGGATGAATCACGGCAGCTGGGGAACTTTTCAGGTAACAAGACAAGTTTGCCATTTAAGCATTGCATGCTCGATAAAGAGAAATGTTCTTGCAAACCAATGAACCAATTAAGGCGTCTTCACATTCGGAACAAACTTCTGTGTCCCCATTCCTGCATCTAAACCTTAATTGTAATTGCCCAAAACATGTGCAAATATCCTTCCCCTAGCACTTCAAATCTGCCTACTTGTTGGTAATTGAGACAATATTGGAATTGAAAGGTTGTGACCGGTAGGGTGATGTAAACATAGATTATCCAGTCAGTGGATGTGTCTCAGCCACAGTAAAAGTAAGAGAGCTTATTTTTCAATGTGCAACTCATCTGTACGCGCCATTGTCAACTTTCTATCTGTTAGATCGTAAGCTGAAAATAGATTTGTACTGTTGATGTAACATCATGACCTATGATCATAACATAATGTCTGTAACGTCCAGCTCAATAAAACTGTTGACCGTAATTGTGACTGTCCATGTTGCAATAAAGACATGTCTTGTTGTAATATGTAATGTCAGAAGACTCCATGTTGCCCAGTGAATTAATTCTGGACAATAAATGATCATGCAATTGTCAACTACAGCCAAAGCCTTTTCTAAATTAACCCTATCAATCTCACACAATCTCTCAGCGACCTCCTGTTGAGAAATCTTCCACAGCTCATTGTATATTTTGTACAAAAGCACTTTTTATTATAACATTTGTTTATTGAATTTTGACAGGATACACTGCGATTTACTCAGAACCTTTTACAATATCATTTACATACTTTACATTCATGGGTGCATGTCCCCTTCCTCCGCCAGTCTTTTGCCTCCTTGCCTTTATGCCCTGAAGTCATGGGGGATCGTCCATCCGGTCCGTCCTCTGCTGCATTTTTCCACCCATGTTCACACACAAGTCCCCTCAGTAAGTATTCAACATGTTCCAGATATGTTCCCACTTCCTGGGGCACCCCTGCTTTTGTACACTGTTTTTTTCTGCTATCATACACCAATCAAGGTTCCTCACCCATTCCCACAAATTTGGTGTTTCCGGCGCCCCCTAGTTTTTAGCCATGTTGCCCTTTGCGATCAGGTAGAGTATTCCCCGCTACCCATTTTGATCAGACTGCTGCATGAGTAGTATATTCTACTAAGTATTTTTGGTTGTGTTAGTATGAATTTGCTCAATATGGCTACTTCTTTTGGGGATGACAGAACGTCTTGCCTGCATTTGTCCTTAAGTGCGACATCTGTCTGCAGATGAACGGTTCCACCATAGCACATCCAACGCAAATACCACTACGAATATCAGACAGACCTCTCTCTTGTGTCTATTTGGACCACTACAGCCCCTTACAATCTTATGGGGCTTATAAATACATCTTGGTGGCAGTGGATTTGTGCTCTAGATTCCTGTGGGTTTGGCCTCAACGCTTGGCTGACGCTCAAACTGTTATAAAAGATTTGCGAGTCTTCATAGAGACATATGCAGTTGGCACATTACATTCTCTAGGGCTTACAAGGAAGCCATGGGAAGTTTGGGTGTTACATTGCGGTACTCTTCTCCTTACCACCCCTAGGAAATTCGGTTGTGGGGAGGAAAAACCGACTCTTACAGCAATCTTTAGCAGCAAGGGTATTAGGTTTGGGTGGTAGTTGAGCCAATCACCTATATGGGGTCCAGAGGGAAATTAACAAGATGTCAAGAAGTTCCCTAGGAGGTACCACCCCTTACGAAGTCCTATTTGGGACGAGAATGTGGGCACCTGAACAAGATTGTGGCAGCACAGTAGTGGATGAAAAAGCATTTGACATCAATAAACGCTTGGCTGTTTTACAGGAACTCAATGAATTCCGGACACTACAAAGCAACGTCCAAGAAAAAGGCACTGTCACTGGGGAAGTAAAATCGGTCACAGCAAGACCTGCCTGGATCCCAAAGGACGGGGAAATGATCAGAGAAAAGATTGTGGACAAGAAAGAATTTGGGCCATTATACTGACCATCTGTACCTGTCCTGGCTGTCGAAGGAACAAGAACAGTACTTCTTCCGCCCCTTGCCGGCAAGAAAGAAAAGAGATTCATCGCCATTGATCTAATCAAACCACACTATGTGGCCGACACTGAAAGTAGGCCTTGTGGACTCCTGGGTAGCCGCTGTTCTCCTCTTGCTACGATACAGGAAGTTCAGAAAGAAAGACTGATAGCATTTGAAGATTCAACTCTACAGAGTAACTAAGTTGCCAATAATCAAATGGAACACGTTCCTATTGAAATTGAACATCAAAACACAAATGAAACATAGATACCAATGCGGCCTAACACCGACATCTACATCAATATGCCTCTACAGGAGACATCTGCAAGTTCAACTAAACATGCTGAGCTACCAAGAAAAGATCGAACTGCATCAAGCTACTTCATCGATTTTGATTTTTTCTCTGGATCCAAGTGAACCTGAGTTACGACAGCTCCAGTTTTCCTCAAAAAAACGACTTCATGATTTCTATATTTTTTTGAAAAAGACATACCTGGCTACAGCTCTGGATAATAACTGGAATACTATTCCTACTATTCTGGATAGGTTTAGTGACTGGACACTATCTCCCAGAACCCTCCGCAGTATCACTGTTGAACTTAGTACTGAAACCTCATACGTCATCTCATTGTAAACAGAGAGACCTGACCTATGTGAACATCACAGCAGTTCCAGATCCTGACTGAATAGTTTGGAACAGAATTTCATATCATGTATTTGGTCCCACTGAACTTTTACCTTCAGTACATATTCTGACGATTGGGATTTTAAAACTGTTAATAGTATGTTGTCTAATTTAGAACTGTCTGCACTATTTACAAAAAATGAAATGTTTGATGGCCCATCTGATTTTGACACCATATACTGTTACCAACATTATGGTCATCATTTTCTGCATAGAACAAGTGCACCACATAATGTTTTCACATACCACCAATGAGAACATTGCCCAACACCACCGAAAGATAGTTCACAAATGTTTGCACAAAAGTTTGCTTATTTTTCTGGGTTTAAAACATCAGATCCAGGCTCATATTATTATAAGCTTGCACCTACATCTGCAAAGAAAAATATGCTCACTAATACGAAACAGATTTATTCTGCATCCTTTATTGTCCAACTGTCTGAACAGGGTTTTGACTTAGGGAAAGACACTAGAGACATATCAGCCTGAAGTACTAAGATATGGCAGGTTTAGGGAACTGAGGCACTATTTAGAGCATGCGTCATACCACACCAGATGATTTCCCTGAACAACACTATCCAACAGGCTTCCTGTCTTGGGTTAGCCTAGATTAAGTACTTAATCACACCCCACATTCCCTCACTATCACACTTAGAAGGATGGCAGAACTATACAGAAAACAGTGACGGTACACTCGATGACAGTGTGCATGACGGTCCATACAATTCAACAGACCACAATTGGAAGGGATGGTTAGTTTGGCCTATCGACACAAATAGGCGTCAGTCAAGATTCAGGGGTACCACTGAAGGATTTAGTATCCATAGGCCCAACTTGTGCTATGTACAAAGAGAACATCCAGGGATGGTGAAATCATATAGAGTTGGGAAGTTATGCCTAGAGTGTCTAAGAACCTCAACACTGTCACAGGTGAAACCGCACTTGTCCTTGCTCTCAGATGGCATGGGTCTTAGAGATTTTTTCCAAGGTTCCCGAAAGTCATACCAGAAACGCTTCTTATATGCTGTTTATAAATAAATTTGGAAAATCTCTCAACAGGAAGCTGCAGAGAGATTGTGTGAAATTGATAGAATTAACTTAGAAAAGGCTTTGGCTATGATTGACAATGGCATGACTAAACTTACATCCAGAATGTATTCACTGGGCAACATTTTATCTTCTGCTACAGATATAATGAAATAGGATCTGTCTAACTTACGACATGGACAATCACAGTTATGTTCTATCATGTCATTAAGCTGGACGCTACAATCATTGCGCTCTGGTTATGTGCCCTGGTGACATATCAACAGTGCGTATCAGTTCTCTGCATATAATTTGACTGAAAAGCAAACAACAATGGCACATAGAGATGCAAAATATACAATGCTGCGCATTGAGAAAGTAGACCAATTACCTTTCACCGTGGTAGAGGCACAGTCCCCAGAATGGTTAATTCAGTCATATAACATTGCCAGTAACAACTTTCCAGTTTCAATATTGCCTAGACCACCACCAGGTAGGCAGGTGTGAAGCAATGGGTAGGGAATTCTTCTATGAACCTTGGGAACTACCGTATAGATTTAAATGTAGGAACCGGGACACTGAAGTGTTTCTCAGAGGTACAGGCTGCAAGATTTTTTTGGGTGGATCTCTCATTTTCCAGGATATTATACTTCACAGGGCCTGTAATGTTTCAGTAGTTAACTTATCCTGTCATTGAAGGGTTCCCCAGCTACCGTGATTAATCCAGTGTTCAGGCTGCTCTCAAATGTGAGTTACTTAATGCTGAATGATCAAGGTTGTTGCATATCTTGTCACTGTAAGTTCCAGGGTTACCTGTTGTATGCAAGTATTGTTTCCACCAACCCACAGAGTCAGGAAGGCGCCGTTATGGTCATTGTTGAATGTTTCCTTTATACTGTTTCATACTCTGAGCCGAATGAAAGCCATACCCTTACAGAAGGATGTGCCCTTCACCTCAGCCTGAGAGACTTGTGATCTCCAGGTTGCAAAGTCCTCAGCTAAGATAAAGGCACAGGTACGAACAAATTGCTCTTTCCATTTTGGAGAAATGGTACAACGTATCTTTAACATGTCTGATACAAAGGGTATATAGTACACCTATTTAAGAAAATAGGTTCTGGACTGTGAAGTACCTTTCAGACAGTCCTCGGAGTGATTCCAGCTTTTATATACTCCTCATTTGGAAGCATTTTTAGAGGGCTTCCGCTGATCCTGCTACTGATAGTGGGTATCTTGATTTTTATTTTTCTGCTACGCAATGGACGTCCCAGTCACCAAGGAAATGGAAAAAGCACTCTTGGAACGATGTTACAGTGAGCGCATGGTACTCCATCTTTGGCACACCTTAACTTCGTGAGCTAAGCGATTCTTGGTTCCCATCATTTCGACCAGTCTGGATGGACTATGTCTCTCCTGTTATCTGCTGCTTGATCTGCTGAAAATGATGCATGTTGGACCTCTGTCTAACACTTCCATCGGTTGCACCATCAGACGTGGATGGATTGCTGGACCCATTAACGGCCCACCGTACTGTGTCCCCAGTGTATTCCAATGTTGATGGAGGCATTCTTAGAGCTACCACAGGATGCTTCAGCTCCGGTTGGATTGGACACTGGCTCCACTACAGGCACACAGGCTTTGGATGTTTCGAATGCTTCCCCGGCATTGGCTGTGGGAATTGAGGAAGATCATCTTTACAGGGACGGTCATCTGCAAAGGCGAGCAGCAGCGATGTCACGTCTCCCACACAGGACACATAACATTTGTCTCTTCGTGTGCCGAGAAAAATTCAGCCTTTTTTCCAAAACAACCGAGACTGGAATTTTAAACAAAAATGTTTCTCTCTCTTATTTACTCTTGCTGAGCACCATGGCTTTCAGATGTACTCAGCTGCTCAGAATATGTATACGAACATATTTTAAGGGACTTTAAGAATTTATTTTTTAGAGATTTTATGAATTTTTGGAGAAAAAATTAAACGTCTTTTTAACGATGTTTAATGCTTGATTAGAAGGACTTCTCCTCTTTTAGTATGACGTCCAGTCAGATGAGGAGTGAGGAGTAGGTGTTATGTTTCAAAGGGTACCCCAATATAGACTTAAGTAGTCCCCTGAACCTTCAATTACATTTACTATAACAACTGTACTATATAAAGGTTTTTGGTATTGACCTTTTACCTAGTTAAGCGCTGCATAAATGTTGTGTGGTTTTCACCGAAAACTAGTCTCATTAATTATGCATAGGATTCTCAGATTCACAACAGGAATTAACATTTTCTGCATAATAACTATGTATAAGGGTCATCCCTTCTGCAATCCTCAACCAACATGACAACCCAAGGTAGAATCCCATAAGGGTACCTTTTTGGTATATATACACCACATCTTTGCTGGGGTATGCAGAGGAGAAAAACTTCCATGCTGACACACTGATGCAAGACCCTGAAGTTCCTGCATGCAGATACTCCAGCACGCAGTGGTCTGACACCCCTCTCAGTGTGTCCATCTCGAGACCAACACGGGTCCTTCATTCTCTCACACCAGTTAATGGGGTTGGCTATTTCCTAGGCGGATTCTTGGCTATACACCTACATACATGCTAGGTACACTTAGGTACATCGAGGTAGGGTTACATTGTAGGAGTATGCATTATTACTGTCATGTATTTATATGCTTGCATCTATACATTGGTCCACCACTATGGTAGAAATCTACCATCCATTTACTCTGTTGGTGTTTATAATCATTTATATCTGCTTCTGTCTTATGGTTGTTTCAGCACACCTATTTTACACTAGAATGACGCTGGCTCAATAAATACTTATTGAAAAACGTTCCCACCGTTTATACTGTGTATCTCTCTGAGACAAAGTTGGCACGAGTGACTTGGCTAAAAGTACTGCACTGTTTCCACGATCCCTGATGGGACAGATTTGTCATGTTTGATAGTTGCCAGGAACTATTCTCTCCTTGGTAAGAGGAGCTCACCATAGCACTGTGAGCTAGCTGGTATACAGGCGAAGATATCCGGTGGGGGTGTCTTGAATCAGACTGGACACCAATCCCACAGTTTATGTTGTATTAGGTCCAGATGTAGGTAAATCTGATTTACCGACTCTAGAATATCGAATTTTACCGATTCGGTATTCTAGATTCGGTAAATCAGATGTAGGTTAAAATTTGGTAATTTTTACCGAATCTGTATGATTCGGTAATTACCGAATCGGTATTTAATGATTCGGTAATTGCCATTGATTCCTATGGGCCTACAGGCCCATAGGAATCAATGTCAATTATCGAATCGGAAAATACCTATTCGGTAAAATTACCGATTTTGCAAGGGTGACAGGGTGTCACTTTGACACCCTGTTGCACCCCTGATTTTGGCTTGTGTGCCATGTGACACACATATATGCCCTTAGGGCATGTATGTGTGCCACATGGCACAGGTGTACATGCACGGATGTGCATGTACACAGGTATTCGTTATTTACCATGCAATAGAATTTCATGGTAAATAACGAATCGGTAATGGCCTGTGGCACTGTTTTCAGTGCCACCTACATCTGGATTTACCGATTCGGTATATTTACCTATTCGGTATTTTACAGAATCGGTAAATTTACAGAATTGGTAAATTTACAGATTCTGTATATTTGAAGGCCCCTACATCTCCATTTGCAAATACCGGTCGGTAACGGCTGAAATCGGCCGTTACCGACCGGTATTTGCCGACCAACATCTGGCCCTAAATGTGCAGATCCTATATAGATTTATAGGTACTACACGACACAAGGATGTGATGGCAGCCATTTTAGAACTCAGGGATTCAGTCCCCTGTCCAGTATAAAAAGTTTTTACAAACTATATAGGGGGCAGAGCAGGAATAGCCTCACCTCCCCCGGTCCAAAAAGAACTTTTTTTCCCAGTGCCAAGTATCTACAGAGGATCCAAGGTGCAAAGGAAAAAAATGTGTTTGTCCTTTTTTATGTGAGCCCCCCAGATGGGCAAGGTGACCAGGAAGGAGCCATTTTGTATTTTATTTTGGAAGGGGGTATGCAATATGCACCCCCCCCCCCCCCCCCCCCCAAGCTGTATACAGGTCCCAGGGGCCGAACTTGCTAATTAGTGCAGCCCGGCCATGAGTGAGGATCTTGTTATTTAAGTGTGCAGGAGTATGTCCCCTATCCGGAGCCTAATTGAGGCGTCAGGCACTCCATCCCCCGTGGCTATGCATAACATTTAAGGGAGGAGGGCACCCACTTAAAAAAAAAATTGCAGTCTCCCACTAGCACCCATAATGGGTGCTGGTGAGGAGCCGGCAGGGGCAGCAGGGTCTTGTGGTTCTCCCTGCTGCCCTCACTGGGTAAGCACGAAGGCACCCATGAATTATTTTTTAAAAGGGGGAAAATAATAATAAATGAGCGGTCTGCTGTTGCACAGTACCATGACTCTTCTACTTGGTGTAGGGTCGATACTGGAATGCTGTGGACCAGTCCTGCACCACTGAGATGAAAAGGCGACTGGCAGGGCAAGGACTTAAAGGGTGGAGCATGTCCAGTGTGGCACAACCTGAGGTATACGACTCTTGGAGCACCTGACCCCTGGCGTTTACAGCGGCCATGGGCAAGGCCACTTGAAAAAAAGACGTTACTGACCCCGAATGGTCCCTGGACACCGCCACGAGGTCACTGGAGGGAAAGGAGGTGCTCTTGCTCGCAAACTGTGGGAGCGCTGCAGTGGACGCTATCCTGAACGAGATCAAGGAGTCACAAGATGCGTTGGAACTTCAAATTGATACGCTGGTCGTGGGCCAGGGGCTACACTGTGATGACCACCGATGGCTAGTTGATATGGTCTCCACTACAGAGAAGACCATAGAGGAACTACTTCTGAGATGGAAACGATGAGGAAAGAAGTGACAGCAGTGAATAGTAGGATGAAGGTGTTTGAGATGCGGACAGAAGATGCAGAAAACAGGGCCAGATGGAACGATCTGTGGATTACTGGCCTGCCTGAGCACATCAATTATATGAGTGGACACCTTCCTTGAGAACTGGCTTCCTATGGAGGTGGAGTAAACTGCATTTTCCCAGTTCTTCGCACTTGAGAGAAGTCATCGGGTGCTGTTACAGGCTCTGATGCCCAGAGTGCGTCATAAGCCTGTGGTCGCCAGAGTCTTGCACTTCATGGATTGAGATTATCTTTTGTCAAATGCTCAAGCAAGGGGTGTGATCACTATAGACAATAAAAGAATCATGATTTTCCTGGACTTTTTTGGAGCAGTGCAACAGCTGCGGGCTTCATTCACTGAGGCAAAATGCCACTTATGACAACTGAGTTCTACCCATGCTATGCTCTTCTCTGCATGGCTTTGAGTCAATCACAATGATTTGAAATAGTTCTTCACTGCCCTGAATCAGCTCTGTGACTAGATTGAGCTACTACCCCACTGGGAAGATGCCCCCACTATTCTCAGTAGGGAAAAAGATCAGAGACGCTGCTGAATATGGAGGAAACCTGGGAAAGGAGCGATCACAGTCGCAGGTTATGCAAGAGACAACGAGTGGTGGAATGGGTGGCAGCCATCAGTGGGGCTCTCTCCGCCAGCCCTTGTAACATGACAATGATGCAGCTGAGAACTTTGATTCAGACCAGGGATTGGGTTCCTCCCACAACACTGAGACCTCACTTCCACGAATCCCTCCTCAAGCAGCATACGACATAGGCTAGTGCGGCAAGATGTGGGGCGGGATGAGCTATGCCCTAATGTATATATGTTAAGCATGGGCGTAAAATCTGTTCCGCTCGCGGAATTTGCGGATTTTCGGGAAATTCGCAATCCGCGAACTCTTGCGAATTTGCCGAAAATTCGCAAATTCGCACGCAGCGGATTTTTTTGCTTGGTGATACAATATTGCGGCGCACGGCGTTCACTTACTGTCATTCAGCGTTTGCAGAGTTGTTTTTCTCCATATTTTGCGTGTGCTGCGCCATTACGTCATCGCGGCTTGCCACCTTGCACAGCACGCATCGCGAGAGCTCGCTATTGAGAACACGTAGATGCGGTGGGCAGCAACAATCTCGCACTCGCGAAATTGCAAAATTTGCAATTCTGCACAAGAAATCCACCAGCAAGCAGCATAAACCTTCTGAAAATGATGATTTTTATCAGAATAACTTCTCAGGTTGATATTTATTTATTTTTATTTTATTTTGAAAGTTTTATATAGCGCGAACAAGATCTTCGCAGATATCAGAGCGCTTTACAGAGGAGGGGAGCATATATACACAGATACATCAATAGTGTTAAAAGTACAGTGTAGTGATATCATAAACAATCAAGTAATTCAATTTCAAAGTCATACAAAAATGCAAAGGGTTCGAACAAGTAGTACAGATCAGTATCAAGTCTTAGAAGTTGATCCCCAGTAGTGGTTCAGGTGTATTTAGCCATGAGGATCACTTTTACTTCTTTCTTGAAAAGTGTGGTAGAGGGGATGAGCCTGGTTTCAGGGGGGAGTGCGTTCCAAATCCTTGGAGCCATTCCTGAGAAAGAGCGTTTATAGGTTTTTTCCTTGCGGAATCTTTTAGGCTTTAGCAAAAGATTGTTTGTGCCTCTAGTGTTTCTGGAGCCTCCAGAAATCGTTAGCTTCTGAGCGAGGTATCTAGGTGAGCTCAGGTGGACAGCCTTGTGCGTCAAACAAGCGATTTTCAGGTGTATTCTGGCTTCAAAAGGCAGCCAGTTCAGGGATTTGAAGTCAGGGGAAATGTGTGAGTGTTTTTTTGATCCAGTGATGAGTCTCGCTGCGGCGTTTAAAGAGGCTCTTATGGGTGCCGTAGTAGCTAGGGGGAGACCGCAGAGGGCGGTGCTGCCGTATTCTATTCGAGGTATGACTAGTGATTGTACCACAGTTTGGAAGTCTTTGGCTGGAAGGAAGGGTTTAAGTTTCCTAAGGGTGTTGATTTGGTAGTTCGCTCCCTTAGTTGCTTTGTTGATGTGTTCCTGCATGCCTGCACTTTTTTTTGCAAGGAGTCCATTTTGGGGGGGGGGGGTGGGAGGAAGGAAGTGCCCCACAGTCTCCAACTTCCTGTTCCTGTCCAGCAAGCTCCTCCCAGTGCTTTCTTCATGTGCTGGTCACTTTCATTTGGATCTTGACCTGGAAGAATTACTTTTTGTGGATGCTGCTGGATATTTGGATTTGAGGCCTTTTTGACTTTCTTTGGATCACTTTTGGATTAGAAATTTCACAAGTAAATTTGTTTGGGGCATTACAGTTGCTGCAACTACAATTTTGGAATTTTCGATTTTTGGGCTGTTGTTGGGGACTTTTGCCCAGGGGTACTCAGTGGTGGATGGACTGAGTCTTTCTGTGGGGTCTCTTTAATGTACACATCATGGAGGGCATGGATGGCATGGGATTGTGCTGATTTGTGTGTGTTTTTCGATTTTTTGGGGTGTTGATGGGGACTGGCCATGTGGGTGGGGGCCATTTTGAGTGCTGGTACAGGCAGGCCCTGGCCATGTGCTGGGGGCAAGGGGCCATTTTGAATGCAGGCAGTGTTCTCAGGCCTGCACCCATTTTGCCTAGCTTTCATCCATTATGCCCAGGGGTAGTGAGTGGTACATGGGCCTAGTCTTTCTGTGGGGCGTCTTGAATTTAAACATCATTGAGGGCATGGATGGCTTGGGATTGTGCTGATTTTTGTGTGTTTTTCGATTTTTTTGGCTGCTGTTGGGACCTTTTGCCCAGGGGTAGTGAGTGGTGCATGGACTGAGTCTTTCTGTGGGGTCTCTTTAATGTAAACATCAGGGAGGGCATGGATGGCATTGGATTGTGGTGATTTTTGTGTGTTTTTCGATTTTTTGGGGTGTTGATGGGGACTGGCCATGTGGGTGGGGGCCATTTTGAGTGCTGGTACAGGCAGGCCCTGGCCATGTGCTGGGGGGCAAGGGGCCATTTTAAAGGCAGGCAGGGTTCTCAGGCCTGCACCCATTTTGCCTCGCTTTCATCCATTATGCCCAGGGGTAGTGACTAGTGAGTGGTGCATGGGCCTAGTCTTTCTGTGGGGTGTCTTGAATTTAAACATCATTGAGGGCATGGATGGCATGGGATTGTGCTGATTTTTGTGTGCTTTTCGATTTATTTGGCTGCTGTTGGGGCCTTTTGCCCAGGGGTAGTGAGTGGTGCATGGACTGGGTCTTTCTGTGGGGTCTCTTTAATGTAAACATCATGGAGGGCATGGATGGCATTGGATTGTTGCGATTTTTGTGTGTTTTACGATTTTTTGGGGTGTTGATGGGGACTGGCCATGTGGGTGGGGGCCATTTTAAGTGCTGGTACAGGCAGGCCCTGGCCATGTGCTGGGGGGCAAGGGGCCATTTTGAAGGCAGGCAGTGTTCTCAGGCCTGCACTCATTTTGCCTAGCTTTCATCCATTATGCCCAGGGGAAGTGAATGGTGCATGGGCCTAGTCTTTCTGTGGGGTGTCTTGAATTTAAACATCATTGAGGGCATGGATGGCATGGGATTGTGTTGTTTTTTGTGTGTTTTTTGATTTTTCTGGCTGCTTTTGGGGCCTTTTGCCCAGGGGTAGTGAGTGGTGCATGGACTGAGTCTTTCTGTGGGGTCTCTTTAATGTAAACATCATGGAGAGCATGGATGGCATTGGATTGTGGTGATTTTTGTGTGTTTTTCGATTTTTTGGGGTGTTGATGGGGACTGGCCATGTGGGTGGGGGCCATTTTGAGTGCTGGTACAGGCAGGCCCTGGCCATGTGCTGGGGGGCAAGGGGGCATTTTGAAGGCAGGCAGTGTTCTCAGGCCTGCACCCATTTTGCCTAGCTTTCATCCATTATGCCCAGGGGAAGTGAGTGGTGCATGGGCCTAGTCTTTCTGTGGGGTGCCTTGAATTTAAACATCACTGAGGGCATGGATGGCATGGGATTGTGTTTTTTTTTTTGTGTTTTTCGATTTATTTGGCTGCTTTTGGGGCCTTTTGTCCAGGGGTAGTGAGTGGTGCATGGACTGAGTCTTTCTGTGGGGTCTCTTTAATGTAAACATCATGGAGGGCATGGATGGCATTGAATTGTAGTGATTTTTGTGTGTTTTTCGGTTTTTTGGGGTGTTGATGGGGACTGGCCTTGTGGGTGGGGGCCATTTTGAGTGCTGGTACAGGCAGGCCATGGGCATGTGCTGGAGGGCAAGGGGCCATTTTGAAGGCAGGCAGTGTTCTCTGGCCTGCACCCATTTTGCCTAGCTTTCATCCATTATGCCCAGGGGTAGTGAGTGGTGCATGGGCCTAGTCTTTCTGTGGGGTGTCTTGAATTTAAACATCATTGAGGGCATGGATGGCATGGGATTGTGCTAATTTTTGTGTGTTTTTCGATTTTTGTGGTTTCTGTTGGGGCCTTTTGCCCAGGGGTAGTGAGTGGTGCATGGACTGAGTCTTTCTGTGGGGTCTCTTTAATGTAAACATCATGGAGGGCATGGATGGCATTGGATTGTGGTGATTTTTGTGTGTTTTTCGATTTTTTGGGGTGTTGATGGGACTGGCCATGTGGGTGGGGGCCATTTTGAGTGCTGGTACAGGCAGGCCCTGGCCATGTGCTGGGGGCAAGGGGGCATTTTGAAGGCAGGCAGTGTTCTCAGGCCTGCACCCATTTTGCCTCGCTTTCATCCATTATGCCCAGGGGTAGTGACTAGTGAGTGGTGCATGGGCCTAGTCTTTCTGTGGGGTGTCTTGAATTTAAACATCATTGAGGCCATGGATGGCATGAGATTGTGCTGTTTTTTGTTTGTTTTTTGATTTTTTTGGCTGCTGTTGGGGCCTTTTGCCCAGGGGTAGTGAGTGGTGCATGGACTGAGTCTTTCTGTGGGGTCTCTTTAATGTAAACATCATGGAGGGCATGGATGGCATTGGATTGTGGTGATTTTTGTGTGTTTTTCGATTTTTTGGGGTGTTGATGGGGACTGGCCATGTGGGTGGGGGCCATTTTGAGTGCTGGTACAGGCAGGCCCTGGCCATGTGCTGGGGGGCAAGGGGCCATTTTGAAGGCAGGCAGTGTTCTCAGGCCTGCACCCATTTTGCCTAGCTTTCATCCATTATGCCCAGGGGAAGTGAGTGGTGCATGGGCCTAGTCTTTCTGTGGGGTGCCTTGAATTTAAACATCATTGAGGGCATGGATGGCATGGGATTGTGTTGTTTTTTGTGTGTTTTTCGATTTTTTTGGCTGCTTTTGGGGCCTTTTGCCCAGGGGTAGTGAGTGGTGCATGGACTGAGTCTTTCTGTGGGGTCTCTTTAATGTAAACATCATGGAGGGCATGGATGGCATTGGATTGTGGTGATTTTTGTGTGTTTTTCGATTTTTTGGGGTGTTGATGGGGACTGGCCTTGTGGGTGGGGGCCATTTTGAGTGCTGGTACAGGCAGGCCATGGCCATGTGCTGGGGGGCAAGGGGCCATTTTGAAGGCAGGCAGTGTTCTCAGGCCTGCACCCATTTTGCCTAGCTTTCATCCATTATGCCCAGGGGTAGTGAGTGGTGCATGGGCCTAGTCTTCCTGTGAGGTGTCTTGAATTTAAACATCATTGAGGGCATGGATGGCATGGGAGTGTGCTGATTTTTGTGTGTTTTTCGATTTTTGTGGTTTCTGTTGGGGCGTGTTGCCCTGGGGTAGTGAGTGGTGCATGGACTGAGTCTTTCTGTGGGGTCTCTTTAATGTAAACATCACGGAGGGCATGGATGGCATTGGATTGTGGTGATTTTTGTGTGTTTTTCGATTTTTTGGGGTGTTGATGGGACTGGCCATGTGGGTGGGGGCCATTTTGAGTGCTGGTACAGGCAGGCAATGGCCATGTGCTGGGGGGCAAGAGGGCATTTTGAAGGCAGGCAGTGTTCTCAGGCCTGCTCCCATTTTGCCTAGCTTTCATCCATTATGCCCAGGGGTAGTGAGTGGTGCATGGGCCTAGTCTTTCTGTGGGGTGTCTTGAATTTAAACATCCTTGAGGGCATGGATGGCATTGGATTGTGGTGATTTTTGTGTGTTTTTCGATTTTTTGGGGTGTTGATGGGGACTGGCCATGTGAGTGGGGGCCATTTTGAGTGCTGGTACAGGCAGGCCCTGGCCATGTGCTGGGGGCAAGGGGCCATTTTAAAGGCAGGAAGTGTTCTCAGGCCTGCACCCACTTTGCCTCGCTTTCATCCATTATGCCCAGGGGTAGTGACTAGTGAGTGGTGCATGGGCCTAGTCTTTCTGTGGGGTGTCTTGAATTTAAACATCATTGAGGCCATGGATGGCATGAGATTGTGCTGTTTTTTGTGTGTTTTTTGATTTTTTTGGCTGCTGTTGGGGCCTTTTGCCCAGGGGTAGTGAGTGGTGCATGGACTGAGTCTTTCTGTGGGGTCTCTTTAATGTAAACATCATGGAGGGCATGGATGGCATTGGATTGTGGTGATTTTTGTGTGTTTATACGATTTTTTGGGGTGTTGATGGGGACTGGCCATGTGGGTATGGGCCATTTTGAGTGCTGGTACAGGCAGGCCCTGGCCATGTGCTGCGGTAACAAGGGGCCATTTTGAAGGCAGGCAGTGTTCTCAGGCCTGCACCCATTTTGCCTACCTTTCAGTCAATATGCCCAGGGGTAGTGAGTGGTGCATGGGCCTAGTCTTTCTGTGGGGTGTCTTGAATTTAAACATCACTGAGGGCATGGATGGCATGGGATTGTGCTGATTTTTGTGTGTTTTTCGACTTTTTGGTGTGTATAACTGATGTTCCTCTGTCTTCCATTGCTTTTAGGTGAACAAGAGAACCACCAGTGCCAGGAAGAAGTCCTGCAGCGGTGTGTGCAGCCTAACATCACGCGAAGTCACGTGTGGCCACAGACAAGACAACTCTGCAACTCGTGCAACTGCGGCCTGCTGTTCTGACATCTGAAGAAGATGGCCACAAAAAAAGTTCCCCGTAGCTCCTCTAGCAAGAAAGTTGCCAGTAAGGAGCAGAAGAAGCAAGTGGCGCCACTTACCAAGGAGACTGGTGTGCAGCCCGCCACATTTTTTGGGAATAAAAATAAAGTATGCCTGCAGCAGCAGCGGTATCTGCTGGGGACCAAGCTGGGAGCAGCACCCCGCATCATTGGGCTCAGTGCCACCATCACCACGCCAACTTAAGTCCAAGACCTTGAGTGCTTTAGAGGCAGCCAGTATAGTTGTTCAATCACCATCGACCAGTGATGTTGGCTCATCGCAAGAAAGTAGCAGCATCCCTCCATCAACACAGGTTGTTGTAACTCATCTGATGAGTGTTCAACAACCACAGCCGCAACAACAACCACATGTGCAAGTACAAGCCCAAGTACATGTGGAAGGAGAGGCAGCGCAAGGAGATGCGCAAGCAGAGGTGCATGGAGCGGCACAATAGTTATTCCTCCCGAAGTAGGGGCACATTAGGAAATCGACATTCAAGCCGAGGTATCATTTGAGGAAGCCACTCCTCCTGATCATTCATTGTCTTCCAGATCCCTAGCAAGGAAAAGATCAAGGATGGTGTCTACATCTTCTTCAAGCCCCCTTCCTTCTGATGATATGGATCCAAATTGGGAACCACCACTGCCGTCTGAGAGTGAGGCACACCATGATCTGACAAAGGTAGCTAAGCGTAAAAGGAAGGTCCCCGAAACTCTCGTACTTATGGAGTGTGATGATGACGCCGAACAAGAAGTGGTGTATACTACTGCTGATGAAGACTCTCACGACGACGACGCAGTCATCATAAACGTCACTGCAGCCCCAGCGGGCATGCAGCAAACAGACATTTTGACCCTAGCCCGAAAAGCTGCTGAGCGTGATGTTGTCGAGGAGGCAATGGGACCACCACCATTGCAGTTAACAAGTACACCACCACCTACCGCTTCCATATTTTCTCGCCAGAAGGGACCTCCATCCACCTCGACCTCCATTTACTCAATTAGTGGCGCTGCAAGTGCACAACGTAGTAAAGTTCGACAACACACATCCTCCACTTCATCTGGCATTAGCATGACCAGTATCGCCTCCTCCGCCCCCCACAGACATTTGAAGTCCGCAGTTTGGGACTTCTTTAGTGTTAGCACAACAAGGGAAAACATAGCCATTTGTACCAATTGTAAGCTTGGAGTTAGTCGTGGTAAGCTTGGTACCAACTATGGTACCGGAGGCCAGAGAGGTCATCTTGACAGGCAGCACACTGTCAAATGGCATGCGCACCTAAAGGAGATCAAGGAAGCCCAAATTGCAAGTCAAGAAACTGTATCCGTTGATGTTTCATCTGATGATGACGAGGAGGAAGAAGTGTCAAACATTTCTTCACTTACACCCAGTACCCCTGTCAGCAGCACACCCCCTGCAAGATATATGAGCCACACTAAGAGTGTGGGAGAGAGTGAGACACCAATGCCAAAAAGTTCATCATCACCGAGCGTAACTGGGTCGAAGAAGTCATCATCATCATCATCCCGTAAAATGGTCCAGCCCACCATTAGAAGCATGTTGTTTTCAGATGCGCCATTTGAACGCAACCATCCAATGACGCGTCTGTATACCACTAAGCTGGCTAAAATGCTAGCTCTGGGCCTTCTCCCTTTTTCTGTTGTGGAAGGGGTTGGTTTTCTTGAATTAGTGGCAACGCTCTGCCCTAAATGGAAGGTTCCTAGCCGGTTCTATTTTGCCAGAATTGCAGTTCCAGCACTACATGAAGATGTGCTGGAGGTGATTGGGACAGCTTTGCAGAAGAGTGCTGTTCACACTATACATCTGACAACAGACATGTTGACCAGTTGCGCAGCCACTGATTACATGTGCATCACTGCACACTGGGTCTCTTTTTCAGGGTTTACAGCAAAGCTAAGGGCAGGTGTTGACCTGGACAACGTTTTTAAAGCTGCTCGGAAACATGCAACACTAGCCATGTTTGTCATGGAGAAAAGTCATACAGGAGAAAACATTTTGCAGGAGTTTAACACAAAGGTCTTTCAATGGCTGTCCCCAATAAAACGCAAGATTGGTTATGTTTCCACGGATAATGGCGCCAATGTAGTTAAGGCCATGGATATGGGTAACTATTTCAGAGTGCCGTGTTTGGCGCACTGTATAAACTTGGTTGTTAAAAAATTCTTGAGTGAAGAAAGTCCAGTCTGCGAGTTACTGACCACCTGCCGAAGAATGTGCATACATTTCAACCATTCTTTTAAGGCCGGGAAGCATCTGAGGGGCCTGCTACATCAATGTAAACTGCCAGTGAAAGCACTCATCCAGGAGGTGGCAACACGTTGGAACTCAACCTTCTACATTCTTGAGCGTCTGTTTGAGCAGTGTGCGGTAGTCGATCAGTATTTCTTTACACAGGGTGCAGCTATGAAGGACCTGAGGATACATGCGGAGCAATGGAAGCTAGTTCAAAGCCTGACAGACATGCTTCGTCCTTTTGAGGTCTTCACGCGTGCAGTCAGCAGGGAGGACTGTAATTTGGGAAAAGCTATCCCATTGTTGCGCAAGCTGGAGCACCAACTGAAGGCGGTGTCTTTTACGTTTCAAAAAGATGAAAAAAAGCAAGAAGCTTTTGATTTGGCGGAGAAATTATTAGAGCGCCTACTTTGCGATGAACGTCTTCAAAAGATCCACACAGAACAGCATTACATTTGTGCTACTATTCTGTACTTCTACGGTACAAAAAGGCACTGGCAGGCAGAGTATTCTTTCCTTTTGATGACGCAGAAGTTACAAAGTACAAACGTTGGCTAGCTGTGTCAGCCACTCGGTTTGAAAGGGAACGGCAGGAAATTGAAGGAAAAGGCAGTACATCAGCATCAGCAGGCCATCCGGAGTCAAAAGAATCCACTTCTGCACCTGTGGCTGTGGCAGAAGTGAGTGATTTTCCCTCTCAGCCATTAAAGACACCAGCAACCGGATCATATGCACCAGACACAACAGTAACATTGTGTGAAGAAGAGGATTGGCTAACTCAGCTTGGGTTTGCTTCTCAAAAGGTCCCAGCAAAAAGTAAGCAAAGCGGAGGAACCGTGGAGAACCTTGAGTCGATGGTGCAGGACTATCTGAATGACTCAACAGAGGTCTATGTTCATGATGACCCATTGGCGTATTGGCATGGGAAAAAAGAATTGTGGCCAGAGATCTCCAACCTGGCTATAAATTACTTGTCTTGCCCACTCGCAAGTGTGTCTTCTGAACGTGTTTTCAGTGCTGCTGGTGGCATTGTAACTTGCAAAAGGACCCGCCTCTCACCCAAAAATGTGGAGAGGTTAACAATGATCAAGATGAATCAGCACCTCATACCACCAGATTACAAAATACGAGTATACACGCAGGAAGAAGATGAAGAGGACACCAACTGAGATGAGGGAAGTTCTTCTCTGTTAGGTGACCTACTCCCGCCTGAATTCGCAGAGTATGAGGACGAACTCTTCTTCCCTGACACCGAGCCCTGAAAATGAGCCAATGAATCAATAACTTTCTTTTTCGTCCTTATTCCTGTGTGTCTGTCTTTCTTTGTTTTGCAAAATCTATATAAAAAAACTTTAATCACCTAATCACAAAAACAAGCCCATCAGCAGAACTGTCTTCACTTATTTGCTTATTGATTTGAAGGTGCCGCAGTCTGCATTCCTCAGGTTCACAAGATCACAAGAACATGCGCCTCTATCCTCCTCCTCCAGACTCCTATTTCCCTCAAAGCAGATGGCTGGATTACGCCCAATGAAGAAAGACTCTGCACTTGTGGGGGTGTTCTACTTCTTTGCAGGTGAGTTGACGGGTCTGGGGCTATTGCTGGGAAGGTCTAATACCGGATAAAAGTGGTTTGGAGAAAATCGGAGCAGAAAAAGATTTTGCGCTTTTGATCACTTGCCTGTCTTTGGGGTGCTGTTTGGCAGGCTTTTAGGTTGTTGTGGGTGGGTTTTGGGGTCTGGGAGCACTGCTGGCACGGTCTAATGTGGATTGCATTTTTTTTCAGGAAATCCATGGTGGAAAGGGGGAGTTAGGGCCTAGCTGCACAGTGCGTTTAGACAGAATTCCAGGTAGTAGGCCCATTTTTGCTTTTTGCCAGTTTGGGGGTGTTCTGCTTTTTTGCGAGTGGCTGCAGGGGTCTGGGGCCATTGCTGGGAATGTCTAATACCGGATCAAAGTGGTTTGGACAAAATCAGACGTCAACATTTTTTCGTGTTTTTGCTGACTTACCTGTCTTTGAGGTGCTGTTTGGGGGGCTTCCTGGTGTTTGTGGGTGCGTTTTGAGGTCTTGGAGCAACGCTGAGTATGGATACCTTTGATTGCAAGTGGTTTGAAGAAAATCCATGGTGACAAAGGGGAGTGTGATGTTGGAAATTTGCCTGAAAATTACGAAGTCCCCATTTTTGTAGTTTTGCTTTTTGGCTGTTTGGGGGTCTTCTACTTGTTTCCGCCTGGGTTGACGGCTCTGGGGCCATTGCTGGGAAGGTCCAATACCGGATAAAAGTGTTTTGGAGAAAATCAGAGTTTAAAATGTTTTTGCCTTTCTGCTCACTATCATGTTTTCGGGGGCCTGTTTGGGGGGGTTCCTGGTGTTTGGGGGTGGGTTTTGGGGTCTTGGAGCACTGCTGAGTATGAATACTTTTGATTGCAAGAGGTTTGAAGCAAATCCATGCTGGCAAAGGGGAGTTAGGGCCTAGCTGCAGAGCGAGCGAGGAGTGATTTTGGAAATGTGCCTGAAAATTTCAAAGTCCCCATTTTTGTACTTTTGCTTTTTGGCTGTTTGGGGGTCTTCTACTTGTTTCCGCCTGGGTTGGCGGCTCTGGGGCCATTGCTGGGAAGGAAGATCTAATACCTGATAAATGTGTTTTGGAGAAAATCAGAGTTGAAAAAGTTTTTGCCTTTTTGCTCACTATCATGTTTTTGGGGGCCTGTTTGGGAGGGTTCCTGGTGTTTGGGGGTGGGTTTCGGGGTCTGGGAGCACTGCTGGCACAGTCTAATGTTGATTGCATTTGTTTTCCAGGACATCCATGGTGGAAAAGTGGATTTATGACCTAGCTGCACAGCGCGTTTGGACAGAATTGAAAGAAGGCCGAAAAATATTGTAAGTATGAGATTTTCCATTTTTGCTTTTTGCCTGTTTGGGGTCGTGCTTTTTTGCGGGAGGGTTGGCTGGTCTTGGGGCATTGCTGGGAAGGTCTAATACCGGATAAAAGTGGTTTGGAGAAAATCAGAGTTGAAAAAGTTTTTGCCTTTTTGCTCACTATCATGTTTTCAGGGGCCTGTTTGGGGGGGTTCCTAGTGTTTGGGGGTGGGTTTTGGGGTCTGGGAGCACAGCTGGCACAGTCTAATGTTGATTGCATTTGTTTTCCAGGACATCCATGGTGGAAAAGTGGAGTTATGACCTAGCTGCACAGCGCGTTTGGACAGAATTGAAAGAAGGCCGAAAAATATTGCAAATATGAGATTTTCCATTTTTGCTTTTTGCCTGTTTGGGGGTGTTGTGCTTTTTTGCGGGTGGGTTGGCGGGTCTTGGGGCATTGCTGGGAAGGTCCAATACCGGATAAAATAGTTTTGGATAAAATCAGAGTTGAAAAGGTTTTCGCCTTTTTGCTCACTATCATGTTTTCGGGGGCCTGTTTGGGGGGGTTCCTGATATTTGGGGGTGGGTTTTTGGGGTCTGGGAGCACTGCTGGGTATGGATACTTTTGATTGCAAGAGGTTTGAAGCAAATCCATGCTGGCAAAGGGGAGTTAGGGCCTAGCTTCAGAGCGTGCGCGGAGGGATTTTGGAAATTTGCCTGAAAATTTCAAAGTCCCCATTTTTGTAGTTTTGCTTTTTGGCTGTTTGGGGGTCTTCTACTTGTTTCCTCCTGGGTTGGCGACTCTGGGGCCATTGCTGGGAAGGCCTAATACCGTATAAAAGTGTTTTGGAGAAAATCAGAGTTGAAAAAGTTTTTGCCTTTTTTCTCACTATCCTGTTTTCGGGGGCTTGCTAGGGGGGGTTCCTGGTGTTTGGGGGTGGGTTTTGGGGTCTGGGAGCACTGCTGGCACAGTCTAATGTTGATTGCATTTGTTTTCCAGGACATCCATGGTGGAAAAGTGGAGTTATGACCTAGCTGCACAGCACGTTTCGACAGAATTGAAAGAAGGCCGGAAAATATTGTAAATATGAGATTTTCCATTTTTGCTTTTTGCCTGTTTGGGGGTGTTGTGCTTTTTTGCGGGTGGGTTGGCGGGTCTTGGGGCATTGCTGGGAAGATCTAATACCGGATAAAAGTGGGTTGGAGAAAATCAGAGTTGAAAAAGATGTTGCCTTTTTGCTCACTATCATGTTTTCGGGGGCCTGTTTGGGGGGGTTCCTGGTGTTTGGGGGTGGGTTTTGGGGTCTGGCAGCACTGCTGGGTATGGATACTTTTGATTGCAAGTTGTTTGAAGCAAATCCATGCTGGCAAAGGGGAGTTAGGGCCTAGCTGCAGAGCGCGTGCAGAGTGATTTTGGAAATTTGCCTGAAAATTTCAAAGTCCCCATTTTTGTAAATTTGCTTTTTGGCTGTTTGAGGGTCTTCTACTTGTTTCCGCCTGGGTTGGCGGCCTGGGGCCATTGCTGGGAAGGTCTAATACCGGATAAAAGTGGTTTGGATAAAATCAGAGCAGAAAAAGATTTTGCGCTTTTGATCACTTGCCTGTCTTTGGGGTGCTGTTTGGCGGGCTTTTAGGTTGTTGTGGGTGGGTTTTGGGGTCTGGGAGCACTGCTGGCACAGTCTAATGTGGATTGCATTTGTTTTTCAGGAAATTCATGGTGGAAAAGGGGAGATAGGACCCAGCTGCACAGTGCGTTTGGACAGAATTGAAAGAAGGCCGAAAATATATGTATGAGATTTTCCATTTTTGCTTTTTGCCTGTATGGGGGTGTTCTGCTTTTTTGTGGGTGGGTTGGCAGGCCATGGGGCATTGCTGGGTAGGTCTAATACCGGATAAAAGTGGTTAGGAGAAAATCCATGCTGAAAACCGTTTTGGCACATTAACTTAGGGCTCGTTAGGGTTAGCACTAACAGCAGGATTGCATGTGTTTCGGGGTGTTCTAGATTTTTGCAACTGAGTTCTGGGGTTTTAGAGCACTCGTGGGAATGTGTAATTTTGGTTGCAAGTGGTTTGAAGAAAATCCATGGTGGGAAAGGGGGGATTTGGCCTAGTTAAAGAAAGCGTTTGCCACTATTCTTAACTCGTTAGGGTTAGCAGTATTGTATTGCATGTGTTTGGGCGGGAGGCTGTTTGTGGGGGGTTTGCGAGTCTTGGAGTGATGCTGGGTATGGATAAGGGTTTAGTAAGGGTCTGGGAGCACTGCTGGGAAGGTCTAATTTTGTTCTAAAACACAGTTTACAGTACACCTAGCTTGAGGGGAAAGATCCGCTAAATTAATTTGCCCATACTTATTTATCCTTCAAAAGGAAACTCAGACAGAGTAAGCACTTTCAAAAATATTGTACTGTCTATTAGGAAACTCAAAGTGTGACTTTTTGCACTACACAGCGTACATACCTTATATTTATTTGTCAGTGGTGTTCTAATATCACTTCCTGTTTTTCCATCAATAATTACAGGCCGGGTTTCAGCCTGTGCAATGGGAAAAGGATGAAGTCAGGCTTCACATTAACGAGCCGCAATTCAGCATCCGCCAGGCAGGCAGTGGACAGGGTGTCTTCTGGTTACCAACATTGATGGACGAAGCGTCATATGGAATGGAGGAGTCACGCTAATAAGAGGAATGGTTGGATGCATCTTACAACTTCCCAAATTCAACAGGACAACTACAACAACATACAGATACGGTATCCGTTCTTTTCTAATTATCTTTTAAGTAATGTTATTGCTGTGAACTTGAGTGTGACTCTGCATTTCTTTGATCTCTGCTTCTAAATTCATCCCTACAGCCATTGCATAGGTTTTACTTCTGCTATTTTTCAAACCTAATTTAATGTATGAAGTGTTTCTCTGAGTGCAGAGATAGGCAAGTGAAAACGCATAATTATTACTGCAGCCCTGTACTGTCGCATTCTTTCATTCCCGGTTGTCGAAAGTACTACTTACTTTTCAGTAACCATGCATGCAGTAGTGCATGCACTTCCTTTATGTCACTTAAAAGATTCATGGTTAGCTCTGTACCCAAAGATTTATTTATCTTCAATTATTGTTTGTCCATGCTGTGCTTTCTCAACAAAACTTTCCCAAAAAACCCCATTCCCATCCATTTTCCAAACCCTAACACTCTTCCCCCGGGCTGTGTGGTTTTGATTGATGTGTGTCTAAATGACAGCAATAATTCCACACACTTGCTGGGGAGGATAAGGTCATAGCAACAGGCTGGTGAAGGAATCCGAGGATATATTCTATTCTTACTCAGCTTGACACTCAGTCACTATTGGCAAATGAAAGCAGATTTTCATGTGCGCCATCAACTTGATTGGTCATCAAGAACATCCTCCTCCTAGACGTGGCAAAATATTACGCAAATTATTACGCTGCTGTGTCCTTCACCTTCAGTACTATTTCTTGTAGTAGTAGCCAATGTCAAAGAAATTCAACGCAAGTACTAGTTATACTTTCAATACGTTACCATTTGTTAGGCTACATTGTGGCACTGTTCTAGTGTACTGTCACCTGCTATATTCTCTATCATACCGTTCTAATGCTACGGTAAGGACAAACAAGGTTTAATTTTCTTTTTTTTTCAAATGCTGCAACTGCTACTGTGTAACACCACAAGTACCACCGCAATAATGACATTTCATCCGCCCAGGATTGCCAACCTTAATCGCCATTTCGCATGCAGCCAGCCCTGTGCCTAGCCCTACTTCCAAATACAAATTACAGGTAAGATAAGCGTTTGGGGGGAGGTAGTATAATGGAGTATTAGGAGAGACGAGAGACTGACGGTCCTAGGACTATTGAATTCACTTACTCTGTGAGAAGCACTTAGTTTTGAAAACATTTGGGCCATTAGTACTTACACAACTTGAATCAAGATGCCACTTAAGTTTCTGGACTGTTAAACCCCCACCCACCAGCCTCAAAAGCAGTAAAAAACACGTATGCTAAGATAAAGTTTAAAGTATATTTATATATCCCTAGCATAAATAATCTTCCGCAAGACCCAACCCACCCCCCTCCCGAACCCCAACGAATGTCCCTGAAAACTAAGTCCAAAAAAGTAGAAAACCCAACTCCCAATTCCCACCCCCTAGAAGTCTTTAAAAAAGGGGCAAGGGACAGTGTCCTCCTACTGCTGGCTGCTGTTGACTTTTCAGGCCTGGTCGGCATGCTCCTTGCGGAGGTGCTCGAGCAGGGTTTTGGTGTTGAGGAGCTCCTGCTCGAGGTAGGAAACACTCAGGGAAAGGCGGTGCATCCTTTTTTTGCAACTGCTGTGGGGGGCAGCTGATTTCTTTGCTGCTCGGCGGTGGCGGGTGGCTGCGGTACCCCGGCTCCGTACCGCTGGAGACCTGCTGGGCTGACTGGCTGACCCAGGGAGCGCGGAGGAGGATGCAGGTGTCGCCGTGGATGTTGTTGACGTACTCTGCGTGTCCTCCTCCTCCTGGGCCACCAGCCGCCGATATTCGGCGACAGTGGCCTCCAGCCTCCATTGCCGGGCCCTTTTAGCCAGCTCCTTCCGTGTTGGTTTGGAAGGAGCATCTATATGAAGAAAGAAAGACATAGTCTGTAACCAATGCTCTTTAAGATTAATACAAAATGATTCAGCAGAAAGTTGTGTCACAGTAGAACTAGCAACTTGCAAGCGCAGTACATAACTATTGTGGCCAGTATCTATCTAACCTCCCACTTCCTCATCCTTGCTCTAACATTAGTGGGAGTTTAAGGAATAAATTCTACGAGCACTATGGACTCACTCCATTAGAGTCGACTATGACAGTACACCAGTCTTCTTCTTCTTCTCTCTTGTTTAGCAAAATTGGTACGCTAACTTCTGCAAGCCGGCATAATGCCAGCGCAGTCAACTTGCACCCGAGAAAAACAGACGCCCGCCATGATGAGTGAGACAGACTTGCGTTACTGTACCAGTCCAGTACATGCAGGTGGTGGTGCTCTTACTTTTCTATTATGGGTGGCACTGAGAATACTCTGTTACAAGGGCTACTGCTTAATTAATGTAACTTTCACCCTACAGTGCGAATGAATACTAGAAAAGGAAAATGAAGAAGATAAATAATCTGATTATCTATCACTGCACATGGTATGTATTTGCTTACATATGGGATGACTTTAGGTGCTTTGCTTTTTATTGAGTGAACAGTGATACATCAACACATGAATGACCGAGTTCTACTAAACCTATTAACAGAGGTAGTGAGTGGCCATCGTAATAGCCGGATATATGCTGTGCTTGCAATACAAACTACTGCTACTATTCATGGTAGTATTCGGACAAAATTACAACTTCTTTTCCTTGCCTTTCCTACACTGGGACAGACGTGCGGGTGCGGTGTTACATGCTCTTCAGAGTAACACTTAGTTCATCCATTGACCGTCTACTCTCTCTAAATACACATATGCTATCTAAGAGTCAGATAGTACCATGACCCAGGCATCCATCCATTCAAACTATATGTCAATCATTCTTCTTCATGTCTCTCATCTGGACAAACCTTACATTTTCTCACGGGGAGCACACTATGCAGTCTGCAATCTCAATAAGTAAGGAATATAAGAGCTGACCACTGCCCGCCACTACCGTGGCAAACCGCACAGCAGTTTGGTCCGGCACTAGCACCGCCTCCTCCCCAGAACTTTCCTCCTCCACCTCCGCGCTGGGCCCAGCACTAGATGTTCTACCTACAAAGTACATTTAAGAATGTTAGATGTCATAGACATACACCACTCACTAGTATTTTGCCTAGGAATGAACAAATGTGAATACAGAAACCAATCTGATAATTTGTGACTGTCTACTCTAAAGTAACAATGTCCCTTTTTCCAGGGAAGGGTGTTGTCTTGCTGCACTTTTTGGCACAACTGATGAATGCTTGCTTTTTAACACGCACCATTTTTCTCATAGCAGACAGAAGCTTCACTTCTAAGAACAAATCATCATCACTAGGATGGAGGGACCAACGATTCAGCACCAAAAAGAAAAATTAAAGTTCAAACCAGGTGAGGGCTCGGCTCGCCCACAATAAATGTGTGAAATAAATCACTATGAGCACTTTTCCATTTTTAATCAACCGTTTATGTTTTATGACAAGTTTGATTTTAATTAATATTTTTACTTTTAATAAAGCTTTAAAACTTAAATAGACTCTGTGGTTTTTTGTCAAGAGTGAATGAGCAAAAGGTTTTGCAATTTGCAAGCATGAGTCCGTGCCTCTGACACTTCTGGACTCTGACTCGGTACTCTTGTCCTGCGTTGGATAATCATCATTGGGGATCAATCATCGATGAATTTGGGAGCTAAATGACTCTGCCACACTATCTAACTATCTAGTCAGTAAGGAGATTGGGGGTTCTTCAAAGACTGATATCACTGAGGTATGTGGAAAGTCTACCTGCGCCTATTATAATTGATAAACAATGCACTATTTAGTGTCCATAGTTCTGTTTGTGCAGATTTGTCCCTGCAACAGCAGTAGTATGGATTGTCCTCCTATCCAAACCAAAAGTAAAGTAGTATCTTATTCTTTCTTGGTGGTCATTCACCTTTTTATTATTGGTAATTGTCAAAGCATAAACATTTAGAAGACTTGAAAAGACATTATGGACAATCCCAGAGGACTGCACTCAGTGCATAGAGTTATTGCTGACTAGAATGGGAGTTTCGTTTAACACCTTTTGCCAAATGTGCAATCTTAGTTAGCTACACAGACAGACTAATAAGAATAATCTAGTAATACCACAGGGAGTCATAGTCGAGGCAGGATAAGAATTTAGATACAGTCTACTAGAAGATCAAAGACGATTTCGAAAAAATCGAATGAGGAACGCTAGGAAAAAATAGGTACTCTATATTAATATTAAAACTTACCGGGGCCAGCAAAGGAGCTCTCGCCTGACCGATCCTGGCCTTGTTCAGCAGCAGCAGCCTCCTCCAAGGTCCTCTTGCCCCTGGGGGGAGTTGATGTACAACATGAAAGAAAGAAAGACCCGAAAACATGGATGATTGTTGTCAACCAAATCAAACATTACAAAAGAACAATAACAAAATATTTTGGCGAAATAGCAAATAGACAACTATTCCACGTCATATATTGACCTATCTCATGTGGTCTACTACGATATTAGTATTGCTTGATTTGCGGACCGTCGACTTGGAAAGTTATGTAACTCACTAAACAAACTACTAAAAAGGTTCGCCTAGGACTGGCAGGCAGCAGTCCGCAGCACGCGAAGTGACAGACAAGCTCCATCGTGATTGCAGATCAGCGACAACACTAAAACGTTTCCTACTACATTAACCAGTCATTAAAATACTCAAACTATCAATCCACCACCACTATTTCTTCTTATTGCCAGGTGTACAAAGTAAGGACTGGACTTGAGTCTGTAGGGGCAGATTTACAAGCCCTTTGCGGCTCTTTTGCTCCGTTGTTGCGTGACTTTTGTGACGCAGCGGCAGAACAAAAGAGGCGCCATAGTGCGGCGTATATTAACAACGTGACGCATATGGGAGATGCATCACGTTGTAAAGCCCTGCGCCATCAGGGGGTGTTCCGGCGCAAGGGAGGGCGTTCCTGTGCAGGAACACATCCTAAAAGTGGCTGAGGGAAATCTACAAGATTTCAATCAGTCACTTTTAGGACAATGATGCGTGATTCAAACCCTGCGCCTGCTTGAAGCAGACGTACGGCTTGACGCAGTATTGGGGAGATAGGGCACCCCAGAGCATTGCTGGAGCTGCGCCATCGTTGCGATGCAACTCCAGCAATGCGCCGCCTTTACGGCACAGATCGTAATGCTTCGGTGACGTTTTGGGCCCATGGTGCGCCGCATTGTAAAAACAGCGCACCATGGGCGGTGGTGGTGTGGCGCACAATTACTGGTGCATCCCTGCTACTTTGCAGGGATGCGCCGGTAATTAAAAATCTGACCCTTAATGTCTAGCATTACGCAGTTCTTTAAACTACACTCATACATCATTTCTCAGGCCAATGAAATGAACACAAAATCGAAAACAAATAAGCATAGTAGCAACGCTACTGAGAAGGAGAGCAGTGCACCTGAAATGCACGGAAGATTTTGAAATATAATTTAGCTACAATGTAATCAGCAGCATTATTGCTCTTGGTAAAAAACAAAAATTTGCAATATAATAACACACAGAGCAGGAGAAAACAGAGTAGTGAAGAAATAGCTACTACTACTCACCAAGCCCGGGGATCTCGAGGCCGAGCAGGTCCATCAAGTCGCGTTCCCGGTCCAGGAGATCCGTCCAACAGTGGGTGGCCTGGTTGTAGGTGCACCGGACCCGAGAGTGTTGGTACATTGCCCGGTACACCTTCTCCCACCGCTTCCGGCGCTCCTGGATCCCGTAGCCGCTAGCGATCTTGCCGCCTGCCATGATGGTCCTGGGGAGGCGGCGCTGGACATAAAACACTAGTGCGGCCACCTCTTCCGTGCTAAAGATCTCCCGGGCTGTGACTGTCTCCCCCCTCAAACGCCCGCACGGGAGCCGGGCACGGGGTGCGGAACCCTTCCCCTTCTCAGGCTGCTTCCCGGCTCCCTTTACCATGGTCTGGGCAGAAAGGAAGGTAAATAATAAAGAAGAAATAGAATAGGGAAGAAAAAAAGAAAAGAGTTTAAAAAAGTAGTTTAAAATTAACCAAAAGTAGCAGAAAACACAAAAATATAGAGCTAGAAAAATAGAGGGATAGATAATAAGTAAAATAGATTAAAAAAAACTTCAAACAAGCAAAGGATGGCAGAGATTGACAGAGGATACAGAAAAAGCATGCCCAGAACCATAGCAATGAATGAAAAACAAGATGGCCGCGCCCGTTCACGACCACATGGGTAAGTTCGCGCAAGATTTTCCTCGTGATCACATGCAAACTTGCACTAGCGAGCCGCACACTTTGCGAGATTACACATAGCGCCCGGAAACGGAAATACGTCACGCAAACAAGATGGCCGCACCCGTGAACGACCGTGAGGGTAACTTCGCGCCGTTGCGCTACAAGCGGCTCGCTAAAACGCACAAAACCTTGCAAACTAACACGCCGCAAAAAACAAATCGCATATTTACACGAATTCGCGGCTTCCGGATTCGATCTTGCGCAAGTTCGCGCCCCGCGAATCCCGCGAAATTGCAGAAAAACGATTTTTGCAAAACTGAAAGCACTCAGCAGGTGCAAAAGTTCAACCTCATCATTAGTAACCATTCCCTGTAGTGCTTCCTGAGGGCCCCTCCAGAGTTCAGTTGCCTACTTGCAACTATTCTATGACCCTGCTCTGACCCTCACAGCAGGCTCAGAGAATAGCTACAAGTAGGCCACAAAGGTCCTGTGAAAAATAATTGCACTGCAACAGAAAGCAATTACAGATAAGGAAGCAGGTGCCAGACTCAGTGACACATTAATCAACCCCAAATTAATTCATGTCAGTTGAAGCAGGGCAGGTGTGCTGCCTTTTCCCCCATAATCTACAGTGATGAACCAGAGGGTGGCATGTGTGAACCAGAGGGTGGCAGTGGTGAAACAGAGGGTGCTGTGATGAACCAGGCATAGAAACAACATAGTCGCGACCGTTGCGACCCGACAAGTAAGTTTGCGTTTGCGAACAGGTACAAAACCCTTGCGAACTGGCAGAAACCATTGCGAACACAAAAAAAAGAAAAAATCCGCAAATTCGCGAGAGTTCGCGGATTTTGTAGATTGCGAATTCATGAATACGCAAATTAGCCAACCGCGAATTCGCAAAATTCGTCTATGCTTAATTCAGTTTACCTGGATGGATGGGGCGGAGCCGGGATACGCCTGGCCGGAAGCACCCCTCAACAGCTACGTTATTTATATGAAACTTGAGCGAAAGTTGGCATGTTGTCTGCCCCCCATTTGCTGCCCCGCTCCCGCCTCCCAGCTGCTCCTCCCTCCCACTTCCCCTCTTATGGAGGCACGCCTAGGGCAAGCCCGTCTGCGCCCGTCCGAGCCTGGACCGCGCCCAGCGTCATGAGCCCAGGCCCCCGCAAGCACCACGGCATCCGCCTCCGCTACCACTCCAGCACCTTCCACGCACTCAACCCTGGACGTTCACGCACCTGCTGCCTGGCCGCTCCAAAGCGCACCCAAGGACTCTTCACCTGCCGGAAATGCAGCTTCTCCAGCATCCGGCCCATTAACCCACCTGCCAGGAAAGAACCTAACTACCTCAGATGCATTCTTCTTAACACCTGCTCGCACTCAAACACGCCGTTGAGCTCTGGGACCTACTGAACTCCAACTCGTCTGACGTCGCCTTCCTGACGGAAAACTGGCTGAAACCCTGCTCGGCACCGGACATCGCCATAGCCATCCCGGAAGGCTACAAAAAAACCCACAAGGACCGCACCAATGGAGAAGGAGGAGGAATCGCCATTGTAGACAGGAATACTCTCAAAATCTCACAAAAAAACACACACGACACCCTCAGCACCACCGAACACCCGCACTTCCAGATCCACACCAACCCCAACACCACCCTCAGAGGCACTCTAATCTACAGACCCCCGGACCGTGACCACAGTTCAGTGACTCCATCGCCGACTTCATCAGCACACACGCCATCGCCTCCACGGACTACATCCTCCTCGGGACCTGAACTTCCACCTCGAGAACAACACAACTCCCACTCTTCGACCCTGATCAACAACCTCGCCAACCTCGGACTCAGACAACTCGTCACAACACCCACCCACTCCGCCGGCCACACACTGGACCCCATCTTCACTGCGAGCCCCCACGTCTCCTTCAACCACACCACCGAACTCCACTGGACCATCCATCGCTGCATCCACTTCACCTTCTGGAAACCCACCACGCACCACCGCACTGAACAGATCCCCCGTGGCTGCTGGAGCAAAGTCACCAAAGACCAGCTAACCACTATCCTCGCCCAGAGCCCACCCGCAGACCCGTTCGACCCCGACACCGCTACCCGCAACCTCAGACAGTGGTCGACAACTGTGCCAACACCCTTGTCCCGCTCAAGAAACCCTCCAACAGCCACACCAGAAATAAAGCAAGCTGGTTCTCTGAAGACCTCCAGACTTCCAAGCAAACCTTCCGAAAACTACAGAAGAACTGGATCCGCAAACGAACACCGGAAAGCTACGCAGCCCACAAGAACGCCACCAGCAGACACCACCACCTCATCAGATCCGCCAAACGGACCTCCTTCAAAGACCGCCTAGACAACAACGCACACAACAGGAAAGCACTCTTCAACATTGTGAAGGAACTCTCCAACCCCAGCTCCAACACCAACAACATCCCACCTTCGCAAGACCTCTGCGACTTGCTGGCCACCTTATTCTACCACAAGATCACAGACATCCACGACAGCTTCAATGCCGTGACTGCCCCAGCAACCACCGAGACCCCGCCCCCACAACCACCACCAGCACCAACCGCCTGATCTCCTGGACCAACATTAACGACGACGACACCATCAAGATCATGAACTCCATCCACTCCAGATCCCTGTCAGACCCATGCCCACACCACATCTTCAACAAAGCCAGCACCACCATCGCACCCCATCTCCCGAAAGCATTCAACATCTCCTTCAAGACAGCAACCTTGCCGGAGAGTTGGAAGCACGCCGAGTTCAACGCCTAACTCAAGAAACCCAAGGCAGACCCCAAGGACCTCAGGAACTTCCATCTCATCTCCCTTCTCCAGTTTCCAGTGAAGGTCATCAAGAAGGCCGTCAACAAACAACTGATGCTGTTCCTCGAGGGGAACGGCATCCTGGACCCGTCCCAGTCCAAGTTCCGCAGCAACCACAGCAACAAAACTGCCCTCATCGCCGCCACCAACAACATCAGGACCCTAATAGACAACGGAGAAACCGCGGCCCTCATTCTCCTGGACCTGTCAGCCGCCTTCAGCACGGTCTGCCACCACACACTACGAACACACCTCCACGATGATGGGATCCAAGAGAAGGCCCTGGATTGGACCACTTCCTTCCTCTCCAGCAGAACACAGAGCGTCCGCCTCTTCCCCTTCCGCTCCGAAGCCACCGAGATCATCTGCGGCGTACCCCAATGCTCATCCCTCAGCCCAACGCTGTTTAACATCTACATGGCACCGCTCGACTACGTCGCCCGACTGCATGACCACATCGTCTCCTATGCTGATGACACCCAGCTGATCCTCTCCTCAACAAAGACCCCCTCACTGCCAAAACCAACCTCCACGAAGGAATGAAGGCCGTCACCGAATGGATGAGAAACAGCCGACTAAAGCTGACCTTGGACAAGACAGAGGTCCTTATCCTCGGACACACTCCCTCGGCCTGGGGCCACTCCTGGTGGCCGATCGCACTAGGAACAGCTCCAACGTCCACCGACCACGCACGCAACCTAGGGGTCATCCTCAACTCAACCCTCTCCATGACGAAGCAGGTCAACGCCATCTCTTCCTCCTGCTTCACCACCCTTCGCAGGATCTACAAGTGGATCCCCATCTAAATGAGGATGGTCACCCAGGCCCTCGTCAGCAGCAGACTGGACTATAGAAACGCCCTCCATGCAGGAGCCTCGGCGAAGCTCTTGACACGGCTCCGGTGCATCCAGAATGCCTCCGCACGCCTGATCCTCAACATCCCTCACCACAGCCACATCACACCCCACCTGGACGACCTGCACTGGCTCCCCGTCAACAAGAACATAACCTTCAAGCTTCTCACCCACGCAGACAAAGCACTCCATAATAGCCGACCAGCGTATCTCAACAGCCGACTCAGCTTCTACATCCTCACTCGCCAGCTACGCTCCCCCTACCTCGCCCTCACCACTGTCCCCCGTATCTGAAGAGTGACCGCAGGCGGCAGATCATCCTCCCACCTTGCCGCGAAGACATGGAACATCCTCCCCTTCCGCCTCCAGCAGACCCAGGACTACTGACCTTCAGAAGACTCCTCAAGACCTGGCTTTTTGAACAGTTGGAGCATTTCCCCCTTTACCCCACAGCTCAGCGCCTTGAGACCCTCACTGCTAAGTAGTGCGCTTTACAATTAGTTGATTGATTGATTGATTGATAGTTTGGTTGGTTGGAGATATGTTTACGTCTCATTCTGGGGTTGGGGCATTAGGGAGTTACTGTTCGTTGTCCATTTGGGGTGTTTTGGTATACTAATCCCACCTTTCCCATTCAACCCCCTGAGACTAAGACGGGGGCCACTGTCTCCTTCCTAGTGCCCTTCTTCAAGAAATTGTTTGTTACTATGCTTCACCCAATAATCCCCTGGCAACCCCCGTGATCTACTCGTTCATTCATTAGAATGTCCGGCGCTTGAATAATATGGCAAAACGGTATAAAATTCATGTCTATTTAAAGAGGAGGGCAGTCCATTTTGCCATATTACAGGAAACCCACCTTACCGAACCAGACAGGAAGGCGCTACTCAAGTGCTGGAGAGAGCAGCTATATGCTACAGCGTACTCTGCCTTTTCACAAGGCATATTGCTATGGATCAGACCAGACGTCCCTTCCAAGAAAACGAGAGAACTCATCGACCCACAAGGTCACTATGTTCAGGTCACAGGCAGACTGGCGGCACAAGATCTAGCTATTGTGGGACTTTACTCCCCTAATACTGACCAGGGAGGGTTCCTCATTGATATCTCATGAATGCTGGCTGTCTCCCGAACTCAACCTGTGATAATTGGGGGGGGACTATACTAGTGTGACTGACCCCACTCTGGACCGTTCCCACCCGCCGCTTGGCGACTCTCCAGTATTACAAGTAGAGCATATAGTTAAAGACGGGCAACACTGCGTGGCTCTAATAGACACATGGAAGCCAGCTACGGCCCATGTAGGGCATGCCACCGGGTGGTGACTTGGGGCGAGAAGGGGGAGGGGCAGGGTGGGGGGTTGTAAAATGCGGGATACGGACGATTTCAGGTAAGTACCAACAAAAAAAAAATTGTTGCGCGAGCTGCATTACATTTGGCGATGCAGCACGCGCAACGAAATTCGTTTTATTTATTTTTTTCGGAACTTATATGAAATTGTCCGTTTCCCGCATTTTACAACCCTCCAACCTACCCCTCCCCCGCCCCACGTCACCGCCCGGTGGCACGCCCTACACAGGCCGTGGCTGATGGAAGCAACTACATCAAACCTCCAGAGAGTATTACTTCTACATGTCAGATTAGACTCTTTCCTTTGCTCACCAGACGTGCATAACTGAGTATGACACACAGAGTATCGCTGCTGTATGATCTCCGACCGTAACCCGATCTTCCTCACACTTGACTGGTACAGGCATCCTGGACTGGCACCTCAGAAAAGAGACCTTAGAGGACCCGGTCTTCCATCACACTATAGGGGAAGCTGTCAGGTAATATTTTACAGACAATGCCCACACCACAAATTCATTGCTCACTGAATGGGATGCCTTTAAATTGGTTTTATAGGGGAGATGCCTGGCCGAAATTGAGAGGGTTAGAAAAACACTGATGCAGTAGGTAGAGACTTAGGAGCAGATACTGATGGATGTGGAACAGGCCACCTGGAGCTCCAGGCCCCGCTCCTGGCAGCGAAGGAACAATTGGCAAAACATGTAGCAAGAGTCCGCTGCTTTGACTTCAAAGAATACATGGTTACAGCACATGCAGAACGTGATAAGATGAGGGCACTTTTGGCATGTTTAGCTACCCCCACTGCTAGGGGATCCCTGATTTTAGAAGTTGACTCAGCTACAGGAGACAGGCTGTACGGACAGACAGACATCAATGATAGATTTAAGGAATACTACAGGGGTCTATACGCTCCCATTCCGTAATTTCCCAGAAGGAGACCCTGGTAGACTTTATGGAATCAGGGCTCTTGAAGCACCTTGGTGAGGACTTAGCTGAAGAATTGGGGGGCCATTACCTTACAAGAAATACGAGTGACCATCAAAAACATGGATCGAGGGAAGGTACTGGGGAAAATGGCCTACCAGTGGAATTTTACACCAAATTCATGGACGACCTGGCACCCAGATTGGTGGAGGTCTAAACAGCAGCACAGGACTCTGGCCAACTGCCATAACTACGGGCAAGGCGTTGGTTGCCCACATCCTGAAGCCAAGGAGACAACCCCAGGATGTGAGAGCTTATCGCCCACTATCCATGCTTAATGTGAATAATACGATATTGAGCAGAATACCGGCCTCCTGCCTCCTTTCCCATATCCTCCCTACATCCTGACCAAACTGGAATCATTCCAGGGAGGAAACCAGAGATGAATATACTAGGACTGTTTCAATACTAGACTCTAGAATATCGGAGGATGACAAGACACTAATAATATCAATTGACATAGAAAAGTCACTTGACAGCCTAAGGTGGGAATACCTATACCAAGTAATGGTGGAGTTGCGTTTGGAAGCAGGATTTATTGCCTGGACTAGATTGTATTACATGGGCCCCTCCGAACGAAGCAGAATGGCAGAACAATCTTTACCCATTCGAGGTTGGCAGAGTTGCTTTTTGTGATATCGGTTGAGACTTTATTAAGCAGAGCACATGAGGGCCTGGCTTATCAGGGTCTACTTAGTTGGGGAATAGCTCACCAAATTGCGCTACATGCGGATTATCAAGCTTCTCTTCCTGGCCAGCACTGAGAGGAACCTTCTAGGGGCGGTCACGTTACTGAATTGATTTGACACCATGTTGGGTCTGTAAATAAACTGGCAGAAATCGCTGGTGTTCCCTCCGAATCCAGATATGACAAAACTACAATACTAGCGGAGGCTGACATAGGAGGGGTTCTGTATGAAATATCTTGGCTTGAACATTTAGCATGATACCAGAGATGTGCTGGACAGTAATGTTGGAGCGGCAACTCCAGCTATCCGTGCCAGCGTAGGCTTTTGGAAGACCATGCCCCTATCGGTGGCGGGATGCGTAGCGGTTCTGAAAATGGTGGCATTACTTAGCCTACTTTATTATTTCGCCACCCTACCTATTATAATGCTGAGGGGATCTTTTTACCAAATTAAACTCTTTACTAGTGGAGTTGATCTGGGGGCCTGGCAGACGGCAAGTGGCGATGTCTAAACTGCAGAGACTCACAGATAATGGGAGACTGGTGGCACCAGATTTTGAACTTTACTATCCAGTGGCACAATTGCAGTGGCTTATTCACTGGCTGCATTCCTGGATGCACCCTGGGGAGAGAGTCCCCAACACTATCACTCTGTTCTGGGTACTGCTAAATCCCAGACGACCCCTCCCGCACGCCACCAAGGAGGCATTGACTCCCCACCACTGCTGGAAGCGGAGTCTACAATGTTGCTGTACTCACTGGAAATGCACCTGCAGTGCAGGCCTTAGAATGTATTAACAAAACTGGGGCATTGCGAGGAGTATGTGGAAGAGGATGGGCCTAACCTGGCTGGGCGATCTCTACAGGCGTAGTAAATTTCTTGCTTTTGAAGACCTTAGGGAGGCTTATGAGATTCCCCCTGGACACTTTCTATAGCACCGCGCATTGGCCACCACTATTCCAAACCACTGGGAGAAGGGTAAAGTGGAAATCCAGACACAATTAAGTAGCCACACACTATGTATGACCTCTGGAAGGACACATGCCATCATCCTCCTTAATAGGACCCTGACTACAGATACAAACATGCTACAAGAAGAGCCTTACCAGAATGGGAGGGAGACATTGTAGAACCGATCCCCGAATCACACTGGTTCAAGATTCTCACTAACATATATACCGTCTCTTGCAATGCCAGATTTAAACTAATTAATTATCGCTTCGTGCATAGGGCATATCTCACACGACAATTTGGGGCACAAGATGCAAGATGCCCTAGATGCAGAGAGGAAAGAGCTGAGATGCTCCATATGTCTGGTTGTGCCAGGAACTGCTGGAATTCTGGGTTGGGAGTATTAACATTCATCAATGATATCATGCATAGGACCCGCCCATACACCCCCTTGTTCTGTCTTATGGGGAGATTCCCCCTCTCGGCTGAACACAAAACCACTATCAGATTTGTGGAGCTGGCATTGGTGTTAGCGAAACGCGCAATTACTATGAAATGGAATGCCACTATTGGCCCGCAGGAAGTGCTTAATTTGCGCCTGTGGTTTCCGGGGCTCAGCACCACCACTTATTTCACAGGGCTGGCTCTATGTGAATTTTTTCCCCTTGACGGTGTGCCCGGTAATTATTAAGGATATATGTGCTTGTCGTTTGGTGTCTGCCTTGTGGGTCTTCGCAGGCTGGCCCACCCTGGTCAATGCATGTTGAATGTGCTACATCATCACGTTGGTAATGTCAGCAGTGAAAACATGTCTGTAATGAAGGAACATATGGTTTCCATTTGATGGTGGTGGCTGAGGGCAGGCTCGTGGCTGAGCTGGGTTGAGGCAGGCTGGGAGAGGCTTTTCGCGATGTCTTGGAGGCTCAGAATGAAGGTGCATGGCATGCTTTTTTCGGATCTTACTGAATTGAGATCAGTTGGAGCTGTCTGTAGTTCTGCATTTGATGTGCTTGATGCTCAGTCTTTTGACATGCTGCTAAAAAATGACGCTGGCACCCACTTCCTGCTCACTCCTCCCATTCCTAACCTTTTGAACTCTCCATGTTTCTGAGCTCTCGCTCCCCTACACCTAGCCTGGAAGTAGAGGTCTCTTTGTTTCCACTGAAACCGTTGGGTCTGCCAGATGGAAGTACTTTGGAATTATGAGCTGAAAGTGTGGGCTTGTTTCCTCATTGCTTTTCCAGATTTGGATGTGCATCTCATCAGCCACTACAGGAGACAGAGTGTATGGCCTGGTACTGCTACCTATACTCCCTCCTCCCTTGTCAAGACCCAGAAATATCAATAACAAGGATTTTGGAAAAGGGAGGCGTGGAAAACCCCCCGGCCATATTTATTAACATAAAAATTAAAACAAAATTAATATTTACAAAATTACGCACAAAACATAAACATGACATTGATTACATTGATAAGTACAGATGTCAGATGGCTAACCTTAACATATCTCTAATACAAGTTATTCCTATCCGAATCTAAACATATCATCATCAATAATCATAATAGCAGTTACTTTTCAGCGTACCTATTCGAGCCTACGGCAAGGTCAATAACTGGTGTCAGATCCTTATCAAATTATGCCCACCCTCCCACCGGAGTGCGCATGCGCAGAGGGCCTGTTCACCATGAGGGTACTTCCCCCCCCGGTTACCCACGTACGCTCTGAATGCTATCTCCATAAGGGGCCCTTGCATTTCTGCGCCCTTTACTGGCGCCATTGTGCACGTGCGGGGTGGCCAACCAGCCTAGGTAAAGCGTAACTCCCCACTCCCCGGCACCCATCCAGCCAACAGGCTGTAACTGCCCCTGGAGTTCTAGGAGAGACCATTTGTCCCTCCCCCTTAGGGGACCCCATTCAAGAATGATGCAGCCCTCTAAGGACCTTAAATTTACTGCTCACCAATCATGATCTTACAGCCACAGGCCAGCATAGTTGACCGACTATCTGGCCCCACCCAAATTGCTAGCTAGAAGGTCATATCCTGCTTCTGAAACACCCCCAACCATGCCAGAAGATTCTCTAGAAGGATTTCATTACCTACCTTAGACAAGTGGACACCGTCTTTTAAGAAGCACGGCTCCCCCCTGATACACCCGTGGGCGATCGTCTGTAAATGAGGAGACCTAAACAACCTCTCTGTCTTATTATTGATTCTCCTTACTGAGTGATTCAGTGTCCCCATAGACTCCCCCCTCCATTGAAATCTGGGTACCATCTGTGACCATACTATGGTGCACCCTTGGCATGTCCTAGCTAACCAACCTACTTCTGTGATTATGGTTTCCACTAGCTCTCTTCTACCCAGATTTACAAGATCATTCCCTCTCAGGTGCAAGATAATGATACTGGGGAGAGCCCCACCCTTGCTCAACAAGTCCATTACAAAACCCTTGAACTGACTAAAGCGGAACCCCCCTTTCCCATGAAATGACACCCTAAAACCTGCCTGTTCAGCTCTGGATTTGTAATTCCCTGAATAGAAAAATGCATTCAAACGTCTCACATATGAATGGCCAATCATCCAAATGACATGTGGTCCTGGTGTCTGTGGATGTGCATGTCCCTTTGCTGATAGTTGCTGCTGATGTGGCGCTGCCAGTTTCCCCCCTGCGTGAAAGGCTTTAGAAACTGTAAATGTAAGCAGAGAAGGAACATGCATCAGCACCAGGCAAATGCCCTACTCACTACATGTGCAGCCGCACATAGCGCTTATAACAATTAGAGGACCACCTCCCAATCTTTTTAACATTGCTGCTGTGAAAACCTCTTGCTGTCGCCTTAGTGGCAGCCCCTATTGTGAAAGAATGAGTCCCAAAGCAACTAGGATCCAAATCTGCCTTCTGTACTGCCATATACATTAAACTCAAACCGTCTGAGCGGGGTACATCAGCATGGATTAACAATGTCCCCCCTCTTGTATTAGATCTATGCTGTAAGAATGCCTCTAACTGTTTTACGGGGCAGCAAGGGTTACCATGTGCCCGATGTAGTACTGCCCCCTCACCATGGGCCTCTTGGTCAGTCTTGGATTTCCTAATGGATATCAATAAGGCATCGCCTTGTATCTTTGCATGTTCTAACTGCAGACCCCCTTGCACATCTTGTTTATTCTGGGCCACCAATTCCCCTATCCTAAAAGCTCCATAAAAAGCTAGCGAAAAGGCTGCACTGAAAAGCAGAGCTTCCCCTGTGGTGCTGCAAATCATGTCCAGAGCCCCCAGTAAAGACTTTAGTAACTCCACCCCTATTGGAAGTCTTGTGTCTGGTGCTGACCCCTGTTTGTGCTGCCACCCTTTTAGGGCTTTCCTAACTGTGAAGCTGTTAGTGGGATCTCCCCTGTCTCTAGTTTGCGTGTAGAAAGAGATTGCTGCCACATGCCGCCTGGCTGCTGCCGCTGAGTGCCCCTCTTCGTTTAAGGCCCCCAAGTAACGCAGAAGTGCCTCTGTATCATGCCATTTGTCTGCCCACTCCCTTCCAAAGAATGTACAATATGCCCAAATTGCTCCTTCATAAGCTTTCCGGGTCCTGGAAGCTAGGCTAGCTGCCACGAGGCTCGGAAGTTGGGGCACCAATCTGCCAAAGTACTTCTAGGAAGGATGTTGGAGTCGCTTCTGCAGAGGGGAGGTGTGCCCTTAAACCTGTATCTTGAAGCGAGAGAGTGCATCAGCAGCAAAATTCAATACCTCTGGTACATGTTTAACTTTAAACTGCATGTTCAATTTCATACATAACAACACTGTTTCTTTCAACAGGCCGAGAATCATTTTACACCGTGTTGCCTGTTGGTTGATGCATTTGACTACCATCATGTTATTCGACCAGAACACCACTGATTGATCACGCAGATGCTCTGGCCAGACTTTCAATGCCACCCAGATAGGAAACAGTTCCAAAAATCTGATGTTAGCTGTTACCCCATTCTCCACCCACCAAGCTGGCCAATGCTGAGCCAACCACTCCTTACCGAGTATGGCACCAAATCCCACACTACCCACAGCGTCAGTCCATAAACCTCACTCCGCAGAAGTAGTGGGTGGACCGGGCCAGACTACCCTGCTGTTGAAGTCCTGCAGGAATGCCATCCAAATCTGCATGTCCTGCCTAACCTCAGCCGACAGCCTGGTGTGGTGATGTTTTTCTTTGAGACCGGCCATGGCCTGGGAGATGGAGCGGGAAAATGGTTGTGCCAGCGGTATAACTCTCAGAGCAAAATTCAACTGTCGTACCGTCTGTTGTAACGATGCAAGGTCACCTTATCTTTTGCCAGGCATTGCTACAATGCTGTCTTGATTTTCTTAATCTTATCTGCCGGTAATTGGAAACACCCTTGGACTGAGTCTAACTCAATGTCTTTCCCGGTGCCAGGGGAATCCCATAAGCCTGCATGAGCAAGCAAAATTCTTGCAGTGCCCACGCACACTCCCAGGAGCTGCTGACCCCAAGATAAGAAAGTCGTCCAGATAGTGCATGACATACTGAAGCCCTGTCGCCTGTCTAAAAACCCATTTAAAAAATGAACTGAATTTCTCAAAGTAATCGCAGGAGACCGAACAACACATGGGCATGCACATATCCATGTAGAATTTGCCCTGAACCTTAAAACCCAGAAGGTGAAAATCCGATGGGTGAACTGGCAACAAACAAAATGCAGACTCAATATCAGATTTTGCCAGCAGGGCACCAGGGCCCAGGCCCCTAAGCATCTCTACTGCCTGGTCAAAGGAAGCATACTTTACAATAAAAATCTCATTAATGATAGCGTTACTCAATGAGTTGCCCTTAGGTGCTGACAGAATATGAATCAACCCACCTCACCACCCTTCTTTTTGGGAACCACCCCCAACGGGGAGCAGACAAAATTGTGTACAGGGATGCAATCAAATGGCCCCACTATCCTGCCCAAGCATAGTTCCTTTTCAATCTTTGTTGCTGCCACGCCTGGCTTGGTCCTAACAGAAAGTTGATTTTTGCATTCAGATGCCCCCACGTAGTCAGGTGCAGGGATCCTAAACCCATACATGAAACCTTCTCGCAATGTCCTAGCAGTGGAATGACAAGGGTACCTGTTCAGCCAAGGAGTCAAGACCGTTAACGTTAATTGGTGAGTGTGCCATATGCTGTGTCCACCCCTCACTTCTGTTTCCTCCTTCCCTTATCTCTTGTTTTCTTGAGACATTTGGACTCTGAGTGTGATGGATTGGCACAGATAGAGCATGCGTGTTTGAACATTCACATGCCTGGAGTCCTAGTGCATGTCCGCCTATTAAAGTTCCAACATGTCCCTTTCCGTCCTCCCCTGCTGCTAGGACTAGTGGCAGGGCTTGTGTATTGAGGTGGCCGAAAGGGCTGAAAGGACTGGAATGACCGGACCGATTGGAATGACTGGCCCCTGTTAATGGGTTGCGCTCCCACCCCAAACTGATCTAACCACAAGATTGTGTCAACACGGTCCCAGGAAAGGGATGGGTCAGCTGCCTTAGCTTTCCTAAAATCTTTGTCATACTCCTTCCAACCAATGCCCCCATATTTGTCATGCGCCATAGTAATCCGATTCTGGTAAATTGCCATTTCTGCCTGTATATTAGGAAAACGTTCAGCCATCACTGCCATGAATACTGAGAAACCTCTAATCCAATTATTCAAGTTCTCCTCAATCCTGAATTTCAACAACTCACCTGCCCATTCTCTAGGGAGCATCCAGTCCTTCTTTTTCTTTGCTTCCTCCCTTTCCATTTTATCAAGAATCAATGAGAAAATACTAACATAACTTTCTGCCCATATCCTTTCTTTCACCTCTTGTGTGACATGTCTTGCTAAATGTTCCCTCCCGGTGCGGGATTCACCCACACCCAAATGTGGCAATGTCACCTGCTTACCTGCAGGAGCTGCTCCCACTGGCTCCATCAACTTCTTCTTCACCAGTCTGTTCACTGGCATTCCTTTGTTGGATTCAACCGTAATAGGTGCAGTCCTTTTATAGAACTGCACCTATTACGGTTGATTGCTGCCCGGCTAATTATCCGGTAAGCGCTTATCCCCCCCCCTCCCTTTTTGTAAAACCCTCTATATGTTGTGGTTTTTATTAATAATTCCTATATCTCGCCTGGTTTAGGCGGACTGCCACGGTATCTACTATTGGCATCGGGCATTCTATACTAGCCCCGCAGGTATGTTCCTATTGAGCAACCTAGTGCCGAACGTCGTTAAATTAAATTGCACTCGCGGCATGGTGTCTTATTTCTTTTGCGGTGATTACATTTCACGCATGTACCTTAGCCCCGTAGGCACATAATTATTTGACGGACTATATTACCGCTGTTACCTCACTTGTACTTGGGGATATGGTGATTTGGCTTATCTTATCTGTTGTTATTGCACTTCTCTTGCTCAAAATTTTTTAAACAGCGTGACTTGGAACTTTAATTCACCTTGGCATATTTTCATGCTTGTTTTTGCGTTTCTTGAAGGTTGGCACTAATCTCCTATGGGTTCAATTAAAATGTACATATGATCTTAAAATGTGTGATCCTTTGAAAAATGCCCTAATCTCGTTTTGTATTTTTTCCTTTCTCCTCTCGCTTTTTGTACTAATATATGTTCTGGCAAATGGTACCCATAGCATGGGCTGTACAAAAACTTATTTATGAACCTTTCATAAAGAAGGCATATATTGTTTGTCCTGAAGATGAACTCTGAATTATTATAGGGTTCGAAACGTCGTCGACCTTGTCACACTATATGCATATGAATTATGCTAATGTTTGCAAGCAATAGTGTGCTATTTGTATTGTCTGATTGTGAATTGTGATACACAGACTACCTGAATTGCCTGTAATTTCTTGTTTGTCTTTTTTCTGAGTGTGTTAGTTGGGCATCGGCTGGTGTCCTGCTTGTATCACACCATATTATCTTTGTACTCCTTTTATCAGAAATTAAATACTGTCTGGCTGGACAATGAACACAGTTGCTATTTAGTCTATATTTATTTTGCAAAGAATCTATTTCTCAATTGATGATGACAACATCCCAGCTTTCCCAAACCATGGAAGGACTGCGGCTAACTGTGCTACTAAATCTTGTGGAACCGGGGTGCTGCCTACCGGAGAATCCTTTGGGTCCGGACCCGCCGGACTCTCTGGAACTAGATCATCGCTTGCTGCCGAGACCACCCTCTGGGACAGCCGGGCCGGGGCACCTGATGGAATACCTCCCTGAGGAACAACCTCTGTGGGAACAATAGGACCGGGGTACCCAGAGGAAAACTTCCCATTGGGACTCACCCTGATGGACCCAGCACCTCCCCCTCCCCCATGGGCTGGCTGACTGGCACAGGTACATCTGGTATATCCTTTACCTGAGCGACCCCTTTCTTGGGCCTATCCTGCTTGGGGAGGGGGGCTAATTTTCCCCTAGGCTTGGGGGACACTATGGTTCTCCAAGGCCTAACTACCACCTAACTTTGACCTTCCACCCTTTCCCTGAGATCAGCAAGGCTCTGTCCTAATTTATCGACCTTCTTCCATCTCCTATCCATAGTAACCATCTTGCGCATCATTGTCTCCATCATGTACTCCATGCGAGAGCGCTTCTCACCACACTTCTCCTTACTGGCCATTGCTTTTCCTAAATTGAAGGGGTTATTCTAAATGTGCCAGCTACCCGGCCAAATACAGAATACACAATGCCACCCACTTAAACCGGGTCAATTGGGCAATAGCCTAGATGCACACCCCTGCACAGCACTTCCAGGCCAGGTCCACTGTCCAGGCCCTTACCTTAAAATGCTGGAGGTACCTGACCGGCCGTAAGCACCCACGCAACCAGAGCCATGTCACACCAGCTAATCCGGTGAGCCAGGCGAGTTTTTTCACAGCCCTTGTGGCTCCAAGCTGCGGTGGAGTGCAGGCCTGTCGGTGTCCCCGTAAACGAAAGCAGAGCTTCACCGGCTAATCCAAACAAAACTGGGCCTCTTCGTGCTCCTGCCTGGATTACTTAGATTATTGCTGCATGGACTCTAGTCAAGAGAAAGGAAAAAACAGATCAAGTGGGGCCACCCCACCCCGGCCAGTACCCGCACATGCGTGACTCCTGCAATGACAAGCACACTCACCACCAGAATTATATGTGTTTCCTATGGGGCACCCCCAGCATGAAAACCCCCCCTGCACAAATACCGTAAATCAAGATTAATAGTGCACTTTACACGAACACCAGTCCCATTACAAATAACACCTCTCAATTCAGCTCAAACAACTCAATGCTGGAAATGTGACCTTCACACCGCCCTGCAAAGCTATTGGACGCAGGTAATTACTGACCAAGGGAATAAATTGCAGCAACCTGTATAGTGGCACTACTAAAGCACGCGCAGCGTTATTCACAAGCTGAATCTTCTCGTGCTAATTACACCCTACCCGATGTTGAGCTTGCGGGAATTGGAGGTGCTTATTACGGTAGGCGATGATATGATGGTATGCTAGAATGATGGCCCATGAATGCGCCTCTACAACCAGGATTAAGCAGCTGTTCGCTTCAGTGCTGCGCTCGTAATCACAGCACCCCCCCAATCTCTACAAAATACCTCCATGGAGTGCTAATCCCAAGCTGGCTCGCGCCTCCGCCGCAGCTGCTCTCCCTAATACTGCTCAGTGCGCGTTCTCCAGCTCCAGGGCCTCCACGACCATGGTATATTGGACCTTTCAGACGGCCCCTGGCTCTCCTGTCCTACAAAACCTCATGCCGTTCGTATGATGCTCCCGTCCTCCTGTCTTGACAGCTGCAGGATCATGTCGCTCGCTGATGAGGGCCTGAAAAATAAAGCATACAGTTGTACCGCCTCAATGCGCGGCCGCCAACAGCCGACCCGATATCAGATTCTTCAGCGATGATCCCACCAAATTGAACTCAAACCTGAAAAGACAAAAGAGAAATAAAATTACAGCCTCCTAGCGAGGCTGGTCTGACAGGCAGAGGGAGCAGGGAACAAAGAGGATGACTATACTGCTCCCCGTCCTTTTATGCTTCTATTGCCAGGCCGGTTCTAACCGGTTCAAACGTTGTCCACACATATGCCCCGGAAGTGATCATGATCACTTCCAGGTCACATTCGGAACTTACGACCAATTGCGGTTGAGGCGTGCCTGTCGTGTCACAATTGTGGATCTATGATGTTACAACGCGTTATTTTACAACGCAGGCTGTAACATCGCAACTTTTACAACGCAGGTTCCATTACAACGGATGCCATTACAACGCAGGACATTACATAGCAGATGCTATTACAACGCATACCATTACATCGTAAGTATAGGTAAGTATATCTTTTTTAAAAAAAGGAAATTAAGTTAATTTTAATAATTTAATTTAACAAATATAATGAAATTAATTTTAAAATTGTAAATAATTTTAATTTATTTAATTTAGTTTAATTAAATTTAAAAATGGAATTCATGTAATTTAATTAATTTAATGTAATTTTGTTAATTTAATTTAATAAATGTTATATTTGTAAATATTTTAATTTAATTAATTTAATTTAATTAATATAATTGAATTAATCTTAAAATTGTAATTAATATAATTAAATAAATGTAACTAAATGTAATTAATTTAAATAATTTAATTTAATTAAAGTCGTACTTTAAAAAAATAAACCCTAAAAATACCCCTGTACCCCAAAACCCAAACCCAGCCCTAAAACCTAAAAACACCCCTGTACCCCAAAACCCAAACCCAGCCCTAAAACCTAAAAATACCCCTGTACCCCAAAACCCAAACCCAGCCCTAAAACCTAAAAATACCCCTGTACCCCAAAACCCAAACCCAGCCCTAAAACCTAAAAACACCCCTGTACCCCAAAACCCAAACTCAGCCCTAAAACCTAAAAATACCCCTGTACCCCAAAACCCAAACCCAGCCCTAAAACCTAAAAATACCCCTGTACCCCAAAACCCAAACCCAGCCCTAAAACCTAAAAACACCCCTGTACCCCAAAACCCAAACCCAGCCCTAAAACCTAAAAATACCCCTGTACCCCAAAACCCAAACCCAGCCCTAAAACCTAAAAATACCCCTGTACCCCAAAACCCAAACCCAGCCCTAAAACCTAAAAATACCCCTGTACCCCAAAACCCAAACCCAGCCCTAAAACCTAAAAATACCCCTGTACCCCAAAACCCAAACCCAGCCCTAAAACCTAAAAATACCCCTGTACCCCAAAACACAAACCCAGCCCTAAAACATAAAAATACCCAAACACCCCAAAACATATACCTCAGTACCCCAAAACATATACTCCTATACTCATACTTATTTTAAAAATTACTTAAATTAATATATTTAATTTATAATATTAAAAAACATAAATAAATATATTTATTTATAATTAAAATTAATTATATTAATTAAATAATATAAAAAAAATAAAAAAAAATTATAAACTTACCAATACTTACGATGTAATAGCATGCGTTGTAATAGCATCTGCTATGTAATGTACTGCGTTGTAATGGCATACGATGTAATGGAACCAGCGTTGTAAAAGTTGCGTTGTAACAGCATTCCGATGTAAAAGTTGTGATGTAACAGTAACATACCCACAATTGTGCACGACAGACCCGCCTCTGTGGTCATCAGGGCCGGAACGACCGCCATACTTTCAGCGTGTCCGATGCCGGCCCCGCCTTTTCTCCAATCACCATTACGATATATGAATTCCTCACACTAAGTTAAGAGTCATTCCTTTCAAGGTCAGCACGCCGGTGCAGCTTGGGCAGGAGGCAATGAAAAAAAAGACCAACTTCCAGTAGAGTCAGGGTAGAAGCTATCAATGGTGCAGCAGGTGCATTGGCACCAGTACCCAGGAGAATGAGGCCCCTTGATCACAATTATATAGGTTTCTTTTACTACTAAAGCAGGACCTAGGACGGGGGCAGGAGAGCGTTCTTGCTAGGCCCAGTTGCTTGTAGCTGAGACTCCTTGGACACTTTTCCAATACTCTGTCCACTGGTGGCCTTTCCATGGCTCAATGCATGGGATAAAAAACTAGCTAACAATAGTTATTGACACTTCTACTTCAATGAGGAATAAGAACTGTAAATCAGGTGTGTTGTTTCATTGGTGCAACAGGTACGGTTTTACCATGACCAGGGGTGTAAGGCCAGTATTTAATTTGAGCCGGTGATTCCAGGTGGGGACTACCAGCACTTATTTTTGAGGACCTGCACTTATTTTTTACCATCACATGACAGGGTAAAACACAGATATTGGAAATACAAAGGAAGAGAAAGACGACGGGGAAGTGAAAGACAGCAAAACCTTCATAAAGAGAGAGAGCAGGGGCCTTCAAGAATACGATAAAAGGGCAAGGAGTGTCTGGGAGCGGATTAAAAGGACATAAGGTGGATTAAAGACTACCTGAACAGGAATTTGGCACTACGATGCCCTACTGAGGTGGGCAGGCTATGAAGGTGTAGTAGTATTCCAAGAGGTGAGGAAAGGGCGTTGTACGATAGATAAGGCTAGAGCCTGGGACGTGCTTGTGTAATGCTTGAAATACCCTGACAAAGACTTACCCGGCAGCCATGTGAATCTATTCTGTGTTCTAGGAGGAGGCCGGGGAGAAAGAGGGAGGTGGGGGGTGCGAGATTAGGTATCAGGTAGCCAAATTAATTAAGTGAACTTCATTGCCATGCTGCTTAGAAATAACGTTGAGAGATGTATAACCAAGATACGATAAGTAACTATATGTGCTACTGTAATTAATCATAAAAAGGCTTACTTGACTCCTCTACCATATACAACATGTTACAAAATACCAATAAAATGTGGGTTTTTTAATAAGTGCTAAACCTGTGCTTGAAAATTACTCAATTATGAAGATTTCAGGTAGAAGTTTTCATTAAGGATTGCATTATTCTTCTCGGACAATATAAGATCAGTTGAAGCGAAGATATTTTTGAATTCAACAGAGGCTCATTTTACAAGATTAGTGTCCCTGTTTTAGATTTAAGCTATATCATTCAGGAAACCTGGATCAGATGGAGTTGATAGCTCAGCTAGAAAAGGGATAGTAGACATCAAAATCTGCAAGTGAAAAAAGGGGTTGTAAGCAGGGTCGGTGCGTCCATTAGAGTGTTGCCATCACTCCCTAACTCGGACAAGACTCTCTCACTCACAATGCAATCCCTGTATCCCAACCGGAGCCGGATGCATTCGGCTTAGAAGGGGGTGGGGCAGCACTACAAGAGTTTAGCTGCAAGTGATTGACATCCACCATAACATCACAGGTGGTCGGCGGAGCACACAGCAAGAGTGCGCATGTTCTGCTTAGGGCTTCAACATTTAGAGACCAGCCCTTAGCATGCGCACACTAGGCTGCTCATTAGAAGAGTGAGGGTTGTTCCATGCTGCTCTTCTAATGAGCAGCCTAGTGCGCATGTTCGGGCTGGTCGCAAAAAATGTTAAGCCCTAAACAGAACATGCGCACTACTGCTCAAGCCAATCCTGGCACTGCTGCTTGAGCAGTGTCTGGATTGGCTGACAGCAGGCGGTACTTGCCAAGGTCCCATCGCCGGAGTCGGACCCCGGCCCAGGAAGACTCGCAGAGGCGGCGGGGATCTGGTAAGTTTAGTTTGCTTAATAATGGTGCTTTATTTAAATCTCCCCCGTGCTGCGCGTGACCCACAACACCCTACCCCCCCCCCCCCCCCCCCCCACGCGAGTATTGGAGCGCCAGCCACGACTGCAATTGCTGTCCTCTGTGCCTGCTCTGAAGGTGGGTCATTAGCTAAATTGATAGGCATTGTTTGTCCACTTATGAGGATCGGGCAAAGCGACAACCAAAACAAACAACTTGCAATCTGATTCCTGCTCTGCAGTTTCTTTTCTGACACCTCTGTGTTGCTAAACAAGCATTCCAACTGTGTAACTAGCTGCAATTGGTATAAAGAAAAGCACCATAATTTACCTGAGAAACAAAACACACCAAATTGCCTTTGTAGATATTGACAATTTTTTTTATAAACTATCTACTATATTTGTTTCACTGTGTACCTTGCTTTGTGTAATTAGTAAAAATAGAAATCAGCTATGATAAATTGAACTGCACATCATTCATGGTAACCGAGAAACTTAAGTGTGAACAGTTCATATATGAATGCAATCCAAATTCGCTAAATGGCATCATATACTGAAATGACTCCATCAATTTGAATTGTGTGCACTAAAAGCTTTTTGCCTTAAATATACAATACATTTTCTGCTTTACACTGATCTAAGTGAATGGGGTTAGTGCATTTTACTTTGTTTAATTTGTCTTTAGTGCAATTTGCTACACAGTTGGTTCAAATAAAGGCGGATTTGCACATGGCTGGGTCCAAATAAACTGAGGTGGCATAGTGGGGGGAAACCGATGGATTGGGATGTGGCCCAAGCGATTGCCAGTAGAGGATATTAATTCAAGCAGTGCATCCATCACCTTCTTGTTGTTGCAATATTTGAGGTTTCAACTTGGGACCCCATGGGTGCCTTGCTCTTGCCGTGAACGTTGCAGAGAACTTTAACCGGAAATTATAGGCCCAGCTCTGGCTCGCAACCCCCCGCAGCTATCAACAAATGCGAGCAAGGATGCCAGGGCGATGAATCAATGGATAGGGGACATGGTGGCACAGATTGCTCCTGCTAAGCGGGCAATGTCGCAGAGGGAGTCCCCCTCGGCCCCATGGTTCTCTGCCGAACTCAGGGTGGAAAAATGAGACTGTAAGAGGCTGGAGCGTATCTGGAGGTCAGAGTACTGCCTTTTAGCCAAGGCCCAATATAAAGAAGCTATGAATACATTTCATAAGTCAATTAAAAGGGCCAAGAAAATGTTTTTTGCTTCTTCGGTCCAACAAGCGGAACACTCAAGTAAAGAGGTTTTTAAAATTGTACAGTCATTTTTTAGCCCACGATGCATAGAGAGGGAGGTTCCCCCGTCCACGGCACTCTGTGATGACATATAAACTTTTTTTGACAATAAAATACAAAAAGTGTATGATTCCTTTGCTCCTGCGAGACCTACAGTAAAGGCTGATTCAACAGCCAATGGTCTACGCTTATTGCCCCGTGGCCAATTCCAGCCAATCTCATTGGATTTGGTGAAGCAGGAACTAATGCGCTGTAAATCAGGTTTGCCAGATGACCCCTGCCCACCAAAGCTCTGGGGGTTGATGGCGGATTTAATCACACTTACCTTGCACCACATCTGGAATACCTCCATTAGGACGGGAGAGTTCCCGGAGGGGTGGAAGCATGCAACGCTTCTTCATCTGAAAAAAACAACGAATGGGGACCCTGAGGACCTGAACAACCTCCGTCCAATTTCTTTACTGGCGGCGCCGGGTAAAATGATGGAGAAATTGATTCAGCGACAGCTAAACAGCTATATTGAGGCCAACAATATTCTACATGAGACCCAAACGGGGTTTAGACCCGGTTTCAGTACCGAGTCAGCCCTGATCGAGGTGGCACAGTCGGTGAGATGGTCGATGGATTCAGGGGACTCAGCTATGCTGATGCTCCTGGATCTGTCGGCCGCTTTTGATACGGTCGACCATGGCAGACTATTACAGAGGCTTGCAGCGATTGGGCTTCAGGATCAGGCCCTCGGGTGGCTACATTCTTATCTGTCAAACAGATCGCAGAGGGTGGCACTGGGGGCATGTTCCTCAAAGTCCAGGAGCCTCAGATGTGGTGTTCCGCAGGGGTCGGCACTAAGCCCTTTATTATTCAATATTTATCTGGCCCCGCTCTTCACATTAATTGCCAACTGGGGGGGTCACTGCAATATCTTATGTAGACGACACCCAGTTGGTTTTCCCCTACTCTGAAGTGTCAGAGGCAGCCTTTGCTAGCTTCAAGGGCTGTCTCGGCGACGTGGCAACCTGGATGAACACGAATAAATTAAAGTTGAATCCGAATAAAACAGAGGTAATCTTTTTCGGTAAAGGTACACCTCCTGCGGCAGATCTATGGTGGCCCGGGGAGATGGGGCCTGCACCTCAACCTAGCCATTCAGCAAAAAACCTAGGGGTTAAATGGGACGATAGTCTATCCTTTTCCTCGCATATTCAGCAGGTGACGGGGTGCTGTCTCAGCAAACTGAAGAACCTGCGAAAAATTCTTGCGCTCTTGCCAGAGCAGTGTAGGAAAACGGTGATCCATGCCACAATTACATCTAGGCTGGATTATGCGAATGGCCTATACCTAGGTCTCCCGAAATACTTGATCCAGCGTTTGCAAATCGCGCAGAACGCAGCGGCTAGGCTGCTAAAGCGCATACCGTTTAAAGACCATGTGACCCCTCATCTCCGCTCATTGCATTGGCTGCCGGTGCCCAGTACAATAAAATTCAAGGCTCTTACGCTGCCGTTTCGAGCTTTGCACGGAATCTGTCCACACTATTTAAGATCGCGTTTGCCCAGATACTCCCAGGCCCGTTCTCTTCGCTCGAATAGCCGGGTCCTGATGCTAGAACCACGTGTGAGAAGGGCTCGAATAGGAGGATGTACGTTTTCAGCAAATACGGCTCGGTTATGGAACTCTTTGCCCCCGAGCCTCCAGAGCGCTCCCTCGGAATCCAGCTTTAGAAAGCAGTTGAAGACCTGGCTCTTCACACAAGGAAACTAGATATTCCTTCTGCCAGGGCTCTTCGTCCTGCCCTGCTCTTACAACGCCGGGACACCTCCTAGTTGAGGTAGCTGTTCGCGCTATACAAAAGTCTGTATTAATATCATTATTATTAATGCCTCACCATGTTCATAAGTCACCAGCCACCCCTGGTTGTAAGTAAAAATCCATGGAATGGAACTTTGACACCATGAATAGTCTGACTTTTGAGGTTGAAGGTGGCTATTCAGACAAGAATAATGGAGGGTTCCAGTAATATAAAACTCATACCTCAATGGAAACTTCCTGAAACTAAGATGAACTGATATTACAGGGATTACTGCCTTGGCAGGAGGACAGCACAGTTGATTGACTTGTTTCAGTTGACATGTTGCTTGGCTCAGGCTAAATCCGCATGGACCTTGTAGGGGATGTGGTATGTTTGGAAAACAACACAAATAATTGTGAACCAATGCAATTTTCCTACCAGACAAATTTGATTACTTATTAGAATGTAACTGCACAGGAATGCATTGAGGAGAGGGTGAACAACGAACCACTTTGATATTCCTTTAGGAGAGATAAATATGAGTGCTAATTCAGATGTAACTGCACAGGAACATGTTGTGAAACATTTTCCTCATTACCGACAATTTACATTCAGGTAGTGAAGGAGGATGCTACCTTTATTAGGATCAATGTGAATGTGAAAACAAATATTGGTGACTCGAGTTGATCTTCATAGGAGAAAGGATGGTTACTTATTCAGCTATAACTCCATAGGAATGCCTTGCTTGGAGGGTGGCAAAATGGCATCTTTCGGTAGAAACGCTGCTTAGCTCAAGTCCTGATGTATTTTGTAGTGGGATGTGGTGTATTGAAAATTAACATAAATATTTGTGATACAATGTGATTTCCTATAAAACAAGTATGACTACATATTCGGACGTAAATGTCTAGTAATTCACTGATGTGAGTGTGACCCATTTATTGCCAACTGTTTTGACAGATTTTGATCAGCTCAGTCAATTTACACACACAAAGTGGAAAGGGACGGTCCATTTATAATAATAATGTTTTTTAGAACATTGGAATGTTGGGAGCTCGATTGAAGACAAAGGAGGGATCCTGGCTTCTAATGGCTTGTAGAAGCCTGGAGCTCCAACATTCCAATGAACAAAGGCCTCATGGAGCCCCATAGGATCTAACCTGTTTACTGCGGCGGACAATTCGCCGCGGTGCGGGCGTTCTAGGGAGTGGGCGGGGCTGCGTCAGCAATGGTCGTGCACAGCATCCAGAAGGTAGGGTTAAATCCCCTCCTGCTCCCTGAGGCCTTTGTTCGAATTGTTTGAACATTCTGCCCTCTAGTGGCAAGATATTCTATTAGTCTTGTAGCGCACCATAGCTGGGCTATACCAGCCATTAAAGGCCTGCTACCTTGTTAAAGGCCCACACATTTCATTTGTTGGTGGAAAGATTTTTTGGCTCTGGATCAATGTGTTGAGATTGAAAAGAAAAAAATATATAGTATAGCAATGCAAAGTGGGATAGAGATGTTCAAAAATGGAATGTGTTTTACATAAAATGTTTATTGCAAATAAGATGCTGATCGAATAAGATGCTTCCTTCTGCTTGCGAATAAGATGCTGGCCAGCCATAGAAGAAGATAACTTCAGCATCATCGCCTATCTGTAGCCTTGCAAAGCATTTATAATTCTGCCTTTGTTCACTAAGCACTGTGGACTGTTCTTTGGCGACAGGTTTAGCACACTACCAATCATTCAATAAGTAAACATGCTCGCCTGTTGTAACTCCATGTGCCCAAATTCTAGCAACTTCGGCAGCTGCAGCACCCGCCACCCGGTGCCTTCTGTGCGATCTGTTCAAATTGCAGAACTACGGGATACGAGCGAAAGAGCAATTACATTGGTAAGTAAAAGTTTTCATATGAAATAAAGTATGTTGGAGCTGCTACTTGTCCTTGCGCCCTTCAGACTGAGCAGAGCCAGAACAGAGACTAACAGGCGGCCACTATTCTCTCGTCAAACCAGATACTTTAAATGCAATGTAAACACAAATATTTGATCGTTTTCATTGTCACGTGTCAAGCGACGCAAATCACGTGTTGGCCTTTGAAGAGTGCGCTCGACGCCTTGCCGAGGCCGGTGGGTGTGGTCTGTAAAAATTAAACTATTGGGAACGCCAAGGCCGGGTTCCGCCTGGGAAGGGGTGTCTGGTAGGGCAGGGGAGGAGCCGCGCCCCTGCTCTGCTGCCCTGCGCACGCGGTCACATCACTCCCCTTGCCTAGTCGGGAGAAGGAGGTAAAGTCATGCGATTAATCTTTGCTTTCCAAAGTCTGATAGGACCTACGTAATATTAAACCATCTTTAATGATGCTGAATTCGTTTTCCTTGAATCGCCGTGGCATCTGCATACTGGCATTATAAAATATCGAGGCATAGTTAGCGTGTGTGTCCCTAACAGGTCCGTGGGGTTTCAGAGCGCAGCCCTGGGTCGTGGCTTTATCGTCGCTGTATTCAGTCTGTACATTTCTAGAGGTCTGAAGCCTTTAACTCTTCTCATCGAGTGAGCTCATACAACAGGATGTCACTTTGTTTGCCTTTTATTTTCCTTTTCGGCAATTTCTCTTGTCATTCCTTAGCTTTCTTGAGGTTTTTTCCTGCTATTTATATGCTACGTATATGTAAATACCTAATTACAGCAGATCTTTAAAGGGGTGGTCTCGTTTGGTGGAAGTTCTGTTTTTTCTCCCAAACAAATATCTATTAAAACACCTGGGAAAATGATGAAATTATGTACGAATCGTCTATGAAATAAAAATATTATTCGCCCTTTCGTTCACTTTTCCTCGAAGAATATTAGTATTTATCTGCTCAGCCTTCTCGTGACGATCCGATGATCGAAAAGTAAAAAATTGCAACTTGGGTATTTTATTTGATTCATTCAGGATGGCACAAAGGACAAAGTTTTTTTTTTAGATTTGCAAACAACTGTGTGTGTTGCTCCTTTGCCTCCTGGCCCAGGTGGATGCCGCGAGCGCCCTTGTGCTGGGTGCTTAACTCAGTTCAGCTCGTGGACTGCCCTGTGTCGAACCAATATGATCACTTCTGTCCCCGTCTGGGTCGGATCCTGCCCACGGTTCTGGATCTTCTACCGCCCACAGGTGACCCCCACCTCCCTCTTCATGGAAACCGTAGGTTTCCCTCACTTTACTATTCACTGCAGACTCCTATGCACACAGGATAAATATATAATATTGCCTATAAGGGACCTCTGGACGCACTCCATCCATCCTCACCATCGACTGCACATCACGTCAGCGGTGAAGGATGGATTGTGCTTTGGACTGAGTTCCTCTTTCACTCACCTGAGATGAGGTTGACGCACAGTGAGGGGGCGGGGGGCGTCGGAGGGGTGAAAGCTCTGACTGATAATGGGGACATTCACCCAAGGCCGCCACCTGGGTCTACATTTCCAGGGATAACCCCACTCATGTTCATTCTAAAGATGTTGAACCGCCGCTCACCTGCTATTTTTCTTGCCTCCACTGCAGGGACCAGCCGTACCACCCTCAAAGGGCAGAGGAGAAGGATGATGTGCTCGTGGGCAAGAGCTGGACACTTCCTCCGGGCGCCGGTGTTCCGTGCTCCATTGGGCACCCTGCAAATGAGCAGCGCCGCAGCTACGCAGAGAGATGGACCCCACAAGAACAAAGTGGCGATCATCACCGGCTCCACTCAAGGGTGAGAGAAATAAACCTCAATGAAAAAGGTCCTCTGCAGGAGGCCAAACGCCCTAAACAGTAAAAATAGTACTCTTATCATGGTATGTGTTTTGCAAAGATGAATGTATGTTTTAAGTAGTAGATAGTTTAACATTTCTAAGTTTTGGAGAATATGACTCATATACCTGATTAGTGACCAAACATGTGGAAATGTTTTATAGATAACATTGTGAGCACAGCAGATGTGCACCTTAGGTGAGACAGCAGGGGCGATAGAGGAACAGATGTTATATATGTGCAGTGTATGAACTCTATAAACAAAAAACCGAGACTGGTGTTACAGGACCCTTCTTAATGGAGAGAAGAGAGACTTTAGGTGTAAGTGTAAGTGGAGGTACATACACTCTCCCTATGTAAACTGTCCCTTTACAGGATGTAACCCACACTTTTCTATTTCATGCGAGGAATCTAATATTGCCTCTGGATTTCACCCTGCTGTGAAAGAAAACAAGTAGTTCTCTGTGGCATGCTTCATCATCAGGGCTTACCCTGGCCCCTAAAAGCCAGGATGGGCTCAACAGTATTTAAGGAAGCACTTTGGATATTACTTTAGCCAGGGTCTTAAGAGAATAATAAAAAATACCTTAAACAACCAAGGTATCCCTTCAATTGTGGTTGTTTAGGTATGATTAAAAAACTTGTGCTGGGGTATAAATAAAGGGATCCTCATACCCTAATTACTGGTCGACATGTTTCAGCCCCTCATGTTTCAGCCCCATGGGCCTATTTGGTCCATGGCTTACATCAGGACACATACGCTGCTCATGGGTTATTCTTTAAATCAGTCTTACTGATTAGAAAAGTCAGACAACAGGCATGCAGTGGCGGCTGGTGACATTTGAAAGTAGTGGGGCGAAAAATTACTGTCATACTAAAATTAAAGAATTGCGGGCACTCAATGTGTTTATGGGCTTTCAATTATCCATTTATTAACAATATAACTCTGCATGCATTAGCCCCACACTCCGGTCTGTCTCTTGTACAGTTTTATATCGATTCGTTTGCACAGTTCACACGCTGCTGCGGCTGCTCCCACATTAATAAATCAAAGTAAATGAGGAACAGTGAAGCAAAGAGATTTGCCTAATATCACACAACGCTGCCCTGTAACGTCCCCTCTGCCCTCTTTCCCGCATGGAAAAACCGCCACTGTTCAATTGAGATATGCACAGTATGTTTCGACATAGAAGAGGGCGAAGCGTTGTACTACTTCATTTACAGTCACACACTTGTAGTAACATGAAAGAGGGCGAAGCGTCGTTCCTCTTCATCTAGGTTTGCGCACTTATAGTTTTGATGAAACTCTTTAATTAACACAATCAGCAAACCTCTTCCTTCTGTAAATGCGTGCTAGTTGTGCTGTGATGAAAAATCACATGTGCGCAGCTCTCAGGGGAAATACCACATCAGAGAGCAAAACACTGCTCCTCCCAAACTGCCTTTCAAATATAATGGGTTAGAGGGCAAATAGTCGTTCCTCCGAATCCCATAAAAGAGAAGACACATACCTGGGTAAATCTGTGTGACCGCCAAATAAACCCCCGTCCCCCAATGAAAATGAGATGTATGCAGCGCCACAACTTCAACGTAGCACTGATTCAAAACACACGGAAGCCATGTAATCTTTGAAATTGATCCAAAACTCAAGACAACAAATGCTGACAAAAAATGGAGTTTAAACTTCAACTTAGCACAGCTTCAAAACGCACGGAAGCTTAGTGAAATAACTTACCTGTTAAGTCCAGACTTAGACTCGAGACTTGCGACTCCCGCCGTCGCTGCATTCGAATTCCTAGGGCTGAGCTCGTCATCAGAAGGCGGCAGGCAGCCTCCCTCCCCTCCACAGCAGCCAGCGCTGTGATTGGTTCGGCCGGCTGCCCTTCTGACGTCATTTCTCTCTGTATGCTGCAGCACAGCAGCATACAGAGAGACGGGGAGAGTGGGAGGGGTTACTCGAGGGCAGGGGGGAGCGGCTTGCCTACTGTGTTAATACTGTCTGTTTGGGTAGCCTCTCAGGCTGCCCAAACAGACAGTATTACCAACAGTGGGCAAGCCGCTCCCCCCTGCCCTCGAGTAACACCGCCCAGTGCCCACACAGAAAATATTGCTTTCTCGCCCTGCGAGAAGGCAAGGCAGAAACAAATGGTAGTAATAATAACTATCTTTGTTTGCCTTCTCGCACGGCGAGAAAACAGGGGGGGGCGGCGCCCAAACGCCCCCATGGACCAGCCGCCCTGTACGAGTGTTCTACTCGTACATGCCTCAACAGGGTTTACTTGCCCAGAGTGATGCAGTTCAGTTTTTATTCCGAACTAGGATGCAATATATCACCACATGTGGGGCGGGTGGGTCATGCTGCTGTAGTCACACATTCATCAAGCGTAGCATGCCAGCCAAAGAACAAGTTTTATCTGTGAGTCTACAGTGTATACCAGTGGCGGCTCGCCGAGGGAGTGCTGCTGGGTGGTGGGGAGGGGAAGAGTGGAGGGGTAGTGGAGTCCGACATATGACGGACAGGAGTAAGGTAAGTAACTAAATAAATAAAACAATTTACCTTGCTAGAGCTGCATCACCAACTCGGCACTGCAGCGTGCGCAAAGTAAATTGTTTTATTTAATTACTTACCCCTGTCCGTCATATGTCGGACTCCACTACCTCCCTACTCTGTCCCTCCCCCCACCCCGCCTCACCGCCCGCAGCACTTCCTCGGCGAGTCGCCACTGATGTATACACAGGAAGCACTACAACGTTTCAGTAACAAATCAAATGGTCAGATGAAGATCTGTATGAGAAACAGCAGATAGCCAAACCATGTGTTCAGGTAGGAGCGTCATATTGGGGTAATAGATTGTGTGCCATTCAAAATGACCAGGGCTGGACTGGAAACCACAACCGGCCCTGGCAAAGTGCTCGGCCAGCCCCCCTCCCCACTGGGGGGAGGGGGGGGGTTGGAGGTGCCGCCGAGCTCTTTGCCGAGGCCAGTTTTCGGCCGATTTTGCAGCTATGCTGCAAAAACGGCCCTGTAACAAAAACGGCCCCCAGGGGCCCCAAACCGGCCCCCACCCATGCGGCACACTGGGGGATTGCCCGGTGCCTGCTATGGGTGCCTGCTATGGCCAATCTGGCCCTGCAAATCACGTAGGTAATTGTATGTCTTTCTTATAAATTATTTGTGAATCTACTGCTTCTTATCTGGGGTGCATTGTTTTGATATAGGTTCTAAAGGAAACATATCCCTTTATTCTTGTTTCCTTTTTTCTTTGTGTTTGGAACAAGTCTGTCCCTATGATAAACGTTTTTTTTTTTTTTTTTGGTGGCCTTTTTTGTGGGGCCTGTCATTTTGATATTTGCTAAAGTGTGAGAGGGCCTCTGTCTCCCTGTCCTCTATACCCATTTCTTCATGTCTCCTTATTTTGCTTGTACTTAAGCCAGAGTATTCGCTGAGGTTGCCTTTCTGCACTAGTTTTCTCTCTGGCCACATTTTAGTAAGGAACTAAGGGACTTATTAGGATGGTGGGTGGACCTGAGTCCGCCCGCCGTCCCACGGTATTGGGACTGGCCTCCAGATATGCGGCGGTCCCGCAACGCGAATTAGGATGCGACCGCCACGATGGCGGTCGCATTCTGCAATTTAACATTGCGGCAGGTGCTGCTGACTCCAGCACCCTCCGCAATGTTAAAATCGCATGTAAGGCATTTCACTGCACCACAAGGCAAACACCACATGGTGAAAACACAAAGAAGGGTAATTCTCCCTATCCTTGTAACAAATCAATAACACAAGCAAGGCAGAGTGGACAATTAACACAAAATCAATTACACTCGAAAACATACTAAGCAAACTATTTTTGTCAATTAAAAATAATCATAAAATGTACTCTTCACCTCCCAAACAGGGTTACATTCTAAAACATAATAAAAACCACTTTTAAAAAAACCCACCAGCAGTGGCAATGCAGTAAATATATGTACAGTCAAAAGTGAAAAACAGTCGACGCGGCGTTTCGGTGCTTTTTCGATCTTGACACCTTCTTCAAGACATTTACAACATTTGACTCGGTATCTATGAAATTAAAATGAAAATATTTTAACACTTATTATCTCCTCTTACTAATTTATGTTACACCTGCCTTGCTTTTTCTTTTATACATCCACTATCTAGACATTGTTCGATATGCTAAACCCCTTAGTATCAAAACACCTGATCGTGAAACAAATCCAACATTAGAAAGCTAAACACAAAATCGCTGCGGAGGGTCTCATTAAATCTTGAGGTAAATACCTCCTTCCATTCCGGGTTTGTAATTCACATCCAGAATCTACTTTCTATATGAGTCCAGCATTCTATGTATATATATAAATTGTTAATCATACCTGTGTTACTAATGGGAAGAGCATTTCAATTCCTTTCCACTGTATTATGGACTTCTCAGGTATTTACTATTTCTCGGGCTATATAAAGATAAGCACATGATATTTCTTAATCGTCTATTATCCTATTGTAATACCCTCCTTATGCCTGTGGCCAATATCATGTTTTTATTGGTTACCTTAAATGTCAATAGTAAAATATTCTGTGCGCACGGAGGGGCCGCCGTTGATAGGAGGAATAGCTTCTTAGGATCTTTGGACCTAAATATACAAGAATCACATCTGTCTGAGCCACATACGTATATATTATAAGAAGCTAATGTTTGTTTCCAGCATATCACAGACATAATCTACTAACCTGCTATGATATCAGGTGGGTCTTATTAATTTGTAGATTTGATGATATTTGGTAATTCAAAACTTCTCTTAATCAATTGAAGAGGAAATCTGTGAATATACAACAAAGTATATGGAGGAAAAAAACCTAAAAAGATGTATCTGTATTCTATCGACGATTAATACAAGTCTATGTACTCTTATATCATTTAGTCCTATGAATCAAGATGTGGTTCTGGTAAACGCCATTTATCTAGAGAGTAATATATAGAAAACTTATGAAAAAACGAGCTCGGGGTATATCCAATGCTGGGGGGAACAGTGATTGTTAATAAAATCGCCACTCCTCCCTTGGGAACAATATTATAAAACTCTCCCTCCAATCTGTCCAATTTATATATATGAACAGTCAGTAGACTGTCCACAAGGCTCAAGAGGACCTCTGGGTTAGGTCTTGTAAAAGCTCCTCAGCGGTAGAGTTATGGTGCCTACCTAACACCCATCTAAGGAGTCCTCGCCTACCTTTTGGTGAAAATGCGGCCTCCCTGCTCCTCCGTGCTCCCGTCTTCGTGAAAATTCGAAGTCTATCCTACGTGTTTTGGGACGGCGTCTTTATACTGACGCTTCCCATGTTGACCCGGAAGTGACAGATCACAGTTATATCACCGAGTTTAACGCTCCAGCTTATGAAATTAAATATATACATCCATTATTTGTTGTTATTAATCATTATATTTCAGTGGTAAATTTAGCGTTATACCTCTTAGCTTTGTACCAAAAGGCGGACTACGTGACCCGGAAGTAAATAATTTGGATACGAGGATCCGCAAATTCGGTATTCGCGATGTATTAAAATATAAATGTTTTGCGTACTGCTTGATTTCGATTGACAAATCGGGGTCTATATATTGTTCCTGATTTCCGAAAACACAATTAGTTATGCATCTTATTAAAACAATTCTGTTTATCGCGTCGGCCATCTTGGATTGGGGCGACTAAATATCACAGTAATGTGAACTAAGAATTGTGTTTCTGTGAATGACCAAGAACCGGGTCTAATCGCTGATAACGCGATCTATAGCACTGGCTTCATTGTGCCACACCACGTTCTTTCCTCGCTATCATCTAACTATATTGTACATCTGATAGACATATATATTTTTATATAATATGTTCTCTCCCTATAGGTTAGACAATATACGTACACATTTGATTTAGAACCAAAATACTGGCAATCTCGTTCTGCGCAATTATGTTGATCTGTATTTACAAGCATTTATTAATTGTTTAACAATGCGAAATACTTCTGCTAATTTTTTATGTCATAGTGCATGATCAAACATTACTATTCACAATACGTCATTACATATAAATTTCGAATATTGCAGGTTCACAAACAACAATACTTTTAGTATAACTATAAGTTCTAACATGACAGAAAGTCCTAACAATTCCTATTTATTTTAATCACACGGGACATTATTCGTCTATGCATTTTGAGCTAGTTTCTCACATGCTTAGGGGTGTACCTTCCTTCAGGGATATGGCCAGGAATTGACTGGATCTTGTGGCTGAGAGGACAAAACTTATAAATTTTCATATTATAATCCGGCTATATTAGCATCAAGAGGACTTTAAGAAGAAAAAATATTTACAGTTGGTTTCCAGTTGGCAATGTTAATTATAGGATTAATCTTTCCCATTCCTCTCTATTATTTAAACCTGTACGGAAAGTATTAAATAAAGACATGTTCCACTAATGTTTGATCATGCACTATGACATAAAAAATGAGCAGAAGTATTTCGCATTGTTAAACAATTAATAAATGCTTGTAAATACAGATCAACATAATTGCGCAGAACGAGATTGCCAGTATTTTGGTTCTAAATCAAATGTGTACGTATATTGTCTAACCTATAGGGAGAGAACGTATTATATAAAAATATATATGTCTATCAGATGTACAATATAGTTAGATGATAGCGAGGAAAGAACGTGGTGTGGCACAATGAAGCCAGTGCTATAGATCGCGTTATCAGCGATTAGACCCGGTTCTTGGTCATTCACAGAAACACAATTCTTAGTTCACATTACTGTGATATTTAGTCGTCCCAATCCAAGATGGCCGACACAATAAACAGAATTATTTTATTAAGATGCATAGCTAATTGTGTTTTCGGAAATCAGAAACAATATATAGACCCCGATTTGTCAATCGAAATCAAGCAGTACGCAAAACAGTTATATTTTAATACATCGCGAATACCGAATTTGCGGATCCTCGTATCCGAATTATTTACTTCCGGGTCACGTAGTCCGCCTTTTGGTACAAAGCTAAGAGGTATAACGCTAAATTTACCACTGAAATATAATGATTAATAACAACAAATAATGGATGTATATATTTAATTTCATAAGCTGGAGCGTTAAACTCGGTGAGATAACTGTGATCTGTCACTTCCGGGTCAACATGGGAAGCGTCAGTATAAAGACGCCGTCCAAAACACGTAGGATAGACTTCGAATTTTCACGAAGACGGGAGCAAGGAGGAGCAGGGAGGCCACATTTTCACCAAAAGGTAGGCGAGGACTCCTTAGATGGGTGTTAGGTAGGCACCATAACTCTACTGCTGAGGAGCTTTTACAAGACCTAACCCAGAGGTCCTCTTGAGCCTTGTGGACAGTCTACTGACTGTTCATATATATAAATTGGACAGATTGGAGGGAGAGTTTTATAATATTGTTCCCAAGGGAGGAGTGGCGATTTTATTAACAATCACTGTTCACCCCAGCATTGGATATACCCCGAGCTCGTTTTTTCATAAGTTTTCTATATATTACTCTCTAGATAAATGGCGTTTACCAGAACCACATCTTGATTCATAGGACTAAAAGATATACAAGTACATAGACTTGTATTAATCGTCGATAGAATATAGATACATCTTTTTAGGTTTTTTCCTCCATATACTTTGTTGTATATTCACAGATTTCCTCTTCAATTGATTAAGAGAAGTTTTGGATTACCAAATATCATCAAATCTACAAATTAATAAGACCCACCTGATATCATAGCAGGTTAGTAGATTATGTCTGTGATATGCTGGAAACAAACATTAGCTTCTTATAATATATACGTATGTGGCTCAGACAGATGTGATTCTTGTATATTTAGGTCCAAAGATCCTAAGAAGCTATTCCTCCTCTCAACGGTGGCCCCTCTGTGCGCACAGAATATTTTAATATTGACATTTAAGGTAACCAATAAAAACATGATGTTGGCCACAGGCATAAGGAGGGTATTACAATAGGATAATAGACGATTAAGAAATATCATGTGCTTATCTTTATATAGCCCGAGAAATAGTAAATACCTGAGAAGTCCATAATACAGTGGAAAGGAATTGAAATGCTCTTCCCATTAGTAACACAGGTATGATTAACAATTTATATATATATATACATAGAATGCAGGACTCATATAGAAAGTAGATTCTGGATGTGAATTACAAACCCGGAATGGAAGTAGGTATTTACCTCAAGATTTAATGAGACCTTCCGCAGCGATTTTGTGTTTAGCTTTCTAATGTTGGATTTGTTTCACGATCAGGTGTTTTGATACTAAGGGGTTTAGCATATCGAACAATGTCTAGATAGTGGATGTATAAAAGAAAAAGCAAGGCAGGTGCAACATAAATTAGGAAGAGGAGATAATAAGTGTTAAAATATTTTCATTTTAATTTCATAGATACCGAGTCAAATGTTGTAAATGTCCTGAAGAAGGTGTCAAGATCGAAAAAGCACCGAAACGCCGCGTCAACTGTTTTTCACTTTTGACTGTACATATATTTACTGCATTGCCACTGCTGGTGGTTTGTTTTAAAAAGTGTTTTTTATTATGTTTTAGAATGTAACCCTGTTTGGGAGGTGAAGAATAAATTTTATGATTATTTTTAATTGACAAAAATTGTTTGCTTAGTATGTTTTCGAGTGTAATTGACTTTGTGTTAATTGTCCACTCTGCCTTGCTTGTGTTATTGATTTGTTACAAGGATAGGGAGAATTACTCTACTTCCAAACTTAAACCCCGTCTAGGAGAAATGGTTCAGCAATTCTAGTCTGCCACGGTCAAGACAGGGACTCCAACCTCTTTTTTGACGTTAAGATCCCCCTCCCTGTCATAAACTACAGGGGAACCTCCTTCTTTATTTCACAAGAAAAAACAAAGAACCCACGGGTCCAAGAGAGGCAGTCAAGAAAAATGTGAACCACAATACCCAACTAAAGAAAGTCAAATGGGAGCATCCCTTTTAAAGGACGACTCCCCTCACACACCCCGAGGTGTCATGCTTCATCATAGGTGTGCCTCCTTGTGTCGTGACCTAGTCACGGCATTGGCTCAACCCCTTCTCTACGAGGGGGGAGCTCAGGGATGTTTTGTGGCACATGGGTTGTCCTAAAAACCCTATGTGAGCGTGGGGTGTGTGTAGAAATAATGCAGTGCTGAATAAGTGAGTGAATCTAAAACTGCCTACAGGTAGAGCGATAGACTTTATGAAGCTCATCTGTGACAGGATTAAATCTCTGTGAATGATCCTATCAAAACTATAAAGGCTTCATTATCTAGATCAACATGTTTCAGCCGTAATGATCTATAAAAGTATCTCAGCTTTCATCAGGATCTGTGTGGTGCAGCTACTGTCAAACAAAAATACGCCAAATGTGAAAATGCAAATAGTAACAACAGTGTGTTAATACTGAACCAGGTGGTTGTATGCTATGTATGGTCCAACAATGAGACGAATTAGGTGTGTGCAAGTTACCACAACTGTCCAGTGCTACAATAGGGAAATGGTACAGACGCCAACTGCTCAGGTGGAGCGGTTATGTAAATGGCGGCTGTCCGGCAATGAGCAGGCAAACATCAAATTGTCATAAGTGTCAGTGGACACAGCTGTGACCAAAATGGACGTTTTTGTTCTGATCATTGACAGTGAGCATTGCACCTTTTCAAAAGTGACTAGAAACTATGGAACCAAGGGCCCGATGTAGGAGCCTTAATACCGGTCGGAAACGGCCGATTTCGGCCGTTTCCGACCGGTAAATGGCCATTTGGTATGTAGGTGCCCGTTTCCAAGGGCATATGTAGGTAACTGCACATTTACCGAATCGGTAAAATTACCTAATCGGTAAATACCGATTCGGTAATGCCCTTTGATTCCTATGGGCTTCAAGGCCCATAGGAATCAATGGGGGATACCGATTCGGTATTTACAGAATCGGTAAATACCGAATCTTACAGATTCGGTATTTACCGATTCTGAAATACCCACATCTCCCCCCCTCCAATTTACCACTTCTCAAATACCGAATCGGTTTGATTCGGTATTTAATAAGTGGTAAATTGGAGTTTACCTACATCGGGCCCCATGAGTTACAGAAGTCAAGAAGAGGCTAGCTGCTCTGCCAGAATGGTGCTAAGAACTATGCAGCTCAGACCTGGTAGATAGGCACAGAAGGGACAATGTAACCAGAGAAATACTTTATGATATTGTTTCTTAGTAACTTCCTTCTGAAGCAATTGCAAATTGCCTTGGATTTTCCACTGGAATCTCAGAGGGCTGATCGAGTGAGACCACGAAATGAGAATACATTACCCAGAGCTCGACAGACACTAGTCTGCTTCCTGTGTCATCAACATGCTATAGAATAGATTTCTTCCTGAGGTCAACTCTGATAAGATGGCTTCTACCAGGCTTGATAGTTTGAGGCAGTGTATCTGACCACAACCTATTAGACATTAACCTAAACTAGACATACTGAAAACAGCAACAGGTGAATGACACATTATAATAGCCAGGTATAGATATCTGGAGAACAAAGATTAAATAGATTCCTTTTTGAAAATGTATAAAATGTATATAAAAACATTGAAGGAAGCCTGTGGGCAGCAAGGGAAGCATTTCTTAGTGGGGAGTTAATGATGGATGCAGTGAAAGTTAGGAGTGAGAAACAATAGCTTGACTACACACCTCCTCCTATAATGATTCCCTCATCCAATCCAAACAAAGAAATGACACTGAATAAAGCTAAATATGATTTAAAGTCAAATATTTTATTCAAGTGGAAACAGCTCTGTTTAGACTTTGATGACAATGTTATTAGAAAAGAGAGGAAACTGGAAGACTGCTGCCCACACAACTAAGTTGAGTCACTATAGAAATTTGGGCAGAACAGACTACAAACAGACAGGATAGATACCAGAGGAAAAATGTGCAAAGTCAATTAGCGAAATATCATTGAGAAAGCCCCCAAATGAAGGTAGATTCCCTCTAGAGTTTTATAAAAATTAATAGGTCCTTGATCACCCCACGGTTAAATGAAGTCTTCAACACACCACAGATATAGGGGGCTTATCTGGTTATTTCAATAGGGCTAGGTGTATACCACTTTGCCATGTAGATTTAACTTCGCTAGTCTGTACATTGCAGATTAATACATTAGGAGTCATTAATTACTCCTCCCCGAGCATCAAGCAAGTGACTTCAGTGTTTTCACACCGAAGATCCAACTGAGGGCAGAGGGCTCACACCCACAGAGCTCTCTTTTTTTGACGAACTGATGTCACCAGTTGAGATAAGACTGACTTTTAGTTCTCAGGAGGGAAATTTTTGGGACTTGTTCTGGGTTTCTCATTGTTCTTGCTCTCCTAGTTTTCAATCCTTTTTTCCTCACCGATACCTGACTATGACACTTTTCTGGCAGCGCGAAAGTGGCTATGGGATAAGCAGGCTAGGCGCATCAATAGGTACATGCACACTTATGCTCCCTCCCCTTTACACCTACAGATGATGGGGAAAACATTGAAAATTGTTAGCGTCAACGTCTGGGATCTTAACCACCTATGAAACGCGCTGTGATCTTGTCCCTCCTGGAAAACTCTCAGGGGACATCTGCCTCCTGAAGGAATCTCATCTTTTGTAACAAGACGCACATCGCATGCGTTCTCGGTGCTTCCCCCTCCAGATGTGATCTTCTAACACGGCCCAAAGGACCAATGGGGCCGCTATTTTCTTTAGCACAAAATTTAGCAGCAAACTCCTCTCCACAATTGCTGAAATAAAGGGGCGGTTATTAGCTGTCAGGGTTCAGTGGGAGACCTCGTAGTTCACGCTAGCCAACATCTACACCCCGAATACACAGCAAGAACAATTCATACGCAAAGCTCTTGGAAAGATTTGTTGTCTGCAGACACAGAGATCTTGGTGGGTGGAGATCTTAACCTGGTTATGGACACAAATCTAGATCACTCAGGGCAATGACACACGCAGACAGGGTCCTTGTTGGGTGACAGCCTGCGCTGGCTCGGGGAACACGGTTTCCTTGATGTGTGGCGCAAACACCAGACAGACGTCAGGGACTACACACACTACTCAGCGGCACACACAACGTACGCACGCATAGACCACTTCCTGGCCTTGCCGTCGTTGGCCTCAATTCTCACCGACCCCACCATCGAGCCTCGCTCCCTGTCAGACCACACCATGATCACGGTTATCCAACATAGTAAGGCGCAATCCCCACACTTAGCAGGATGGCGACTGAGGGATAGCCTCTTACAATCCAAGCCAGTGGTGGAGGCGATTCACGCTCAAATTGTAGATTATCTGCGACACAGGGACTATAGTCCCTAGCTGCAGTGTGGGAGGCGCTGAAACTAGTGGTCAGGGGAGAATGCATAGTGATCTCAGTAGGAGAAAACAAATCACGCTGGGAGAAAAGACAGAGCATGGAGCAGGAAGTGAAGGAGCTGGAGGCAATAAATAAGAGGACTGGGACGCCCAGTGTATGGAGGGAACTAGAGAAAAAGAGACTTTTGCTGACACAATTAGATCTTGACAGGGCAGAATATGCACTTTTAAGACTCAGACAGAATTTCTTTTCAAGCAGCGACAAGTGCAGCAAAATGTTGGCATAAAGACTTTAAGCAAAGACCCCAGCAAAATAGATCCGCTCCATATGAACTGCCTTAGGGGACTCGGTGCAGATCAATAGGAACATAGCAAGAGAATCCCAAAATTTCTACCAGATCCTATATGTGGAAATATATATTTCTTAGGCATCCCCTCACCTGTTCTTGCCGGCCATACAAGTCACTAGACTGACAGAGACCCTCGCAGAGCACTTAGACCAACCTATTATCTCGGTTATTGCACATCTCAAAAGACACAAAGCTCTTGGCCCTTACGGTTTCACTGCCCAATTTTATACATTGTTTTGCCAAGAGTTGGCACCCCTATTGACTCGAGTATTTAATACCTTCTGAGAAACCGTCTCCCTGACTGACTAGATGCTGGAAGCCTCGATCTCCGTTATTTTAAAAACAATGAAGGACCCAACAGAATGCTCCCCTTATCTCCCTTTCTCTGTATTGAATATCGATGCTAAGATATTTGCTGGCATCCTAGCGACCTGGCTAAGCCCGCTGATGGCGGGATTAATTAACCCCGAACAATCAGGCTTTATTCCCACCTGACAACGTGGTGATAACACGAAAAGACTGCCACACCTTACAGACGTTATACATAAATAAGGCAAAGAAGAAACATTCCTTGCAATTGACGCTGAAAAGGCGTTTGACCAGGTGAGATGGTCTTATCTATTTGACATTCTGTGGTGTTTTGGCTTCAGGGAGGGCTTTATTAAATGGGTTTCTTGTATATATAGTGCTCCACAAGCTTTTGTCCGGGTCAACGGAGAGTCCTCGAATCGGTTTCCTATAGCAAGAGGCACACGGCAGGGATGCCCCTTGTTGCCACTCCTCTTTGCACTTTATATGGGGCCTTTCGCACAGAAAGTCTGGGATAATCCTCAAATAAGTGGCATCAAGTTCGGCAAGGACACACATACCATCAACTTATATGCTGACAATATGATCCTCTCATTAATGCAACTACATTCCTCACTACCGGCCCTGCTGAGGTGGATCGCTTTGAAGAAGTGTTGGGATTCAAGGTGAACCTGGGTAAGTCCCAGATTCTAAACCTCTCTGTGTTCCCCGACCAGAGGGACCTGCTCGAGAGAACATCTCCACTATCTTTGGCAGAAAAATCCATAACATACCTGGGCATTTTGCTAGCCTCTACTGTTCCTAAAACATTGGAGCTGAATTACACAGCCCTTCTGTCACAAACATCGCATGCTTTGAATAGCTGGAGCCGATTGGACTGTCCTGGTTTAGAAGGGTGGCGGCAGTCAAAATAACAGTCCTGCCTCACATCTGATACATTTTTCAAACCATTCTGGCGGCTCCTCCACCCCTCCTTCCCGTAAGTTACCTGATCCTTGCAGTTGGCCATGAACAATTTCGTATGGGGTGGTAAGAAAGCGCAAATAACAAGGACCCAGTTGACCCAGCACAGACGCATACCTCAGGTATATTGTAAGAACCTTCGACACTGCCGTCCAACACTTTCCAGCTTATACGCTCCTGGGTTTTTCCAATCCGCTAACATTTCACCTAAGCTCATCAATTTTTTTCATTCACTTCAAAGACAGTGTCATTTTTAGGTCTCTGTGGTTGGGTATGGAGGTAGTTTTCATCGTACTTGATTTATGATTGGCATTTTCATTTGTAGAGAGCAAAAGGTTTCTCTTACTCGTTTTTTTCATAATTTTTACATGATTGTTAACGTAAATGTTTTAGGTTGGAATGAATCACTGTTCACATAAAATTTTTTATTTCTGTTTTTAGAAGGCACGGGGTCTCGTTTTCATTTTTTGCATTATTGTTTTCGCAATTATACTAGGTTGAAATACGTCACAATTATACATTCTTTAAAAAGAGCACATTTGATAATTGGGTCGCATGGGTAGTTTATATGGTAGTTGAACAGAATATATATGTGTCTCTTTATTATTGCATTTACCCCCAGACAAAGGGCTGTACAGCCTGAAATGCTTTGGGTCATAAAATATGAGGCGACCTGGGATGAATTTGAATCCCACGTACTGTTGATGAGGCCTGGATGGGCATGCATATGGCATTTGAATAAAGTGGAAGTACGCTGTCTTTGTAGTGAACAAAAAAAATGGATGAAGTCTGGTACAGTTTATAAAAATTTGGATTAAACTCTGAGACCACCGCGTCCCTGGGGCAGTAAGTTAATCATTTGCGGGGAGCCTTGCAGCTCCCCTGCTGCCCCTGGGATTGCTACCTCCCTGGAGCACAAATGTAATTATTAAAATATAATAAAATAAGGAGGGGGAGGGCCTATGGCCTCTCCCGCTGCCCCTGGAACTTCACCTCTCCGGGGTAGTAAGTTAATTATATGCGGGAGAACCTCACGTCTCCCCTGCTGCCCCTGGGACCCCCACCTCCCTGAAGCACAAATGATCCAGTGATGTTATTTGAGATGTCATCAGTGATATCACTGACCATGTCATGAGTAATGTAATATATGAGGTCATAAGCAGTGCATCGTGAGGGTGCAAGTTATAGTTAGCTCACTAACTATAATTGCTGAAACTCCCTGGTTTTGTACAAGTTACACCTAAGCCTAAGCATCTCTGTAACCATTCGTTTTTGCAGTGAATTTCTAAGTATTTTAAAATTCCATTTCCTAACTATAACGTCCTTGTAATCTATCGTTTTTTAGATTAAATTTCTAAGGTTTTGAAATTCTAATTCCTAACAATAACGTCCCTATAGCCTGTTATTTCCCCAGTGACTATATATATATATATATATATATATATATATATATATATATGTATGTATGTATGTATGTATGTATGTATGTATGTATGTATGTATGTATGTATGTATATGTATGTATGTATGTATGTATGTATATATAAGCATTCAAACAGTTCCGGTAAAACGCCAGTTCCGCTCACGGGCGGGTCGAGGTAGGGCTCCCGGTAACCCAGCAGATTTAAATCTAAATTCCATTTGTAGAAAAGGAACGTACTCGACACACTAAAGTTGCTGGTGCACCAAGAATTTAATATGGCAGGAAACAACCTTTCAGCTTGATCACGTTTCAGCCGTGAAAGCCCAACAGTGTCCTTTTAATTCATCATTTAACATAAAAATAGGACTAATCCTCTGGTGTAAACAAACAGTGCAAATTGATGGCGGCCATTGCTGATAGAGACAAACAATACAAGAAGGCTTTCATTATCTTGCCTACAAATATCAAATTAGCAATATAGATACATTTATAAAGTGCTTAATGTGCCTGTCGTTAATATCATGAACGTTACGGTATTTATACATAATTTCTAAAAATAACGGAAAGTACCAACAAACTATTCCGGTAGATGTCAAAAATATAAACATAGCTAGCGCGGGTACTGTCTTAGTGTCGTAATGAATATTGCCTTAGTATTTAAAGAACTTTGTCAGTCCCTCAATAACGGTGCTCTCAGTAAAGTTACGAGCATTTCAACGATAATCGTATTTCCCATTTTTCTTTTACCAATGCACTTTATGCAATTTGTAAAGGTGCCATGTGACGCTCATGCATGCCCTTTAGGGTATGTATGTGCGCAATAAGCGCACACATGTCATTTTCAGGGGTGCAGCAGGGTGTTCTTCAGACACCCCTGCACCCTTGTAATTATTCTCAATTTGCGATTAGCAAATTGAGAATCATTTCACATTCATTCCTATGGGCCTCCTGGCCCATAGAAATGAATGGGAAATTATCCCTTTATTGCGATTAGCAATTTGCTAATCGCAATTAAGGAATTTTAAGAAATAGCTAAAAAATTGCGAATTTCTACATAATACCATTTTGCGATTTCTAAATAGCGATTCCTTAAAAATTGCCTTTTAGGAATCGCAAAAGGGAATGTTGATACATATGGCCCTTAATTCATTAACAGTTCTAGCATTTAGAGCTTTCCCCCGGCCATCCTTGTCTTCCAGCCCACAGACACGTTGGCCACTATATTTAGATAAAGTACAATTAAAATCCCCCACCAATAGGATACACAGTGGTTGTCTCATAGCTCTAACTTTAGTTTTTTCTTCCTGTAGATCATCAACCACTTGAAAAAAAAGCTGGGCAAAGATGTTATTGTAGAAGTTTGTAAGTAATAAATCAACAGTACCCTAGTTAGAAATGAAAAGCAGTTGATATCAGGGAGTGTAACATATGGTTTTAATTTTTACAGACACATGCTTGACTGTTAAGAGCACTGTTCTGCCGCTCAAGGCCCTTCGTGATATAGAGGGAATTGCAGGGACACAAAATGAGCAATACCCAATTATAAAAAAAATCATTCGGAGCCTAAGATTCTTGTTAACATTGAAATCATGACCTGACACGTAACCCACCCAGTCCTCGTTGCTCAGCTTTGTATGGATGCCAGCAATAATCCACAACAGTGTTCTAAATACTTCCCAAGTTTACATGCTCCCTCACCTCACTGTCAGAAATGCTGAGGTTGTGATTGAGGGCAGAAGATACCCCTTTCCCGTTCCCCACATCCGGTTTCCCAACCTGCGGGTCATTAGTTAACAAATCTATTCTTGCCACTACTCCCTGTGTTCCTTCCGTAAAAGGTGAGACAAAGTGTCAAATGAGATCTGTTAAACCTGGTAAAACTTAGAATCAATATACATGGGCAAAGGGCTCAAGCGGTGGAAAATTATTCTACAAGTGCTGGATGGGACCTGGCCCCGGTGTTAGAAATAAAGCCTGATTGGAGAGTATAACAAAATCCTTGGGGCTACTAGAATCAGATCTCCCATTACTCAAATGAGTTAACTAAGAGAGTACACCACTAGGATCTTTGAAATTTAAGACTACACAATCTCCCATCACAGATTTTGTTGTGTGGTCAATCAATCAAATTCTATGTGCCATGATAATGTTTTCTATAATTACTGGGTGACAACCTCTGTTCCTAGTACACCAATGTGCTGCTTTATTAATAAGACTTTGACAGTCTTTATGTGAGCCTTCAGGCAGAGGTGGCAAGGTGTATGGTGTGCTGTCGGGGTAAAATTCAAACAGTCACGAGCACCTTTACCCCGGGGGGAGCATACATTGACTGGTTGTGAAAAGATGTGATGTTTGCACTGGAGGACTGATTACACTGGGGTAAATGTACCCTGTCTGTGCGGTCTGTTGCCCCCCTTTACATTCTTTCTGAGTAACAACTGATGCCACTGTTCCAGTCCTATGGTGTGCAGTGGTACTGTGTTGGGTCGGCCTTAACATTTGTGGGGAGTGAGGGAGCTTTGTCTACATGCGGCTGAGCCAATAGCTGGTTATCTGAATTAACTGTGTCTTCCCCATTCTACTAGACTGATGCTCGCCATCAGTGAGAGTTGCTCTTCAGTGGAACCAAGGCAGGCAAGGATAAGGTTCAGAGCATCAGATATAAATTGGCTGACACCGGCATAAAATTCCTCACATAACAGATAGTAACCTCTCTTCTCCCACACCATTAGACATAATGAGTGCCTCCTGATTAGTGTCTTGACGGTTCTTTTTGGGTGAGAGCCATTGTCTTTTAGATTTTGTTGCACCCTCGACCCTTTTTCTTTTCCTCTCTTTATTGTGTGATCGAAAACCACCCCTTCATTCAAATCAAGGACTTGAGAATAATTAGCAAGATTGTTTGCAAAGGTATTAATGATAACTGTAGGTGAAAGTGGAAAATCCTTTTGGCTGTTCTCAACATTAACAGTCTGCTCCTTAGTAAAGTCTTTACTAACTGCGCACGCCGCTTTTTGCAGAATAGAGTAGAAGTAGAGCTTGTTGCAGTAGGTGCCAGGGTATGTTTGCGCCTTCCGATGACTATAACCTCAGTAGTTCAATGTCCTCTCAAAGAGCCTTATTATGATAAGACCTGGAAAGCCTCCAACCGCAGGCCGGAGGCTTTCCGGGTCTCATCACGGTTTTCACTTTCAACTGCCGCTTTGTGATGCAGGCAGTCGAAAGTGAAACCAGACGGTCATTCCGGCTGGATTCCGATGAGCTCCAAGGAGCTCGTCGACCAGTTGGAGAAAGGGCCAGTAAGCCCTATGGACGGCGTTTCCCCCGTAGGGATTACAATGATTGATTTCCGACAGGCTTTCCATGCAGGGCTTTCCAACATAGAAAACCCATCGGAAAGCAAGTTTGGAGGCTCCTAGCAGGGCCCCTTCACTCTGAGGCCTTGTGCTGGGGGCCGAGGGGGGACCTATAGTGCCCTCCTGTTTATCCCTGCACTGCGTGGCAGGCACATTGATGAGCCTGCTTCACGGTGCAGGGATGAACAGATTCTCCCATTTCTCTATAGGAGCTTGTACTATGGTATGTATGCCACCACTTCCCCAGGGCTACAATTGAAAAAAAACAAAGGGGGCCCACATGGACCCCCCAGGGACCACCACGTTCCAGGAGCCAAATATATTTTTCAAATAGAGATGAGGGGCCACGGGCCTCCTTCCTGGGCCATATACGGCCCCAGGAACCTCCACCTACCTGAGCCAGCCCGTGCAGATCAAAGGAGGGGGCTACACGCCCCCCTCCAAGAGCCATATATGGCCATGGGGACGGCCACCCCCAGAGCCAGCGCCTGCTATCCCCCGGAGGTGCCCACCCTCGGGATATAGCTGTCTGCTTTTGCTTGATGGGAGCTGACAGCTCCCACCAAGCAAAAGCAAGCACTCTGCTACCAGCAAGCAGGAGCTGTCAAAGTGCTCCCGCTTGCTGGAAGCAGAGTTTTCATCTCTTTCTCTGCCCACAGACATGCAGGCAGCGAAAGATATAAAAGTATGGCTATGTCACAAAGAGAGCTGAATTTCCAGCTGCTCCTTGTGTGTGAGATCAATGCTGGCTCCTGCAGGAGGTGGGAAGCTGGCTGGGACCACGGGTGCCTTAAGGCTTCCCGCGGGCCCATTAAACCACACTGGGTGCCCTGCGTTTGGACCAGTGCACCGAGGTCAACATTGCTAGGCCCTGGGGGATGGGATCCCTGGGAGGGTGGCCGGAGATAAGATTCCAGGGGCCAAAATCAGCATGTGGAGGGGGGCTGCTCAGCGCCCCTCCTCCATTGAATTGTGGCTGGGCCCCAGGGGATGGGGTCGAAATTGGCCCGGGAAGAAATTAAACCTCAACGTGAAGCACTTACAAATATAAACATAGCAGGTGCCCCAGTGGAAGCTCTACTTCTTTAAAGGACAAATGATCCTAACTCTTGGGCTTGGCAATGGCAAAACATGTGTGTTTTCTCAGCAATCTCATATTGAGCAATGAACTGAAATCCATCATGAGGGTGACTAAATCATTGATCTATAGGAGTACAATATGTATATGACCATGGTGCTCCCATTAAATTACTATGAGTACGCAGTAGTGCAAATCACTTGGATGTTTCGCCCATTCAGCCCCGTCCATCTTAGTAGCGTGCAAAGGTATTTTCCCAGAATTATGCACAGTTGACAAGCGCCCCTCCCACCCCCAGGGCTTTTCCCACCAATTTTAGTGTGGAGTTTTTGATGCAGAGGAATATGAGGTCATCTCCATCAAACAAAGAAGCACTTTCTTCATATATTAAATAGGAAAGACCCTTGTTTGGTGGAGATTTACCTCTTTGTAATCTTGTGGTCTTCTGTATAGGAGGATTCATGTTATCACATATTTCTGGATAAAGATGCACAAGGAACAATCAACTCGCCAAAACGCACACAAGGTCCCTTGTGACATTTCCTCGTGCTCAATTACACAGCTGTAGTGCAGAATATGTATAGGACATTTACCCAAAGAGGTATCACAAAGTAATTAACCTGTAGAAAGTACTCCACTTGGGTAGATATTTTGTGCAAAACTGTGTTTTTTTGTTGGATAAAATTGCAGGTGCTGTTCCTTTGAGGCCTAGTCACTCACACAGCTATTGACACACCCACACAGACACTCACAAACACACTCACAGACGCATTCAGACACTCACTCAGACACTCAGGCAATTTTCTGCAAATACGTTACATTTACATATTGATGATGTGTTTTTTTTTCTCGCAGTTTCCCCTGAAGAAGGGATGAATATAATCCCGAAATGCATTGGGTTGGGCTGGGTAATTGAGTTGTAACATGCAAATGTTATGTTATTCAGAACTATAAATGTACTGAGTTTTTTTGTACATCACTGTTGAATTTTCATTTATGTGTTTGTAAACATATGTTGATATTTGATTTCAAGGTTCTATGGCTATTATACATCTTTTGTACAAAGCAACGGAATGATTAGTTTTCTTTTTGTCTTATAACATTGCAAAGTGTTGATTCCAAATCTTGCGATGTGCATCCAGTACACTGGTGAGCATTCACCAGAAGGGTTACTTGTATTACGAGGCCGGCTGCCTCTCACTGGGTAGTACGCAACTTTGTTTTAAATTGGAAATAATTTTTACGCTTTTCCAAAATAGGAGTGCGCTGACCACACATACAATCACCTATCCGTGAGACCCATACAGCCACTCACAGACCCACTCAGACACATACATCCGATCACAGACCCACTCAGACACTTATGCACCCAAACACAGACCCATACAGCCACTCACAGACCCACTCAGAGACTCGCACACCCACTCATAGACCCCCCTCAGAGACTAACGCACCCACTCACAGACCCACTGAGACACTCATGCACTCACTCACAGACTGACTCATGGAGGCACTCGCAAACCCACTGAGACACTCTTGCGCCCACTCACAGACCCACTGAGACACACACACACCCACTCAGACACTCACAAACCGACTTACAGACCCACTCAGACACCCAGTGAAACACGTATGCAACCACTCCCAGATCCACAAGACATTCGTATACCCATTGAGAAATTCACGCACTCACTCACCCACTGAGACACTCAAGCACTCACTCACACACTTACTATTGAAGGGTAAAGGTTACAGTTTACAATTAGGAAATACAATTTTAAAAACCTTAGGAATTAACTAAAAAACACTAAAGGTTACTGGGATGTTATAGTTAGGAACCAAAATTAAAAAAACCTCAGAATTTCCATGAACACATCTGAGGTTACAGGGACATTATAGTTAGTAAATAGAATTTAAAAAACTTAGAAATTCACTGAAAAAAAACAAAGATTACAGTGACATTATAGTTAGGCTCAGATTTCACTCATACAAAACAAGTAAAATTCAGCAGTTATAGTCAGCTAGGCTAACTATAATTTACGCCCGCAATGCATTGCTCATGACCTCACATATTACATAACTCGTGACATGGCCAGTGAAATTACTGATGACATCATCCAGTGAGTATTTTGTAAAAGTTACACATATATATATATGTAGGTACCATTAAAGTTCAAATAGTAGTACACTTTGTGTACTACTAATGAGTGATACTCTTTCTAACATATATATTGTGAGCGTGAGAAAGTGGCTCAATATATACTGGACCAGAATAAGGTACAGTGTGTGTAGAGTCCACAAACCCCAGAGGTATAACAGAGGATAAAGCCAGGTGTGACCTTACTCTCTAAAGTGGTAGCTTGGTCGAGCTGTAAGGCAGTACCAGAGGACAGTGTAAAGCTTTTGTTGTACACACTCAGCCAGCAAACGGTTTCACACACTCAAAGACTGAACTCCAGGCCAATTGTTTTTATATCAAAGATATAGATGTTTTATTTTCTAGAACCACCAGGTATCAAAATATGCTGTTCTCAATATGAGAGGTCTCAGATAAGTACTTTGCAGAAAAGCAATAAACTTTGTAAACACAATAGGTACAGGGGTTGCAGTAGGCAACATAATTCTACACACAATTTAGCTTTGAGCTCAATGGGTTTTCCTATATAAACACAGTGGATTACTTTGTGGATTACTTTGGTAGTTCCAGGGCTGGATCCTAGATTCAGTCCTGGGGTCTAAGCTGAAAACAATTTAGTAAAAACGTTTTAGTTATTGCAGTGATTTGTCAGAAATATAAAGCTATTTTAAAAGTTCACACTTAGAAACTTTTCAACAGAAGTCTGGCAATGTTATCCAATGGGAGAAAATTCAGGTTGCAGGTAAAGTACGATCTCGTTACTTTTGTAATCCAGTACTGGGCTCCTAGGTCCAGCACTGGGGTCCCAACCTAAAACAGGTAAGTAATTACGTTTCAGGTATTTCGTATGATTTTTAGGACTCGCGTCTAGCGAAAGACCTCTTGTTGCCGACTTGCCGGGAATGTTGGACAGGGGATGGGCATGCGCGTTCTGTCGGCGATTTTATTGCCTGTACGCTCACACCCAGCCTGGCGCCGTGCACATCCCCTGTCCCACATTCAGAGCAAGTCAGGCTTTCGAAATCACGCGCACATGCACACAGAGACACACACACACATACAAATACATGCGCAAAGCTACACACGCACACACACAGCTATACCCACACACGTGCACCCGCCCACTCACCGGGCTTTTACGTCGCGTCACGGGATGTTCTGGGAGTTGGAGGACCTTCCTCGCTTGCACCGTTATGCCTTGCCTGCTCTCTCCCGGATACCCCAACATTCCCGGAATCCCTGCTTTCTTCTGGGCTCTCAACTACCCACACCCCTCTGCCTCCAAGGTGCCGTGCTCCGGACGAGCTACGTCACCGCGAGCCTGGCACAAAGGCGGGGCATCTCGCAGGCTCCAAGGAACTTTCCTGCCTATCAAAGCAGAGCCCGCCTCTCTCGCCTGCGTTCCAGGCCTTGCTCGTAACATACGGCTGCCTTCTTTTTTTTGTGCCTGCGGACAAGACTTAATGTTTACAATGTTCTCTGGGCAGGGCTTGCTGTCTGCACCGTTTTCAGCGTCGTGCTATGCTGTGGTGCATTTTGTTTGCCAAGTTTGTATTATGTTGTGCTATGTTGGAATGGAGCACTATGTCGTATGTTGTGTTATGGTTTGCTGTCCAATGTTATGCTCTTACGTTCTTCTATACAATACTGTCTCCTGATAATGCTCAGCTGTAAGAGGCAAGACCCGGTTTGGGGGGGGGCCCTGTTCGGAAAAAAATACAATTGTGTTACCAATTTCCAATTAATGCAAGCACATTTTAAGGAAAAGATACTAAATTATCTTAAAATGTGCACACAAAAAAAGAACCTCACGATGACACTGGGTAGGGCGAGAGACCTAGGCAGAAGTGAAGGCAGGCAGGTAGTGAGACCCAGATGCACATTGTACCACGGGAAATGTGTAGCTGTTTCCTACAGGCGTGCTGTGGTTTAGTTGAAGGCAATGACGCACCAGGTTCAGCCAATTGCTAAACTAAGGAGTTTCCTGACATGCTGTGTCAGTATGTCACGCGCCATTTGTAAAAGACCAGACCTTTTTGTAGGACATGTTTTAGTGATCAGTCACTGTCGGAAATGCCTTAGTTTGCACCCCGATTCAAACAGTAATTTATCGACTTGGCAGCTGTGCTTACACGGAGACAGATTTCTCTGCAGATCAATTACTGTATAACTTATATTTCTGAAGCAAACTGTTGCTATGTTAGGGGTCTACCATCAAAGGTTTGGGGAGATCAATGAGTGTAGGGTTATAGCCAGCCACATGTCAGATTCTGCAAAGCGGTCGTGACTCTGTCCCAGCGATGCAGATACATTGTTGGCTAAACAGTGCATTCAACCCTAGTGTGTCTCAGTCGAAAAGGGTTGCCACATGTCCAGTATTAATATGGCACTGAAATACAGTATTTTTCTCTTATGAAATATAAACGTAAAACAGGAAATACATTAACAATTTACTTATAATTTTTGGAGAGCTGTGCAAATTATTTCTAGGTGATTATTAAGGCTAAATACTTTAAAGTTTCCTAAAGGCGAGACCCTTGCATTGCAAATGCTTTTTTGTCCTCGCCCAGAGATAGCCAGCTTCGTATAATTAAATAAATAAATAATGAATAAAAAAATACTAGCAGACATATAGAGTGGCTTTGGAACAGCCCTCTTTACTCATTGCTCATTTCAAGTGTCAAATAAAATATTACTTCTACCAGCGAAGAGGACAACATGGGGTAATTCATGGTCATCTCACTTAAGTCCTTGGCTCTCTTGCATTGTGGGCGATGCATTTTGCCTCAACACGTGCACATCTGCCTAAAAAGATGTACGCTTTAGAGTCAGGAAAGATGCGCCAATAAATTACTTTAAACTGCTTCCCTTCATACAGGGCTTTACGTGGGATGAAAAAACTAGGGGGTCTCTCAAAGGGGCGTGGCCGATGTAATTAGAGCGTAGCTTAAAACAGAGTAGCTAAAAGTCTGTGCTTAGCATAGAGTTCTGCCCGACTGGTATGTTGCTGCTTCTGTCATTGTATACACAAATATACTACAACAAGTAACATTTTACCTACAACAAGCCAGGACTATTGGCTTTGTCAATGGTTGTTAGGAGCACAAGATAAAAAAAAAAACAACAACTATGGCTTTGTTGTATATCATTTTGAAAATGCTTCAGTTCTAAAAAGATGAGACTTTGATAGAACCATAGCCAGTGTCTTTGAAGTTACATTAAAGGCAGTAACGGGTGTTACTGCTGCAGGGTTACGATGTTTTTTTATTCACCGAAGCAACTGCTGGTGCTCAAGGCCTGGTCCACTTAAAGTCCTGCCTCTATTCTTTATCGTTTTTATTTTTTTAGTCTTGTGTGTTAAAACATATATTTTTAGAAAGGTTCAAAGCCAATAGTTCTGTTTCTGTGCATCATTAAGAATAATTCTTTCCTGTTCTGTGCTTTAAAGCTAAATTATGGTTTCAATGCAAGCTCCTGAAACACTTGTTCGCTAAAAAGCATTGGTACCGTATTATTCCAAATATTTGCAATGGTGAATTATTTTCATTGTTATTAATTGGAAGTATATAGTCATCATTTTTATGTCTCAGCATGACATCTGTTCTTTTTTTGCACCATGTGGTATGTGTCTGCAATATAAAACAAGCATTTTCAATGCAGTAAGTCTCGCATTAACTAGACTTTGCGCTATAGGCATTATAAATGGCAATGCCTTTTAATTATGTGTTGGTTTTCAAAACATAAATAAAAGGCATGGTCATTTACAATGCCAATAGCTTAAACTTTTGCAAATGCGAGACCTATTGCATTGCAAATGCTTGTTAAAGAATATTTCTAGTTTTCAAAAGTAGACAGAAGAAATTTCATAGAAAAGCAGACAATGGATCCCTATGGAGAAAATACAGGTTACTAGTAAACCCGATAAGGTTTACTTTTGCTTTTCAGTACTGGGCTACAAGGTACAGTACTGGCTTCTCTCCTGATCACAGGTGAGTACTTCGGAATTCGGTTGATTTTATATGAATATTTTAAGTTTTCAAAAGTAGACACTTAAAAGATTTTTCGAGTCAAACCAGTCAATGTTATCCAATGGCAGGTAAGTGAGTTACCGGTTTCCAGGTGAGTACTTGGCTGGTGAAGTTAAGGTTCTGGACATAGACTCAGGGGTCCCCCAGGGTCAGGTAGGTACAGTTGGTTCACCCTCAGCGGCACAGGGGCGGCCGGGTGCAGAGGTAGTAAGGCCCAATTTTATCCAATGAGGGGCAGGGGGCCTCCGGTTGGTGACTGCTGGCTAGCAGGCCACGCACGAGGCTGAGGGAGCTGGGCTCCTGGTCACTTGCTCAGGGCAAGGGGAAAAGTAGGATAGGGCAAATGTGGCACAGCCAGCGGCACTCGGGCGGCTGGGTGCAGGGTGCTTTAGTGCCGTTGGGCGCTCATGGTTATTCAATGGGAAAGGTATCAAACGAACATACTCTGCAGGCTCGGGGACAGAGACTCTTCAGGGTCAACCACCACTTCCAGAGGTAAGTTGGGATCTTGGAGCACAGGTACGTACCCCCAAGGAAGGCACAGGGGCTGTGGGGCGCCGGGTGCAAGGGTATCTTAAGGTGTCAGAATCTTACCCTCAGTTGGTCGCGGTTGGAGTGGCCCCTGTTCTGAGTCTGCAGGCGTTGTCTGGTTCGTCGAGGAGGGTCTTTGGGCACTGGACTTCGGGTCCCAGTTGCCGGAGGGACGTCCTCGTGGTCTTGGATCACTTGGGCACGGGCCGGGCTTGGCGGGTGCAGAGTGGGCTGGTCCGGAGCTTCCTGGCTGGCTCCAAGAGGGTTGTTGCAGCAAAGCCTCTGCTGATGGAAGTCCCAATCTTCAAGCGGGTCAAGGCAGACAGGTCCTCTGGGTGTCCCAAGGTTGCTGTCCTCTGGAGTCTCCGGGATTTAGGCAGGAGCAGGTTCCAGGATTGACAGGCCGGTAGGGCTGGGGCCAAGTCAGTGGTTGTCGTCCTGTTGTTAGCAGCTGCACGGTCTTCTTCTTCTTGATCTTCTTTCTTCTTTTCTTATCGGGATCTGAGGAAGGAAGCTTCAGGAAGCCCCTAAATACTGAATTTAGGGGCGTTACAGGTAGGGCAAGGGCAGGGACCAATAGGTCCCTGTCCTGGGGTGGGTACACCCCCTCGCCTGTTCCTCTCCTGTGGGAGGGAGGCAGGAGCCTAGTTGTGATTGGGCAGGGCTCACTATCTTCAAGATGGCCGGAGACCGGGGTCGTGCTTCACCTCGCCTCTCCCACCTGAGGGGTGGGGGTGGCAAAGGCTGGCACACCCCCCTTCCTGACGTAGGGTTTCCTGCCAGTATTCCTGCCAGAGTGGGGGTTAGAACCGGTGGGGGCCAGTTGCTGAGTACAGCAAATGGTCTGGAGAAGCTCACAGAGGCGGCATGCCTTTAAAGCTTCCCCCTGCCCATTCTGGGGGAGGAGACCTAGCACCTCACCCAAGATGTGCATTTTTGCAGGTCTAGGAGAGCAGGGGGCTCTCCAATCAGGGGTCCAGCAATATCTCAGCCCAGACGTGGATTGTAGGTTAGGTTTTCAGCCGGCATCTCTAAGATGCCCTCTGGTGCATTTTGCATTAAATCTCACACTGGCATCAGTGTGGGTTTAATGTGCTGAGAAGTTTGGTACCAAACCTGTCAGCCTTCAGTGTAGCCATTATGGTGCTGTGGCGTTCGTAATGACAACCTCCCTGCACCATATACTCTTAATGGCAGCACCGCACTTACAGTGCCCAGGAATGGCCTTGGGTACTGTAGGGGCAAAGGGCTCATGCACCTGTGCCCACACCTCTGGCATAGGGCACCCAGCTAGAGCAGTGACTGAGGTATGCCAGGGCAGTGGGTTCTGTGGGCATGGCACACAGGGATGTGTGCCATGTCGACTCTTTGTTTAGTTCTGTACTTAGACACTCAGCCTGCAAAGGCAGTATGTGGATGTCAGGTTACAGGGCCCCTGATGGTGGCATAATATGTGCTGCAGCCCTCAGGGGTCTTCTCTGGTCACCATGCACTGAGTACCTAGGGTACCATTTAGTAGGGGCTGACAGGTGGCCAGAGATGCCAATGGGGTTTTAGTTGTAACACAGTTTAAGGGAAGGAACACAGGCCCTGGGTACCTGGTTGGCAGGATCCCAGGGCGCACTCAAAGCACCTCAGCAGTTCAGAAAAAAGTAGGGGCATACCAATGCAAGAAAGATGGCACTTTCTCACAGTGAGTGGCTGTGTGACTGATGTAATATGTGAGGTCATTAGCAGTGCATTGTGGGGGCGAAAGTTATAGTTAGCTCAGCTTTGGTTGGAGACTGGGGTTGTGTTGGGAGAGGAGGAAGTAGTGGCGCTCTGAGCAGTATGATAATATGGCTGAGAACAGTGTGCAGTAGGCAGGCGGTGCAAAGCAGGACAGGGGAACACAAACCCTTCGGGAAAATTACACCTGGACTGGCCTAGGGAGGCTTGGACCAACTGGAAGGAGAACAGATCCTGTGCACATGCACGTGTGGTAAATTGGCTGAGTATGTGGACTGAGGTTTCTACTCATAGAGAGTAATTGCTTCAAAAAAGAACGTAGAATGTCAAGATTCGTGTGAATAAAGTTTTTTTAGTTTAGACAGATAATCATAAGTCTTGAATGTGATGCATAATTTTTCTTTATTATATATTTCCCCAAAAAGCTCAGACAATGCATTTCACCGTATACAAACTTAATCAAGGCTGTAAATACAAAAAATGAACACTACATTAGTCAGGCCACTACTAAGTAATCACTATTTCAATAACCAGTATGCTGTATAATTATAATGATTATTGTTCTCACCAGTATGTAAGTAAGATGTGTAATAGTAGATTTAGTGAGGTCGGGAGAGTATGATTTATGAATGAACTGCTGTTTTTGTAATCAACAACAATGATCATGTATCTGTGCAAAAAGAATATATTATTGATATATCGCTATTTTTATCTTAATAATAAATACGAATATTTTTTTTCTATTAGATGTATTTTTTGTATTTCTTTTAGGCCTAATATGTGCCTCAAGTTTTGTGTTATTATTCACTAATTGCCTGAGTTTTCTTATATGTTTATTAAGTCATTCCAGCCTTGGGCAAATATTTTTGTAACAGGGAACCCTTTTTCTTTACATTAATGCACATACGAACTATACATGTGTGTCAGAAATGTGAAATATGTGCAGGCTAATATGTACAAACTATTGTTTAAAATACTGATATTTTATAAAAGTAATGTTAATTGCACATAACTTTAACTTACTCAGCAGACCGTCATTCAAAAAAGCTGTGTCCAATTTCCACAAACCAGAGACATAAGTAATAGACAGTAATTACTCAATCCATAACATTGGGAGAGTTAGAGAGTTAAAAAATCTAATTCTATACCATCCTAATACCACTGTTCATTTATTTTAGAAGCAGGCAACTCATACATGTGTAATTGCCTGCTCTATTACTTTAAAAACACCAGATAGTATGAAACCATGTATATGGATTATAGACAAAGGAATGTGAGAAATAGTTCAGTATTAGACCACATGCTCACCCAAGTCCAGTTTGGTGATTTTTAAGGTTGAAAAAGAGACGGTTTTGAGAGGATCAGTGAGTTTGAGAGACCCTTAGACAGGCCCCCATGCTATTTACTGTCCATGCAATGTGAGCTTAGAGGAAGGAAAGGTTTAAACTCATAGTGGGTCTCTTACCCAATGACCTGAACCACTGCGAACACGAAAAAACTCCAGGTAAGAATTAAGTTGTATCTGTGTTATAAAATGCACCTAGAATCAATTTAAATTGATAATTCATATGTATTTCTCAAAATCCATTTATTCCTCGGTTTAGCTTCAAGCAAGGAATGTCTTAATATTTCAAACGCACATGCAAATAAATATTGATTTTTTATGAAAAGGTATTTTGTTTTCTGTCTCAGTCAAGGATCGTTGCGTATATCTCCTGATCTGACCACGAGTAGCGTGCGTCCAAATACAAAAATCAAGTCACAGTCCAGTGATTCTTAGTTCCACACTCTCTTCTAGATGTAAAGAGAACAATCTGTAAACCAATTAATCGTGATTTAAAGATCACAAAATAAATAGTAGAATAGCACACTATTATTTTATCAATGTCCGCAGTTCTCTTATTCCGACCGATTCCACCTGGCAGGGCAGGTCCTGACTCCTGGGCCAAAAAGTACACTGGACCCAATAATTAGGTTGAACACACTCGTGCAGCGGCATAAGTAAAGCCCCGCACCCCAGGAGAATTTTCAACAGCTTTTTTATTTCCTCTGATGCGTTTTGAACTGTCCGGTCTTAGTGGGAGCCAATATGTCATATTGGCTCCCACAAAGACTGGGCAGGTCAAAACGCGTCAGCCGAAATAAAACTACTGTTGAAGATTTTCCTGAAGTGAGGGCCTTTACATGCACCCCTGCGAGAGTGAATTTGAGGTTTGAGATATGTATCTCTGTTCATGGATACTAAAAGATGTAAAGTTGCATGCAGCTATCACAGCAAAAGGCATATGTCTCACACATGGAATCGAACTGGGTTGTCCAGAAACTCGCTCCTGCGATTTATGTTAAAGACACAGAGACACCACTATGTGGGTTTCAAATCGTAAAACACACATTGGAGCTGCAGACCATTAGGATGTAACATACTGCACATCTTATTAGAATTCAGTGCTCTTATTAATTACTGGAATACAATATAAATAGAGATAAGTAACAATAAACCCCATGGGTTGTCAACTACAGGTTAAGAACCACTGACCTACAGCATTATCGACTGTAATGGAAAACTGCCACACTACCATCATATAAAAACAGATTTTAAGATATGTATAGTATAGCCCCTATAAGAATCTTATTGACAAATTAAAAATATAAAAGACTTTTAAGAATTATGGGGCAAATTCCTTAGGAACTGATCATGTAAGGATGAAGAGGTAAGTCATAGAATGAAACCATGTCAACGTCACCACTCCATAGGGTAATTTTTCCTGCGGATTCTTGCCCTTGAGCATGAATGGTGTCTCAGTGCATCTTAGCCAGTATTGTGTTCCACTTCTTTGTAATGCCTGCATTATCATTTTGGGTCTAATGAGCTTTAGAGAATACGAGGAAACACACCCCTTCAACAATGCCTTCAACTCCAATATCCATCACTGCGTGGTTGAGGGAGTTACTGAAACACCAGACTTCCTATGTTCCACTCATAAAAGGCTGTCAGACTCAAGATGATTCTAACCTGTAGATCTGATGTTGTTGCAGGAACAGTGTGAAACCCATCAGTCTCCTTACCCATCGACAATGCCAAACACATCCAAGAGCCACAATCTTGGGCAGTATAACTCCTATCACGCCAGTGCGATGACATCCTGAGTGCATTGTCCTGAGCAAGGGGTTGAAGGAGTGGTATGGTATGCAGAGAACCAGTGGTGGATTAGACTGCAGGCAAGCAACTGTGGCAAGCCATGACAATACCACCCAAAGGTTGCCCAGTGGGCAGAGGTTTGTCTATGTTTGTTCTCCCTGGGGCCTGTTTGCTACTTTGTTTATTCACACTGACTCATTTGCCCAGGAAATAATCAGTCAGTCAGTAATAAATTCTCTAAGAGAATTGTCTGTTTTTAGTAAATGCCAGTGTCTGTTTAGACTCCGTCTTAACACTCCCGACCAGTTGTTGTACCCAGTGATCATTCTAATCTTTTGGTCTGGATCTTTTTGTTTGGTTTTTTTTCAGTGTGTCGGTCCGTTTGATTTTGTCTATTCTTTGTTCTGCTTTTGTTAGTAGTGTCTTGTCATACCCCCTCTTCTCAAATCTAGTCAGTACACCTTTCTTGCATGTTTGAAATTCCTCGTCTCTGCTACAGTTACGTCATATTCTGGTGAGTTCCCTGTAAGGGATTGAACGTATCTGGTGAAAGGGATGTGCACTAGATGCATGCAGTGGGGAATTGCATGCTGTGGCTTTACGATACGGTCTGCTGTGTATTTTTTTGTCGTGTATATAAAATTAGACATCTAGGAAGGAGATTTTGGTTTTGCTGTGTTTCATGGTAAACCGTATGTTGTGTTCATTGTCACTGAGGTACTCGCGGAACCCCATCAGTTTAGTCTGGGTGCCCGTCCAGATCAAAATGCAGTCGTCTATATATCTACCCAAGAACAGCATTGAGTCATTCCATTTAGAGCCCAATGAGCCCAAGATTCTCGTCTCATCGAACCAACCCATGAACAGGTTGGCATACGAGGGAGAGAACCTGGAGCTCATTGCAACTCCCTGTCTTTGCCTGTACCAATGGTCTTTGAAGACAGGGGTGTGGAATTTAATAAAATATCTACTTGTCCATGGGGCAGGTTGCTTCATAAATCTACTTGTCCTGTAACAAAATCCACATGTCCCTTTGGTTCCATGTAGTGAAGCGACAAATCATGGCATTATATAAGAGCTCTGATATAGTCTCTCTTGATTATGCCAGGGCTCCTACCATAGTAGTGTTTGAATACTTGCAGTCCCCTTATGTGGCCATGTTTACGCAGATCTACATGCTGGGGCTGAAGGTAGTGGTAAGCAATAGTTCCAGGGTTAGAAAGACCTTTTGAGTCTGTGCAAACCTACTAACATGCATGTTTTAAGGGTTTTCAACAACTCCTCTCTTATCTTTTCCCATACTGACAAATGTTGGAAATTTACTTCTGACAATGACAGATGTAAACCTTCTTCCAGAGTTGGGAGAAAAATGGTTGGAGGGAAAGTGAACTTTAAACACTTAGATTTTCACATGAGCAAATCTACACATGTATATTTGCTCATGCTAAAATGCAGTTCACAAATATTTTCTAGGAGTACTATTTCTTGACCTACTTCTGTAAATTTTTGGGAATTCATAAAAGCCATATAGCTGCACTTAATGCAAAGATATATACCATGGGTGCCCTTTTGAGACTTTCTTCAATAATTGGGGCCCTAATTTGGTCTGGTGTTGACCATGACCTTTTGCGTTTATTAAAAGTCTGTCTCTCTCTCTCTGTATTGGCTGGCTTCACTGTAAGTGACTGCATTCTGCTTTTTCAGATGGAGCATATCGGCACACATAGTAATTTTTTTCAGTGCGAGTAACTACTGTGGCAGTGTGTGCTTTTTGAGACCAAAAACAATTTTTGCTTTTGCCAATGTTTATTACAATGGTGAGGGCCCGGCAGCTCCCACACCAATAAAGGTTTACAAAAACCATGCCAAAACAAGTCACACATTGACAAAACTAAAAATCTGCCCACCAATTTCAGACCTACTGGCTTTGCCAATGCTTGTTTATTTTTGTTTCCCATAATCTTATTGGAACTGGTTACACTGATTCTTCATTATGAATATGTTTGGGAAATAATACAATGCATCAAAAACATGTTACTAAATGATGCTGCAAAGAAATGGTACCAGAGATTTTACAGTAGTTTAGCAAAATGTTTTTTTTCCTGCTTTCATTTTTTTATGAACATTTTATTTTGAAAGCAAAGTATCATCAATCTTGCTTTCAAGCTTCTTCAAATATTTGCATCAAATCAGAGAGCATTCTGGGAGGATTATACATAGCCTAATATTGCTAAACCTTAAAAACGTGTGTGCACGTTTTTATACTGGAAGCACTGTCAGTAGTGCAGTTAGTGCTTACAAGATTTACTTTGAAAGCTCACCCTAATAATCAAGTTTTTCAATGAAAGAACCATAAATACAAGTTTGAACAGCATAAACATATGAACAAAAAGATTACCTTAACTGCAGACTGTGCCCTTCCCTGATCCATAATATGGTACTGCAAACTGGCAGCTAAAGGGTTTGCGCTGCAGGGGTGGGCCTACTTGTCCAAAGGACAAAATACACATGAAAACGTGTTGCCCTTGACCCCAATCAATATGTCCTGGGCGTCGGGCTATAGGAATTCCACATCCCTGGAAGAGGAACACATTATTGTCCAAAATCAGCTCCATCATCTCAATTAGTATCTCAGTGTGAATCCAGGAGCTGGCTGCCCTTCTATTTAACATTCTCTTGACAGCTATCAGGCCAATGTCCCTTTTGATGCTGGTGTACAGTGCTATTACATCTAAGGTAACCATCATCATATTGTCTTCCCAGGTTAGGTCAGCCAGAGTACCCAAGACATGCTTGGTGTCTCTGATGTATGATTGTAAGTTGGTCACAAGCGGTTTTAGGAAGATACCTACATATTCAGATATCCTTTCTGTAGGCCCACCAATTCCAGATATGATGGGCCCACCTGAAGGGAATGGAAGAGTTTTGTGTACTTTTGGTACTGTGTAAATACACAGATATCTAGGTCGGTCGACCTTCAGAAAGGTCAGTTTGTTGTCGTCCAGTAAACCCTGTCCATGCCACCGTCTCAGTTGAATGTTTATGTAGTCTGTCTGTGTCCGGTTGGGATTGCCTTGCAATGATTCATAGCATTCCACATCATTAAGTTGTGTCATAATCTCATGGTCATAGTCAGAGCTGGGCATGATCACCATATTTCCTCCTTTGTCAGCCTCCCGAATTGAAAGCTCACTATGATTACTTAGTTTTTTTGAGTGCAGTTCTTTCATTGTGTGTAAGGTTATCTCTTTGTATTCAGGATGCTGTGTTTCTACTTTCATGTTTGTCTAGATCTGAGGTTACAAGTTTGTGAAATGGGTCTATGTTGTTTCCTACAGTTAGTGTAAGAGTCCTCCTGGATTTATCCTTAAGATTACTAGAGATACTGTAATCCATATTGATGTTTGTCTCTCATAATCATGTCAGACGTAATAACCTCATCTTCACAATCTGTTAAAGACAGTAACAGACTAGTATCTAGTACATCTTGTATAGATTGTTCATTGGATACCAACAGACCAAGATTTTGCTGAATATTTTTATTCATAGTTATTCAATTCAAAATGTTTTTTCAATTTGATGCATCTAGTAAATTTGAAAAGATCAACTTTGATTTCACAAATGTCTCCAATGCTATTAGGGCAGAAGCTCATACGTTAGAAAGTACAGACAACATATCTTCAGTAAGGTTGGCATCAGTTAAGTTCATGACTGATACATTATGTATTTCTTCACATTCCATGATCTGGTCCTCACTCCAGCGCGCTATACATCTCTTCCCCCCTCTTTTTCCCCTCCTTGTTTTTCTACCTGGACTGGTCGGCGGTTCTCTCTGTTCCCTTTCTTGATTCTTCTGACTTCTAATAAAAAACTTTTGGGGCAGATTGAAGTGAGGAAGATTGTTTTTGACTGGAGTGGGGCCTATTGTTTTGGGTTGCTGGATGGGAGTAGGGCAGATTATTTTTGGATTGGGGCAGAATATTTTGGACTGGAATGGGGCAAATTAGAGTGGATGGGTTGAGAGGATTGGAGTGTGGTGGGTTGGGGTGAGTGGGGTCACTGTATTGGTCCGGGGTGGATTGAGTTAATTGTGAGGGAGTGGATTTGCATGGAATGGAGTGGGCCGGATTGTATTGGAGCAGGGTGGATTTGGGTGTACAGCACTGCATAATTAAAAAAATTACAAATAAAAAGAAACAAAGTTGCTTTGCAATATTTACAACAAGATAATTGTCATCTTTTGACAACAGCACCCACAAGCAAAAACAAAATATAAGTGCAAAGTGAGAAAAGAAGAACTGGCAAAATAATTGTCAAAATAAAAGAAAGTTATCTATAGAAAATAATACTTGGCAATTTTGTTTCCTCGCTGGGAATGTATTTTGCCAGTCACACACTTTCGAAGGGCACAACAAGTTAAAAAGAACAAAATAGTACCTCAATCACGTCAGTAGCAGTGGACAGGCGCTGATTAAGTTGAATCAATCAGTGCTTGGTCCCTGCTCCGCAGTGACCTGTGACAAGGCAGCAAAGATGAGTGCAGTGCAAGGCAATAAATTGTAACCAACAGTTTTGTTAACAAAAGTGTCTTGCAAGCAAAACTCATGCGCTAGCATATGCCATTGCAGGCTCGACCCGAACAATGGCTAAAAAAGAAGCATCATATACTCTTCTAAGTATCGAGAAGATAGAAAACACCCAATTTTCTGTGGCAGAAGTTTCCCTTATGATGTGAAGGGAAACAACCTTTACAATGCAGTCCTCACATCGCACTACATTTACAACGCAGTCATTACATCGCAACATCCTTTACAACGCATGTCACTACAACGCAACCACTACATTGCATGTCAATACAATGCATGTCACTTCAACGCAGGCATTGCATCGCATGTCATTACAATGCATACCATTACAACGCATAGTACCCCTACACTATCCAACACTTACCCTACTGTTGTGCCCCCTGGAGTTAGAATAGTAATTTTTACCCCTACACTATCCAACACTTACCCTACTGTTGCACCCCCTGGAGTTAGAATAGTAATTTTTACCCCTACACTATCCAACACTTACCTTTGATGCAATATAATTGTATGCGGTGTGATGGTATGCGTTGTAAAGGTATAATGCGATGTAATGGAATGCGTTGTAAATGTAGTTTTAAGAAAATCGTTGTAACGGCATGTAATATATATGTATGCATTGTAAGGGATGTTGCGCAGTAAAAACTGCATTGTAAAGGCATGCGTTGTAAATGTATGCGTTGTAACGTCATACATTTGAGTGAATCCTGCATGGAATAATCTCCTTTCCAATTACTGGTTTCAATTTTAATGATTGTCAAAAACCTAAATTCTTAGTCTGGTACGAAACAAAAAACAATGACTTCCTTTAGAATGTATTGGAATTTCCGTTTGAATTCCATTCCAAACCAAAGACAATCCAGCAGTCATAAGCACAGCTGGATGCACTAATCCTCAAAATATTCATGCCTCTGCAGTGCCATCACTGCACGGAGCTTGTAATTCTTTGATGCCAGGATTGAATTGTTTGCCCCATTCATTCCCTCTTATCACACACAACTAAAACAGGTCCTATCTCTTAAGAACAAGTGATAATTTTATCATTTCAAAAATATTTTATTGGTTTTCAAGGGTATAGAAAAAGAAATAACATTCATGTAGTATGCAATGCTTACAACATATGTAACGTCGGGTGGCACATTGCAAGACTCATGGGTGCTATATAGAAAATACTAAAGCACAGCATTGTTGACTATAGCCACAGAATAATTTAATGTAATTAGAAAGGGGAGTCGAGGGAGGTGAGAGGGCAAGGGAAGAAATAAAATGAAGAAAGAGGGAGTTAGGAGAGGTATGAATTTGGTAAGGCTGAGAGATGTATAAATTGAGGATAGTAATAATCTGAAAAGTTTTTGTGTGAGCTTTGTTGGGGTGCATAAGTGGTTCTTGTATGCCAGTGCTCATTTGGTGGTATGTTTGGAGAGAAGTTAAAGATGTGTGTTTAAGGTGGCTTTACTTTTTTGATGTTTAGGTCTAGATAATTCCATAAATTGTGCTGGCTCTGGTGTTTGAAGTTATTATTGAGTATTTTGTTGTCCGCTCTTCTTGCAAAGTTCACTTTGCCCACTAAGTATGGTGGCATCGATTTTGGAAGGATTTCCACTTGTATAGAATATTTTTGTCGCCCATTGTTAGTAAGAGGTCTAAGAAACTCATGTCCTGGGTGTTTAGCTTCAGATCAGGGGTATGAGACCACGGTCCTAGTGCAACTTTATGGAAATTAAGAGGAATGAATCTCAGTGTCAAAGACTTAATTTATAATGTTTTGGATCTCCTTCCAAAATGCGTTTAGCTTCTTACAGTGAAATCGCATGTGGCTGAGGGTGCCTGGTTATTAGTGACAGTTCCAGCATTGGTCTGACTCTAGGAGACCCAACTTAAAAAGTGTCCAGTGAGCTTTTGGGTATAGTCCAATATTTGCAATGTGAGAAGATGGGAGATAATTTATTCTTTGGGGACAAGGTCCAGGGGGCATATTAGCAAGAACCTCGTTAAAAGTATCGCCGTTTTAGCTGCAGGAAACGTCCGCTAAAATGGCGATAATGTGCTTGCTAATATTCGTTATAGAATTCCAATAGAAGCCCAGGTTAGATGTGCAGGACATCTAACATGGGCTTCTATTGGAATCCTTTAACGCATATTAGCAAGCCCATTATCGCCGTTTTAGTGGCAGTTTCCTGCCGCTAAAACAGCGATAATTTTAATGAGGTTCTTGCTAATATGCCCCCAGATTCTTCCAACTATCTACAGTTATGGCCTCGTGGTCGATTGTTGAATGTAGATTTACCCATTTGTTTAGAATCTTAACTGTCAGTCTGTTATTGGCATTGCAGGAAATTAAAACATTTTAAGTTTTGGCTGCTGCTTGGGGAAGTTTGAACAATTTTGAGAGTAGGTTAATGAGGTCAGATTTACGTGTTTTATTACATTTATTTATGGCGACCTTGAAGAAATTGTAGAAGTCAATGTTATCTAAGTTTGAATGGCCTGGAAATCTGCAAATGATTTGGGGTTAGCTGCAGAGCCTAGGTCGCTAAGATAAAGAATATTTTAGTTGGTCAAGCCATCGATATAGGGGATTTCCCTTCAATTCTGATATTAGTTTTGTTCCAGAGGCATTTGTATTCCGATTATTGGAATTTGTTGGGAAATCTTTTATTGAGCATTGAGGGCTGAGATGTCGTCTTTGATTATGGTCTGGGAGTGTTGTATATTGAGAGATTTCATAGTTAGTGTTGATAATAGGGAGGAAGGTTTTGTGAGGCATTTTTCAATATATAACCATAGAGGTTTGTCATCGGTAAGAGGGCGGTGCCACCAAGTAGCTTGTTTGATAATAAAAGGAAGTTGATATTTGTGGAAATTGGGGATATTTAGGCTGCCATTGTGTTTGTCTAGTTTTAGTTTCATTTACCCTTCCCTAGAAAATCGGATATTAAGGAATCTATGCTATTTAAAAACTAGCTGATATTTGTAGGGATAGCATGGAAGTGAAAAAAATTATTGATTTGTGGGGCGATCAGCATCTTAATACATTCAGCTTGACCCCATCATGTCATGAATTTAGCCATCCACTTTGAGAGTAGCTCTTTAACTTTTTTGAGGAGGTTTTCTTCAGCTAACTTTCTTGTGTCTTCTAGATTGTTTTTTAATTGAATCCCTAGGTATTAGATTTCTGATAATTCCCATCACCGTATCGTCCTCTTGCTTCAACACCCTGTGCATGCTCCAAAAGATCTTCCGGTGGATCCCCACCGAAACCAGAAAGACCGTCACCAGCCGACTGGACTACGGAAACGCTCTATACGCTGGAACCACCGCCAAACTCCAGAAACGACTACAACGCATACAGAACGCCTCCGCACGACTCATCCTCGACATCCCTTGCCACAACCACATATCCGCCCACCTGAGAAACCTGCACTGGCTCCCCGTCAACAAGAGGATAACGTTCAGGTTCCTCACCCACGCACAAAAGGCACTCCACAACATGGGGCCGAATACCTCAACAATCGCCTCTTGTTCTCGTTCTACATTTCCACCCGCCAGCTCCGCTCCGCCAGCCTCGCCCTTGCCACCATCCCACGGATTCGCAGAACCACCACCGGAAGAAGACTGTTCTCCTACCTGGCAGCCAAAACATGGAACTCCCTCCCTGCACACCTACGACTGACCGAGGACCATCTCACCTTCAGGAAACACCTCAAGACCTGGCTATTCGAGCAGTAGCAGCCCCACCCCCCCACAGCGCCTTGAGACCCTCACGGGTGAGTAGCGCGCTCTATAAATGCATTGATTGATTGATTGATAATTGCCAGCTTAATGTCGTATTGTTCACTATGGAGGACATGGTTAGGATGTTCAGTGGAAAGACTTCTGTTTTCTCAAGGTTTAGAGAGTAGCCCCAAACTATCGCATATTACATCATTTTGACTAGTATTATAGGAATAGCGGTCTCAGCATCTTGTGAGAAGATTAGAACATCGTCTGCATATGCATCGATTTTGTATGTGTCATTCCCAATTGGTAATCCTTTTATATTTATGTTGGATCTGATTGCAGTTAGAAAGGGTTTGGTGGCTAGTAGATACAGTAAAGGGAAAAGGGGATAGCCTTGTCTTGTCTCTTGTGCCAAGTTTATTTTGTCTGAGAAACAGCTGTTGACGTGGATGCAGGCTGAAGGTTGTGTGTATAGAGTGAGCTGGCATGCACAGAGTTGCTACCCTGAGGGGGTGCCCCCATCGGATACAGTGACCCAGTGCCGTTTGCCGCCAAGACAAGAGCCTGACCTTGTGGTGGGATGTGCTTGCACTTCCTCAGGATGGAGACAAAGGCCTGGGCAGGAAGGAGATAACACCTCCTCCCTCCCAGGATGCCTAGTGTTTTCAGCAATCAAGGCAGTGAGCCTCAAAAGCATCACCGCCCTTGAGGTGCAAGTGTACTTGTCCCCCACTCAAGGGCAAAGCCCTTCCTGTCCTGCCCAGCCAAATAGGTGGAAAAATTAGTTACTCATGAGGCATACACCTCCAAAAGGCTAGCAACACCTTGAGGGTGGGCTAGGAGGTCTGTACAGCCAAAAAAGAGTCCTGCAATGTTGTAAGACCCTAAATTATTGTACTATGGGTACAAAGGTGACGTATACTCACAACAGAACCTTGGACTCTGCCGTAGCGCAAAGATAGGACACTTAAGTGCCCTGAAGAGACCATATACTGGAACCCTGTGTTCGACGTTTGTCCATAGCAAAAGCTCATTGCCCCCAGCAAGAGAAACTCCAGTGGATGCCAGAAACCGAAGCAGACTACCACAAATTGGTGGGTCCAGTCCCCTGCAATTTGCAGGAAATTCAACATACTGCATGACAAGAATTGCAAACTGCTGGGCCGTTCGAGAGTGAACCCAAAGAGAAGTAGTGTCCTCAAGTCTGGAGTGGTAGCCAAGCTTATGCCAGTTTTCAAGACTGTCACCCTCCAGCAACCCAAGTAACCGTATGCCACATTTGCTGCAGCCAAGGCTTGGTGATCGCCTGTCAGCAGACATCCTCAACGCGAGAACACCTCACAGAGACTGAAATTGGCAACAACCCCGTAGCATTGTTCCGTTATCCTGAAGTTGGTGCCATTGAGTCTGTGGTAAAGCATCTTTGGCATGACCACCCCGGTGATGGACAGCTGCCAGCTGCCAGCTGCCTCTGCACATGGAGCCGCCAAGCAAGGTAAAAGAAATCCAGCTGTTGAACCCAGGTCCTAGGACTCGAAAGGTCTCTACTCTCCAAGGGTAGAGTGGAACTCCATCTCCAAGTGTGATTTTGTCAGGTGTCGCAAGTTTTTTTTTTACATGTCTTTATTAGTACTTGATAAATTAAGAGGCATATGTGGATATCGGCATTGTTAAGCCACAGGACAACAAAGTCCCATCTTCTAGCTAAACCTTAGAATGATTAAGCGATCAAAAGCATGTACTGAACAATAATGCAAAAATTACAATATGTACCTGTAAATTAAACATCAAATAAAAAGCAGCATAACAAAACAAGGGGGCAGTTGACGATGTGGGACATTCTCCCTGTCCACCCACCTAGACACCGCGTGTAGAGGCTATGAGGGCAACACAGAGGGGGCGGGGAGTAAGAATAAGGGGAACCGACCCCGACATGGGGGGATGAACGCACAGGGCCCCAACATCACCGACACCCCACGGAAGCCACCTCACAGTACACTTAAAAGGGAACCCCTCACCTGTGTTCTAAATCTGGCCCAGAAAGCAGAACAACTATGTTGAGTGTCTCTAGCTCTGGACCCCCAGAACCTGGAGAGAGGGTAGGCTCCAACAAATCTATCTCCAACAGACCATTCAACATATCTTCCCATATTTCCAGATTCCGCTCAGCATGCTCATCCATTTGCTCAGCTCGCAAATGTCTCTCCTCAGACACACCCTATTCTTGAAAGTCCGTCAGCCATTTACAATGTCGGGCTGCGGGCTGCGTCCAGTGCCTGGTCACCCTCCTTTTGGCCAGTACCAGTCTCAAAGTTCAAATTTATGGTGTATTCGGGCCCCAGGTTTAGGTGTCGCAAGCATCCGCAATAGGAAGTGTTCAACGGATGACTCCACTAACACCTGTGTGACTCTCCGTATTGTCCTCAAGACCTCCTCCTAAATTGAATCCAGTGGAAAAGTGAGCAAGTAACCCACATCTGGCCATACCCTGACACTCACGGCGAACATAGCAGACACTGTAAGATGATGGACAGAGTGCTGAAACTTTTCAGACACTCATCTGCAATCACAGATCTGGGTTTAATCCATCGTAGTTCTGCTCACTAAGCCACCTCAGTTTTGACCCAGCCAAATTCAAATCAGTCTTGACCCTGTTCCTCATGGGAACAGTCCAGCCCGAACTGCCTGGCCAGGTCTTCCCTGGACTGGAAGCGAGCATCCTGGGACCGGTGTTGGGATTTCACCCCTCATCAGTCAGGCTAGCTTGAATCCAGTGGCAAAGAGAGCAAGGGACAGACGTCTGTGCATACCCTGGCCACTTAGGACGAACATAGCAAATAAAAAAAGATGATGGACATAGTGCTGAAACTGTGGTGAGCAGAAGAATGATGATGGATTGAACCCAGATCTAATAGTGACTGTGGGTGAGTGTCTGAAAATTTTCAGTTCTCTGTCCATCATCTTATTGTGTTTGGTTTATAAAGTTGTTTTACCCAGGACAGACCCCAAGTGCTGCGAATTTTACACCTCCTTCGGATCCCGTTCAGTACCAAGGACAGCCAAGTCACTTCTGCAGCCGGACTCCCTGGGCATGGTAACAAATTAAAGACTGTTAAAACTTTATCTAGGGATCTGCTTGACCTTATCCACAAGAGGGTCCGTTTGAACTCACCCTGCAAGTGACCAAGTGTCACCTGGGTTTTCCCCCTTTCGTTACAATGGGGCCAGTTTGACAGATAAAGTACATCTTTTATTGAACGGTTAAAAAATACACAGCTCTGATTGTATGTATGAGGCAGAGTTCGTTTTGGTGTCTATATTTATATAAAAATAATACCTATTTATATAAATTGGTTTCGTATTTATTTCGAGTTTTCTCAATTACTTATACACCATAATGGTACTGTAAAATGATTATCACATGTTCCTCCAGTAATGACTGACTGCTCTTTGCCACACTACTAGGATTGTTATTGTAGTTGAATCCAAGGATCATCCAACTGTGTATTTTGAGAATATTTCATGGTAAGGCCTCCCAGCCATACCAAATATCCCACCTTGCAACAGGCATGTAGTTAACAGTACCTAATTGGCCTCTTCCAGGATTGGGTTGGCAATTGCCCGGCGGCTAGCACAGGATGGTGCACACGTGGTGGTGAGCAGCCGTAAGAAGGTGAACGTGGAACGGGCGGTGGAGGAGCTGAAGGCTGAGAACCTGAGTGTGGTGGGAGTAGTATGCCATGTGGGGAAGGAGGAAGACCAACACAGGCTGGTAACCAGAGTAAGTGATACCCACATGGCCCTTGCATATATGAACCCTCCCTACATACTTGGTGAACCTAGGTAGAAGTCTCAAACCACCCTCTCATGGGTCCTGGGAACAAAGATTCCATAGTGATTCGCGTTTATAATTATAGCCCCCTAAAAGGATCTAAGTCTAATCTTAACATGAGTACCCTTGAGATTCCCATATGTGAAGATCTAGACAAAGATCAATTCTGAAGGCATAGGACAGATGTTCACAAAACTCTTTTTTGGCACAGCTCATTAGAGTAGCTCCGCAATGCATATGTTTAGTGTTCTCAGCTGGGATTTTGCAGACCACCCATCATATGCTACAAATAAATGACTGCACACCCCCAGATCCATGAACCCCACACAAAGCAACCACACTTGTATTTCCTTGATCCCTGGAGTGTTGATGGTTTGTGCACTTTCCATACACTGAAAAAAGGTCTTGGGCAGTAACACAACTTATCAGTAGCAAAGTTTGTCTTATGGAAGTGCCATTCTGGTATGAAAGCCTACAATAATTATAGAGAAAAATGTCCTCTAATTTACTTATTACTGTCTAGTAAGTAGTGACATCACTACTCTACTGTATTTAAAATTACATAGCGACTTTACTGCAAATACTTATTTCAGTTGGCGTTGTGATGTCACAATGCTTGCAGCCACAAGACAATGTGAAAGGCATAAAGATCATCATATTTATAAATGGTATGTAAACAATGAAAAGATCACCTAGGTTTGCAGCTTATGTTTTCCTACCATTTTTAGTATTAAATTCACTTCATTATCTGATAAGTAGACATTTTTGGCACATTCCTTACAAGAAAGAAGGATCCTATCTTCCTGTTATAAAAACATACAAACTACAGCAGTTTCTGATATAGACATATTACATTGCTTAAAGTATATTTCGAGAGCTCTATATGAAATAATAATTTTATAGTTTTTTACAATAGTATTGAGTACAAAAACAAAACTTAATTTGTGGTGGTGGTGGTCTTGCAGTAGTTTAGCTAAATATGGCATAGACTGTAACCCTCCCCCCATCCACGCAACTCTTTTTTCAATATGTAAAATAAAAATGTAAGACTACAGCAACAGCCTCCCCATAGTCATCAACAATTTCAGTTGGATCACTTCCTGTGCCGACTCCCTGGCCCCCTCACACACAGCAATACAAGAAGATCCAGTCCCCAGGCCAGCTGGTACACAGAGAAACTCACACTGATAAAACACCACAGCAAACGAATGGAATGCAAATGAAGAATATGCCAGGACAATGAAAAAAGGGGCACATTCAAATCCACCCTAAGACGGTATCACCAAATAATCTAGACAACCAAATTCGATACTCTGGTGGACCCCATCTACAACAGCATCAACAGAGGTAAAGCAATCTTCACCATTGTGAAAAATTTTACCTCACCAACGGCAGCCTTCAACTTGATCATCCCTTGAAGGACCACTGAACCATCTTTCTAAATTCTTCAGCAACAAAATCACTACCATTTACAGCAACTTCAAGCTGCTACTGGACCCAACAGACCTTGCCAAACATATCCCAACCTTATCCAAAGAATCAATGCTAACCACCTGGCTCGTTATCACTCCAGATGAAACTGTCACCATCATGAAGTGCATCCACTCAGGGGCCCCATCGGACCTGTCCCCCAACCTCACTTACTCCAGCGGTCTGCAACCCATCAGCGCCATTCTCATACCCATTCTGAAACCCCCCACCTTTTCCTCGAGCATCCAAGATGCTTGGAAACTCGTAACTGTCCTCCCTTTGTTGAAGAAACCTTCTGCTGACCCTTCAATGCTCGCCAGCTACAATCCAGTCTCCTGACTACTGTTCTCTGCCAAGGTCTTAGAAGCAAATCATCAGCAGACACGCCACAATACCTCAACAACTACCAGCTCCTCAATACTACACCACTGCATGGAAAAGCCGCCACAGATGACATCTGTATGACTCTGGACAGAGAAGATGCAGCTGCCCTCATCCTCAAAGACCTTGCTGCAGCATTTGACATAGTCTCCCACCTGACCTGACCCAGTCAGTTAGCCTGGCATCGTACACCTCGGACACCGTCTATCTCATCAGCAGCGTTCCGCGAGGATCCTCCCTGAGCCCAACCCTCTTCAATGCATACATGATTGCTCTAGCCAGCATCATTCACTCTCACAATCATCAATGTACACTCCTACGCAGATGAAATGCAACTCATTATTTCCCTCACAGAAAAAAAACACCCAATATCCAGATCAAGTTCTGTGCCTGCATGATCAAAATCACCCACTGGCTGAAGACCAACTGTCTAAATTTGAACATGAACAAGACCAAAATCATGGTCTTCCTGAAGAGCACCTCACCATGGGGCTCAACTTGATGATGAGCAGAGCTAAGACTGACACCCACCGCCAACAGCCATGCCAAGAACCTTGCGATCATCACCGACAACAAACTCAACGTGCCTGCCTAAGTCAATGCCCTCACAAACTCATGTTCCATACTAACCATGATTTTCAAATGGCCCTCAATCAGCACCCACTCCTGCCCTGGTCACAAGCAAGCTGGACTACAAGAATACCCTCTATGCCAGGGATCAACAAAAAACTCATCAGAAGGCTAAAGACCATTCAGAACTCAGTAGACAGAATCACTCTAAACCTCCCACGCCTCACTCACATCACACCACACTACGAAGGAGCTCTATTCACTACAAGTTCACACAAACAAACACAATTCAAACTCCTACCTAACACCAGCTCATCCTACCTCTACAAACACAATTGTTTTCAAATACTTAGAGACACCTCAGCTCGTCCAGACTCCTACTTGCACACATCCCTCCCATACCAGGTCTGGTGGTCGAGCCTTCTCCTACATCACTCCTAAAGCATGGAACGACCTGATGCTACACATAAGAGCCTTTTTCTCACTTCTTGGATTCCACAAAAAGCTGAAGACTTGGCTTTTTGATCAGTCCCACTAGGCTAGACTCACACCTGTCAGTGTCAAGATGCCCTCCCAGATGATAGAGCGCTCTACAAATCTGCTTAACATAACATAGCATTTCTTGTTAAAGAAATCTATGGTGAAAGTAGCAATCATGGTAATATCCCTTTGTTGGCTTACTGTGCTTGCCCAGGGTCCACTCGTGGATACAGTGTTGTTCTGTACATTTGGGAAAGTAGTTCAAGCTAGTATGCGTACATCAATAGTCTTTCAATAATAGAATTTGACTTAAAATGGAAACGAAAGTTTCACACATTGCCCTGAAATTCTATTAAATACATACAATAATGTATATATTACTGAGAATTGCTGTCCATAATTTGAAACTCCCAGTTTCAGAAACTCAAAACATGTCAGTATATCAACAGGTAGCAGTAACAATGAACTGCTACATTCATAGATGAAGTAGCAGCTCAGTCCCTTAAGCAGCACTCTTCTCATGTTTAAGCAATCTAGGCACCAGTGGGTAATATAACACATCGATACTGTTTACAGATGAATTTGAGAAATGGGATGCACCAGGAGAAGATAATAAATGTGATATTGCATATGCCACTGTTTATTCAAAATGTTCGATTATCCCATCTTTTATTTCCATTGCCTTCTCTACTTCTCCATTCTAGTAATTCTCTTTCTTTTACCTCTTGTTTCTATATCTCTCATTCACTATTAGTCTTCTCGGTCTTCTTTGTTCTCCTACTGTCTCTTAATTCTGAATGTTACTTTGTTTCTCAAAACATATTCCTGTTCTCTTATTACTTTTCAGCCTCTCTTCTTTCTCAAAAAATTCCTTCTTGGTCTCTGTGTTCTAGTGCCCGTTCTATCCTCTCTCTCGCTCTTTCACCGCTCCTAAATATTGACCTAGCTTTCTCTCTCGCTTATCCATTTACTTTTTTGATTTCAGGCTGTCATACTCCAGCTTTATGCTACCATCTTCTATGTTTCTCCTCTTTCTTTGAATTTTTTTTTATTGCATTTTTCAAAAACGTCAAAACATAAAACAAGGCATGAATACTTAAAACACATTGCACAGCATTCCACATTGGCCATGTAGGGTGGGCGTATAACAAAGTGACTATTTTGGTCAAATCTACACATATGTACAAATGGACCAGGCGCAAAGAAAAGTAAGAGGCAGTAGTACAGTTTACAGGTTTACACATAATTGACACAAGCAGTACATTGGTCAATGTTCTGTCCCGGAGTCCTGTCCTCCTCTTCTTCCCCCACCTCCAAGCCATAGTATTCATTCCATTGGCCCAAATTTTCCGGATTTTTTTAGGACAGCCCCTGGCTTTATATGTCATCCGTTCCGCACCCATGTACAAGTCCAGGCTTGCCCGCCATTCGTCGATAGTAGGTATTTGTGGGACCTCCCAGTATTTGGCTATATCCCGCTTGGCTGCCACCAGCCCCAGATTAGCTAAAACAAGTTTGCGCCTCAGGATGTTTACCTCTGTTGGAATTCCCAAAAGGAGAAACCTTGGCTCCAATTCCATTTGGACTTCCAATATATGATTGAGCTCCCCCACAATCAATCCCCAATAGGCCTGTATCTCAGTGCACACCCAAAGAGTATGGATAAACGTCCCCAGTGCAGTATGACATTGAAGACACTCCAGGCTCTCGGCTCTTCCTCTTGCTTGTAATTTGGATCTATCGAAATATGTGCGATGTTATATTTTATATTGGATGAGATGTAATCCTAATTTAATTCCCGATTCCCGTGGATGCATGAGGACGGCCTCCCAATCAATGTCCTACAACTCACCAGTGACCCTTTCCCATTTTGCAGAAAGCGGGCCCAGTCTGTCGGGCATGTTATTGAGTAATGTTTTGTAGGTAAAGGAAATAGCTTTAGCTCAGATTTCCTCTTGGAGGAGACGACCTTCTAGCGGGGCATACTCTGGTAGTGTCATACCAGCAAACCCCTCCACCCTCCAGGCATGCTGCAAACGAAGGTATGCAAATGTCTGAGTGTCATGTAGTTGATACCTATCTTGGAGTGTGGGGAAGGAAGCCAATACACCATGTTCAAGGACATAGCCAATTTTAGTGATCCCTATCAGGTCCCACTGCCTAAAGCCACTCAACGTTCCAATATCTTTAAGCCTAATCCCTTCCTGCAGTGGGGTGTTTCTCCGCTTTCTTAATCTATCTTTAACCACTGATTTTTAAAAGCTTGGAAAACACTGGAAAAGCCTCTGGGGTGAGGTATTTCCTGGGTCCTGTAAATACCTCCTATTCTGAATTGGGACTCTGGAAATGAGACATGCAGATTCAGTATTGATCACACCGAAATTCGCATGTTTTTATCTTTTACCACACATTTCCCCCAATAATTTTCAGAAGGTTTGACCTGCTGAAATCTGTCAGATTTGAATAAGGTGGGGATTGATATTCTAAGTTGTACTTTAATTATCACACCTCACTGTTTTCCACTGACAATATTGAGCATCTGATACTGCCCTGACCAAAACCTTGAACCATGAAGTGAATACTCTTGATTGCATGTCTTACTATTTTGGTGCTGTCTTTGTTGTCAGGCTCTGGAGTGGCAAGGTGGAATAGACTACATGATTTCCAATGCCGGAGTCAATCCATTCGTAGGAAATATCTTGGACTCAACAGCTGAAATTTGGGACAAGGTAAGGCGGCGTCATCTACAGAAGATAATAAATTGTGGGAAGTCAAGGGCCGACATGGTCGTCATCCATTACACACCAGTTAGCAGAAAATATTATAAAACCAGTACTTGGCTATCCAGCCCAGAGAAACTATGATGCTTCAGCACATGTCCTGGTCATGCCCTGGCCAAGTGGTGGCACTGTAAAAGCAGTACTTCACTGTTCCTCCCATGAAAGAAGGTGCTGTAGCCAGGGCCGGACTGGCTACCGGGCGTTTTGGTGTGCTGCCAAGCTCGGGCTGATTTCACTGCGGTGGGGGCTGATTTCGTTGATGGGGACCTGCATGTGCTTCCAAATAAACAAAGCAAAACGAATGGTCCCCATCAACGAACTCAGACCCCAGCTTGGCAGCACACCAAAACGCTCGGTAGCCAGTCCGGCCACGGCTGTAGCCTGAAATAATCTTTTGCTTGATCTACACCATCAACCAGGTCGTCTCACGTTTAGAAGGAAGTAAAAACCCTTGCTCTTTACTCTGTAATTTACTGGGTGTGTCCCCCCATGAGTTTTAGGCCTTATGTTCCCTAAGTGGCACTAGATGGTCATTAACTATGTTGGTTCAGCAGCATCCCTAACCCAGGTCAACAGGTGCAACATAAGAATAATACCTGGCTCTGACTGCATCTGGATTATTTTACCTCGGCAACATTCCCCTCCACAATACGTTAGGGTCACTATATGAGCATGTCTCAAACCCCATGGATTGTTAGATTTCAGACCCTCTGTTCCCTATAAAAAATCTTCCCTTTCTTTTGATTATTTCAGATTTTTGACGTAAATGTGAAGTCGATGTTCTTGATGACAAAGCTATCAGTTCCTCACATGCAGAAGCGAGGGTGAGAAGTATTGAAGTTCTTTATGTTTGTTCATTTGCACAACTTAATTGCCGCTAGATGTGTCAGAGGAAGAAGGGCAGTTACATATGTAAAGGTAGAAAGAATAAAAGTCATATTTTAATATACATAATAGATGTATTAGTAAAATACAACAATTTTACAGATGTGGACAGAACCGCTCATTGAAAAAGAAGTAAACTACAGTACAGGAGCGAAATGTACATTGTTACAATTATTGTGTCATAGAGGGGATTCATAAGACTTAAAAAGGTGAGTTTTGAGTTTGAGCCTGAATACCATGAGGAAGGTAAAGATTCAGATGGCAGTGGTTTCTCACAAAACAAAATCTCAAATTCCTCCTCCCCCATGTATCTAAAACTCGGACCTTGAGACAAAGACAGGGCTTTCTCTGTGGCTGCAGTCCAAATTTGGAATTCATTCACAATACATCTTCACAACCAGCCTCACCTTCCTTTTAATCAATAATCATACCTTTATTAAAACTTTAGTGGTCCAGCACTAAGAAACCTATCAATGAGGATGCTGTGCTCTAATAATGATCAACGTCAATCTCTAAAGAAAGATTTTTACAGTAGTGGGGAACCAGTAATGCAACTCTTCTGACCCAGCTGCTAGTTTCTGGATTTTTGCAAGACAATAATGTTTTCAGACGTGAAGTGTGGGAGGTGTGATGGCTGATGTATTTTTTTCAAGTGGCTTGAATTTAGGTGAGAGCAAATCTTTCAATGTAGGTAAGGCAGAGCATATTGAAATTGATAATTTCATGTTGTGAGAGCCAGTGGAGGCTTTTTAGTTGGATTCGACAGGTTGGCACTTTTCATATTTAAATATGAGCCACCAGTTTGGGGTTGTTGTAGTCTCTTGATCCTGAATACCACAATGAGGTGGGGCCTTAATCATTGCATCTATAACTAAAGGATAGTATTCAGGCTTCATTTACGGATTTGGTTTTGAGTAGTTTTAGTACCGCAACTCCCCTTGGACACCGGACAGCCCTGAGCCAACATGAGAGGATTTCAAGTAGGTGGCCAGTGGCGCCAGAAGGTGGTTTAGCAGTTGGACCTGAGGAGGACAAGGCGAGGACAGCTGCAGACGATATTAGGTGCTTGTACCACTGTTGAATGGGTGGCTCTGCCTCAATCCGTCCAGCTGTGCTACATAGCCTGCTCACTTGCCTCTTCGTTTCCTGTGACCACTGGACACAAACGCTGATGGTGAATGATGCAAGGGGTACAGAAGTAGTGGTGGCTGTGGTTGGTGGTGTAGCACACGCTGGGGGTAGAGCCAGGTGGGGTGTTTGGTCCTGCTCTAGCTGAATGGTCGGTCTAGTGCAGCTTGTAGCTAGGGGCTGGTTCTACTCTGTCACCCGGCACCACAGGTGTGGTACTGGCCTGTGCAGGTTTCCATTTATTGCAAACACGACAAAACCTTTTAGCACCCTACTGAACCGCCAACTGTTCTACCTTCAAGGAATTGTTTTCGTGATCCAGTGGCGTATTTATACATAATCATCCATCATTTTAGCTACTTAGATTTGTAATATCGATGAAACCATCTGCAGGTTAAATGTTGGAATCTTGGCAGGAACATCTGATGTACCCATATATATCCTTGTTACCTAATTCCCACCTCCATCTGTTGTTACTGATATTGTGAGTGCTCTTGAACCTTCGGTTTTAAATTATGAAAAATGTCATACTGATGAGGAAGGCAATTAATCGTACATGTGATTTGTAGTTCAACAATGTTAATGTTCATTTATGTATTGATTGCCTTCATTTTCATAGATATAGAAGTCAGATTTTTAAATAATTTCATTTAAAACATCAAATTAAGCTTTGTAGCATGGCAATCTTTCTACTTTTAAAAATTGAGTTTTATTAAGTAACTTGTGCTCTGGGAAGATTTTTAAAGACTATTCTTGTATAGACATTTGAAATTTTTATGTCTATATGATTTTAATACGGTATTATAGTTTTATATTTGTTCCGTTTTTTATAGACAATAGTCTACATAAACATATCATTACTACTACTGCTACTATTGCTCCAATCTGTGAAGTTTCTTGCGTCAGATTTTATGGGGCCATTTTGACCAAATACAGAGAGGCAAAGTATATCCATATGCATGACGAGATATTGAGGGGCTTGGCAGTTTTTGAGATAATTATATTGCAGTTAATGTAGTCAGTACTTCTATGTATAGCTTGAGGGCTATTGCATATGGTCACACATTGCTTGGACACTCTCTTGCAGATTTGGTTGTTGTTAGCATAGGCTTAAAACTCTAGGTGATTGATGTGGGGGATTTCCGAGAGGTGTTTGAGGTATATACTAAATCTAAATAGTAAGGTAGACATGGCAGCCCGTTTGGATACTGCAATTAATTCGGGGAGTAGGGATTTCCAAATCTTTTTCTCTGGCTATGATCAGACACAAAGGATGTAAACTAGACAATTCTGAAAATTGTAATCTGTGTACAAGTATTGTATGATCAGTCGTGTTGAATGGGGCTGGAGCATCTGCAAGCTCAGTGCAACATGTTCACCTACTGCTAGGAGATCATCCCAAGCTGTGAGTATTGCACATTCTGTTAGTTGTCTGGGTCGCACGCCAGATTGTTGGGAATACAGGAGTTCATTTTTCTATAAGTGGGTCTGAATTCAACCACCTTTCCCAATATTTCAGAGATCTAATGAAATCCATTAGTGGAACAGTAGTGGATGGGACTAGCAGGGTCAAAAAAGCTTTCTTGACGAGAGGTACCATTGAGTAGGGTCCGAAGGGATAGCACGTCTCCTTTTCTAAAGGAGTTGTTACCAAAACAAGCTACCAGTGAAATAGTTTCAGCTTATCTGCCAGTGATTAAAGAAGGATGTGGGTCCCCTCCGTATTTGGTGTGTCTTAGTCATGCAGTTAGATTAGTATTTCCTGGGTGTTTGAATGATCGAATGTGAAGCACAAGTTATGTTGCTGGAATGCAGTGGTAGAGGTGGATGTAGACGGGCATGTTAGAGGTCGATAAGCTTATGAGGGTTATTTTGGCTGTGATTTTTGTTAACATTTTGTCAGTGAAAAAGGAATCAAGTTTGTTGCATCAGCCCCCTGGGTGTGTGGAATGGAAGTCCCAGTGATTTGAGGACAGATAACTTTTTGAACTTCTTCAAATGTGTTCTCTTGGGCGTGTGGCTTATGTCATCCTATCATAGAAGGTCCAGTTTTTGGCTTTATACATGGCTTTGTTGTATGTAGTGCAAACGTTTCTGAGGCAAATAGTGTTGCCAAGTTTGAGGCATTTGTGCCATACTGTTCTGGGTCTCCACCTAGTGACAGTTTTGTATGGAACCACATGTATCCACTGTATGGCATGTTGGCATTTCTGACTGCTTCTAGAAGATGCTCTGGTTGGGCAGCCGTGGTAATGTTGGAGAAGTGGATTTTAATAATGGCTTAACCATTTTCTTTGTGGAACGTTAGAGAGTGGGCTTTATGGTGTATCAGTTCTTCTCAAGGTTGTATGGGAGAGCAATGGTGAAGTTGAGGACTTCATGATAACTGTGGTTAGTGGTCAGTGTTTGACCTTTATGCCATGTTGGCTAAGTAGTGTCCCTTGATGTATGAGAAGCTTCTGCACATGACTGTCATGATCAAGGATTAATCCTCTAACTGGATGTTAAAATCACCAAAAAACAAGGAAGTGATTTAATGTGAGTATGAGTTCTGAGAAGAAGGCATCGAAATGTTTCATGAAATCTTCTGACGAAGTGCTGAGCGAGGTCATGATACTGAGCCCAATAAGTTTGAAGAAATTACCGGTGAGGAGGTGAATTGAGTGGCACAGATGCAATGAATGTAGATTATGGCTTTGGCTCGTCCATTAACCTGCTCTTGTGACTTAGGGCCTGATTCAAATTTCGGTGAAAGGGTTATTCCTTCACAACAGTGAGGGATATCCCGTCCGCCAAAATCTAAATCCTGTGAGATAATATTGCGATTTATATTTCGGCGGACTGATTATACATCCCCGTTGTGACAAAGTAAGGTGTGTGGAGTAGAGAATAAAGGTGTCATTGAACCTTTGTTTAGCGATGAAAAAGGTGTTCAGGTTAGTATATCTGGTAAGGTCATATATATCATGGGCATGCTTAACAGCTGCGCGTTATTTTGTTACATAGCAGTGTAGTGCATGGAATTTCCTGGGGATTACTGGTTTGCAGTGTGTTCAGGTTGCACTGGGCTGAGCATTTAGGGCATTCAGGGGCATATTGACAAGATAATGAAGTAGTGTGGTGCTGCAAGCTATCCTGCTGCACTGAGCTGCATCTTAGGAAAGTGCAGGGATGTGTTGTATTTTCAACAATACGACACAACCCTGTGCTTTCCTCTGCGCTGACGCACAGTAGGCTGCATAGCGCCAATGCAGGCACCCTTTCACCATGGTGCAAGGGTGCCTGTGTTGTAGAGATGACCTGCATCTTCTGCACACAACAAATATTTAATGACGTTTTCCTCCTTCTATGCATAGTAGGAGGAAAAACAAGGAGACATAAAGATATTTCTCCTTGTTGCACCACTTTAACACTCCTCTGGGGAGGCATTGATTCTGACACATTCCCGGGTTTAGAAACTTTAGTGAATCTGAGAATGCATCAGAATCCATGGGTGTTGCTTGGGAACATACTAATCTGTCGAAAGTTGCCGTGCACACCATATTTTCATGTTCGTTGTATTTTTTCTTCCTCAATTAAAGTTGTTTGCGTGCTCCCTGGACTAAGTGGCCCGCCCAGTGCCACGCTGGAATAAACAGCAAAAGAAGGTGGGGCGCAATTGTACCCCACGTCCAGACACACAGCCAGTCTGATGCATGTCGCAAATTCGTAAATGACTTCACAATCAGCTTTATTGTTCTGTACAATAATACATCCATATACTCCATGTTGTTGAGTTTCATTCTTTTTATTTCCAATGAACTTCCCACACGTGATTAGCCAATGTTAATAACACTTCTCATGCCGCGGATATGCCACAGGCCTTTTTCCGGGCACGTGCAAAACATAAAACATCCTCAATAGTAAGTGTTGATGTTACCCAATGCATTTCGGGCTTTATTCAGCCCTTCGTCAGGGGTCCACTAAAAATTAAACAAACATTGCTATTAGCACATTGCTACACGTTACTGTAATTAATTCAAATCACTTAGCAATCATGTTGAATTTGAAGTTTAATTGCTTGGAAACACCCACAGCAATGCCAGTGGTGGCTAGCTCAAATGGTGGGCACAAAGGTGCACAACTGTGAGAATGTGACCTCTTTCTGCATGGTAGACCCCACTTTTTGCTGAAATGCTGATGTGCTTTGACTGAGTGTGCCCTGGGCTCCTGCCAATCAGGTGTTCTTTCCCTGTACCTACATTAAAAACAAAACCCAATTGGCATCTCTGTCCACTGGTCTGCCCCTGGTAAATGGTACCACAGGTACACAAGGCACTGTGACTAGCCAAGACCTTTAAGGGCTGCAGCACTTATTGTGCCACCCTTAGAGGCCCTGTACCATTACACTCACACACTGCCTATGCAGGCTGCGTGTCTTGGTGCAGAACAAAGTGAAGAGTCGACATGGCACACATCCCTGTGTGCCATACCAACAATGCACTGCCCTGGCATAGATCAGTCACCCCTATAACTGGGTGCCTATACCAGTGGTAAGGGTACAGGTGCATGAGCCCTGTGCATCTACAAAGTCAAAGTCCATTCTAAGACATTGTAAGTGCAGTGCTGCAATTAAGAGTATATGGTGCTCGGAGTGTGTCATTACAACCTCCACAGCATCATAATGGCTGCTCTGAAAACTGAGAAGTTTGGTATCAAACTTCTCAGCACATTAAACCCACACTGATACCAATGTGGGACTTAATAATGAATGAACACAGAGGGCATCTTAGAGATGCCCCCTGAAAAACGACCTACCACTAGTGGCCAGGCTGAGTGGCTGCTTTCAGCTGCCGCCCCAGATATGTTTCTGGACCCCTGGGTCAAGAGCCTGCTGCTCTCGGTGGTCTGAAGCAATGCTCATGCTGGGACGAGGTGCCAAGCCTCCTTCCCCACGCAGGGCAGGGTCCACAAAGGGGAAGCTTTAAAGGCTTGCCACCATTGTGAGCTTCCCCATGCTACTTGCTGCTTCCAGCCACTGGTCCCCACTGGTTCTGGCCCCCACTTTGGGCGGGAGAACCGATCTGAAAAACAAGTGAGAAAGAGAGGTGTGCCCACCTCTTCCAACTCCACCCCTCACGTGGGGGAGGCGAGGTGAAGTACAACTCTCAGTTCCTGCCATTTTGCACATGGGTGCACTCAGCCAACCAGGGAAAGGCTTATTCCCCCCTCCCTCTGGAGGGTGGCGTAATAGGGGGTGTACCCACCCCAGAGAAGCAACCCATTAGTGCCAAACATTTACCTACCTGTAACATCCCTAAAGCTAGTATTTAGGGGCACCCCTGAACCTTGCTAAACTACAAAAAGAAGATAAATGGACCAAACTGCCGTGCCAAAGCTAATGAGGAGGACGCCCACTGACTTGGCCCCTGCCCTACCGGCGCGTCCCAATCTCGAACCTTCTCCAGTAAAATACTAGTGTGTCCTGCAGCCAACAACCTCGAGGAACCCAGAAACCGTGCCTGCCTTCAATTCCAAAGAGTCTTGTCTCCTGTGAACACTGGATTTTTTCAAACAACAGACTCTAGCTCTGCAAGGATCCGCAAGTTTGCACCACTCTGCAGCCGACGCCTACAGTCCGAGTGGCCCAATACCAAGAGGAGGTCTCCCCGGTGATCCTGACCCGAGATCCGGTTACCCCTGACCTGCCTCAAGCCTCCAGCTGATGCCTGCATCTGCAAACCGGAAGGTCCCCCCAACCGCGACCAGGAGCTGGTAAGAAGATCCAACCCTAAAAGGCACCCCTCCACCCGATGCCCCACCGCCTTGGGTGGCCCAACCGATGGTGCCTAACCAACCCACAACATCCCAACTTACCTCTCCAAGTGGTGTTCACACCCAGAAGACCTTCGTCCCGGAGCCTGCAGTGCTTTTGCAAACCAGAGACTCCCCATTGAAAGGTACAGGGCTTCCGACACAAAACAGCTCTCTGCACCCGGCCATCCCAGTGCCGCTGAGGATGCATCTTTTGTGCTGGCCTAAACCCTCACTTGCCCTCAGCTTAAGTCAGGGAACTTTGCTCCCACAACCCAGTGGCCTGCTCATCAGCAACCACCAACGGGAAGCCCCCTATCCCCCATTGGATAACTTTGACTGACTGACTGAATTATTTTTAGAGCGCTCTTATGCCGAGGCGTCTTGGCGCTGAGAGATGGAGAGATACAGGTAGCAGAGTTAGGGCAGCACAAAGAGCCAGGTCTTCAGCTCTTTCCTAAACTTGGCTATGCTCTTTTCGGAACGTAGGGAGGGTGGTAGACTGTTCCAGAGCTTTGGGACTTGATGGGAAAAGGATCTGCCGCCCCAACGGACTCTTTTGATCCTAGAGATGAGAAGTAGATTTTGGGAGCTAGATCTAAGTAAGCGCTCCGGAACATATGGGGAGAGAAGGTTGGAGAGCTGTTTAGAGGTCCATATAGGGATTTGTGGGCTAGGAACAAGACCTTGAATTGGATTCTTTTCCTAACTGGGAGCCAGTGTAGTTCGCTTATTGCTTTTGAAGTGGGGTGTCGTTTAGGAAGATTAAGCAGAACTCTGGCCGCCGCGTTTTGGATGAACTGGAGTCGGTTAAGTTGTTTTTCGCCGGTACCTATGTATAGGGCATTACAGTAGTCTACCCTAGACATAATCAGAGCACCAACGACTGTTTTCCTCAGGGCGAAAGGGATGTAAGGCAAGATTTTTCTAAGAACCTTCAGTGTGAAGAAACAAGACGAAGTGACCTGGTTGATTTGGGCTATGCAGGAGAGGTCCTTGTCCATTATAAAACCAAGGTTTCTGACCTTGTTTGCCGGGGTGGGACATACGCCGGCTTCTGGGGGCCACCAGAGATTGTTCCAGATGGAAGGTTTTTGGCCAAACTCAATCACCTCCGTTTTTTCGGTGTTGAGTTTGAGGAAGTGAGAGTTCATCCATGCCTTGACGTCTGACAGACAGTTTCTGAAACTGGTGGCAGTGGCTTCTACAGTCTGAGCCATTGAGATCACCAGTTGTGTGTCGGTAGCGTACGAAACTAAATGTAGGCCGTGGGATTTAATCAATGCGGCTAGGGGTGTGACATACAGATTAAAAAGGGTTGGTGACAGAGCCGACCCCTGGGGAACTCCGCAGGGTAGGAGGAATTCCTCGGACAGAAGCACGTCCCAGTGGATTTGGTGAATGCGTGCCTGCAGAAAGGTCTGGAGCAGTTTTAGGGCGGTATGGGAGATGCCCAGCGTTGTTAGTCTCTTTAAAAGGACGTCGTGGTTCTCGGTGTAAAACGCCGCTGTCAAATCTAGTAAGATCAGAGCGGCTCTGCCTTCTTTATCCATGGATTGACGAATGTCATCAGATGCAATGATCAGAGCAGTTTCTGTTGAGTGACAGGCCCTGAATCCATGCTGCGTGGGGTCTAGTAGGTGGTTGTCCTCAAGGTGTTTTGTTAGCTCCTGATTCATTGCATTTTCTAGAATTTTGGCAGGTAGGGGTAAGCATGATATAGGGCGGTAATGCATGGCTTCCTTGGGGTCGAGGGACTCCTTTTTGAGTATAGGCCTGATGCACGCCTTCCTCCAGCTGCTGGGGAATTTTCGGGAGTTTATTGCAGTATTAAGAAGGGGGGTTAGGGCTTGACTAATGGTCTCAGGGACCATATGTAGGACATAAGGGGGACATGGGTCCAGTGGCGAGCCAGATTTAGTCTGAATAAGCAGCATGGCAACATGGTCACAGCTGAGCTGGGAAAATCTGGGGAATTCCGGAATTAGTGTCTGTGGATCTGAATCATGGGGAACAGCTTCGCACGGGGGTAGCGGTCGAAGGTCATTATACACTTTCTGAACTTTCTGTTGAAAGAATTGTGCAATGTTTTCCACAAATTCTTGGTGAGGTTGGAATGTGATTTCTCTCGGACTTTTAGCTAAGTGAGTCACGGTCTTAAATAGTTCCTTTGAGGAGTTTAAAGACTCTTGGATTTTCTTGGTGAAGAATATGGTCTTAGCTTGCTCTATGGCGAGCTTGTATTCATGTAAGGCAGCCGTGTACTCCTTTTTGGACTGAGGATTGTAATCATTTCGCCAAATTCTCTGGGCCCTCCTGCATTTCAATTTTATCAGTTTAACCTCTGGGGTGTACCATTGTGAGGTTGCAGAGCCGATCTTGGGTTTTTTGAATTCTTCCGGGGCTAACTTGTCCATTGCTTGTAAGAGCCAGGTGTTAAATTTGCGGGCTCCATCGTTACTGTCTGTGCTGACGTTGATGGGAGCGTCCTTGCTGAGAAAGTTTGCTAATGAAGTAGCTTCTAGTTTTTTCCATGGACGGGATTTGTTCGGAAGTACAAGGACCTTTCTCCTTGCATTGGACAGCGTGATTACTAGAGTAAAATTTATGGCGGCGTGATCGTACCAAGGAAGAGGTGTGGTGGAGGTGACCTTAATATGGCGGTTATTAGAAAAAATAGAATCCAGAGTGTGACCTGCTGTGTGAGTGGGTCCTGTCGCTAGCTAACTTTGGGCCTCAGCACTCTGCACCCGGCCGCCCTAGTGCCGCTGATAGTGTAACAAAAGTGCATCCTTGACCCTGGTGGACCCCTGAGTCTAACGTCAGAATACCAACTCCCACAACAAAGTACCTACCTTTGAACCAATAACACTATTTTCCTCCATAGGATAAGATTGACTGGATGTCAATGGAGTTGGAAAATCAAAGAAATCGTTTTACAACTGTACTGAATTACAAAAATGCTTAAACTTACTGTTTACAGGAAATGTCCCAGTGTAGTATCCAGGTATACTACACTTTGTAAGAAAAGTCATCTGAAAGTAATGTACTGGTCATTTTACTAAAAAAAACAATATTCAAAGTGTATGTACTGTATTTCGAAAGTATTGCATTTCTCAGTAACAGTACTGTAAATCAAAACAAAGTGCATATACAATTACATTTTAACCTGTGTTACAACTGTATATTTACTGCAATGTATTTTACACTTACCTGTTCCAAGCTTGCTTGGTTCTAGGAAATAAAATAACTAAAAGAATATTTTTATACAAAAACAATTGGTCTGAAGTTCAGTCTTTGAGTGTGTGAATTCATGTGCTGTCTGAGGGTGTGCAACAAATGCCTAACACTGTCCTCTGATAAAGCCTTACTGCTCGACCACACTACCACAAATAGAGAGTGAGGTGCTATCTGCTTTACTTCTGCCTACCTTTTGGGTTCCACTCGACTTTGTGCACACTATACCTCACTTTAGTACAGTTTATACAGAGCCAGCTTCCTACAACAACTCACCATTAATTCAGGTTCTCCACTGGTGCAGTAATTCTGCTTGCTGGCCTCAATCAGGGAAAGGAAGGGCTTCCTTCCTGCTCGTGGAACGCAACTCCACCCAATCCTGGAGCTACTCTGATGCTGTGAAAGAAGCTTCAGGATTGGTTGGAGCAGGCTCACCCAGCGCTCATTTTGAGGCTGTTAGTGTCAGAATCCATGGGTGTTGTTTGGGAACAGCCACAGCAATAGTAGTGGCGGCTAGCTCCCCCAAAAAATGGTGAGGTGCGAAGGCACATAACTCACCATTAATTCGGGAGCTCCACTGGTGTGGCACTCCTATTTGCTGTCCACGAACAGGAAAAGGAAGGACTTCCTACCTGCTCATGGAGCTGCTCTCATGCTGTGAAAGAAGCCCCAGGCTCACCCAGAGCTAACTTTGACACTATCACAGCCTTTGAATTGCTGTGTATGCAGTGTGCATGTCGGGCTGGCCATCGCAAGACAGCCGGCCAATCCATCATGCTCATTGTAGACAAGTGCTGTAATCCTGCATTTGCAGGCTGATGCAGTTGCAAATATATAAAATGGCATTGACATGCCATTTTATGTATTTGAGTTTGCCTGCCTGCTGCTTTCACAGCAGGCGGGCTATATTCCTCTGCTCCTGAGGAGGAGCCGCCCCTGGGCAACACCCATGGAACCCCCTTTCATGCAGAGTAAAGCGTTAAAGGGGGCCATGCGTATGAGGCCATGAAAAGCCACACAGGGTGGCTTTGCATGGCCTTGTAAATATGGGCCAGCACACGGCACTAGCGGAGCGTCAAGAAAAGTGGCTTGTAAATATGCCCCCGAATATAGTGGAGTGTTGTTTTGATTATGTGTAGATGGCTGTGTTTCAGTGCTCAGGACCCGGAGAGCTCAGTGCTTGAGGTACCATAGTGACACTCCATTAAGCAAGAGGAAAGGTGGTGGAAGGTTGAATGTTCAAGTCAACAGCACTCTGTACAGCTTCTAAATCGGCATGGTACTATGGAAAAAATGTAAGCAAAGGGAGTAAAAAATCAGATCTGTGAAGATGCAGCATTTAAAATGAAGACGTTGTGGGCTTGTGTGTGTTGTATGATTGCTAGCCAGATTGCTCAATTGACGGTTAATGAACTAGATTACAGATAGCTAGTGCGCAGTGAGAGATGCCCAATTTTGTAACAGTGAGCAATGCAAACAAGGTGAATGGTGTGAGGCAGAGAAATTTGCAGATTCTCATCAGACATGGCTGGGGAGCTAGTCATGAAAAGACGAGATACTCGAGAGGTAGATGCGTAGATGAATCTCTTTACTCTTGAAAGCGCCACAGCACCCCTTAAATAAGATCATTTCTCCCACTAACATGAAACCTAACTGTCACCCTGGCTCGCCCACTTTTTAGCACACCTATAATAAATTCTTCCAGTCTTTTTTTTTTTTTTATTATTAGATTTTTCTTAAGCACACATAGCACAACACAAAGGCAACATCAACAAACCAGAAGAATACAAAATAAAGAACCATAATCACAATACTTTACAAATACTTTACAAATCAAGACTCAAAAAAAAAAATAACAACCTCATCTATCCTGGTTTAAACAAGGACTCCATAAGTCTAACCTTCTCGCCAGGGAAATATCCTTCATCTTTCCCTCATCCTCTCCTTCCACCGATGGATTGGCTCCCAAATTTTCCTCCCAAGCCCCCTTGCACTTCTGCCCTTCCTGGCATAAATGCCTTTTTCTAAATTAAAGACCCCCATAAGCATAGCCAGCCACTGTTGCAATGCTGGGGGTGCTTTATCCAGCCAGGCCCTTGCGATCACCAATCTATAAACCGCCATTGCTACAAACAAGAATTCCCGATCCTCGCTAACCCCTTCCGCCCCAACCCCCAACAAAATCAAAGGGGGCGTTAGCGTAACATTCAAACCAAGTGTTCGACCCAAGAAATCCTCCATGCCTTTAAGTAAATGTGGAGTTGGGGACAGGCAGCAAAGATATGTATGCTGTCTGCTTCCAATTCGCTGCAGCGTGGACAGGTAATCCTAGCGGTCCCCCCCCACTGCGCAATTCGTGCCGGGGTATAATAAAGTGAATAAAGTGTCTTATAGTGCTGAGATTTAGTGAGGCTGAGCAGAGAACTGAACACCCTAGTTCTAAAGACTCAAGGAAATACCTTGCACCTATTACTAACTTTGTAGCCCACTTACTTGCATGTCATCCAACTTCAACCCTACCAGGGTGGCAAAAAAACTGCGGATAGAACACTCCCCCCCTTCTATAGCTTCCAAAATATTATTTTTAACGAATCCAGCCACTCCGCCTTTCTTCCTGCTTAGCAAACTCCTAACCTGCAAATATTTAAAAAAGCTCCGTCTGCAGATGTTAAATCTTGCCTCTAGGTTAGAAAATTGCACTATTCCCTCATCCGGGCCCAATAAATCCCCTATCTTAACAATCCCCTTCCTTGCCCACTCAGCCATAGTTGCATCAGCGAAAATTGAAGGGGGTAGAGACTTATTCTTATACAGCCGGGTATACCTGTTGAATCTCCCCAAGCCTCATTTCTTTAAAAAAGCCGACTAGATATTGTGGGCGGCCAAAACCGTCTTAAACCTTGTTCGTTTAAAGTAGGAGGAGTCAGTGCAACTAAGAAAAGCATTCTCTGTCCCTGAACCCAATATAGTGGAGTACACCCTGGTCGAAAAAAAAGCAGAAATTTTTGGATCTACCCCACCAGCACCAATTAATCCCTGCATATACTGCAAAGCAGAAGCCCAATAATACAATCTAAAATCAGGGACCCCCCACACCCCCTTGCCCTAGGTAATGTCATGAATTTATAAGCCCTCTTGGTCTTTCCGTGTGCCCAAATAAACTTATTCAAAATTGCCTCTTGCTCATTAAACCAGGAAACCTCAAACAATAAGGGAATTGTTCTAAAAATATAAAGAAACTTAGAGAGTATTAACATCTCAATAACATTGGTACGTCCTACGGGAGAAAGTCGAAGGTTATTCATCCGAACCAAGTCCAGGCTCACTTTTGACAGCAGCGGGGTCATATTCCGCTCTACAACCGTCTCTAATTCGGCCGCACTCTCTACCCCAGATAGACTGCCGCGGGGACCACCCGTACATCTTTACAAGTGACGCGTGAATTCTTAATTATTTGCGTTTTGTTGCTATTAAGCCTGTATCCTGAAATTCTGCCAAAGCTAAGGGCCTCCCGCTCTACTTTCCCCTATCGCCATTGAAGAATTAGGGGTAATTATAGCGACGTCGTCTGCGTAGGCCAGCACTTTAATCTGCAGTCCGTTTATGCTGAGGGGGGGAATTCTGGGGTTATTAATTAAACTACGCATAAAGGGGTCCATATACAATGCAAAGAGGAAGGGAGATGATGGGCAGCCCTGCCTTGTTCCCCTTTTTATCTGCACCACTAAGGAAAGCCCCCTATTAATCCTAATCCTAGCAGTTGGGGCCTTGTACAATGCCCGAACCGCTCTGATATAGTCTTCTCCAATACCAAACCGCCTCAACACCTCCCAAAGATACTCCCAGGAGACCCTATCAAATGCCTTCTCTGCATCAAGAAAAAGGGCTGCAATAGGTCCGCCCGGGGTCTCCATGGCATCAAACAAGGTAATCACCTGTCTAACATGCTCTGTGGTGCCCTTCCCTGGAATAAATCTGTGTTGCACTGTAGAGACCATATTCTCAATAATCGAGGCCAATCTCGTTGCTAACATTTTAGAATATAATTTTGCATCTGAGTTCATTAGCGTAATAGGCCTATAGGACCCAGGGGCTGTAGGGGGTATACCTTTCTTCAAAATAACTATAACTTCTGCCCCCCCCAAGAATCTGGAATCGAAAGCCCCCGCTGTGCTTGAATGAGCGTGTCTAGCATTTCCACCCTAAGGATGTCTTATAAAATTCAACAGGGATCTGATCTGGTCCTGCAGCTTTTGCTGATGGGAGATCCGCTAGAGCTGATTGTAGATACTAATCTCTCTATCTCCTCCGCCTCTAACTCTACAAGATTAAATTGCTCTAAATACTCCCTAATCTTGTTGCTCTCCCCTCCCCCTTCTATATCATACAGCTCAGAGTAAAACTTCCTAAAAACCTCTCTAACTCCCTCAGGATCAGAAATCAGGTCGCCTTGCCCATCTACAATACTCTTAATATCGCCAGCGGCGGCCTTCTGTCTCGTTCTAACAGCCAAAATATGCCCAACCCTCTTGCTCAGCTCAAACGCCTGCTCCTTCCTTGCCAGATAATTTGCCGCAGTTTTACTGGCTATATTTTCAATTACTTCAGCCTTTAATGCCACAATTTCCAACAACTGCTGTTCCAAAGGCCTCTCAAGACGGAATAACCGGCCCAGTTCTTCCTCTGCCTCCAAAAGGGTGTTAACTTGATCCTCCACTCTTACCTCTCTGCTTTCTGCCTATATGCTGTATAACTAAGTGTCTCCCCACGAATTCCTGCTTTAAACGCATCCCAGGCATTGCCTGATGCCGTGCTCCCCTTGTTTATATTCCAAAATTCCCTAATCTAGTTGTCCATATACCTACAATATCCCACATCCTTTAGAAGGGCTCTCTCAAACGTCCAGCAGTATGGTTTAACAGTTGCACCTCCTAAATTAATTGACAAAATTAATGGGTTATGGTCCGAAATCAAACGAGGTAGTTTCCTAATGTGTGATCTTGAGAGTAATGAGTTAGATATCAAAAAATAATCCAATCTTACCGTGACTCTATGGGGAGCTGAAAAAAATGTAGTGCCATCCACCTGAGGATGGAGGTTGGCCCAAAGGTCTGTCAGTGCATTATGCAGAGCCATGTCAGACACGGCTCTGTGCGTTCTCCTTTTCCTCCCAGAATAACCGTGCCTATTCTGAATCTCCACCCCAGAAAGACTGTTAATGTTAAAATCCCTGCAACATATCACCGGCTCAGGCCACCTTGCTAGTTCTTAGTCCAGAAATTCGAATATATCCGGATCATCTCCTGTAGAGCCATACACAGAAACCAAAGTAAATCTATCTCCCTTGAATCCTACTTCAATTATAACCCACCTCCCCCATTGATCGTCTTCCTTCCTATGCACTGTACACTCCCTTCCTCTCCCTAATACTGCTACTCCTCGGGTCTTTGACCCTTGTTTTGTATGAGCTAAAACAACAAATCCTAGCTGTTCCAACAAGTACCCCTTCCCTCCCTCAACATGAGTTTCCTGTAGGCAAACCAGATCAGGATTCATTGATTTCAACAGTGCCGACACCCGTAACCTCTTCTGCAGATCATTTAAACCACAAACGTTAACTGTCATAATTCGGCAAGCCATTAAAAAACATCGAAAAGTTGCACCCATTCTCTAGCAATCTTTATAAAGTAACAAATGTTTGCTCGCTGATTCTTCCTAGTGTGCCTATGTGTGTGCTGTGTGTGCCCCGTTTCTCCCACCCCCCCTTCCCCTGATCCCCCCCTCTCTAGCCCTCCCCCTCCCCCCCTACATGCAAATAGGTCACTCATGACCTATGAATGGACGCTTGGAATGCAGCTGTTGCCTCCCCTCCCTCCCCCCTATCCTACCCCCCCAGAGAATCAAAGAGAGTAACCTCCCTGCAATTACCAGAACCCTGTCATAGTTGTATGAACCTCATGCACTTCTGCATAAAACCCTCTAACCTTCACTTCTCTCTATGCCCCAAAACCTCCACCATATATTCCTTTGCCTTAACCTCAGAAAAGAACATTTTGAACTGACCCTTGGTGACAATTTTCAGTTTTGCAGGATACAAGAGGTAGGCCTCTGAACCCAAAGCCTGAATAGAGGGAATCAACTGCCTAAGTCTCCACCTACGCTCCACTGTGGCATGGCAGAAATCGGGCCTGGCAAAAAACGTGACGTTATTAAATGCCCGCTTAGCCTCCGGTTTGGCTTTGTCCAGAATAAGCTGTCTAAGTAAAAAATTACCACGTAAATCAGAATTGCTCTGGGCTTTCCCTCATGTACTCCAGCCTGACCTTTCTTAATAGTGAAAGGGAAACAATGCGCCCTCTGTATCTCCGTCTCCCACTGCCAAGATATCAGCTCTGGGAAGGCCCCCTTTAGGAGATTTACCACAAAGATTCTGGGGTCCTCTCCTTCCAGTCCCTCTGCCACCTCCAAAAGTCTAATGTTATTCTGGCGCTGCCTGTTTTCGTAGCCCTCCAGCTTCCAGTTTACGTCTTCTGCCACTTTTTGATGTTCTTGCTTATAGGTCTTCAGGCTACTTAGGTCGTCCTCCAATTTCCCAGTTCTTTCCTCCATGTGGGCGACCCTCTCTGCCACCTCGTCATACTCATAGTCCCACCAAAAGGTACTCACCCACCAGGGATTGGTTAGGTGTGACGATGTACTCTTTCAATTGTGCACAAGGACTTGATAGTCTTGTCGTCAGAAATAGCGATATCTATAGGTAAAATAGTTTGTGTTTATATTCAGTCAGATATATATTCTTTTTTACAGTTAGTCCCTTTATTATCCTATTTATACTCTATTTTTTATAATGAGAAAAAATGCACATTTCGGATCTTGACCATATCTCAGTCTTTAGAGTTGCACCATGGAGCGTGCTATATTCTGGTGCACTGGTCGGTGTTATATAGACTCTCATTTGATGTATCCTATAGTTATACATATAGCAGCCCTTTAGGACTAATATGGCTTGACTAGGAAGGCTGTCTATAGATATCTATAGCCTTCCCACTCCCAATATGACACTTTTGTCCAGGCAGTGTTCAAGGTTTGCATAATCAAAGGTTGGGGTCTGTTACTCAAATGGACTGGATTCCCAAGCTTAACCAAAAGATGGGGTCTCTCCCAGAAAGGGTCAGAGTTCCCTCCCTGATTCCATCTCTAACTGAGTGAAATCGGCATTCGCATACCTGTAATGTTTCAGACGGCCTCCCTGTTCCTCTGTGCATTCGCCTTCATGTTCATTCAAAGGGTGACCTAACTATCTCGGTCAGCGTTTTTATACTGATTCTACCTGTGTTGACCCGGAAGGCAAAGCGGAATTTTTAGATTTTCATCATCGAAACGATAATTCATTGGGTTTGAGCATAATTTAGATATTACTAAACATGGTTACATCTAGGACTATTCTACAGTCGTTTTCGGGTATCGGTTTGTGGATTACCGAAAGAATCGACCCGGAAGTGATTGTTAGACACCGTCGAAAAACGGCGTTACTCATAGAATAAAATATATGAAGCCTATCCATGGGGCAACCTTGACGCTATGTGGCTTTGAGGGCAGCATAATATATGTTCACCCGCTTCAATCCATATGGTTTTGAACTTATGTTACTCGAACCCAGTGCGGCCATCTGTGGTTGGGATGTGTGCTCAATTTTAGTTAGTCGGGCTCGTGTATCCTGGCAGGTATTATGCTGGTAGTCCCGGCCATCTTTGTTTGGGATACTTGATAACGCAATCCGTTTACTGTGCAATAGATCAGTCTGATGTTAAATCCTCATTGTTACCTATTTCCATATATTCAAAAAATATTTTTTTCATTAAAAATATCTCAGTGTGATTATTCGAATAGGCTAGATACGAAAAACAAAATAATTTCATTTCACAGATTTAGATCGATGTTTGCTCACCCCTTGTGATCATGATATCTATTCTGCCAATTACGTGATGTGTACTGATCTGCACAAATAATATCCTAGTTTATAGTCACAGCTTATGCTTGAAATTATTTGACCAACCTATGTGGGCTTTCATGAAGCTTGCTAATGCAATCTATTTGATCATAGATATTTGTACAAACAGACATTTCACATCTCTAATTCTATATCAGGTGGTTAACATCCTATTTAACAGTTAGCTTTCATTCATCTTAGTGATGTACTAGATGTGGTAATTGTCATAGATTTGTTGACAGCAGTATATAAACATAGACATATACATTTCACATCTCTTGATCCATGAATCATGGTGGACATCTTAAACATTTAAAAATATGGACTAAGCACAACAAATTTAATACATGTCTCTCTCTATTGGGCTAATCTAAACAAAACATGAAAAAGATAGTTCAATGATTACTAGTCACTAGAAACAGATTTATCAGCAAGGTATTGGGTGAATGATTTAGAATGGAAACAAATATTTTACACATCAAATGTACTAAACCGGATACATAGTTTGCAATGTTCAATGAGCAAAGGGATTCGCTGTTTATGATCGGCTCAGTTGAATCTATATCTCTTTCCTTACTATGCTAAGGATCTCTGCTATCGAAAAGTATAACAGCTGACTATCTATACTGAGTCATTAATGGAGCTCTATGGGGCTTTATAGAATAAGTCTTTCCCATTCTTCTCTGTTGTTTAATCCAGTTCTAAAGGTGTTGAATAAGGACATATAAAATTGTTCCCTTTTTTTTCTTTTAGTATTACTGTCTCCACCTCTCATACTGTGACTCATGACTTCCACCCCACACCATTTCAAGTCATCTACATTGTGGTTGTGAGTCAACCAATGTTCTACCAAGGGGGCGGTCTTTTTCTTGGTCCTGATTGCAGATTTATGTTCCGTTATTCGAGTTTTAATTTCCCTAGATGTCTCTCCAATGTATGCTTTGTTACATGGACATTTAATCAGGTAAATCAAGTCCTTGGTTCTACAGTTTAGGAAACGTTTTATTTTGTGGTCTACGCCATTGTAGGAGATCGTGTTGCCTTTTATTTGCGAAGCACAATTAGAACACATATTGCAAGCGAAATTGCCTGTTGGAAGCAGGGTTTTTTGGGTGGTTCCTTGTGTTTCAATCTTATTCTCCTTAAAGGTGTGTACTAAGCAGTTTTTTATAGTTCTGTTTCTGCGGAAGCTGAACATTGGTTTTGGAATGTTTACTCCCTGTCTATCGTTCAGGAGGGACCAATTTCGATTAATAATATTTTTTATTTTGTTACTGGCTTCACTGAAATTAGTGACAAAAATTAATTTGTCCTTAGTTCTGTCAGTCTTCTGTTTATCTTTTTCAAACAATGCATCTCTGTTATAATACCTGGCGCGTTTGTATGCCTTCCTAATTAGACCTTTAGGGTATCCTCGGTTCCTCAGTTTTTCTGACAGAGCATTAGCATGTTTCTTAAAATCTTGAATGTTACTACAATTTCGTCTTATTCTAAGAAATTGCCCGAATGGTATGTTGTCCTTTTGACTTTTAGGATGATTACTCCTATAATGTAAAAGGGTATTTCTATCAGTTGGTTTCGTATAAAGGTCAACACCCAAGACTGCATTTTCTACTCTGATCTTAATATCCAGGAACTCAATGGTTTCTTTATTGTAATTTGAGGTAAATTTCAGATTCTTGTCACCTAAATTTAACCATGAAATAAAATCTGTCAGTGTCTCTACAGTCCCAGTCCAAATGAAAAAAATGTTGTCGATGTACCTCGACCAACATGTTATATTTTCACAGAATGGTGCTGTGTCATTATATACATGTTTTTCCTCAAAGGCTGCCACATATAAACATGCCAGACTTGGGGCGCAAGTTGCGCCCATACTGGTCCCCTTGATCTGTTTAAAAAAATCGTTTTTAAATAAAAAAATATTGTTTTTTAAGATGATTTCTGCGCAGTCTATAATAAAAGTTGCATGCTCATTAAGATCTTCTTCTCCTATTTTAAGGAGGCCCTCTAGCATCTTGATGGTGTCATCCTGAGGGATGTTTGTATAGAGGGACTCTATGTCTAGGGTAACCAACCATTGGGTTGAGACGTCACATGGTAAGCCCTCAATTTTGTCGATCATGCAAGTGGTATCTTTTATGTATGCCTTCTGGCTTACAAGGGGTTGGAGAAATGTATCTATATACTTGCTTAGTGGTTCAGTGACGGAGTTAATGCTGGACACAATGGGTCGCATAGGGGGATCGGCTATATTTTTGTGTACTTTAGGAAGCCCATACAGGGCAGGGATAATTGGAGCTTCATTCTTTAGGAATTAGTATTCCTCTAGACAAATGATCTCATCCTCCTTAGCAAAATTTAGAAGGGTATTGACCCTCAGGATCAGGGCATTCCACTCTTGTCTGTTGGATCTACAGTAGTGTTCAGAATTATTTAAAAGGAGCATCATTCTCTTGTTGTAATCCTCAGTTTGCATAAGTACTATGCTCCCTCCCTTATCACCCCGTTTGATAGTCAAATTCTGGTTGTTTTCCAAATCTTTCAGAGCTGTTCTTTCTTCCCTCTCAGATTATTAGGTCCTTTTGTTGGGTGGGCTAATAGGTCAGAAATATTGCTCTCTACTACTCTTTCAAATAGATCTACTTGTTTTTGTATCATGCCTACATTGGGGGTCCATTCTGACTTAGGTTTTAAGCCGGATTTGTTCCTGGGGCCCTCTCTTGGGGGTTTATCTTTGAAGAAATCCTGGAGTCTAATTTTTCTAAAGAATCCCTGTATATCTCTCTCTAAGTTGTATTTATCTAGTTTTGTGCTAATGGCAAAACCTAACCCTTTTTCTAGAACTGCCTTTTCTGCTGTGGTTAGGGTAATGTCTGAGAGGTTGATAATAGCTGCTTTTTGGTTCAATCCCACTTGGGTTGACTCCGTGTGTAATATCTCCTCTGCTGTTGAGGTTGAGGGTAAAATTTCCCTCTCCCATTTCCTCTCGGTTGGTTTTGGTAGTTTCCTCGACCCCGTTGTCCTAAAAAAGATAGGGACTCATGTGTTGGAGTTGAACTGGCTTCTCCTATTTTATTCTTCTCCATTCTAGTCTCATTCTCAGAGTCTGTACTTGTGTAAGAGGAATCGCTAAAGGTCACTCTTTTTTTCGGGTATATTCTACGGGGTTGTTGCCATTGGTTTCTGTTAGGGAAGTTCTCTCTAGGGCGGTCAAAGAAATCTTTTTGTGTGTAGGAGTAAACTACTTTAGTGTTATAATTGGCAACATCCTTAGTAAATTTGGTGGTCTTTTTACCAAATAAGAAGTCTCTATACCCTGACACATCCCTTTGGTTTTCTTCTAGCTTTTTCTTTGCATCTTCATACGCGGAGTTGTCTAATTTGGCTTCTAGTTCTTCTATTTCTTTCCTTTCTACTATCAGGATGGCATTGGCAGCTTCTATTATTAGCAACATCCAATCCCTGCTGCACCTATTTGCAATCAGGGTCCAGTTCTCTATAAATTTAGCGTGGCGTATAAAAACTCCTGGTTCGTTCTTGACTTGCAAGCCATTGGGTATTATGCCTTTCTTAAGATAGTCAATAAGAAAATCTGCATGTAGTTCTGTACGGACGAATTTCTTTTTGTTGTTCCAGAGTTCACGCCATTTACCTTCATCATTATTGATGCTGGTAACGGTTGTGACATTTTTTGATGTGCCATTAACAATATTATTAAATTCCTCTTCCGAGAAACCATATGTTTTAAAGGCGTCCATTATCAATTAGGCGCACTTTATAGGACAATGCCAAAGATAGATGAATAAGGTTATATACCTCCCAGCTAACAAGCTGTACAATTAAGCCTCAAAAAAACGGAGGATCCCCTTATGACAGATGTCAGGGAGGGGGAGTTGAACTTGTAGAAGGAAAGTCCCTGTTTGGCGTAGCAGACTGTGATTGCTGGGAAAAGCTATACCTAGGGGGTCTCTGCACGGTTATAGAGGTGATCTGAACAACAATCTAGTGTAAGCAAGCAACAGAAATGCACTATAATTGAGTAATGGGCACATACAACGAAATAAAATTATTAGCGAAATTTATTAAAACCTCCCAACTGGGTTACAATCTAAGACAGAATTAAAAACCAAATAGAAAACACCTCCAAAAAAGGTGTCACATTAAATCAAATACAGTCAAAGTTTCCAAAGAAGTTGACGCGGCGTTTCGGTGCTATTCAGTCTTTACACCTTCATCAGGACATTAAAAATATTTGACGTATCTATAAATTAAATAACAGAGATTTAGTGCCATTATATATCTTTCTTTTTTACTACAAAGCTTGCTCACTTTCTTTAGGTCTACTCATGTCCCCTTTAAGCTACCTGTCCCCATTCGCAGAGAACATGTGTCACCTGTGCAACTTTTATTTTTCCCCACATTTCTACACCTTTTCACTGTGTGGTTATTAGTGAGTGTGTTCAGTTACCTGTGTTTTGACTAAAAATAAAGCTTATCAATTGCTTCAAGTCGTTGTCTTGTCGTGGACTTTGTTCTGATGGTTGTCACACATTTAAAAGCTACAGGAAGTATAAAGAGATATATTACAATGACAGAATCCTGTGTTTCCTATATTGTCAGATATATATTCTGTGTACGTTAGGGACTCTGGTTTTCTAAATGGACCTTTACCTTATAGTTTAAGCCACAGAGCCTTCTCTTTGCACAGAGGAACCACCATTATTGGTAGAAGAGATTTCTAAAATCGGGATTTCTTGTTCTCCTGTGTAAATAAAAGAACACATTTCTTCCCTCAATACTTGTGTTCTATAACTAACTCAAAAGAAGGGGGGGATACTCATAGTCCCACCAAAAGGTACTCACCCACCAGGGATTAGTTAGGTGTGACGATGTACTCTTTCAATTGTGCACAAGGACTTGATAGTCTTGTCGTCAGAAATAGCGATATCTATAGGTAAAATAGTTTGTGTTTATATTCAGTCAGATATATATTCTTTTTTACAGTTAGTCTCTTTATTATCCTATTTATACTCTATTTTTTATAATGAGAAAAAATGCACATTTCGGATCTTGACCATATCTCAGTCTCTAGAGTTGCACCATGGAGCGTGATATATTCTGGTGCACTGGTCGGTGTTATATAGACTCTCATTTGATGTATCCTATAGTTATACATATAGCAGCCCTTTAGGACTAATATGGCTTGACTAGGAAGGCTGTCTATAGATATCTATAGCCTTCCCACTCCCAATATGACACTTTTGTCCAGGCATTGTTCAAGGTTTGCATAATCAAAGGTTGGGGTCTGTTACTCAAATGGACTGGATTCCCAAGCTTAACCAAAAGATGGGGTCTCTCCCAGAAAGGGTCAGAGTTCCCTCCCTGATTTCATCTTTAACTGAGTGAAATCGGCATTCGCATACCTGTAATGTTTCAGACGGCCTCCCTGTTCCTCCGTGCATTCGCCTTCATGTTCATTCAAAGGGTGACCTAACTATCTCGGTCGGCGTTTTTATACTGATTCTACCTGTGTTGACCCGGAAGGCAAAGCGGAATTTTTTGATCGTTTTTTCATCAACGAAACGATAATTCATTGGGTTTGAGCATAATTTAGATATTACTAAACATGGGTACATCTAGGACTATTCTACAGTCGTTTTCGGGTATCGGTTTGTGGATTACCGAAAGAATCGACCCGAAAGTGATTGTTAGACACCGTCGAAAAACGGCGTTAATCATAGAATAAAATATATGAAGCCTATCCATGGGGCAACCTTGACGCTATGTGGCTTCGAGGGCAGCATAATATATGTTCACCCGCTTCAATCCATATGGTTTTGAACTTATGTTACTCGAACCCAGTGCGGCCATCTTTGGTTGGGATGTGTGCTCAATTTTAGTTAGTCAGGCTCGTGTATCCTGGCAGGTATTATGCTGGTAGTCCCGGCCATCTTTGTTTGGGATACTTATGAATATTAATAATAATAGAAGATAACGCAATCCGTTTACTGTGCAATAGATCGATCTGATGTTAAATCCTCATTGTTACCTATTTCCATATATTCAAAAAATATTTTTTTCATTAAAAATATCTCAGTGTGATTATTCGAATAGGCTAGATACGAAAAACAAAATAATTTCATTTCACAGATTTAGATCGATGTTTGCTCACCCCTTGTGATCATGATATCTATTCTGCCAATTACGTGATGTGTACTGATCTGCACAAATAATATCCTAGTTTATAGTCACAGCTTATGCTTGAAAATATTTGACCAAACTATGTGGGCTTTCATGCAGCTTGCTAATGCAATCTATTTGATCATAGATATTTGTACAAACAGACATTTCACATCTCTAATTCTATATCAGGTGGTTAACATCCTATTTAACAGTTAGCTTTCATTCATCTTAGTGATGTACTAGATGTGGTAATTGTCATAGATTTGTTGACAGCAGTATATAAACATAGACATATACATTTCACATCTCTTGATCCATGAATCATGGTGGACATCTTAAACATTTAAAAATATGAACTAAGCACAACAAACTTATTACATGTCTCTGTCTATTGGGCTAATCTAAACAAAACATGAAAAAGATAGTTCAATGATTACTAGTCACTAGAAACATATTTATCAGCAAGGTATTGGGTGAATGATTTAGAATGGAAACAAATATTTTACACATCAAATGTACTAAACCGGATACATAGTTTGCAATGTTCAATGAGCAAAGGGATTCGCTGTTTATGATCGGCTCAGTTGAATCTATATCTCTTTCCTTACTATGCTAAGGATCTCTGCTATCGAAAAGTATAACAGCTGACTATCTATACTAAGTCATTAATGGAGCTCTATGGGGCTTTATAGAATAAGTCTTTCCCATTCTTCTCTGTTGTTTAATCCAGTTCTAAAGGTGTTGAATAAGGACATATAAAATTGTTCCCTTTTTTTTCTTTTAGTATTACTGTCGCCACCTCTCATACTGTGACTCATGACTTCCACCCCACACCATTTCAAGTCATCCACATTGTGGTTGTGAGTCAACCAATGTTCTACCAAGGGGGCGGTCTTTTTCTTGGTCCTGATTGCAGATTTATGTTCCGTTATTCGAGTTTTAATTTCCCTAGATGTCTCTCCAATGTATGCTTTGTTACATGGACATTTAATCAGGTAAATCAAGTCCTTGGTTCTATAGTTAAAATTAATTGCGAAATTTATTAAAACCTCCCAACTGGGTTACAATCTAAGACAGAATTAAAAACCAAATAGAACACACCTCCAAAAAAGGTGTCACAATAAATCAAATACAGTCAAAGTTGGGAGGTTTTAATAAATTTCGCTATTAATTTTAATACATTTCGCTATCAATTTTATTTTGTTGTATGTGCCCAATACTCAATTATAGTGCATTTCTGTTGCTTGCTTACACTAGAGTAATCCCAAGCCAATTTTGTTGTCGGATCCGTGGTGCTACCTGTTGTGGAGGGCTTTCTTCTCGATAGGCGTTTTTTTTTGTGTGCATTTCTGGTCCGGGGAGCTACTTCCCTTGTCCGTATACTCATCTGAGCTTCCCTCATCAGAAGCCAGTGACTGAGACTGAAACTGAGAGTCCTCGTTAACTGAGAAGAATCTGTCGGGTGAGGTAGCACCACTGCCAACTCCAGCTTCGCTTAGTGTCTTATCTCTGTCCACTCTGTCGTGCCCGGGCCATTCCCCCATCTGGCGGATACCTCAGTTCTCAGTGGTTCTCGCATTCCCCCCTCCAATACTGTCTTGCCATGACATGAATCCTCGATTACATTTTTCCCAACCTTCTCAAACTTTTCATTTTTCCCAGCGCTTGGGTCCCGATTACCTCTGCCTCCTCTACCACTTTTACTTGCACTTGCCTTCTTGTTTCAATGTCTTTCGTGCCAGAATGTTCAGGTCTAGCTTCCTCGCTGCTCCCCTGGGCTCTCATTCGCTTCTGCACTCTCTACGCCTCCAGCTCTGGCAGCGCCTCTCTCGCCTACGCTTGTTGCGTAGCAACCGCTACCCCAGCGTCCACGAGGACGTTCAGGCTGCCGGCGCTTCCATCCGTTGTTGCGCCGGCATCTCCGCTTCCCGCAGGTATGCTAGCGAAGCTTTCAGCTACCGTAGGCTGTCGCAGGCTACTCTCCTTAGTCTTAGCCTTTACTGCTGTGCCATGACCGGGATTATTCTCCCTCGGCCCCCCTGGGGTAGGTGTAGCATCGGTACCAGCTTTTTTACCGACAGGTTTTTTCCCCATCCACGGAGCGCCCTTCTGAATACCTGCTCCGACTCCTGTCGAAGTTTTAGTGCCTAATTTATTCTTCTCTCTGGGTAGGGGCTCTTTCTGGGCTTCAGCGTCCTTCGTCAGCCCTTTTCCGTCCTTCGGCTCATTTCCCTTAACCGCACGCGGAGGCATCCTGAGCCAGCTCTTTAATACCAATGCGAGAATGCTCATCAATTTCCCCCGGGCACGGAGAAATGCCTGTCCGATGATTCCCTTGGGGTGCTTTCTTAGTAATCTGCCAGCCTGCTCGCCGGCCTCGATTGTCTCTGCTACTAAGCCCCAGGAATCCAGTTTCAGTGCCATACAGAGGACGCTATCCAGCCATTTAGCATCTGTGGTCGGGAGGAGGAGAGAAGTGCGACTCTCACTGCATACCACTAGCGGACCTCTTGCCCCTCACAGCTCTCAAGTCCAATGAAACCATAAATTCTTCCAGTCCTGAAGTGCAACATCTGCCCGAACCACCCCCGGGGGATGGGGTTTGAGGTTGGCGGTTGTCTTGTTGACTTCTTACTTGGTATGGGGAGATGGAGAACAGATAGGAGTGTCTTAGGAGATAGCAAGATTGTGTTAAACAGACTGTGTTTGACAGCTTTCTTTCATATCTCTCAATCAAAGCTGTACAAATAAGGTCTCATATTCAGCAAAATTGAATCCAAATTAGCAGCCAAGCAATATAGTTAACAAATGGAAATGTATGCTGGAACTATTCTGATCAGATTTCAAAATGTCGGCTGTAAATGTTCCTAGTGATAGTACTACAGTTCAGGCGACTTGCAAAAGGTTACTTCCAATATGTTATTAAGAAATGGAAATTAACAAATTGGGACAAGATTCACACAATAAATGCATCTATTCTCGTAGTAGTGCTCTTATACATTTTTTCAGGTTTTCCTTGTTTTGGAATTCACAGACATGGCCAGAGATACTCCTGGAAAGCCATGACAGTCGCAGGTTTTAAGGCTTTTTACTAGGAATGCCAGTATGTGATATTTTTTCCCCGCTGTCTTTTTTCAAATGTGGCATTGTACATGCAGTGCAACTGAGCTTTGGGAAAAGGCAGCCCTGCTGTATAACTGCACATTTCTTTTCCATTGTTCCTCCAGAGGGAATACATTTTTCCTTATGGAGTGACATCTTCACCATCACCTTACAGAGTTTGGGAGGGAAAAGATGGTTATATCCTCTTTCCTTATTGGAAAGGGATTTACTCCAGTCTATTGCTGGAATACATCTCCGGCCATTTCCATGGTGGAAAGAACAGGCAAGGAGTTTGTGATTATGACAAACTCCTGAGCTTGTGGGTGTCCATAAACTCTTTGCCGACACCACCCTGCTGCTCGGCGTTAACTACTGTTAAATTGTGCACACTTGTGTTGTACATGTATGTAAACCTTTTAGGGATCCTTTTGTGAATACCTGCCGGCATGAATAGAGCAGTATGTGTAGATTTTCATAAAACATTTGTATCGGGTGCATTGTCTTTACAAATCCCTTCTAACATTGCCCAATTGGGTTGATAGAGAGTGTGTGAATGGTGGGATGGGGGATATCGTTTTTTGTAATTCTCAAAGCACACAGCAGTGTCCACTATGCTCCAGGAATGGGGAAATTGCTTGTAGGGAGAGCACAAAACTTCCATGCTGACATTGGTTCAACAGTTCTACACTTCCTCAGAGACAGGAGAGTGGGCAGAAGATCACCAGTAGTAGTGAGTGCTTACTCAGAGATAAGATGTCCCCCGTTTCAGAGTGAGGAAGGGCACAGTGTGAGAATGAGGTAGGACAATGCCAAAATGAAATGTTTGATTTTAGAATCTTTGTTCTTGATCTTTCACACTCCTTAATGAAACCTGTTGGATTTTTCTTATTGCAGGGGAGGGTCCGTCATATTTATGTCATCCATAGTTGGCTACAATCCTCAATTGGTAAGTTACTTTTCATTAACCTTGTTAAAGCGAAGGTGATGATGGCTCTCTCGCCTGTCAAAGTCAGATGCTCGCAACCAGCTTAATGTCCCATTGTTCAATCTCATCATTTTTTTTTTAACTGTAATTTTATTAGTTCCAATATAAAAACAGTCCATCATGATCAGAATATTACAGGCAAGCAGGTACTCATTTTGCATCCCAATTACCTGGTTGCACCCAAGTACATTGGGCAGAACCATGAACAACAGTGGCCATGTATCATTCCACAGTAAAATGGTTGAGACTGTCAGCAAGAATACTGAAAGCAAAAGTAGCAATATTGGCCAATTATCTATGAAGCATGCAGGAGATGCTTGCGCCGCACTTTTAAAAATACAAAACAAAATAACCCCCCTCTTATCCCTCCCCGGCGTATCACACATAGTAAACTGTATTGTTCATACTCATCATGACCTGTGTGCAATCTGGATAGAATGGTCACAGCTCTTTGGGCAGTTAGTGATTTCAGAATCACTTCATTATCAAGTGAGAGAATGTAAAACAAAATGTCTTTGGATTTACTGTTGTATGGATCAGTTCTTTCCTGGAGGAGATATGTCTTGTAAGAACAAGTGTCATGTTTGGCATGGCTGCAGGAGAAAGGTGTCCTTCTTAGCATGCCTAGAGGAAGGGGGGGAAGGTTCATTGCCTCTCTAATTAAGATGGGTGGGACTCTCTCTGGCTGCATGTGCCTGATTACCCTGGGCCTGCGTGCCGTGGTGTATCAATAAACCTCAATGTGTGTCAGAAAGAGTTGTCAAGCTGCTATGCAGGGCTGACCCGAGAGTCATGATTCCCTCAAAGAGACCCAGCTTTGGAGGTGCCTTCGAGAAAAATGGGAACCGGACCGTTGGCTTGGAGGGACCAACATAAGGCTGGGTTGGGCTATTGGCAGGCAGTTGTCCTGAGTTGTTCTGGGTCCCAAACCATCTTTGCAACTTCGGACAGAGAGTAAGAGAAGCGAGATAGAAGACAGATCCACCAGAATCTGGTAAAGGAGTAATTGGGCAAAGCAAGGTAGTCCATGTAAGAAAGTGTCCCTTTTTGACATGGTCACCCCCACTTTTTGCCTGGTATTTGATACAATTTTGACTGAAGTGCACTGGGTTCCTGTTAATCAGGCTCCCATTGCCAGTGTTCCTTCCCTAAAAGAAGGTAACTCTTCAATTGTACCCCAATTGACAAGATCTTTAGCTCCTCTGTAACTCCCTAGTAAATGTTACCCCTGGTACCCAGGGTATAGATACTAAAGAATGTCCCTAAAGGCTGCAGTATGTATTGTGCCACTCTAAGGGATCCAAAACCAAACTCATGCTCAAACACATGCAGACTGTGATTGCAGGCTGCATGAAAATGTGCAAACAGGTGTGAAAACCTGACATGTCACACACACTTTGTGCTTTGTCCACAGACACTGCATGCAATATATGTAAGTCACCCCAACAGCAGGACCTTTAGCCCTAAGGTACGGTGCATTATATTACATGTGAGGACCTCTCTGCATGAGCAGATATGCCCCTGTGCTGTCTAGTTCAATTACTAGATAGTGCAAGTGAACGGGGAAGCCATCTTAAGTATATGTACTGGGTACTGGTCACTACAAGCTCCCCGGCTTTACTGAAAGCTATGGTGTTTGGTATTAAATACCTTGTCTTAATAAATCCATACTGATGCAGTAGTGGATTTATTATGACATGTACCCAGAGGGCTCCTTAGAGCTGTCCCCTGAAAACCTACCAGACTCTTAAGAGTGCTGGCTGAATGGTATCTACCAGCCTGTCACCAAGTGTCTGACCCTTTGCAAGTGAGAGCCAGAACTCTCAGAGGTCAGAAACAATAAGTGCTCTGGCAAGAGGTGTTTACACCTCATCCAGCAGGATGGCTAGTGATTTAGCATATCAAGGCCAGACGCTTCAAAGCCCCTACCACTTTTGATATGTGACCCTGGCTTCCCCCACACCTGAGAATGCAAACCCCCTGCCCTGAGGCACATCTGGCTCCAGGACAGGCGGGAAATTAGCTATGCAAGTAGGCGTGATACACCACCAGGCTAGTCACACCCCTACGGTAAGCTGCTTGATGTGCTCCACGGAAGAAGGATTCCACCATCTTGGCTTTGGTTGAAAGAGAAAGTCTGGGACAGGGATATTCCCACTCCCTACAGGAAGTGGTCATATAGGGGGTGTAGTCACTCCAAGAGTGAGTAGCCCATTGGCTACCACCCTTCAATCCCCTTAGTGCCCCTAAATTCAGTATTTAGGTGCCCCCCTGACACCAGGAACTCAGATTTGACTGATTCCAAAAGAAGACGGACAAAGAAGATCCAAAGAACTTGTGAACTGAGGACTAGCTGTGGACTTTGGTGTCAAACCCCACCTGCCTGCTCCTGTCCCAATAATCGCAAAGACATGACTTGTCCTGTAGCGATGCATCCTCCAAAAGCCTCGGAGAGCTACCAGCACTTTGTCATCCAGACAGTATCTCCCTTGAAGTAGAGGAACCACTTCCCTGCAGCCTGCAGGCACCAACCACAATGTCCGGTACACCGATTTGCTGACCACCGGGTCTACCAATGCAGCAGCCTCCCAGGAAAAGGTCACTGGACTCCAAGAGGTCAGATCCATCTCCAAACCAAACTTGGAGATACCAGTACCCCTCAGGAGCCACTCAACACCAATACCTAAGATACTGTAGCCTGTGGCAAGCACCAATGCTTGTTTATGTTCAGTCCGAACACCACCACAGCCAAAACTGACCTATATGTCAATGGACTTCATCAGAGGCCAACTCCACACCAGAAGTCATCTTGCTGTGTTTCTTCTCCCTCTTCTGCAGGTGTAGCGAGACTCGTGGTAGCCTAAAACTCGTCGACCCACCAGACAGAACACCTATGCACCCGAGTCCCCCAGCCCGAGTCCATTGAAACCAACCCTGTATTTGTGGTCCTGAGACCCCATAAGTGGATCCCCTTTGGGTCCTGCCCGACTGATCCTTCAGTCCCACCTTGCCCTTTTTCTTACAGGTACGTTTCCCATTGACTACAACTTGTAGTATTCAATGGTACCACCGCTGAAAGCACCTGTGCACAGGGACACCCCAGGGCAGGTAAACTTGAACTCTTGGTGCGTTCTTGGACCTTTGCCCCTACTTACCTCAAGCCCAGAAGACCAATCCTGTAAGTAGTTTGCAAGTGACTTTATGCAGTGAATGTTTCTCCCATTGGATAACATGTACATGTTGCCTTAAATCATGGGTACTCACAAACTTTCTCTCGGGGGCCGAATTTACAGTGTGGTTTGTGGCCGAGGGCCGCACCGGTGGAGGCGGGGTCAGTGGGGGAGGGGGAAGGGGCTGGAAAGAAAAAAACTGTGAACATGAAGTTGAACACAGGGCCCTGCAGCGGACGCGTTCATCCACTGAGCCAACAGACCAGCATACACACACACATCTCTCTTTCTTTCTCTCTCACTCTCCCTCTCTCTCCCTCCCTCTCTCTGTCTCCCTCCTTCTATCTCTCTCTCTCGCTGCCTTCTTCCCTCTCTCTGTCTCCCTCTGTCTCTCTCCCTCTGTCTCTCTCTGTCTCACCTCTATTTCTATGTCTCCCTCCCTCTCTTTCCGTCCCTCTCTCCGTCTCCCTCCATCTGTCTCCCCCTATCTGTGTCCCACTGTCCATCTCCCTCTGTCTCCCTCCCTCCGTCTGCCCTCTTTCTGTCTCCCTCCCTCCCTCTGTCTGTCTCCATCCCTCCCTCTGTCTCCCTCCCTCCCTCTGTCTACCTCCCTCCCTTCCTCCTTTCCTCTGTCTCCCTTCCTCCCTCTGTCTGTCTCCCTCCCTTCCTCTGTCTGTCTCCCTCTGTCTGTCTCCATCTGTCTGTCTCCCTCTGTCTGTCTGTCTCTCTCCCTCTGTCTGTCTGTCTGTCTCCCTCCCTCAGTCTGCCTGTCTGTCTCCCTCCCTCTGTCTGTCTCCCTCCCTCTGTCTGCCTGTCTGTCTCCCTCCCTCTGTCTGTCTCCCTCCCTCTGTCTGTCTCCCTCCCTCCCTCTGTCTGTCTGTCTCGCTCCCTCTGTCTGTCTGTCTCCCTCCCTCTGTCTGTCTGTCTCCCTCCCTCTGTCTGTCTCCCTCCGTCTGTCTGTCTCCCTCCATCTGTCTGTCTGTCTCCCTCCATCTGTCTGTCTGTCTCCCTCCCTCTGTCTGTCTGTCTCCCTCCCTCCCTCTGTCTGTCTGTCTCCCTCCCTCTGTCTGTCTCCCTCCCTCTGTCTATCTGTCCCCCTCCCTCTGCCTGTCTCCCACCCTCTGTCTGTCTCCCTCCCTCTGTCTGTCTCCCTCCCTCTTTCTGTTTCCCTCCCTCTTTCTGTCTCCCTCCCTCTGTCTGTCTGTCTCCCTCTGTCTGTCTCCCTCTCTCCCTCTCCCTCCCTCTGTCTGTCTCCCTCTGTCTGTCTCCCTCTCTCCCTCTGTCTCCCTCTGTTTGTGTCCCTCCTTCTGTCTCCCTCCCTCCCTCTGCCTCCCTCCCTCTGTCTCCCTCCCTCTGTCTGACTCCCTCCCTCCCTCTGTCTGTCTCCCTCCCTCCGTCTGTCTGTCTCCCTCTGTCTTTCTGTCTCCCTCTGTCTTTCTGTCTCCCTCCCTCTGTCTGTCTCCCTCCCACTGTCTGTCTCCCTCTGTCTTTCTGTTTCCCTCTGTCTGTTTCTCTCTCTCTCTCTGTCTGTCTCCCTCTCTCCCTCTGTCTGTCTCCCTCCCTCTGTCTGTCTCCCTCTGTCTGTCTCCCTCCCTCTGTCTGTCTCCCTCCCTCTGTCTGTCTCCCTCTGTCTTTCTCCTTCTCTCCCTATGTCTGTCTCGCTCTGTCTGTCTCCATCCCTCCCTATGTCTTTCTCCCTCTCTCCCTCTGTCTCTCTCTCTCTCTGTCCGTCTCTCTCGCTGTCCATCTCTCACTGTCTGTCTCTCTCGCTGTCTGTCTCTCTTGCTGTCTGTCTCTCTCGCTGTCTGTCTCTATCGCTGTCTGTCTATCGCTGTCTGTCTCTATCGCTGTCTGTCTCTCTCACTGTCTGTCTCTGCCTCTATCTGTCTCTATCGCTGTCTGTCTCTATCGCTGTCTGTCTCTATCGCTATCTGTCTCTGCCTCTATCTGTCTCTGCCTCTATCTGTCTGTCTGTCCCCGTCTCTGACCCTATCCAGCTCCGTCTGCCCCTGTCTCTATCTGTCTCTGCCTCTATCTGTCTCTGTCTCTATATGTCTTTATCTGTCTCTATCTCTATCTGTCTCACCTCACCCGGCTCTCACTCCCTGCTGCCCTCTGTCACCTCACCCAGTTCTCACTCCCTGCTGCCCTCCCACCTCACCCGGCTCTTACTCACTGCTGCCCTCCCACCTCCCACACCCGGGCGCTCACTCTATGCTCTACCCTCCCACCTCACAGGGCTCTCACTCCCTGCTCTGCCCTCCCACCTCACCGGGCTCTCACTCACTGCTGCCCTCCCACCTCCCACACCCGGGCTCTCACTCCCTGCTCTGCCCTCCCACCTCCCACACCCGGGCTCTCACTCCCTGCTCTGCCCTCCCACCTCCCTCTTCCAGGCTCTTACTCCCTGCTGACCTCCCCCTTGTGATCAATGGTTAGAGCGGCAGACCCCGATGCAGAGGTCTGGCCCGGGACCAGGGTTCAATTCCCCGCCTCGGTGGGTCTTGGGCTCAAACTTCCACGGACCTGATAATTCTCACCTCGGTGCCTATTCCAATCATGGAGTCCCACTCTGCAACTCTGGGCAATAGCTTGCTTAATCTCCACAACGGCCCCCACAACACTAAGGATGCCTGGCCTTCACCCTGGGGGTGCCCAGGAGTGGACGCCTCACAGGGAAAAGCCAGGACGGGTTCCACAGCGGTATTCGTACAAGCGCCTTGAGACCCTTGCGGGTGAGTAGTGCGCTATACAAGTATAAATTTACATTACATTTACATTACACCTCCCTCCCCCGGGCTCTCACTCCCTGCTGCCCTCCCACCTCCCTCACCCGGGCTCTCACTCCCTGCTGCCCTCCCACCTCCCTCACCCGGGCTCTCACTCCCTGCTGCCCTCCCACCTCCCTCACCCAGGCTCTTACTCCCTGCTGCCCTCCTGGGCTGACACAGTATCCCGGGCACCCCAGTACTTCACAGGTCTTTAAACGACCATTTGTTTGTTAATGAGGCTTTGTTCACCTCTTAGCGCCCCTGCAGCTCCACTCTTGACTGTGTCTGGAATCGCCAGGCCCCCAGAGAGCAGTTTCTCGGATTTCGCACTGCTGCTCCCAGAGGTGTTTGCTGAAGTAAAAAAAAAACAAAAAACACAGGTGCGATGTTTCAAGCTCCGCGGGCCGCCACTGAAGGCTTGCCGGGCCGCTACTGGCCCGCGGACCGTACTTTGAGTACCCCTGCCTTAAATCAAGCAGCTGCCATGTTCTACTGTTTCTACTGTAAAAAGTGATAACTTCTAAAATACTAACCTGATTATGAAGTTCTTAGTGTCTAAAATTATATAAGAATGAATGTTATTTTTCTAAATTGGTGTCAGATTCCTTATTGAGTGTGTATCTCATTTGTTGACTCTGTGTGTGCACCAAAACCTAACACTCCCCTCTGATAAGCTTAAGGCTGCTCGACCACACTACCGCAAATAGAGTACCTTGAGATTGTTAAAGCAAGCCCCTGTACACTAATAAAGGATACCTGAACTCTCAGCCCAGTGCACATCATGTATGTACTTTATATAGAGAGCCAGCGTTCTACAGGCCACCAGCCCAGGTGGTTGAGAGACAGCATTGGTGGGACCATGTTCCATCTTTCCAGGGTATGTCTCACCCATACCTTGCATGCATGTTGGTACAAGTCTAAGGTTTCATCCACTGATATATCCATTCTGTTTCATCATTTGCAGTAATTACAATAGGCACATAGGAAGGGAACACCTCACACCTACCCACACAACCAATCGTTGACAAACCACTTTATAGGCCTCACTTAACAAAAGGTGAACAAAGACCCTAAGTAGTTTTGGGGATGAAGGTATATAGATACCAAGTAAGATAATGAGATCATGGGACACTGCACCTCTTACAGGAATAACTAAAGGTGACTAAGACCAGGTACAATTTGATACAGGTATTTTTTATGTGTGGCATTTGCAGTTGTAACACAATTGTAATACTGTCAAAGATTGCTTGGAAAAGGACACTGCATGGAAAAACCAGAGTACAAACTGTTCCTATGTCTTTTTGGAGAGCATGACATTTGGCCGAACCAGGCATGAACCAGGCAGAAATTAGTGCCTTGACCCTTCTCCTTTCCTCACTGTAGGGATTCCAATCCAAAGGGACAGTGGCAGAGCCTAGTTATGAGCCACAGGGCCCCAGATTACAAAAATTGTCATGTGAGGCCTCTGGTGAGCCAGCATGCTACCAGATCATCACCAGAATCTTCAAAGGCAGAAACAGTAATCTTTTCATGGAGAACTTCCACCCAGGAGTGGTGCTCCGACTCTCCCTGAAACCCGCTGGATGAACAGAATGTCTTTGAAGACCAGCTCTGCTTTGATGGAACAAAATCACTATTATCAGCAAAAACATGAACAGGCTGACCTTGTATTTGACCACAAAGACATACATCAGCGGGTTAGGCCCTTGCCACAAACCCATCTATATCATCCAAACCCCTGAGGACTACTGTGACTAGCACGAGGTTAGTGATGTGGCCATAAGAGCGGGACCACAAATGGCAGTAAGTGTGCTAGTAGGAGAGCATGATGCTATAGTGCTCAGCTGCTATCAGACCAAATAAAAACTTGAGATGTGTTTTGGTTACCAGTCACTGGGAAGGAGAATATGTTTTTCCTAGCAAACCGTAATTCCAAAAGGCCCTTCGGCTTCTGAGCAGACTACAAAAGGAGTTCAGGAGAATGATGAAGAAGGCCAAGGAACATAGACTTCCTTGGACTCACAAATTGGTTTACAACAGAATGATGCAACGGTGAGAAAAACAGGTGTGTGGATGCATTGAAAAGTAGTTGGCTAGTAGACGTCCCTCAATATTCCTGCTCTTCACTAGACAAGGTACTCAACTTTGACACCGCATCAGAACAGTATCCAACCTATCCAAGTAAACATCCTCCATTCCCTTTCACCACGAAGCTGGGAGATTCTCCACTAGAACGTTACTGACAACTGTGGTATATGGAGAGGAGTACCTCCCTGGACCATCTTGCCAGCAAATTAAACTGTTCCACACCCTCCACAAATTTACATTCCATCAAACAGAACTTGCTTGTCACTATCAAAGCATCCCCTGCAGCATCCAGATTCCAATCCCTCCATCTTATGGCCCCCATCATTGGACATTTCTGCCCTCTGAGACTGAGCCTGTCCCACTGTTAGTTCAAAACTACTGTCAAATTGCCATTTCATGAGTTTAGAAGAAAAGAACAAATGACACTTGAACGCTTCTAAAGTTGAAACAGGTACACCATGGCATTATACAATGTAAAACTGTCTTGCTGTTGTTTTCTCCCTTTTGCTGTTTGTTTTCTCTACATCTCAACACAATATGTTTGGTTAAAGTCACCACTCTGATTCACGTATTCCATCATATCAACACTGTTATATACCACCAATAACTTTCCGTAAGCCATTGTTTGTAGCAATGTCATGCAAATTGTTGCTTGCAAACTGAAAAATATAAATAATTAAACAAATGCCACTGGATTGGAGTGTGATCATAATGATACAGTGCCATAAACTAGTGGTGGCCACAGGAATCTAATTGAAACTTTGGGGCTAGGGAAAATCACTCACAATGATCAGGTGATCATTAAGAGCCCCACAGTAGCTTGCAACCAGTGCCAAGTGGAGTACACACCCCCTGATATTTTTACCATATTTAAGTTGGGCCCAACTGGTACGCAAAGTGATTAATTTGAACATGCTCCTCCCACTTCGGTGAATCCACCATTTGTCCAGCACCAGACAGTGGAGATGATCTTCCTTATCTCCATTCACATTGTATTCTGGGTATTCTAACTCCATTCTTAACCCTTGTTGTAAGCCCACATGGACACCAAGTTATTGTTGTGGAAGTTGTATAAATGTGGCTTCAAGCCCACCCATATAGGGATCTTGGTCACTAACAAAAATGTTCAATACATTTGTGCAGTGCTCTAACATTTTTTCCTTTTTCCTATTCTAGGACACCTGTATGTATGTATGTATGCATGTATGCGTTAGTTCTATAGCACAAACCTAGCCAAACGGCTTGGCTCCTTGCCCCTGTTATGAGGTACATGTCAGAGCCAACAGAGCCATAGACAAGACACTCATAACAAAGGTGTGGGTGCTATAGCAAGGTAAAAGAGGATGCACTACATTTTCAGATACATTCTGAGATAACTGCATTAGTGAGTGTTCAGGTTTGGACCTTGGGGATGTAGCAGCCAGGCTTAATTGAGTAGTACTTTGTGGATGTGATGGGGATCCAAGTGCATAAACCCTTTTTGCTTTACCTGCCTCCATTTCCTATTCATGCCACAAAACTGAGGGCCTTATTCTCAAGAATGTGTGATAACCAGCGCAAAAGTAACAATGCAACTTCCAACATCGCAGTCTAACACGGAAAAACGACGCTGTGTTAACCAAGTATTCACAACACGGCGGTACCATGCGATAGTCAGCAGATAACGCGTCAAATGTCAGTGTTAAAATCAACGCCACACCTCAAAAATGCGAAACTCGAATGCAAAAAAAGCTGCGATGAGGCCAATTGCGATACAAAAATCAGCAATAACCAGCAACAGGCCTGCAATTCACCCGCATCTGGCGGGAAAATCACCAAAAAGGCAGAAAAAAACAGACAAACAAATGCCAAATAACAGCGAAGCACAATGGATGTCGCTGGAGCAAGTACGGAGGAGAACCAGAACCCCACAATCCCCCCAGAGGACCTGCCTGGGACCTCAGGGTCAGGGAAGGCCAAGGAGAAGAAGAGTAGGAAGAAGCGATTCAGTCCGCAGGAAAACAGGATCCTGATAACGGAGGTGGTTACACCATCAACAACTGTTCTTCACTTCCACTGTGTCATTGGCAACCAAAAATGGACTATGACAGTCCATCGCGGACAAGGTGAATGCAGTGGGAGTGCTGAAGAGAACAATGGAAGAGGTCAAGAGGCGCTAGAATGATATCAAGTGCAAAACCAAACTGAAACTCGCCAACAAGTGGAATGCAGTAAGACAGACTGGAGGTGGGAGTCCGGCGCCAAAGGAGAAGCTGGACAAGATGGAGGAAATGGTGTCCACAGTCATCAGTGGGGAGACGGTGGCAGGAGTTGAGGGACCGGACACTGCTCAACATGACCGGACACAACAGCAACAGGGTGAGTAATGACGAGGGACTGGGGGACGGGGGGAGATGGGCACAATGGCACACATGCACAAATAAGTAGAGCATATCTGCAGACAAACCATGCCCCACACCCCCAATCCCCACCAAGAGACCAATGTACCCAAGCCTGTAACATCTCAGCAGTGTATAAGCACAGAATTCAAAGGCACACCCCTTTGAAGGGAGAAGGGGTAGCAAAATCAGAGCTGCAGGGGCGACTCCCCCAAAATGCAGCACACACACACGATGTGGCACAAACCGCAACACGTACTCAACAGAACACAGGACACGACCGGTGCCGACTGGGTGTAGACACTGGCCAATCACATTTGGCATTGCAGGGAAATGTGAGTTGATAATCTACAGGTACAAACATACACACACGTCTGTTGTCCAAATATCCACTGTCCCCTATCAAATAGGCAGCTCCTCCCAAACAGCCACGATGTACACAGTCATGCAGTCTGCAAGTAAACATGTACAATGCGACAACATACATGTGAACACATTGTAAAACTGCATCTCCAAATCACATTGCAGAGGGAGAATCAACACCTCCTACAGAGCAGCCCGACCCTCTCTTCTCTGATGACGAAGAAGACCACCACAGCTTCGACTCCGACGCCCTCCAAGAGTTCATTGATAGCCTCCGCAGCCCACCTCCTGGAGCAGGGCAGTCCAGCTGCAATGAGGAGACCCGCCCCCTGCACAGACCACACAGCAGGCAGCATCCACCACCACGGCTGCCTCCCAGGGCCCCTACAAGGAACACATGGCCTTCCAACAGCGTGTGTTGGGGTACCAGGACCAGCTGGTTGAACAGGTGCTGGTGGGCTTTGACCGCATGGTACACAAACTAGATGCCAGACGTAGGTGTCTAAGTCCCATCAGGGACCACTCACAGTTCCTAACGGTCACCCACAGTCCGCTCCATGCTCTCCAACGGACCATGGCTGACATCGCTTCGAGACCTGACTCAGAGAATCGAACAACTGTCCAGTCAGAGTGGCTCTAGCGATGTCACACAGGAGTTGGGAAACATGCGGAGGTTAATGGAGACCATGGAGCGGGCGTATGCGGAAAGAGCGGCTGCCGCGGCTGCACACCAGCGAGTGGTAGCTGGGTTCCTCAATGACCTCAAGACCATCCTCATGGCATTGCTGCCACAAGGCCTGGCGTTGATGCATGTTGCTGCTGCCACTACATCCACATCTCCGCACCCTGAAGTATCAGTTCCACACAGTGCGGCAGACATTCCAACTCCGACCCCTGATGTGTCACTGCTACACAGTGCTGGAGAAAGGGCACCACTACCCACACATGAGGCACATGAAACAGAAGAGGACAAAGATGCAGATGAATCTGACTTCCTGGCAGTGCTTTAAATGGGCCAGTACTCACCGGTACGGAGTACCGCCACTTTTTATTTTTCTCCCTTTGAGTACCGGAACTTTTCCTTCGCCAAAGACAGTTCCGGTACTCTTAGGGGAAAGTCAGGAAGTGCAGGCTTGCTGGCATTGGGGGCTGTGCTGCTGTGCAGAAAGTGCTCTGCTCAGCTGCTGCCCAAAAAGAGAAGGCAGAATGGAGAGAGGGGCAGTGTATACTTCTGAATGGAGCCGCTGCTGAGAAATCCCGCAGTGGCTCATTTGCATCACTTAAACGCTGTTTAGGGTTGTGGTTGCCCTGCAGCCCTTTGTGAATAAGAGTTAACGGTCCAATCAGACGCTGCCCAGTCAATCACACTGTAGGTGTGGGACTCTGAGCCTATCCCCATCCCAAAAATCTATTTACAGCGTGACACCCAAGATGAATGCACCTCTCAACACAAGTCTGCGAGGAGGGGGGGATATTTCGCACACTACCCAGCATCAGATTGGGAAGGCAGACATTGGACGATGGGACGGTGCCTAAGGGTCTTTCTACTTTTCTTCCATGCTTGTCCAGGCTAGCGCCCTGAAGCTGTAGTTTGCTGGGAAAGGGGAAGAGTTAGTGAAGTGACCTTGCTTTGTGCCTGTGGTTAGCACCTTTGCTCCAGTGTCTCTCAGGCCTTATTGGGGGGTTATGTTTGCATAGACTGTGAGGCATCTTTCCCAGATAGGAACATTGAGAGGATGTAATGTTGGGTCAGAGCTGCCTAATAAGGAACTATGGAAATAGGTTTGAGTCCCAGCTTCAGCTCAACATCCTGTGATTCTGGGCAAATTACTTTTATGTTTCATATGTCCCTAGGCTTGGAGACAATCTGCATTGGTATGACATTCCCACAATAATAAACGTAACCTTTTGCAGATGGGAGGAAAAAACAAATACTCTACAGATAGCAGAAACATTTCTGTAGTATCAAGCACAATTGGCACAAAGAAAATGTGTCTTCCATTAAATGCCTGCCTCCAAGCTCCACCTCTAGCCCCGCCCACAATAGCCCCTCCTCCATTCACTGCTTAAATTGATGAGTACCTGCACTTATTTTTCCCTTTTAAAGCACTGTTTCGTGGTAAGAAGAAAACTCTAGCATTCATCTCCGCCATATGGCCTGTTTCTGCTTGGTTTTGCCCTCTGCATCATCACCTTCCACTGGACTCTGATGCACCCTGCAATAATCACCTTGGACCTCGACATGGACTGCCATATACTGTTTGATCGCCAATGACACAGCAATCAGACTGCGTACTGAACACTTCCTCTTCCTTTGGACTTGTCACTCCCTGAAGGACTCTGGTTGGCCCTCCACGGGCCAACATCGTCATGTGGGATTTGCACGGCCCTGTATTGCTCCAAATGCAACACTCCACTGAATGTGCATTGAACATTCATAATCACACAGATGTGTTGTGTCTATTGTCTTGCCAGTGTGGGAGTATGGATGAATGTAGGGTCAGTGAATTCCTCTTACATCAATGTGGTTCATGTCGTTGGACAGGGTGACACATTGCAGAATGTTGTCCAGGTGGCGCCGACACAACAACAGGGACACACACATTTGTTACTTCCTTGTCCAGCCACGTATGGAACCACGCACATAGCCCTGGGGTCTTTGTACAAATCTTATGCTGGACTGTCATACGCCAGGCCAGCCCACTCGGCTTAGGCTCACGGGGGGAAGACAACACTACATGTCCCAGATCTGCCCTGTAGTGATCTGGTGATCACAGGTCTAGTTGTCAGCATGCCGCAGCCACTCCCTCACGGCTGGTATACACCCACACCACACCCATCCTGCACACACATCACAGGACATGTGACCCTGCCAATAAAATGGTCCGGGCGCATGTGCTCGAAGCCATTTCCAACCTCTCTCGGGGTGTATCCATGTGGTGTTCATGTAAGCATGGGGGTCCAGGGGCCTGCAACATCACATTCCGCCAGCCTGGGGATGACATGATGGTGTCCGCTCCACGATACCCAATCATAGAGGGTACATGACTTGCAGCCGGCACAGGCGCACTGCCACAGGAAGGTGACTTTCGGTGCACTGAGGTATGGGCACCTTAAGTGCTGAGCTGGTGTGCAGCCTGCAATGATGCCACGTCCCAGCGGTCCGGACTACTCAGGTTTTTTGTGCCCTGCTGGACCGCAGTGTAGGCCTGAGCCAGCGGACAGCGGGGGCCTACCGCCACGTGGTGTTGTCTCCTGGATCACAGAGTTAGTGGCACCTATCAGGCTGAGCGGGTGTGCAGCCTGCGATGATGCCGGGTGCACTGGTATGTCCTCTGCCATGGCGAAATCAAGACCCAGTATCAAAAGTGAGACCTGGTGGCTTGCGGAGCGGGGCTGCATGATGTGGAGGGTGCCGTGCCCGCGGGCCCACTCTCTGTGCATCTATCTCTCTCGCCCCACTCTCTGTCCGTCCTTCTCTCGCTCCCCCTCTCAGTCCGCCTTTCTCTCGCTCCCCCTCTCTGTCCATCTTTCTCTTGCTCCCCCTCTCTGTCCGTCTTTCTCTCACTCCCCTCTCTGTCCATATTTCTCTCGCCCCCCCTCTCTGTCCGTCTTGCTCTCACCCTGCCCTCTTTGTCCATCTTTCTCTCACCCTCCCTTTCTGTCCGTCTTTCTCTCGCTCCCCCTCTCTGTCTCTTTCTCTCGTTCCTTCTCTCTGTGTGTCTTTCCCTCACCCCCCTTCTTTGTCCGTCTTTCTCTTTCCCCTCTCCCTCTCTTTCTCTCTCTCTCCTTCTGTCTCTCTCTGTCCTTTGATGCAACCCTTTACCCTGTTCTCAGGCAGGTCGCGCCCCACGCCGCACAGTACCACCTCTGTGTCGCTGCCCCTGACCCCGTTGCTGCCGCCTGCTGCAGGTTCGAGGCCACTGCTCTTGCGCTCGCTCTACCCTTTTTTCCCCGCTAGCCCTGCCGTATTTGTGCTGTCTGATCTCGCATTTTAGTGTTGTATTTTGCCTTTATACCTTTTATTTTGTACTCTTGTTCTGTTATTGTGCCCTTTGACTTCTGTGTCCCCTTATACCTTTTATTTTGTACTCTTGTTCTGTTATTGTGGCCTCCTTTGACTTCCGTGTCCCCTTATCCCTTTTATTTTGTATTCTTGTTCAGTTATTGTGCCCTTTGACTTCTGTGTCCCTTTATACCTTTTATTTTGTACTCTTCTCCTGTTATTGTGCCCTTTGACTTCTGTTTCCCTCGCCCCCTCTACTTTCTCGTCTTCCTCGCCGCTGCGTCCCCTGCGACTAGCCCCCCTGCTTGCCCATTCGCCGCCCCGCCTCCCAGCTGCTCCTCTCTCCCAACTCCCCTTATATTGTGGCTGCTGCACGGTGAGGAGAGTGACCCTTGACCCTGTTCCCAGGCAGGTCGCTCCCTACACAGCACAGCAACACCTCTGTGCTGCTGCCCCTGAACCTGCTGCTGCCGCTTGCTGCAGGTTCGAGGCCGCTGCTCTTTCGCTCGCTCTACCCTTTTTTCCCCTGCTAGCTCTGCCGTATTTGTGCTGTGTCCCCTTATACCTTTTATTTTGTACTCCTGTTCTGTTATTGTGCCCTTTGACTTCTGTTTTCCTCGCCCACTCTACCCTCTTGTCTTCCCCGCCGCTGCGTCCCCTGTGGCCACGCCCCCTGCTCACCCATTTGCCGCCCGCTCCCGCCTTCCAGCTGCTCCTCCCTCCCTGCTCCCGTTCCCGGCGAAGGTCATCGAGAAGATCGTCAACAGACAGCTGACCAGCTACCTTGAAGAGAACAACATCCTGGACCCGTCCGAGTCTGGGTTCCGCAGCAACCACAGTACAGAGACTGCCCTCCTCTCCGCCACCGATGACATCAGGGTCCTGCTGAACAACGGTGAAACCGCGGCCCTGATCCTCCTGGACCTATCAGCCGCCTTCGACATTGTGTGCCACCGCACCCTATGCACACGCCTCCACAATGCAGGGATCCGAAACAAGGCTCTGGAATGCACCACCTCCAACCTCTCCGGCAGAACCCAGAGCGTCCGCCTCCCCTTTCCGTTCTGAAGCCTCCGGGATCATCTGCGGCGTACCCCAAGGATCATCCCTCAGCCCGACATTGTTCAACGTCTACATGGCACCTCTCGCCCACGTCGCCCGACTGCAGGACCTCAACATCATCTCCTATGCCGACGACACCCAGCTGATCCTCTCCCTCACCAAGGAACCCCTCACCGCCAAAACCAACCTCCACGAAGGAATGAAAACCATCACCGAGTGAATGAAGAACAGCCAGGTGAAGCTGAACTCGGACAAGGTGGAGGTCCTCATCCTGGGCTCCACCCCCTCAGCCTGGGACGACTCCTGGTGGCCATCCGCACTGGGAACAGTACCGACACCTACCGACCACGCATGCAACCTGGGGTTTATCCTCGGCTCAACACTCTTCATGACCAAACAAGTCAACACCGTCTTGTCCTCCTGCTTCAACACCCTCCACATGCTCCATAAGATCTACTGGTGGATCCCCACCGAAACAAGAAGAACGGTCACCCAGGCCCTCGTTAGCAGCAGGGATGTTGGTCACTAACAAAAATGTTCAATACATTTGTGCAGTGCTCTAACATGTTTTCCTTTTTCCTATTCTAGGACACCTGTATGTATGTATGTATGCATGTATGTGTTAGTTCTATAGCACAAACCTAGCCAAACGGCTTGGCTCCTTGCCCCTGTTATGAGGTACATGTCAGAGCCAACAGAGTCATAGACAAGACACTCATAACAAAGGTGTGGATGCTATAGCAAGGTAAAAGAGGATGCACTACATTTTCAGATACATTCTGAGATAACTGCATTAGTTAGTGTTCAGGTTTGGACCTTGGGGATGTAGCAGCCAGGCTTAATTGAGTAGTACTTTGTGGATGTGATGGGGATCCAAGTGCATAAACCCTTTTGCTTTACCTGCCTCCATTTCCTATTCATGCCACAAAACTGAGGGCCTTATTCTCAAGAATGTGTGATAACCAGCGCAAAAGTAACAATGCAACTTCCAACATCGCAGTCTAACACAGAAAAACGGCGCTGTGTTAACCAAGTATTCACAACACGGGCGGTACCATGCGATAGTCACCAGATAACACGTCAAATGTCCGTGTTAAAATCAACGCCATACCTAAAAAATGCGAAAATCGAATGCAAAAAAAGCTGCGATGAGGCCAATTGCGATACAAAAATCAGCAATAACCAGCGACAGGCCTGCAATTCACCTTCGTCTGGCGGGAAAATCACCAAAAAGGCAGAAAAAAACAGACAAACAAATGCCAAATAACAGCGAAGCATAATGGATGTCGCTGGAGCAAGTACGGAGGAGAACCAGAACCCCACGATCCCCCCAGATGACCTGCCTGGGACCTCAGGGTCAGGGAAGGCCAAGGAGAAGAAGAGTAGGAAGAAGCGATTCAGTCCGCAGGAAAACAGGATCCTGATAACGGAGGTGGTTACACCATCAACAACTGTTCTTCACTTCCACTGTGTCATTGGCAACCAAAAATGGACTATGACAGTCCATCGCGGACTAGGTGAATGCAGTGGGAGTGCTGAAGAGAACAATGGAAGAGGTCAAGAGGCGCTGGAATGATATCAAGCGCAAAACCAAACTGAAACTCGCCAACAAGTGGAATGCAGTAATACAGACTGGAGGTGGGAGTCCGGCGCCAAAGGAGGAGCTGGACAAGATGGAGGAAATGGTGTCCACAGTCATCAGTGGGGAGACGGTGGCAGGAGTTGAGGGACCGGACACTGCTCAACATGACCGGACACAACAGCAACAGGGTGAGTAATGACGAGGGACTGGGGGACGGGGGGAGATGGGCACAATGGCACACATGCACAAATAAGTAGAGCATATCTGCAGACAAACCATGCCCCAAACCCCTAATCCCTACCAAGAGACCAATGTACCCAAGTCTGTAACATATCAGCAGTGTATAAGCACAGAATTCAAAGGCACACCCCTTTAAAGGGAGAAGGGGTAGCAAAATCAGAGCTGCAGGGGCGACTCCCCCAAAATGCAGCACACACACACGATGTGGCACAAACCGCAACACGTACTCAACAGAACACAGGACACGACCGGTGCCGACTGGGTGTAGACACTGGCACATCTCATTTGGCATTGCAGGGAAATGTGAGTTGATAATGTACAGGTACAAACACACACACACGTCTGTTGCCCAAATATCCACTGTCCCCTATCAAATAGGCAGCTCCTCCCAAACAGCCACGATGTACACAGTCATGCAGTCTGCATGTAAACATGTACAATGCGACAACATACATGTGAACACATTGTAAAACTGCATCTCCAAATCACATTGCAGAGGGAGAATCAACACCTCCTACAGAGCAGCCCGACCCTCTCTTCTCTGATGACGAAGAAGACCACCACAGCTTCGACTCCGACGCCCTCCAAGAGTTCATTGATAGCCTCCGCAGCCCACCTCCCGGAGCAGGGCAGTCCAGCTGCAATGAGGAGACCCGCCCCCTGCACAGACCACACAGCAGGCAGCATCCACCACCACGGCTGCCTCCCAGGGCCCCTACAAGGAACACATGGCCTTCCAACAGCGTGTGTTGGGGTACCAGGACCAGCTGGCTGAACAGGTGCTGGTGGGCTTTGACCGCATGGTACACAAACTAGATGCCATACGTAGGTGTCTAAGTCCCATCAGGGACCACTCACAGTCCCTAACGGTCACCCACAGTCCGCTCCATGCTCTCCAACGGACCATGGCTGACATCGCTTCGAGACCTGACTCCGAGAATAGAACAACTGTCCAGTCAGAGTGGCTCTAGCGATGTCACACAGGAGTTGGGAAACATGCGGAGGTTAATGGAGACCATGGAGCGGGCGTATGCGGAAAGAGCGGCTGCCGCGGCTGCACACCAGCGAGTGGTAGCTGGGTTCCTCAATGACCTCAAGATCATCCTCATGGCATTGCTGCCACAAGGCCTGGCGTTGATGCATGTTGCTGCTGCCACTACATCCACATCTCCGCACCCTGAAGTATCAGTTCCACACAGTGCGGCAGACATTCCAACTCCGACCCCTGATGTGTCACTGCTACACAGTGCTGGAGAAAGGCACCACCACCCACACATGAGGCACATGAAACAGAAGAGGACAAAGATGCAAATGAATCTGACTTCCTGGCAGTGCTTTAAATGGGCCAGTACTCACCGGTACGGAGTACCGCCACTTTTTATTTTTCTCCCTTTGAGTACCGGAACTTTTCCTTCGCCAAAGACAGTTCCGGTACTCTTAGGGGAAAGTCAGGAAGTGAAGGCTTGCTGGCATTGGGGGCTGTGCTGCTGTGCTGCTGTGCAAAAAGTGCTCTGCTCAGATGCTGCCCAAAAAGAGAAGGCAGAATGGAGAGAGGGGCAGTGTATACTTCTGAATGGAGCCGCTGCTGAGAAATCCCCCAGTGGCTCATTTGCATCACTTAAGCTCTGTTTAGGGTTGTGGTTGCCCTGCACCCCTCTGTGAATAAGAGTTAACGGTCCAATCAGACGCTGCCCAGTCAATCACACTGTAGGTGTGGGACTCTAAGCCTATCCCCTATCCCAAAAATCTATTTACAGCGTGACACCCAAGATGAATGCACCTCTCAGCACAAGTCTGCGAGGAGGGGGGGATATTTCGCACATTACCCAGCATCAGATTGGGAAGGCAGACATTGGACGATGGGACGGTGCCTAAGGGTCTTTCTACTTTTCTTCCATGCTTGTCCAGGCTAGCGCCCTGAAGCTGTAGTTTGCTGGGAAAGGGGAAGAGTTAGTGAAGTGACCTTGCTTTGTGCCTGTGGTTAGCACCTTTGCTCCAGTGTCTCTCAGGCCTTATTGGGGGGTTATGTTTGCATAGACTGTGAGGCATCTTTCCCAGATAGGAACATTGAGAGGATGTAATGTTGGGTCAGAGCTGCCTAATAAGGAACTATGGAAATAGGTTTGAGTCCCAGCTTCAGCTCAACATCCTGTGATTCTGGGCAAATTACTTTTATGTTTCATATGTCCCTAGGCTTGGAGACAATCTGCATTGGTATGACATTCCCACAATAATAAACGTAACCTTTTGCAGATGGGAGGAAAAAACAAATACTCTACAGATAGCAGAAACATTTCTGTAGTATCAAGCACAATTGGCACAAAGAAAATGTGTCTCCCATTAAATGCCTGCCTCCAAGCTCCACCTCTAGCCCCGCCCACAATAGCCCCTCCTCCATTCACTGCTTAAATTGATGAGTACCTGCACTTATTTTTCCCTTTTAAAGCACTGTTTCCTGGTAAGAAGAAAACTCTAGCATTCATCTCCGCCATATGGCCTGTTTCTGCTTGGTTTTGCCCTCTGCATCATCACCTTCCACTGGACTCTGATGCACCCTGCAATAATCACCTTGGACCTCGACATGGACTGCCATATACTGTTTGATCGCCAATGACACAGCAATCAGACTGCGTACTGAACACTTCCTCTTCCTTTGAACTTGTCACTCCCTGAAGGACTCTGGTTGGCCCTCCACGGGCCAACATCGTTATGTGGGATTTGCACGGCCCTGTATTGCTCCAAATGCAACACTCCACTGAATGTGCATTGAACATTCATAATCACACAGATGTGTTGTGTCTATTGTCTTGCCAGTGTGGGAGTATGGATGCATGTAGGGTCAGTGAATTCCTCTTACATCAATGTGGTTCATGTCGTTGGACAGGGTGACACATTGCAGAATGTTGTCCAGGTGGCGCCGACACAACAACAGGGACACACACATTTGTTACTTCCTTGTCCAGCCACGTACGGAACCACTCACATAGCTCTGGGGTCTTTGTACAAATCTTATGCTGGACTGTCATACGCCAGGCCAGCCCACTCGGCTTAGGCTCACGGGGGGAAGACAACACTACATGTCCCAGATCTGCCCTGTAGTGATCTGGTGATCACAGGTCTAGTTGTCAGCATGCCGCAGCCACTCCCTCACGGCTGGTATACACCCACACCACACCCATCCTGCACACGCATCACAGGACATGTGACCCTGCCAATAAAATGGGCCGGGCGCATGTGCTCGAAGCCATTTCCAACCTCTCTCGGGGTGTATCCATGTGGTGTTCATGTAAGCATGGGGGTCCAGGGGCCTGCAACATCACATTCCGCCAGCCTGGGGATGACATGATGGTGTCCGCTCCACGATACCCAATCATAGAGGGTACATGACTTGCAGCCGGCACAGGCGCACTGCTACAGGAAGGTGACTTTCGGTGCACTGAGGTATGGGCACCTTAAGTGCTGAGCTGGTGTGCAGCCTGCAATGATGCCACGTCCCAGCGGTCCGGACTACTCAGGTTTTTTGTGCCCTGCTGGACCGCAGTGTAGGCCTGAGCCAGCGGACAGCGGGGGCCTACCGCCACGTGGTGTTGTCTCCTGGATCACAGAGTTAGTGGCACCTATCAGGCTGAGCGGGTGTGCAGCCTGCGATGAGGCCGGGTGCACTGGTATGTCCTCTGCCATGTCGAAATCAAGACCCAGTATCAAAAGTGAGACCTGGTGACTTGCGGAGCGGGGCTGCATGATGTGGAGGGTGCCGTGCCCGCGGGCCCACTCTCTGTGCATCTATCTCTCTCGCCCCACTCTCTGTCCGTCCTTCTCTCGCTCCCCCTCTCAGTCCGCCTTTCTCTCGCTCCCCCTCTCTGTCCATCTTTCTCTTGCTCCCCCTCTCTGTCCGTCTTTCTCTCACTCCCCTCTCTGTCCATATTTCTCTCGCCCCCCCTCTCTGTCCGTCTTGCTCTCACCCCGCCCTCTTTGTCCATCTTTCTCTCACCCTCCCTTTCTGTCCGTCTTTCTCTCGCTCCCCCTCTCTGTCTCTTTCTCTCGTTCCTTCTCTCTGTCTGTCTTTCCCTCGCCCCCCTTCTTTGTCCGTCTTTCTCTTTCCCCTCTCCCTCTCTTTCTCTCTCTCTCCTTCTGTCTCTCTCTGTCCTTTGATGCAACCCTTTACCCTGTTCTCAGGCAGGTCGCTCCCCACGCCGCACAGTACCACCTCTGTGTCGCTGCCCCTGACCCCATTGCTGCCGCCTGCTGCAGGTTCGAGGCCACTGCTCTTGCGCTCGCTCTACCCTTTTTTCCCCGCTAGCCCTGCCGTATTTGTGCTGTCTGATCTCGCATTTTAGTGTTGTATTTTGCCTTTATACCTTTTATTTTGTACTCTTGTTCTGTTATTGTGCCCTTTGACTTCTGTGTCCCCTTATACCTTTTATTTTGTACTCTTGTTCTGTTATTGTGGCCTTTGACTTCCGTGTCCCCTTATCCCTTTTATTTTGTATTCTTGTTCAGTTATTGTGCCCTTTGACTTCTGTGTCCCTTTATACCTTTTATTTTGTACTCTTCTCCTGTTATTGTGCCCTTTGACTTCTGTTTCCCTCTCCCCCTCTACTTTCTCGTCTTCCTCGCCGCTGCGTCCCCTGCGACTAGCCCCCCCTGCTTGCCCATTCGCCGCCCCGCCTCCCAGCTGCTCCTCTCTCCCAACTCCCCTTATATTGTGGCTGCTGCACGGTGAGGAGAGTGACCCTTGACCCTGTTCCCAGGCAGGTCGCTCCCTACACAGCACAGCAACACCTCTGTGCTGCTGCCCCTGAACCTGCTGCTGCCGCTTGCTGCAGGTTCGAGGCCGCTGCTCTTTCGCTCGCTCTACCCTTTTTTCCCCTGCTAGCTCTGCCGTATTTGTGCTGTGTCCCCTTATACCTTTTATTTTGTACTCCTGTTCTGTTATTGTGCCCTTTGACGTCTGTTTCCCTCGCCCACTCTACCCTCTTGTCTTCCCCGCCGCTGCGTCCCCTGTGGCCACGCCCCCTGCTCACCCATTTGCCGCCCCGCTCCCGCCTTCCAGCTGCTCCTCCCTCCCTGCTCCCGTTCCCGGCGAAGGTCATCGAGAAGATCGTCAACAGACAGCTGATTAGCTACCTTGAAGAGAACAACATCCTGGACCCGTCCGAGTCTGGGTTCCGCAGCAACCACAGTACAGAGACTGCCCTCCTCTCCGCCACCGATGACATCAGGGTCCTGCTGAACAACGGTGAAACCGCGGCCCTGATCCTCCTGGACCTATCAGCCGCCTTCGACATTGTGTGCCACCGCACCCTATGCACACGCCTCCACAATGCAGGGATCCGAAACAAGGCTCTGGAATGCACCACCTCCAACCTCTCCGGCAGAACCCAGAGCGTCCGCCTCCCCTTTCCGTTCTGAAGCCTCCGGGATCATCTGCGGCGTACCCCAAGGATCATCCCTCAGCCCGACATTGTTCAACGTCTACATGGCACCTCTCGCCCACATCGCCCGACTGCAGGACCTCAACATCATCTCCTATGCCGACGACACCCAGCTGATCCTCTCCCTCACCAAGGAACCCCTCACCACCAAAACCAACCTCCACGAAGGAATGAAAGCCATCACCGAGTGAATGAAGAACAGCCAGGTGAAGCTGAACTCGGACAAGGTGGAGGTCCTCATCCTGGGCTCCACCCCCTCAGCCTGGGACGACTCCTGGTGGCCATCCGCACTGGGAACAGTACCGACACCTACCGACCACGCATGCAACCTGGGGTTTATCCTCGGCTCAACACTCTTCATGACCAAACAAGTCAACACCGTCTTGTCCTCCTGCTTCAACACCCTCCACATGCTCCATAAGATCTACTGGTGGATCCCCACCGAAACAAGAAGAACGGTCACCCAGGCCCTCGTTAGCAGCAGGCTGGACTACGGAAACGCCCTCTATGCAAGAGCCTCTGCCATACTTCTGAAACGACTACAACGCACACAGAACACCTCTGCACGCCTGATCCTCGACATACCGCGCCACAGCCACATCACACCACACTTGAGAGACCTGCACTGGCTTCCCGTCATCAAGAAGATCACCTTCACGCTCCTTACCCACGCACCGAGGCACTCCACAACACCGGTCCGGCATACCTCAACAGACGACTCACCTTCTACACCCCGAATCGACAGCTCAGCTCCTCCGACTTCACCCTTGCCACTGTCCCCTGCATCCGAAGAGCGACCACCGGCAGCAGATCGTTCTCCCACTTCGCCTTGAGACCTGAAACCCCCTCCCCATCCTCCTACGGCAAACCCAGGACCTACTAACCTTCAGGAGGCTCCTCAAGACCTTGCTATTTGATCATTAGCAGCTCCTCTCCCCCTCCCAGCCCCTTGAGACCCTCACGGGTGAGTAGTGCTCTCTACAAATGTATTGATTGATTGATTGATGTGTGCAAGACACACCTTCTCCTCATGATGTTTGTCTTGCAGGCTGTGACCTATGTATTGTCCCGAGGGGAGCCGCCATGTGTCTTCATTTCTGTTCTGTATTTATATGAATACATTTTTATATGTCTATTCAAAGGTGAATGTGTGTTGCTCATTTTTGTGACGACACATGCATGTCACCAAATGTGATCGTGCGACATTAGGCGGATTTTTGGTACATGTTTCCGTGTAGTTGATGTGGCATGTCTTTGGCCGGGGTAATTGGTGCCTGGGGAGGAGGGGTCCGGGGGCGGTGGGTGTTGTGGTCCTGTTGGGGCTCCCAGGTACATGATCAGTGGCTCCATGGCATCTGTTGCCTTTCAGGTGTGGCTCTGGGCTCCCTTTTGTGGTGCAGGCTGTGGTCCGACTTTGCACCAGGTCTTTTAATTTCCTGCTGCTAACGTGCCTTATTGCATGTTTTGTGGTCATATTGCCTATCTGGCTGGTCGTTAAAAATGTTGATGAGTGGTGTTGTTGCTTCTTTTGGCGCGTGAACGCCTTCTCTGCATCTCATTAGCGAAGGTTGCGGGGGTCATCTGTGGCGATGTTTTTTACAGCTGCTATCACAGGTAAACTGGTGCTATGGGCTGTTAGCACCAGCTTGTGAATGAGGTTATAAATTTATCGCAACTTTGGCTGCGATAAAGTGCTGATAACTCTGCAATAGCTCCTTGAGAATATGCCCCTAAGTATTTTTCTGTTGCTCCCTTTTTCAGGGAATTGGTGCCTACTGTGTCAGTAAGACTGCCCTTGTTGGCCTGACCAAGGTGCTGGCCCCAACCTTGGCACCCACGAACATCAGAGTGAACTGCCTGGCAGCAGGGCTCACACGGACTAAGTTTGGAAATGTGGTGAGTATCAGAGTATAAAAGCTGGGAATTGGATCAGTTCGGGTGGGGCATTGTTGGGGAAAGGACAACATGTTTTTGTCTGACTGGAGAGAAGTGCTGGTACTAACTTTGGCTCCCAGGAACTTCAAAGTGAACTATCTGGACGTGGCTCACCTGAGCCAATGGTAGCAGAGTGTTGAGCCTTACTTCCTTGGTACTTAAGATATATTATTTGTTATTTCTGCTTTCAAACTAAATTGATCGACGAGTCATAATTTTTCTAAAAAATGTAAAGGGAAGTAGCACATGTAAAGAATCAGTTATGTAAGTAAAGCTTATTCATGCATGGTTATTTAAAACCATAGCATTTAAATTACATTTATGAAAGACATTCTTACCATACAATAATACAAATATTGACGTTAAAACAAAACATATATATAACCATCAATATAATTCTTCCTGTCTCTCCATGCGCAGCCTTAAAAAGACATATTAAAAAATATTGATAAAATATGACTGACTGATGCGTTCATAAAACACAGGACTGTTGCTGCTGTTTCAAAACCCTAGAGTCCTAATGTTATCCTAAACTGCAGGTGTGTTGTGCTATGTTTCTTCATAAAGTGCATAAATCTAGCATAAATCTTCATAAAGTGCATAAATCTAACCATATTATATGCATAGGCAGAGGTATAGTAAAACAGTTATAGTAAAACTGTTTAGTTATAGTAACACAAAACATATATATGTATAAATGTATGTATACGTATATAGATATAAATATATATGCTCATGGAAAAAGCGGGACCCACTGGGGTTTTTTACGGAGTTCAAGTCTGGGCAACTATTTGGACGGCTACTACCAGAATGCCTTGAATGTGCACGCCCATTGGGGCGGGACTTGTACACACTGAATAAAACAAGGTTTCGATCAAATGCCGCTTCCTCCGCATTCGTGCAATAGCCAGTGATCAAGAGCATGTTAGCGCTCGAAATGCGTTTGGCAGTTTTGAAAAATCGAAGCGCGAGAGCAAGCTGGCGTGGCTGCTGCCGGCGGCTGTGTGCAGTAACCCATCTTGTGTGATGTCTCCTTTGGGCAACCTTTGTTTCTTGATGTTATGTGGCTGGCCGGGCCGTGGAGATGTCCAGCTGCTGTTAGGCGGATCCTTGCTGCGCGCCACTATGGGCACCTTCAGGAGAGAAGGGGGCCTGACCTCCTAAGAATATTGGTAGCTGCTCAACCTTTATCTACACTTCCACCCATTGGGGACTATAATGTTCAAGGCATGTGGGCTGCTGAATTCATATCTGTGCATAGATCGCCACCTAGTGTTGGGTCCGGATGATTGCACATTGTTGTCCTGGAAGAGTATCACGAGATAGGTGGCTCCTCCCCTGGACTACAGTGCGCATGGGCATCCTCTCCATCCTCAGATTGTTTTTTTCCGCCATTGGGTTCGGATGTACTTTCTCGACTCTAGTTCGGAAACTTTGTATTAACTCTTTCCTAAGGCCAAAAGGCCTTCAAAGCGTCGGTATTGTCTCGTTGGGTGCCTGTTCCTTCCAGTTTCTTCGAACCGGACGTCGGAAGCTGTTTCTCACTTCGACACCACAGGCCCAGACTACAACGACGATGGAACGGAGCCCGTTTAAATGCTGCCCCGTCTGTAATTCGAAATACCCCCACATAGATGTGCACCCCGTGTGCAATAAATGTTTGTCCCCCGACCACGATGAGGCCAGATGTATGGCCTGCTCGAAGTTCCGCTCCAAGAAAACGCTTAAACTTCGACGTGCAGCGAGGCAGTCGGCGCAACAGTCGGCGCCAGAGCCGGTCAACATCTTCGAGGCCGGTGACGAAGAAGGCGTCGAAGATGAAGATGACGAAGAGGAAGAGGTTCCTGAAGAGTCGGAACCAGCGTCGGAGCATGACTCCAACTTCGAGGTGGACGAGCAAGCTGAAGAGTACGTCCACGAAGAAGACGTCGTCGAGGTAGGGGACGACGAGGGGGCCATCAGGGCCGTCGATGACGACTCCAGCGATGAGCCAGGCCCAACCGCAGTAGCGGGGCCTATTACTGACATTATGCTTCCTAAGGCTCAGGTCGAGGCATCGCCAGAAGGCCTTAGCCAAGATCTTCCAGCACGTTCTATAGCCCTGCGTCCAAGCCAGGCTAAGAACACATCTAAGGAGCCATCGGTCGATTCCTCTAAATCGAAACCAAAACCAACGGAGCAGAAATCGAAACCAAAACTACTTAAGATGGTGGTCGGTTCGACGTCGACGCCAGTCAAATCTAAGACTGTCGACACCCCTTCGGGGCCGAAGGTGCCTCTCGCCTCAAACACTGGAGCGTCAAAGCACAGCTCGTCTGGCACACACGCCTCCTCGACGCCGTCAGCGTCGACGTCGACGCAAGAACATGGCGACAAGGCCAAGGGCCTACAAGCAAAGAAGGCCGTTGAGCCGAAGATTTCGGGGCTCAAGCCACTGCTCAGCAAACACCTCGAGCAAAAAAGCAAAGCCGACCCAAAACTCAAGGTTGCGTCGACACCTAAGGCTGGAAAGACTACAAGCTCGAGTCAACGCCATCGAGCACCCGTTCACCTCAAGCGCTGAAGCAGCTCGACTCCAACACTGCATCCAGCACCAAGACCGTCGGACAACCTCCGATTAAGTTCGGTCTTCCGCCAACGGCTCGAGCGAAGCAGCGCGAACTCCACAAAAGCGCTGAACCTTCCAAGACATCGTCGGCGCCCTCGAAGTCCGCCTCCAAAGGGGTTGTGTTTCACGAGCCCTCACACGACAACCAGTCGAAACTCTTTATCGACTCGGAGTCAGGCAGGCTAACCATCCACAAGCGGAAGATCGCTCCTGAACATCCCTTAGAGGGCTACAAAATTCCTCTTAAACGCAAAAAGGACTCGGCCACGTCACCGGTTCTCTTTGAGCGCGTTCAGGACTATTCGCAGCAAATGACATATTCTCCAGCACAAAGTGATGAAGACATAGGTGAAGACTATAATCAGGAGGCCTTCACTTATCACCCTAACACTGATCAGGATGAGCCACAACAGTGGGCTGAGGCTGTTGATCATACTGTGGACCCTGATGATCCACATGCTGCACCAGACGCCCAGTCCTACAACGTCAAAACATCTCCAACTGAGGACACGGCGGCGTTTAACGCTCTGATAGATTTGGCAGCACTCAACCATGATGTCGAGATGCATGCTGAACCAGTGGACAAAGATTTCTTATTCGTCACTTTCTCCACCTCTGAACGTTCCACTAAAACTTTGCCTATGCTTAAGGGGGTCCTCAAGCATGCTACGGACATTTTCAAAGAACCCACTAAAGCTAGGGTTATCAACCCACGATTGAGAAAAAGTATAGGCCTGCTCCAGTGGACCCTACCTACATCAAAGGACAGCTCCCCTTGGACTCCCTGGTAGTGGCCAACACCCGCAAGAGGGCTAACTCACAAACCAGTGGTGACGCTCCACCTCCGGACAAGGAATAAAAGATTCTGGAGGCGTCAGGGAAGCGAGTGGCGGCGCAGGCCGCTAATATTTGGAGAATTTCCAATACCCAGGCCCTGTTGGCTAGATACGACAGGGCACACTACGACACATTAGAACAGTTGTTGCAACACCTGCCTGATATGTACAAGGAAGGAGCAGAGATGATTATACAAGAGGGGAAACTGATTTCTAATGCGTCCATCAAGTGCGCACTAGATGCAGCAGACACAGCTGCTAGGGCCATAAACACTAGTGTGATGCTAAGACGTCACGCATGGCTCCGCATCTCTGGTTTCAAGCCTGAAATTCAAACAACTCTGCTCAACCAGCCGGTTAACCCGGACTTCCTTTTTGGTCCCGAGGTAGACACTACACTCGAAAAAATAAAAAAGGACACAGACAGCCAAATCCATGGGGGCTCTACAATCTCAGCAGTTTCGTGGCAGTTCCATTTGTCGCTCCGGTAATAGGGGAGCCTCAAGAGGACAGGCTTTACAGCAGGCCCAGTATACCAAAGGGGGCACGCAATCCACCTACACAAAGAATACCAGGGGTGGATACCGTGGGAACAGCACCAAAGGCAGGGGACGTGGCAATAACAACGCCAGATCCTCCGCTCCCAACAAACAGTGACGCCTTGTCACTCCCCCCCGACCATTTAACACCTGTCGGGGGAAGACTCCAGCAGTTCCTGCCAGTCTGGGAAGGCATTACCACAGACAGGTGGGTGAGACAACTTATCCGATACGGCTATTGTCTGGAATTAACCTCCACCCCACCCAACATACCCCCAAGGCACCGTCCTATGTCCGCAGAGCACATGCACTTATTGCAGCAAGAAGTACTCTCCATGCTGCAAAAAGGGGCAATAGAGCTTGTGCCGGCAGAAGAACGAGGTACAGGGGTGTATTCTCTGTACTTCTTAATCCCAAAAAAGGACGGGTCCATGCGGCCCATTCTAGACCTCAGACCCTCAACCAATACATCCTTTCAGAACACTTTCACATGTTAACCTTACAGCAAGTGCTGCCTCTGCTCAGTCAAGGCGACTTCCTAGCGACCCTGGACCTCAAGGATGCATATTTCCACATTCCCATTCACCCAAGTCACAAAAAATACCTCAGGTTCACCATCAACAATCACCATTACCAATTCAAGGTTCTGCCTTTCGGGGTCACCACTGCCCCCAGAGTGTTCACCAAGTGCTTGGCAACCGTGGCTGCGCACCTTCGCAGACAACATGTCCACGTCTATCCCTACCTGGACGACTGGCTCGTTCAGGCAAAGTCGGCCCAGCAGTGTGCCAGCCACATGTCGCGCACAATTCACCTCCTCCACAGTCTGGGGTTCTCACTCAACTACACAAAGTCACACCTGCAGCCAGCCCATGTGCAACAGTACCTAGGGGCAACACTGAACACTCTGACGGCGACAGCGCAGCCAAACTCTGCCAGAGTCAACAGCATGCAGATGCTCATTCGGAGGTTCAAACCTCAACAATCACTCCCAGCGCAGGTGTTCATGCAACTGATCGGCATGATGGCATCCTGTATATTCATAGTCCCGCACGCAAGACTGCACATGCGTCCCCTTCAAGAGTGCTTAGCGCGTCAGTGGAACCAGGCTCATGGGCATCTAAAAGACCTAGTGTTGGTGACCGGTCGTGCTTACAACTCTCTGCATTGGTGGAACCCACTAAACCTTTGCAGGGGACGACCGTTCCAAGAGCCTGTCCCACAGATAGTGTTGACGACGGACGCATCTCTCCAGGGTTGGGGAGCGCATGTCCTCCATTACACGGTGCAGGGACTATGGACCACACAACAGCAGAAGATGCATATCAACCTGCTAGAGCTGATGGCAATCTTCATGGCATTGAAAGCGTTCAAGTTGCACCTCTGCAACAAGGTCGTGTTGATCCGGACGGACAACATGACTGCCATGTATTACATCCAGAAACAGGGAGGAACACACTCTCCGCAGCTATCTCACCTAGCCCAGAGCATGTGGAAGTGGGCCATCCAGAGGAACATGTTCCTCATGGCGGAGCACCTCCTGGTAGTAGACAACCAGATGGCGGACCTGCTCAGCAGGCACAGTCATCAAATGCACGAGTGGGAGATCAACCCCTCGGTGCTCCAGCCGTACTTCCAGCAGTGGGGTCATCCAGAGATCGACCTCTTCGCCACAAAAGAGAACGCAAAATGCCAAAGCTTCGCCGCCAGGTTCCCACACCCGCAGTCTCAGGGCAATGCGATATGGATGAACTGGTCAGGCAGATTTGCGTACGCTTTCCCCCCAGCCCCACTCATACCGCTGGTGGCACGCAAACTGCGGCAGCATTCCATGACGCTCATCCTAGTTGCTCCAACGTGGGCACAACAGGCTTGGTACACCACGTTCCTGGAACTTTCAGTGGTGCCTCACCAGCGGCTGCGGCTCACTCCCAGCCTCCTCACTCAGAGCCATGGCGACATTCAGCACCCAGGCCCTCAACAGTTGAGCCTAGCGATCTGGCTCCTGAGGTCATAGAGTTTGGCTACCTCAACTTGCCCCCAGAGTGTATGAACATCATCAAAGAGGCAAGGCGGCCCACAACCAGGGCCTGCTATGCAGCCAAATGGAAACAGTTTGTCATTTACTGCTCCAACAATGACATTAATCCGTTAGATGCATCCACGCAAAACATCATATGTTACCTACTGCATCTGTACCAATGCAACCTAGCATATAGTTCCACCAGGATACATTTGGCTGCTATAGCTGCTTACCTTCAGAACAGACAGGACCTCTCTCTTTTCAGAGTGCCTGCCATCAAAGCCTTTTTGGAGGGCCTTAAAAGAGTGATTCCTCCCAGACACCCTCCTTCGCCTGTCTGGAATCTAAATATCGTTCTCACCAGGCTCATGGGGCCCCCCTTTGAGCCTCTCCATTCTTGTGAGATACAGTTTCTTACTTGGAAAGTGGCCTTTCTAATAGCCATTACATCGCTGCGAAGGGTCAGCGAGCTTCAAGCCCTCACAATTCAGGAGCCCTACCTACAAATTCATGCCAATAGTGTAGTGTTGCGCACCAACCCTAAGTTCATGCCAAAGGTAATCTCGCAGTTCCACATTAATCAAAACATAGAACTGCCAGTTTTCTTTCCAAACCCTGACTCAATGGCAGACAGAGCACTGCACACCTTAGATGTCAAAAGGGCTCTCCTGTATTACATCGACAGGACAAAAGACTTTCGCAAAACTAAACAACTGTTTGTTGCCTTCTCCCCACAACATAAAGGCAACCCTATTTCCAAATCAGGTATAGCCAGTGGGCTAGTTAAATGCATTCAAATCTGTTATCATAAGGCTAAACGCACTTTAACAGTTCCCCCAAGAGCGCATTCCACACGCAAGCTAGGGGCATCCATGGCTTTCCTGGGTAACATTCCTTTAGAGGACATATGTAGAGCAGCCACATGGTCCACCATACATACATTTACAAAACACTACTGCGTAGATGTACACTCCAAACAGCAAGCTGCTGTAGGACAGGCTGTTCTCAGAACTCTCTTTCAGACTGCTGCAGCTGGCACGGGCAACCGCCGATAAGGAGGTAACTGCTATTTATTCTATGCACAGATATGAATTCAGCAGCCCACATGCCTCGAACGGAATATGCTACTTACCAGTATGCATCTGTTCTTGGCATGTAGGGCTGCTGACATTCATATGCTGCCGGAGGCTATGTGCGGTAACCCCTTCTCATGTGATGTCTCCTTTGGGCAACCTATGTTTCTAGATATATAAATACTAGCAGCCCGTCCCGACGTTGTCCATGTATGAATTGCTGCCGGCCAGTAGTATATTGTTTGGTAGGAACTCGTTTTGATAGCATTTCTTATCTGTGACAGGCCTGTGAAACGCTCCGATTCACAGAGCACTGCTGATGCACTTAAGAGTGCGCGTTCAGTAGTGTGTGAACTCGAGTTTACCTACTTTATTTTTCCTTGCAATATTATATAGCGCGAACTCGACAACATGGCATGAGCACAATTTACATTACAGAAGAACACAATCATTTGTGGTAGGCACGGGGAGACAAAGCGATTTGCCTGGAATCACAGGATGTTGAGCTGATGCCGAGATTCAAACGCAGCTCCCCAGCTCTAAAGTTCGCAATTCTAGAACTTGTGGCGGGAGGTGTGTCTAAAAGTGTATGTCGTGCTGGCCATCAATGAGAGAGACCTGTGCATTTTTCAAATGGGTGGTGAAAAAATCTGAGTATGTTGCTGGAGATGTGGGCCGCCGTGCCACCAATGTACTTAATGGGTAAACACCCATTATTCCGCAACTTTCTTTCCGCATACCATCACTCCGCATACTTTTATTACGAAAGTACCATGACTCCGCAATGCCATTATAATGCATGGCATTACATTTTATATGCTTTTACCACGCATACATTTACAACGAAATTCGTTGTAAATGCATGAATGGTAGAAGCATGTTTTTTTTTAAATGTTTGGATAAGGTAAGTATGGGTATAGGGGTAAATGTTTTGGGGTACTGAGGTTTATGTTTAGGGGTGTTTGGGTATTTTAAGGGTTTAGATATAGTTTTGGGTTATGGGGTACAGGGGTAGTTTTAGGGTTTAGGGATAGGTATGGGTTTTGGGGTACAGGGGTATTTTTAGGGTTCAGGGCTAGGTTAGGGTTTGGGGGTATAGGGGTATTTTTAGGGTTCAGGGGTAGGTTTGGGTTTTGGGGTACAGGGGTATTTTAAGGGTTCAGGGCTATGTTTGGGTTTTGGGGTACAGGGGTATTTTTAGGGTTCAGGGGTAGGTTTGGGTTTTGGGGTACAGGGGTATTTTTAGGGTTCAGGGGTAGGTTTGGGTTTTGGGGTACAGGGGTATTTTAAGAGTTCAGGGCTAGGTTTGGGTTTTGGGGTACAGGGGTATTTTAGGGTTCAGGGGTAGATTTGGGTTTTGGGGTACAGTGGTATTTTTAGGGTTCAGGGCTAGGTTTGGGTTTTGGGGTACAGGGGTATTTTTAGGGTTATGGGGTAGATTTGGGTTTTGAGGTACAGGGGTATTTATAGGGTTCAGGGCTAGGTTTTGTTTTTGGGGGACAGGGGTATTTTTAGGGTTTAGGGATAGGTTTGGGTTTTGGGGTACAGGGTATATTTATAGGGTTAAGATGGGTTAGTGTTTAAGGGTGTTGGGGTATTTTAAGGAGTAATGGTGGGTTATGATTATGGGGTGCAGGGGTATTTAAAGGGAGCAGGGTGGGATTAGCACATGATATGAGACATGGCATGAAGGGCGGAATGTACCACACGCCCCCAGCGTTTGTCACGCCCTCAGCACACGCCCACAGCACAACGCAGACACGCCCACAAGGGACTACTTTGCTGGCACGGTTCTTTTACCTTTTAAATGTATATGGTGGGCGTCTGCATAGCCTATGTCCTTCTGCTGCAACTGCCCTTTCCAACGCTGTATTGGGTGTTGTGATTGGTGTTGTGGTTCCTGAGATTACCCGCCTCAAAGGTTTGGGCTCTCTCTTTATTATATTAGTATGGATATATATATATATATATATATGTATACCTACATATACCTATTTATATACACAAATGTAATGTCACTTTTTTAGGGCCTTCTAAAGTTTCTCATTTGACTAGTAGTGCTTGGCAGTTGTTAACAGTTTTTTTCCTGCACTTTTTAAAAACTTCGCAAATCAACAGTGGATCTAAAACTTGCAATGACAGCTCGCCTACTAATACGTATTCCACGCTCGTTAAATGGAACTTTCAGCAAATGTCATTTGAGTATTTTGTATTCATTGATCCCCGACCTGGCATGCGATCTACTGGCTAACTTCTTTTTATCGTTGAGAAGTGATAGTGGTGCATAGCTTGGACTGTCTAAAGTTCTTTGTAGGGTACGGAATTCTTTGGATCAAATAAAAAGCTTTTCTCTTCAAATCCTTCCTATGCTATTTGATAATAGTCTGCATATAATAAGTTCAATATGACAATAGATCCTATTTTTAGTGCATGACAATTCACTACATCCAGTTAGATCAAGAAGTCAGCTAAAACAAATTGAATAAATATGGAGCAAGAATACAGCCCAGCTTTAGGCCCTGATTTTTCACTATTTTCCTTGATAGTATGGATCCATCGGCAATTCTCACACTTGCCCAAGTGGTCATGTATAACAGCTGATGGCCTTTAAGAGTGGATCTGTGATACCCCCGCGTGATCGCTTTTGCCACAAAAGGTTCCGATGTACACAATCAAAAGCAGATTTCATAAGCTATGTAACACAATTAAAGCACCTATTTCTTGTATTTAAGTTTATCCATTAGCAGTAAGTTGGTTTCCGACCCGTGCTTGTTCCTTGAGAGAATTCGATTTAGTTTGGGGGTACGATCTTATTATTCATTGGCCATTCTAGAAGCTCACTAAGTAGCAAACTGGCAAAATATTTAACCTCAACATTGTGGAGGGTAATAAGGCGGTAGTTTTCCCGCTTTTACTTATTATTGTGCTATCCAGCCCCTGGCTTTTCATGGAGACTTGAAGGCGTTAGCGCATTACATACAACACTTTTGGAACAGGTTGTTTTGATATACATTTAATATGCAGGCTTAAAAATCGATGGGTTTGGGGGGATCTAGGATTTTTGGCTGGGTTCCGTCTAGGCCGCATTCCCCTACGCAGGGTTTGATGCGGGTATACAGGTGCTCTGCAAAGTTGGGGGGTGAGCTGAGTCCACGTTGCAGAGAGGCAGGGAGGGGTGTGGGTTTGGGGAGGTCCCTGAGGGATTGTTATGGCATAGTTCAATGTTTAATGTGGTTTAAAGCAATATTTGTTGACAGTGCATGGAAAATACATGACTTAACAGTAAAACGACCAACAACACAACAGGATGGACAACTGGCTGCTCACCGCTGCTTACACACGGAAATGGGAAAGGTGTACACTATTTTGGTAAACCTATGATGTTAACTACACCAACCAAATGACAAAAGCCATGGGGGAGTTTCCATGACTGGGCCGCATTAAGATACTTTCCTGGAATGTTAATGGGTTGGGGTGTCGTGGTGGGCCTCAGCTAGGCCTACCAGTGCTAGGGGTTCGCCCTTCTCTGCCCAAGTCCTCAGACCAATAGGAAAGAAGGTGGCATGGAAACTGCAATCTAAAACAGAGCGCTTTATTAACCTCAAGAGGTGGAACTATATTCACTCAACACCCATCGGTAGTGTATGAAGTAGCACACTGAACAGAAGGAACATGCTCCTTTTATACCCACACAGGGGCTCAAAAGAAGGCGGTACACGTACAAGAAGAAGGTTTTAGGTACATATAGGGTCATACAGAAATGCACAGTCAACAAGTGGGAGGAGCTAGCAATTGCTAATTCTAGTAAACACGTCTCGACAGTTACACACTAAGGACAGGTGCATGGGCAGTCACAGTCTCCTCTGCGCATGTTCAGAGTAGCAGAGCCAAAATAAAATCTATCTCTCAGCAGAGTACAGGAGCAAACGACAGTAAGGTAGGACAGAGCACATGACAGACAAGATGGCTGCTGAATACAAGATGGCTTCAGCTAAATGCTAACCCTGATCGCTGCCAAATTACAACAGACGACCCTTTTAGCATTAGCTGAAGACATTCGTTCATTTAGGGTAATCTAGGTTCATATCCTGTATATTGATGTTCATCATTTCAATTACCTCTTTTTTCAATAAATGTTGTGCTTTCATTTCTGCAACATTTCGCTTAGCAGGTGTGCAGGCAGAAATACAGACGGAGCAGAGCATTGGACCACATTGTATACATACACAGCATGTAAATAGTATTAATAGTATTACACAAAGGATGGTCAACAACTTCCAGCCTCAAGTGGTGAAGAGTATCCAAATCCAGCTGGTAAAAGTCCAGGTGCCAGTCTGATCTTATGCAGTTTGGAAATAGCATCAAACACTGAAGGTGAGTGATCCGGAATGGAGACACAACAGCTGCTGCAGATGATGCGACATGCACCACCTAGATCAGCTAATATCACATCAAGAACCATACGATTTTGAAGTGCTACAATCCCTGCAACTTGCAACTCTTCAGTAATGTTCCCAAGTGCCACAGCCGTCTGATTGGTCACAGCTTCTACAACACGAGTCAATCGTCTTATCTTTCTACTGTTCAATTCAGCACCCACAAAGAAAAACAAGCCCAAATTGAAATCAACGTATTGTTGCAAGGTGGTATCAGTCTGGTCTACCTCATCAGTACTTATTGTCCTTTTATATCTGCTCTTAAAGATATCATTATACAGTTTGAAGTCTCGGTGATACGATGTAGGTGCCAGAAACACAGGGGGCAACAAAAAGGATACATAACATATTCCTGACCATCCAACAGGTAGTTGGTAATATCCCTTATTACCACAAACAAAGTAGGTATTGTGTGACGCTATAAAACTAAGATTGTTGGCACCTTCAATAGTCAAAACCACAATACACTCACTTCTTCCCACTGGAATTCTCCCAATACTTTCTATACATAAATCTGCTTTAGCTCTAGTCACAGAAGTCACAAATAGTCCATTATTCTTAATAGTTCTCATACTTGGGAAAACATATGGCATAGAAATGTTCACAGGTCGGTAAGCTTGTGGATTACCATCTTCATCTGGATAACACACTTTATTGAGATAAATAATCTGTCCTAGTGCCGTCTCTCCAGAAGCAGATAAAAGCGCAAAGCAAGCTTGGCAAGAACCATTATGATAGAAAGGGAGAGGAATAAAACGTGTTCCTCCTTTCTTTTGGTGAGCAGGTATCATCCCACACACCCAACATTTGGTAGTATTTGTGGCATTGTGAATATGTTGCAATATATGAATAAACGTTTTGCTTAGGTAGGATTGTTGATGCTTTTGCTCATGGTAGGGAAGCGTAAAGTAATGATGCTCAACTGGTACTGGAGTAGTGGCAATCAAAAGCTGTCGAGCAGGAGCCACTTTCTCAACAAACGAGGTTATTACTGCTATAGCCACCATAGCAACAACAAACCCTACAGCACAAATGATCTTAGCAGCAGTTGATCTCCTTGTAGACATGATCTCTTCCTCGTTGAAACAATCTTTGGAGCTCTTTGCCCTGGGCAGCCGTTGATTTCTTCACCGAGGGTCTAGACGGGTGTCAATATGCAGGACTGATCCCACATCAGCACTCCGTTTCACCAACCCAGAATGGTTGCTCAACCAGTCGTTTTCAATACTGCAGATTCTTTCCTCAGTCTTAGCTGGTACTTGGATACTCCAGAGATCGTGTGGTCCGGAAGACTCCCTCAGATTTGTCAGACGAGATAGCGTGGCCCTTCTCCGTTTCCAGAATCTTTTGATGGTCAGTCAGCACAGCAGGTTCCACCAAGGTAGGCGACACTCTCTTACAATGAGTGCTATGGACCCAGTTCTTCCGGTTCGTCACGGGAACCACTGTCCTTGTCGCTAGGAGCACTTGCTCCGGTCCTCGCCACCTCAGCTCCAAACTGCTCGACCTCTCGAAAGCTTTGACCATCACGTGGTCGTCAGGTCAGAGTTCGTGGGCCTCACCCGCAGATCAGTCAGGAAGAGCTTCTAGAACCTGTTGATGAATAGAGATCAAACTATCAGTTAACTGTGCTAAGTAGTCGCTCATCAGAACACATGGTACATCATGTATGGGGCATGGCTTAGGAACTCCCCAAATGTTTATCGGTCTCCCAAATACCACCTCATATGGTGTAAGCCCAGATCGTGAATGTGGCACCGATCTTATGGACAACAATGCCAAAGGTAACGCATCAGGCCATTTCAAAGGCGTGGAGGCCAGTATTTTCGCCAATTTCAACTTCAAAGTAGCATTATACCTCTCCACTAATCCTGCTGATTGTGGGTGGAAGACTGCATGGAACTTCTGTTTGATCCCTAATCCTTCAGAACATGCTTAACAACTTGCACAATAAAATGAGGTCCGTTGTCACTCCATAAAAGTTTACAAACACCAAATCTAGGGAAGAACTCCTTTAAAAGCACCTTAGCTGTAGTTAGAGCTGTATTATCCTTTGTAGGGTATGCCTCTATCCATTTACTGAAGGCACATACCACCACTAGGAAATACTTTAAGTTGTTGCAACGTTCAAGCTGGATATAGTCCATTTGCAAAACTTCAAAAGGTGCAGTTGGTGTAGCAAACCCTCCTGTAGGAGTCTGTGTCCCTTTTCCAGGATTGTACTGCCAACAGATCAAACAGGACTGTACTATTCTTTTAGCTGTACCGGCAATCTCTGGATACTCTCAAACTTGCATAAGCAATTTCGTTATCGCTAGAGCTCCAACATGTTCCGGCCAATGTGCCATTTAAACCATAGGCTGTAAATAAGCAGGCAATTTCCACTTATTCATCTCTTTGTTACGCCAACAGCCCTCATCATCCAACATTCCCTCTTTGGACCACTGCTCAAGTTCTTCCACAGCAGCAGATCTCTGTATGTCTAACACCTCTTGTCTAGCATCATGCCAATGCTCAGCTTGTGACTTCATTACGTACATAGATGTAGTGCTTCATTGCATTGTAGTCTCACGAGCTACGCGATCTGTAAAAGCATTGCCTTGTCCTGTCTTATCAGTCACTTTCTTATGTGCGCTACACTTCAAAATAGCTATTTTCTTTGGGTATGTCAGTGCAGTCAGAAGGTTAAGCACTAGTTCTCCGTGCATTATCTGCATCCCGCGGGACGCAAGAAAGCCTCTTTGCTTCCATAGTAGGCCAAAATCATGAGCCACTCCAAAAGCATAGCGGCTATCTGTATAGATGTTCACACACAAGTTAGTGCTAAGTTCTCACGCTCGTGTCAACGCTATTAGCTCAGCTGCTTGAGCTGACTTCTGTGGTATACGAGCTGTCTCCACTACAGTCTGAAGTGTCGTAATTGCATATGCAGCTGATGTCGTGCCATCTGGTAACTTCAAACAAGACCCATAAACCCACAATTCCCTATCTACATCTGAAAGGGGCGTACTTGCAAGTCGACGCAATGCTTTGTCTGTTCCTCAGTAAGGAATATACTTTCATGAGACTCCTGTGACTGAGTCTGAGTCGCTGGATATGGCAATGAAGTAGCTGGGTTCAAAATCGCACACCTCTTCAGGGTAATGTGAGGGGTTAACAGTGTCAATTCGTATCCTGTCAAACGAGCACTAGTTAGGTATTGCGTTTTGGTCTGATTCAAAAGGGCATCAACTGCATGGGGTACTAGCACCAACAGTTTATGTGACAAAACTATCCCTTCACTTTGACGTATGGACACAGCTGCTGCTGCAACTGAACGGAAACACCCAGACAATGCACGAGCAACAGGATCATGGACCGCTGAAAAATACGCACAGGGACAGAGTTTGTCACTGTGTGGCTGCACTAAAACTGACAATGCACATCCATCTTTCTCGTGTACATATAGTGTAAAACCCTTTGTGTAATCTGGAGTGCCTAACACTGGTGCAGAGCAAAGAGCTTGTCGTAACTGACAAAAAAGCATTCTTGCATTCAGTCGTCCATGGAAGGGGCATTGGAGTGTCTTTGGTCAGAAGCGCTAACAAGGGTTTAACAATGTGTGAAAAACCTAATATCCATTGCCTACAAAACGAAGTCAGACCAATGAATGCACAGACATCTTTTGAGAAGAAAGTACTGGTGTGTTTCTAAAATTGCTTGAATTCGATCTGGTGTAAGTGCACGTCCCTCATTAGACAGAAGATGTTCTAAGTAGGTTACCTTCGGTCTACAATATTGCAATTTCTTCCGTGACACTTTATGGTGGTGTGAAGCAAGGAAGGAAAGTACATTTCTCACACTGTTCAGGCGTATCGGCTGCCAACAAGATATCATCGACATATTGTATGAGAGCCACTCCTTCAGGCAAAGTGAAAGAATCAAGTTGTTTTTTCAATGCTTGACTGTAAATGCTAGGACTCTCAGTGTACCCTTGAGGAATTCTACAAAATCTATACAATCGATTATTTAAAGTAAAACTGAACAAATATTGACTATCAAGATGAATAGGAATCGAAAAGAAAGCATTCTTCAGGTTTATTACAGTGAATGTAGTGGCTGTTGGAGGAGCCAAGGTAAGCAATGTTGTTATGTCAGAAAACACTGGGTATTGTGGAACTACAATCTTGTTAACTTCTCGCGAATCAATGATAAATCTGTAAATCTTAGTGTCAGTGTCTTTTTTCAAAATGGGAAGAATAGGACTGTTACAAATATTATAGGGAACTTCTTCCACAAACTCCACTTCAATTAAATCATGGACCATGCTTCTTCACCTTCTTAAGAATTTCTGTATTGAGGCAAACGTGGCAATGAAGCACCCTCCTTGACACTAATATGTACTGGCGGAATAACCATTTGCCCTACATTGGTGTTTGAAGTTGCCCATAAAGTACTAGGGAGTGAAGCTAATGCAATGTCCTCTTTAACAAGACAGGATCTCTCAATCACGGGGCAGTTGTCATTCAAAATAACACTTACTCCTTCCGGAGAACATAGTATCGTAGCCCTGAAATATTTGAGCATATCAAGACCCACAATATTGTCTGGTGTGTTCGGAGAAAGCAAAAATGGACATGGAGCAGTAAATTTATGAACATGGAATGCAAGTGGTTGTGACAGTGGGCTAAGGGAAGGTGTTCCATCGAAACCTATCGATGTTATGGTTAAGCCAGACAGGGGAGCCCTTGGAACCAATTGTTTAGACAAGGCCCTACGAGTAGCTCCTGTATCAGCCAGAAACTGATCAGTAGAACCCAAAACATGTGCTGTAACATAGGGACCCTTCTGATCTACTGGAACTTCAACTGATTCCTTACCCCATCCTAGGCAGTCCTATGCATAAGCAGAGTCTTTCAAATCAGTCGGCAAATAATCGGGCATTTGATATTGGTTCCGTCTATCAAAAGTGTTAAACCCATCCTGTCCACGTGTATTAGCATCAAACATAGCATCATAATCTGTGCTTCCTCTAGGCCCTGAATATCCTGAACGATTTCTCATTTGTCCCCGTCCATGTGGATACTGCTGAGCACGTAATACCAGACAATCAGAAACCCAATATCCAAATTTCCTGCAATACGCACACTGGTCAACAGACAAATTCGAACGAGTGTAAGAAGGAAAAGACGGACCATCAGATCCACGTCCACCTCTATCATTACCTCGAGAAGGCGGACCATAAGCCTGAGCCAACATAACCTTCGTTTTTAACTCTTTAGTCTTCTTATCCTCATTGCCCTTCGCTTCTAATTCCTGTCGCTAGTAATACTGAGCCATAGTTAAAAGAGAAACCGGAGAAGAGAGTCCATGAACTCTCACTGGCCTTTAGGCGACTAGCTATTCCTGGCAACAGGTTTGCGACATATTTATCGACAAACAGATGCCTGCCCGTGTCATTTGTCAGTGACTGGCCACTGAAATCGTGGAATGCCTCCTCAAAGCATGTAAAGAAGTCAGAAAGCGATTCATCAAATTTTTGCTTGCAAGACGCTAACACAGTCCAGTCTATCTTTTTAGGGGGAATGATCGTCTTTAACTTAACTAATATAGCTGCAGGATGATCTAAAATTAGTCGACATGGCTTCTGTGCAGGTTCCCTTTCTATGTCCATTAATTCTATATCCTTCCACAGTGCCCCAAAAGTCGCACGATCATCAACTTTACGAACAGTCCTCCACATAACAGGGGGTAATATCAATCCGAAAAACATGTCAATGTCGGGCAGAGTCATAGTACAAGAGCTAACTGCACCCTCAACTTCCTCATAAAAGGCGGCTGGATTTTTCCGTGGATCAGGCAATGCAGCTTTAAGAGCCATGACATCGCTGTATTCCAAGGAGTATAAACCCAATTATAAATAAAATAACCCTTTGCATCAGCGGAATCCTTATCATCATTTGCTCCCTCGCCTCTAGGAAGAATATACAAAGGTGCGGCTTCCCGCATAGGTTTCGTATGGACTATCATAGTCTTATCTGTTTCAGAAGCAGAAGCCTGTGTCACGCTGGTCTGAGATGTTTGTTCAGCTGCCTCTGCTGCCTTTTTCTCTTCTCGGAAACGGACTGCTTCAGCACGCAGTTTAACCAAACGTCTGATTGAGTCAGCCACCTTATAAAAGACAAAAAGACCATCACGTATTTGCTTACAGTCATTTGCTACATCAATGGGCTCTAATTCCTCAGAATGCTTCCAAAACCGCTCAAGGACCTCTGCGGCAAATACCTCAGTAAAATATATTTGCTCCTTTTCCTGCCAATCCTTCATCTCATCTAAAAGTTCAGAAGCTGGGGCAGTACTACGGACAGCTTTGCGAGCAGCGGATCTAAGCGCAGACGAACGCTCAGTGGAAAACATCGAATGAGTTTCCTGTAATTTCTCTTGATCTGAAGCAGAGTCCTCATCTGCCTCATCACTCAGAGGAGCAGAAGGAGGAATATACGGAGGTGGAGAATAATCTTATAACAAGAAATCATCTTGCGGTCTATGAAGGATAGGATAGAGGGGTTGCCGAACAGCGTATTGGCCAGTTACCTGCAAATGGCGCTCCCTATCCTCTCTCTCTTTTATTTCTTCTATTTCTTTATTTTTCAATTCTAATGCTTTCGCATGAATGTTTTTCCGTTGTACTTTTTCAATCAAGGCTTGCTCTCGCTTCATTCGTTCACGTACTTCTTTCTCCCACATTCGTTCACAGTCAAACATATCTTGCCTAGACTTTCGCTTAAACATACATTGCTCCACATACTGAATCTTTCGTAAATCAAATGACCCATAGCATAGGCCAATGCAACTCAGGATCCTTACGAGCATATTTATTCCATAACGTGCTGTACATTATAGAAGAAATACCATACTTAATATACATATCCCTATTAGGCGTCCCTTCCGGGGGAGCCGGTTGTGCTTCATCAAGTCTCAAATTGGTACCACTACAAAAGCAACACATCCTTCGAAGTGTGCTAGAAACAGGCATGCCAAAAATAGTGCAGAATATGCAGTATTATACCCAAAGTATCGCTTAAAGTACTCTTGTACGGTGCCCCGTTCAAATCTTAGTCAAAACTGAGAAAATTCTCCTCATTACCTGCCTATATAAATTGAAATTCATATATCAATCACTTACAAATCCAAAATTGGCCAGTACAAATTCCAAAGCCACAGCAAGCGTCGCAAAACGACCTTACCAATCCCAGGCATCAAACCAACAGCAAGTGTTGCATCAAAACAACACTTACCAATCCCTTGGTGTCCAGATTCCAACTGCCAAGTTCTTAAATCGACCAAATGGTCACTGCGCGGCGAATCAACAGAAGAGATCTCAGTCGAGGACCGGCACCACCTGGATGGTCAGATCAGAAAGAGAGGAAAAACGCTGTGATTTGCCAAGATGCGGGTCTCCTGAGGCAATGATCATCCGTAGCGAGATTCCAATCCTTCATTTCGACCACTCCTTCGGGCATCCGAATCGCCAATGAGCCCCACTGGTTGTGAGCCAATATGTCGTAGTGGGACTCAGCTAGGCCGACCAGTGCTAGGGGTTCGCCCTTCTCTGCACAAGTCCTCAGACCAATAGGAAAGAAGTTGGCACGGAACTGCAATATAAAACAGAGAGCTTTATTAACCTCAAGATGTGGAACTACATTCACACAACACCCTACGGTAGTGTATGAAGTAGCACACTGAACAGAAGGAACGTTCCCCTTTTATACCCACACAGGGTCTCAAAAGAAGGCGGTACAAGTACAAGAAGAAGGTTTTAGGTACATATAGGGTCATACAGAAATGCATAGTCAACAAGTGGGAGGAGCTAGCATTTGCTAATTCTAATAAACACATCCTGACAGTTACACACTAGGGACGGGTGCATGTACAGTCACAGTCTCCTCTGCGCATGTTCAGAGTAGCAGAGCCTAAATATAGTCTATCTCTAAGCAGAGTACAGGAGCAAACGACAGCAAGGTAGGACAGAGCACATGGTGAGCACATGGCAGACAAGATGGCTGCCGAATACAAGGTGGCTTCAGCTAAATGCTAACCCCGATTACTGCCAAATTACAACAGGGGGACAGACTAAAGAGTGGAATTGTAGTGCAGTACGTAAAGAGACAGGCCGCTCACGTGGTGTTACTGCAGGAAATCCACATACAAGGTACCTCTTATTGTGCTTTGAACAGATGGGGTACAAATCAGTGATGCATGATACGAAGGGTAGATTCATGACCTTCTCAGGTACATGAGAAGGCAGATTACTCAACATTACGTCCCTTTACGTTCTGCCTCGATTACACTCCTCAGCCTTGGCTAACCTGGGAGCACATATACTTAAATTGCCCGAGGGGGAATCACTGATTTGGGAGGACTGTAACGCAGCCCTGAATGGGGACTTCGATAGGACACCACCAAAACAGGGAGAGTCGGCCGGGAGGGTGCTCGGAGAATTTTTAAAATAAATTGGTCTTATGGATATTTGGAGAGCATATAACCCTTCATCCCTCCAGTATACCTTCCACTCTGGAGTACATGGGAGTCAGTCCAGAAATGACTATAAATTTGGTAGAGCTGAACAGCTCTCTATGTTCAGAGAAGTGGCACACCTACCTAGAGGCATATCAGACCATTCCCCAGTCATAGTTACATATGGAGGTAACCCCCTCCGCCAAGAGACATGAGATGACACTTAATTCCTGTGATTTACAAGTCCCGACTATACGGGAAGGGCTCATTGAAGCAACAGAAAATGATTTCAAAGAGAATGAGGGGTCGGTGGACTCAGCCTCCACATTATGGGAGGCATATAAAACGGTGAACAGGGGCCAGGGAGTATCAGTGAAAGAAAGAAAAGCAAAAGCAGACACGTATGATAGTAGAAGAAATCTCCCATCTGGAGGACGAGTCAGTGAGCTTCGAAACCCCAGAAGTCAAACATACATTGCTCCTAAGCCAAAAAGAATATAGAGACATTACTAACGAGGCTGCTAAGGCTCATTACCGGGTCACGCAATGTCGGGTATATGAGATAGGGGACATAGTGAGCAAATTATTGGCGTAGTTGGACGGGCATGAGCAGGCCTCCAGATGGATGTTTGAGATTGTGACGGAGAGGGGGTACCGACTTAAAGATAGTAACAGTATAGTAGAGTCCTTCGCAAAGCACTTTCAATTGATATATGAGCCTTCAGGTACATCTACTTACGAATAAACATGGGAGTTACTGACCACCCTTGAACTCCCTGTTCTAGATGACCCAAAGATAGAAGAACTAGAGTCAGATCTTGCCAAAGAAGAAGTGATTAAGGCAATTGGAGCATTACAATTGGGAAAAGCAATGGGACAGATCGGTCTTCCTATTGAGCTATTTAAAATAAATACATCCCCAGTTGCTCCCTACCTGATAGATATCTATGAAGAAAGTGTGGCTAATGGGATTCTCCCTGACACACAAAGGTTGGCCAATGTGGTAGTGATCAAGAGGCGGGGAAAACCTCTGAAGCAATGCGGTTCACACAGGCCGATTTCAGAGGTGAAGATATTGGGAAAAATCTTGGCCAGGCGGCTGTCACCCTTACTCCACAAATTGATTCAGCCTGATCAGTCCGGGTTTATGCCTGGTAGGAATACAGCGCTTAACCTTCGACGTCTTAATGGAGTATTGGGCAGGGCTGGGACCATAAGAGATGAGGCAATAATAATGTCCCTTGACGCCAAAATGGCTCTCGATATGAGCGAATGGCTCTACTTGTTTGCGACGCTTAAACGTTACAGCTTTGGTCCGAAATTTCTGTCATGGGTGCCGCTCCTTTACTCGAAGCCCCTTGCAAGAGTGACGGTAAATGGGGTCGGTCGGCAACCTTCACCCTATAGAAGGGGATGAGACATGGGTGTCCACTTTCTCCGCTGATATTTGCTCTGGTTCTTGAAACATTGGCAATCTGGATAAGAGGAGATCCCCTTATCCGGGGACTAAATGGAGGAATTGCCCTCCTAGCGATTAAAATGTACTACTGGGCGTCCCAGTTGGTGGTTACGCATCACTTGGTACATTGGCTAGTGACCGAACCCGCCGATAGGATGGACAGACATAATATGGCAGCAGAGTCTTATCAAAGGGCACTGTATGGGGGAAGGAAAAACGGCCCAGTGCCTACTCCATCCGTGACTACAGTCACACTAAGGCATGCGGTGACGTCCGCTGTGTTGGAAAAACAAGATTACACAGGCTATCCCCCTTTTAGAGACGAATCGTCTGGGGATCTTGGCAAAATGTTCTGGATTTGATCAATGGGATCTCATTGGACTCTCAAGGTTCGGGGATGTGTGGGCAGGTGGTAAAGGGGTCCCTTTCAATGACCTCCAACGAGACTATGAGTTATGTGTGAGGGACACTTTTAGATACCTCCAGGTCAGAATTGGATTATATAAGGCAGTTCCCAAGGGTTACGGACCTCCCGGCTGCCTCGTCATTAGAGGATAAACTCCTTGATGATTAACTCATAGAAAAAGCAATCTCATTGACTTGCAGGAAGGTATTAAGTAATACACCAGATGCTTTGGGGAAAACCAGAGCCAAGTGGGAGGAGGATGTGGGGGACTTAGATGATGAGGAATGGAGGGAGGCATTGGCATCTCCCCATGAGGTGGCTATTCGGTCCAGGTTCAAATTAATTCAGCATAAGCTTCCTACATATAGTATTCTACACTAGGGTAGCGCTGGTCAAAATGGGTACTTTAAGCTCCCCACTATGCCCCAGAGGCTGTGGTCAGGTGGGGACAGATCTACACCAGTGGTGGGACTGCCCGATTGTCAGCCACGATCCGTGCAGTTAACAGCGGCGGGGCCATGTAAGGGGGATTCAGAGGGACGATGCTGGGGGAAAATTAAATAAATAATTAATTTTCCCTAGGCATAGTCCCTCGGAATCCCCCCTTACACTGCCCCACTGCTGTTACCTGCACGGACCAGGGCTGCCAATTGACCAGTCATATTGTGGAAAAGTTACATCTTAAATGTGGCAAGTCTAAGGGAAAACTATGGAAGTCACTCCTCGGTTGTGCCTCCTCAACATATGGGAGCCAACTGATTTGACGACAAAAGAGTGAACCTCGGTATGTCTAGGAAGTTTGGTGGCAAAATGCAATATAGCAAGAACTTGGAAGGGAGCCACGGAGCTCAAGCTCCGTAATTGGGAGGCCGACATGGATTGGTTCATGCAGACAGAGAGGGTGATATATGAAGGGAGGGGGTGCTCACAAAAATGGACGGAGATTTGGGGGGGGAGTGAAACAAAAGTAGAGGAATGTTGTGTACACCGTTTAATGATTCCCACCCTGCAGGAATTAGTGAATCTTGTAAATAGGCAGTTACAAACGCTAAGATGACAGTATTTCATGCGTGAAACATGTTGGTCTACTGAAACTAAATGAATGTAAATGTAAACATGCACTGTATCACTTTATTGTCAACTGTTATTATTCGGATTTATTATTTAATAAAAAGATTTTTTTTTTTTTAATTATCTGATGACCATGAATGTCACTTGGTGCAAAGGTGGGAGAGTTACTAATGTGTAATCTAGAATGGAATGTGAGGACATAGTATAACAGGTCCATTGCAGAGGGGAGTCGTGTTGATATCTCTGATTAAGAACTTGTAAGCCCAGGTTTTTTTTTGTGTGATTGACTTTGCATCACTTGATCTTTTATTTGTATCTTTCATTGCCTGTATTGGTACTGACCACATATATGCTGATTTATTTGCTCATCTTGCGGAAATAGCTTTAATACGTTTATATTGAAGTTCCCTGTTATTATGATATTTGGAAGCCCACCATCTCAGGAGCATTCAAGAATTATTTTTAGGAGCACAGTTACCATTGATGTCCATGTTCTTAAACTCGGTTGAACATAGAGATTGATCAGAAAAAGAGGTTTTCGCGTTTTTATGACACTTTGAAAGCTTAATCATTAAGATGCTTTCATCTTCTGCATCAGTCAGTTCTATTTCTGTCTGTAGTCCAATTACTACAAATGTGGCAAACCCTCCCTTTGGGCGTTCAGCTTTGTTCGATTTCCTTGCTGGGGAGAAACAATATGTGTCTGTTAATTGTAAAATGTTGGAAAACCCCTGTCTCTTGTAAGCATATTATATGTTTATTTTTCAAGAGTTCCGTAAGATTTTTATCATGAGATTTGGACTGTGCACCATTGATATTCGATGAGCAAATTGTTTATAGTCCTATTTCATTTGCAGTGAAAGATTCTTCTTTTTTGTGGGTATTTTGATAGCATGAGCGATTCTTCCAGTGCAAGGCATTGGTTAGCCAAATTATATTTAGCTTAATCTTTTCCTTTTTAGCTTCATCTTTTCCTTTTTATCAAGCTCTATATTGTATATTTGATGCGAGGATGTTAAGTTAGATGTACTCCTTACCTGGTTTACCAAATTTGACTATGATTGTCTTGGATTTCCATGAATTTTGATTATTGATACTGGATTTACTGAGGAAAACGTTGCTGGATAGGCAGAGGGACCATTTCAACTTGGACCCCTAAGGACAAGGCGTTTTTTTTCCTGAAGTACCCTTTCAGCCATAAGGCTACATGCCACGTGACAAGGGTTGATTCTTGAGTCTTATTATACGATGTGCCTTTAAATTCAATAGATCCTATGTCCGCTGAAGAGATTTCCGCTAGTAAGGGCACTGCCTGAAGAAGTTTATGAATTTTTCCTCTATTTAAAATATCATGTCTCCGTCTTGATTGGTATTTAGGAGTAAAAATCGTTATTAATGGAAAATTACCTTCAAATAGTGGACTGGTTCTCTTATGGTCTTCCCTATCTCCCATTTTTGGCAGGGTAGTTGTCTACATGCTTTTTATGTTTTGAGTTTGTCCAATTTCCACCTGACCCAGACTTGCAGTGCCATATGCTTCATTTTGGGTTTGTTTATCTACCTCCCCTGTGCCTGTGACCTTGTGTGTTATTGCATTCTGTTGAGGTTGTGTCTCCTTATGGTCTTTTTCTTTGCCAAGTTGTTTATTTTAAATGCAGGCCTCTTTGTTTGGAGATTATATTACTTGATCTCTCTCCCAGTCATCCTCTTTTACATTTTTATCCATCTCTTTTTGTTTCTCTTGAATTTTGACAAAAATTAGGAAAGGCTTGATATTTTTTACCAATGCATTGTTAGTGTTTACGGGTTTTGCGTCCTCTTGCATTGTTATGGTTTTAGTACTAGGCTGATTTGTTGACATCAGGTCGAATATCATTACTCTCCTTGCTCTTTGTTTATTTCTTGCTTTATGCAATATTTTCCATTTTTTCTTGGATTTTTCGAGATCTGAGAAAGGTAAATGTACTGCTTGAGATTCATTGTTTTCCTGCACTGGTTGGAGGGGTACACAAAGATACCACTTGCTGACGAAATTTGGCTTCCACATTAACTGTACTTTGGAGAGGAAATCTGTCCAAATTGGATGTTGCTATACATGATGACTCGTCCTGTATGGAGGGTTACATTTTTACTTGATATTTATCTACTTTTATTTCCTGGGGAGATCTACCTGTTTCTAGTGCAAGATTTTGTTGCGAATTCTGTGGATGGGATATTCTGTTCATGGAGATTTTAAATTGTTTTTTAAATCTTCTATCAGAGAAATAATTGCCTTAGGAATTGTGACAAGTTTGTTTACCACTGGAGCACAGGTACAGTCTATTGTACTAGGAGTGAAAAAGGTGTTCGACTCACAGATCATAACATTGTAGCAAATGTCTTTGCAGCCCATTTTGAGGCAGTCTATGCTAAGAGAGAAGTACTTAAAGACATACTAATAGAGGAGTTTGTACAGGCCCTTCCGCTCCTGTCCCCCTCAGCCCACGAACCCACCTCCTAGGAACCATACTGTCTGTGGAGAAGGCAGGCGTTATGCCGTCAGATCGGCGCCATGCTGAAATCATGGTCTTTCCCAAGCCTGGGCTCCCTGCGGATGACCCCGCATCATATCACCCAATCTTCCTCCTGAACCTGGAAATCAAGATTCTCGCCAGGGCTTTGACTAGCAGACTGATCGCCCATATCCCTGGTTTGGTCCATCCCAGCCAATCCGGATTTATGTCCCTTATGGCTACCCACCACAATATATCGCAAGCATATAATGCATTGGCTATAGCAGAGGGACTGGGAGAGCAGGCGTTGATTCTCCTTACAGATACAGCTAAGGCAATTGACTCCATTAGTTGGACATATTTATTCCTTCTCCTTCAGTTCCTTAACCGTGGCCCACAGTTCATTTCAAATGTTCGACTCCTATATAAAGATGTGACGGTGTCAGTACGGGTAGCCAGAGCGGGGATGGATATCTTTTCCACACAGCATGGGACGAGGCAGGGTTGTCCCTTGTTCCTTTGCTGTTCTCTCTCACCATGGAGGCCCTAGTGGTCAGGGTGGGGATGGACACGCAGGTGCAGGGATTCGAGTGAGGGGAAGAAGGGTCAGACAGGATCACCTAATGCGTCTACGTTGCCCTATTCTTTTTCACAAAGACAGGCATAAAGGGACCTTGGCTTCTGCAGATAATGCAAGGGTGTGGGGAATCATCTGACCTCTATTTAAACACCTCTAAATGTCTGATAAAGACAATGGTGCCCACATAACTTGGACTAGGTGGCATTTATACAGGTGGCCACAGATGGATTCAAATATCTGGATGTTCATGTGTCCCAGTGGCCGATGTTACGTGGAATGCTAACATAGAAACAATAATTACTCGATTGAAAGACAATATAATATATGGTCTGTACTCCCACTGCCCCTGATAAGATGGTCGGCAATCTAAAGGGTCTCCCTGCCCAGATTTCTTTCTCAAATACAGAATTACCCGTTCGTCATTCTGAGACAGTGACTCCAAACATGTTTCTCCATCCTAAATGCCTTTCTGTGGGAAGGAGGGGTTCCACATGGCTTAGGAGAGCCAATCACTATGCTGCATTGCAACGTTGTCATTGGCTATGGGGACCGGGTGTGCTTCCTGGTTCCAGGACTCGCCGGAGAAGTGGAGGAGAGATTCTGCCGGCAGATGCTACTGGCTAGGAGTGCAGTGTGGAATCTGCAGTTAGATAGAATATCCACCAGAAAAGGTGTCAGTGAAGATGAGTAACTTGTTCTTCTGATGGATACTTTTAACCACAGATTCCTCAACTTTAAAACAGATACCAAAACACTATCTCCTATGGTGTGAACTCAGGTAAAAACAAAAGTCGCTCAGGACTGAACCTGTGAAATACCCTTCCAGTTGAGCCTGTCTCTCAAGGTAGTAGTTCTTCATGAACATGTGTGTCACAGCCTAGCAGATGTCAAGGATAGGCATGCCATGTCCCAAAACAGTGCTAGAAGCATTATCCCTCGTGGAATTGATTCTCAGACATTCCAGAGGATAACAGAGACTATCCACCTCATTCTCTTCAGCACTGCCTTTTCTTTCTTCTCCCTAGAAAACCCTCAAAAAGCCTACCATCCACTCAATCGTGTTTGGTGTGGTTGATGTAACAGCTTAAAGTTCTTTTGGGGTTTCTCCAGGAGGTAGGTGACAGCACACAATTTGTGACCAATACAAAATGGGCTCTCCACTTGGGCTCCTTTCCAAAGGTCACTGGCCCCAGGCTTACCGAAGAATAATCCACCACTACGCCACTGCAAATCTTAGCAAGATGATTTGAGGATAAGGTCCTTAGAGGGAAAGGGCAAGCGACCTGCAAGCCGCACCAGCACCTAGTCTTACCGCTTCTGCGGGAACTCCCCACAACTCCCTGTGCCTAATGCGGTGCTGTCAAGGTTATAAAATTCTTCCAAACCAGTCAGGCAGCAAGGCGATGGCATGACAAAGACTCCCACAGCCATCGAATACCCAACCAAGCATCCAACTAGGTATCAAGCTAAACACGCTGTTTTGGTGATGTAACTGACACCGTCCCTCCCCCCTCCAGCGGCTGAAAGCCACACCCGAACCAGGCCAGGCCTCTTCTGCTATCTCCCTCGAACACCAACTTTCCTGTTACTCAGACCATACATGTCTATTCAGGCAGGTGACTTGCAACTTTTAAAACTAAAAGTGTGATAGTTTAAGCTCTCGCTCACCTAACACACCCTCCTCCCAAACCCAAGTTATTGGTGAATTTAAATCTCCAATTGTCCCTTTTTCAAACCAATAACCTCTGTTGTGTATTTCATTTTCTACGCTGATTTCAAGGATTGAGAATTGATTAACAGATTGTTTTTGCACTAATTACAGAGTGGTGACAGTGAAATGATAAGCATGCTCAAAATAAAAGTAGCATAATAACACCTAAACCTCATTAATAGACACAAAGTAAAATCTCACAGAAGGTGTTAGAAATGCAGGTGTCGCGATAAAAATATGCAACAAGTATTTTCGCCAAATATGGCGTTTCGGTATGGTATCTGCCGAATGGGTCCTTCCCTCACCCAAATGAGCAATAAATGAGCAGTATAAGAGCTCTCCAGTGTAAAACGAAGCTATTCTGAAGCCTCTTAGGGTGCCAGAAGCTACTCTTAGCATAGTACAAGTACGACCTTAATCACATTTGGAGTTGGTATTAGCATTTCACAATAGGTGTGAGATTTAGTGTGGTGTAAGACCTTAATCAAGCCTCTACGTGTCGTTATCACTCCAGATTTGTAAGACTTGAGGTCTCTGATTAATTGACTCGCTGAATAGCGCCTTTAGTTATCTATTTACAAATGTGCCCTCCTGTATGTCCAGCAGCTATGCAACAGATGTATCCTCTCAATTAGAACCTCAGTGTAACTGATGGTGAAGTATCCCAAAGCACTCATGGGCGGACTAGTGTCAAGTTCATTCATTCAAGTTCAAAGTTTGTGTGATTACTTAAAATCATTACAATTTATGAAAATTATGAAAAATAAAAATATCATTACATGCACAACAAAAATAGCCACTTAACCCTAACAATTATATTCACGTGGACTAGTGTCATGACTACATGATTTAGAGATGTTATTAATTGTCGAGTTAAATGAAACAAGTCCAAATTTTGTTTGGTAAATGCTTCCTGCAATTGGGGAACTGAATATAAGGATATTCAGGATTGGAGGAAAGTTGGTGTGCCCAGCGGTAAACTCTGCAACAAAAACTAAACAAATTGAAATCTCGGTAGGAAGTGGGATTTGGGATATGGCAGCCATATTGGAGAGTGATCGTATAAAAGAAGAGTGAGCCTGTGTCTTGCAGTAAGAGTGTCAGTCTTGAATTTTGTCATCCTACTTTTTGCACTATCTTGGCTACTCAGAGCATTCTCACAATCATTACATTTTCCAAGGCCTTGTATATTACCTATTCTGTTTGCACACTATTTCTACCTCTTTTTTGTACATTCTTTTGCACTTTGTGTCTCTCGTGAGTTCCATATTAGTCATTCACAAAATCTACACCACAAAGATTTTCAAGAGGACATTAATAATCATAGTTTTCTTATATTTACAGTCAGAGATGTGCAGTGAGATTTAGCGAATAAAGGAGTGAATTTGAGGACTTCTTAACTGATGTAATTAGGTTGAGGGATTGTATATGATATGAATGTTCAAAGGTTCTTTTCTAATCTGTTAATGTTTTATTGTAAACTTCCATAAGCAGTTCCGAAGGAAGTGTGACAAGCCTTGCATCAGTGTTTTTTTATCTCATCCCTATTCCCCTGTGTATGATCTGTTGTGATTTATATTACAATTCGGGGTCACAGCTCTCTATGTGGAGGAGAATGAGATTAGCTTCATCACAATCCTGCAGACAGGTAATGAAAATCCGCTAACTACAACCTTTTTGGGAGCCTATGGTGGCTTATCTGCTCGGAGTTCATGAATCCCTCCATATTTTCTCTAGGTGATATTGGAAATGTCAGGCTGGGTATACGAATTTAGACATAAGAGACCAGGAAAGAGAATATATTGCATAAACAGCAAGTATTAAGTATGTCACATTCGCAAATCCGGAGGAGGTAGCAACAACAAGCCTCAAACCAACCACAAACAGAAAGGAAAAAAAACACGTAGCAACAGTGATTAGGATCAAGCCACAAATATCTAAAGGGAAACTAGAGGGTGCTCCCGGCCCCAATGGAATCCCGCCAATAATGTACAAGCAAGACACCGACTTTTGGAGCAACACCCTGGTGCCAGTCTTCTAGGAAATTAGGGAAACAGCGATATATCAATCATCCTGGAGAGGTTTAATTATAAGGCTGATCTATAAACAGGGTGAAAGGAGAAATCCAAGTAACCATCGACTTATTGCCCTCATCGATACAGATGCAAAGTACTATGTGGGACTCATCTTGGAGGAACTAACATCCTGGGCAACCCTAAAGCACATAATCGCAGTAAACCAAACTGGATTCTGTAGAGGCCAGGATACAACAACCAATATTATGGCGCTAACTCTACTGACAGACGCTACAAAAACAGCCAAGAGCTCGCTATTTCTATGTTTTATAGATTACAGCACTGCGTTTGACCATGTAGCCCGCAGAAAACTCTGGCAGAGGCTGGAAAAATGGGGAATTCCCAGGCCACTTCTAAAACAGCTGATACTACTACATACCAACACTTGGGTCAAGATTAAACTGGGATCTGGACCGCACCTTTCAAGGCAAATTAATACCACCAAATGTCTAAAACAAGGATACGTCCTAGCCCCCATGCTGTTTAATCTTTTTCTTGCAGATCTCCCTGGAGAATTGGAGAAAACCAAATTGCATGCTCCGCGGCTGGGAGGCATCTCGCTATCAAATCTCTTATATGCAGACGACCTGGTCCTAATAAGCCGGTCCCCCATTGGACTTCAACATCTCCTGGGCACCACCAACAAATTCTCAATAAACAATGCACTAAAGATTAATTTAAACAAATCAAAAGTCATGTCAGTGAATTATAACAAAACAAAGAAACTGGACAGACAGAGCCTAGACCACGTAGCCACTTACAAATATCTCGGTGTACTTTTAGACAGTAGAGGTGCGTTTAAACACCATCTAGAAGCTATCCGTCAGAAGGGCACAACATTCTATCTCTCAATGAAGCCCTTGAAAAAAGTTCTCCCTGACCGGTCACTGGATCCCCTTCTACAGGTGATTAGAGCACGCTTACAGCCAATTCTCACATACGCCAGCGAACCCATTGTCATATGGTTATTACGTTTCTATAGATTGTGTTAAGTTAGCATGTGCTTATTAAATGTTTAAACGCCATACTTTCTTTCTGCTTCGGTTTGCACACGACACCTAGTTGTTATTACAGCTTTTAGCCTAGACGAAAGATGTGATTTACTTGAGAATAATATGTTATTGCACTGGTATCAGTCGTGCCTGGAACACTTGGTACAACTGTCTGCACACTGAGAACTGCACACTCTCCGAATAACCTAACACAAGGTTGCTGCAGGCCTGATCCTCGCACCACGTTAGTCATAACACAAATAATGTTTGTGCCAACATTTGGCTCTACGTGAGTTTAAGATACAATTACAGGGAATGAATCAACACACTTGATGCTTCGCATGCTGAGAGCTGGTAGCGGTTGATGTGATCTCCTCCTACTGAGAATTAGAGGTATGGGTCCGCCCTGTTAAGAGCCCAGACGAGACCTTCTTAGATATAATATAATATGCTAATTAGGGTGCGCGAAATATAGATGATACAGAATTCTATAGATTTTGCATCATAACATGTTATCAACTTTTGCTTACTATGGATTAGTGACTATGCTGCTGACTCTGATTTTTATAATATGTATGTTGATATTATGCAAGATACTGCGTTTGAGAATGCTGCATTGAAAAATAAACATTTCAAACTTGCACGTGTTTTCATTGCCTCCCAGTTTCGGTTTGGAATGATAATATAACGAAAGAGTGTTCATGTGTTCCACGATACCTGAGGTACTCTAAGTTCATGTTCTGGATTGTCGAAGACATTGGGAAGTATTCACTGCCGATGCGACACTGTAGCTAGCTTGGTAAGGGGATTTCTGAAACAAAGGTGAGTTGTGGGCCACCCTAACTCACCTAGGTTCTAAGTCTCTGTGCACAGTTCTGTGAGAGAACGGAAACCCTGCGACATGGCGCCCATACGTTGGTTGGCCTTATAACATGACACTCGAGTAGTATATCATTCGAACCTTGACGCCTACATTCCCGTTTCCGGAAAACGGCAGTGTCGGATAAACCTACCTATTTTTGAAATAGGTCTTTTTCAAGCTTGAATCTATCTAAAACGGTTTCCTTGAATTACTACCCAGTTGTGCTACAAAGTATAATTTGTTTTTTCTCGTTCCTGTGCTAACATGGCTCAAGCCGTGGACATCCCGCAGCATAGTCGCATTGCGGTGCGTGACCATTTGCGGATGTATGATGTTCCTTTGGAAGGCTTGGCTGTGGTTCTGGTGGTGAGTGCGGAACATGCTTACCCGTACGAACTGTATTATTCGTGGGTGACATTTCCGGCAGTGGACACTAATTCTGGTGTGTTCCACTCATACACTGCTTCAGATGTGCCGGCTGCGTAAGCTCCGTACAGAGCACTGGAAGTTCCTATTGACGCTTGGCAGCATGGAGTTTGGTTTGGTGGCGCCCTACCGCACGTTTTAACCGCTCCGAGGTTAGGTCCTTTGTCCATTCCGGGCACTCCTTGGCCTGCTTTGGCTGGGTTTACTCCTCACCCTCAACGTGCCACTTGTAACGTGGCTGATCTGTGGCGGCTTCATGAAGTCGCGGTTGGAGTGATTAGAGCGCTTGTTCATTACACTAGCCGTAATGTTCAGGACGCGGCCCCTAGAGGCGCACAGCTTCGAGCAGAACATGCTGGTCTGAAAATCAACCCGGTCATGGTTAATTCCGTGATGGGTAAGAAGCCCCAGGAAAAGGACGATTTTCCGTTCTGGCTTGCTGAGAAATTCGGCCAGCTGGAAGCTGTGTTTCCCAATACGACTCCGGGTGATAAACACCGGATTCTTACACTCAGTTTACCGAAAGATCTGGCTCCTGACCTTGCTGACTGTGAAACCTGGGGAAAAACTTTTGCAGCGGTCTATTCGAGGTGCTATGGCTCCCCGTCTGTGACCAATCTAGGTGGGGTCCTTAAACGTGTTCAAGACGAACACGGACCAGAGGCGGCTGTTGAATTGGGCATGCGCCTGTGTGGCTCCTTTGATGTGGTTTGCGATCTGATCCTTGCGAATGTCAAGAGGGGTGCAGTGAACTTTCAAGTTGCTAACGCATTAGCGTTGGTTCCCGAGGCCGATCGACCCCGACAGTTGGCAAAGATTATTGTGAAGGCTTACAGAATGGTTGGCCGTAATGCGAAGGGGGTTAAATCTTTTCCTGAAAAGGAGAAGAAGCAGCCCCAGGGTCAGACATCGAAAACTAGTGGTCAACAAAAGTCCAAAAAGCAGAATTGGCCTAAAAAGCAGAATCAGGGTAAGCAACAACAACTACAAACACAGGTTTCTGCTCCTGCGTCTCCATTGCCGGCGCAGTCGGACCGAGTTTATGATTTGCGCGACCGCGCGATGATTAAAACGCCTGAGAGGTTTCAGGCTTCTGACCAATGCTCTCCTCGTTCCTTTCAGGACTCATCGGCTCCGTCAACCGGTGGTGGAGGGGGCGGCAGAGGCCGGGGTGGGCAGCAAGGACGTGGTCAGCCCCGCCCGCGTGCCAGTGGAGATCAGCAGGAAGGCTCTACGCCCAAGAGACCACAGTTTGCCACGAAGAAAGTCGCTGCCCTGACCGCGCATCGTTCTGCCGAAGATAGTGAGAACGCGGCTTCGGAATCTGACGTGGGCTCTGACCTTGCTAGACAGCGCAGCAGAGATTACCATAGTGAGAGAGGCCCTCCGTCCACTGTTGAAGGTGACAGCGACTGATTCTTATGTTGTGATTGAAACAGCTGATACGCATGTTGCTCCCCCTGAACGACTTTTTGAAATTGTCCTGTTAATTGAAGGTGACATGCAGCGAACTGTAAAAGGGGTATTTTGGGAAAATCTCTCGTCTACGTATGACATTTTGCTTTCGGAGGCTGACTGGCCCCACCTTTTGTTCTCGCAGCTCCGCGAGGGGAGGAGGTAATCCTACCCAGCTTCGCGCACACGGTGCCGAGGGTGGAGGCGCTGCATTTTGCAGAAGAGTGGGCTCTGGCGCTTGCGCCGGCTGTGTACCGCAATCAATGTGGCTGGGATAAATTGTCACCAAGCCATGAGATTCCTTTACGGTCACAGCCTCAACCTCAATATCCCATACGGCGTGAAGCGAAAGCTTCAGTCGCAGCTATCCTTGAACAATTGGAATATCAAGGTGTAATTGAAACGTGTGTGTCACCGATGAATAACCCCCTTTTTACTGTGAACAAGCCGGACGGCTCATATCGTTTGGTTTTGGATTATAGGCATTTGAACTCGCATTGCCGTAACTGTGCAGTACAGAATACGCACGGCTCTGCGTTAGTGAATAGTCTTGAGCGTAAACGGTTCAAAACCACGCTTGACATTTCCAATGGTTTTTATGCCCACAGATTAGACGGTCTAAGTTCCCAATGGACCAGTTTTACATGCGCCGGTGTGCAAAAAATGTTTAAACGACTCCCAATGGGCTACAAGAACAGTCCTGGAGTTTTTTCCGCACGCATTGTCTCTCTTTTGGAGAGCTTCGACCCAGTTGCTTGTTCGTATGTGGATGACATTTATCTCACAGACGACGATCTTTGGGAGCATCTGTGTCGAGTAAATAGCATAATTTGTAACTTTGCTGACATGGGTTACAAGTTTAACTTTGCAAAGTCGCACATTGCAGAGTACACGGTGTTGTTTCTAGGTTACGAGCTTAACCATGAAGAGAAGGGTTTAGCACCCCATTTCCTGGAGAAATGCGCACATTTGTGCTCTCCGACAACACTGAAAAAATTACAATCTCTTCTGGGCTTTCTGAATTTCGGGAGGACATACATTCCGGAATATGCCCAGCGTATCAAGCCTTTGTATGCTTTGATACAACCATCTTTTTCCAAATCATGCTGGCTGCCTGAGCATTCGGCCATTCTGCAGTCTTTGCAGGCTGATTTGCTCGCTTCTGAATACCTACAGACTCGTGATAACCAGACCAACCTGGTGATAAGAATTATCCCTGGGGCGTTGGGTTTCACGTACTTGACTTTTAATGAAGGAGATACAGTACCTATTGCTTACAAGTCACACTTGTACACTTCGGCTGAATTGCGTTTTTCCACTGTGGAGAAAGTTTCAACGGCTGTGCAGATGGCAATTCTTAAGGAACGTGCCCTGTCACCAGGAAAGCGCATGTTGGTTGTTACCCCGTTTCCTGCCTTAGAGGCGGTTACGAAAGCCAGTGTACCTAATTCCAAAGCTTTGCACCCTCGGTGGATTCAATGGGCTGCATCCTTGACGTCCCAGGATGTCACGTTTATTTTTGACGCCACTTTACGGTCACAGGAGTATTTACAGTATGAATTTGTTCATCCTGCTCCATTAGCAATGCGGCCGTTGGAGGATTTCCATTGCATCATTTACACTGATGGTTCGGCGCAGGTTGCGCATGGCTCTAAACATGCCTACGTTTCCGCTTGCGCCATTGTGGTCGGTGCCATGGTGAACGATGAGTTCAAGTCCAGTGTCGTGCACACGCAGACGCTTGGGGACTGCACCGCACAATTAGCAGAGCTTCGTGCTCTGATGCTTGCTTTAGAGTACGCTGATCCTAGTGTGACGACTTTGATCGTAAGTGATTCTTACTACTGTGTCCAGTCTTACAATGAAAACTTGTTCTTTTGGATTCAGAATGATTTTCGTGACTCCAAAGGTAGCACAATAAAACATAAAACGATCTGGGTCCGAGTGGCGGAACTTAAAGAGAAGCTGCCACTCGTGTTTGTGATTCATACTCTCGGTCATCAGCGCGTGGGGGTCCACGCTGTTGGCAACTCGCTTGCTCATGAAGCTGCGAAGTCGGCAGTATCGAAATACTTAGTTGCAGCGGTCACGAGGTCCAAAAGCAAAATAGATGATGACATCTTGGCAGCTATAGCTGCAACGGAGAAGGGAAGTAAATATCCTGCGGGATTCCCTTCTAAATACACATACCACTTAAGTCCCGATAAGGTTCCTTATGTGAAAATCCCTGAAGTTGGTGAGCGTCTAGTTCCCAACACGGATCGCAGAGCCGCTTTGATTACAGCGGCACATGAAGGTGTGGCGTCTGCGCATGCGGGCGTCTCGGCCACTGTAACTCAGCTACAACAGAGATTCTGGTGGCGGGGACTGTACAAACAGACGCGTGAATATGTTCTTCAATGTGACATTTGCCAGCAGATTAAGCCTTCGACTGCTGCGCGTCCACCTCAGACACAGTTGTACATCTCAAATAAACCACTTGGATGTGTTTATTTGGATCACTGCGGTCCTTTTTCTTCTGATACTGCGTATAAGTACATCCTAGTCGCAGTTGATTCATGCACACGCTTTGTGTGGGTATGGCCGCATCGGAGCGCTGATTCACGTACTGTCATTAAGGATTTGCGAGTCTTTGTGGGAATTTTTGCCTGTGGTACCTTCCATTCGGATCAGGGTCCGGCATTTGCCTCTAAGGCGTATAAGGATGCTATGGTTTCGATGGGGGTCCAAGTCAAATTTTCGAGTCCCTACAGACCTGAGGGTAATAGTGTAGTTGAACGAATGAACCGCGACTTAAAGCAATCTTTGACAGCTCGAGTTATAGGCACTGGCAGAAACTGGTTAGCCCACATCATAGGCGTGCAGCGTGCGCTTAATAATCTCCCTAGAAGGTCTCTGGGTGGGCGGACCCCATACGAAATGCTCTTTGGAATAAAGATGTATGTACCTGACCTTGATGGGCTGGACTACAAGGCCCAGGCCAGGGCCTTTGACGTAGATGAACATTGCAATGTTTTACAGAATCTACAAAAGACCAGAGACAGTCTTGCAAAGGAACATTTGCCCTCCACATCGGATGATGCGCTGTAGATCCTGGTAGTTGGCTGGCTACCCCAAGTTGGAGAACTGGTTCGAGAGAAGATCGATAACAAGAAAGAGTTTGGTCCCTCATATCGAGCACCGGTTCGAGTTCTTGGAGTGAAGGGCACAAGAACAGTCATTTTACCACCACTTCCAGGTCGTAAGGAAAACAGATTTATTTCTATTGACAATGTCAAGACACACAGGGTGGCCGATTCTTAATAGCATGACACCGGCTGTATCCTGTCCTTCCATGGTGAGGCACTCTGTACTGGCTATTACATCTGGTGCAGAACAGGAGGTGTCCCTCGAGATGCCTGCCATATCCAGTCCTTTATTAAATACTATTCCTGATACTAACATTGATGAGCTAACCTACACTTATCCTGCTGATTTATCGATGCCAGATTTACAGACCCGTTTGGCAGGCCAGTCCAGATTCTCTTTTGACTCTGTTTCGGAAACTTCAAAGAAACCCACAAACATTGCAAGATATGCCACGTTGTTTAAAAAACATTTTTTAATTCCGCCTTGGACATACATTTGGTTGATCCTATTTTCATTCTATCTTTTTATGTCAATTGGTTTTGTGTTTTATTTTTTCCGCCTGATTGATGGTCACTACGTTAAAGAAAGAACAGGAATTCGGTACCTTACTGGAACATTGGCCCCTCTTTCCTCTTCACATTCTGCGCACAGACTGAAACGAAACTTAAATACAGTTAACATTACTGCTTGGCCTGTCCTTGACGGGATTGTGTGGGATGCGGTTAGGTTTCAGATACATGGGCCTACTGAAGTTATTAATGTTCCAAATGTGCTTAGAGTAAACATGGGAGATGTGATTAAACAAAATATACGTTCTGATGATTGGGATATTCAGGCCGTAGAAGCATTATTCTCGTATTTGAAGTATTATGCTGCCTTCGATGATGAGGATCTTTATACAGATTTGATTAATTATGGTGATTTGTTTTGTTTTCAACACTATGGTAATCATTTTTTACATAAGACAAATTCCAGGAGGGTTGCTGTAAATTATACACAATGGGAACATTGCCCTGCTCCATTCAGTGGCAGTTCCAATACATTTCTGAAAAAATATACCTATTTTACAGACTTTCATCAGTCTAATCCCGAGTCATTTTATTTTAAAATGACACAAAAGCCCATTTCCAAAGTTAGACTTACCGATACAAAATTGCTGTATTCGATGTCCTTTTTAGACAGGTTGGCTGTAGATGGTTACGAGTTCTGGAAAGGAACAATTGACCTTAAATCGGTTTGGGGTACCAAAGATTGGCAGGTACAAGGCACTGAGGCTTTGCACCGTGCATGTCTCATCCTGAATCACATGTTGTTTTTAAATTCGACCATTTTCCAGACAACATGCTTTGGATTGGCTACTGCTAAAAAATTAAATACACCGACCATCCCAGATTTAGATGAATATACAGGTTGGGGTAATTTCACTGATTCCTCCATTCAGGAGTTGCAGACTCTTTTACACAATTCGTCCTTTAACATTTCCAGTTTGGATTCCAAGGGTTGGCTGGTATGGCAAAAGAGTGCTGATTCTTGCCAACGCCGTTTTATGGGTTTGGCTGAGGGGTTCACAAAACTCAGGCCCGATCCACGTTTTGAAGAAGACTATACTGTCACGACTTATTCTGTGGGGAAGCTGTGTCAGAATTGGTTACAACATTCCACTTTAGCTGCAGTTAAACTACATCTGTCTCAATTAAATGATAATGTGTATTTGAACGATTTTATAAAAGGCCTGGCTAAAGGTAGATCTAAACGATGGCTGTATGCGATTTACAATGAAATTTGGAAAGTTACCCAGGTTGAGGCTGCTAAACGCCTGAGAGCTATTGATCAAGCTAATTTAGAGAAAGTGCTTGCAGTTGTTGATAACAGCATTAACACGCTTTCTTCCCGAATTTACGCGTTAAATAATATTGTGTCTTCTGTTGTTGACATTGTACATGATACAGTGTCCGTGTTATATCATGGTCAAAATCAATTGCGTTCTGTGATGCAGTTTGCTTGGACACTACAGACTCTTAAGTCTGGTCGAGTGCCATGGACTTTTATGAACGTCTCATCATTATTTGCCCCATTTAATCTGACTGAAAAACAGCGCATGTTGTCAATGAGAGATGCAACGTTCTCTATGTTACATATTGAAAAATTAGAATCCCTGCCATTTTCGGTGGCTGAAGTGACTGCAGCAACATGGCTTATTCATGGTGTTATAACATTACCTTTTGCTTTGTATAAGTTTACAAATTGTATGAAATATATAGCCATTGGGCGATATGAACCATTAGGCGGCGCTTTCCTCCATGAGACATGGTCTTTACCATACACTTACAGATGCCTTAAGGAGGGAAATGAGGTGAATCTGAATGGTGAAGAATGTACACAGTCGCCTGACCGCTCACTAATTTGCAGACACATCCAGTTGCATGGTTCTTGTAATCAGGACAAACCTAATTTGGCCTGTGTTTTGAAAGGGACACCAGTTCCTGCAATAGTTCCCACGTTCACGTTGTTGTCCAACGGTAGTTATTTACTTTTGAATAACGAGTTTTGTTGTGGGTTAGAGGCCGGTATCGCATATGTGGTTACCGTGTCAGAAAGGGTGGTTTGCTGCAAGAATGTGTTGTATCCACCCACGCATGGGAATTCAGAAGTTTTAATTTGGCCAAGAATACCAACCTTGAAAGCTGAGTTCAATGGTTTAGGCCGTATAAGAGCCCTTTTGTCTCAAAAACAGGTGGCCCTGAGCTCTGCCCGCGAAACTTATGTCCTTCACATAGCAAACACGCGCACAGAAGTACAAGCACTTTTAAGTACTGATTTGCCGTTTCATTTTTGCGAGCTGGTTCATCGAATCTTCAATGCCTCCTCCACGACGAGCCTGGCTCATTTTTTTAAAATGGTTAGCATTGGTCTCGTGACTACATTTGAAAAAGTATTTGGTATTATCCCTGCGTTCTTTCATTCTATATTCGCTAGCCTGTTTGGCGGATTTCCTGTTTTGCTGGCTTTGGCTGCAGGCGTTCTGGTGCTATTTTATTTTATAAAACATGGATGCCCATCCTGCGCAAGGAAACGCACAGCCCCTACTGATGCAGTTTCGCAACCGGATGCTTGATTATTATGGATCCCTGCCGCTTGCGACCTTAAGCACGGCTTTTGGATTATCCTTCAGATTTTCCTATTTCACCTGTGTCCAGCCTGTGTTTCATTGCCTGAGCTGTGATTTCGACTGGGCCATTGATTTGTGTCTCTGTTTACCGACTTCTCCTGACGTCAACTTTGATCAGCTGATGTACCCCGTAGTGGCTCACGAGTTGGTCTGTTCTGGCGAAAGGGTTATGGCTGTGGCAGCGATGCATGGACTAATGGGTCAGTGGGACATATTCGCAGCGGCGCATGACTTTCTGGCACAGAGCGTTCTCGAGAACCCACTGAGTTGTCCTCTGATGTTGCTAGAGGATTCGGTGTTGGAGGAGCACGTATGTTCTTTCCCATTGCTTAATTGGATGGCTGAACTGTTTTCGGATGATGGCAGTGATTTCATGTTGGAAGCTGTTGCTACCTATTTTGCATATTCATTCAACGAGGAATGACTCTGAATACTTCCATCATTATGGCACGTGACTTTTTAGTAATTCTGAATGGTGCCACTTTCAATACGAACATTCGATTTTTTCATATGTTCTAGGCCTGTTAATTATAGTTAGGCCTCAAGTTCGACTTTTTATATTTTGTGTGGCCACTATAGGCATTCATACATATTTTTGGTATTTTTAAAATTTACATACATTTACATACATTTAGCTTGGCTCAATATCATTGAACTCTGCTTTCATGTCTTGCCTCTCATAGAGTATTGGCTTATAGTTTTGTCTTTTGACCGTCCTCGGATCATTGGGGGGGGTGTCATATGGTTATTACGTTTCTATAGATTGTGTTAAGTTAGCATGTGCTTATTAAATGTTTAAACGCCATACTTTCTTTCTGCTTCGGTTTGCACACGACACCTAGTTGTTATTACAGCTTTTAGCCTAGACGAAAGATGTGATTTACTTGAGAATAATATGTTATTGCACTGGTATCAGTCGTGCCTGGAACACTTGGTACAACTGTCTGCACACTGAGAACTGCACACTCTCCGGCTAACCTAACACAAGGTTGCTGCAGGCCTGATCCTCGCACCACGTTAGTCATAACACAAATAATGTTTGTGCCAACATTTGGCTCTACGTGAGTTTAAGATACAATTACAGGGAATGAATCAACACACTTGATGCTTCGCATGCTGAGAGCTGGTAGCGGTTGATGTGATCTCCTCCTACTGAGAATTAGAGGTATGGGTCCGCCCTGTTAAGAGCCCAGACGAGACCTTCTTAGATATAATATAATATGCTAATTAGGGTGCACGAAATATAGATGATACAGAATTCTGTAGATTTTGCATCATAACATGTTATCAACTTTTGCTTACTATGGATTAGTGACTATGCTGCTGACTCTGATTTTTATAATATGTATGTTGATATTATGCAAGATACTGCGTTTGAGAATGCTGCATTGAAAAAAAAACATTTCAAACTTGCACGTGTTTTCATTGCCTCCCAGTTTCGGTTTGGAATGATAATATAACGAAAGAGTGTTCATGTGTTCCACGATACCTGAGGTACTCTAAGTTCATGTTCTGGATTGTCGAAGACATTGGGAAGTATTCACTGCCGATGCGACACTGTAGCTAGCTTGGTAAGGGGATTTCTGAAACAAAGGTGAGTTGTGGGCCACCCTAACTCACCTAGGTTCTAAGTCTCTGTGCACAGTTCTGTGAGAGAACGGAAACCCTGCGACACCATGCAAGGGAAAGACGCCACGGCTCTAGACAAAACTATCAGTCGAGCATACAGGGCAATCTTCCATCTGCCAAATTACGTCTCCCCCGCCCAAATCCGCCTCGAATTTGGTCTCTAGAGACTAACGGCGGAGAGAAGAGGCGCCTATATAAAAAGCTGGCGGAAAATCAGAGGCGCCGAGCAAGGATCCTTAAACGCCCACCTCTGGACCGAACTCTCTACCCGAGAGAACTCACCCACCAGGAAGTATCTAAACGAATCACTGGAGATCCTGGGATTAACAAATCTCTGGGAGTCATCCACAGACATCAAAAGTTTAAAAAAAGTGGTAACAAAAGTAACCAAAATTAAATCATTCATAGATGACAAAGAAATTCTGGCCAAGAGGGCTCATGGATGGACAGTGCTGAAAGTTTATAAAGCTCTTAAGCCGCAGGAATACCTGAAAATGGGCCTCACGCAGATGACAAAAAACAAATCTTTAAACTTGCGCCTCGGCATCCTACCAGTACTACCCCACCTGGCACCTTGGAAAAGGGGAGCAGAAGAACACCTTTGCCGACTTTGCAGAGCAGGGAAAGAGGATCTAATACATATAATCTGCATCTGCCCAAACCTGATGAACATAAGAGGCTCCTTATTTCGAGTTTTATGGATGCCAAAGGGCATAACAAGTTTCAGGCAGGCTGTGATGTTGTGCTTTAATCCTGAAAAGATTCAGTTAAATTGCAGACTAACAAAGTATTTTGATATAGTGACCAGAAGATTCATGAGATAGCCACATGGTTCATCCAAAGTACAGTAAGCAACATGCACCTTAATCCAACAAAGGACATCCTGCTTAGTCCCTTGCCAAGTTACAACTACGCCTGGCAAACTGAGGTACATTGACCTTACAAACTTAGAAATGGTCTATAGTAAAATGCAATTAAGACTTTTATGATTTAATAGATTGTAAAACAACTTCTTTTCCCATTCTTACACCATAAATGTAATATAAGGCTTAAATGTTTTTTAATATTGGAAGTTTTTAATATTGTGAGTTTTAACAAACTGTACAATAAATTATTCACTGATTCACATCAGATTAACCAAATAAGTACTAGGGATCTCAGAAGCTGGTCAGAATTTAGAAAACAAAACTGCTATGGGTGTACATTTGGTCAGAGATGTTCCATGGTAGTCACAATGCCCACACTAGTAGCTCTAGCAGAGAAGTTTAGTGATGACTCACAAAAGCTAGGATTTTTTTTTAATCAATGCAGATTAAATTATTTGTGAAAAACCTGTTCATTCCCAACTCCAGAGGAGAGATGAGTTCATATTATCCAATTTATCGGGGGGTGCAACAGCTTCGTCAATGACAGTGATTAATTGACTTGCTGAATAGCGCCTTTAGTTATCTATTTACAAATGTGCCGACCTGTATGTCCAGCAGCTATGCAACAGATGTATCTCCGCAATTAGAACCTCAGTGTAACTGATGGTGAAGTATCCCAAAGCACTCATGAGTGGACTAGTGTCAAGTTCATTCATTCAAGTTCAAAGTTTATTGTGTGATTACTTAAAATCATTACAATTTACGAAGAATAAAAATATCATTACATGCACAACAAAAATAGCCACTTAACCCTAACAATTATATTCACGTGGACTAGTGTCATGACTACATGATTTAGACATGTTATTAATTGTCGAGTTAAATGAAACAAGTCCACATTTTGTTTGGTAAATGTTTCCTGCAATTGGGGAACTGAATATAAGGATATTCAGGATTGGAGGAAAGTTGGTGTGCTCAGCGGTAAACTCTGCAACAAAAACTAAACAAATTGAAATCTCGGTAGGAAGTGGGATTTGGGATATGGCAGCCATATTGTAGAGTGATCGTATAAAAGAAGAGTGAGCCTGTGTCTTGCAGTAAGAGTGTCAGTCTTGAATTTTGTCATCCTACTTTTTGCACTATCTTGGCTACTCAGAGCATTCTCACAATCATTACATTTTCCAAGGCCTTGTATATTACCTATTCTGTTTGCACACTATTTCTACCTCTTTTTTGTACGTTCTTTTGCACTTTGTGTCTCTCGTGAGCTCCATATTAGTCATTCACAAAATCTACACCACAAAGATTTTCAAGAGGACATTAATAATCATAGTTTTCTTATATTTACAGTCAGAGATGTGCAGTGAGATTTAGTGAATAAAGGAGTGAATTTGAGGACTTCTTAACTGATGTAATTCGGTTGAGGGATTGTATATGATATGAATGTTCAAAGGTTCTTTTCTAATCTGTTAATGTTTTATTGTAAACTTCCATAAGCAGTTCCGAAGGAAGTGTGACAAGCCTTGCATCAGTGTTTTTTTTATCTCATCCCTATTCCCCTGTGTATGATCTGTTGTGATTTATATTACAATTCGGGGTCACAGCTCTCTATGTGGAGGAGAATGAGATTAGCTTCATCACAATCCTGCAGACAGGTAATGAAAATCCGCTAACTACAACCTTTTTGGGAGCCTATGGTGGCTTATCTGCTCGGGGTTCATGAATCCCTCCATATTTTCTCTAGGTGATATTGGAAATGTCAGGCTGGGTATACGAATTTAGACATAAGAGACCAGGAAAGAGAATATATTGCATAAACAGCAAGTATTAAGTATGTCACATTCGCAAATCCGGAGGAGGTAGCAACAACAAGCCTCAAAACAACCACAAACAGAAAGGAAAAAAAACACGTAGCAACAGTGATTAGGATCAAGCCACAAATATCTAAAGGGAAACTAGAGGGTGCTCCCGGCCCCAATGGAATCCCGCCAATAATGTACAAGCAAGACACCGACTTTTGGAGCAACACCCTGGTGCCAGTCTTCTAGGAAATTAGGGAAACAGCGATATATCAATCATCCTGGAGAGGTTTAATTATAAGGCTGATCTATAAACAGGGTGAAAGGAGAAATCCAAGTAACCATCGACTTATTGCCCTAATCGATACAGATGCAAAGTACTTTATGGGACTCATCTTGGAGGAACTAACATCCTGGGCAACCCTAAAGCACATAATCGCAGTAAACCAAACTGGATTCTGTAGAGGCCAGGATACAATAACCAATATTATGGCGCTAACTCTACTGACAGACGCTACAAAAACAGCCAAGAGCTCGCTATTTCTATGTTTTATAGATTACAGCACTGCGTTTGACCATGTAGCCCGCAGAAAACTCTGGCAGATGCTGGAAAAATGGGGAATTCCCAGGCCACTTCTAAAACAGCTGATACTACTACATACCAACACTTGGGTCAAGATTAAACTGGGATCTGGACCGCACCTTTCAAGGCAAATTAATACCACCAAATGTCTAAAACAAGGATACGTCCTAGCCCCCATGCTGTTTAATCTTTTTCTTGCAGATCTCCCTGGAGAATTGGAGAAAACCAAATTGCATGCTCCGCGGCTGGGAGGCATCTCGCTATCAAATCTCTTATATGCAGACGACCTGGTCCTAATAAGCCGGTCCCCCATTGGACTTCAACATCTCCTGGGCACCACCAACAAATTCTCAATAAACAATGCACTAAAGATTAATTTAAACAAATCAAAAGTCATGTCAGTGAATTATAACAAAACAAAGAAACTGGACAGACAGAGCCTAGACCACATAGCCACTTACAAATATCTAGGTGTACTTTTAGACAGTAGAGGTGCGTTTAAACACCATCTAGAAGCTATCCGTCAGAAGGGCACAACATTCTATCTCTCAATGAAGCCCTTGAAGAAAGTTCTCCCTGACCGGTCACTGGATCCCCTTCTACAGGTGATTAGAGCACGCTTACAGCCAATTCTCACATACGCCAGCGAACCCATGCAAGGGAAAGACGCCACGGCTCTAGACAAAACTATCAGTCGAGCATACAGGGCAATCTTCCATCTGCCAAATTACGTCTCCCCCGCCCAAATCCGCCTCGAATTTGGTCTCTAGAGACTAACGGCGGAGAGAAGAGGCGCCTATATAAAAAGCTGGCGGAAAATCAGAGGCGCCGAGCAAGGATCCTTAAACGCCCACCTCTGGACCGAACTCTCTAGCCGAGAGAACTCACCCACCAGGAAGTATCTAAACGAATCACTGGAGATCCTGGGATTAACAAATCTCTGGGAGTCATCCACAGACATCAAAAGTTTAAAAAAAGTGGTAACAAAAGTAACCAAAATTAAATCATCCATAGATGACAAAGAAATTCTGGCCAAGAGGGCTCATGGATGGACAGTGCTGAAAGTTTATAAAGCTCTTAAGCCGCAGGAATACCTGAAAATGGGCCTCACGCAGATGACAAAAAACAAATCTTTAAACTTGCGCCTCGGCATCCTACCAGTACTACCCCACCTGGCACCTTGGAAAAGGGGAGCAGAAGAACACCTTTGCCGACTTTGCAGAGCAGGGAAAGAGGATCTAATACATATAATCTGCATCTGCCCAAACCTGATGAACATAAGGCGCTCCTTATTTCGAGTTTTATGGAAGCCAAAATGCATAACAAGTTGCAGGCAGGCTGTGATGTTGTGCTTTAATCCTGAAGAGATTCAGTTAAATTGCAGACTAACAAAGTATTTTGATATAGTGACCAGAAGATTCATGAGATAGCCACATGGTTCATCCAAAGTACAGTAAGCAACATGCACCTTAATCCAACAAAGGACATCCTGCTTAGTCCCTTGCCAAGTTACAACTACGCCTGGCAAACTGAGGTACATTGACCTTACAAACTTAGAAATGGTCTATAGTAAAATGCAATTAAGACTTTTATGATTTAATAGATTGTAAAACAACTTCTTTTCCCATTCTTACACCTTAAATGTAAAATAAGGCTTAAATGTTTTTTAATATTGGACGTTTTTAATATTGTGAGTTTTAACAAACTGTACAATAAATTATTCACTGATTCACATCAGATTAACCAAATAAGTACTAGGGATTTCAGAAGCTGGTCAGAATTTAGAAAACAAAACTGCTATGGGTGTACATTTGGTCAGAGATGTTCCATGGTAGTCACAATGCCCACACTAGTAGCTCTAGCAGAGAAGTTTAGTGATGACTCACAAAAGCTAGGATTTTTTTTTAATCAATGCAGATTAAATTATTTGTGAAAAACCTGTTCATTCCCAACTCCAGAGGAGAGATGAGTTCATATTATCCAATTTATCGGGGGGTGCAACAGCTTCGTCAATGACAGTGATTAATTGACTCGCTGAATAGCGCCTTTAGTTATCTATTTACAAATGTGCCGACCTGTATGTCCAGCAGCTATGCAACAGATGTATCTCCGCAATTAGAACCTCAGTGTAACTGATGGTGAAGTATCCCAAAGCACTCATGAGTGGATTAGTGTCAAGTTCATTCATTCAAGTTCAAAGTTTATTGTGTGATTACTTAAAATCATTACAATTTACGAAGAATAAAAATATCATTACATGCACAACAAAAATAGCCACTTAACCCTAACAATTATATTCACGTGGACTAGTGTCATGACTACATGATTTAGAGATGTTATTAATTGTCGAGTTAAATGAAACAAGTCCAAATTTTGTTTGGTAAATGTTTCCTGCAATTGGGGAACTGAATATAAGGATATTCAGGATTGGAGGAGAGTTGGTGTGCCCAGCGGTAAACTCTGCAACAAAAACTAAACAAATTGAAATCTCGGTAGGAAGTGGGATTTGGGATATGGCAGCCATATTGGAGAGTGATCGTATAAAAGAAGAGTGAGCCTGTGTCTTGCAGTAAGAGTGTCAGTCTTGAATTTTGTCATCCTACTTTTTGCACTATCTTGGCTACTCAGAGCATTCTCACAATCATTACATTTTCCAAGGCCTTGTATATTACCTATTCTGTTTGCACACTATTTCTACCTCTTTTTTGTACGTTCTTTTGCACTTTGTGTCTCTCGTGAGCTCCATATTAGTCATTCACAAAATCTACACCACAAAGATTTTCAAGAGGACATTAATAATCATAGTTTTCTTATATTTACAGTCAGAGATGTGCAGTGAGATTTAGCGAATAAAGGAGTGAATTTGAGGACTTCTTAACTGATGTAATTAGGTTAAGGAATTGTATATGATATGAATGTTCAAAGGTTCTTTTCTAATCTGTTAATGTTTTATTGTAGACTTCCATAAGCAGTTCCGAAGGAAGTGTGACAAGCCTTGCAGCAGTGTTTTTTTTATCTCATCCCTATTCCCCTGTGTATGATCTGCTGTGATTTATATTACAATTAGGGGTCACAGCTCTCTATGTGGAGGTGAATGAGATTAGCTTCATCACAATCCTGCAGACAGGTAATGAAAATCCGCTAACTACAACCTTTTTGGGAGCCTATGGTGGCTTATCTGCTCGGGGTTCATGAATCCCTCCATATTTTCTCTAGGTGATATTGGAAATGTCAGGCTGGGTATACGAATTTAGACATAAGAGACCAGGAAAGAGAATATATTGCTTAAACAGCAAGTATTTAGTATGTCACATTCGCAAATCTGGAGGAGGTAGCAACAACAAGCCTCAAATCAACCACAAACAGAAAGGAAAAAAAACACGCAGCAACAGTGATTAGGATCAAGCCACAAATATCAAAAGGGAAACTAGAGGGTGCTCCCGGCCCCAATGGAATCCCGCCAATAATGTACAAGCAAGGCACCGACATTTGGAGCAACACCCTGGTGCCAGTCTTCTAGGAAATTAGGGAAACAGCGATATATCAATCATCCTGGAGAGGTTTAATAATAAGTCTGATCTATAAACGGGGTGAAAGGAGAAATCCAAGTAACCATCGACTTATTGCCCTAATCGATACAGATGCAAAGTACTATGTGGGACTCATCTTAGAGGAACTAACATCCTGGGCACATAATCGCAGCAAACCAAACTGGATTCTGTAGAGGCCAGGGCACAATAATCAATATTATGGCGCTAACTCTATTGACAGACGCTACAAAAACAGCCAAGAGCTCGCTATTTCTATGTTTTATAGATTACAGCGCTGCGTTTGACCATGTAGCCCGCAGAAAACTCTGGCAGAGGCTGGAAAAATGGGGAATTCCCAGGCCACTTCTAAAACAGCTGATACTACTACATACCAACACTTGGGTCAAGATTAAACTGGGATCTGGACCGCACCTTTCAAGGCAAATTAATACCACCAAATGTCTAAAACAAGGATACGTCCTAGCCCCCATGCTGTTTAATCTTTTTCTCGCAGATCTCCCTGGAGAATTGGAGAAAACCAAATTGCATGCTCCGCGGCTGGGAGGCATCTCGCTATCAAATCTCTTATATGCAGACGACCTGGTCCTAATAAGCCGGTCCCCCATTGGACTTCAACATCTCCTGGGCACCACCAACAAATTCTCAATAAACAATGCACTAAAGATTAATTTTAACAAATCAAAAGTCATGTCAGTGAATTATAACAAAACAAAGAAACTTGCAGGGTTCCTGGACAGACAGAGCCTAGACCACGTAGCCACTTACAAATATCTAGGTGTACTTTTAGACAGTAGAGGTGCGTTTAAACACCATCTAGAAGCTATCCGTCAGAAGGGCACAACATTCTATCTCTCAATGAAGCCCTTGAAGAAAGTTCTCCCTGACCGGTCACTGGATCCCCTTCTACAGGTGATTAGAGCACGCTTGCAGCCAATGCTCACATACGCCAGCGAACCCATGCAAGGGAAAGACGCCACGGCTCTAGACAAAACTATCAGTCGAGCATACAGGGCAATCTTCCATCTGCCGAATTACGTCTCCCCCTCCCAAATCCGCCTCGAATTTGGTCTCCAGAGACAAACGGCGTAGAGAAGAGGCGCCTATATAAAAAGCTGGCGGAAAATCAGAGGCGCCGAGCAAGGATCCTCAAACGCCCACCTCTGGACCGAACTCTCTACCCGAGAGAACTCACCCACCAGGAAGTATCTAAACGAATCACTGGAGATCCTGGGATTAACAAATCTCTGGGAGTCATCCACAGACATCAGAAGTTTAAAAAAAGTGGTAACAAAAGTAACCAAAATTATATCATCCATAGATGACAAAGAAATTCTGGCCAAGAGGGCTCATGGATGGACAGTGCTGAAAGTTGGATATATGATGTTACAACGCGTCCTTTTACAACGCATACCATGACCACGGATCCATTACAACGCAGGTCATGTTACAACGGATCCCATTACAACGCAATTCACAACAACGCAGGTACTATTACAACGCAATACCATTACATCGTAAGTATAATTACAGGTAAGTAAATAAAATTAATATTTAAAGTAAATAATTATTAATGTATTATTAAATTAAATTATTTAATATTAAAAAAATAAAACATATATTAATACAATTAATTTTAATTTTTTAAATTGTAAATATATTTTAAAAATAACCCTGTACCCCAAAACCCAAACCCAGCCCTAAAACCTAAAAATACCCCTGTACCCCAAAACCCAAACCCAGCCCTAAAACCTAAAAATACCCCTGTACCCCAAAACCCAAACCCCGCCCTAAAACCTAAAAAAACCTTGTACCCCAAAACCCAAACCCAGCCCTAATACCTAAAAATACCCCTGTACCCCAAAACCCAAACCCAGCCCTAAAACCTAAAAATACCCCTGTACCCCAAAACCCAAACCTAAAACCTAAAAATACCCCTGTACCCCAAAACCCAAACCCAGCCCTAAAACCTAAAAATACCCCTGTACCCTAAAACCCAAACCCAGCCCTAAAACCTAAAAATACCCCTGTACCCCAAAACCCAAACCCAGCCCTAAAACCTAAAAATACCCTTGTACCCCAAAACCCAAACCCAGCCCTAAAACCTAAAAATACCCCTGTACCCCAAAACCCAAACCCAGCCCTAAAACCTAAAAATACCCCTGTACCCCAAAAACAAAAACCCAGCCCTAAAACCTAAAAATACCCCTGTACCCCAAAACCCAAACCCAGCCCTTAAACCTAAAAATACCCCTGTACTCCAAAACCCAAACCCAGCCCTTAAACATAAAAATATCCCTGTACCCAAAAACCCCAAAAAAGATAAACTTACCTATAATTATACTTACGATGTAATGGTATTGCGTTGTAATAGTACCTGCGTTGTTGTGAATAGCGTTGTAAAAGGATCCGTTGTAACATGACCTGCGTTGTAAAAAATCCGTGGTCATGGAATCCGTTGTAAAAAATCTGTGGTAACAGTTGTACACCTTATAAAGCTCTTAAGCCGCAGGAATAACTGAAAATGGGCCTCACACAGATGACAAAAAACAAATCTTTAAACTTGCGCCTCGGCATCCTACCAGTACTACCCCACCTGGCACCTTGGAAAAGGGGAGCAGAAGAACACCTTTGCCAACTTTGCAGAGCAGGGAAAGAGGACCTAATACATATAATCTGCATCTGCCCAAACCTGATGAACATAAGGCGCTCCTTATTTCGAGTTTTATGGAAGCCAAAGGGCATAACAAGTTGCAGGCAGGCTGTGATGTTGTGCTTTAATCCTGAAGAGATTCAGTTAAATTGCAGACTAACAAAGTATTTTGATATAGTGACCAGAAGACTCATGAGATAGCCACATGGTTCATCCAAAGTACAGTAAGCAACATGCACCTTAATCCAACAAAGGACATCCTGATTAGTCACTTGCCAAGTTACAACTACGCCTGGCAAACTGAGGCACATTGACCTTACAAACTTAGAAATGGTCTATACTAAAATGCAATGGAGACTTTTACGAGTGTAAAACACCTTCTTTTCTCATTCTTACACCATAAATGTAAAATAAGGCTTAAATGTTTTTTAATATTGGACGTTTTTAATATTGTGAGTTTTAACTAACTGTACACTAAATTATTCACTGATTCACATCAGATTAACCAAATAAGTACTAGGGAGAAGCTGGTCAGAATTTAGAAAACAAAACTGCTATGGGTGTACATTTGGTCAGAGATGTTCCATGGTAGTCACAATGCCCACACCAGTAGCTCTAGCAGAGAAGTTTAGCAATGACTCACAAAAGCTAGGAGTTTTTTTTAATCAATGCAGATTAAATTATTTGTGAAAAACCTGTTCATTCCCAACTCCAGAGGAGAGATGAGTTCATATTATCCAATTTATCGGGGGGTGCAACAGCTTTGTCAATGACAGTGATTATATAACATTTAAGCATTTAGGAAAGAATTAAGGAGACTACGTAATGGAAGGACATTGTACCAAGGGGCTTATCACGAATTAATAGATCTCAGGCAAGGTAAAACAGATTTGTTATTATGTGTGACTGTGAGAAATTGTGTTTTTGTTTGAGGGAGTGAAACCCTACTCAAGCAAAAGCTACAATCCTTGTCAGGGTGAAAAACAAAAAGTAATTTCATTGGCCTGTGCTTTACCCTCTGGATTGGCGCAAAAGCAGTCAGATTTAACTTAGAGGCAATGTGTAAATTATTTATGCAGCGCAGAAACAGTAATAAATTGAAAACACAACTCAAGAAAAATTCCACAGCAATATAGACAAATAGAGCAAACTTTACTACATTATTTGACATGAAAACCCTAACCAGTAGAACCGCAGTTATGATTTACTTTTATATTTAAGTTTGGAAAACAGTGCCTAAAAGACCAGGACCTACCTACCCTTCTGTGAGAGGTAACTATCCTTAAACAAAGAGCTAATATGGTATACCACTTTATAAGCAAATTAAACATGTACATTAAATATGACAATCAGGTGTGAGCCAAATTTACCACGCTTTAGGGGCTAAAGTCCAGAGGTCAACAAAACAAATTCAGGAAAATAGAAGGGGAAAAGGCAATATGTATAGGGGTGACCCAGCAGGGAGGGCCAAGTCCAACAGTGACACAGTTCAGGAAAATTTAATTTGAAACCAATGGGTCTTAAGAAAAAATAATTACTATTTGATCTATATCTATAGGGGTGTGAATGAATTAAAATATATCCTATCTCAGAATCCAGACCTTCCCAAAAAGCATAGGGGATGTAAACAACTTAATTATAAGGAATGATAAAAAGTTAACCTGTTGACGATTCGAAAAGAAAATATCTGAATGTAGAACACGAATGTTCGAGAGACGTTCTGTGCTACTAGGAGCCAGCCTTTCACTCTTCTGAGCCCACACGGTTAAGCACAATACCTTCACCCTTAATCAAGGAAAGAAAAGAGAAAGGAAGGGAGCAAAGATTGTGTTGATATTGTGGTTCTGATCAACATTACTGCAAGGATTTTTGCTGATTTCCTCCCATTTTTTGACCACATTTAGACTACTAGCTGATGATTTTTCGACTCTGAGAGTGCACTAAAGCCTGCTAACCTGACCCCAGTGCCAGTGTTTTGACCCATTACAAAAGATATGTCAAATTGGATGCCCCCAGTCGGCAAGCACTGACTTTCTTGTAAGTCCCTAGTGTATGGTACCCAGGGTACCGAGGGCATATAAAACAGAGTGTCACCCAGGACTACAGCACTGTTAGTGCCATCCTGACTGCGACAAAAGACAAAATGGCCACCAGCCTACCACTGCAGACTGGAAGGGCAGTTTTCACACTACTAGTTCAACTTTGCCATTACCATTAATGGAAAAGCCACCACTTTCCTTAATAATTTATGTAAGCCTCTCCTTAGGAAGGCCATAGAGCACTGTTAGAAATTGGGTTTCTGGTTGGCAGAGGTATGCAACCTGTCAAAGCATTAACCACAACCCAAATAAGGGTAAATCACAAACACACCCTAAATTAATCTGTGCTCACCCTCTTGTAGCTGGGTACAAAGCAGTCAGGCTTAACTTAAGAGGCAGTGTGTAAACATTAACACAGAGAAAACACCACAAAAAGACTCCACACCAGGTTAGAAATATAGAGCAACATTTTATAAATCAAAGAAGACCAAAATGACAAACATCTAATGAAGAGAAGTCGATATATAAACTTTCAAAGTATAAACTGTAAAATAGAGCTTAAAAGTAGTAGACACTCATTCGGGTTATCTGGTCACGCCGGACCACGTTGAAGTCAAGAGTGAAGGCCATCCAAGATGGAGCGAGGGCTCGATTCAGGGACCCACTTATGCCTGCTGAACAAAAGTACCTTGATCGAGGTTGCATCCCTATAGAAGAAGATGTGGGGTGCAGCCGAAGCGATGCGTCCGTATCGTGCCACGCAGTGGAGGAGATGCATTGATTTTCTCTATGCAACGGCAGGTATGTCTCCATTCTGAGTGCAATGAGCTAGTTCTTAATGCGATGCAATGCTACTTCTCCTGCAAACGGGGATGCTTCGATTCTGAGTGTGATGCGCTGGTTCGGAATGTGATGCGCTGGGATAGATCCATGCAACAGTGTGGACTCACCGGTTATGATCCTTGCAACAGCATCAATACACTGGTTCTGGAGTGGATGCATGGACTTTGTTGAAGCAAGCACCGTAGGCCGCACTAACAAGGGTCAAGGACTGGGGTGGCATCACTTGGCAGGGCAGATTCATAGATGGTAGAGTCCAGGTGCAGCAGCAGAAGGAGTCTTTTATGACCCTGGGACTTCAGAGCAGAAAGCAAGCCAGCAAGCCCTTGCAGTCATTCTAGGTTCAAGTGTTTCAGGTCCAGTTCACCCAGGCAAGAGAACCGCAGGCAGCATGGCAGCACAGCAATGCAGTAGTCCAAAAAGCAACGGTTCAGAAGAGTGGCAGTCCTTCAGCAGCACAGCAGTCCTTCTTTCAGGCAGAGGCTTCACAGGTCCAGAAGTGTACTGAAGTCATTGTGTCAGAGGTCCAGTACTAATACCCAGTTGTGCCTTTCAAGTGGAGAGACTTGAAAGAAGGGCTTTGAAGTGTAAAGAGGTCCTCCCATTCGGCCCTGGCTCCAGACTCACTACAAGGGGATATGCAGCCCTTTGTGTGTGGATGGGACACAGGCTATTCAGGTGTAAGTGTGGCGGTGTGCCCAGCTCCTCCCTCCCATCTACCAGGATGGCCATCAGGTCACATCTAAGCTCCCTTTGTGTATGGCTGTCTAGAGGGAATACACAAAGCCCAGCTGTCACCCAATCTAGACTGAACAGAGACAGTCAGCAGACACCAAATGGCTAAAGTAAGAAAATGCCAGCCTTCAAAAAGTGGCATTTCCAGATTTGTATTCTAAAATCCAACTTCACCACAAGGCCTGATTTCAAATTGTGATTCCAAAGATACCAACCTTGTGCGGTGTCTCTTCTCCTTCCAATTGGAAAGTATGCTTATTAAATGTAATAAGGTAATCCTAATGTTGTCCTATGGTAGAGGTAGGCCCTGAAGTAGTGAAAAACCACTGTGATATTTTTTCCAATACCAAGACAAGAATAACATAAAGTTGCATGTCCTGCCTTTTCAATGCATTGCGCCCTGTCTTTTGGGTTATACTGCGGCATATGTATAAAAAGTGTTAGGCCTGCCAAAGTGATTGTTTTTCCAGGTCAACATGGCAATGTAAACTGCACACACAGGCTCTGCAGTGGCAGGCCTGAGACATGGTTATACGGGCTACTTAAGTGGGGGGGGGCACAAATAGTGCTGCAGGCCCACTAATAGCATTTATTTTACAGGCCCTGGGTACAAGCGGTACCACTTTACTAGGGACGTATAGGTACATTAAATGTGCCAGTTGTGGAATCAATATTACCATATTTATGGTAGAGAGCACTAGCACTTTAGTACTGGTTAGTAGTGGTAAAGTGCACAGAGTCGTAAAGCCAGCAAAAACAAGGTCAGAAAATGAGGAGGAGGAGGAAGGGAAAAAGTTTGTGGTGACCCAGCAGGGAGGACCATTTTCCAACAAGACCTATGGCATGGAGCTGTATATTGCTACGCAAGACCTATAGATTGATATATGTCTTAACAGTGAACCCCCTAAAAGTGTTGTTTTATTGAGAAAACATTAGTAGACCCCTGGCTAACACATGGGTAAGAGCTGGCATCCCAGCAAGGCTAACCTCTGAATGGGACTACCTAACTATCTACTGTCAGGTTTAAAATGTATTGTAGCATTAAATGCAGCTTGATGCCCAAGTTGAAATTTAATTCACTATTAAAGTTCAGCAAATTTTGGGTCCTGTTGTTTTTGCACAGGCTCTGGTCGACAGACAGCAATCTGGCTGCTTGGAGAAACTTGTGAGCAACCCCCAGGCTTAGGAACAAAGGCCACTCTGGGTGTAAGCCCAAAAGGCAAGCTTCAAAGGGGAAGCCGCCTTCGAAAGACCACCAGTGATAATACTCCCAGGCAAGCTGGCTTTGGTTCATGTAGACAAGATGGAGACTGGGCCAGAGAGGGAAAATGGTCCCCAAAGCTGTTTTATCGTGGGTGTGTTGCCCTTACGTAGCCACACCTCTGGGAGGACTACCAAGCTCCTCACAGTTGAGGGAAGGTTCAGACATCTTGAGAGTGGCAAGAATATTGCACTCTGGGGTTGCCATATGCTCCACATCACCGGAACTTTGTCACCAAGATGGATGGGACCTGCTAGTCCTTTGGCTAGTGACTGCGTTGTCCCCTCGAGGCCCTTTCCTGGGATATCATGGACACCCCTGGCACCCTGAACCTCAGTGCATGTTGAATTTGGAGGAAGGACTGCCCTGCTCCCCTTGAAACTGCACAGAGAGGCTGAACTGTCAGAAGTCCTGCACCTGCTGCACTTTGGGCAAGTAAAGTTTGGACGGGTCCTGTGGCTCTTAACTTGGTGAAAAATTGATCCCCAGCACCAGATCAAAGCAGTGTCTCAACAAGTAAGTCGGCTGGCTCCTGAAACAGCACCATGAACATCAAGGCTCAGGAAGCCAAAACCAGAAAGGCAGTTGCCACTTCTGAGGAATCGCTGCTGGCAGTCGCTGGGCGACCTAGAAACAAATCTGAGATAACTAAACGTTGCACCCCAGTCTGCTATACACAAGGGTTCTGTCCAAGTCCAAAATCGTCATCTAAGAAAGATACTAGCTCCCACTAAGTATATTCACTTTGAGTGCTGTGTCCTAAGATCAGTAGCCAAGCCACAGCTGGCCTTCTACTGTCGCAAAGAAGAAGTCAAAGTCAAACAAAGCTTTATTCGATTTCTTTTTAGAAAATCATAAAAGCTCATAAAATCACATAAGTGTTATACATATGTTCCTACATCAAGAAAACATAAAATTCATGGACTTCATGCATTAAATCAGTTGATACACAGGCATTTATGAATCACTTGTTTTGATCCTCTTTGTAGCATTAGGTTTTGGGCCTTCAGGCAATCACATTATTATGGATTTCCTACAATTCATTATGCTCTATAAATACATTGCTAAAAACCCTATTATATTATCATGATCTACAAACTGTAATGCTAAAAAGGCAGGACGACATTATCTAAAACCAAGCTTTTTTTTTAACTGGTAAAATCCATTTCTTTCTTTGCATTTGGTAAAATGTACAAAATAAAACCACGTGAAGTGAAGTGTTGTTTGCTCTGAATGATCATCACACGGGCTTGGTTGGAACACTTTCCACCAATCATTCATCTTCGGAAAACTCATTAGCCTTTGCAGTATCCCTAGTCTAAATCATGTTAATAAGAGTGTATCATACATGCCACAGACTAATGTGAGAGATGGTTGGATGATATACGTAGTTAAGATAATTTGATTGTGCAATACTGTGGGATTTGGCATTTCCACTGTTAGTCTAAGAGTTTCAAGATGATTTAAACTTTTCATTTTTAGCTCTTTTCTTGTCAGAGTGTCCATTGTGCATGGCTTTGTATAAAACTCTGAGTGGCCTAAATTATTCATAAAATCCTGCATTTATTTTAGCCATGGAATTGTTAGAACACCATCCAGTTTAGAAATATAATTTAAAATATCTTTGTTAAGGTTAGTTTCTGCAGATGTCCATATTCTGTGCCATAACAAGATTGGTTTTACTTTAATTAAATCTGTAATATGAGGGATACACAGTTCAGAGTGGCAAACGCATGATGCAGTACTGGCCGTGACTGCCAGTATAAATCGTAGAAACATATTTAAGCGCCTGAACTTCTGAGTATCCCCAGATCCCGACGCCATATACTGCAGGCGAGACATTCATAGCCCTATATATCTGTAATAACTCGTTTGGAGGTTTCCGGCCCAATTGTTTAGCAAAATTAACTAGGGCCGCATTTGTTTTCATGAAAGCCAGTTTTCTGAATTGCACTGCGTGGGTCCAGGAACCGTTTTGGACAAAGGGAAAGCCCAAATAGCTAAATCTATTTGTAAAATCTATCTTTTGCCCATCGATATACATTACTCTACATTTTTGGCTGCCAGTACCGCATCTCATAATGAAGGTTTTTGTTGCGTTTACCCTTAGCCCTAAATCATGCATAAAGGCCGAGAAGTTATTCAGTATTCTTTGTAAGCCCACTTTGAGTGTGAGCCTTCAAGACAGCATCTTCCGCGTACAGTAAAGCAGGTAATGGCCGCCCTTCTATTTGGGGGAAATCTTGACATTCATTTACAAGTGTTTGTCCTAACTCATTTATATAAAGGTTAAAAAGAATGGGTTCCAACACACAGCCATGTCTTACACCCTTCTTAATTTGTAGCAGATCTGTGCATTCTCCATTCACTCCATAGCCCACCCTCGTCTTGGCATGACTTTATAATTGTCTTAAAATAAGTATAATATTAGGCTCTACACCTTTGTCCCGAAGGATACACCAGAGCTTATCTTACCTAACGCAATCAAATGCTGCTGTAAGGTCGACAAAGGCTAATAACAACCTGCCCCTCTTAGTGAGGGTTTATTTCCCCATAGGAATATTCTGGTTTGGACCTTGTTCAATGGTTTGCAGCCTCTTTTTAAACCCGAACTGCAGCTCAGAAATAACCTTTGTTTTCCTCTGCCCAATCCTGTGGTCTCTCAAGCATAATGTGCCCGACTACTTTAACCTGGGATTCTAAAAGTGATACCAGATGATAGCACACCGGATCTTGTCTATCCTCTTTTTTAAAAATTGGGGCTAAAATGGATTCTGACCATGTGTCAATAAATTTAAAGGCACAGCTCGCATTGATTGCCTGTGTTAGAAGTGGGCTTCTTAGCGCCGTATTAATTTTAAATAAATCTACGGGAATCCCATCCGGCCCAGGGGCCTTTCAATCTATACTTGCCATGATTGCGTGACTGACTTCATCCAGGGTGACCTGGTGATCAATAGGAGTTGATAGGTGAGCCACTTCGTCATCAGCTAGTGAATGGGTTTCTGGATTGTTTCCACAGAATGTTCTAGCATATATTTTGGTGAAATGCTCTGCCCACAGTACCTCTATTATTAAAATTTCAAATGTTGGAGCATCACCTAAAGCCAAAAAAGGGGCTTTCCAGCCCCCAGTAGGCTGCACAGTCTTTAGATAGCGAAGCCTCCTGCAACACCGCCCAAACCTCCGATCTCAAAGTCGCCTGGCGCTCCAAAAATGTTTTTTTATAAGCCCTTCTGGCCTGTCTTAGCTCTTGTATACTTCTTGGATTTTTGTGTGTTTCATATTTTAATTTCAAAATTAACAAGAAGGGGAGAGAGAGTTCACAGGTGGATTCGTACCCCATGGTCAGTAGTTAATAAACAAAAGGAATCCACTTAAGGAAGGGTTTTCCTACTTTGGTTGGGAACACCCTGTGTTGTAAAATACCCCTCACACACCAAAAGGACCCTTGGTGTCGTGCTTCATCATCGGGGTCTTCGCACCCCTTTACGGGATGCGGCATGCTGCAACCAGCAACTGCGCAGGAGCACTAATCAGGACTATGTGTGGTGCATGTGAAGGAATATTATGTGCGTGAGTGGTGAAGTTTAACCCCTTCGATGCTGATGACGAGCTCAGCTCGTCATCACCCACGGGGGTCGTGTGCTGATGACGAGCTGAGCTCGTCATGGTGCCACTAAAATGGCATTTTCCAGCACACAGCGGGAAAATGCCTAGCATCCAAGTGGTTAAAAAGGGCCTGGCTCGTGGGGTAAAATTTTTTTAATCTGCCCCCGGGCTGGCACTATTAAAAATGTGTAGTAAACGGAGGTATAATGTGCAAGACTATGTGCACTACCTCCCTTGTGTGTGTGTCGACATGTTTCGGAGACTGGGCTCCTTCTTCAGGACAGGGTACACAAATCCGCACCTTACTCACGTATCTTTACTTAAAACATGAAGTTATTTCCAAAAGTGAAAATTAGTGCAGGACATGATATGTACCTACAGGCTGATATCGAAGTCGCTGATTTTCGACCTGTAAAGGAAGGGGACAAAGAATTTTTTCTGGTGGTCCACTCCTTTAAAACAAAAACACTAGGTGCAGTGACCTGTAGAAAAAATATTGTGTGGGCGGGAGGCGCTAGGGGGCGCACAGCGGAATGGCTGCCTGAACTGCAGCTCCGCCGGGCGATCACCAACAATGTGATCTATTGCCGCTCCAACCCCGCTAACCCACTCTCCGAGACCATCCACGGGTGGGGGAAGATGTGGTGCATCGACCGACGTGGAGAAACTCGACCACTACTTCTGATTTTTTGACTTTCGCCGTGTACATTGTAGTGCGCAGCGGCCCGCCTCACAACATGGCCGACATCGGCTTGCGGACCTCCGACTTGCGCGGTGGCCTCGCCGTGGGATCGGCCTACTAAACCAGCTTTGGCAATCCGGGGGTGAGGAACTGCTTACCGGACACGAGTGACTATTGTGATCTGCCTCCACCCCCGTGTACGGCCAGTTGATTCTGCCGTCTCCCTGAACCACGCGCCTGACAACATGGCGGCGCGTAGTGCCGGAGTGGAGATATTATCGCCTGCGCGCCAGTGAATACTGGCTCGGCCGGGCTGAGCTCACCGCCTGGCGGATCAACAGGGATTACCATTGGATGGTTCGCTGCTGGGTGAAAGCACTTACTGACTGCTCTCTAATGGCGTGCCGTCGCCGCCTGCCCTAACGAATCGGCGGGAGGCCTGCCGGACTCACGAGCAACTTCTGCGACAGAGGGTTTCACAAGGAGGGCTGTGATCCCACGTCCTGCTGACTGCGGTGGGGACCCGACCGGAGGTACAGGCGCTCCCTGGCCGCATTAGATCGCGTTGCTGTTGGCGTCGACCGACCACGTCCCCCCCGCAGCCCACACGTCCTGGCGAGGGGCACCTGAAGGCCATTTTCCCAGTCGCAGGGGCAATACCAAGTGCAGCTAATCGCTACCCTTGCCGGTGCATCACGGCGACGGCGGTCAGAGTCACGAGGGCGTCTGGGCCCGCATTCAGGAAAGCGACTTCTCCGACCGCCATCATGGGGAAACCTGATAAACAACAACCAAAGATATCATTTGACAACAGAAAGGCGACAAAACCTGCAGAGGAGGTGGTGGAGTCTGGCGGCTCTACCGAACCAATGCCAAACAGCAACATGGAGAAGATCCTTTTGGCAATTCAATCGAATCTGCAGGACATAAACGGTAAGCTGGACAACCTGACATGCAGGATGGATAGCATGGCCGCTCGGCAGGAGAAGCATGGCGAGCGTTTGGATGAGGCGGAGACGAGAATATCGGCCGTTGAAGATGAAGCGCGAACCTCTACCACCAAGTGCGCGGGAATGGAACGACTCCTGGAGGTGATTAAAGCGAAGGAGGAGGATTTAGAAGCGCGTTCGAGGCGCAATAACGTGAGAATCACTGGCCTGCCGGAGTCGACCAACACTGGGCGGATGGAGCAATACGTCGAAAATCTGTGCAAAGATCTCTTTGGCGCGGAGGCCTTATCGCCAATCTTCATAGTGGAGCGGGCCCATAGATCGTTAGCCCCCAGACCACCGCCCGGTGCCACGCCTCGACCGATTGTGGCGAGGATACTCAATTACCGGGACAGAGACATGATCCTCAGGCTCGCACGGGAAAAAGGCAAAATCAACCATCAAGGCAACTCCCTGGAGTTCTACCCGGATCACACGGTCGCGGTTCAACAGGCACGTAAGGAATTCACCTCTGTGAAGGCTAAGCTGCGTGATCTGAACATTGTCTACTCAATGTTATATCCAGCCCGACTTGGAGTGGTGTGGAAGGAGAAGGCAATCGTGCTGGCAACACCCAAAGCGGCCCAGGACTTTGTTAAGAAAGTACAGCGTGAGTCGCGATCAGAATCGCAAAATGATCAACACAGGGACTCGGACTGAAGCCACCGGCGATATCCCTCGTCGGACAGTGGTGAGTTTTGTTGTACTGTTGGCTAACATGGATTGCCACATGGCCGCTGTTAGCTGCACTGGGCAGTTCCGCCTGGTGCCAGACTCCTGGTTGTAGACTATGGCGCTTTTATTGAAATCACTGTATATCAGAGGGGCTGTTATCCATTGGGGCAACGAGGGCTGAAGTACACTTCTGACTTTTGACTTTGACCGATACCTGTGGCTGACCCATGCTAACGTGCCCTCCCCGCGGTGTATTTGTTCATAAAACTAAGTCAAAATGATGCACTTTCTGGCGCGCAAGGCAACTGTCCAGGCCCTTTCCCATGAGTAAGCTTGTACATCATCCTGTTGAGAGCACTGGGGCGCTGGGAGCGGGAGTACCTTTAACACTACGTTGCACTCGACCTTGTGGTATGGAACCTTGCAGATATGCGCCCGCTCCTGCACACCTCAAATGCACTGCCTACTTACAGCCACGCACTTGATTTGTGGGGGCAATATGGACGCTGAGCGGTATGGGGATTGTAACTGCCACTGACGTCGGATGGAGTTGGGGTGTCGCTGTACTGCCCCTATAACAATGCTACTACTTGAGTAATATTGCTGAGTCATTGGAGAGTGGAGGGGACAGCGGGTCAATGGACACATGTATTACAAATATGTACAGTTTTTATAGTATCGCCTGCACCCGTCCACCGGGTGAAGGGTTGTGCTCCTGGCGGTCCTCCATGAGGGTAATACCCACCACGAGTTCTCAGTATGGGCACTGAGTTGTTGGTTATGTGTTTGGGGGAATTGTGCTCTGAGGGGCTATGGCTTCGTCAGGTTGGGGTTGCTGGAGTGGGTGGGGTAAGGGGAGGGGGGATGTTTGAATGTTTACGAAGACCGACAGCATTACCTATGTATACCTTCTTAGGTTCTCCACCGAGATGGACTGCCATTGGTACGTTTGTTCTTTATGCTGAGCATGGGCGGGCACCACATGTAGCATTGGAATGTACAGGGATGAAATGTTTTGCATTATCTGATGTCAATGGGTTCTAGGAATGAGGGCAGATTGTGCCTGAACGTTCTTACTTGGAACATACGGGAGTTCTCGAGGCCTCAGAAAATCAGACAGGTTTTTGCTAGTCTTACCAGATGGAACATTGATATAGCGTTCATACAGGAATCACACCTCGCACCGCACACACACGCACACTTGGGGTCGAGATGGGCGGAGTCCACATACAGGGCCTCCTATTCTTCCTACTCCCGTGGGGTGCTTATTTTGATTAAGAAAGGGGTCAACACAGCACGTTACGCATGATCCTTCTGGCAGGTACGTGCTGGTGACAGGTACATTGAGGGGCCAACGCGTGACACTCCTTAACGTCTATGGACCGAACACTGACGCTACAGAATTCTTCCGGGAAGTCTGGGGTCACTTGCAAAAACATACTAGCACACACATGTTATGCGGGGGGACTGGAATGTGACATTGCAGGACGGGCTGGACCGCTCTTCTCATTCGCTAGAGCAGCACAAGCAATCGCGGCTGATGGTGGGTCACATGATGGAAGACCTGGCCTTAGCGGATCTATGGAGGCTGCAACACACTGACGCGCCAGGCGCCACACACATAACAGCGTCTCACAATAGCTGGTCCAGGTTGGATTACTGGCTAGGTTCTAGGGACGTGGCTCTGTGGGTTCGTAAGTTACAGGTGCTGCCCGCACATTATCAGACCACAACCCGGTCCTGTTGCAAATAGTACTTCCACGTTACACACGCCCCCCATTCCAGTGGCGGTTTAATTCCCAGGCCCTCTCAGACGCAGTCTATGTTAACACCTTAAAAAAGCAATAAAGGACTACTTTGATATTAATGCACAGACGACGGAAGACCTGTGCCTTCTCTGGGAGGCATTCAAAGCCACAATTAGAGGTGTCTGTATTGGCACCACCATTGGGGTACTCAAGGACATCAGGAGCCAGATTCGCCGCTGCGAGCAGCAAATGAGGGACTTAGAATTGCTATACGAGACGACACAGTATGTTTCACTACTACCTGGGTTACGCGACTTGCATACTGAGCACGCTGACTTTCTGGAGTCCGAAATAAAGTACTTGGACCGTAAACATGTAGCTAGAACCTTTGGGGAGGGGGGTAGGCCAGGGGGTATGCTGGTGCGGAAAATTTGTGAGGGACGGGGACAGACGGCGATACTCAGAGTCAAATCTAAGGAGGGTATATTACAAACACACTCCGCAGATATACTGAAATGCTTTGTGGACTCCTTTAGCTCGCTATATCAATAGCAACCCACAGCACCAGCAGAAAAAACGTATGACTACTTACATGATGTGGCGATTGGCTGGCTATCGGATGCACACAGGGAGTACTTGGCTAGGCCCGTCACGGTGGCGGAGGTAACTGAGGTGATCAATTCACTACCAAATGGCAAGGCGCCGGGCCCTGACGGGTACACCTCTGAATTTTATAAACAGTTTGCGGACATTATCGCTCCCTATTTAGTGGACATGTATGGCACCTCCTTTGAGAAATCGTTACTTCCCCCCGCTCTGTGAGAAGCCCTGGTCATTGCTCTCCTAAAGCCGTCCAAAGATCCGGAGGAATGCGATTCCTACAGACCTTTGTCCTTGATTAACGTGGACTCGAAAATCCTCGCAAAACTTATAGCAGGTCAGCTGTCCCCCTTGATGACCCGTCTGGTCCTTCCGGATCAATCGGGGTTTGTACCCACCAGATCCACCTCACATAACACCAGATCCCTGTTTGCACTCTCGCATTACCTGCGTCCCTCGTTTAAAGCGGTGGCTGTCATGCTTGACGCCGCGAAAGCATTCGATTCCATTGAATGGCGTTATATGCTTACCGTCCTAAACAGAATGGGGTTCCCTAAACGGTTTGTGCAATGGGTCTCCTTGCTCTATACAAAATCATGCGCCAGGGTATGGATCAATGGCTATGTTTCGGCTCCGTTTGACATTGGGCGTGGCACGCGACAGGGCTGCCCACTATCACCCCTGTTATTTGCGCTGGCGCTGGAGCCCCTAGCATGCATAGTGCGACAGAACTACAAAGAATCGGCACTGCAATTCGTAGCCAGGCCGCTTCACATATCACTCTACGCAGACGATATGTTACTATACAATTCAATTCAAAAGTGCTTTATTCGAGTATTACTCATAAAAGCAAGACATACAAACATATAATAAAAAGCAATTACATTTACAGAGTCAATTAGACGAAGCACATTACACAATTTAGACAATTTAAAAAGCTATGACACATTACACAATTTAAAAAACTATGACACATCATATATACAGGTGCAAAGATCATTACTATTAAAAATACCAGAGGGATGATAATCACAATGACAATATAAGAATCCTCAAAAATCCATAACATTAAAAGTTCAAACCGATGATACATTAAATAAGCATTAACAGAGAATAGACAAAAGTCTAGCAGTCTCTGGTCAGCTAGAAGATTTACAGAGAATAAACATTAGTTTAGCAGTCTCTGGTCTATTGATAAGCAGTTACAGAGAATAGACAGTTGTCTAGCAGTCTCTGATCAACTTGGTAGTGGGTAATTAACTTACCAACAGTCTCTGCCTTAAGACCCATGCCCACCCCAAGTACTTTGCAATGGCAATGTTAATCCAGTCTTCAGTAGTGGATTTTACAATACGCAGCGCCACCATGCTACTTTTTGTGCCTAAATTCCTGCACATAGGAGCCAACCAGGCTCGCCTTGGGGCGGAATATACTGGGCAGCAAAACAGAAAGTGACCTAGAGTTTCATTTCCTACCCCACAGGCTGGACAGATTGCTACGCCCCCAGATTTCCATTTAGATGTTAAATTACGAAGGGGGAGCGAGCCTGCCCTCAGTTGGAATAGCAGTTTTCTGTCCATGGGGTTCGTTATGTAATCCCAATACTTTTCATAAATGGGGTACATCTTGACTTCTAGAAAACTGGTGGTCATGGTCCCACTATTAGTACTGAGCATACTCCTATTGACAACATTTTCCCCAAAAATGTTTTTTAAAGCGGACTTAGTGGGAAATAAAGCCCCAGCGGGATCGGTCCATAGAGCATTTAGTCCTAAATTGAACAATGCAATTTTTAATGTTTTAAACCATCTGATTTTATTATAATGGTCAGCTTTAATAACATCAATGAACCCGTCCGCGTAGTGGGAGAGCTCTGGCGTAGTCCAAAGTCTACGCCAGAATAGAATCGGACGTAATTTTTCCTTTTCCGAAATTTCTCTCCTACCTAACTCATAGCGCAGGGGCAATAGCGGACTGCTCTGTGGGGTACCTGTCAATGACCTAAGAAATTTATTTTCTGATATTTGGAGTTCTTGAAGATTTTCATGCCCCCATAGCTCCGCACCATACAAAGCAGACCCAATTGCTTTTGCCTCATATATTATCAAGGGTGGTTTGATAGGTTTTGTCAGTGATTTCCTATGTTCCTTGATAATAGTGCCAGCTAGCTGCTTGTGCCTTAATATAGCAATATTAAGATGTTGCTGCCACTTATTGTCATTGGAGATGAGGATCCCCAAATAAGTGAAGGATTTTACAACTTCCAGGATGCGACTGCTCATGGAAATTTTTGATTTAAAATTTCTATGTGGGTTAAAAGCCATGAGTTTTGTCTTGGACGCATTCACCTCCAGTCCATGATCAACGCAGAACTCATCAAATATTGCCAATGCTTTTTGCAAACCACTTGGGGTTTTTGATAAAATTAAGGTATCATCGGCGAACATTAAAATAGGGACTTTCTCACCTGCAAGAGAAGGGGCATCCACAGCCCGGGTTTGCATGCGGGAAACAATACCATTGATAAAAAGGGTGAACAAAGTAGGGGCCATTGAGCATCCCTGCCGAACCCCGCGCTCAACGGGAAATTCGGCAGTGTCATTCCCATACCCTCCCCAACGTATTTTGGCATAGTTGCCCTCATGCAGTCGCATAATTAAAATCAACAAGTCCCCAGGTACCCCTAGTGTCTCTAGCACTTCCCACAGTTTAGCCCTAGGTACCAGGTCGAAGGCAGCCCGCAAATCAACAAATGCTGCATACAGACTACCTCCGCCTAGCACCACGGTCTTCCACTGTATCAGTTGGAAACGGAAGACTTGATCCACAGTACTGGTTGCCCTGCGAAATCCAGCCTGAAAGGGGGATAGGATGTTGTTATCATCAGCCCAATCGAGCAACCTATTAACAATTACTCGCCCCACTATTTTCTGGATAGTATCTATTAAACTAATGGGGCGATAATTACCGGGCTGAGCTCGATCTCCTTTCTTGTATACAGGGATGATTACAGCACCCCGCCAGGTTACTGGGATATCTGCACCTCTGGCAATATAATTTATTAACAGATAAATGTATTTGCACCATCTTTTAGTATCATTCAAAAAAACATCTGCCGGAACCCCGTCAATACCAGGGGCCCGCCCACTTCGAACAGTATTAAGGGCAGTGACTATTTCGTTCTGCGTGAAGATGTCATCCTCTGCTGGTAAAAAAGGCATGCATCTTCTATCTACTGCCTGATCTCTGGAGGCGTACTGTTCACTAAAGAACTTGACCCAAGCATCCTGGGGGACATTATTAGTACTAGCCTCTTCTAACCTGTCATGTCCCCATTTGACTATATGCCAAAATAACCTAGAGTCCTTTCGATCACTTGCACTTTTTAAGTTGTTCCAGTGTGCCTCATCCCAATCTTTTTTCGCTTTTGCTATGCACTGTTTATATTGCTTCCTGGCTAATCTAGTAGCCTCTAGATTTTTATTTTTGATTGCATCACCCAAGGAGGTTCTTGCCACCCTACATTCGTGATTGTACCATCTTGCGGCTCTATAGGCGCAGATCCTCTTTTTATTTACCGGTTTCAGAAAGTGGCATTTGATTTCATTAAAAAGAACTTCATGGACCTTGGTAACAATGTTTTTGCTAGGAGGGAGCCCAGCCTCACCCTCAAGGGCCATGATAGCCTTATCAGTTGCCATACTTATTTTTTCTAGAACCAGCTGATCTGTTTTAACGCTAGTCCACCTCAGCCTGCGTAAGTCATTAGTTGGCACAATCAGCGGGGGTAAGGAATCAACAGAAGTACTAGGAGCAATAGCATCAGACAGCCACAATTTATGGAGAACACATAGGGGGTTATGGTCACTCTCGGGCCTTCCCTTGACCTCCATATCAGTAATAGATGACCATAGGGACATACTGCATATAACATAGTCAATGCGGCTCTCGGATCTCCCATTATTAAAAGTCATGGCTGGTACTCTGTCTGACTTAGTACGACCATTCAAAGCCCTTAACCCATGTTCAAGGCACATAGCATTCAAACCTAGAATATCCTCGGTCCAGCGAGTTATTGGGGTTAAATCAAGTGCGGGGATGTCCCAGATCTTATCTTCCTCCGCACCTAAAAAAGCCTCACCAGTGTCAAGGGGTTCAAAAGTACGGTTTAGGTCTCCTGCCAGTATAATGTTATTTCCAGAGGAGTGAATGTCTAGGAGATCATACAGAGACGATAGGACCACTGATTTACCTCCACTTCCTCCTCTAGCATATATATTATAAATGTCAATGGAGGTGGATGAGTCCCTCGTAAGTCTAATTAGCTGAATATCTTTAAGATTAAGCTCCAGATTTTTTACTACGATCTTCAGGGACTGGCGGACCCATATAGTGAGTCCCCCATCGGTCTCCCATTGGGGCCCTTAGTGGCCGGTACATAGAAATTCAAAAACCCCAAAGCAAAAACAGGATCACAGGCCCATGTTTCTTGAAAAATGCAAACATCATACTTGCTGACAAACCCAAACCATTCCCCACAGTCCATTTTGGAACTAAGCCCAGCCACATTCCAAGATAATAAGTTCCCGGAGGCATATACCGCACTAATTTCAGAACTGTGATCAAACCCATTCAACTTTACGTCAACATTAGCATTGTCATTTATGTTTGCAGAAAGTAGTCCTACTACAACATCAGGATTACATAACTCATTTGGTGCGCCTGTAACTCGATTATGCCCCCCTATTATACAAGCAACTGAAGGAGTTTGCAGCAGAGGCATACAATTAATTGTTTGTCAATCACAAGCATCTAGATTGGAAAGGGCAGAAAATCTGTTTTCCAGACCTAGACCCCACTCAACGGAGCCAAAGTTCTTGCTGCCCCTTTTGGTTACAACGTTCCATTTTGTTCTTAGGGTGCTTGGATTGGGGCCTCTGCCTTTCCGGGGATAGAAGAAGTCTAGAGTCAATGGAACAATGGAAGTAGACGTCTCTGTGGAGGAAAAATATGAGGCAAGATGTTTGGTAGAACCTCAGGGTCAAAAAGATTGAGCACAACGCAATCTCCCTTGAACTTTTTTTCCTTGTTCCCAATCCACTCAACTCTTCTTGCGTTTACCAATTCTTCAGCTAGTTGCTGTTTGCCCCACGGAGATATGGCCATGTTATTAGTTAGCCAAGATAAGGATTTATTTAGAAGTGATGATGTTGATTCAACTTCACCGGGAGCTAGAGGGGGCACATTTGCTAGTACAAGAACTAGTGGCGAGGCTTCCACCACAAGCTCAAATGACCCTTTCGAGGTATTAGGTTCACCATTAAGAGGGGCAGAGGGTACAGCACCAAAGGTATTATCCGGTGGATTTATCAGTGGAGCCATTGGGAGGTTTGGGACAACAGTAGGAAACAGTCCGTTGGATTTAATCAATTGAATTTCACTCACCAAAGGTTGAACACTGGACGTGATAACTTCTGGGAGTTTTCCCACTTCTCCCAAAGTTTTTCCAAGTAAACCTTCCAGTTTGGTTACCTCAGCGGATAATTTGTCAATTTTACTTATCAAAGGTTTAACTATCCCTTTGATTTTTGTGTCCATCAAATTGCAAAATTTCTGAAATTGAACATTAGAGAAGGTCACGTGAGTTTCCCCAGACAAATCGTCCTCCTCCTCATCAAGAGTTTTCCTTGGTGGCGTTGCAATTTTATTTTTAGCTGACCTTAGTCCCACCCGTTTTTGTATAGCTTTTCTTTTGCCCCCTGTAACCCTCGGTGCCGGAATAGGGACAGTAGTAGGGATGATGTACTCACTGTTCGTAGGGGTCACAGTCATTACTTCATTATCACTGTTGTCTTCAGTACTAGCTACTATACCACTGGGCTGGATGGTAACAGTGTCCTGAGCAGAAGCATGTACCACACCAGAGAGGCTACTGTTTAGCAGATCAAAGGAATCCTCTGTCTCTTTGTCTGCTAGTGGAGATTGAATAGATGAATCTAAGCCCAAAGAAGACCTTCTATCGCTATTTATTTTCGCCACTACTTGGACAAGGTAGTTCTCCATGGTGTTTGTGACTGGGGTTAACCTTCTACCAGGCATGCATGCAGATGGATTAAGAACTTTGCGCAAAATCGAGGCTCAGAACTAAATGAGGGGTAAATGTTTTACCTGAAGGTCGATGGATCAGAAACACAGCGATCGTCTGTAGGCCTATAGACAGTTGGGCAGAGTCCCTGGCCCAACCCAACCTTGGCCGACCTCGGACGGCCTCAGACGGCCCGCCCTTTGCCCGGGCTTCGCCCCGGGCGTCCCGCTCGCGTCCCCCGACGCGGGTCTCCTCCTCCCTTTATTCAGCTGTCAGCGCTCTGCTGGCACGTTTCGCGTCACTTCTGCGCGGCGCCGCGATGCCTGCCGGGAGTTGTAGTCCTCCCGGAGCGGCAGCGCGGTTTCCAATGCCCAGTTATGACTCTCGGCGGTGGCGGCTTGGGCGTCAGCTCAGGCGAGTTGTTTTTTGGCCTGAAATGACTCTCTGCGGTGGCGGCTGGCAAAACTGTGCAGGCAGGTCCCAGGATATGACTCTCGGCGGTGGCGGCAGGTAAGTAAGTCTCCCCCGCTCTGCCGGTCTCCTCCTCCCTTTATTCAGCTGTCAGCGCTCTGCTGGCGCGTTTCGAGTCACTTCTGCGCGCCGCCGCGATGCCTGCCGGGAGTTGTAGTCCTCCCGGAGCGGCGGCGCGGTTTCCAATGCCCAGTTATGACTCTCGGCGGTGGCGGCTTGGGCATCAGCTCAGGCGAGTTGTTTTTTGGCCTGAAATGACTCTCGGCGGTGGCGGCTGGCAGAACTGTGCAGGCAGGTCCAAGGATATGACTCTCGGCGGTGGCGGCAGGTAAGTAAGTCTCCTATACTATACGTCCGTGACCCTGAAACCCATTTAAACCCGCTGCTCAGAGAATACATCCGATTTGGCGGACATTCGGGGTTGGCGATTAATTGGTCCAAATCCTTCATAATACCTCTAACTGACACTACATCGCCCTTTGAAGTGGATTTCCCATTGGAGTGGCAACAGGACCCGATTCGCTACCTAGGGGTCATGTTTCACAGGAATCCAGAGGAGGTCCTGCAAGCAAACTATGGGGTGGTACTCTCTAAACTTGAGGATAAAGTCCAACGATGGATCCACTTGCCTCTATCACTAGCTGATAGAATCGCAATCGTCAAAATGAACGTGCTACCCAAATTGTTATACCTGTTTAATAACATACCAATAACGCCGACACGAGAAGTCTTCCGCCGCATTAAATCCCTGGTGCGGACTTTGATATGGGCAGGCAAACAAGCTTGTATTGACTTACAGACACTAACACTCCCATTTGCGCAGGGCGACTTCAATGTGCCTGATTTTCTCCTCTACTACCTCTGTGCCCAGGCGCAATATGCGGCATATTGGTACCATGCGGTCCCATATCTCACACACGCGGCCATAGAAGAGGGTGATGCTCATCCTGTCCCCCTATCTGCGATCATATCGCACACAAGGCCACCACTACATGCAAAGGACATAAACACTGTAGACACCACGGTCAAAGCATGGCACAGACTTGGACAGTTGGCTCACAAAACCCCGCTGTATGCACCGGACATGCCATTACAACATCATCAAGCGTTGTCCGTCACTAGTGAAAAGGTTGGAATGTCCTTGCTGAGTAGAGCTGGTATTGACAGGCTGGGTGATGTGTTTCGAGCAGGCACGTTCATAGGCCTCGACCAATTGACTTATATCCAAAACCAGACTCCCATGTTTCGCTTCACGTACTATAGGTTGACCAGAGCGTTAAGGGAACATTACCCGACATTCCCCACAGAGCCAGAATGCCTTGCACCTCTGCAACTACTAATTACTACTAGTGACCTCTCCCATCTGGTGTCCAGACTATACACAGCTGCACAATCGGAAATATCGGGACACACACTTAAGGCTAAGGGGCGGTGGGATGCACTGCTAGACACTCCGTTAACGTATGAGGAATGGCATAGCACCTGCGCGTTAACACAGATACTGACGCCAAACGGCAACTTAAGAATTATACATTTTAAATTTATTCACCAAATCTACTACACACCAACAAAACTGCTTAAGTTTGGCTTACAGGAGGAAGACAGATGCAAGAGGTGTAACAGGGAGGGTGCAGACTTTGTACATTTGGCCTGGGATTGCGCAAAGGTGGCGGGGTACTGGGGGGAGGTCACTACCACACTAGCTGTCATGTTGGAGGAAGAGGTGCAGTGCACGCCTAAGATCTGTTTACTGGGTATAGTGCCCCAATTCAGAGCGTTAAAACGCAAGTTCTGTTACTGTTAGCGAAAAGGCAGGTGGCCCAATGTTGGCACAGCTGTAAGGTACCGACGAAGAAAACATGGCTTCATGATATGTCCACCTGCCGGGACAAACTGCAAACCTATGAGGAGCAATTACCAGCGAAATCCAGACCAAAGAACATATGGTGTTTCTTAACAGACTACCTTAACTCGCTGCAGGACAGTGAGGAAGGCTAGCTCATCTTCTGTCTCATTCTGACATGTGTAACGTTTGGTGCACGAGTTCATATCTGATGGCGGCTGACCCTTGGAGGGAACCGGAACTATTGTCGTATTTGATGTCTAGGTTGTGAGTGATAGCACTGTAAGGTCTTAAGTTGGGGTATGTTGCATTTTTCTTCTCTATAAAATGATAAAATGTAAGACTCACATCATTTGTCAGCTAGGAGTCCTACGGAAGTTGTGTAGGGTGGCTCTATCTAAAGATTATACGCTCTTCTTCATAGCGCATTTGTTATCTGTTGGATGATCATAATAACGTGGCGAGCCAGCCCCAGGGTTGTAGGCTCATGCTGTGTACTTTGCTTTGTGTTAATAAAGTTCTTACACAAAAAAAAAAAAAATAATATATATTGTGTGGGCTCCGATCACTAGACAGTAAAGTCAAACTACTTGTGAATTCGTGCCTGGCGTGAAAAAAGGGACATGTACAAGACATACAATACATAAAACACACTCTCTAAGAACGAGTTCTTTGTCCATTCTCTTCTATGGTGGTGATGATACTCTGGGTTTAAAACACAGTGATAGGTAGTGGGGAAGAAAAAGGAAATGAAATGGCATACTGTTATGAATCACTTCCAATGCCTCATGAGCCTCTGGGACGTAGGGGAATGCGTGCAGATTCGCTACCTGAAAAGAGATGTGCATTAGATGCTTTACTGGTACTTACATCTTCGTATCAGCGTTTCACCTTAGTTCCTATTACATACTCACGAAGGTCTAGGAGACACTGCTGCCTGACTGCCCCATATGCGGCTCCGCTGAGAGTGCGGTGGTTAGCGATCTTGTGCCGTTTTAAACTGCTGATAATCGCTAATTAGAGTCATTAACAGGCCGTATGCGCCCATATAAGGGTTTTCCGGTCCATCTTGTTTAGATTGCAGTCAGGTGTCATCGTGAACACCGGCATAGCGCGTGTGCGCCCTGTAAGTGTTGCGATGTATTCTCTACGAATGCTACTAACTCGCGCATGCGACCGTACAAGGGTTGTCCAGTCTCTTTCTGGTCCATTGGAGTCAGGTGTGCCAATCATCGCCGAAAAACGGCATTGCGCGCATGCGCCCTTGTTGGAAAAAACTGCAGCTTTGCGCATGTGCTCATTCGAGGTGCTGATGAACAGTCCTGCACATTTGCGTGGAGCGCACGCTTTACAGTTGGGGCGCGTATGTCCTGAGGCACTCCGATGCTAAAGTGGAGAAAAAGAATTCATAATAGAACGTACAATACATCCCAACACATGTGTTCAGAATGGCTGTATTTGTTTGTTATAACCATGTCTATAGGATCAAAATAGTGGTCATGGTTATTGTTAGTGAAGGAGTCCATGATTCGTTTTTGTGAAGATCATATACCTTTTGGATGCTCATACTACAAGCATCATTACATGGAGCTTTTCGTGCTATGTTTTTGTTGCGGTCAGAGTTGGTAAAATATACAGTGTAAAACATCCTTCAGTCATGAAAAGTAGTCGTGGAACAGGGGTGTAATCTGTATGTTTTTATGTCAGTTGTCCCCATGGGATTTCATCATTTAGGCCCGTAACGTGGGTCCCCAGACGGAACACCCACCGTTGTTCCTTTTCAAGTAGGCCGGATTCTGATGGTAATTGTCCTATGACTGTCCAAAGGATATCATTGACACAATGTTTTGCTTCCAAAAAATGGGTCGCCATTTTGGTTGTGCTCTTCTTGCACCGGATGTTGCTCTTATGTTTACTGATCCGGGTTGTCACTGATCTTGTGGTCATGCCTACATATTCTAGGCCGCAAGGGCAAGTGATCATGTATTCTACATTGCGGCTGTTACAGTTGGTCATTCCACGTTGATCCCATCTGGTTCCATTGTTGAAAATCAATTGTTTGCTCCTTTTTGTTAGGTGGCAGCTTGCACAGGTACCACATAGGAAATGGCCTTGTATCCCATGTTTTGAAAGTGGCAGTTGTGTGTCTGGTTTTGGGCGAGTGTGGACCAGCATGTCCTTCAGATTTCTCCCTTTTTTGTGAGTGAATAGTGGTTTCTCAAAACCTAGTATTCCACTGGATAGAATGCCCCACCTTTTATTGATTATTTTTGTTATTTTGTTTGAACTGTGTATTGTATGTTGTGACACATACGGGTCTCTTTTGCTCCGAACTGGGTTGTATTTTGTCTTCCAACAGTGCATCTCTATTGTTGTTTCTGGCCCTCTTCATTGCCGCATTTATGATCCTGTCTGGGTATTTCCTCTTCTGTAGTTTGGTTTTGAGGTCCTTTGCCTGGGATTTGTAAGCGACCAAGGGCCAGATGTAGGTAAAATAGATTTACCGATTTTTAATTACAGAATTTTACCGATTCGGTAATTAAAAATCGGTAAATCTAAGGGGTGGATATGTAAGTATTCCAGATGTGCTGGAATACCGATTCGGAAGAATTCGGTATTTACCGATTCGGTAAATACCGAATCGGTAATGCCTATTCATTCCTATGGGCTTTAAAGCCCATAGGAATGAATGGGCATTACCGATTTGGTATTTACCGAATCGGTAAATACCGATTTTCACAAGGGTGCAGGGGGTGTCACTTTGACACCCTCTGGCACCCCCAAAACAGGCTTGGGTGCCATGTGGCAGGCATACACGCCCTAAGGGCAGGTCTGCCTGTCACATGGCATAGGTGTGCATGCACACATGTGCATGCACACCGGAATCGGTATTTTACCATCAAATTGGATTTGATGGTAAAATACCGATTCTGTAAGGCCTCTGGGACTCTGAAGAGTCCCACCTACATCTGGGTGCCTCAGAATCGGTAAAATTACCGAATTTTTATTTTACCGAATCGGTAAAATTACTGAATCGGTAATTTTACCGATTCAGTAAAATAATGCCCCCTACATACCTGTCACCCATTTACCGATCGGTAACGGCCAAAATCGTCCGTTACCGCTCGGTAAATGGCCTCAAACGGCCACCTCCATCTGGCCCCAAGTCAGTGCAGTTTCTCCTTAGTCTGAGGAACTGGCCATATGGTAGGTTCGCCCGGAGGTGCCGGGGATGGAAGCTGTCGAATCTTAACAAGCAGTTCCTTGCTGTGGGCTTGAAATGGGTTGTCGTCTTTAGGACTCCTTCTTCATGATAAATGTTCAGGTCTAAGAAGACAAGTGTGTCTTTAGACACTGTGTGTGTGAATTTCAGATTGGTGTCCTGGGTATTTAACCATGTCATGAACTGTGTAACTGATTCCAGATCACCTTTCCAGATGACCAACAAATCGTCGATGTATAGCTTCCATGTGTTGTCTAAAGGGATTCTGGTCATTAAGGATCTTGGTTGTCTCTAGATGGTGTACATAGAGTCCTGCTAAGCTTGGAGTGAAGGTACTTCCCATGCTCATACCATGGCTTTGGAGATAGATCGTTGTCTTATATTCAAAGCAATTCTTTGTAAGAGCTAGTGCTATGCATTCCAGCACTACTCCTCTGGGTGTCTGGTATTGCCAACTGGTACTGTACAGAACCTCTTCAATGATGGTTGAAGTTTCGTCATGTGGTAAGCTTGTGTATAAGCTCTCCACGTCCAGGCTGAGCAAAAGCTGAGTGTTTGGGTCAAAAGATAAATTTTGTAATAGTTGCAAAACTGCCTTAGTGTCTTTGAGATAGGTGCCGGTGGCCTGCACCAGGGGTCCGAAGAAGACGTCAGCAAACTTAGATAGTGGTTCAAGTATTGACCCAATACCAGAGACCATAGGTCTCCCTGGTGGGTGTTGCATGTTTTTATGGATTTTAGGAATACAATAGAAGCAGGGTGTTCTAGGTGACTTTTGTGTTAAGAATTCTGCTTCTTTTTTTGTTAACCAGTCGTGTGTCAGAGCTTCCTCCACCATTGCCCCTATTGTGATCCTTATTGATTCTGTTGGATCCTCTTGTAGGATTTGGTAATTACGTCTGTCTGATAGTAATCGTGAGCACTCCTGCTCATAGGCTGTCGTAGTTTGTATCACTATCGCTCCCCCTTTGTCGGCGGGTTTAATGATGATTTCTTTGTTGGCCCCCAAAGTCCGTATGGCTTCCTGTTCCTCTCTGCTGGTGTTTTGAAAAGAGGTTTTTTGGGAAGTGGCTAGTGTTTTCAAGTCGTTCATTATGGCCTTCTCAAAGGCTAGGACCTTGACAGGCAATTGGTTATCAGGGGGTGTGAACGTTGATTTTGGTCACAGTCCTGAGTCGGTTCTCTGGATTTGTACTTTACCTTTAAAGAAAGTTTGTAGTTTGATTTTCCTTATAAATTCTTGCATTTCAATATGCAACTTGAAGGAGTCAATTTTGTTTGTCGGAACGTAGCCTAGGCCTTTGTTGAGGACTGCTTTCTCGATCGGGGTTAATACATGGGGGTGATGTTGACCACTAGCTCTTGCTGGTCGATGGTTGGTTCTGGAGTGCCCCCGTCATGCTCCGCGTGTTCATTCTGGGGTCTTCCTGTTCGGGGTATTGCCATGTTTGTGTGTTGCCCTTCCTGTTCCTGTCTCGGCGGGGTCCTGGGCGTGACCCTAAAAAAGGCTGAGGGTCGAAGTAGCATGACTCAAATTCTGGACCCCATTGTTGGAACATTGGTCCCGTTTGTGGTGGACCATAATGGTATGGTGGAAAAGGTCCTGGATATTGGGGGTATTGGGGTTGTGCTTGATAGCCCCTCCAACCTCTTTGTCTTGGGTATTGTTGTCCCTGTCGTTTGTAATTACCTCTAAAGGGTTTTTGTCTTCGGTTGCCGCTTGAATTTGATCCTGACGACCCACTTTCAGAGACTTCACTATCATTGTCGCTGTTGCTGTTTCTTGATAGGTATCCCACCTTGGTTTGAGGGTAGGCACCCTCTGGAGTAAATCTTTCCTTGTCCGAAGTCAAAAACCACTCAGTATTAATCATGGAGAGTCGACGGCATGACTCACAACGGAGATAGTCCTTACCAAGTTTAATGATCGTTACATCTAGCGTCTCACATAGGAGGCGAGACCCTAGATGAGAGTGATTCCTCATAAATGTCAAAACAAATGCGGGACTAACGATTGGCCATATTCCTTATAGAAGGCTGCTGGTAAGCCATCTAGGCCGGGCGTCTTATCAGCTAGATTCGTTCTGAAGATACTGAGAAACTCTTCAGCAATAAAGGGCTCACTGGCATGCCGTCTGTGAGACCAACTTCAAGCCATAGGAGTTGAATGGACTCAAAGTAAGCAGAGAAATAAAAGGGGAAGTGGCCACATCGGGTTAGATATAGAAAGGAGAAGAAGGCTACCAAGGATTGCTGTATAGCCTCAGCATCCGCATGTACAATTGACCGATCTTCATGTATCTCAGTGATATAATCACTTACCCAGGACTTCTGAAGCAGATGAGTGCCAAGTCTATCACCCTCCCCATATCGCCGAGCACGCGCCTCCCTATCCAGATAATGGGTCTTCCGGTGCGCTGCTTCTTCAAATTCAGAAATCTTGTAGTGAATAGCAGTGAGTGTGGAAGACTTGCATGTGTCAAAGAACTTCAATTCTAGTTCTATGATTTCATTTTCAAAATGCATAAGATCACCGCGCAGAGTATGGAGTACACCCGTATGTTTTGTATTGCAGGCTCCTCTGATGACAACCGTAAAGGCCTCCCATAGATCTAGATATATCTTCTGTATCATTCTGTCCTGATCTCTTCCCAGAACACCTGTTCGCACAGAGTGGGAGTTTGAATGTAAAGGTCTGTGGAGGACTATCTGGAAAGACCAGCTGTAAAAGAACTAGAGCGTGATCAGAAATGGTTCCAGGTAAATGGGGAATTTGAACCACCTAAGACGCTACATCTCTTCATCTAGGCCAAAAGTCTGTGAGCGACCACGAGGCATGGGCTATAGATATTCAGGTATTCTCCATACGGTCTACGTGTGGAGAGCGCTAGACATTACCAATTTTAAAATTATCCACAAAGAGACACAGCGGTGCCGCCGCTCTGGGAAGAGGATATCTGGAGCCACCAGAGCGACCCATCATCGGATTGAGCACCGCATTGATGTTTCCTCCCCATAGAATCGCACCCGGACCAAGTGTCCCGGTGAGCCTCCATTACTTGGCGAAGAACAGGGGGTTGTCAAAGATACATAGAAAGAAGCTTAATAAGGCAGTCATACAGAATACCGGTAAGGAGAATAAACCTGCCCTGCACATCGCATATGACCTGACGCATACGCCTAGGGATGCCCTTTCTAATAAGGATCACCACTCCATGACTGTAGTTAGAATAACAAGAAACGTGCAGTTCCTGTGAGAAGCAGATGTCCAAAGAGTGTCTCTGCAAATAAACAAAAGTGTGGCTCACCTTTACGACATTCATTTGAGCCACGAGCATTCCAGGTGTGTGATATTTTCGACCCAATAGTGATTTAATGCTAGGTGTAAACAATGAAAAGCGTATGCCTAAATAAAGAGCCGAGAGTGAGTGGGTGTATCAACCGAGACACATACAAGGAAAGAATAATAGGAAATGCTGTCAGCCCAAAAGCCACACATATTTCCAAGATCAAATAAACCACCCAACACCCACTTCAGCCCCTGTATTGAGCCAAATGCACCATCCCAACCCTAACCAACAAACCCAAGGAACATTGAAACCTCCCGTAGGGGTGAATAAGGAAACTGGATAACTGCCCAGCTACAAGGACCTGGTTGCCAGAAAGGAGAAAGGTGGAGGCACAGTTTCATAACGCATTAGTGTGGAGTCCACTGGGCGAGAGCTAGGGGCAAAGGTGATATTCCACAGTGAGGTGTACATGGCAGGTCGCGTGCATTGGGTAGAGGAGTTGGCTTAAGGGCTAGGGCGTTCGACCTCGAATCTGGGGAACTGGGTTCGAGTCTCTGCAATGATGCTGAACATCCTGTGATTCTGGGCAAATCACTTACTGGCACATGCATCATGATAGGGTTTTGCGAGTCCTTAATTGCGAATATTAAGGATTCGCAATTAAGGACTCGCAAAATCCTATGCATGTAGGAATCGCTATAATAATAGCGATTCCTACACATTCCTTATTTGCGACTCGTAAATTATGAGTTGCAAATAAGGAATAGCTTACCATTCATTCCTACGGGCCTACAGGCCTATAGGAATGAATGGAAAATTGCAATTGAAATTTGCGAGTACCAATAGGCACTCGCCAATTGCGCTTGCAATTTCAGGGTGCAAGGATGTCAAAAGGACACCCTGTTGCACCCCTGGAATGGGCCTGTGCACTTATGTTGCACATGCGTGCGCAACATGAAACTTTGAAAAATGCACAAAAGTGCTTTTTTCAAAGGGTTTGCAAATTACCATGAAGTTCAACTTTATTAGCGAAATCGCTAATTTTTTTACTTTCATGCATTGCATTTAAGATATCTCAATTTGGGATTCCTTAAATGCAATTGCAATTTAAGTAATCGCAATTTAGTGTTTACTTAAATTGCGATTTTTGCATTTAGATTGATGCATCCCAAATGCAAAAATACTGGTCCCAAAGGGACAGATTCTGAGTATCTGCCCGTTTGCGACCGGTTTTCCTTTGATGCATGTGCCGGATAATCTCCCCGTGCCTAACAAAAATGAATGTGTCTCCATGTATTGCAACTAGTGCTATGTAAAGCACTCTGATACCTAATTCGGGTCAAGTTCGCGCTATATAAAACTCTGTAAAATAAATAAAAATAACATTAAATAAATAAAAAATCCACATGCAGTCTAGTGATGCAATTTTACAATCCCAAAATTGGGAGAGGATATGCGTCAGTAGTCATCCAGTTATCATAAATGAAAGATGACCCCTGTTAACATACAGTATGTAATGAAGTCTACATATTAGTCGGTTTCGCTAAGCTGTGATCTGTATTGTGCATTGTGTCTTATGGATGAGCAATGTGCTTTCAGTGGGAATGTTTTGGCATACCTGGCTGACGTCTTAGGATCTGTGAAAGTAAGGGTTTTGCCTACACGTTCTATTAGCAATTTAGCAGGGTACAGAAGCGAATATTTGGCATCTGTTCACTGTAAAGTGTGCTTAATTGGCAAAAAGCCTTTGCAGGCGGCCTGCACTCAAACCATAAAGTCGGTGAAAATGGAAACTTTGGATCCTTTATAGTGAACGTAGTCTTTACTCCCTGGCAAGGTGCATCGCAGTGTCACCGTTGTAGTAATTTAGCAATATTGAAATAATGGGGTGAGCTGGGGTGCCCAGCTGCAGTCGAGGGCCGAGGAACCTATGGGCCCTTTCAACAGTAAGCATATGAGATAGGTTAGAGCCAAAGAGAGTACACAGCATGTCCTCAAGGAACCCTCCATTATGCCCATATCTGTTGATTCTGGCACACCAATAAAATGTAAGTTTTTCCAGCAGGAATGAGCTTCCAATTCTTCGTTTTTATTCCCTATGACCTTGAGTACCTTTTCCATGTGAAGTAGCTTTTGAACGATTAACTTCAGCAACTGACGTGCAGCTTTTGCGTTAATCAAGTCAATCATCATGTTTTTCAACCTTTTCTTTGAACCTATCAAATCTGTTCGTGAGGCAATCCATTTTGGTGTCTATTGCTGTATAGCTCTGTTTCAGATCTAGAAACTGGTATGTATATCGAGATCAGAGGACTTGTTCTCCTCACTTATCGACGCTCCTTGTTATTTGCACGCTGGTATCTCTGTGGTCCGCATCTGGAATTGATCATCAAAATATAGTTTAGACTGCTTAATATCACCTATCCCTATTTTTTAGATGAGTCGGTCAGGATGTAGCAAGTAGTATCTGTTTGGGATGGAGGTGAGTAGTCGCTTTACTGCAGGGGTTAGCAAGGGGCGGCTAGGCAACAGGCATGGCTCTGTGTTCTATGATGGACGGTGGGACTACTCCTCTGCGCCCACTGCACAAAGTTTTTAAGAACAGTTCCAATTCAGGTAGTAGGCCTGTTCACCCTGGCGCTCCCTGGGGGGCACGAACAGACCTACAAAGTATGTTGGTGGAGTGCTACGCAGGAAGCCAACTGCGAGCACCCACGCAGGGTGGCCGTACTTCAAGGTTGATATATCACTGTTCCACGGTCTTGAGGAACATGTAGTACTCCACCTCTCTAGCCACCACTGCACCCCAATGCCAAGGGGGCATGAGCAGGCCCACAAGATGCCATCCTCAGGTTGGGCTAGACCAGCACTAGGCAGATCCACGTGGTCATGCAAGCACCAGTTAAACAGTCAAAATATGAAATTGTGCTAAGGAAGGCACACCAGCCATGAAATAAATGCTCAGTGAAATGCTCAGCGGGAGATGAAAGGGGTACAAACTTGTGCAGATAGTCACAGCTCCTTTAGCATTCAATGCACTCGAGGCAAGTCTCAATATGCCTCACTCACCTGGTAGGATCAGAAGCTTTATGCGTGGCAAGCTGGCCCTGGAGCGGAATGCTCCCGGTGCATGTTTCAGGCTGCTCCCCACACTGGGATAATGATTTTATTATGATCGAGTCCTGGAGCAGTGCCCACACACAGGCCCCGGTACAAAAGGGGGTGGTGATGGATGGAGCATCTGAATCAATCAAACACTTACACCCAGTCAAAAGATCTGGGTTTAATCCATCACCATTCTTTAGCCCACTCTGCCACCCCAGTTCAGACATGGCTATATGCAAATCAGTCTGACCCTGTGCTTTATGGGAACAGTCCAGCCCGAACTGCCAAGCCATGTCTTCCCTGGACCGAAAACAAGCTTCCGAGGACCGGTTTCTGGCATTCCAGCCGTCTTCAGCCCGGCTTGCTTGAATCCAGTGGCAAAGTGAGCAAGGGACTCACGTCTGAGCATACCCTGCCACACTTATGGCGGCCAAAAGCGGTACAAAAGGGGGTGGTGGTGGACGGAGCATCTGAATCAATCAAACACCCACACCCAGTCAAAAGATCTGGGTTTAATCCAGCACTGTTCATTCGCCCACTCTCCACCCCAGTTCAGACATGGCTATATGCAAATCAGTCTGACCCTGTGCCTCGTGGGAACAGTCCAGCCCGAACTGCCAAGCCATGTCTTCCCTGGACCGGAAACAAGCTTCCAAGGACCGGTTTCTGGCATTCCAGCCGTCTTCAGCCCACTTGCTTGAATCCAGTGGCAAAGTGAGCAGCGCTGAGATTGCATTGACAACTGAGAGGAGAAGCAGAGGGGTAGAAAGTGCAGTCAAGGTTATTGCGGGAAAAGGTGGGACTTAAGTAGCTTCCGGAATTTCATGTAGTTAGGTTCAGTGCGTAGCTGGGTTGGCAAGGCGTTCCATAGAGTTGCAGCTGTCACCGAAAAGCGACGCCCTCCAGTGCGGGCCTTCTTGACTCTGTGGACAGTAGCTAGGTTACCTTGGGAGGAACGCAGGGACCTGTTAGGTTTATATGGGTAGAGCATGGTCTTAAGCATCGGGGGCCCTTGGTCTTGCAAAGCTCTGTGGGTCATACATAGGGCCTTGAATTTGACCCTTTCACGGATCGGCAGCCAATGGAGTGCCTTTAGGGCTGGTTTGGCTGATGCTCTCCCGGGGGTGCCTGTCAGAAGCCTTGCAGCAGCGTTTTGTGTTCTTTAAAGAATATTCATAGTGGATTCTGGGGCCGCCAAGAAGAGGGCGTTGCTATAGTCTAATCTGGATAAGATTAGACCTTGAATAAGCAATTTTTGTGACTGTGCGGGGAGTAGTGGGAGAATCTTCCTGGCAGAGCGGAGTAGGCCCACACAGGTACCAGCTGTTTTTTTGGCCTGCGTTTTCAGAGAGAGGTCTTGTTACAACCAGAAACCCAGACTTTTGAGTTCAGTCTTGGGTTGCGGAAGGGTTCCTAAGCATGATGGCCACATAGCGATGGGAAGGGATGATGTTTGGTGTCCCAGCAGCATGAGCTCGGTTTTAGAGCCATTTAGTTTAAGCCTTGAGTCGCACATCCAGTTATGGATTCCTTCTAGACAGTCATGGAGGTTTTTAAGTTTGTCACTTTCTAAGGAGAATGAGACAACCATTTGGGTGTCATCAGCGTATGTGACGGCTTTTATCCCAAAGGGAGTGACCACATCCTCCAGGGGGGCCATGTATATGTTAAATAGTGTGGGCTCAATGAAGAGCCCTGAGGAACCCCACACTGGAGGGGGAAAAAGTCGGATCGCACACTCCCTTCACAGACCTGGAAGGTTCTGTCCTTAAGGAAGGATGAAAGCCAACAAAGTGCCGTGTCTCTCACTCCTAGGTTAAGTAGTCGCTGGATCAGGATGTTATGGTCCACCGTGTCAAATGGTGCGCTTAGATCCAGGAGGATCAGTAGGACTGATCCTCCTGAATCCAAGATGCATCTGGCTTCCTCGACCACTTTCAGAAGAGCGGTCTCGGTCCCCTGACCTGGGCGGAAACCTGTTTGTGAGGGGCGAAGGAGATTGTTGGATTCAAGGAAAGCCGACAATTGCTTGTTTCCGGTCCAGGGAAGACATGGCTTGGCAGTTCGGGCTGGACTGTTCCCATGAGGCACAGGGTCAGACTGATTTGCATTTAGCCATGTCTGAACGGGGTGGCAGAGTGGACTAAAGAACGGTGATGGATTAAACCCAGATCTTTTGAATGGGTGTGAGTGTTTGATTGATTCAGATGCTCCGTCCATCACCCCCCCTTTTGTACCGCTTTTGGCCGCCATAAGTGTGGAGGGTATGCTCAGACGTGAGTCCCTTGCTCACTTTGCCACTGGATTCAAGCAAGCCGGGCTGAAGACGGCTGGAATGCCAGAAACCGGTCCTCGGAAGCTTGTTTCCGGTCCAAGGAAGACATGGCTTGGCAGTTCGGGCAGGACTGTTCCCATGAGGCACAGGGTCAGACTGATTTGCATATAGCCATGTCTGAACTGGGGAGGCAGAGTGGGCTAAAGAACGGTGATCATCACTGCACAATTCTCTCTTCGGCCGGCTCGGAAATTTTAAGTGAATGCTGCGGCCTTGATTATAATGGCCTACACAGCAGTGTGGCCGGGCCATCGTGCAAGCAACAGTGCTGCCTACCCCATAATCATTTACGGCCGCCTTGGCGCCTTCAAGCTCCTGAACAATAAACTCCCCGCTGAGCGCCCTTGGAGCCAGCAGGATGTTACATACCCCGCGGAGCCCCAGCTATTCATGGGGCAACGGACATGACGCCAGGCAGGCTGACTCAGAGCCCCGCGTCACCGCGGCCGCGAGGGGGATGCATTGTAGCAGAGAGCGGCAGGCCATAGCTCGGCTGGGATCACAGCCTCAAGACCACGGAAGCAGCGCGCTGGAGCAGTCAGTGTCTGCAGTCAGCTGCCACACCCACGATTGCAGCCACCATGTTCCTCAGACTGCCTATGCATTATGCATGATAATGCATTTCAGCCAGGTCCCCCAGGTCTCCCAGGTCTCCCGATAAAAATGGTACCTCACTTGCGTGGGTAGGCATAGTGGCTGCAACAGGAAACGGTCCAAATCGTACTGTGGAGTAATTACAATAACCAATGCAACATTACCTTCTTTTTTGGGGGGTAGGATTGAGTTTTTGGACCGGGGCTCGGCGGGCATCTTTGGAAACTACCAGACCCAAACAGTTCTGAAAACTAGACACCCGGGGGAGTCCAGGGAGGTATGGCATGCGTGGGTCCCCCAACGTTTTCCTACCCAGAAATCCCTGCAAACCATAAATTTAGGTTAAAAAAACAATTTTCCATACTTTTTTGCATGGGATCTCCGTGTCGGCACAAATGTCCTACCACCCAGCGTTCCCCTTGTTCTCCCGAGTAAAATGATACCTCACTTGTGTGGGTGGGCCAAAGGCCTGTGCCTAAGGCAGGGGGGCTTAATTTGTAAAACTTAAATACTACTTTTCAAAATTCATTTTCGGACTGTTCTGCTTTGGGGCACCCACACAAGTGAGGTATCCTTTTACTCGGGAGAACAAGGTGAACGCTGGGTGGTAGGACATTTTTGCCAGCACGGAGATCCCACGCAAAAAAGTTTGGAAAAGTGATATTTTTACCTAATTTTAAGGTTTGCAAGGAGTTCTGGGTAGGAGAACATTGGGGGACCTACGCATGCCATACCTCCCTGGACTCCCCCGGGTGTATACTTTTCAGAACTGTTTGGGTTTGGTACTTTCCAAAGAATACCACCGAGCCCCGGGCCAAAAACTCAGGTGCCGCCCCCCAAAAATCAAGGTTGTTTTGCAATTGGTTATTGTAAATTAACCACCGTACAATTTGAACCGTTTCCTGTTGCAGCCACTATGCCTACCCACGCAAGTGAGGTACCATTTTTATCGGGAGACCTGGGGGAACGCTGGGTGGGTGGAAATTTGTTGATCCACGCAGATTCCAGAACTTTCCACCACAGAAATGTGAGGAAAATGTGTTTTTTTTGTCAAAATCTTAGCTTTGCAAGGGATTCTGGGTAACAAAACCTGAGGGTAGGCAGAGGAGTCACCCCATCCTGAATTCCCCTGGGTGTCTAGTTTTCAAGAATGTATAGGTTTGCTAGGTTTCCCTAGGGGCTGGCAGAGCTAGGGCGCAAAAACAAAAGGTAGTCTTTTTGTCCAAAAAGTGCAAGATTTCACTGGGAAATTGAGGTGCGACCATGTTGCGTTTTGCGCTGTTTCATGTCGCAGCCACTATGCCTACCCACGCAAGTGAGGTACCATTTTTTTCGGGAGACCTGGGGGAACGCTGGGTGGGCGGAATTTTGTTGATCCACGCAGATTCCAGAACTTTCCCCCACAGAAATGTGAGGAAAATGTGTTTTTTTTTGTCAAAATCTTAGCTTTGCAAGGGATTCTGGGAAACAAAACCTGAGGGTAGGCAGAGGAGGCACCCCATCATGCACTTGGACAGGAACAGACTAATTTGCATATAGCCAGGTTCTGAGCTGGGATGGTGCAGTGAGCTAAAAAACGGTGTTGGATCTAGCCCTGATCTCTTGAGTGGGTGAGAGTATTCTGCTTAATTCAGAAACTCTGTCCATCACCACCCCTTGTTGTTAAATATTTTGTCCACCCTAAGCGTGGAAGGGTATACTCAGATGTGAGTCCCTTGCTCATTGCACCATCAGGATTCAAGCAAGCCGGGCCGACGACGGCTGAAATGCCAGAAACCGGTCCCCGGAAGCTTGTTTCCTTCCCAGTGTAAGAATTGGCTTGGTAGTTTGGCTTGCCCTGTTCCCATCATGCACTGGGACAGGAACAGACTAATTTGCATATAGCCAGGTTCTGAGCTGGCATGGTGCAGTGAGCTAAAAAACGGTGTTGGATCTAGCCCTGATCGCTTGACTGGGTGAGAGTATTCTGCTTAATTCAGAAACTCTGTCCATCACCACCCCTTGTTGTTAAATATTTTGTCCACCCTAAGCGTGGAAGGGTATACTCAGATGTGAGTCCCTTGCTCATTGCACCATCAGGATTCAAGCAAGCCGGGCCGACGACGGCTGAAATGCCAGAAACCGGTCCCCGGAAGCTTGTTTCCTTCCCAGTGTAAGAATTGGCTTGGTAGTTTGGTTTGCCCTGTTCCCATCATGCACTGGGACAGGAACAGACTAATTTGCATATAGCCAGGTTCTGAGCTGGGATGGTGCAGTGAGCTAAAAAACGGTGTTGGATCTAGCCCTGATCTCTTGACTGGGTGAGAGTATTCTGCTTAATTCAGAAACTCTGTCCATCACCACCCCTTGTTATTAAATAGTTTCCTGTCGCAGGCACAAGGCTGACCCACACAAGTGAGGTACCGTTTTTATCGGGAGACTTCCCTAGATGGCCGTCTAGCACGGGGCCAAAAACCCAGGTAACCCCTCTTGCAAAAGCTGGCGGTATGGACATTCAATAACACCAGCTTTTGCAAGCGGTGGCAAGAGGAATTTGCCTGGGTTTTTGGCCCCGTGCTAGACGGCCATCTAGGGAAACCTACCAAACCCACACATTTCTGAAAAGTAGACACCCGGGGGCTTCCAAGGAGGTATGGCTTGCATGGATCCTCCAACGTTCCTTTACCCAGAATCCCTTGCAAACCTCAATTTTAGCTAAAAAAAATCAGTTTTTTCACACTTTTTGCATGGGAAAGCGTGGCATCACTGGGCTCACACAAATTTCCTTCCACCCAGCGTTCCCCCAGGTCTCCCGATAAAAATGGTACCTCACTTGCGTGGGTAGGCATAGTGGCTGCAACAGGAAACGGTCCAAATCGTACGGTGGAGAATTAAGTTTTCAATTTGGGAGCGTGTGATTCAAGGAAATTGTGACAGACAATTTCAAGTTTGCAGGAGATTCTGGATAAAAATCAACAATAGAATTCACCAGAAAGACATGACCATATACTTCCATGGTTTAACAATAATAACTACATGTAGTAAGTTATTTATAGCTATAATGTACACCATAACAGAGTTACTCAAAAGTCAAACATTCAAGGCACGGCTAACTATTCCTCAAAGACACACACAAACAGGTTAGATTTGGCACGAGGGCGAGTGATGGTTCAGTACATAAAATTTTATTAACAAGATATTTCAAAAAATGAAATGCTCTGTCAATAAATAAACGCATAAAAACCGAACCAGTGACTCGCAACTCGTGAGCTGTAAAGCCACTACAAGGCACCAACCGTTTTACAGGCCATTCACGCACCTTTCATACCTGATACAAACCAGACCATTGACACCATCCGGAAAGAACAGCAACACATTACAACAATCACAATAAGGGACAAGGTACACCCTACTTCAGAAAGAGATAAAAGACAAACATTACTGCACAGCCATCTAATCCGCAAGCACACACACATTCTGGTTGGATTTGGCACGAGGGTGAGTGATGATTCAGTACATACAATTGTATTCGCAAGTAATTTCACAAAAATGAAATACACTGCCTATAATTGAAAGTATGATAAACTGAACCACTGACTCACAGCTCGTGAGCTGTAAAGCCACGTCAAGGCACCAACCTCTTTACAGGCCATTCATGCACCTTTCGTACGTGTGACACATACAAAACATTCACACCGCCAGCCGCGGACCCATCACATTTCAACACTCACACCAGCAGTCAGCGCCATTCAAGGGCCCATCACTTTCACACTCCCACATTTCTGACATTGCAACAACACAAAATGATGGACTGCGTGGAGTGTCACTCACCTAGCAGTGTGTGTAGTGACCAACAGAAAGTAACTACTCACACACCGCCAGCTGAGCGCCAGTCCACCGACACCACCATCCAAGCACCAGACCATGCACACCACTAGCCAAACACCAGTCAGCGCACACTGACAGCCAAGTACCACTCCACACACACCACCAGCCAAGCAACACTCCACACACACTGCAAGCCAAGCGGCACTCCACACACAACGCCAGCCAAGCACCACTCCGTGCACAGACAGCCAAGTACCACTCCACACACACCGCCAGCCAAGCGCCACTCCACGCGCACCACCATCCAAGCACCGGACCATGCACACCGCCAGCTAAACACCACTCAGCGCACACCGACAGCCAAGTACCACTCCACACACACCACCAGCCAAGCACCACTCCACTCACACCGCAAGCCAAGCGCCACTCCACAAACACCGCCAGGCAAGCACCACTCCGTGCACAGACAGCCAAGTAGCACTCCACGCACACCACCAGCCAAGCGCCACTCCACACACACCACCAGCCAAGCGCCACTCCACACACACCACCAGCCAAGAGCAACTCCACACACACCGCCAGCCAAGCACCACTTCGTGCACAGACAGCCAAGTATCACTCCACGCACACCACCAACCAAGCGCCACTCCACACACACCACCAGCCAAGCGCCACTCCACGCACACCACCAGCCAAGGACAAATCCAAACACAACACCAGGCAAGCGCAAGAGCACGCACACGGCCAACAAAACACCAGACCACGCACACCGCCAGCCAAGCACCAGTCCACAGACACCGCCAGACAAGCACCAGTCCACAGACACCGGCAGCCAAGCGCCAAACCATGCACACCGTCAGACAATGGACACTACACGCAAACCAACATCATACTTTAGTTTTTTTTGAAAATAAAAGAAAAACAAAAACAAATTGCAAATTGATACAAATCTACTAACTCAACAACTAAACTAAAACGACTACACAAATGCAAACTTTGAAACTGAACAATAAGACCAACCAGTTCACTTTACCACTCATTGATACTCCCAAAAATTCTTTTGCATGTGGTACAATCTAAAACAAGCAGGTACACACAGCCCGGGTTTTGAAGGGCAGTCAGAGCAGTACATATGAACCTCCTTCCGCAAACCTCTTCGCCAACAGACTCTACATCTCCGACTGGGAAAGTCTTTTGAGGTTGTAGGAGGAATATCAGGAAAGTGGCGATCTTTCAATCTGGCAATATCCTCCACCACTCCAACTCTAGGAACACTTGCCTGTTCCACTAAAACAAGGCTGCCTATTACAGACTCCTGAAACTTTTCAAAAGACATCTTTGACTGGGGACAAGATTTCTGGAACACAACAAAAGCATTAAAGGTTGCCAAGTGGAAAAGATGGATAGCCAACTTCTTGTACCAAATGTAAGCCTTACGAAGAGCAGCATACGGTTCCAACCTCTGATCTACTCTGTCAACACCACCCATGTACTTATTGTAGTGCATTATGCACACAGGTTTGCGCACTTCTGCAACCTGACCCCAAACAGTCACCGGTTCAGTGCTTTCATCATGTATTGTAGTCAACATGTAGACATCTCTCCTGTCTGAAAACTTCACAGCTAAAAGCTCCTCACAACACAATGCACTGCACTGTCCCCGAGCAAGCTTCCGACAAACAAGTTCTTTTGGGAAACCTTTACGGTTTGAGCGGATTGTGCCACAAGCAACAGTGTCCACTTTGCCCAATTCCCTGAACAACCGCACACCAGTGTAGAAGTTATCGCCATACAAATGATGGCCTTTGTTAACAAATCCACGACCAAGTTCCCACACAATTTTCTCAGTCACTCCAAAAGTCGACGGACAACCAGGGGGGTTAATCCTGGATTCCTTACCAGTGTACACCCTGAAATTAGAGACATATCCAGTCTCACTGTCACACAGCATATACAGTTTGATTCCATAGCGTGCCCTCTTACTAGAAATGTATTGCCGAAATACCAAGCGGCCTTTGAACAACAGCAAAGACTCGTCCACTGCAATTTCTTTCCCAGGATAAAAGATCTCAGAAAATCGATCAACGAAATGATCAATGACAGGCCGAATCTTGAAAAGACGGTCACAATCAGGGTGATCTCGTGGCAAAGCAAGACTATTGTCAACAAAATGCATCATCCGAAGCAGAAGCAAATACCTATCACGCCTCATGACTGCCGGAAATATAGCTGTTGCCATCAAGGGACTAGTAGACTAATATGAAGCCATTGATGGTTTCCTAAGCAAGCCCATCAAAAAAGTTAAACCCAAAAACTTTTTCATCTCCTCCAAATTTGTGGGAGTCCACCGGGTAGCTCTAGCGTGGGGCTTAAGGCTGGCACTGTTCACCCTCAAAAAATGTTCAGCATACAAATTAGTCTGCTCTACAATCTCTGCCAAAAACACATCATCCATAAACAACTTGAAAAAATCAATAGGCAAAAAGTTTTCAGTGTTCACCCTACACCCTGGAACACCAGTAAATTCAGGCAATGCCGGCTGCACCATGCCTGGTGCAACCCAGAGGTCAGAACTTTAAACGTCAAGTCTTGCAGCCGCAGGCTGCCGCCCAGCTGCCTCTCGTCTCACTGCACCAACTGGAAGTCTAGCAGCCCCAGGCTGCAGCCCAGATGTCTCTTGCCGCACTATTGGCACAGGAATGTCCTCTGCAGCCACAGGCACAACAATGTCCTCTGCAACCACAGGCGCAGCAATGTCCTCCGCAACCACAGGCACATCATCCACACCAAAAGTAGCTTCATCAGCACTCAGAGTGTCTTCATCATCAGATGAAGCCATGTGTAGAGAAAACTCACTACCTGAATCTTCAGCTCCCACCTCTGGATCAGAATCAGAGTCAGACTCTGGACCATGGTCAGAGGAAGAATCAAAAAGCAATCCAACAACTTGCTGAGCAGTAATCAGGCAGCTAGCCATTATCCTTACAAATAAAGGAGTCTGCACAAACAACTCAACAACCCCAACACTGCACAAAGTAAGATAAAAAATGTAAGCCTTTTTTAAAAAAAACTAATTAAGAAAATATATACAATTCACTTACAAGACGCAACTACAGTCACCAGCACCTACTCTGCAAAGACACAGCAAAGAGGCAACGATATCCCACTAGAAAGAAGAAAAAAAACTTACATCTACAGAAGGACACATCAAAAACAAATGCAAAACATGTTTTACAATCACAACAAACAGAAACCAAACATACTTGTATTACTACACACTTTGCAAAAAAATACAATTACAGTACAATTGAGCAAAAAAGAGGTCTCTTACCAAACACATACAACTACAGAAACAGCAGAACAACAGAACCACCATTAACGGAACCGCACACTGCAACACTCTAAAGAGAAAAAAAACAATACACATTAAAAGAAACAAAAACAACACACATTACAACAGGCTATGTCACAGGGTATGTCACAAATGGAGTGTCTGTCCCCAAGGGGGGAAGATTATAAATCATTATAAACGTGGGCCCCCTGAAAGCAACCCTACGGAGGGCAGAGAGGCCAAATAAAGACACGGCAGAACATACTTTTGAAAACAAATGGGCCCAAGGAAGCAACCCTTGGCCAAGGGGTTGCTCCCTATAAAAAAAAAACCCTGGAGTCTAGTGGGCTTTTCTATCCCCCCCTGGGTCCAGTAACGGTAAAAAAAAAAACAGTCGATCTGCCCCCAGGGGGGGCAGAACAGTCTACAATATTTATAATGCCCCCTGGAAGCGACCCTTGCCCAAGGGGTCGTTTCCTTTATAAATATAATCCAATCCCTGGTGTCTAGTGGGCTTTTCTGCCCCCCCCTGGGTCCAGATGCGGCCCAAAAAACGGACGATCTGCCTCCAGGGGGGGCAGAAAAGTCTAAAAAAAATTAGGGCCACTAGGAAGCGATCCTTCCCCAAGGGGTCGCTTCCTTTTCAAAAACAAACAAATCCCTGGTGACTAGTGGGCTTTTCTGCCCCCCCTGGGTGCAGATCGGCCCAAAAAACGGCCGATCTGCCCTGGGGGGGGGCAGAAAAGTCTGAAAAATAATTTATCCCACGAAGGAAGCAACCCTTGCCCAAGGGGTCGCTTCTTTTATAAATATAAATAAATCCCTGGTATCTAGTGGGCTTTTCTGCCCCCCCTGGGTCCAGATGCGGCCCAGAAAACGGCCGATCTGCCTCCAGGGGGGACAGAAAAGTCTAAAAAATAAATATGGCCCACTAGGAAGCGACCCTTCCCCAAGGGGTCGCTTCCTTTGCAAATGTAAACAAATCCTTGGTGTCTAGTGGGCTTTTCTGCCCCCCCTGGGTGCAGATCGGCCAAAAAAACGGCCGATCTGCCCCAGGGGGGGGCAGAAAAGTCTGAAAAATTATTTGCCCCAAAATTGGAAGTGACCCTTGCCCAAGGGGTCGCTTCCAGCACACATCAAGCCACAGAAACACAATCCCTGGTGTCTAGTGGGGCATTCCTGGTGCACGATCGCGACGCTGTGCGCGATCGTGCACCAGGAATGCCCTGCATTGGGACATCAGGGGAGAGGAAACACAGTTTCCTCCCCCCCGATGCCTCAAGGCACCGAAAAACGCCCCCCGCCCCACCGGAGCACCAAAAACGCACCTGTTTGCTGGACGCGCTGGAAACAAATGGCTTCCAGCACGTCCAGCGCTTCCTGATGACGTCGGCGCGCGCTGTGCGCGCTGACGTCACCAGGAAGCGTGGGGGGGCCAGGGGGTGGCAGTTTCCTCCCCCCCGATGCCTCAAGGCCCCAAAAACCGCCCCCCCCCGCCCCACCGGAGCACCAAAAACGCACCTGTTTGCTGTACGCGCTGGAAACAAATGGCTTCCAGCGCGTCCAGCGCTTCCTGATGACGTCGGCGCGCGCTGTGCACGCTGACATCACCAGGAAGCGTGGGGGGGGGCCAGGGGGTGGCAGCGGAAGGTCTTCCTCTGCCACCCCTGCAAAAACAACGAAGATCCCTGCACAAGGGGGGGAGCGCCAGCGCTCCCCCCCAGGGCTGTACTGATGACGGAACGGTTCCGTCATCAGCACAGCCCAACCGATGCTGATGACGGAACTGCTCCGTCATCAGCATCGAAGGGGTTAATATCAGCAGAACCTGGATGTAGCTCTGTGACAGCCTGCCTGCGGTTGATGTGAGCTGGTGCCTGCTACAGGGCTGCGCAGATAGCGGCTCCACTTGCCGCCTTAGGCAGGCCTCTCAGCTTGGGGTAATTATTATTACGGTTTAGCAAGGCTTAGGTGTGCCGGGTCCTGCCGGAGTGAAAAGCAGATGCCGAGATGGCCGCTCTCTGTCGGGCTCTTCGTTTTTTTTGCGCTTACTGTCAGCATGAAAAAGATATTAATTCTACATAGATACTCGTTTTGTTTCTTTCACAGTCTCACCATGTCACAACGGAAGCATTTTCAATGTTACTTACAACGAAGCTATATTTGTTGTTTATTTATCTTATACAGCTAATAAGCATTGACAAAGCTAAATAGTCCTAACTTCTTGTAGAAGTAATGTTACTTCTTGTATTGTATATCTGGATGCAATGACCGAAGCAGCAAAATACATCTCGGGCGGTACAATGTGCTAACACAGTTTTTTCTCATTGCGTGTTTTTAACCTACACCCTTTATTACATTTGAGAGACACCTCTCCCCCCTTACCCCTCCCCAGGTTTTTCATCCAACTTAAACCCCTGGCTTTTACCTATGCGTGCCTCATCCTCACTCTCTGGTGTACTTTCTAATATGTATATGTTTCCCTCGTCTTCACTGCTTAATTTTACTTATGAGAAAGTGTCACTCATAGTCTTTGAAATGTCACTAATAATTAGACTGAAGTTATGAAAATGTCACACATGGCAATCTGAAACCTTGGCAGCTATGTAGATGACACTGCTTAGCAATAATAAAATGAGATATGAGTCCTATTATTTGAAACTAGGGTAAGACTTGTTGCAGAATTTGAATGACTTAAAGTCTTTGGTTAAGACAGAGTGGCAGTCCTAGAAACAAATAATTACAGTTATCAAACCTGGGTACAATACTGGCTTGTAACACTGTGTGACTGCCCCAGTAAACGAGAAACAAGTTTGGATTATTCCAAGCCATAATTTCCTGTGATCAGTTTACTAAATAATTTAGATTTTCTTTTGATTTTCCGGTCAGACCAATCAACAACTGAGTATCACCAGCGCAGGAATATAAAGTAATGTCAAAAGCTGGAATAATTATATAACACAATAGTGCATCAAGGACTCATTCAGTAATGGCATTTTTAGAATAGATAGTACCATAAACTAGTGGTCCCCAAACCTTTTAGAACCACACCCAATTTTTAGAATGAAAAACCTTTGCATCCCTCCTAGCGTAAATGGACATGAGGCGGGCAATTTTTTAATGTCACTAAAGGATTGTATTGTAGTACACTCCCATTTACAGATTGACACTAAATTTGCACAGACATACTGTTTTACTGACAAAACTATATGATAATGTGTGGAAATTGGGGTTTAGTATATGTTGGACCTGCGATGGGCAAGCCCAGCACAAAGGGGGTAGCTTGGCTCAAGTGTCAAGGCAAGTGAAGGCTATCGTGTTAAGCCGGCTTCGACCCAATAATATCTCCTTGAACAACCACCAAAAAGAAGGACACCAAACCACTGTTGTAGAAAAATACGATTCCTTTATGTAAAAATTCTCTGTTGTGAATGGGGATCAATTAGGAAAGCACAATTACATTTCTTTTGGGTCACAATTTGCTGGGTTTCGATTTTGGAATAGATTCAATAAATAAGCTTAGGAGTACAGTTCATCAATAAATAGATTAAATATCAGGAATAAATATTGTCAATAAATAGAATAAATATCGGGAATAAATATCTTCAATAAATAGCATAAATATCACTGTCTTTGTAGCAGAGTAAATACTGGTTCAGTTCAAGAACATCTACAGATTCATTCTGGTATCGCTACCACCAATTAAATACTTCAGGAACACTACATTTGCAAATACATTTCAGGTTGGAAAGATTACTCTTACAGTTTATGATGATTTCACCATTAGTGTACACAGGCTTCTCTGGGTTTAACAGGGAGTGCTGGGACACGGGGGTTATGCGCGTATATCTAAAAGGCAAGGAAAGACAGTGAACACTTCATTTACACTCGGCTGCCACCGGGTTGAGATCTCTGTTTGCCGGTGGGGGTCTAAGCGCGCCTAGGGGTTTCTGTCACCGCTAGCACTCAGGCGGCACCAGTTCCAAGTCTTTAGACTGCCGAACGGGGCTGCCGAAGAGGTCACACAATCTTCGCGCTCAGTCAAATAAATGCCGGTTCACAGTTCCTTTATAACAGCGCTTCCCACCTGAAGAAACGGGCCCACCTCACATCGGCTGCAATCGAAAAGCGATTCAGTCGGGTTCAGCACTTCTCTCGCCAGCGACGGGTTCTCAGGGGCTCCATGGACCTCCCTCCGACTTCCTCAAACAGGGATGGTTCCCGCCCACAGCTACAGCCGCCGATCCACTGGGGAGGGGCAGAGACAGTAGTCCCGCCCAACGAAGGCCGGCCTTTCCCCGCCCCGGCGCACCACCTCACCTCAGTCTGCGCAGGAAGCACTCTACGCCGGTGGAGCTCGGAGACGTCCGAGCTCCTCGCTGGAGGCGCCTGTCACACAAGGGGCACAGAAGACTCTCGTGGTCGCGGCGAACTTGCTCTCGTCTCGCGACCCGAGTCAGTCGTAATTCGCCACCGGGGGGGGGGGGGGGGGGGGTGGGGGGGGGGGGGGGCGGGGAGGCACACGAAAAATCGGCCACAGTCTCTTGGGGGTGACGAGGCACTCGCTGGGCAGGCGCTGTAGGCGCGAGGTCACCGCAGACACAGCTGACTGGAACGCCAGTCAGGATCCACGCCAGTGACTCTTGCTTGCTCTACTGCCACACTACCAGCCGCCTCAGGGGTCAACAGGGCAGGTGTCAATCTGGTGTCAAGTCTGGAATCTCCTTCTTCACCTAGATCTGGAACATCATTATCCTATCTAGTCTTTTTGTCATCTAAAATGGCTGCCAGGGACTGGACCTTATATAGCCAGTGCCCTGAGGTGCTGCTCGTGCCAGTAGGTTCTAGAACCTTCTTTGGGTTAGGCCAATGACATGGCACTACTGGGGTATTTGGGTCTCTAACAGCCACCATACTGGGGTTCTAGAGCAGCCATTTTGTGTACCTGAGGGAAATAAAGCAATTCCTGTCAGGAATGCGCACCAAGTAAAAGGGCGCCAAAACCTTGAAAGGTCAGGGTTCATGGAGGCTCCACAGGGAGTCACTCTCATAAGGAAAATGGATGGCCACCATTTTGAGGTCATTCATACAGGTTGCCAATCCCAGTCTATAATGTCACAGGTTTCACCAGGTGTCTTGTGAATAGGTGCCAAAAACCTTGTGAACAACTGGGCGTCAAGGAACATCTAGCCCCATTAAAACAGCACACAAAAAGGTCCTGGTAGACAAAGAAAAGCGACAAATTTTGGGAGGTACAGGGGAACAAAAGAAATCATAGTGGTGAGGGGACTCTCAGAAGCAGACGGGTCTAACACGCGTCCCCCCCCCAGCTGAAAGTGGGGAGAGCTACTCAACCCCTTGGGAGTTCTCAACACTAAGGCGGAAATACCTGGAGAGACCGTCTGCATTGGCGTGGTCAACTCCGGGCCGGTGTTCCACCCGAAAGTCCATTCCCTGTAGGGAGATAGACCACCTCAACAGTTTGGGGTTTTCCCCCTTCATCTGCATGAGCCAGCGAAGGGGTCGGTGGTCTGTCTGAACAAGGAAGTGCAAACCAAACAAGTATTGTCGCAGCTTCTTCAGTGCCCAGACCACCGCAAAGGCTTCCCACTCAATGGTACTCCACCTCTGTTCCCGGGGAAGCAGTCTCCGTGACAGAAAGACCACGGGTTGATCCAGACCCTCCTCATTGAGTTGCGATAACACCGCCCCAATGCCAATGTCGGATGCATCTGTCTGGACAATGAATTCCTTTGTGAAGTCTGGAGCCTTCAAGATGGGAGCGTTACACAATGCTTGTTTCAGAGTGTCGAAGGCTCGCTGACAAGCCTCCGTCCAGATGAGTCTCCTGGGTTGCTTCTTGGCCGTGAGTTCAGTAAGGGGTGCCACGATAGTGCCATACCCCTTCACAAACCGTCTGTAGTAGCCTGTGAGGCCCAGGAAGGCTCGGACCTCAGTCTGGGTCTTGGGGGGTTTCCAGGCCATGATTGCCTCAATCTTCGCCTGAAGGGGCTGCACCTTTCCCCTGCCCACCAAGTGACCTAAGTACACTACCGACCCCTGTCCAATCTGACATTTGCTGGCCTTGATTGTCAAGCCAGCCCTTTCCAGGGTTTGGAGAACGGCCTGCAAGTGCTGCAAGTGATCCTCCCAACTGCTACTGAAGACAGCTATGTCATCTAAGTAGGCAGCAGAGAAGGACGCCATCCCGGTGAGGATCGTGTTCACCAGCCCCTGAAAAGTGGCAGGAGCGTTCTTGAGCCCGAAGGGCATGACACAGAACTGGTAGTGTCCATCAGGTGTGGAGAAGGCTGACCTTTCCTTGGCTCCATCAGTCATGGGAATCTGCCAGTACCTTGCAGTGAGGTCAATGGTACTGAGATATTGGGCAGCTCCCAACCGGTCAATCAGTTCATCCGCCCGTGGGATCGGATGAGCATCTGTTTTGGTTACCGAATTTAGTCCTCGGTAATCCACACAGAATCGTAATTCTGGTGTGGCACCAGGTGGAGCGGCTTTGGGCACCAAAACCACTGGGCTAGACCAAGGGCTACTTGAAGGTTCAATGACCCCTAGCTCCAGCATCTTAGCTACTTCACTTCGAATGCTGGCCTTCACCTTGTCAGACAGCCGGTAAGACTTGGACTTCACAGGTGGGCTGTCTCCTGTGTCCACGTCATGGGTACACAGGTGGGTCTTACCCGGGACAAGGGAGAACAGAGGAGCGAATGACCCCAAGACCTGGCGACATTCCTCCTGCTGCTCAGGAGTCAGGGATGGCGAGAGTTTCACTCCCTCCACCGACCCATCCTTTTCTTGAGACGCAAAAAGGTCAGGGATAGGCTCTGTGTCCTCTTCCTCTGATCCATCAGTCACCATAACCAACATGACTTCGGGCCTCTCGTAGTGGGGCTTGAGGCGGTTGGCATGTAACACCCGATGTGGGTGCCGAGGGGTCTTCACGTCCACCAAGTAGGTAGCCTTGCCCATCTTCTCCAACACCTCATAGGGGCCTGTCCAACGGTCCTGGAGGGCACTCAGCTCTCCAGGCTCCATCACCCACACCTTCTGACCAGGCTCCAGCTCCACTGGGTGAGCATTGTGGTCATACCACGCTTTCATCACAGACTGGCTGGCTTCCAAGTTGTCAGAAGCTTGCTTCCACAACTTAGCCATTTGGCTCCGGAAGGCCAGCATGTAGCTCACCACGTCCTGGGGAACTTTCCGAGGAGACTTTTCCCAGGAGTCCCTCACCAGGCTGAGAGGTCCACGTACAGGGTGCCCGTACAAAAGCTCAAAGGGGCTAAAGCCCGCTCCCTTCTGCGGCACTTCCCTGTAAGAAAAGAGCAAACAGGGTAGGAGGACGTCCCATTTCCTCCGCAGGCTTTCGGGCAGACTTCTGATCATACCCTTTAAGGTTTTGTTGAACCTTTCCACCAGGCCATTGGCCTGTGGGTGATAAGGAGTGGTAAACCTGTAGGTCACCCCACACTCCTTCCACATTGCCCGCATGTACGCTGACATGAAGTTGGTCCCCCTGTCAGACACAACTTCCTTGGGGAATCCCACTCGGGTAAAGATCCCCATCAGGGCCTTCGCCACTACCGGTGCAGTAATGGTTCTCAGAGGTATTGCCTCCGGATACCTTGTGGCATGATCCACCAGTACCAGGATGAACCTGTGACCGGATGTTGTCGGCGGATCTAAGGGCCCAGCAATGTCGATGCCCACCCTTTCAAAGGGGGTGCCAACGACGGGAAGTGGTTCCAGGGGAGCCTTCAGCTTCATCCCTGTTTTCCCACTGGCTTGGCATGACACACACGACCGACAGTATGTATCGGACGCCACCCTCATTCGAGGCCAATAAAAGTGGGGGACAAGCCGAGCAAAGGTCTTGTCCTGTCCCAGGTGTCCTGCCAAGGTAATCTCGTGAGCCAACTCTAATAGGAAGGCTCGGTAACACTGTGGGACTACCAGGGCCCGTGACAGTCCGTGCACTGGGGCCCTGGGCTCACTGTAGAGGAGTCCATCCTCCCAGTAAACACAATAGTTCCCAGACTCATTACCTGCTGCCTGGGCTTCAGCCTGTTGCCTCAGACCCTCGAGGGTGGGACATTCCCTCTGTCCCTTGCTCAGTTCCTCCCTGGATGGTCCTCCCTCCACTCGCCACTCAGCGGGGATAGGCAGATCCTCCAATGGAACCATGTCCTCCTCCGCGGACTCCGGGTCCATCTCCTCCGATGGCCTATCCGTCTCACGGGGCACGGACATCGAGGCAGGCTCTTCCTGTCCTCGAGATGCTCCCTCATCGGCAGCTGGGTGGGCCATTGTTCCAGGCTCCAACCCATGCGACTTCTCCTCCCGAGCAGCCGCCGACCTGGTACTCACACAGGCCCAATCAGGTGTACCCAGCATCTCAGAATGAGTCCGGTATTCCACCTCCTTCCAAGCATTGTGCTCCATATCATTGCCCAGCAGACAATCGACTGGCACGGCGGGGCTTACGGCAACTCGAAGTGAACCTGCAACCCCTCCCCACTCAAAGGGAACCTCAGCCACGGGATAGTGGCTCATTCTGCCGTCAGCCATCGCGGCTGGATGAAGTACGCCTGGAATCACCCCCTTTTCTGAATCATTTTGTCCACCATAAGCGTGGAAGGGTATGCTCAGATGTGAGTCCCTTGCTCACTGCACCATCAGGATTCAAGCAAGCCGGGCCGAAGACGGCTGTAATGCCAGAAACCGGTCCTCGGAAGCTTGTTTCCTTTCCAGTATAAGAATTGGCTTGGTAGTTTGGTCTGCCCTGTTCCCATGATGCACTGGGCCAGGGACAGACTAATTTGCATGTAGCCAGATTCTGAGCTGGGATGGTGCAGTGAGCTAAAAAACGGTGATGGATCAAGCCCTGATCTTTGGACTGGGTAGGAGTGTTCTGCTTAATTCAGATACTCTGTCCATCACCACCCCCTTTTCTGAACCATCAGAGAACGAGGCAGAAATTCGACTACACCTAGGGATCGATTTTCGATATAAAAAAATGTATTCAAAGTTTTTTCAACCCCTTCTGGGAAGCCAGATTTGGCGTTTACTCTATACATTTCAGGAAAGGTTGCTAGACACCAAGAATTTCTTAAAAATAAGGGGTGGGGTGGACCTCCAAGGCATGCATCCTGAATCCTACTCCCTAAAGGACCCAACAGTCTCCCTGCCCCGAGAAGGGAGCTTAACGTCCAGTTGTCCTAGGGTCTATTTTTTCTTATTCAGAAAACCTGGGTAGGGTAGCTCAGCGTCAGTCACTAACATTATGCTTGCCACCGGTATTGAAACCCTGAATTTGGCTCTTAGGTGCCTCTCCCAGCCTTTAGTATCTGTCCCTGTTATCATCTTACGTGCTACTGGAGACCCAGCTAGGCATCAACTTCACTGCACCTACTTACCCTACTATGCAACCTTTTATTGGCCTTTATGCTCCCTGCCGAGCTGCAGTCACACCCCTTACCCTAAAGATTCTGAGACTTACACTTAGTGGGCATCCCAGCAAATAATTCCAAGTCTTCTGTCTGAAACTGATACAGTACATCCTTCAGTCCTCTTTCTCATGTCTTAACCTGGTCCAGTCTCCTCCTTCTGCTCTTTGAATCTGGTGCAGTCTCTCGCTGCTCCTTTTTGAAGATGGAGCAGTCTTTTGTGACCATCGGTTAGAAGTGGCTACCAGTTTGGTCCTTTTGAAGACTCCTCAGCAAGTATTATCTTAGGGGTCGAAACATCAATGTATAAATGTTGACTTTAATGGATGTTTATTGTTATTATTGGATTTTGTATGGCAATTTTGACTCTACATTCAGGGAAAAGTAACTTTTTTCTAAGCCAACATCTTCTGCTTTTGTATACTGTTGCACACTACTGTTCACTATTCCTATTTGCAATCATTGCACAGCTTATCTGGAGCCCCTACGTTCTATATTGTTGATGAATGTATATGTATGTTGTCATTTGAGACTATGAGAACTTTAAAAGAATGAAAACAAAGTGTTTTGTATTTGCCTTTAAAGTCAAGAATTAACACACTGGCATGGTGGCCCAACAATACTGATATTTGGACTTTGAATGGCAGTCTTTTTTTTCTCTTTGCGTTTCTGTGTTCTCCAGTGAAAACAATCTCCATGTTATTTAAAAATGCATGCAAACCATTGTGCTAACTAATGAGCACTGAAGAACACATTCTTACTGGGGAACCCCCTGATAGACACCGACATTTTTAATGATAGGATGACCTCTAGCAATACCTTGGCGCCATTTTCCCCCATTTAGGAAAAGCACCTTTAATACAAATTCTGCTCCCTGATTCACCTCTCGACAAAAATGATTACAAGGCCAATGCAAAAAAATTGGAAAGAATATGGAGGAAGAACTATAAATCAGAAGAACTTTAATCTTTCACAACAGCTCTCAGAGTATATCACCAGCAAATCAAAATAGAACATAAGGCACACTATTCCAATCTCATTAATAAGGCAGCGTCGGATCAGAAAAACATTTTTAATATTGTTGAATCTTTCACAGATCTGAAAATTTTAGAACAAGAAATCCCTCCCTCACAGGGATTATGTTATCAGATTGACAAATTTTTTGAAAATAAGATTGCAGACTTAAAAAAAGACTTTACGGATATGATCCCCTCGTCCACTGAAGCAGAAACTTTAGGAAACAGAAGAGAGTTCACCTGTTTCAAGGGGATTAGTCTTGAACAGTCCCGGCAAGCTATTCTCTCTTGCAAATCAGGTTCACCCTTCGATCCCTGCCCCCAAAAACTTTACATGTACTTTTGGATATCATAAATCCTACCATTAACCAAATAATAAATTCCTCCTTTAACCCCTTGGCTGCCAGGTGTTTTCCCCCCCAGTGCGGGAGGGAGGCGCCACTGTGCTGTTGACGATCTCGGCTCATCATGAGGCACATCCGAGCAGCCCTTGTGACGAGCTGAGCTTGTCACACCACACCCGTTTTTAGAACGTTCAGTACAGCAGGGAAATTATCCCCGTGGTCGAACGTTTCAACGGCTATGACGAGTTCAGCTCGTCATGAGGGCAGCTCAACCGTCCCTCATGACGAGCTGAGCTCGTCAACAGCACTCAAGGGGTTAAGCTAGCGAGAGTACCTGACAACAGGAACATTGCTGCTGTCAAACCCCTCCAAAAAAGAAACTTCCAGATCCGACCATGCTCTCCAATCTCAGACCTATCTCACTGTTACCATGTCTGAGTAAAATAGCAGACAAAGTGGTCAATATACAACTTAATGACTTTCTGCAGAAAGCGAATATCCCTCCCCCCAAAAAGTCGGGCTTTAGACCTGGTCATTCAACAGAGTTGGTGCTGCTCCATACTACAGAAACATTAAAGTTTGCCCTAGATCAGGGCAATGATGCTGTGCTGAATCTATTGGACTTAAAGGCTGCATTTGACACGGTCGCCAATGATATTCTGGGAGACAGGCTTGCGAATAGTGGCATCACTCACAAGGTGTTGGCCTGGCTAACATCTTTTTTGGAAGACAGGCAACAAATTGTAACATTAGGCAGTCACAATTCAACAGAAAAACAGTTGCCATCAAGGGTCCCAAAGGACTCGTCCCTGAGCCCAACTAATTTTAATCTTTACATGTTACCGTTGCTTACTTTGATCGCCTCATTCAACATCAAATCCATTTCATACACGGATGACACTCAGCTAATTCTCACTCTTCATAAAAAGTCCACAGCAGCTGAAGAAAATATTTGTGATTGTCTATCTGCAGTTATGGCCTGGGTGAAACTAAGCCACCTCAAATGTAACAGCCAAAAAACTGAAATCATGCTGCTTGGATAATCTAATCTCTTTATGCCCAAACAGTGGCCGCCGCCGAACACGCTCAACCTCCCAATGTAGTAGATACTAAGAGGAATTTAGGGATCAGGTTTGATTCCACACTATCCTTGCACAAGCAAGCCCTCGCTGTGGCGGGCAGGTGTTTTCACACAATAAAACCCCTCAAACATTTTTGGGATCTACTTCCTGTCACTGCTAGGAAAACAATTGCCGCAGCACTAATCCTGTCACGCCCGGATTACTGCAACAGTCTGTATGCAGGTGCTAAAAAGGCTGTTCTGAAAAAATTAAAAGTAGTCCAAAACAAGGCAGCTAGGCTGGTACCTAAACTGCCTAAGGGGTCTACTTCAGTAGCAGCAGTTAAAATCCTGCACTGGCTACCCATACATGAAAGAATCCTTTTCAAAATCTTAATAGTCATCTTCAAGGGCGGATGTATGACATTACAACGCATGCTTTTACCACGCATGCCTTTACAACGTGGTTTTTACAACGAAAACCTTTACAACGCATAGCGCTTTGGGGTGCTGGATAGTGAATAGTTTAATTTACTATTCCAACTCCAGTCCCCGTGGACACTAGGGAAGGTGTTGGATAGTAAATTAAACGTATTCCCTATCCTAGAGCGCCCCCCAGAGCAATGCGTTGTAATGGTTTGCATTGTAAAAGTTGCGTGGTAAAGGCACTGCGTGGTAAAAGTTGCGTTGTAAAGGATTTTTCCCTCAAGGACATCAGGGCAACAGGACCAAAATACCTAAGGTCCAGAATTAGACCCTATATCACTCAACAAATCTTGCAGTCTTCCTCTGAAAACCTTCTAGCATCTCCCCCCTTTCATCTGACAACTAGAGGGGGAAGTCAATGGCTATCCTGGGAACGAAGGCCTGGAATAGCTTGCCCACTCACTTGAGACTGGCACAGTCCGAACTAATGTTTGAAAAACTTCTAAAAACCGGGATCTTTGATGCCCCAGATCACACTGAGTTTTCTCTCATCTGATCCCTTTCTCCTATGTCCTGCTAAGCTTCCCCACCGCAGATCTCCAAGTCTTTCCGTTAGCGCCTAGATGCACCTTGGAGTTAACGTTGCACTTTATAAATGCATTAATTCATTCATTCAAGAAGGCAGTGTGCTGAAATGCATTTGCTCTGAACAAATCTCATAGATGTCCGTGAGTGCTCGGAACCTCTTTTGTTCTGAATAATTTTCAAGTGATTTCACCCATACTTCTGCGAATATAGGACCCGTCCAGAGTTCGGCAATTTTGGGTGACCTTTGAGCCTGCAATTTGAGTACTGTCCAAACCGCTGCATTTGGAATGAAAATACAAGCCTGTCAACCAGAAAGATTGTTAATTATTGAATAAATGGATTGCGGTCATAGGGCCTAAAACCAACGGGATTGTCCTACATTATTACAGCGACAGCAGCGAGTGACAGTAAGACAGTGGCACTTCCTATGTGTGAGAACAGTGGCCTTTAATCATTCAAAGGACTGTAGTGATTTGGCCTGCATGCAAGGTACAACAGACATTTTTGTTTTTCATTCTGTACAAGAATAAATGCTGCATGTGGTCATTTGAGACTGTGAGAACTCTTAAATAATGAAAATGAAGTGTTTTCCTTTTAGCTTGAAAGCCAAGAATTAACATACTGGCATGGCAGCCTAACAACACTGGTATTTGGACCATGAACGGCAGTCCTTTCTGCTGGTTACGTTTCTGTGTTCTCCAATTGTTAGAAATGGGGGTCTCTAGTTGGCAATGGTTAGCACCTTTGTCCAAGTAGTGACCATACCTTATAGTCAGGATGAAGGAGTTACACTCCTAAAATAACCCCTGCAACCCCCTTGGTAGCTTGGTACGGGAATCAGGCTTATATCAGAGGCAGTGTGTTAAGCATTTGCACATAACCAACAGTAATTCAGCAAAAACACTACAAAAGGACACCACACCAGTTTAGAAAGATATCCAATATTGTTATTATCCAAAACAATACCAAAATGATGAGGGCTCCATACTCATAGCTCCCTTTGGTCTGTAGCCCTGTTAATTCTGCAGTTGTTTACCACACCTGTCACCTAGGTCTTACTCCCTCGGCACCCCAGATGTTCCCCCTATGCCCCCACCCGGTTTACTATTTACAAGTAGCCAAAGGTCATTGTCCCCCCCCCCCCGCCCCTCCCCCCACCGTCCACGGCACAGATATACCATCTCTGTGCTCCCTGAAGAACAGTGGGGGCTACCATGTACCTAGTGCAGTAGGGCAGGGGAATAGTTAGCACACAAAAAAAAAAATACCTTCCTGCATGACGCAAATTCCTCTTCTGTCCAGTCTTCTCCAGCAGGTAGGCAGACTCCAACACTGGCCCAGGAAACTGCACTGACCAATCACAGCATGAGAGCAGAGCCAGGATTGGTTGGAGCTGGCTCTCTCAGCGCTCCTAAGAGCCCTGGAGGCCAGCGTTTTCTCTCAGAGAAATTTAAAACGCTCGGCTCCCAGCTGCTGCCACTCATCAGCACAGGCCCCGCCCCATCCTGACACTTAGTTCAGAACGGGTTGCTGAAAAATAAAACAGTAATAAGTTAACTTTGTTACTGTTTTATTTCTTTAGCTCTGGGGCTTGTGGGGCGAGCCGCTCTTGCAGGTTATTGCTGCTTATCTGCTGCTTCTGCTTCCTGGTATGAAATCCAAAATATGCTCAAACTCCTTGAAAAGAAAGCTAAAACAAGTATTATCTCTTAACCCATTCCACACATGTCATGAAAAGGATTTAAAAGGCGTATTGCGAACAAACATAAAACATTTTATTCTCATGAGTTAAGAAAACAAGTAGTCAACATGCATTAAAAATGTACTGATAATGTTTTTGTGTATTCCTTAAGTGATATGTAGATATCCAAAACACCCAGACTGCAGGACAAAATTTGTGGATGCCATAGACTGAGGCTCCCGAAGCTTCAGTCTGCATCCACTGAATTTCTGCATTTTGTATTTTTTAAATATAAACTGACATAATGCATACATTCTAAATACATTTGAACATGTATCTATAAAGAACTTAGTTTGATTCAGGTACATACTTGTGAACATTGATAGATACACTTTCTTTCAAATGTTTCACACTCATTCCCAAAAACCGTCATTCTAACACGGCCAAGCCCTTGTTACTGCCAGGAGACCTTTTTTTGATTCTGTCCAATGTGAAAACCCGTTTTGATAACGTATGTCCTTTTTCATATGGTCTTTACGGTTGCAACTCAAAAACTACATAACCTCTATTTACCAAGCATCCAAATAGTGGCGTTCTAAGCTATTAGCCTGCTGCATGATAATAAGAGATTATGTATTATTTTTGCCATCCGCCATTTCCATGCTAAACACCTTTTTTGTTGGTAACTTTTTTTGTATGACAATCTTAATAAAGTGGAAATAATATTCCTCTGCATTGTCAAAGCAATCACTCCTAGTTGTCATAGTTCACAGGTTTTTGTCACTGTGGGATTCATTTAGAGTTTGGTGGAAGGACTATGTACCGTCTGCATGATGGAGTGCTTAATAATGCCATGCCGGAGGTAATCCCCAACCACTTTCCCAGCATTTAGGGATTCCAGCCGGTCCAGCATTCATCTCTTGCATCGGCAGGAAGCGCCTTCACAGTAGACATACTGCAGCGGCTGTTCCCATGGGGAGCAGGGTCAAGCCAGATTTTGATTTGGCTGGGTTTAAACTAGAATGGCATGGTGAGCAAACAAATGATGGATTTAAGCCCAGATTTCTATAGTGGGGTGCAAGTTTAACATTGTTCCACATTCTGTCCATCAATTGCTCTCTTTGTATTTGTCACCCCGAGTGGGACGGGTATTCCCATAAGTGGGTCCCTTGCTCTCCATGCCACTGGAGTCAAGCTAGCCTGGCTGATGAGGGGTGATACCCCGACACCGGTCCAAGGATGCTTGTTTTCAGTCCAGGGGGACCTGGCCTGGCAGTTTAGGCTGGACTGTTCCCATGGGGAGCAGATTCAAGACTGATTTGCATAGGGCTGGGTTTAAACTGGAATGGCATGCGGAGCAAATGGATTTAGGCCCAATCTCTGTACTGGGATGAATGTTTTACCTTGTTCAATATTCTGTCCATCAATTGTTCTTTTTGCATTCACACTCAACATGACAGAGCCATATGGCAAACCTGCAATATTTTTTGTATTTTGAAAAGCAAAATCCCAAACCAGAATTTTCTTTTTTGAAAATAAAAAAGAATAATCACCCCCTTGCCATGGGAGATTTTTCACACTGCATGAGGTTCATTTACAGGTTTAATCTGGCGGTGATGGACAAGAAAACAGGCCATTTGACCGTCCACTCTAACTCACCCAAGTGGTCAAATGGCCAAGCCAGCAAAGGGAATGGAAAAAAAACACAGTGGAGAAGTCTGACTCAGGGGTTAGAGGCGGCAGACCTGGAAGCTGAGATCGGTCCTGGACCAGGGTTCAATTCCCCGCCTCGGCCGGTCTTGGGCTAAAAAATTCCACGGACTCGATAATTCTCGTTCCGGTGCCTACTCGACTCATGGGTTCACACTCTGCGACTCTGGGCAATAGCTTGCTTAATCTCCACTACGGCCCCTCGCGGCGGGATGCCTGGCTTTCACCTTGTGGATACCCTGCTGGGGTTATCTCACAGGAGAATACCAGGACGGGTTCCCAAGGCAAGCGCCTTGATGCCTTTGGGTGATACATGCGCTATATAAATCGCAATACATACATACACACTGATACATGGCTCCTCACACTGCCTTCGGAACTGTTTAAGAAACTATGCAATGACTCAATACCAGATGAGAAAAAAACCTTGTAACACGTACATCACATAAAATCTCTTAACCCAATTACCTCAAGTAACAAGTCCTTAGACAAAGCCCTTTCTTCTTTTAAACCTAATGCAGTTCTCTCACTAGAAATATAAGAAAGCAATGGTTATTATTTGAACTCTGTGTAGTGTAGTTTTTGCATATGACTATTAGGAACTTACTGAAGTCATCAACGTACATGAGTTAAAAATGAATTCCAGTCTTGGGAATCCAGGAAAATTACAATAAAGGCAGGAGAGACACAAAGCGCAGAATAAGAATTTACCAAACGACCAAAAATATGATAGAAAATAGTGTGTACACAGAATAGGTGCACATAGATAAGGCATTGAAAAGGATAATGATCATGAGAACGATCTGAGTAGGCAAGAATGTGCAAATAGTAGGAAGTCAAAAGTTCCAGACTGACACTCCTGCTGCAAGACACATGCTCCTTGATGATCAACTGTGGGCGCGCTATTGCTTAGATAATTTGGGTAACAGTGGCACGCCCGATTTACAGAATAAGGGACCATGTGAACCTCAAATGTGTCCTTAGGGACATGATTCAAGAGAGTATTTCATGATACAATTATTGAGAAAGGATTGACTCAAAAAGGGAGTTTGAGATCAACATTTAGGAAAACCAAACAGGTTTGTTAAAATTTAAAAGCGCAATACTGAAGTTTGAAAAACGCAAATACAGCAGTTCTCATTAGATCAGTTGAAATACAAAGGAAATGTTTGCAGTGGAAGCTCTCACTGATAGTAAAAATGTAATATTAAGCAAAATCAGGAAATATAGACTAAGGCCCTAATTACAATGCCGGTCGAACGAGCGTCGGACCGACGTTGTTCCAGTAATGAGACCGCCTAACAAGGAGTCGGAGGTCGAATCTGCCATATTAAGATGCGACCACCAGCAGGCTATTGCAGCATGTGCTGGCAGTAGAAAAGGGCCGCACCATAAGCTGCAATGGTAAATGGTATGTGAACAAACATCCAGGCACCATGGGCCAGTCACCACATGGTGCCTTCCACAAGGTGCATGGGTGTTTGGGGGTGCACCAGAGGTGCCCCCAGGCCTCATAGCTGAGGCCATGGGGGATGGGATATCCTTCCAGGGGTCCCCAAAGTCCATGTTTGACAGTCTTTCTTTGGCGGTAAGACCACCATCGTAAGGCTGTCAAAAATGCACCACCCCATTGTAGGGTATTCATTTCTGACTGACGGTTGGACAGGCTCCTTGAGCCTGCTGGAATGGTCGGTTAGTGACTCCGCACGCTGCCTCAGAACGCCTATCAGTTGCGATTCGATCAACATCCTAATGAGGCCCTAAGTCTTAAAATTGCAGCAAATCAATAGAAAATCAGGCAGCATCACCAGAGGCTTATGTAAGTGTCATGGATTACCTCACAATGTAAGGGTTTATCTAGACATTTTCAGAATAGGAAATCATGAAAACTGCAAAGTCAGCATGGTATGAGCATTATTGTAACACATCACATTTCATATTTCCAAAATGCCACATAACCCTACCATCTTAGCACTATCCCATTACATGAATATTGATTCACCCATTCTGACCTAAAGTCATCTGAAGGTATAAGAAAACACAAGTTACATTAACAGCAGAAAACAATTGTTAATGGATGCAATTCAATGTGCTAGCAGGAAGAGCCTTGGAAAGTAGCAAAAGGTTTCCTCCAGCGAGTTCTTTGAGAGCAATATCTCATTAAAAAAAAGCCGGGCTCATGTTGCTGCATGTAATATCAAACATGAAATATAAACACATAATGAACATTATGATACAACAACTCCTTTGAAAAATATGGAGTCAAGACCTAGTTTATTCTAAGCCAGAATAAACACCCTAAAATACATCATAATGATTTTGTTTCAGTTACAGTAGCTCTATGTTAATACATGTGTAAATGCAAATTCAGAACTAATATCAATGTACTTCTATAGTTCTAATGTAGAAACCGTCCACCCTCCAATGACTGCCAAACACAAAGTGCTTTAGGAAGCGACAAGACTCTCCTTCTATATGATCACACTCTAAGATGGCCACTGTATCCGAAATCCAGCGTCCTGTGAGATTTAAACTACTTTTTTGTTTGTAGCAGCATTTACCGCTGAGCATGCAAACTTACCTCCGATTCTGAATATCCTCATATTTAGCTCATCAATTGCGGTAATCATTTAATAAGAACCATTTGGTTTTGTTATTTCCTTTATCTCTACAAATATTGGCAAAGCTACATCATGTAATAATGACAGTACCACTCCTGTTTAGGATCTTCCTTAGGTTTTTAAGAATAATCTTTATGAAATTTCTTTAAAGTATGAGGGGCATGAACGTCCTGTGCTGACAGAGTTTTCTTCTACAACAAATCCCTTCTGTTTTACCAAATACTGCAATTCCTCTCTTACAGTTTGTGAGTCCAAGATAGCCTTTCTTAACTGGTTTTGATAAAGAAACATGAACCACTGCGTGGATTTTCATTGTTTTTGGCAATGTCAATTGCATAGCAACCAGACTAACCACCTTACTTATAGAAAAAGTTCCAGTAAATCTGGGCTTGTATTGTCTTTTACCATGTAATTTGATATAGCAGGTGGAAATCTATACTGCATCTCCAATCTAATATGGAGGTTTTTTTCCTCATTTTTTAACTCCCTGTATCTTTATCATTGGTTTGGCTTTTGTAAAATTGTCTTTTACAAACGTTCCCCAACAGATGAAAAATTAGGATCTGTGAGTAGTATGTCAGCCAAAAAACGTGGAAGGAATATTTGCATGATAAAAAATATACTATGCCAGTAGAGGACTGAAGCTAACAACAAATGATCCAACCATAATTTCTGAACTTGGATAATAACATCTTAAATGTGTTGCCAACTTTTGGTTTACTCTTTCAGTTTAACCATCTGTCTGTGGTTAGGATGCAGATATCAGTCTGATTTCGAATCCCTTATTTCTCCAAAATGGTTTTCAGATTGTTATGATGAACTGAGTTCTATGATCAGAAAACGCTACTGTGGGCATACCATGAAGTTTTACTGAATGTTGTAGAAGACTAGGGTCAGATGCTGATGGCAACCCTTTAGTGGATATGAAATGAACAATTTCTGCAAAGGATTCCACAACAATGAATTACTGTGAGCTCCTTATCAGATAGAAAATCCACTATAAAGTCCATGGAAATCAATTGCAAAAGTTGTTTGGAAACGTCCAGTTGTTGTAACAATCCTATTGGATTTTTATGATCATTCTTGTAATAGCTAAATCTTGAAGCCATGACAATGGAGAATCATGGGTTTCCTTTAATGCCTGATTTCTACTCTCCACTGTAGGCAAATATAGACATTGACTTAACCATGGAAACTGATTTTTAATTCTCCGTCGCTCATTCTTATCAGCCCAATCCATTGTTCCTTCACTGGACATAACTCTCTTAATACTCTCTAAAATAGAACATAAACGTTTTTCTTTTGGAATTATTAAATATAATGTTCCTTCTAACAACTGTCTATGAGACAGCGTTCTCATTTTGTAACCCTGATCTGAAAGATATTACTAAATTGTAGTCTGAGAAAAATAACGAGCATCTCATCTGTCTAGCTGAAAATGCTTTGGCTGATTGTGAGAAACAATTAATATGATCTGCATGAACCATGATCAACTTGTGCTCCAAACAAATAGTGTCTCCATTCTGTAAATCCTACTTTAACAGTGACTAGCTCTTTCTCAGAAGTAATGTAGTTCTTGTTGGCATCAGTCAGTTTTCTGGGTACATTATCTAATGGAGTTATATGACCTGTATCTGAATGTATCTGGGGTAGTTTTGCCCCTAAAACTACATCTAATGCATCATCTTCACGTAAAAAGGCATACTAGTGTGAGGATGACTAAATATTTGCCCTGATATAAACCTAATTCCTGAAATGCTTTTTCTGTCTCCTGATTCCATTTAAACTAACCCCCTATCTTTAATAGCCTGGTAATGGGTGATATGATTTAGAAGAAATCTTTATAAAACATTACTACAAGTTTACAAAGCCTAAAAACTCTGAATGTCAAACAATGTCTTTCATTGACTTTGGAATAGACCAGCCAATGATTGCCTGAGTCTTCTTGTTATACATTTTTACCCCTGGTGAAGAAATCACACATCCTAACCATTCTACCTGAGAAACATGAAACTCACACTATACAGCCTTTGCATATAAATGATTTTCTTGCAATTCTTCCAACACTTTGCATACATGCTGAATGTTAACCTGTCTGTCTTTTAAGAACATAAAAAATCATAATTTCAAACAATGAAAAAAATACCAATAATTTATCTAAAGATGTCAGTAATAAAGAACTGAAAGTCTGTGGTGCTTTGCACAGTTGAAATGGCATTACCTGATGCTTTCACATCTCCAAGATTGATCTTCATTATAATTTTAGCATCCTTGGTCTGATCTAAAATTACTGAGATCAAAGAAGACGGTAACAAAGGTTGTTGGTAACTTTGTTCAGGGCACGATATTCAATACAGGAACGAAGAGCACCTCTTCTCCAGGAACAAAACACAGAGGAGAAGATACAGGAGAAATTTCGCTATGTATTATTTCAAATATTCAGTCTCCCTATCTTTAAATTCATATATTCCGCTTTGGCTCCAAACTCAAGCTCAGTCGTACTCTCTGTGAGGAGGCAAGTAGTAAAGTAGTGGAAATAGTGATGCTATCTTTGTACCATGCACTGCTCCCAATTATTATGGACCGTCCTTCTTACCCCTCTGCACTTTCAGCTTCTTAACCAGTTTCCAACATATAGAATTCCCAGTAGCCACTAAATTAATGACAACTTTAAGATGTGAAAAAGGGTATCTCTTTTTTTCAATTAAATGTTTAACCAAACATGTGTTGTACCTGTCTGTAATATGTTTATTATATTTTGAGAGGAGCCAATTAAAAGATTGCTCAACTGATCCCTCATCACTTCAGTTGAGCATTTTAGGTTTACTGAAATGTGTAATGTAATTGTGAGTATGTCAGTGTATTAAATGATACAGCTAGGTAGCCGCATCATGGATTACACTCTCAAAACCTTTATTGGGTCCATTCAGGGTCACTTGTAAACCTTCAGCCCAACCATGGGTAACTGCAGCTTGGAACAGCAATTCTACGACACAGAAACTTAGTGTAAAGCATTTAACAGCACAAACAGCAAAATAATAAGGTCTCACAACAGGAAAGAGACACAACAACACTTTATAATAATAGAGTGTATTTTATGAATTGATAGAGCCTTTAATCATTGAAATCCACCAAAGGGTTCTGGAAATAGAGATTTTTGAAGATATGTATACTTTTAAATATACCGCAAACAAACACTGGTCAACAAAAAGTTTATAAACTTTTGAAACGCTTGGAAGTGTTAGTTTGGCAATTCTGGCCCGATTTGGATGGACGTCTAGTAGTCCAACAGGGCTACTTGGGACAGTTGCCACCAGAGCCCTTTTCAATCCAATAAAATTCTTTAGAAGAAGACAGCCATAGATGGCACTGGAGTGGTCCTGATGCTGGGGAGACGGGGATGAAAAGATGCTCCTGGAGCTGTGCAGGCAACAGGGGTGAGTCCCAGGTGATTTCTCGGTCCAAAGATGAGAAGGGGAGACTTTGACCACTGCTCTCAGGATCCAATGACTTCCTGTTTGTGACAGTAGAAAGCCAGCTGTGGCTTGGCTGCCGATCTTGTGACACAGCGATCAAAGTGAATATCCATGGTGGGGGTAGGGTCCCTCTTGGGTGATAAATTCAGACTTGGACAGCAGCCCTAGATCCAGCAGACTCGGGTGCAATGTTTAGCTATCTCAGATATGTTTCTAGATGCGCCAGCGGCGATTACTCAGAAGTGGTTTCTGTCTTGCCCGTTTTGGCTTCCTGAGTTCTGATGTCCCTGGTACTGTTTCAGGGGGGCAGCTGACTGACTCCTATAGTCACTGCTTCGATCTGGGGCTGAGGATCAACTTTTCACTGAGCCAGGAGCCACTGAATCTGACTGTGCATCTTCTCTTTGTGCAGTTTCAAGAGCAACAGGGCAGTTCTTCTTTGGTCCTTTCTCCAAATCTAACGTGTACTGATGTTCAGTGTGCCAGGTTTGTCCATTATATTCCGGGAATGGGCCTCTCGGGGACAACATGGTCACTAGCCAATGGGCTAGAAGATCCCCTCCCTTTTGGCAATAAAGTTCTGATGATGTTTGGCAAACCCAGAGTGCACTATTGTTGCCACCCTCAAGATGTCGGAACCTTCCCTTGACTGTGAGGAGCTTGGTAGCCCACCCCAGAGGTTTGACAATATAAGGGCTACACACCCATTAGAAAACCGGTTTGGGGAAAGGTTTACCCTCTCTGTCTCCGTCTTGTCTACATGAACAAATGTCAGCCTGCTTGGGAGTGTTATCACTGGCAGTACTTCAAAGGATACTTCCCCTTTTGAGCTCAGCTTTTGGGCTTACACCCAGAGTTGCCTTCCTGTGAGAGGAGGTCACCTGTCTTTGTTCCTAAGCCTGGGAGTTGTTCACACATCTCTCCAGGTGGTCAGAAAGATGTCTGTCGACCAGTGCCTATGCAAAGCCACCGGACCAGCAGAGGCACAGTGTGGCTACTTTCCTAAAGTTGCTTAACTTTAATAATGACATTAATTTCGACTTGGGCATCAAGTTAGATTTAATGCCACAATTAATTTGAAACCTTACAGCACCCAGTTAGATAGTCCCATTCAGAAGTTAGCCAGGCTCAGATGCAAGCTCTTAACCCTGTGTTAGCCAATGGAGCTACTAACGTTTCTGCAACAAAACAACTTCTTTAAGGGTTTTGCTGCTAAGACATATATTGATTTATATGCCTTGCTTGTCAATATACAGTTCCCTGCCATTGGGCTTGTTGTCCCTCTCTATGGGGTCATCCCAAACGTTTCACCTTCCTCCTCTTTTCCTGACCTCGTTTTTGCTTGCTTTAGGAATGTGCACTTTACCACTGCTAGCAAGTACTAAAGTGCTTCTGCTCTCTCCCCTAGCATGGTAATATTGGTTCATCCCCAATAAGCATATTTAATGCACTAATACATCCCTAGTAAAGTGGTACCCCTTGTACCCAGGGCCAGTATATTAAATGTTACTAGTTCCAGCACTGATTTTGCCTACCCACTTAAGTAGCCACTTTAACCATGTTTCAGGCCTGCCACTGCAGAGCCTGGGTGCCCAGTTTACTCTGCAATGTCAACCTGGCAAAATAATCCTTTAGCCAGACCCAACTTTTCCTTTTTATACATATGTCACCCCTAAGGTCGGCACTGTATGAGTTATGTACTTTTAAGTTTTACATGTCTTGGTAGTGGAAAAACTCACAAAGTCATTTTCCACTACTGTGGGGCCTATCATTGGATAACATTGGAATTGCCAAATTACATTTTATAAGCGTACTTTCCAATTGAGAGGAGATAAAGCCCCCCTGCCCCAACCCCCAAGGTTGGTGTCTTTGGAATCACAATTTAAAATCATAACTTATGGTGAAGTCAGATTTTGAAATGCAAATCTGAAAGTGGTACTTTAGAAGGCTGGCATTTTCCTACTTTAGCAATCTGAATTCTGCTGCCTGACTCTGTTCAGTCTGGGTTAGGTGACAGCTGGGTGTTGTGTATTCCCTCAAGACAGCCATACACAAAGAGAGCTTTGGTGTGACTTGATGGGCCATCCTAGTAGATGGGAGGGAGGAGCTGGCCACACCCTCACACTTACACCTGAAGAGCCTGTGTCCTATCCACACACAAAGTGCTGCATATCCCCCTGTGAGTCTGAAGCCAGAGCTGAAAGTGAGGACCTCTTAGCACTCCAAAGCCCTCCTTTAAAGTTTCTCCACTTCAAAGGCACAACTGGGTATTAGTACTGAACGTTGCCATCATATGACTTCAGTACACTTTTGGGCCTGTGTAGACTTTGCCTGTAAGAAAGACTACTGTGCTACTAAAGGGCTGCCACTCTGCTGGATTGTTGCTTTCCTGGACTCCTGCCTTGCTGTGCTGTATTGCTGCCTGCTGTTCCCCTTCCAGGATGAACTGGATCTGCATCACTTGAACCCAGAATGACTGCTAGGGCTTTTTGGCTTTCCTCCTGCTCTGAAGTCTCAGGGTCATAAAAGACCCCTTCTGCTGCTGCACATGGACTCTGCCCTGCTAAGTGGTGCCACCCAAGTCCTGGACTCTTGGAAGTGAGGCCTAAGGTGTTTGCTTTAACCAAACCCATGAATCCTCCCCAGAACCAGTGCATTTATGATGTTGTGTGGATCAGAACTGCACATCAACATTGTTGCATGGATCAAACCCGATGCATCACATTCGGCACCGGCGCATAGCATTCGGCACCAGTGCATCGCACTCAGAATCAATGCATCTCCTGTTGTGGGAGCAGTAGCATTGCATTGCACTTAGAACTAATGCATCGCACTCAGAACTGAGGCATTGCTGCCTTTACTTGGAGAAAAAAAATTATGATCTATGTTTCTGATCTGGTGTGAAGTTTTTTTGTGGTGTTTTCACTGTGTTACTGTTTGAAGTGTTGCACAAATACTGTTCGAGGCATGTGGGCCGCTAAATTCATATCTTGTGCATAGATCGCCGCCTAGTGTTGGGTCCGGATGATTGCACCTTGTTGTCCTGGAAGAGTCTTCGAAGTATCACGAGATAGGTGGCTCCTCCCCTGGACTACAGTGCGCATGGGCATCATCTCCAGCCTCAGATTGTTTTTTTCCGCCATTGGGTTCGGATGTGTTCCGTGACTCTCGTTCGGAACCTATAGGAAAAACTTGTTTCTTTAGGCTAAAAGGCCTCTTTAAGCGTCGGTATTGTACTTCGTTCGGTTCTGAGTTGACTTATCCGGTTCCCGGATACTTGAGCACGTGTGCTCCCAACTCTTTAGGCCCGATCGAAGATTGACATCGACGATGGAATTCCAGGCCCCGTTTAAACGTTGCCCAGTCTGTAACGCGAAGTACCCTCTCTCAGACGTGCACCCTGTGTGCAACAGATGTCTGTCTCCAGACCACGACGAGGAGAGTTGCTTGGCCTGTTCGAAATTCAGGTCGGAAGAGGCGCTCGCTCTTCGACGTGAGGCGAGACTACCGGCGCAGAGAGCGTCGGATGTGGAGGATATCTTCGAGGCTGGGGACGACGAGGGCGTCCAAGAGGAATACCCGGAGCACTTCTCCGACCCAGCCTCCTGCTAAGAATCCTACTACGGAGAAGAGGTAGACGATGAGAACATCGATGAAGATGAAGCCGTCGAGGTAAGAGACGATGGTATGGCCATTGGAGCCGGAGAGGGCGGCTCCAGCGATGAGCAAGACCCAACCGAAGCTTCGGGGGTCGAAAGTGACACTGTCTTGTCAAAGGCTCAGGTCGAAGCATCCCCGGAAGGCCTTAGCCAAGATCTTTATACTCATTCTACAGCCCCGCAACTTGGCCCGGCTAAGAATATTTCAGAGCCTTCGGTGGGTACGCCTTCGAAAACGAAAACGAAACTGACTAAAGACAAATCGAAACTGAAACCGAAACTGGTCCAACCAGTATTCGTTTCGCAAAGCCTCGTTCCATTGGATCCTAAGAAGGCTCGGAGTGTCATTAACCCTTCGGGGTCACAAAAGGGTGCCAACCCGAAGATCGGTGCTTCCAAGAGGGTGCCAAAGGCCAAACGAGACGGAGCAATGTCATCTAAGGCTGCCCCCGGGGGCGTGGACACTGAAGACGGACTTGAGTCGCAGCCGCCCCTCAGTCCGAATGCATACAAGTTGATGCTGGTGAAGGTTCTCGAAGACAAGAACAAAATGGCCGCGTTGGAACGTGATGCGTCAAGCCGGGGCCATTTTTGGGGGTCCCAGCGCGACAACTGGCTCGAAGTTGGTGATGGCCACGAAAAAAGTCAAACAGCCATCGGGGCCTCCACCTATAGTCTTTGGACTGCCTCCGACCGCAAGACCTAAAACATCTAAGCCGGCACAGGGCACCGACCCTGAGAAAATGATGTCAAAACATAAGGGGACGACCGCCACTCCTGAAGGCGTCGGTTCCCATCAACCTTCTTCTGAAAGCTCGAAGAAGTTGTACATTGACTCTGCAACCGGAAGACTCACCCTTTTCAAACGGAAGATCTTGCCGGAGAAGCCAATGGAATCCTATCAAATTCCACTTAAAAGGAAAAGAGACTCTGCTTCCTCGCCAGTTCTTTTCGAGTCTGTAAGGCCTAATGACAAGCCTTTACACATTCCCCCACACGCACGGATGATGATGGGGGAGATGACCATAATGACGAGCAATTCAACTATCCTGATGACTCTAATCAGGATGACTCGCAGGATGTGCCCGACGATCAAGGCACGGCGGACACCCAGTGTTACCAAGTCAAGACAGCTCCCACAGAGGATACTGCGGCGTTCAACGCTCTAATTGAAAGGGCAGCGTTGAACCACGATGTGGTCATGCATGCAGACCCAGTTGAGGAGGACTTTCTGTTTGATACCTTCTCTACGTCAGACAGATCAGTGAAGACGCTGCCGATGCTGAAGGGTGTCCTTAAGCACGCCAATGACATTTTCAAGGACACAACCAGAGCAAGGGTGGTGAACCCACGTATTGAAAAGAAATACAAGCCTGCTCCTGTGGACCCTACATATATCAGGGGTCAATTGCCATTGGACTCTTTGGTGGTCTCCAATGCCCGGAAGAGGGCGAACTCACAAACAAGTGGTGATGCTCCTCCCCCAGACAAAGAATCTAAAGTATTAGAAGCCTCTGGGAAGCGGGTTTCTGCGCAGGCAGCAAATACTTGGAGAATAGCCAATACACAGGCTCTACTGGCTAGATACGATAGGGCTCACTATGATACACTGGAGCAATTGTTGCAACACTTGCCTGATGAATATAGAGAAGGGGCGGAAATGTTGATTCAGGAAGGGAAACTAATATCAAACGCTTCTATCAAGTGTGCACTAGATTCAGCTGACACTGCAGCCAGGGCCATTAACACTAGTGTGATGCTAAGGAGGCAGGCATGGTTACGAATTTCAGGATTTAAGCCAGAAATACAAACAAGTTTGCTCAATCACCCCGTTAACCCAGTTTTCTTGTTTGGGCCTGACGTTGACACAATTCTTGAAAAGATCAAGAAGGACACCGATACGGCTAAGTCTATGGGGGCCTTGCAGTCTCAACAGTTCAGAGGGGGTTCTTTTCGTCGCTCAGGTAGTAGAGGGCCGTCAAGAGGGCAAACATCTCAGCAAACACAATACAATAAAGGTGGTGCACAGACCACCTTTAACAAGAACAATAGATGTGGATACCATGGTAACAGCGCCAAAGGCAGAGGACGTGGAAATAATAACACCAGGTCCTCAGCAAATACCAAACAGTGACGTCTTGTCACTGCCCCGGACCATGTAACACCGGTCGGGGGATGACTCCAGCAGTTCCTGCCGGTCTGGGAAGGCATTACCACAGACAGGTGGGTGAGGCAACTTATCCAGTACGGGTATTGTTTAGAACTGACATCCACTCCACCCGACATACCCCCAAGACACCATCCTATGTCCGCAGAGCACATAAACTCATTACAGCAAGAAGTGGCCAGCATGCTGCAAAAAGGGGCCATTGAACTGGTGCCTCTAGAGGAGCACGGAACAGGGGTGTACTCTCTCTATTTCTTAGTCCCAAAGAAGGACGGGTCTCTCAGGCCCATTCTGGATCTGAGGCCCTTGAACCTCTACATCCTTTCAGAACATTTCCACATGCTGACTCTGCAGCAGGTCCTGCCATTGCTCAGTCAGGGGGATTTCCTGGCAACTCTGGATCTGAAGGATGCGTATTTCCATATACCCATATATCAGGCACACAGGAAATACCTCAGGTTCACTATACAGAACAAGCATTACCAGTTAAAGGTACTACCCTTTGGGGTGACCACTGCTCCCAGAGTGTTCACCAAGTGCTTGGCTACAGTGGCGGCACCTTCGGAGACAACAAATTCATGTCTACCCTTACCTGGACGACTGGCTTGTGCAAGCAAAGTCTGCCCAGCAGTGCGCCAGCCACGTGTCCCGCACAATTCATCTTCTGCACAGTTTGGGATTTTCTCTGAACTATCCCAAGTTGCATCTTCAACCCGCTCATATACAGCAGTACCTGGGAGCGACGTTGGACACTGTGACAGCTACAGCACAGCCAAACTCAGTGCAAATCGACAGCATGCAACTGCTGATTCGCAAATTCAGACCACAACACTCACTACAGGCGCGAGTGTTTCTGCAGTTGATAGGCATGATGGCCTCCTGCATATTCATAGTCCCGCACGCGAGACTGCACATGCGTCCACTCCACGAGTGTTTGACACGACAGTGGAATCAAGCTCAAGGACAATTGAAAGACCTAGTGTTGGTGACCGGTCGTGCGTACAACTCTCTGCATTGGTGGAATCCACGCAACCTTTGCAAGGGACGACCGTTCCAAGAGCCTGTACCACAAATAGTGCTCACGACGGACGCATCCCTCCTGGGGTGGGGGGGCGCATCTCCTTCATTACACAGTGCAGGGGCTATGGTCGGATCAACAGAAGAAGATGCACATCAATCTGCTGGAAATGATGGCAATCTTCATGGCAATGAAGGCTTTCAAGATACATCTGTGCAACAAGGTTGTGTTGATCCGGACGGACAACATGACGGCCATGTATAACATTTAGAAGCAGGGAGGTACTCACTCTCCACAGTTGTCACACTTGGTACAGAGTATGTGGAAATGGGCCATTCAGAGGAACATTTTCCTCATGGCGGAGCACCTCCTGGGCCAGGACAACCAGATGGCGGATCTGCTCAGCAGGCACAGTCATCAGGTGCACGAGTAGGAGATTCATCCTTCGGTGCTGCGACCGTACTTCAAGCAGTAGGGGCATCCAGACATCGACCTGTTCGCCACAAACGAGAACGCAAAATGCCCAAACTTCGCCGCCAGGTTCCCACACCCGCGGTCTCAGGGCAATGCGATATGGCTGAACTGGTCAGGCAGATTTGCGTACGCTTTTCCGCCGGCCCCACTCATACCTCTGGTGGCACGGAAACTCAGACAACACTCAATGACTCTCATCCTGGTTGCTCCAACGTGGGCGAGGCAAGCATGGTACACCACGTTCCTAGAACTTTCCGTGGTGCCTCATCAAAGACTGCGCCTTACACCCAGTCTTCTCACTCAGAGCCATGGCGAAGTTCAGCACCCAGATCCGCAACAGTTAAACCTTGCGATATGGCTCCCGAAGTCATAGAATTTGGGTATCTGAATCTGCCTCCTGATTGTATGGACATCATTAAGGAGGCCAAACGGCCTACCACTAGGGCCTGCTATGCTGCCAAATGGAAACGTTTTGTCATTTACTGTTCCAACCATGACATAAACCCGCTAGATGCATCGACACAGGAAATTATTTGTTACCTGTTACATCTATACAGATGCAATCTGGCATACAGTTCTATACGTATTCATTTGGCTGCAATGGCGGCTTACTTACAGAACAGGCAATGCCTTTCACTGTTCAGAGTGCCAGCCATAAAAGCTTTTATGGAGGGACTCAAACGAGTCATTCCACCCAGAAGACCACCTTCACCGGTCTGGAATCTTAATGTAGTTTTGACCAGACTGATGGGACCTCCTTTCGAACCTCTCCACTCTTGTGAGATACAGTTCCTAACGTGGAAGGTTGCCTTCTTAGTAGCGATCACGTCGCTGAGACGGGTTAGCGAGCTCCAAGCCCTAACCATTCAAGAACCTTTTATACAGGTTCACACAAATAGGGTGGTACTACGCACTAACCCTAAATTCATGCCCAAGGTAGTTTCTCAGTTCCACATTAATCAAACTATTGAACTGCCAGTTTTCTTCCCTAATCCAGACTCAGTGGCAGAAAGATCACTGCACATATTGGACGTCAAAAGAGCTCTCCTGTACTATATAGACAGGACGAAGGATTTCAGGAAGACTAATCAACTCTTCGTTGCTTTTTCACCACAGCACAAGGGCAAACCCATTTCCAAATCAGGTATAGCCAGGTGGATTGTTAAGTGTATTCAGATTTGTTTTCAGAAGGCTAAACGCACACTAACAGTCCACCCAAGAGCGCATTCAACACGCAAGCTAGGGGCATCCATGGCTTTCCCTCCATTAGAGGACATATGTAGAGCAGCCACATGGAATAACATACATACATTCCCCAAACACTACTGTGTTGATGTACATCCAAGCAGCAAGCTGCTGTAGGACAGGCTGTTCTAAAGTCCCTCTTTCAGGCTGCTGCAGCTGGCTCGGGCAACCACCGCTAAGGGAGAAACTGCTATTTAGTCTATGCACAAGATATGAATTTAGCGGCCCACATGCCTCAAATGGAATATGCTACTTACCAGTATGCATCTGTTCTTGGCATGTAGGGCCGCTAACATTCATATCGCCCACCCATCCTCCCCGGTGCCTGTTGCAGCTGTAGCAGTCAGAATTATTTATAAAGCATGGTCATCAGGTATCGTATTGGACTCCATCTCTGCCACAATGGCGAAAAACAATCTAAGGATGGAGATGATGCCAGTGCGCACTGTAGTCCAGGGGAGGAGCCACCTATCTCGTGATACTTCGAAGACGCTTCCAGGGCAACAAGGTACAATCATCCGGACCCAACACTAGGCGGCGATCTATGCACAAGATATGAATGTTAGCGGCCCTACATGCCAAGAACAGATGCATACTGGTAAATAGCATATTCCTTACACATTGCCTATTAAGTTAAGCCTGACTGCTCTGTGCCAAGCTACAAGAGGTTGAGCACATGTTTATTTAGGGTGTGTTTGTGACTTACCCTAACTAGGATTGGGGTTCCTGCTTGGACAGGGTGCATACCTTTGCCAACCAGAAACCCAATTTCTAACAGGGCCCTATAGGAGAAACCCGATTTCTAATAGGGCTCTAAAGGCATTCCTTAAGAGAGGCTTACATACATTATTATGGGAAGTGGTGGCTTTACCGTTATGGTAATGGCAAAGTCGAACTAGTAGTCTGAACACTGCCCTTCCATTCTGCAGTGGCAGGGCGGTAGCCATTTTGTCTTTTGACACACTCATGGTGGCACAAACAGTGCTGCAGTTCTGGGTGGACTCTCTGTCTTACATGCACTTGGTACCCTGAATACTATATTCTAGGGACTTACAAGTAAGTCAGTGCTTGAAATTGGGTACTTCCAATTTGACAGATCTTTTTTAATGGGTCTGAACAGGTTGCCCGATTCACAAAAGTAATCTGAGACAATATCCTTACTCTACAACTTTCAGTATTCACAAAAGGCATTTAGGAGTAGTAAAGTTAGAAATTCTTTTGTGAATATAGAAAGTGGTAAAGTTAGGATTTTGTCTCAGATTACTTTTGTCAAGCGGCACCTTGTCACAGGAGGCCGGGTTAGCAGGCTGTAGTGTACTCTCTGGGTCAAAACATCAGCAGCTACTAGTCCAAATGGGGGCAAACAATGGGTAGAAACCTGCAAAAACCCTTACAGTAATATTGATCAGAACCAAAAAATAAACACAATCTGTGTTCCCTTCTTTTCTCTTTTTTTAAGGGTGGAGGTATTGTGCTTAACTGCGTGGGCTCAGAAGAAGGGAAGGCTGGATTGTACTATAACAGAACGTCTCTCGAACACTCTTGTTCTACATTCAGATCTTTTCTTTTCAAATTACCGCCTGGTTAATATTTTATCATTTCTTACAATTAAGGTGTTTAGATACTCTGCCCTTTTTGTAAAAGTCTGGGTTCTGAGCTCGGATACGCATTAATTCTTAATTCAGACCCCTACAGAGCATAGTAATTCATTTTTCTTTAGGCCCATTGGTTTCAAAGAATAATTTTTGGAACTGTTTGACTTGACCCTCCCTGCTGGACCACCCCCAAAATTTTTCTGAATGTGTTTTGCTGGCCTCAGGTCTTTAGCACTGGTTTGTGTTTGCGCTCACTCCCTAAAACATGCTAAAATTGGCTCACACCTGATTGGCATATTTAATGTGCCCGTTTAATTTGCTTGTAAAGTGGTATACCATATTCTCTCTAAGTTTATGACAAGTTACCGCTCAAGGGAGGGCGGTAGGTCCTGATCTTTTAGACACTGTTTTTCACCTTAAACGTGAAACAAAATCATACTGCGGATCTACTGGTTAGAGTATTGTTGTCTTTCTGTCAAATAATATATTACATTTTGCTCTATTGGTCTATATTGGTGTGCAATGTTTCTTGTGTTGTGTTTTTACCTTATTACTGTTTGTGTGCTGCATAAATAATTTACACATTGCCTCTAAGTTACATTCAAATGCTTTTGTATCAAGCCATATGGTAAAGGACAGGTTAATGTAATTGCTGTTTGTGGTTCTCCCTGACGAGGATTAGAGCTTTTGTTTGAGTAGGGTTTCACCCCTCAAACAAAAACACAATATCTCACAGTCACATACAGTAACAAATCTGTTTTACATTGCCTAAGATCTAATAATTCAAGATCAGCCCCTTGCAAGAATGCCCGTCAATCACAAATTCTCCTTAACTTTTTAAAAAAGTCTTTAAGGTTGTATAATAAACTGACTTTGCCTTTCTTTCACTCAGTGTCATTGACAACGCTGTTGCATCCCATGATCTATTGGATGATATGAACTCAACTTCCCTATGGAGTAGTCAATGAACAGGTTTTACACAAAGAATTTAATCTGCATTTATTTAAATCAAAATACTTGCTTTTGTGCGTCATCGCTAAACCTTTCTGCTAGAGCTACTGGTGTGGCTATTGTAACTACTGTGGGACATCTCTGAGTAAAAGTACTTCTGTATTAGTTGTGTTTTCTAAATTTTGAACAGATGCTGGGATCCCACTAGTACTTATTTGGTTGATCTGATTGGAAATACTTAATACTTGCAGTTAAAGCAATTATTTTTCTCTCCTGGTCTCTTCTGTCTGAATTTGTATACATAGCCTGGCCTTTCCAATATCACTTAGAGAAAATATGGGGGGATTCATGGGACCCTGACATATAAGCCAGCATAGGCTTCCCAAATGGATTTAGTTTGCGGATTTTTAGTACCGGTTTGTAGGAATGTAATGTAGCTATTCCTATTCACCTCCACAGAGAGAACTATGGTCTCAAATTGTAATAGAAATCCCAGTAGCTCATACAGATGGGAACAGGGGAAGAGATAACAAACACTGATGCAAGGCTTGTCACACTTCCTTCAGAACAGCCTATTAAAGTCTACAATGAAACAATACCAGAAGAACTTTCTAACATTCATATTATATACAATCCCCTAACCTAATTACATAAATCAACAAGTCCTCAAACTCAGTCCTTTTTCTGTAAATCTCAATGGAGTTCTCTTACTGTAAATATACGAAAACAATGGTTATTATTTGGCCTCTTGAAAATCTTTGTTGTGTAGTTTTTGTGTATCACTATTATGGGCTGACTAAAGGCTCATCTCACATGAGTTCAAAGCGCTTTCCAGTATTGCGATTCAAGTAAAAATGACAATATGTACAATTCCAACAATGAAAGTAGGAGAGATACAAAGTCCAAAATAAGAATGTTCAAAAAAACTGTGGAAAATAGCGTGCACACAGAATAGGTACAACTATACTGGCCCTTGCAAAATGTAATGATTCTGAGAACACTCTGAGTAGGTAAGATATGCAAGAAGTAGGATGTCAAAATTCCACACTGATATTCTTAGTGCAAGACACTGACTCACTCTTCTTTTATACGATCACTCTTCAAGATGGCTTCCATATCCCTAATCCTGCTTCCTACTGAGATTTCAGTTCATTTAATTTTTGTTGCAGTTTACTGCCATGCACATCAACTTTCCTCCAATCCTGAATATTCTCACATTTAGCTCTCCAATTGCAGGAAGCATTTAACAAACAAAATGTTGACTTGTTGTTTCCTGTAACTCAACAATAACATCTCTTAATCGTGTAGTTATGACACAAGTCCACTCAAGAGTACTTTGAGGAACTTCACTATCAGTTACACTGATGTTCTTATTTAGAGGATACAAAATCTGCTGCAAGGCTGATGCACATACAGGTGGGCATATTTGTAAATAGACACCATATCTATACTAAGTCAAAGAGAGGTCATGCTAGTGGGGGTATAGCCACACTATTGTCTACAAAATGTACTTGGACATATTAAGTGTATCTGCACTAATCAAACATAGTACAGTATCGTCTTCCCAGAACAGATTGTGGGGCACCACTTTGTTTTTCCTTTTATTTTAGTTAATCTTTATATTCCACCAGGCCAAGAAAATACTCATTTGGTAACTGAATTCTTTCGTTATATCTGCATGATTATTTGTAAAGTGGGTATCCCCAAGTTTCTAATAATTGGGGATCTAAATTCCAATCGTTCACTTGTTCTTTTTGCAGACAAAGAATGGGTTATCATGTTCCCTTCTTCCTCCAGGACAATTAAAAGAGGATCTCTGCTCCTGGGGGCATATAGGGAAAATTACTTAATTGTCCCCAATAGGAGACTTCAGGGCGATATTCTGCTCATTTCACCAATACCACAGCTAAATCTGCTACGATAATTCACTACTATTAATTCGTATATAGTTTTCCTGCATTTATCCGATTTTAAGGAGGTAAATAATTTTCTGAATGATCATAACATGCTTCTTCTTTCCATCAATGGGAAACCTGGTGATGTGGATTCATGGCAGAACCTTAAGAGTGATGATGTGTTACTTACAGTAACAAATGGGAAGGTCTTATGGACCAAGAAAGATAAACAGTCGCTATCAGTGTAAACAAAAATACTGAAAATATTCCCCCAGAAGCTTGGCTATCTGTTGATGTATTTGAGGAAGATAAGGGAACATTTGTGAGGTTAACTACGAATTTGGTAGGTGGTCCTGGGAAAAGACCCATAAGTCAACCTAATAATTTTAATAAACTGTTTTTTTAACAAGCTTATTAATCATCTTCAAAGAAAGCAATTCACTGTTTAGTCTTAGGAACAAAATAAGTGGATTTCTCATTTAAAAGGATGAAGAACCATGTGGGTAAAAATCCAAAAAGAGATGTAGTGCTGATAACATCTGGGTAAAAATAACAGAAGCAGTAAATGCATCTGAATACACAGACTCCTAATAACAGTGTCATGGAGGTCTTATGTCGCTTGAATTTGAAATCCCTTATGGAACAGAAGACTAGAGGTGTTTTGCAAAACAGGAACAGTTTGTTGAATTAAACATTATGTCCAGGAGAACATTTACAGGCATAAGGTCTGAAGACTCTCTATGGAGTCGTAATTTAATTGTCTAATGGTTACCAAAGGTGGGTCTTGACATTGCGTGTACATAATGTGGCCAGTGGATAACGTGCCCAGATATCCAGCATGAGGAGCAGATGATCTCTGAATGTGCCAGATCCTGATTGGCAACGTGTTCCTAACTCATATAACTCATAACTTTGTATGGTGTTTTAGGTCCCGCTTACCTCCTCCGGCTATATATACTTTATTGGGGCAATCTCCCATGACCCTTGTAATATCGCTGCACCTAACCGTGGGATTGATCAAGAGATTTCTTCCCAAGTGTTTGCCTACCAACTACGCATCCTCACGCATGTGACCTATCAAACAACAATCACAGGCCTTGGTCTTGGACCTGCTTGACTGCATATTTGCAAGTGAAGATTGATGTGGAGTTCACAAAAGGTGATTTTGTTAAAATGTACGAAATTTCATTTTCATAATTGAATGCATCGATTTCCATATTAACATTCCTCCCTCTTGTTGATACTTCAACTACAGTACCTAACTCATGCAGTTTGATAGTTACTTTATATGGGGCCTGTTCTCTTATTTACTTTTGACAAGAACTACCTTCCTATTTACTTGCATTCTTCCCAGTTTAAGGACAGTGTTTTTACATCAGTTGATCCCCAAATTTATAACCCCACATACTAATAGCAACATAATGATAACAATCTACAGTGGTTTACATTACCAAGGATATCCATTATGGGAGCCAGGATAACCAATTCGTAATCCACTCCTTCTCAGAGGTACCTCCCTCTTCGTGCATGCTTCTTTGTAGATTGTGCCATGCTTGAAAGGCAAGCGGCAGTGTCCCATTGTCCATGTCATTTCCTGGGATGAACATACAACAGGCTGCTCCAATCTTGGTGTATATCCCTCCCTTCATTGTGGTTCTTAAGTCCAATAAATATCGGTGTGCATTGCCCTGAGGCGGATTGCTCACAATTCTTCTTTGATAGAATTGAGGCCGATCTCAGTACTGTTCATCATTTTGACTTATTTGTAACCAGCGGGCATTAGCTTTTGTTTGCAGGGTGAAAAAGGGCATCAATCCCCCTGCCCTTAGCTGTGGTTCCATGAACAGTCTACATTCTTCTGAAATGTCTTTGAATTGTGCCCAGTCAAAATAGTTTGCAGCTTTCCTTTCACGAGCTTTGTGCAGCAAGGTTGTCTCTTTCCTTAATGGGTGCTGGTACAAGTCTGATAGCTCTTCTCCAGGAATTACCAGGGTTGGTGTGTGCATGGTGACCCGAGAACGCAGTCCCTCCATTCTGGAACAAGCTGAGTGTAGTAGTTCTCGCCGCACTGCCAGTAGTATTCCATCAGCATGGAGGTGCCCCACTACATATACGGAATACATATCACTCCGCTGATAGCATTCATGCATATCTGAAGCATTCCTTTCCTCTAAAATATATGGAGTACAGTGTTTGTTTCGGTACAATCAGGGGTTGTCCTTTCCCTTCTAACCAAGTGTATCTACCCAACATAATTGTCCTATATTTCCTGACTTTGGGTGGTCATATATTCAGCCCTCCCCATGCAACTCATTCTCCTCTTTATCCCTGAGCTGGATGGCCCTACATAGGAAGTCCATGTCTGGAGACTTTTATTGTTAAAGATGACTGCCCCAATACACTAAGAGCAGCTCCCGGTCCACATATAGGCGCGGTAGCAGATGTTTGTTGTGCACAGAGTTTGGGGGGTTTTCCACCTCCAAAAACCTTTTCTCCTGGAAATCTCATCACCATGTGATACCTTCCCCTATTTGGCCCTTCCTACTCATGCTGTCCAGCTTGGATTGGATATCAGTGGGTTCAGTTAGGATGTACAGAACTGTTGGGTTTGTGTAATCTCAAGTTATGTTTATAACTACCCTGTGTGGTTCTGTCTTGTTGGACTAGATCTTGGCCCTTATTCTACATAGGTAGAGGTGCATACAGCATTTTGCTTTCTCTAGGGTACTTCTTTGAACAAGTAAAGCCTGTCTGCACCGCATTTGTGGAATTAATAAACAGACATACCATGACCTGGCTGATGCTTGGGAGCTGACTGGTCATTTGCTGGTACAATGTGTTTTGCAAAAGGGGGCTATGCAGACCGCGTGGGATGCTGGTGTTCTGTTTGGTGTAATTGTAGGTAACATATGAGAGATGCTTATGCAGGCGCTGTAGTTCACATTTAGTAAAGGTCTTTTGAGCTGGCAGTTCCTCAGTAGTCCTCAAGTGTGGGATTAGCTCCCTAGTAGGCAGATCCTACATAACCATATAAATATACTTAACTTTTGTTGTGGCACTGCAGTTCCAGGTATGTGTCCATTGAGAGTCGTTAGTGCTTCTCCGGTGGTTGTGCCCCTTCTGATCAGTTCAAAAAAGTTTGCAGTTTTTAGTTCTTGGGTGATATCGCCATGGAAGGATGAGACTGAACTTTGGAATGGATCACCCACGCACTTTTCTCCTCCTCTTTGAGGGCCATGGCTGTTAAGCAGACCCCTCACTGGGGGGGTGTGTTTTTCCTCCTTCCATTTGTGCAAGTTCAGTAATGTTCTTTTTTTCCGTGGGTCATGGCAGTTGATGTCAAGTCAGTATTAGTGCACTTCATTGTCTTTGCAGCTACCTGTTTTTTAATGTGAACATTGTTTATTGTTAGATCAGCTTAGTTACCTAAGCTCCATTGTCAAGGGTTTTGGAAAACCAGCATTTTACAACAGAGGTGTGATCCCATCAACCTACTAGTCTCAATTTGGCGAGGAATCAGAAAGTGACCCCTATTAGATAAGTTTTTGAGTGATTCGGGGGGGAAGAGTGATTACTATAATTCATATTAATGAAATCATTGAGACTCCCCGCCCCCACATTATCCTACCAGGGTGTTTTTGGACCTTTTCTGAAATTTTTGCACTGGGTTGTCAGATCAGTGTTAGGTATGTTGTGGAGTGGTCCCATGAGTTAGGTGAGGGATAGGATTGTGGCTTTTACTACTTTTAAAAAAATGCCTCGCCCAGTGTGCGGAAGAGAGCAGTTGCTGTACGGCCACTTCTCAAGACTATTTTGCTGCTGGAGGCTACCGCTCCTCTGATAATCCGGTCCGACCCGGATCATATGCAGCGCACCTAAGAAGCCCACGAGAAGCCACCAAATGAGACATCAGTCTGACGGAGCTGTCGCCGCGAGCCTGGACTGCCGATCTGATTTTTGGAGGGATTCACATCGGTCTTTCTTCAGGAGCATCACTGGAGGTAGGAAGCCTGACCCCAACATGGCCGCCACGGGCGACCTCCACAACTCAAATTCGATGCCCGCAGACTCCCACTGCCCCTAATCGGGCAGTGGGAGTCTGCGGGAGACTCCCCTAGAAGCCAAAAGGGGAACCTTTTAGAATAATTACCCGCTCTCATTAGCGGACAATGACACGCTCGATCACAAGATGAGCCAGCCTGACCCCAAAATGGCTGTCACGCGCGACCTACTCTACTGCAATCAAACCTGCCTGACCTCAAAGGCCCCCAATTCGACTAGTAGAGCATGGGCACCCCTTGGACTCAAAAGAGATTCCTAGAAATAAACCTATTGCTCCCTTCCCTCTGACCTCACCCTCGATCTCGAAAAAAGACAACCCAACATGCTCCAACAATAAAAGACCTCAACCCCTCAACGTGATCCACACCACTCAAGATGATGCCCCAGATACCCCCAACTCTTCCCATGACTCCTTGGCGCAGCATCTCTCGGCCCTTGAAAGTTAGATAGGCTCAATCGCCCTGGGCTTAACCGAAATCCTCTCTCTTCCCTCTGACCTCACCCTCGATCTCAAAAAAAGACAACCCAACATGCTCCAACAATAAAAGACCTCAACCCCTCAACCTGATCCACACCACTCAAGATGATGCCCCAGATACCCCCAACTCTTCCCATGACTCCGTGGCGCAGCGTCTCTCGGCCCTTGAAAGTCAGATAGACACAATCTCCCTGGGCTTAACCGAAATCCTCTATAACCTAGATAAAGCCCGCAGACCCCTGAAATCCCCTCCCGGGACTCCCCACACCTCCAACGTAAACTGCCCTCCCGGGCCCTCAGAAACCCTTGATATCCAGCAGCAAAGTCCACCGACCAGGGTACTGAAATCAGGCTCACAAGAAGCCTCAAAAATGGGAGTCCTATCCCCTAGGATCAAGATCAGTTCATTGTCTGATATAATTCACATGACCTCAAGGCCCATTAGAACAGAAGCTCCCATGTCAGACAACGAAGCAGCAATGCTAGCCTCCTCATACGATTCCCCTCCTCGGACTCTCCTAAATCCAAAATCCAAGTGATCACAGGCCTCCGGAAAGACCCTCCGTGCACAAAACCCCTAAGACGGCCTGTCCTCACCGCCATACCTAGGGCGACCAAAGAAAGAACCGCCAGCAATCAAGAGCTTTTCACCAACTGCTTACTGATCAACTGCAGATCGGCCTCACTTCACGCAACCGAACTAGCCGAGGCTATCCTCTCACATGACATTGACATTGCGTTCCTCACGGAGACCTGGCTAAACAAGATATCTCCCCCTTGCCTAGACTTGTGGGTACAACCTGGCTTCTCCCTGATCAACAAAGACAGGATAGATCAGCGAGGAGGAGGGGTTGCTATTATCCACAAAGATAGTCTGGTCATCTCGGAAACCACCTCTTTCGATTACGATTCATTCGAATGTCTCTCCTCCATCATCAAGACCAAAGATAGTGGCTCCCTCCTGTGCCACCTGCTCTATCATCCTCCAGGTAGAAACACCGCATTTGGAGAACAATTGTCTGACCTGATAGCGCAAGGGGCACTCGGTGATTCCAATAATTTCATTCTCGGTGATCTGAATATACGGTGAAATGAGACAAACAATCCTCTAATCCAATCGCTATCCAGTCTCATATGTGATAACAATCTCACACAATACTGTACAGAGGAGACACACTACAAAGGAGCCACATTGGATGCCATCATTGCACAAACGAACTCAATCACGATCAACCACATATTCCTGTCGACTGGTCTGATCACCACATGATTCTATTTCATATCAATCACCCCACTCTCTCCCACCAATCCCCACAAGATCCTCCCAATTGGAGGGAAACCTTTCTCAAGCGCCCCTGGATATCTTGAAAGATCAGATAAACTCACTCCTCACGGACAACAAAGACCACCTATCCACCAGTGACCTCACTGACTTTTACAATTCTGAGCTAGTGTCCTTACTTGACAAAATAGCGCCACTTAAGCTCAAGAGGAGCAGAGCCATTCCATCCAGAACATGGTTCAACCCTGACCTCAACTCAGAAAGGAGAAACTTAAGGGCCAAAGAAAGAACTCTATAGCATAATCAGACAACAAACCTCCAAGCCAGTGGGCTCATCTGTACAGGCGTCCAAAGAACTCTGCGACAACTTCGCCCACTTCTTCAACAACAAGATCACAAAAATCGCCTTCAACAATTCTTACCCCACAAAGAGTATCACAGCTGTACCCCATGCTCTCTCACCTGGCTCTTCGCCCACCCCCTGGCTGAGCTTTCGCCCCGTTCAAGAAACGGATATAATCTCGTTGATCTCCACTTCCAAACCATCAGCGCGTATCTCAGATCCCATTCCTCCCCTGCTAATCAAAAAAATTAAACACGCTTTTGCACCACATTTGGGCAAAATCATAAACAGCTCCTTAAAAAATGGAGTGGTTTCCCGACTGCCTTAAAATGGGGCAAGTCACCCCCCTGCTGAAAAAACCCGGTCTAGATGCGACTGATTTGAACAATTTCAGACCTGTATCAACCCTTCTCTTACTCTCAAAAACACTTGAACGTTGCGTACTTCATCAACTAACACAGCACCTGGATAACATCAACCTTTTGGACCCCCACCAGTCTGGTTTTAGAAAAGGCTGCAGAACAGAAACTGCGATTCTGAACATCATGGATGATATCCATGGATCACTAGACTCTGACAAATGGTGCCTCCTCATTCTCCTTGACCTCTCGGCAGCATTCGATACGGTGGACCACAAACTCCTCATCGGGGCTCTTCAAGAAAGAGCTGGTCTCGGCGAGATAGTTCTCAAGTGGTTTTCCTCCTTTATACACAATCGCACACACAAAATCAAAATCAAGAACTTCACCTCCGAAATGCAGCAAGTCAACAAGGGCGTCCCCCAAGGTTCGGTGCTCTCTCCACAACTCTTTAACATCTACATGGAACCGCTATCCAAACTACTCAGAAAAGCCAACATCCGTTTCCACCTCTACGCGGACGATACGCAGATCTATCTGGAAACTACCTCTCTCAAAGACATCCATAAACTAGATTGGCTGACAATAAATCATTTGAAACTAAATCCAGACAAAACCGAGACACTCCTCATCTCGAACAAGGAGGATAACCCACAAATGGCTGAATGGTAAAAGGCTATCGAGGCGCTCAAATGGAATCTTACTCTAGCAGACTCTGCCAAATCTCTAGGCATCACCTTAGACCCAAAACTGGACATGATGAAACACATTAAGAACTCGGCCAAAAGTGCATTCCTTAACCTTAGACTTCTGAACAAAATCAAACCCTATAATCCGACAAAGGATCTCAAACTGGCCACACAATCTCTGGTACTGTCAAGACTGGACTATGGGAACGCAGTCCCAACAGGAATTCCTAAAGCGCATCTGGCACCGCTCAAAACAACATTACATGTGGCAGCCAGAATGATCACCGGCATCAAGAAATCGGATCATATCTCCCCTGCACTCAAAGAACTCAAATGGCTTCCAGTAGAAATGCGAAGTAACTTCAGAACGGCCTGCCTAACCCACAAAGCCCTCCATACAAGCAAACCCGAATATCTGTCAAAAAACTCAAAAAAGCAGGTCAAGCCAGAAATCTGAGAAGCTCTAACTCCCTCCTACTACTTCCACCTAAAACTAGAAGGAAAAGAACAGCGTACTGCTCTTTCACTGGAAACGCTCCCAGCATTTGGAATTACATCCCTCCACACATCAGATCCATACTCTCCTTTTTGGAATGCAAAAGTCAACTCAAATCCTTATTCCTCACCCGTTCCCTGGGATGTGGACAACACGGGACAGACAGCAAGCATAGAGCTAAATTATCCCAAAGAACCCTGAAACCAAAGAAGCTCTAAATGACAATTATGTCGCTCTATACTATGTCATTCGTTTATTGTACATCTCTCACTGTCATGTTTCTGTTGATTATATACTATGCTCCTACTGTAAAGCGCTCTGATACCTTAGGGTCTTGACAGCGCTATAGAAAACTTCTAAAATAAAACAAATTTATTAAACGTATTCCGTGTATGTTCGCTACATGTGTGTGAAAATGTGGGAAGAGGGTGTGTGCTGCAGTTTGGTGTTGCTGGTGCTTGCAACATGCCCAGGGAACATGTTGTTGTTTGTGCATCTCCCTGTACCCAGTATGTGGTGTGCTACGTGATCCTTTCTTGTGACAGCAGATACCTGACTCGGGCTGTTCTTGACTGCGCCTTTTTAGCTGGAATCTTCTTTTTGAGCTAATTTTGGGAGGTTTTCTTTTAGTTTGGGTGTTTCCTTAAGTCTCATTATTCATTTTTACCCTTGCCCCGTGGGGAGAGGGTCAGAGGCTGCTCTGTGGCCCCCTTCTCTGCAGTACCGCCTCCATGGGGTCGAAGGTCAGGGCTGATTTATTTCCTGGATTGTGCCTGGGACGTTGGATCAATGTGAGTGGACTATGCTTGAAACGGAGGCAAGCCTGGAAGTGGTGCACCCGGTGCACTCGTTCCATCTCGAGCATGGGTAGAAGATTGGAAGCCTCCATCCCTAACACCCCCTCTTCCTCGGACTAAAGCCTGCTTTCCATCAGCGTTTCTGGTGGGCCCACAGTCCTTAGCTTTTGGCTGGGGTCTCTTGAGCTTTTCAGTATATAGTCGTTGATTGCCTAGTGAAATTGGTGCTCATCTTGTTGATCTCCTTAAGAGTGAAAGGTTTATGAACCTCCAACTGGAGACTCAAACAGGTCAACACGCAGGGGCCTCTTAGCTTTATGACTCTCGGGTGTGGGGGCTGTGGGGTTTTAGAGTCTTATCATCCTAGGTGCAATAAGAACATTGTTCCTGTCACAGTGGATGGCTTCATTTAGAATGGAAAGGGAGGCCTCCATTGATTGGGATGCTTGTAGAGCATTTGAGGGCTCTATCAGGACTACACGCCATGAGGGAAACGCTAAGCATGGACATGGTGCCCAAAAATGGGGTCCTTCCGGCTTAGGAATTGGAATGCATCCCATTGGACATTGGCTGCAGGACCTAGGAGTCTTCTTTTTAAACACTTATTGTCCCACTCACTCGTCAGACTGTCCTGCCCCTAGGGTGTGGCCAGTAAAACCCGCCCTGGGTGATTAGCAGCAGAGAGGGGCCTGTCTCTGTAGGCACTCCCATAGGATGACTATGTCCTTAGTGTGGTTACCCAATCTATACAGCCCCCAGTTACCCTGAATTCTTTGGTGCAAGTAAAACTTTTTGGACCCCCAATGCTGAGAGGGTAGGGGGATGCTGGTTGTTTTTATCATCGGAGGTGAACTACTGGGGGTTAAGTCGCTGGGATTATTATTAATTGTCTTCATTTACTGGGGGTCTATTTTACTGTAAAGTTTGGCTCTGTGGTTGCATGAAGGCGTTACCTGTCACCCCTCCTTGCTGGGGTTGAGGTCCCAATTCCTGTTGTGCTGGATTCCCTATCTGTGGCTGCTGCTGTTGTGAGGCAAATGGCTGACCTCCATGCAGCTGAGTGTATTATATGTTTTGCTTACCCTGTGCTGCGTACTGAGGACATTAGCCATATCCTGCCGCATTCAGTTTTGTGGCTACTGGCCCTTATCTGTATCAACTTCCAAGCAATTTCTGGGCTTAGCCAAGTGACACAGATATAATAACAGTACGGTCAGGTCAAAATCTAGGAGTCCAGATTGATGAGAAACTTTAACCCCTTCCATGCGGCCGCGATTCCCCTGGTGTGCTGTAAACAGCACGAACAGGGGCGGGCTGTGACGAACCTCAGCCGTCATCAGCACACGAGCACCGTAGTACATGACGGCTGGGGTTCGTCATCAGCATGGAAGGGGTTACATGGAAAATCATGGTAATAAAATGCAAGGAAAATTGTAGTGCAGAGTACAATATTAAGCAGAATGGACTACTGTAATGCCCTTCTCTTGCGAGCTCCAGATTATCAGCGTAAAAGACTGCACAGGGTTCAAGTGATGGCAGCTACACTAGCACTCAATAAGACTTGACTCCACATCAGGTACCCTTAAAGAACTTCACTGGCTACCGGTTAAAGAATGAAACTATTTTAAAACCATGTGCAAAGTCCATTAAGCCATAAATGGCTCATAGCCTAGACATATACAAAAGAAATGTAACAACTATAAACCTGGAAGGATGCAGAGATCTTTGTCAGCAAACCTGGCCTGTGTACCTATGTTTAAGAACACAAGGGTAGGCCTTCCAAGTCAAGTCTGCAAAACTATGGAACAGGTTGATAATCTTCCTCACAGCAAATGGAAATCTTCTGAACTTTAGGATGAACCTTAAAATTTAGCTTTTTTCTAAATAAACAAAACAGCCCACAAAGTCTTTTGTCACTAAAAGAAAAAGATTGGTCACTCTCGTTGTCAACTGGTGCATGTCAGGAGATTGCCATGCTTTGCAAATTGATATTAATAATTATAATATGAGTTTAATAGGGGATCCATGGCAAGTTTCGTAATTTGGATGAATACAACTCAAATGACGTTTTGTAGTTAAATTTGTTTAATTGTAGGGGCAAATGTACGTGGTATACTCTTACAGATTGTTTACTAGGAGCTCAGCGCTTTTGCAATATTTGCATCAAACAGTTCGACTGAACATTTCAATAAAAACAAGATAAAACTGCATATGTATTATTACAACATAGGGGAATATGTGAAATATTAGAATAGCATCTGCACAATCTCATTTTGTTCACACAATACAGTTTTTAATCGACAATCAAAACAACATCATCACATATATAATACAGTTCAATAATGGTTGACAGGAAAAATTACTTTGTCAATAAATGTGTACGCTCTCAGCACAGGTTATCCTCTACAAAGTGAAGACTTTCATGGAACACGTTACTAAGTGAGCTGGATAGCTAAAATCCACTCCTCAACAACAGTGGTTATCATAGAAAGCATATTGTAATAACTTGGGAATCATCATTCCCTCTTGGCCACACAAAAGTTACGCCCAGTTTCCTGAATCCAATTATTTCCCTATGTCTGAAATTCCACCTTGTTAAATGTCCAAGGTCCAAGTCAGAAGCAAGGAATTTATAACACTTTTCAGCATTACTGTGAGCCAAGGTCACACGGGTAAAACCAATGTCAAAATGGAGTATTCATTAGGTGATAAAACCACAAGTAAAACAACACCGCTGCGTGGTTCAACTATTAGCAGACTGTTCTCATTGAGCACACTCTCCCACACTCGCACAGCACCATAACACGGTTAGAGTAAAAAAAAAACACCTTGTACCATACCGGTTTAAAGCCGGAGTCACACTTAGTCTCTGATCCAGGGGAGAAGACTGGAGTAACTAACAGAGTAACCAGGCAATGGTCGACAAACGGGGGGGATAAGCCACCACTTGGGAAGTTCACCTACTTTATGCGTAGCAGAAATGGCTAGAGGCTATCCCAGTTCAAGAGATTCCTCAATTCGCCCTCTGCCACCAGCCCATTTCTGCAAAGCACAGGTGGGTCACGCAGTCTCTCGACCCACTTCTGATCTTCTCAGAATTATTCCTCAGCCAACTCACTTACTCTGACCACCGAGGCCCTAAGCAGGCGATAGTACCTGGCAACACAAAGTTATCGTACTGGGTGAGGAGAGGGAAGTTGATTCACTGCCCTGAGGCAAGACGGAACACTCAGTGAATGGGGAGAGCTGCTGTCCCCGCACCCCTCAAGAAGTGATACACAACATCTGGTACACGTTGATTTGAGTCACATCATATAATCTGATCACCATGAATCCCAAGTCAGGTTCTCAGTACCTCCCTGGAAACGAGGGACAACTTCTGCTGTGAAATGATAAGAGTCGCACTAGACAATCCGATCACAATCATCCCACAGTCAGGGTCACCGTAGCTCCCTGGAATGAGGCACAACGTCTGGTCTGCCAAAACAATCCGGTCCCACACACACACACAGTTTCAAGTTCAGTAGTATCACACAAAGTAGAATGAGGCAATACTATGAATGCATCCTCTCTCAGAGGATTGCAACCTTTGATGCGGCTCAGACAACAAAGCAGGCTACGCTGAGTCCTCTCACCACCAGTGAGACACTTGTGCATGCTGAGGCTCCATGTTGCAGGGACCACACTCCTTAGATGTTGGTACAGTTTGGGGGCTCCACATAAGGCAATATGTCTCTAGGTACAATACTTAGCTCCATACTCACCCCACTCTGCAGTCAGGATAAAGCAAATTAAGTAGGGCTTAGAAGGGCACCGCTCTCAAGGTGACACACGTATACACTGTAGGTCCATCTCCAGAGGTCTTTGATGTCCCTGAGACTTCCACAAAAAACAGAGGGCAATCTAACAAGCCCTTGGAGAGCACACGTAAAGGGCACCAAATATCAGTAGGTAGGTATGCCCAGGCCAGCCACTATTCAGGCAGGGTGCAAGGACCCTTTCAATGGCAGTCTGTTCCTTGTGCAGAACAGATTCCCCTGGCAGTGTGCACCAAGCAGTCCATGATCTCTGGTTCCACGTCCCAACAAGCGTATCTCTCCCCTGCTGATGTATGGCACCAGTAATTATTCTGTAGTGTGCTTTTGAAGTTGGGAGTGGTTGAGAGTGTTCCCCATTGAACCGCAGATGTCTCCTCTAAATTTCATTCCTCTCTGCCATGCTTCCTTGGAATGCAGATCTTAGTCTTTAGTGGGGCCATGATCTGGTTTCCCAGAGGCCAAGCATCAAAACCTTTCCCTCCTAACCTATTCATCCAGTGCCTCAAATGGCAGATGGCTGTCATTCCAGTTGCATGCCCAATGTTTATAGCTGTCTCTGGGGAATGAACAGATGTGCTCCCCAGCCTCCAGGGTAAACTGGAGTCAAACAAAAAGACACACAAAAGAGTGTAGTGCAGACAAAAATGCCCACTTTCTAGACATGCAATTCTAAGCTACCAATGACAAATTCACCTTTACAACAAGGGAGGATTTGACATTGTGAATCCAATAATAGTGAACTATATGAGGCTGCTCCACTGTAAGCCACCGCTGCAACTTAAAGTAATCTCTACCATTCCCCTATGTTAACCTATGGGGAGAGCAAACTTCATAGGTAGTGAAAACACACATGGGGGCTCTTCACTACCTGGGCAGGGAACACACATGTGCCCCATGCCCTGCCTTTCACCTATCACTTGCTCCCCTCCACCAGGACTCACCCTAGTGGTGCTCCAGTGTTAGTGAAAGGCACCTTCAGCATTGGCCAATGATTTAGAGATGCCAACCTGAGCATAGGGGCATATGCACACACACTGGCCTACAATTGCAGGCTTGAGACATGTTTAAAAATGCCCTGTAAGCTCCACTTCCTAACAAGTGTAGGAAGGGCGTGCGCACTTTCACACTGCATTATAGAGGGAACGTGCCCAGAGTCCAATGGTTGCACAATGAGAATCAGCAAACCCATGAAGGAAAAGCTAAATGTTTAGGGAAACACTACCTCAAGAGTGCCAAGTCTAACAGGCACTTCACTCATCTCCTAACAGTATACAAAATGAAGATTCCATCAACCCTTTTATATGGTATAGAGACAATAAATATTAAGCAATGGCACTTTATACATAAGGTGGAGGGGAAGATTAATCGCACTATTTGCACTTTAAATTCCATGGTCTCGATAGAAGTTTTAAGGCTCGAATCATGATTTGTGAGCACTTGCATAAGGGGGCTAGCTGCAATTCTACTATGGTATCACTATATTCAGCATGCAAAGGAAAAGTCCTTAAGGAGTCTTATGGCCATAGAATGCTTCTCTTCCACTATAAAGTCCTCTAATTTTTTAACTAATGTTGCACTTCAGCACTTTTCCCTGATTAGATCAGACTTAAGGAATATGAGCCATCTTCACCTCAATTTGTTTTAAAGCTCGCCTTGACAAAATTATCGTTGGAGAATAATATGGTTATATGTAGTAAGAAGCCTCACTTCCAGTGACCTACTCAATCATGTCATCCTCAAGTGTATTTGAACTGGAACCTGGAACAAAAGGTGCGAAGGTGTATAATGCTTTGCAGGTTGCAATGTTAACCATTAAAAACTGTGACTTATGCATGGCAGAAAGTCGTTTGGGAGAAAAGAATTTGCACAGTATGTTATAATGGTGGTCAGACTATCGAATATGTTATATTTGTCTGTCTCGCTTTGAGGATCTAGCAACAGACATTTTTAAAACCATTAAAAAATATATATATGGAATTACAACTGTTAATGCTAATATGGAGGTGATAAATTGTCCTGTAAATGAATTAATGTGCTGTGATATATATATATCTTTTTTTTGCTTGATTTCTCTAGTTGCATTAATTGTTGTATTTGATGTATTTAATAGATTGTAGAACTCATAGTCAGATCTAAATCTTTAATAAAAAACCTTGAACCTTGGATGGAGATATTTGTACTTGTGGACCTTTTGGTTCATGGTTATATGGCTATAGGCCCTTCTGGATACGGACTGGTTATTAAAACATTATTATATATTTATTCTACCTGGCTCAGCTGTGAAAGGAGATCAGGCAATGTATGGTGGAACCGAAGGTACTGGTTGGCCTTTCAACACGTGCCCTTTTCTGTCTTTAAACAGATAGTGAAAGACGAAGCATTGACAGATTTTATATTGAAGGGCAACAACGTTGTCAGGTAAATATTTCTGAAATTTCAGGTGCACATTAAGAAGGTTGTGTCAAAAATGCTTAGGCAGTCAGGCAGCCACAGTAGGTTCTTCCCATCCCTGCTAATTAAGAGTAGCAAAAGTCATTGTCTTTAGTAAATTCAGCACTGTTAGACCATAGGTCTCTTTGAAAACCAACTGGAGGGGTCCATGCACCACACTGCAGATAGCTTGAAAACTGTGCCTGCTGCAGTTTAAAAAATAATGTTACACCAAAATGGATCACCCCAGCAAAACCCTCTTTTGTATGCCCTGACTTTGCCCCATTGAGAGCCCCCGTGTGCCTCCATCAATAGTACCAAAAAAGAAAAGTGAGCCAGAGGCGCATCTGTTGGGAGTAGCTTATTTGGTATGGATGGCATGTGAGTGGAGGAAGGTAGCGGAGTCTACAGGCTAAAGTATGGTATTAATGCATGTGGGGAACATTTCCTTTTTTCCTTACTTAACCTGACTCAGCGCTAGAGTCTGCTTGTGGAAACATGCATATGAAAAAGCAAGGTATGCTGCAAAAAGAGTGGTAGCTTCAGACACTCCGGTACAAGGCTATTAGGAGGATACCCAGAAAATACCGCTTAGATGAAGGAATCTGGAGTAGTACCATCTGCCTCAGATCTCAGAAATTGCAACATATTTTTAAAATTCCATTAAGCCTTTCGGAAGCCTTTAGAGTTTGTAGTGAGGGGGAATGTGGAAAGCAATTTGTTGTGAAATGTGGATATGAATATTTGGCTACCAGCTACCTCCTGACCCACACAATTAGTTTTGAAAAACCAAGAAATGCTGCTCAGGCATTTTGTGCCAATCAGTTACATTAAAATAATTTGTGTGGTTGAATTGAAATCCCAAAATACATCTTGGATCCAAATTGTGTAGCTTATCCTCATGTGTACAACACCTGGGTATAGGGAAAGAAAAACCTCTAGGTCTATTTAGACGTTTATAGAAATCACAACCTAGTTGTGGTTGGTTGGAAGAAAGATTAGCTACTATAAATGCCCAGAATTAAGGCATGGCGATATTGAGACCGAGCTTCATAAACTAAAGCCGGTGGGAAATGCGAAATAATATGCAGATCCCGGAATATTGGGTCCTTTACCACATGATTTCTGAGCAGCTCTCAGCAGGAGAACATGTCAGGAAACGTCTTTTCTCTGGTGGGGGAATGAACCTGGTAAAATTGATCTTGAATGCCTCGCAATAATTTCAGGTGCAGGTACACTGGGACACTCAGAATTGGCTAGGGTTCAGATTGTCTCATTGTGAGAATTTATTGTTTAATCAGATTAGGATATTGGCACAAGGATATAACGGAGTATGCCTTTAAAACTGGATGGTTCAGGGAATTGACTCCATGATTAACATCCTGTCGTCTATAGATTTTCATAAACCCGGTATTTCCTTTGCAGTTCATAGTCTGTCACCTCTGGAATGAGCTGGGCTCTTGGTTGACACAAGAAAGCAGATTATGATATTTGGTGGGTAGGCTCAGTTCTCAAAGTGAAGAGCTTGTTGTGTATTTCTGAATTCCAGTGGATGCCAGAATCTCTGAGACTGTGACCTTTTTACCCATTAATTCTTGTATTTTTTTCCTGTCTATCCAGATTGGGAGAGCCTAAGGACTATGGTGGCATTGTCTCCTTCCTCTGCTCTTCTGATGCCTCCTACATCACTGGAGAGACCATTGTAGTTTCTGGGGGTGGCATGTCCCGACTCTAAAAGCTGATTTGTATTTCAGGGTAGTTGTTGTAATCACTGTTTGCAAATTATGGGGTATATTATTTTCCTGGTAGAGACTGACAAAAACGTACACTGTTTATCCGACCAGCATCTCTTAAACACCGGAAAAGCTATAAGGCAAAATCATCAAAGTTTGGTCTTTGTGCTTCTGAAAGACTGACAGCACTGTGGATCAGATTATAGGGCAAAGCGCGATATGTGGCAAAGAGCCTGTCTACGGCATGAACCATGATGGACCTTGTTGCAAGCAACTAATTTTTTGCAAAAGTAGCAGCCGTCTACACCAGTATTACATTTGCTAGTTTAGTCATTGAATTAAGAGAAACTCCTGAATTACAACACACTCAAAATAATTTGCTGGCATTTTCATACAATGCATAATTAATTGTTTTGGCAATGCATGGTTAGGGTTGTTTGAAGACGCTGTGTGGTACATATATGCAACTTAATTTAACAAGGCTAGGCTCCATTGACTGTCAACTGGAGAATGCTGCAACGTTGAAAATGTTAATATTTATGTTGCTGATAAAGCAAATTAAAGAATGTCTTGTTTTGATGAGTCAGCACCTAGGTATTGATACAATAAATTGGGTAGCAACTTTTCATTTGTGTAATAAACTGGAAGAGGTCTTCTGGTCAAAATATTAAATTCCATATGGGTTGCGGGTGCTATATTATATTGAAGGAAATCCCTCACTTTACTTAATGTAGAGTGACATTTGCTGTAAGTGATATTACAAATAATGCGCCACTTGATTCTAAAGATTTTATTTCTACTGGTAGAGGTAAATTTAGTGACGCAAGGGAGGGCCACAAAACTTCCCGCTAGACATACTGGGAGCTTACCACAGCCTTCATAGACCTTTTTCGCCCAAAGTGCTCATAATGACATGAAACTGAAAAAAATCCAAAAGGTACTTGAGGTGCAGGGACTTTTGTGCTATATACTGCTCGGATCCGGACAGAAAAACTGAACAACAGAAAACTCAACCTAAGAATCTTGTGATGTTCACTCAGTGTGCCAGACTGGGCCATTGAGAAAAGGTTGCATTCTCAAATTGCAGGTGGGTTCCCACCTTTAAATAAGGTAGGGAAACAGAGGATATGTCGGAGCGGGAGCGTTGCCAATTTAGGGAAACCAACCCTGTGTCTGCTTGAACTCTTTACTGCGAAGCCGTTCTCTGATACAGGCACCATGAATCATAACTAGCATTGCCTGAACCTACAATTTTATTTATTATCATGATTTTTGTATACAGGCACACATCCCTAGCATTTTATTAAATAAAATGTTGGAAATGGGAGTAATATCACCCATTCTATAAGTGCTCGTATTTATCAACAAATGAACCCAGCTCAGTGGTCCTACACAAACTAGTAGCAGGAAACAACCAGGGTTAAGTCCACCTATCAGTCTTAATGGCTCTCGAGTGAGGTGGTTCCAACGTCTCTCTATCTACCAAGGCAAAAAAGTAGAGCCTAATGCTTCTCTTTAAGCCAACACTTGTTTCACAGTCCACCATAAGCATATCATCTAGTGACATTCTCTACATCCCAGCTGTATTCACTTAAAACTTTGGGATTTTTTTTACAAGAAATTACAGAAATAATGTTATTAGAAATGTATATGGGTCTAAAATTTGTTGTATTTTGTAAGAAGGGCCCTAATACATTTTTCTGCAGATTGACATGTGGCAAGGCAGGGAAATATAGCATTGGAAGCATCAACACATGTTGGCAAAGCCGGCAGATCTGTATTACTAGCAAGGGGGACCCACTCTAAAGGAAGCTCAGGTCAGGGAGAAGAGGGGAACACAACTGAGAAATTATATATGACACGCTCCCTCGCGACCTCTATTTCTTTAGCTTTTTAGATAACATCTAGTTTTTTTTTGGGGAAATCTGTTTATTAGCATAGTATTTGGAGCAGATACATACATATTCGAGCGCAGCAATAATCAGGATGTTACATGCATCTGCTTGCTCAGGATGTATAGGTACATAATATTACTGATTTTGTTGTTTTCCAGAACCATTTTAACATAACAATCCCTTACTGTCCCTGAACCCTCCCCCCCCCACCCTCGAGAGTCCCTCCCGACACTCCTTCAGTATGCGTATAATCATAGTATTTACATCTGAGTCACCCATGTCACCGTAAAATGCAGTAGTGTCCATACATACAGGCAGGCAGGGGTAGGATTATCGATGGTACGGGGTTTCTCGTACCAGATCTCAGTGCACCACAGTCCGTGACGGTACATGAAATGTCAAGGAGGGCTGGACATATTCATCACACGTGCAGCGAGTCATTTGTGTCCCCATCATCCCCATCATCCCCAGTTTCCAACATTCCCACTATGGCCAACCAATCCAGTGAAATCAGTGTTTTCCTGAGACCTCTGCGTTCCTCTCGCTGTAGTGCTTCGCCTTCCGCCTTGCCCCACCGTATTACCTCCGCTTTCCATAGATCGGGGTCGGGTGGTCTGGATGACTTCCACCTCATCATGATTGCTCGCTTCGCTAACAATAGGGCCATGTCAGTAAAACGTGTCGCTACGCTTCTTGTACGTGCCGATGGTCCCAGCCCTAACAGTGTATATTCTAGGGTGAGTGATTGGGGCAGGGTGCCAGTTCCCTCAAGCATGTCATTGATAGTGGCCAGTAATAACCCAACTTAGGGCATTGCCATAGCATGTGTATTAGCGAAGCGTCATCAGTGTCACACCGGGGGCACTTGCCATCTGCATCAGGGAACATCATGTGTATGCGGTGTGGGGCCAGGTAGGCTCTATGTAGCAACATCAGTTGAATAAACTTAAACTTGGGGTTTCTAGCTACCTTCTTGGGAAACTGAAGGATACGCTCCCACTCTTTGTCTCTCAGCGGCCTCCCAATATCTCCTTCCCATGTCGCCCTGAGAGGCGACAGAGGGATCGCCCTCCCCGTTTTGATGCCAGCAGTGAGCCATTTGGTCAGGTGGCCGCCCGTGCCCATGAGGTAGTGCATTGTTATCAAGGGGTTTATATTTGGCTCTCGTCCCTCAGGTGACCACTTGTGTGTTATATAATGGCAAAGGCCTGCGTGTAAAAGGAATGAGCCCCTAGGAACACCATGTGTGGCTCTGAAGTCTTCGAAGGACAATAGTCGCCCCTCAGCAAACAGGTCGCCCACATGCGACACTCCTGCGTCATGCCAGGACATCAGTTTATTCGTCGTAAGTGTTCCCGAGCCCAGTGGGATACCTAGAAGCGGGATCGTGGGGGCGTAAGATGTCATGGGGGACGTGTACTTTAATGCCTTCCGCCAGTATGACACTGCCAGCCGGAGGAGCGGTGGGGCATCACCCGGCAGATCCGATCGGGGTAAAAGCAATGTGTGTATTCCCCCTTTGGCATGCTCATCCCCTGACATGTTGATCTCGTGGAGGTTGCGACCTGCCACCCAGTAGGCCAGCCATTGCAGCTGGCACGCGTAGTTGTAAGCCCTAAAGTCCGGCAGGCCCATACCACCGGAGCCAGAGGGGAGCTGTAGTTTAGCGAGGCCTATGCGCCTGCGCCTGTGCCCCCACACAAGTTCCGTGAGTAGTGTATCGAGAGTCTTAAAGGTCGCTGCAGGGATCAGGAATGGTAGGTTGGTGAAGTGGTAAATGAGGCGAGGGAGCATCACCATCTTAGAGATGGCCGCTCTGCCGGCTACCGAAAGGGGCAATGTTAGCCAGAATTGAATTTGCTATTTCAGTGCTCTTATGGCCCTCCCAAGGTTGCCGTCTATCATCATGCCAGCTTCCCTGTAGATGTGCATCCCAAGGTATCGGAAGGTGGTTCCCGCCATCTGGAATTCGTGTGGGGCGAAGGGTAGGGGAGTGGGCAAGCCCGCTTCCCTGAAGGTGAATCCATAAGACTTAGGTTCGTTTATGGTGAGGCCTGAGATCGACCTGAAGTCCTCAAATATTTGGGGTATAGGGCCCAGGTCGCCCCGCAGGCCCTGAAGGTATATAATGATATCATCAGCGTAAGCGGACACAATGTGTACCGTCCCGTGCCTTTGAATACCACAGCGGGGGGCCGCCGTCCTAAGCCTACAGAGCAGTGGTTCGAGGGCCATTTAGATAACATCTAGTATGGGCTAAACATTATTGTATACACAATTTGACACTTTTAAGAATATAATTTGTTTGGCATAGTTTTATTATTCAAAATTGTTATCTCAAAATACATTAAAAAAAATTCCATTCATTCAAGACAATAAAAACATACATTTTCATTTATATTTAGTGTTTGTATACATAGTTACACACTACCAACCCATGGTAAACTAAATATGCCATGTGGCTCCGGACCCATGAAAAAATGATACAAAACAGTTTTCTTATCACAAGCTCACTCAATCACAACCAAACACATTCATACCTCACCCAAAAAAACAATGTTCATATCTGGATCATAGGGAGACTTAGAACTGACGAGTCTCCACAGCCCTGTTGTATAAGCTGGTACAACAGGGTTTGGCAGATCAGGACTTTGCAGGCTTGTGTGATGGCTAATTATTTATTGAAAGCATATTTGTCACAAAAATAAAAAGAAACATATCACGTTTCAAACATGCTGGCCATATACTTGCAAAAAACATTTTAAACTAAAAGAGCAGTTTCATATGCTTTTAATAAAACAGATTAGTGGAGTGGTGTGGCTCACTGGTTAGAGGCGGCAGACCCGGAAGCAGAGAACAGCCCGGGACCAGGGTTCAATTCCTGGCGCGGCAGGGTTGTGGACCTGGGTCTACGGACTCGATAATTTTCGCCTCGGTGCCTACTCTAACCAGGGATCACACTCGGCAACTCTGGGCATTAAGCTTGCCTCATCTCTACAACGCCCCCCCGCAGATGCTGGGGATGCCTGGTTTCACCTTGGAGATACCCAGAAGGGACCATCTCACAGGTAAAGCCAGGATGGGTTCCCCAGCGGTCTTCAGCGCCAGGACACCCCGAGATGGGGTAACAGTGCGCTTTACAAGTATCATCATTACATTATTTTTTTTTTTATGTGTGCTTTCTATCAGGTAGGTGTACTTGGAACTCTTATAGAAACCCTTTTTCTTTTGAATCCATATGACACGAAAATGTCATAGCACAAAGTAAAGATTCTGCTGGCTTTGAATTATTGTAGACTGAAGTCATAGTTTAAACACATATGGAAGACTAAAGGAATTCAAACAGAATAAAGAATGGAAAGAAAAATAGTGTTAGCAACGTCAAATATTGGCATACCAGCCCTGGCATTGAAGTGTTCTTCTTTTTAGGCGATGTGCATATGTTACAAGTCAAAAAGCCGTCATGCAAGACAGCCAATGGCAAGTGAACTGGCTGATTGCATCATGGTGTATGCTGTGGTGGACGTAAGCAAAATGGGAATGACTGTTGAACAGGTCAAGGGAAGACAAGGGCTTACTCAAAGCCCCACTACATATATGTGTATATGCATGTTTTTATTTATAATTGTTTTATTACATTAGAATGCCGAAAACGCTTAAGCTGACTTAAGGCCAGAACTAAAGAGAATTCCTAGATAGGAGTGTGGATAACAAGTGCCTATTGCAGATACAAAACAATGTACAAAAATTATTTCAGACGATTGTAATAGGTTGTTGAGAGAGAGGAAGGAATTGCAGTGAGTAATCACACTCTATACAAATATTTGAAAAAAATATATCATTTATAGGTTTTCAAGCAGATTGCACCACACTCACTTCTCCAACTCCCACCAACATAAGAATTCTAGACAGCCCCAGATATGAAGGTTACTCTTCAGCTAAAATATAATACGAGCTGAGCAGTTGGTCACGGCCTATGTTTTGAACAGGAAAGGGGGTAGTTTATATGAAACAAAATGGCAAAGGATTTCTCCCAGGTTTTGGAAGCTGTTTTTGATTATTCCTGTTCCTAATAAGGGTACCTCTCATAACGGCCAAAAATAGGAAAAAAGCATTGAAAAAGGACTAAAGAAGCTGGAAAGTCAGTGGCCCTCTGGCAGATCGGTAGCCAATGAACCCTATACAGGAACTGAGAGTGGGCGGACTAGACATCAACCAGTTTCTAAGTTCCCTAAATATGATGTTGACCTATCTTAAGCAATATTACAGTGATTACTCAACCTTTGCTTCAGATATGGAAAGGTTTCATAGGCTGTTTCAATGATGACTTCCTCGACTTTGATAGAATAATGGAAATGCAGCGCAGCCCAAACAGTCCTAGAAGACTGGCTCTTAGGGGTTGATTTCCTAACATTTCACGCAACGCCATGCATCTACCAAAGTTGCTTCAATGTGCTGCATTGTTTGGAAAGGAGAGCAGAACAGTGCCATATCTATCAAGATATGGTGCTGTTTCTCTCCTCACCTACTCTGGCGCTCTTCGAGACTGCCTTGTGACACACACACGATAGTGCAAGAGTTTGTGCATAACAGCAGCATATGTTTGTACCCTTCTAGTACAAATCACTATGTTTAAATATAACTTAAAATATTTTGCACATTGGAAGTGGGCTGTACAGTATAGGCCACATGCAGTGTTGGTGTTTGCTAATGCTACTTTGGATTACTTTACAGCTCCTTTCCATTAAAGAAGGTTTTGCGCTGGAAAGCCAATCCAAACACTTTTTGTGACACAAATCTGTAGAAATTGTAAAGAAATCTGTCCCATACCTACATAGTAGATAATCCTGCTTGTCCTGCCATACTTTTAGCATAAAACTACTGTCAGGCAGGTATAAGTGTCCTATCGTTAGGAAAAAAATATTTTGTTCTTTTCTACATAATGTAACATTGTGTTTCTAGAGGCTTTTCATAAGCTATTTGGCAGCCTAAACAGATTCTCTTACTATATACCCTTCCTCCAGTGTTGTAACTATTTTTGAATGCATGATTAGTTTCCTGGGAAAGTATGACTACTAATGTGAACAAAAAGAGTTTTTCTCCTAGGGTTGATTTGTCTTAGGCACTGTACCTATGCAGCTAACCTCCGAGCTTCCGGACAAGGAAACTGGACAGGGTCTTACTGGCCCACCTACTGAATAAATCATAGCAACAGGCCAGTCTAGAGATGGCTCCATCCTGTTCCGTTGGATTAGTAGAGCACATGGTTACCCAGATGATTTCCACCGCTTAGAAGAACCAACAGAACCCACACCCTTTCTGCATCCAGATCAAGAGAATGGCTAGTTCACAAACAGCCAGGTTTTCAAAGGCTTCCTAAAAGTGGTTTCTAGATCCACTTGGTGAAGTCTGCTCAGCAAGAATTTCTATAACTTGGAGGCCAGATACATAAAGGAGCGGCCTCCTCATCTTGCTCATAGGATTTTTGATACCATCTTGAGATGTGGGTTAGCCGACTTCAACACCTTTCCATGGATGTAGGGTGCAGCTAGAAATTAAAATAGCTGGAAGCCTTTGTTGTAATAGGTCCTATGAGCACTACAAAGGGTCTTGAACTGCACCCACTATTCCATCTGAAGCCAGTGAAGGTCTACTAGTGCCCCTATTTGCTGACTGATGCCTGGGGATGTTTAAAAGAAGGCGGGCCTCCACATTTGCATGACCTGTAGTCTTTTTATTATGCAGCGAGGGTATCAATAATATAGGGAATTTCCATTATCTTGACGAGAGATTATGAAAGCCTGTATACTAAGCCTTATGGAAAAGAAAGGAAGAAGATCTAGCACTTTCCTGAGCATTCTAAGTATGCCATAACAGCTCTCTGCGAGGTTCTTGGCTTAGCACTCTATGGTGAGCAAGGTGTCCAAGCTCTTTATAAGGCCTCCGGGTGGTTATGCGCTATACAAGTGGAATTTTTCATTTCATTTCATTTCATTTATAAGGTTTTTGGGGTTGGGTGAATTCCCTAAATTGTCCGGCCAGGGTATCAGTGCCTGATTCTCAATGTAATTACCCGGTAGCACGGTCTCAGTTTTGTCCCCGTTGAGTTTGAGGCAACAACTTGCCATCCAGTTGGCCATTTCCTTTAAACAGTTTGCAGATTGTTGAGAGTGTGAACAATGTTCTGGGGAGATAGATATGACTATTTGACTATTGACCACCCAAAGGCTTAGATGATTTTAGCGATGGGACGCATACAAAGATTGAAGAGAGTAGGGCTTGAAGCCGAACCCTGAGGGAAAATGAGTAGCATGTCTGATCAAGCTCTTGAAAAGTACTACCGTTGAGAAAAGAAGTTAGCCATGTTAGCACCCTATCTTTTATACCCACATCTGTGAATCTCTGGGAGACTACTGCCTGGTCTACTGTGTCACAGGAGGCACTGAGATCTAAAAGGATAACTGCTGCGGAGCCACCTTCATCTAGGAGCCATCTGAGTTTCACAGCTAAAAGTGCTGTTTCTGTACTTTGTTGCAGTCTAAACCCCATTTGGACAGGATGGGAAAAAAATTAATTCCAGAAAAGAAGAAAGATGTTGCTTTACATGCTTCTCCAAAAGGTAAAACACTCCTGGCACCAAGGTGATCGTCCTGTAGTTTCCCATCAATAATGGGTCCAAACTAGGCTTTTTTTAGCAGCGGCTTCACCGCTGCATGTTTTCTTTGAGGGAGAACCCACCCACTGGTTAAAGACAGGTTCCATAGGCCCTGCAAAACAGGAAAGATGTTCTCTGAGCTTTGTTCCAAAATGTGGCGGGGAGCTCGGTCTTTAGGTGAGCCCGACTTAACCATGCTGAAAAGCATCACGATTTGTTACCTGTGCTCTCATGCCCACCACCAAGGGGCCGAATTGTGTGACTTTCCACTGTTATAATAAGCTTCTGGACCCTCCCCTTCATGCATATACTGACTTCCAGCCATTTGAACGCTACTTGGAAATTGCCATCCATTCCCAATCCATGCTGGGTTTTGTTGAAGCCAGCCTGATTCAATGAAACTACATTACTTAGAATTGCCTGCTCACTGCTTCATCTCCACCCCTGCAGGCTAAGGATGGGTGGAGGAATTCAGCTCACCTGTGGCTGGATGCTGCTAGCATGCTCACACCTGATGCATGTGATTACTGTGAGCTCTTTTAAGCTCCAGCTCCCTTCAGTCCAGCGTTGATCATTTTAGCTTTGTACTGGTGAGACCGACCCTTGTTTCCTAAACTTGTATTGTCCTTGTTTCTAGAATTCCTGAGCTCAAGCTATTACTTGTGCCTAAGTTAGCACTGCCTGCAGTGCTACTTTGTTTCCTGAGTTCCTGAGCTATAGTTTTTCGTTGCTGCTCTTCCTGAGCTGCAGCTATTTCTTTTTCCTGATTTGCACTGCTTGCAGTGCTCTCATGACTCCTTGTTCCCTGAGCTGCAGCTATTTCCTGTTTCCTGACGTAGCGCTGCCTGCCAATGCTACTTCGATTCCAGAGCTATAGCTATTCATTGTTACTGAATTAGTACTGCTTGCAGTGCTTCCTAGATTACTTGATTCCAGAGCTATTGCTATTCCTTGTTTCTGATCTAGCTCTTTCTTCAGTGCTACCTTTTTTCCTTGATTAATATTCCAGTACTACTCTAGTGCTCCCTTGAGCCTCTCTCCTTCTGTATTTACCTTTTCCCAGACCCTGCCTTTCTTCCCATTACTTTTGTTTGAGTTCCTAGTTTGCTGTCTTTCTATTCCTGCTGTCTTGCTTCTATTACCTTGTAAGTTTGTTACTTGCTTTCTGCCATGTGTGCCCTGTGATTTTTTCTTTTCCTGTTAAGCATTCCTCCTTGAAGGCTCCTTGACTATCGTGCTTGTGTTTAGTTCCACCCCCTGGCTGTTACTGCCTTGAATGTTCCTGTTTGATCGCCACGATCCATGGGAACAGCTGACAACCTAGGTGGTGTTTCTTGTTCACTGTGAGTATTGTCTTTGAGTTACATTTATAACATCACTATAGGTATCCGCTCCACAGATACTGCCTTTGAACGCTTATCCTATATGTGGGTATTTGCAGTCAGTATCTGTAACAGCAATTGTGAGTGAGGAAATTACTGAGCTTCAGTCTTACTGTGTGGAGCTCCTGAGTGCTTTATCCAACATTCCCTTTATTGTTAATGTTGTGTATATATATGTCTTGCTCGTGCGTTCTGGGTGTAGATATTCTGAATACTAAATTGTCTCATGAGTGCCTATCCTTTCTGAGTCTTAGCCATTTCGTTCCTGTGTGCAGGCTTCTCTTTTGGATCCCTTTTCTCCTCTGACTTCCTGTGTGGCAGCCAAAAGTGTAGAGATATGTACATTGACAAGCAAAAAAATGATTTTATAAACCGAATTAGCTATTTGGGCATCTAGTTTGATTATAACTCCACATGGACTTGTGCGGTCCATGCCAGAAAACTGGCTTTTATGAAAACTTCTGCCGCCTTAGTAAATTTTTCAAAAAAGTTGGGCAGGAGGCCTCCACAAGAGCTACTATAAATATATTGGGCCAAATCTCGACGGCCATGGATGGTGCAGGGGTAGGGGTATATTCTGATATTCAAGCATTGCATGTTTTTGAAAATCTGATTTTAAAATATATTCTGGCATTCCCAGGGAGCACCTCCTCTTATGTTTGCCATTCTGAATTGGGGGTCTCATACCTAACAGAGCTCATAAAAGTGGAACCAATCCTACTATGGCACAGGATATGGACATCTGAAGAAACTAATCTTGATAGGGAAATTTTTAAAGATATTTTTAGAATCGCATGGCTAAAGTATGTGCAGGATTTCATGCTTGATTTAGGCCACCCGCAGTTTTTTACCGAGCCAAATACAATGACTAGTTGGACAAGAAATATCTTAAAGGCAAAAAGCTTGAACCTATTCGAAACTCTTAGACTATCAGAAGAAATAATGGAGCCCACAGTATATAATCAAACAATTCTAATTACTTATAGTGTGCAACCTTATCTTTTACGTGCCTGGGGTTTATACGATAGATTTTTATTGACAGGATTTAGACTTGGGATATTACGTAGAATAACCAGTTTCCCAAAAATGAACGACTGGTATATATATATATGCATTTGTGTGAACAAGCTCCCTAGTGGAGTGAAACGCGTTACTTCCTAATAAACGTTGAACCTGCTACTCACTTGAGTTTGTACTATCTGTGAGCTTTACATCTGGCTGTCTGCCGTGGCGCTTCGAGGTCTGCACCCTGCTGCTGCCTGTCACTCATTGACAGGCTGGGATTCCCTTTCATATATATATATATATATATATATATATATATATATATTCATTACAAATGCCCCAGCTTTTGAGAGGTCACACGCATTGCTCAGCCCTCCGGCTCTGTTTCAAGCAGCCCGCTTTCCAGCCTCTCAATTTGTTAGATGTGCCAACGCGTTTCACGGCATCCACGCCGCTTCTTCATGGGCGCGGCGACAAACCATTAACCTCTCTCCTGATTTGTTCACACTATTTATTTACATGCTCGCATTTGATTGGCGATTACAAACATTACCATGATGCATGTTGGACCTTACAGTCCATTCAGGAGTCAGTCAGTGCTTTGTCCATGTTTCCGCAATATTTCAATCCTTTAAGTAAGGTAAGTTGCTTTCTGGCAGGTTTCGTTAATGCATATGAGCAAAGTGCTGTTTGTTAATAAAAAGTTCATCACAACTCGCATCGCCCAGCAGGCTCTCCATTCGTTACCTGCTGGGGACGGTGCTCCTCTCCACGGCAGGACGGCCACGCAGTTTATTCATTACAAATGCCCCAGCTTTTGAGAGGTCACACGCATTGCTCAGCCCTCCGGCTCTGTTTCAAGCAGCCCGCTTTCCAGCCTCTCAATTTGTTAGATGTGCCAACGCGTTTCACGGCATCCACGCCGCTTCTTCATGGGCGCGGCGGTGTGATGAACTTTTTATTAACAAACAGCACTTTGCTCATATGCACATCTAACAAATTGAGAGGCTGGAAAGCGGGCTGCTTGAAACAGAGCCGGAGGGCTGAGCAATGCGTGTGACCTCTCAAAAGCTGGGGCATTTGTAATGAATAAACTGCGCGGCCGTCCTGCCGTGCAGAGGAGCACCGTCCCCAGCAGGTAAGGAATGGAGAGCCTGCTGGGCGATGCGAGTTGTGATGAACTTTTTATTAACAAACAGCACTTTGCTCATATGCATTAACGAAACCTGCCAGAAAGCAACTTACCTTACTTAAAGGATTGAAATATTGCGGAAACATGGACAAAGCACTGACTGACTCCTGAATGGACTGTAAGGTCCAACATGCATCATGGTAATGTTTGTAATCGCCAATCAAATGCGAGCATGTAAATAAATAGTGTGAACAAATCAGGAGAGAGGTTAATGGTTTGTCGCCGCGCCCATGAAGAAGCGGCGTGGATGCCGTGAAACGCGTTGGCACATCTAACAAATTGAGAGGCTGGAAAGCGGGCTGCTTGAAACAGAGCCGGAGGGCTGAGCAATGCGTGTGACCTCTCAAAAGCTGGGGCATTTGTAATGAATAAACTGCGCGGCCGTCCTGCCGTGCAGAGGAGCACCGTCCCCAGCAGGTAAGGAATGGAGAGCCTGCTGGGCGATGCGAGTTGTGATGAACTTTTTATTAACAAACAGCACTTTGCTCATATGCATTAACGAAACCTGCCAGAAAGCAACTTACCTTACTTAAAGGATTGAAATATTGCGGAAACATGGACAAAGCACTGACTGACTCCTGAATGGACTGTAAGGTCCAACATGCATCATGGTAATGTTTGTAATCGCCAATCAAATGCGAGCATGTAAATAAATAGTGTGAACAAATCAGGAGAGAGGTTAATGGTTTGTCGCCGCGCCCATGAAGAAGCGGCGTGGATGCCGTGAAACGCGTTGGCACATCTAACAAATTGAGAGGCTGGAAAGCGGGCTGCTTGAAACAGAGCCGGAGGGCTGAGCAATGCGTGTGACCTCTCAAAAGCTGGGGCATTTGTAATGAATAAACTGCGCGGCCGTCCTGCCGTGGAGAGGAGCACCGTCCCCAGCAGGTAACGAATGGAGAGCCTGCTGGGCGATGCGAGTTGTGATGAACTTTTTATTAACAAACAGCACTTTGCTCATATGCATTAACGAAACCTGCCAGAAAGCAACTTACCTTACTTAAAGGATTGAAATATTGCGGAAACATGGACAAAGCACTGACTGACTCCTGAATGGACTGTAAGGTCCAACATGCATCATGGTAATGTTTGTAATCGCCAATCAAATGCGAGCATGTAAATAAATAGTGTGAACAAATCAGGAGAGAGGTTAATGGTTTGTCGCCGCGCCCATGAAGAAGCGGCGTGGATGCCGTGAAACGCGTTGGCACATCTAACAAATTGAGAGGCTGGAAAGCGGGCTGCTTGAAACAGAGCCGGAGGGCTGAGCAATGAAAAGCTGGGGCATTTGTAATGAATATATATATATATATATATATATATATATATATATATATATATATATATATATATATATATATATATATATATATATATATATATATATATATATATATATATATATATCTTTATTCGGAGTCATAAAAGAACACCCATAAAAGCAATTATGCACATATAAAAAGAACAATTCAAGTACAATAATGCATACATTTCCATTCCGCTTTAAACTTTATTTCAGTCGTTTAAGACATTGATCCTTAAAAATAAGTTTTTACATAAAATGTTCACCCAATTCATGTAATTAATTATTTAACCTCATAGTACATTTATACATAGCAATATCCCTTTATAAAAAATAAAAGTTATAATTGGCCTTTATGCATTTGCTTCTGGTGATATCCATATACTCTTTATTACTCATTAGATAGAAAAAACTAGAATATTATTTTTCCTTGCATAAAAGGCGGCCCATAAAAATGAAGACATCCTGCAGCACACCTCTAATGTTGGCAATGATTGCAAGAAGAGGTATGAAGGGTGGCACTATGCGTGGGACAAGTGTCTAATAAGCGGAATAACAAAGCTTTTCTTATACACAGAGTAAAATTTACAAAATAATACCACATGCATAGTATCCTGAGGCATCTTATCATCACAGGGACAATTTATCAATTTCTGTGACCAATCATTCATATCGGGAAATTTTATTAACCTATGGTATACGTCTAATCTAAAACGCATAAGGATAAACCTATGTTGGGCATTTAAAACATATTTCAAATATGGTTGGATATTATAAGACGTTAAAAGCAATTGATTTAAAAAAAAAAATGTCATTAGTCAATCTTAACGAATCCAGGTGACCAGTAGCTGCCGTTTTCAAAGACTTTCTGCTGGTCATACCCAATAATTATGGTTTTTCAAAGTACTCTGGTTTTCTCATGTCACAAAAGAACCTCTGCACATATGCCAACCATTCAATGTTTAAATACCGGGCTGATTTTAAACAATCACTGATTATTGCCCGATTAAAATCCGTATGGTCTGAGGTCCAAATTTTGTGTCACAGTAAGATGAGTTCTATCTTAATCAGGTCTGTGACAAAAGGGAAACCAAGTTCAGCAAGGGCTACGTATACTGAAGTACTTTTTGGGGCTACCAGGAGATATTTTAAGAAATCGTTTTCTGCCACCTGGAGACCTTCACACTTCTTGTGACCCCATATACCCGCCCCATACAGTGCTATACTGAGATACTTTGCTTCATAGATCTTCAGCATCACCTTGGGAGGTTAAGTCCCAGCCGCACCGCAAAAGATCTATGGGCCCAGCAAGCCTCAACAAGCATTTTCTGTCTATTGCATGTTTCCAGGAGTTAGCTTTATCAAACAATACTCCCAAGTATGAAAAAGTGTTGGTAAGCTCAATCTTCGAGGTAGATATCATTATATCCGTACATTTTGTAAATTTGTTCCCGCATTCCATTACATATGTTTTTGACTGATTCACCTAAAAGCCCAATGCACTCATATGATCAACAAGTCTGGTAACGACTGGTCAAACGTTATGCAGTTGTGCCCTTGCCCTTGTGATGATCACTCGGAGCAAAGAAAACTCCACGTGGTTTTATTTAGTAAATTCTATAATGTTCAAAGGAAAAAATTGATTTTACCTCTTTAAAAAAAGTTTGGTATTAGACAGTGTCGCCCTACATTTCTAGCACTACAGTTTTTAGAAAATGAATATGTAACCTGGATTTTATCAATGTTTTGAAAAAGTGTAGTAAAATGCAGGAAATCAATTTGAATGTGACAGTTTTAATCTTTCAACAAAGTAAACATGTAAGAGGGGTGTAATGAAAATTGACCTCAACTGTTAAAATGAAATGTGATTTAATGTACTGTTTGTGCTTTTATGTTTTTTCCTTATAGAAATCGAATAAAGCTTTGTTTGATTTGATTTGACTTCCTATGTGATCCTAGGTAGTGCTCTACTCCTCGTTCTGCTTACGTTTTCTACCCAGTAGCCAGTCTTTGCCCAAGTCCCTGACTGTGTCCCAGACAGTCCTGGGTAGTCCCTGACAGAAAGATGGCTTGTTGTGATGTTGGAGAAGGCAGGCGGGTCTTGTTTAGGGCTCCCTAAGGATTTCATCCTCAATTAAGGGTCTAGCACCTTAGCTTGATCGGGAAAGGATGAGTAGATATTCGTAATCTTTTTAGGAAGAAGTTGCCCAGATCGTAAATGCATACCACTGTCTGGTAAAGAGCTTTTTGTTCTGGGCTCAGTAAGATATTTCATTTTTAGGCAAGGTGGAGGACTTATCAATTTTGACAGTGTAGTAAGAGTCTTGAGAAGCTCTGATTTTGAAATGATAGTTCCTAGTTGCCTTCCGATACTCTTGTTTTCTCAACTCATCATAAGACTTCTCCATCTTCTCTCCACTCTTTTACATTCCTTCTTTCGAACCAGCAAATGGGACTTGAACCATGGGGATTTTCTGTCTTGTCAGACGTATTTGCACCATGTTGACCTGGTTCAGAGAATTATTGATCCAATCAGAAAGTCTAAAGGCGGCTGGGGGAGTATGGTCACCTATTTCAATCCTAAACTTGCTGAGAGCAGCTTTCCACTCCTCAAGGTTTAATTTAGACAAGCAGTGGTTCTACCGCATGGCCTGTGATGGAGGGCTTAAGAGGGGGAGGAGCACAAGATGATAGGTATCAGATAATGATCTGTCCAAGTAGCTACCAGTGGTTGTAAAACGTGCCAATTTAAGATATTAGTAAAAACGAGGTCAATGGTGTGTCCTTTCTCATGGGTAATGCCCATTATCTTTCCCAGGCTGCTCGACCTCTTTGAAAGGCTTGCACAGAGCAGACTTGGCTCTGAAGAGCTTCAAAGAGAGCAGATAAATTCTTGAATTCAGCACAGTACCCATTGTGTACTGTCATTTGCAACTTCTATCTCGGTGTCGTGAGAGTGGCTCTAAGGTTTCTTGGCATTCTTGCCCCCACATCCTGCTTGTGGAACCTATCAGATGGCATATGCAGACTCCGCAGAGGGATCTGGGCTCAGCACTAAGAAAACCTGTTGGATTCCATCCAGGTTTTGAATGAGGCTGCAAAAGATTTACCGTGGTGGCTGCTCAATCGCATTTGGACAAGTGACAGACACACCTGGTGCTACCAACTGTGATGGATGCATCATTGCTGAGTTGGGGACATCATCTGGGAAGGGTGGAGATCAGAGGACTATGGTCTCTGGTGGGAATCCGCCTCCACATCAATGTGTTGGAGTTTCAGTGATTCACTTGTCACTAAAGGCCTTCCTCTCCTCCATCAATAAAAGGCTGGTCTAAGCTAAAATATTTGAAGGACCCACTTGCTGAACATTATGGATGTCCACCCTGTAAGAAAGTGGACATCACTTCCATGTGGTATTGCAACGCATAGGGCAGAGTGGATCCTGTGTTCTGTGACATGTGGCTCTTTGCCCTGGAATTGGCTAAGCCACAGTGCATCTCCCTGGGCACAAACTCCCTAGCAGGATCTTTGAACACCAGAGTGGACACATTCAGCCTGTTTTGCCTAATGGATGGCAAATGGCAATTACACTCAGAGATTGCAAAGGACATCTTCTATCATTGAGGGGAACCTTGGCTTGTAACTGTTGAGAAAGTGCAGTGTCCAAGATTTTGCACATTTGAGTTCTCAAGTTGCAACTCTCACTCAAAGTCTCTTTCTACCTAGAGTGGAACTCGGGATTCCTGTATACCTTGTCCCCTGTACCGCTCCTACCCAAAGTTCTGAACAAGATCAGAAATTACCAGACCCATAACATCTTAGTGGCTCTGGATTGGGCTAAAATAGTGTGGTACCCAGAACTTTTGGCCATGAGCATCTGTCCCCCGTTCAGGCTGCCGCTTCAGGATTATCTTCTGTTGTAGCAGCAGGAAATTGAGCTGTGACAATTGACAGCTTTTGAACTCCCTCCTGCAATAGTTAATGTCATTTTAGCAGACAGGCGTCCATCCACAAAAACATTTCTGCGGGACTTTGGGACAAGTTTGACACTTGATGTACCTTGTGGCAGATAGAACTGCTGCAAGCCAAAGTGTCGGATGTGTTGCTCTTTGTGCTACATTTGGACCTGCAACACCTTGCTGTGGCCACAATCAGCCTTTTTACATTTACCACACCCACCATTGTTGTTTAAATCAATCAACTATTGTAATGATTGCTAAAAGGGTTACTCCACATGTTTCCGTCAAATCATTTGTGATGGCACAGTGGGACCTTAATGTGGTTTTCACATACTCGATGTCCATTTGAGCAAAGGCACAGCTGTCCTCTACGTCTTGTGACTCTGAAAACAATCTTTCTCATAGTGATAACATCAGCTTGTTGCATGAGTGCGTAGCAAGCGCTATCTGTCCAATAACTATATACCGCCATTCTTTCTAGACAAACTGATGCTATGGACTAGTGCAGCATTCCTGTTTAAATTTGTAATTTCTTTCCATTTCGAAATCCAAATTCTTCACCATTTTGGCATTCTTTGCTTCACCTTATCTATTGAAAGAGAAAGAAAGGCTTTATTGTTTTGTTCCCAACAGAGCTTTAACTTTTTTTACATCAATCACTCCAAGGACCATCAAGTGAATGATGAGCTGTTTGTGGGGTTTGCAGAAGCAAAAAAGGTTAAAGAGGAGCAAAAAAGGACCATTTCACGCTGGATAGTCCTCTGCATCAAAACCTGCTATGCATTGGCCAAGAAGCTGCCATCAGTGAGCTTGAGGACTCATTCCACTGGGGCCAAGGCATTTCACACATTCACAAAGCACTACTGCCTTGATAGCCAGGCCAGTTGGGAGGTATGTTTTGACCATTTGGTCCTGCAGGACCTTTTGGTCTGAGCAATTCCAAATACCCACCACCTTGGGAGATACTATTCTGATATCTATCCACAAGGTGAGTAATCTGCTACTAGAAGTTGCTATCAGAAGAACAAGTTAGTTACATTCATTAAGGCTCTTTCTGGTGAATACTCTATCTCACTGCTGATTCTTTACTGACGCTTCTGCCTCCTGTACTGTGTAATGGACAATTTTCTCCATCTTTAAAAAGGTCCCAGTTTAGAGATCTGCGCGTTGTAAAATCTGATCAGCCAATGTCTCTGTGTCTGATGGTATAGACAGTTTAGAAAGAAACTCACTTCAGCATGCAAGGGTGTAAGGTGTATCTCCTCTAGCGTTACATCTGTGGCAGGATGGAATAGGTGCAGAGCAGTGAAATACCACCTAACGGTGCATGAGGAAATTGCTGGAAAAATCCTCTGTACTCAGCCTGGCACCTGGGGGTATTCACAAGGTAAGTAAGGATCCTCTTCTGAGATAGTGTATCAACCAGAAAGAGCACTATAGAAGATAAGTATCTTGTTCATTTAGGAACCAATTTAGGTGTAATATACACCTTATCCTAATATAGCTCTCAACCAATCTCTCGTAATATCTTTTGCATTCTAATGGATACTCCTAATTGCAGATTCCTCACCATAAGATACTCCCTAGAATCTAGACTGGATCCAGAAAAACTTTCTCTGGCAATGCTCTCCCATGCTGTTGTGTTGCACAATAAGGCTCCTTGTTGACTCATATATCACATACAAGTAGGGTGCCAACAAGGGAGATCAGAGATACACGAAGAAGACTATGGCCTACATTACCAGAGAAGACATTCACTGTCACTGTATTTAGCGAGGTCAGATTAAAATGGGAAGGTCATCTTTAATGGAAGAGGATGTCTCACACACCTAATAGTGTCATGCTTCATCATCCGCATACTCTCTCCAACCCAATAATATGGTACTACCAGGGCGGACTCTACCTCCACGAAGACTTGGTAGTAGGAGGGAGTTCTTACCTAAAACTACTGGCCTAGACGAAATCCAGACAATATAAAAATGCCTCATGCTTCCTCGGTTATCGCTTTTATTCATGAGGACTCTAGGTATTTCCAAAAACATTTAGCTCGGCGGGTAAAAACAGTGCAGTATCTCAGACCGGTCTGCTGCTCCCCAACATGTTTCTGACCTCAATAATTAGCCAGTCTGGTCTGGGGCATTCATTAGGGCTAAAGTATCCAATGGGCCTAATTTATTCCAACTAGTAATGCAAGAGCATCACTAAACAACACAGTCACCTGGTGAGTCCTACCTGGATTTCTTTCCAAACGATTATCCTAGAAAGCCCTAGCCTTTAGGGGGTACCAGTAGGCTGATCAGGGAGGGGATGGTGTCCTTGGTAGTCACACTTGCATTAAAAGGTTCACCACTTCAATGAACCTGATCGTTACCGCTTCATGCCGCTAGAACCTTGTTGACTCCACACTGCCCTGAAGTGACAGAGCAGAGCCTCATGTAAATGCCATTCCAGCGCACTGACCCAGTTCCTTTTTTTACCGCTTTCCCAACGTGAATCTGGAGCTTTGCCCCTAATTTCATTGGCCTTCTGATGACTCCTGAATATCAAACAATATCCAGTGTGCTACGGAAGGATGCCCCCTCTTAAGAAAAATGGTTTCAAACCATGCAGTTACTATAGGAAGCTGATTTCATTCACAGCACTGTCAAGGTTTGTCTTTGATGCTTGGGCTTGGTGTAAAACTTGAAGTTGTGCCACAATAGTGACCTCATGCACACAAAGGCATTCTGGGACTGAGAAGCATAGCCGTTTGTTGCCAAACAGAAGAAAAAGTTGTGGTCCTTGAGTAGCTTGTGCTCAATGTCTAGGGAGCAGATTCACTCCTGCTCCCAATACTGCTCCAGTGAGAAGACAACTTCATGGTCAAAGTCATCCAGTAAAATTGAAATCCAAATGAATGCTCAAGTAAGTAAAGTGAAACTCTCTATCCAAGAAGAAGGCACAATATTGGGCTCCATGTCTAGGGTGCAGACTCGTTCCTGCTCCCAATGCTGCTCCAGTGAGAAGACAACGTCATGGTCAAAGTCGTCCAGTAAACTTGAAATCCAAATGAATGCTCAAGTAAGTAAAGTGAAACTCTCTATCCAAGAAGAAGGCACAATATTGGGCTCCATGTCTAGGGTGCAGACTCGTTCCTGCTCCCAATGCTGCTCCATTGAGAAGACAACTTCATGGTCAAAGTCGTCCAGTAAACTTGAAATCCAAATGAATGCTCAAGTAAGTAAAGTGAAACTCTCTATCCAAGAAGAAGGCACAATATTGGGCTCCATGTCTAGGGTGCAGATTTGCTCCTGCTCCCAATGCTGCTCCAGTGATAAGACAACTTCACGGTCAAAGTCTTCTAGTAAAATTGAAATCCAAATGAATGCTTTAGTAAGTAAAGTGAAACTCTCTATCCAAGAAGAAGGCACATTCTGCTCCCTTGTTGATGCTGATACTGATGCTGGAATGGGATGCAGTGCTGGTTCCGATTTCTGACCCTGCACTGATTTCATTCTGATTCTAGCCTGACTCTGATCTAGAGCATCTACCAGGGCAGGCACACCATCAAAGGCTTCACTCTCTTTTTAGCTCAGATTCTGACCAAAGCTTACCACCACCCACAGATGAAAATGGGGGGAATTGGGGTTCTCCGAGCAGGCTGAATTAGAGCCTGCATGGAGAACATGTCCACCCCTTCAGCCCCTGGCTGAGCGCTGTGCATTGCAGCGTTGTGATTGGCTTAGGGGAGGGAGCCTGGCTGCCTGCTTCCTGTTCCTGTTGTCGGAGACAGAAGAGTGGGAGCAGATACGTGGGACACGGCCTTAAGGTAAGTTTAATTGTTTTGTATTACCCCCCCCCTGCACAACCACCCTCTGTGTCACCCTCCGTGACCCCAAACACCCCTCTCCAGACCCCACCTTCCCCCACGAGCCATGCTGGCCGCCACTGCCCATCGTTGAATAGGCAGGTGATGTGACGTCTCAGACCGGAACCTGGTGATCCTTATTTTCTCACCAATTACCCTTCTACAGAGAGTCTGGCTGCTCAGGCCCCATCCCTAATTCATTCTCAACAACAGATTTTCTCCTCAGCTAGCCTAGCACTGAGATTAGTAAGCGCAGGGTACTTATTCAGACGATAGACACACGATAGACACATGTCCTCTGGGACATGCCCAGCAAGATTTTGATATTGCTTCCTAAAGACCTTAGGCTTAACCAATGCAGAAAAACAAGGTGTGACCAAATAGGTGCTTCTTCTGGCCTTGACACTACTGATTGTATGGGAAGGGAGTTTGGCAACAGTGTGTTTCTCCACAAGAATTTCTGCATGCCTACGGGCCTCTCTTATGCACAGTGTATGTCTGTTCTGTGAGAAAGCTGATTCTCCCTTAGAACTTTTCCCAGAAAGGGGCGTAGCATGCTTCTTGGGTTCTTCAGTCTACCAGTTTCTTTAATAGTTTTGGAAATTCCAAGGCTACTCTTGGGGGCTACCATACAGACAATGTCAGTCTCCTCAGCAACCGCTGCAATCATCCCTGTCCTTTTTAGGCAGGGGACGTGAATCTGGCAGGCAGTATACCAGCCAACAAGTGCACCAGTCCTCCCAGTCCCCTTCCCCCACGGCAACAGCTATCAAACTGCACAATATAAGTGATGCCCAACCAACCTGTGGGAGGCAGGACTTAGCACTTTCTCCCAGGGTGGACATCCATAATGTTCAGCAAGTGGGTCCTTCAACTATTTTTGCTTGACGATGCCCTACCCTTTCGTTCTGTTCTGCCAAATCTACCTCAATATCAGAGTATATCTCAGAGGAATACCTGTCCATTCTGTTGCAAGGGATGCAGGTTTTACTCTCCCAAAGCACCAATTTCTTACTTTTGTAAATGTTATAATATCTTTTTATTAACATAAGGCAGTAAAAAATAGTATCACACCACTGTTATGAACAGCATGACAATAAAATGCAACAGTAAAGCACTGGTTAACATCAGCTCACTTGAGTCTAGTGTGTAACCCTCCTGCCTTCACCTCACCTGGGACACCTTTTAGTCGTCTTCTGCATATATCAAGGGATGCATTGTCCCTCCCATGGGAGCAGTCCATAGATTCCCCTTATATGCATTGCATTTGTCCCATATTTTTCCCCATTTCCTTGGGCACCCTCTATTCACATAGACTGTCTTTTTTCCACTCCCGAAGGGCTATGCTGCGATTCGCTAACATCTGGCCTAGGGTAACCCATGTTTGATCAGCTTGTCCCAGGTCTGTAGCTTCCCAAACATTAAGAAGACACCATTTGGCAGAGAGTGTTAATTCCTCCCCAAATATCTCCGAAATGCAGGACACCACGTCATCCCAATACGAGTGAATTTTCAGACAAGACCAAAAGGTGCGGTAAAACAATCCTTCTGTAGTAGGGGATCTCTGTGTATAGTGATAATCTAGTGAATAGTCCCACCCATGTGCATGGACCCCGGCAATCAAAAATAATCTCTTAAGTTGTCAAAAGTTTGCAGAACTGCAAAGACACTTAAGAGAGAATTTAAAGACAAATAATGCAGCCTATATCACAGGCTACACTGTCCAGTACTTCAACTAGAAATTCCACCAAAAGAACCACACATACAACACAGCCTGCCTAGTTTCTTCCATAGAGAAACTTGCCTCTACCATTAAAAGCCTCTGGAATGATAGAGAGGAAGGCATGGACAGAAAAGCCTCATAGGGTGCCATTATGTGGCTTAAATAGGATACTGTGCCTTTAAGAGAACTTTCCAGAACTTCTCCCAGTATCCCAGAATGCACAGCAGGTTCCTTTTACTTTCAGTTCTTTTTTCCGGGTCCTGCTAACAGGACCCTGGTGCATTGAGCTCTCCCTTTTTCAAGGGTTTATTGGATTTTTGTGCACTTTGTTATTTAAAAGTGTTTTCAGTTTGTGTCTTGGTATTTCCCTTCACTCCTGTGTGTTTGTTCAGGCTTTTTAGGGCTCTAAAATGCCTGCTCTTTTCGACAAATGCCCAGCATGTGGAAGGAAGAAGTCCAAGACTGATCCACACGACGTCTGCATCATCTGTCTTCCTGAAGCACATGTCCCTGAAGAGTGTGACATCTGCAAGAACCTTTCAGCAAGGACCCTGAGGGAAAGGCTGAAGATTAGACTTTAAGGCCTAGAGGACAGATGACTGCAGGCTGCAGGTGGGTCTGGGCAGACTGGGAAGGCTCCCTCTGCCTCTGCTGAGGCCTCTGGGGGGCTCCCCAGAGGCAGGAAGACCAGCAAACGGTCCCGGTCTCCGTTGATTGCATCGACGACGACGTCGAGAGGGATGACGACTGTGTGTTCCCCATCTCCCCGGGGCTCCGGGTCGAGACGGCGTGAAGGATCGATGTCGAAGGGCCTGGGTAGGCCACCGTTGAGATCACCGTCGACGGCTTCGTTGTCGTCGACGTCAGCGTTGAGCCATCGACGCCGAAGGAGCGACAGGCATCGGCGCTCGCCGTCGAGGAGACACTGCTGGTTGCCGTCGAGAAGACGGTCAGCGTCGAGAAGACGGTCGGCGTCGAGAAGACGATCGGCGTCGAGAAGACGGTCGGCATCGAGGGGATCCTCGACGTCGAGGACCTCGAGGAAGCGATCGGCGTCAAGGAAGAGCCGACGTTCATCGTTGAGGGCTGAACGTTCGACGTCGCGGAGGCGGCGTTCAGCGTCGAGGAAGAAGCGTTCTACGTCGCGGAGGCGGCGGTCGACGCCGGAGTCGCGGAGGCGACATTCGACGCCGTAAAAACGACGCTCGGCGTCGAGAAGGAAGAGATCGGCATCTAGGAGTTGTTCCAACTCTCCTAAGCGGCGCAGAAGGAGTTCTGGCGGCGCAGAAGGAGTTCTGGCGCCAGAAGTCACGCTGGATCTGGTGGAGGGCGCCGGAGACGGCGATCGCCTGCTGGAGGGGCTGGTTCACAGTCCCCTCCCCCGAAGAAGTCACCGGGCTCGGTGTACTCAGTGGTTTATACACCACCTCAGCCGAATGAGACTCCTCCCCCTGTACCTAAGGAGGAGCCTCCCATCAACCCTCCACTTCCACCCTCAGGACAGCCACCTCCACCACTTCCGCCTCGTGGGCCGTCCCTCGGTCGGGACACCTCCCGTTCCTCCACCAAGATGGGAGTCCCTGCCTCCACTTCCGACACCGCCTAAGGGGACGCCAACGCCGAAACCCCAGGATAAGCCACGGAGGACACCTCCAAGGAAACCTGCGGAGCGTCCACGGACTGGGAGATCGCGTTCTCGTTCCCGGAGGAGGGAACGATAGCGCAACAGGTCATCCACGAGATCGAGACGACGCCACAGGAGGCACAGGTCTCGTTCCCATACGAGGTCCTCAGGGACCATGGACTACTCTCCGACTTTGTCGGATTCACCGGAGACAAGAGTATCACCGGTGGACGATCTGGTGTCCTTTCACGACGTCCTGTTAAGGGGTGCAGCAAAGTTGGGCATCTCGTTGACGGTGCCCACGCACAAGACGTCAGTAATATTCGAGACGCTGCACCAGAAACATCTGTCTCTGCCATTACTGCCACTGGTACTGGGCCTGGAGGATCCGGCCATGGACCTTTTTCTCACCCCGGCGGTGACTAAGGCGGCCCCCTCGAGGCTACAGAAAAAATACCGGGCTCCCGATTCGGATCCGGCTTTTCTAAGGGTGGAACTGGACTCTGTGATAGTGACGGCGGCTCGTAAACAGCATGCCACCACTCCGTCATCCACGGTCCCACCAGATAAAGAATCTAGATGGATGGATTCTGCTGGGAGGAAGGTTTGTGGGACGTCGGCGACGTCCATGAAGGCGGCGAGTGCTAATGCCCTGTTGGGGCGCTACAACCGCGCCCTCTGGGAATCCCTCCTGCAGTTTGTGGAACACCTGCCTCGCGACAAGAGAGAAGAATTCCAGGAGGTGCTAAACGAGGGGATGTTGGTGGCGAATCAGGTCATCAGTGCTGCCGCTGATTCTTCCCTCCTGCCATGGGATTAACCAGAGACGACACGCCTGGTCCGCCTCACGTCGCTGAAGCCTGACGCTCAACAAAGGGTTGCCAATTTGCCATTCTCTGGCGAAAGCCTGTTCGGGAAACATGTGGATGACGAAATGGCCCGCATGAAGGCTGAGGCTGAGACACTCACGGCTGTGGGTCTGGAAAAGCCCAAAGAGACAAATAAATCGTACCGCCCATTCCAGAGGCGGTTCGGTGGACAGGGCAGAGGGCGTGGCCAAACTTCGGGACAACAGCAACAACAACAGCAGCAGCTCCGAAGGCCGTTCCAGAAGCGCCAGAAAGGCAGAGGAGGCCAACAGTCGGCACCAGCGGCCAAAGGCCCGGCCGGGTCTAGGCCCTGAGCGCTTACTTCCCCTGCATCCGTTACCCACTCCGGTGGGGGGAAGCGTTCAATTTTTTCTGGCAGAGTGGAGAAAAATTACTCAGGACAAGTGGGTGCTGAATATTGTTTGCAATGGATACAGTCTTCGGTTCACCAGCCCGCCTCCAGCAATTCCGCCAGTCAGCTCACAGTTTCAACTGCGCGAGCTTCAGGCGGAGGCAGATATCCTGTTAAGGAAAAGGGCGATAGAAGATGTTCCTCTGTCTCAAAGAGGAAAAGGTCTGTACTCCCGGTTCTTCCTCGTTCGCAAGAAGGACAAGAACGAGTTCAGGACCATTCTAGACTTGCGGCAGGCAAACAAGTGGATTCGCAGAGAGAAGTTTCGCATGCTGTTGTTGCATTAGATTTATCCTCAGTTGCAACAGGGAGACTGGCTATGTGCTATAGACCTACAGGATGCGTACTTCCATGTGCCCATTGCACACAAACACAGGAAGTTCCTGCGATTCCAAGTCGGCGCCAATCATTATTAATACACAGTACTCCCATTCGGACTGAAGTCTGCGCCGAGAACATTCTCGAAGTGCATGGCCGTGGTAGCAGCACACCTGAGGAAGAACAAGGTGTTCGTCTACCCGTACCTGGATGATTGGTTGATCAAGGCCTCCTCCTTCTCGGAAGCTCGAGCACACTTCCAGAAGACGTGCGTTCTCTTGAACAAGCTGGGGTTGCACATCAACATGTCTAAGTCTGTCCCGACTCCGGTCCAAGGCATACAGTACTTGGGAGCCTCCATCAATACGCTGTCAGCAAGCGTGTCTCCTTCGGAGGAGCGACGCTTATCACTCCTTCGGAAGGCTCAGGCTCTTATGACCAATCCATCTACAACAGTGAGGACGGTGTCTTCTCTACTGGGATCGATGGCCTCTTGTATCTTCCTAACGCCACACGCACGACTGCACATGAGACCGTTGCAAGAGTGCTTGGAGGACCAGTGGGATCAGAGGAAAGGATCTTGGGATGACAAGATACGACTGTCTCTGCATGCTCTTCAGTCTCTGAAGTGGTGGTGTTCAGTGGAGAATCTCCTCAGAGGGGTTCCCTTCCACAAGTACATTCCCACGCAGACTGTCGTGACGGATGCTTCCCTCCACCGCTGGGGGGCGCACTCCGGAGACTTACAGATTCAAGGAACGTGGTCTCCATTGGGGACCACGTATCACATCAATTTCCTGGAACTCAGAGCTGTTCACTTGGCGCTGAAGGCCTTTCATCCGTCCTTCCAGACCAACTCTCTGCTTGTACAGACGGACAGTACGACCATGATGTATTACCTCAACAAGCAGGGGGGTTCGAGATCACGCACTGTCGCAGGAGGCGCAGGCGATCTGGCATTGGCTTCTGGCCAGAGGACTGACGAGAACGGCTACCCATCTACCAGGTTTGCAGAATGTTCAGGCGGACGCACTGAGCAGACTGATTCAGGAAAACCACGAATGGGTCATAAACGACGAAGTACTAGGAGAAGTCTTCGCAAGGTGGGGGACTCCAGACGTAGATCTGTTCGCCACCGCCGAAAACAGCAAATGCGGAGACTACGCATCCAGGTACTACCAGCGGGGGACGCTGGGGAATGCGCTATGGATCAACTGGTTGAACAGCTTTCTGTACGCTTTTCATCCCATTCCCCTGATTCCGGCGGTACTCATCAAGCTGGCCCGGTCCAGAGCTCGGATGATACTCATTGCCCCGGAATGGCCCAGGCAGTGGTGGTTCACGGATCTGCTTCACCGGTCTCTCCTTCCTCACATACGGCTGCCGTGCAGGCCGGAGCTTCTCACGAAGTTCGGGGGGGCAGATGTTGCACCCCAACCTCTTGTCTTTGAGTTTGGCGGCATTGCTCCTGAGATAGTGCAATATGGCCATTTGAATCTACCTGAAGATTGCATGGACATACTGAAGGAGTCTAAGAGGCCTTCCACTCAGACTTCCTATGCTTACAAGTGGAAGAGGTTCTGTATCGGGTGCAAGTCCAAGAACTATGACCCGACGACGTGCAAGGAGGATGTCATCCTTCCTTACCTTCTACATTTGGCGCAGTCTGGACTTAATGTTCACTCCATTAAGGTTCATCTCGCTGCATTGACTGCCTACAGGAAATGCCCTTCACAGACTTCCTTCTTCCAGATCCCTGTGATCAAAGATTTTCTGGAAGGCTTGAAGAAAGTATTCCCTCCTGTCAGGCTTCCTTCGCCTTCATGGGAATTGAATGTGGTGCTGTCCAGGTTGATGAAGGAGCCTTTTGAACCTATTCATAAGGCTTCGTTGCAGCACCTGTCCTGGAAGGCGGCGTTCCTTGTGGCCATTACATCGGCCCGCAGGGTGAGTAAAATGCAGGCGTTGTGTTGCCAAGAACCTTATACTGTATTTCATGCTGCTAAGGTTGTTATGCGTACTCACCCTAAATTTCTTCCCAAGGTTTTTTCTGATTTTCATGTCAACCAGACCATAACTTTGCCTACATTTTTTCAGAATCCTTCATCTCCAGCGGAAAGGTCTCTACATTCCCTGGATGTTAGGAGGGTGTTGAAATTTTATCTGGATAAAACCAAAGATATTCGTAGGTCAGACCAATTGTTCATCAATTATGGATCGGTCAGGACGGGTCTTGCTACCTCTAAGCAGTCCATCTCTAGGTGGATTGTGTCCTGAATACAGTTGTTACCAAAAAGCTAATAAGACCTTAGGAGATAAGCCTAAGGCTCATTCCACCAGGGGCAAAGCTGCCACGACAGCTTTGCTCCGTAACGTTCCGATTGCAGAAATCTGCAAGGCAGCCACTTGGAAGTCGTTCATACCTTTGCTAACCATTACTGTCTGGACACTGATGCCAGGACAGACGCTCAGGTTGGGCAGGCTTCGCTGCGAAATCTGTTCGCACAATAGTGGTGTTAATTTTCTTCTCTCCACTGCCGCTTTGGTGTGGGGATGGGCTTGCCATTCTATTCACTAGATTATGACTATACACAGAGATCCCCTACTACAGAAGAACTGGAGTTACAGGACAGAAACTACTCCTTACTTGCCACACCTTGTATAACAGAGTGAATCTGCCTTCCGACCCATTTTGATTATCTTAGCACAAGGGATGTAGGCTCTGTGGAGAATTTTGAGCTGAACTAACCTAAAGTTTGCTCTAATGGCTACCTCTTTTGGGGATGCCAGGTCTTCTGGACAGTCCTCTTCCTGTAGGTCTGTAATGTAATTTTCCCAGCATTCCCGCAACAATTCTAAGAGTGATGGGGTAGTTGTTAATGAGTTTCTGATATGTGAATGAAGCTGCCCTGCGGGTTAAGTGTTCTAGGAGTCTACATTCTAACAGTGATGATTCTGGCATCCAACGGTGCAGCACTGTCTGTCTGGCGTGGCAAATCTGTAGATAGTGGACTGTTTCAGTGGGGGCTAGGTCTTGAGTTCTCTGTAGCTCTGTGAAGGGTATTATGTCCGTTCTGGTATAAAGGTCACCCACTCTCGAGATTTCAATCAGGTCAAATAATTTTCTTGTTCCCATTCTACAAGCACACTTGGGCAATGCCCCCGCCCCAGCAGAGGTAACTTAACTTAATTAGCACCTTTGATCGCCGATGGAAGCGCCTTGTTAAAGGGCTTCCCAGTGGTTTTTAACTTGAACATTACTCACACTGCATTTTTTAAACTCCTACAAGCAACTTCAATTTCTTTTAAACCTTACCACCTCTTTTCGTGCCCTGGCGTGTTCCCCGGTCCACCACTGATCTTTCAGATTGAGTGGAGGGATAGATCGCCAGAGCCGGAAGTGTCCCCCTCTTACTTCCGGTAACTACGGAGGTTAGCAGTCAAGCTGCCCACCTCCACCACCATAAAGGAGCTGCCAGAGCACAACACAGTCGGATGATAATTCATTGATTTTAACTCGAAGAGCATGCAGTCAAGGGGCACGAAGCGCCGGTGAAAGGGCATCCTTACCGGTCGCTCCATCACGGACTACAAGCACACTTGGGCAATGCCCCAGCCCCAGCAAAGGCAACTTAATTTAATTAGCAGCTTTGATCGCCGACGGAAGCGCCTTGTTAAAGGGCTTCCCAGTGGTTTTTAAATTGAACATTACTCACACTGCATTTTTTAAACTCCTACAAGGAACTTACATTTTTTTAAAACCTTACCACCTCTTCTCGTGCCCTGGCGTGTTCCCCGGTCCACCACTGATCCTTCAGATTGAGTGGAGGGATAGATCGCCAGAGCCGGAAGTGTCCCCCTCTCACTTCCGGTAACTATGGAGGTTAGCAGTCTAGCTGCTCACCTCCACCACCGTAAAAGGACCATGCCTCTGCCTATGTGCAGCGGGCACGCCGCCGGCGTGCCAGAGGCAAGCCCGTCCGCGCCGGGCCGAGAGCCACTCCCCTTGGATCTGTCACCCCATCACCAAGCAGCAAAATCATAGCCTACTCCCCTACCCAGCTTAGAGACATTTACAACAACACCAAGAGCCTCCACTGTTTCCGCCTTATGTTTGATTCCACAAACAACACCCTACACATTGTCCCCTCTGCACTTTCATCCTGGCCTCGTCCTTCCCACCACATTCCCCCACCCACCATCCAGCCCCCCTCCCCTCTTACATCACATTCGCTCTCATAAATGCACGCTGTTCCTAAGCACAAATGTGAAATCCTAGAGCTACTAACAAGCCATACCTTAGATCTCCTTTTCACTACTGAAACTTGGGGTGACCCTTCCTCAGGACCGGATTTCTGTGCTGCTTTGCCAGAGGGCTATTGTGTACTCACACAAGACAGACCGATCAGAAAGGGAGGTGGCTTAGCCATTATCCATCGAGAACTCTATCCAACTAAAATAGAAACCTTAGACTCCCGAGTCTGTGAAGCGCTTAGCTTCTCTATCTCCCTTTCCAATAACCAATCGTTTAAAGGCTCCCTTATCTACCGCCCTCCAGACCCTCGAACAAACTTTCTGGCAGCACTACACAGCCTAATAGAGCCTATAGCAGAAGCCCCCGACTACACTATTCTAGGAGATTTCAATTTCCATTTAGAATCCCTCAATGATAAAGACACTTCTCTCCTCATAACTGACCTTCAAGCAGCAGGACTCCTTCAGCTAGTGACTAAACCTACCCATCTGGCAGGACACACCCTCGATGGCCTGTTCACCAACAACAGCATGATCATCCTCTCCTCAATCATCCCCCTTGCATGGACAGACCACGCTGCAGTTCTCTTCACTGTCTAAATCTGAAACTCCAACCGCCCGCACCCCCAAACACACTAGAGCATGGAAAAACATTGACATCCACCTCCTCACAACTACCCTCTCCAACACTCAAGATACTCCCACCACTGACCCGGAACTAGCATCCAATAACTACTCACAGTGGCTACATAGAACTTTTACCATTGTGACACCACCTAAGACCATCTTCACTAATCGAATCACCCCCTCTGCCCCCTGGTTTTCAGAGGAGCTCAGACTCCAAAGGCAGCACTGCAGACATCTAGAAAGACATTGGTGCAAAAACGACTACACCCGCGACAAAATAATATACAAGGAAGCACTAGCCAAATATAAACAGCTGATCATCAAAGAAAAGAGCAACTTTTATCTATCCCAGATAGAATCTGTTCAAAACTCGTCCAAACAGCTGTTTAAGGTAGTGAACAAACTATCTAACCCCCAATGCAGACACCTCTCAAACCCTCTGTAACTCCCTCACCAACTTCTTCTCAGACAAAGTCACTTCGATCTACTCCACCTTCGCCTCTCAGGCTAACCCCAAACCCACTAATACCCACCCTCCCACTAACTCTACCTCCCCTACGTTTTCTAATTTTAACCAACCCTCCCATGAGCAGATCTCAGAACTAATTTCCTCCATAAAATCAGGATCCCCTCTTGACCCTTTCCCACCGTCCATTTTAAAACTCATCCTTCAATCTATAACCTCTGCTCTCACCAACATCTGTAACTCAATGTTTCGCACAGGCAGCTACCCCTCAGTCTGGAAAAAAGCTATCATAAAACCTCTGCTCAAGAAACCTACCCTCGACCCCTCGGACTCGGAAAATTACAGACCCATTGCCTGGCTTCCTTTTCCATCTAAAAGTTTTGAAAAAATAATCAATAGGCAATTATCCGAGTTCATCAACCAGAATCACCTCCTGGATGACACTCAATTTGGGCTCAGAAAGGGCCACGGAACCGAAACGGCGCTCATCAAGGCAACAGACGAGATCAGGATGATCCTGGATCAAGGCGGCCCGGCCCGGCAGTCCTCATGCTATTGGATTTGTCCACCGCCTTTGACATGGTCGATCACGCCACTCTCATCGACCATGTCTCTTCCCTTGGCATCAACTACACTGCAAGGGCCCTTCTAGCCTCATTCCTTGCTGACCGTACTCATTATGTTAAAATAGGCAACTTCTACTCCCCAGTGTTCACCCTCCCATGTGGGGTGCCCCAAGGATCCTGGCTAAGTCCGACCTTATTTAACATCTATGTGTCGGACTTGGTCAGGATTATCAAAACACATGGGATGAGGCTAACTTCATATGCCGACCACACCCAACTGGTGCTAGCAGTCCATTATGATGGTGAAGCTGTTGCAACAAGATTCCAGGAGGGAATGCTAGCCATCAGCTCATGGATGATGAGCAATTGCTTAAAACTAAACTCCAATAAGACGGAGGTAATGACCTTCGGATCCCTCACCCCACACTGGTCCCCCACATGGTGGCCTAACAAGTTAGGTCCCCCACCAAAACCTGTCACGAAAGTCAGAAACCTGGAGATCCTGTTTGATGATAAACTCTTGTTTATTCATCATGCCAATGCGGTCGTCTCCCCCTCCTTCTACATACTAAAAAAAATAAAGAAAATACTGCCTTTCCTCCCACTGTCCTCAGACAAAACCCTAATGTCCGCATTAATACTTTCTAAAATAGACTACTGCAATGCACTCCTGCTAAATGCTCAATAGAAAGTCCTCAATAAGCTACAGTTGGTCCCAAATTCTGCAGCCAGAATCTTAGTAGGCACCCCTAGGTTCCAACCGACCTCACCCATCATCCACCAACTTCATTAGTTGCCCATCAAAAGCCGGATCAAATTCAAAGCATTGTGCATCGCATACAAGGCAATCAACAACACTGGACCACAGTTCCTAAAGCAATCACTAAGCCTATACGCCCTTAATAGACCTCTATGCTCTTCCATAGCACACCTGCTTCCGGTCCCACGCACCAAGAAAGCCTCCTGGGGAGACCAACGTTTTCTTGTCGCTACAACAAGTCTCTGGAACAACCTTCCACTCCTCATTAAAACTAGCCCTACACTTATTATATTCAGGAAACAATTAAAGACTTGGCTCTTCAGCCAGTAGTCCCCACTCTCTTCGTTTATCCTTTGAATTACTCCTGAAGTGCGGAGACACCCAGGGTATTTGCGCGCTATACAAGTTGCCTAAACATAAACATTGCTCCTAGTTGTTCGGATTCCCATAAGGGCATTGCCTTGGTAATTGTATTCTTCCATACTAGCGTGGAGAGAGTTGAGTGCCATACGCAGACTATTAGAGCTGTGGCCCTCCAATGGGAGGTGCCATGGGTCGGTATATGAAGCTCGGAAGAATCCCCTCAGTTGGAGAACTAGCCGATCCATCTGATAGGCCTTTTAAGATACTGTTTGGTAAACCCACTGATTTATAGTTACCAGCTGAGCTCTCTAAAATATGTTTGGATGTTGCGCAGTGCAATTTCTCCCTCAAACCAGCTCCAGGTCAAATTTGATGAGTGTGATTCGTGGGTAGCCCCCATCCCATGTTAGGGTTTGAACAGCACTGTCTATCCATTTAAATATGCATCTGGATTTGGGAATGGTGTATTTTGCAATAGGTAGAGAAATCGTGGTAGTGCCATCATTTTAAATAGTGCTGCTATTCCCAGGAGGGAGAGGGGAAGTGATCACCAGTGTTGGACATCATTTTTAAGTCAGGACAATGGACTTTATAGATTACCGACCTGAAAGAGAGCCTGATCAGTGGTAACATAGATGTCAAGATAGCAGAACCCATCCGTAGTTACTTGTGCCTAACATTCAAGAAGGACAAAAACCACTGACTTAGACCAGTTATTAATTAGTTACAGAGCACAGCCAATATTAAGTTTCACTACTGAACTTGTTGTCAGTTATTTTAATAATAGATAAAGCACCATTAAGTGTATCTTAATGGAAATAGTAGTCATCCAAGTACAAAGGAAGAACAAGAATATTCTAGGGAATTTATTGACCATGGGGAGGTGGTGACACAGCAACAGGCATCTGGAGAACAACCAAGATGGATCGCACACCACTAGCCTCTCCTCCGGGTCGCCCCTTAGCATGTAGTGCATGTGGATGGACGAGTAAAAAGTAGTTCACCACAGTTGGTGCGAGTAGTTACTCGTTATCCCCAAGTTCTCTGGACCCGAGACATGGCCCGGGTTTCGGGACAGTTTCCCTCGTCAGCAGAGCAGTGTTTGGGGTGGATGAGAAGGCCGCCAAGTAACCGTCACAGGCCCTGATGCCTCTCCGGCGCGCAGGTGCGTCTCCAAGAGCTCGTCAGCTCAAGGCTCACGGGAGCCGTTTGGTGGATGAGAAGGCCGCCAAGTAACCGTCACAGGCCCTGATGCCTCTCCGGCGCGCAGGTGTGTCTCCAAGAGCTCGTCAGCTCAGGGCTCACGGGAGCCGTTTAAGTACAACCAAGATGGATCGCACACCACTAGCCTCTCCTCTGGGTCGCCCCTTAGCACTCTGGTACATGTAGTGCATGTAGATGGACGAGTAAAAAGTAGTTCACCACAGTTGGTGCAAGTAGTTACTCATTATCCCCAAGTTCTCTGGACCCGAGACATGGCCCGGGTTTCGGGACAGTTTCCCTCGTCAGCAGAGCAGTGTTTGGGGTGGATGAGAAGGCCGCCAAGTAACCGTCACAGGCCCTGATGCCTCTCCGACGCGCAGGTGCGTCTCCAAGAGCTCGTCAGCTCAGGGCTCACGGGAGCCGTTTAAGTACAACCAAGATGGATCGCACACCACTAGCCTCTCCTCCGGGTCGCCCCTTAGCACTCTGGTACATGTAGTGCATGTAGATGGACGAGTAAAAAGTAGTTCACCACAGTTGGTGCGAGTAGTTACTCATTATCCCCAAGTTCTCTGGACCCGAGACATGGCCCGGGTTTCGGGACAGTTTCCCTCATCAGCAGAGCAGTGTTTGGGGTGGATGAGAAGGCCGCCAAGTAACCGTCACAGGCCCTGATGCCTCTCCGGCGTGCAGGTGCGTCTCCAAGAGCTCGTCAGCTCAGGGCTCACGGGAGCCGTTTAAGTACAACCAAGATGGATCGCACACCACTAGCCTCTCCTCCAGGTCGCCCCTTAGCACTCTGGTACATGTAATGCATGTAGATGGACGAGTAAAAAGTAGTTCACCACAGTTGGTGCGAGTAGTTACTCATTATCTCCAAGTTCTCTGGACCCGAGACATGGCCCGGGTTTCGGGACAGTTTCCCTCGTCAGCAGAGCAGTGTTTGGGGTGGATGAGAAGGCCGCCAAGTAACCCTCACAGGCCCTGATGCCTCTCCGGCACGCAGGTGCGTCTCCAAGAGCTCGTCAGCTCAGGGCTCACGGGAGCCGTTTAAGTACAACCAAGATGGATCGCACACCACTAGCCTCTCCTCCGGGTCGCCCCTTAGCACTCTGGTACATGTAGTGCATGTAGATGGACGAGTAAAAAGTAGTTCACCACAGTTGGTGCGAGTAGTTACTCATTATCCCCAAGTTCTCTGGACCCGAGACATGGCCCGGGTTTCGGGACAGTTTCCCTCGTCAGCAGAGCAGTGTTTGGGGTGGATGAGAAGGCCGCCAAGTAACCGTCACAGGCCCAAATGCCTCTCCGGCGTGCAGGTGCGTCTCCAAGAGCATTGTCAGCTCAGGGCTCACGGGAGCCGTTTAAGTACAACCAAGATGGATCGCACACCACTAGCCTCTCCTCCGGGTCGCCCCTTAGCACTCTGGTACATGTAGTGCATGTAGATGGACGAGTAAAAAGTAGTTCACCACAGTTGGTGCAAGTAGTTACTCATTATCCCCAAGTTCTCTGGACCCGAGACATGGCCCGGGTTTCGGGACAGTTTCCCTCGTCAGCAGAGCAGTGTTTGGGGTGGATGAGAAGGCCGCCAAGTAACCGTAACAGGCCCTGATGCCTCTCCGGCGAGCAGGTGCGTCTCCAAGAGCTCGTCAGCTCAGGGCTCACGGGAGCCGTTTAAGTACAACCAAGATGGATCGCACACCACTAGCCTCTCCTCTGTGTCGCCCCTTAGCACTCTGGTACATGTAGTGCATGTAGATGGACGAGTAAAAAGTAGTTCACCACAGTTGGTGCGAGTAGTTACTCATTATCCCCAAGTTCTCTGGACCCGAGACATGGCCCGGGTTTCGGGACAGTTTCCCTCATCAGCAGAGCAGTGTTTGGGGTGGATGAGAAGGCCGCCAAGTAACCGTCACAGGCCCTGATGCCTCTCCGGCGCGCAGGTGCGTCTCCAAGAGCTCTTCAGCTCAGGGCTCACGGGAGCCGTTAAAGTACAACCAAGATGGATCGCACACCACTAGCCTCTCCTCCGGGTCGCCCCTTAGCACTCTGGTACATGTAGTGCATGTAGATGGACGAGTAAAAAGTAGTTCACAGTTGGTGCGAGTAGTTACTCATTATCCCCAAGTTCTCTGGACCCGAGACATGGCCCGGGTTTCGGGACAGTTTCCCTCGTCAGCAGAGCAGTGTTTGGGGTGGATGAGAAGGCCGCCAAGTAACCGTCACAGGCCCTGATGCCTCTCCGGCGTGCAGGTGCGTCTCCAAGAGCTCGTCAGCTCAGGGCTCACGGGAGCCGTTTAAGTACAACCAAGATGGATCGCACACCACTAGCCTCTCCTCCGGGTCGCACCTTAGCACTCTGGTACATGTAGTGCATGTAGATGGACGGGTAAAAAGTAGTTCACCACAGTTGGTGCGAGTAGTTACTCATTATCCCCAAGTTCTCTGGACCCGAGACATGGCCCGGGTTTCGGGACAGTTTCCCTCGTCAGCAGAGCAGTGTTTGGGGTGGATGAGAAGGCCGCCAAGTAACCGGCACAGGCCCTGATGCCTCTCCGGCGCGCAGGTGCGTCTCCAAGAGCTCGTCAGCTCAGGGCTCACGGGAGCCGTTTAAGTACAACCAAGATGGATCGCACACCACTAGCCTCTACTCCGGGTCGCCCCTTAGCACTCTGGTACATGTAGTGCATGTAGATGGACGAGTAAAAAGTAGTTCACCACAGTTGGTGCGAGTAGTTACTCATTATCCCCAAGTTCTCTGGACCCGAGACATGGCCCGGGTTTCGGGACAGTTTCCCTCGTCAGCAGAGCAGTGTTTGGGGTGGATGAGAAGGCCGCCAAGTAACCCTCACAGGCCCTGATGCCTCTCCGGCGCGCAGGTGTGTCTCCGAGAGCTCGTCAGCTCAGGGCTCACGGGAGCCGTTTAAGTACAACCAAGATGGATCGCACACCACTAGCCTCTCCTCCGGGTCGCCCCTTAGCACTCTGGTACATGTAGTGCATGTAGATGGACGAGTAAAAAGTAGTTCACCACAGTTGGTGCGAGTAGTTACTCATTATCTCCAAGTTCTCTGGACCCGAGACATGGCCCGGGTTTCGGGACAGTTTCCCTCGTCAGCAGAGCAGTGTTTGGGGTGGATGAGAAGGCCGCCAAGTAACCCTCACAGGCCCTGATGCCTCTCCGGCACGCAGGTGCGTCTCCAAGAGCTCGTCAGCTCAGGGCTCACGGGAGCCGTTTAAGTACAACCAAGATGGATCGCACACCACTAGCCTCTCCTCCGGGTCGCCCCTTAGCACTCTGGTACATGTAGTGCATGTAGATGGACGAGTAAAAAGTAGTTCACCACAGTTGGTGCGAGTAGTTACTCATTATCCCCAAGTTCTCTGGACCCGAGACATGGCCCGGGTTTCGGGACAGTTTCCCTCGTCAGCAGAGCAGTGTTTGGGGTGGATGAGAAGGCCGCCAAGTAACCGTCACAGGCCCAAATGCCTCTCCGGCGTGCAGGTGCGTCTCCAAGAGCATTGTCAGCTCAGGGCTCACGGGAGCCGTTTAAGTACAACCAAGATGGATCGCACACCACTAGCCTCTCCTCCGGGTCGCCCCTTAGCACTCTGGTACATGTAGTGCATGTAGATGGACGAGTAAAAAGTAGTTCACCACAGTTGGTGCAAGTAGTTACTCATTATCCCCAAGTTCTCTGGACCCGAGACATGGCCCGGGTTTCGGGACAGTTTCCCTCGTCAGCAGAGCAGTGTTTGGGGTGGATGAGAAGGCCGCCAAGTAACCGTAACAGGCCCTGATGCCTCTCCGGCGAGCAGGTGCGTCTCCAAGAGCTCGTCAGCTCAGGGCTCACGGGAGCCGTTTAAGTACAACCAAGATGGATCGCACACCACTAGCCTCTCCTCTGTGTCGCCCCTTAGCACTCTGGTACATGTAGTGCATGTAGATGGACGAGTAAAAAGTAGTTCACCACAGTTGGTGCGAGTAGTTACTCATTATCCCCAAGTTCTCTGGACCCGAGACATGGCCCGGGTTTCGGGACAGTTTCCCTCATCAGCAGAGCAGTGTTTGGGGTGGATGAGAAGGCCGCCAAGTAACCGTCACAGGCCCTGATGCCTCTCCGGCGCGCAGGTGCGTCTCCAAGAGCTCTTCAGCTCAGGGCTCACGGGAGCCGTTAAAGTACAACCAAGATGGATCGCACACCACTAGCCTCTCCTCCGGGTCGCCCCTTAGCACTCTGGTACATGTAGTGCATGTAGATGGACGAGTAAAAAGTAGTTCACAGTTGGTGCGAGTAGTTACTCATTATCCCCAAGTTCTCTGGACCCGAGACATGGCCCGGGTTTCGGGACAGTTTCCCTCGTCAGCAGAGCAGTGTTTGGGGTGGATGAGAAGGCCGCCAAGTAACCGTAACAGGCCCTGATGCCTCTCCGGCGAGCAGGTGCGTCTCCAAGAGCTCGTCAGCTCAGGGCTCACGGGAGCCGTTTAAGTACAACCAAGATGGATCGCACACCACTAGCCTCTCCTCTGTGTCGCCCCTTAGCACTCTGGTACATGTAGTGCATGTAGATGGACGAGTAAAAAGTAGTTCACCACAGTTGGTGCGAGTAGTTACTCATTATCCCCAAGTTCTCTGGACCCGAGACATGGCCCGGGTTTCGGGACAGTTTCCCTCATCAGCAGAGCAGTGTTTGGGGTGGATGAGAAGGCCGCCAAGTAACCGTCACAGGCCCTGATGCCTCTCCGGCGTGCAGGTGCGTCTCCAAGAGCTCGTCAGCTCAGGGCTCACGGGAGCCGTTTAAGTACAACCAAGATGGATCGCACACCACTAGCCTCTCCTCCGGGTCGCACCTTAGCACTCTGGTACATGTAGTGCATGTAGATGGACGGGTAAAAAGTAGTTCACCACAGTTGGTGCGAGTAGTTACTCATTATCCCCAAGTTCTCTGGACCCGAGACATGGCCCGGGTTTCGGGACAGTTTCCCTCGTCAGCAGAGCAGTGTTTGGGGTGGATGAGAAGGCCGCCAAGTAACCGGCACAGGCCCTGATGCCTCTCCGGCGCGCAGGTGCGTCTCCAAGAGCTCGTCAGCTCAGGGCTCACGGGAGCCGTTTAAGTACAACCAAGATGGATCGCACACCACTAGCCTCTACTCCGGGTCGCCCCTTAGCACTCTGGTACATGTAGTGCATGTAGATGGACGAGTAAAAAGTAGTTCACCACAGTTGGTGCGAGTAGTTACTCATTATCCCCAAGTTCTCTGGACCCGAGACATGGCCCGGGTTTCGGGACAGTTTCCCTCGTCAGCAGAGCAGTGTTTGGGGTGGATGAGAAGGCCGCCAAGTAACCCTCACAGGCCCTGATGCCTCTCCGGCGCGCAGGTGTGTCTCCGAGAGCTCGTCAGCTCAGGGCTCACGGGAGCCGTTTAAGTACAACCAAGATGGATCGCACACCTCTAGCCTCTCCTCCGGGTCGCCCCTTAGCACTCTGGTACATGTAGTGCATGTAGATGGACGAGTAAAAAGTAGTTCACCACAGTTGGTGCGAGTAGTTACTCATTATCCCCAAGTTCTCTGGACCCGAGACATGGCCCAGGTTTCGGGACAGTTTCCCTCGTCAGCAGAGCAGTGTTTGGGGTGGATGAGAAGGCCGCCAAGTAACCGTCACAGGCCCTGATGCCTCTCCGGCGCGCAGGTGCGTCTCCAAGAGCTCGTCAGCTCAGGGCTCACAGGAGCCGTTTAAGTACAACCAAGATGGATCGCACACCACTAGCCTCTCCTCAGGGTCGCCCCTTAGCACTCTGGTACATGTAGTGCATGTTGATGGACGAGTAAAAAGTAGTTCACAGTTGGTGCGAGTAGTTACTCATTATCCCCAAGTTCTCTGGACCCGAGACATGGCCCGGGTTTCGGGACAGTTTCCCTCGTCAGCAGAGCAGTGTTTGGGGTGGATGAGAAGGCCGCCAAGTAACCGTCACAGGCCCTGATGCCTCTTCGGCGCGCAGGTGCGTCTCCAAGAGCTCGTCAGCTCAGGGCTCACGGGAGCCGTTTAAGTACAACCAAGATGGATCGCACACCACTAGCCTCTCCTCCGGGTCGCCCCATAGCACTCTGGTACATGTAGTGCATGTAGATGGATGTGTAAAAAGTAGTTCACCACAGTTGGTGCGAGTAGTTACTCATTATCCCCAAGTTCTCTGGACCCGAGACATGGCCCGGGTTTCGGGACAGTTTCCCTCGTCAGCAGAGCAGTGTTTGGGGTGGATGAGAAGGCCGCCAAGTAACCGTCACAGGCCCTGATGCCTCTCCGGCGCGCAGGTGCGTCTCCAAGAGCTCGTCAGCTCAGGGCTCATGGGAGCCTTTTAAGTACAACCAAGATGGATCGCACACCACTAGCCTCTCCTCCGGGTCGCCCCTTAGCACTCTGGTACATGTAGTGCATGTAGATGGACGAGTAAAAAGTAGTTCACCACAGTTGGTGCGAGTAGTTACTCATTATCCCCAAGTTCTCTGGACCCGAGACATGGCCCGGGTTTCGGGACAGTTTCCCTCGTCAGCAGAGCAGTGTTTGGGGTGGATGAGAAGGCCGCCATGTAACCGTCACAGGCCCTGATGCCTCTCCGGCGCGCAGGTGCGTCTCCAAGAGCTCGTCAGCTCAGGGCTCACGGGAGCCGTTTAAGTACAACCAAGATGGATCGCACACCAGTAGCCTCTCCTCCGGGTCGCCCCTTAGCACTCTGGTACATGTAGTGCATGTAGATGGATGAGTAAAAAGTAGTTCACCACAGTTGGTGCGAGTAGTTACTCATTATCCCCAAGTTCTCTGGACCCGACACATGGCCCGGGTTTCGGGACAGTTTCCCTCGTCAGCAGAGCAGTGTTTGGAGTGGATGAGAAGGCCGCCAAGTAACCGTCACAGGCCCTGATGCCTCTCCGGCGCGCAGGTGCGTCTCCAAGAGCTCGTCAGCTCAGGGCTCACGGGAGCCGTTTAAGTACAACCAAGATGGATCGCACACCACTAGCCTCTCCTCCGGGTCGCCCCTTAGCACTCTGGTACATGTAGTGCATGTAGATGGACGAGTAAAAAATAGTTCACCACAGTTGGTGCGAGTAGTTACTCATTATCCCCAAGTTCTCTGGACCCGAGACATGGCCCGGGTTTCGGGACAGTTTCCCTCGTCAGCAGAGCAGTGTTTGGGTTGGATGAGAAGACCGCCAAGTAACCGTCACAGGCCCTGATGCCTCTCCTGCGCGCAGGTGCGTCTCCAAGAGCTCGTCAGCTCAGGGCTCACGGGAGCCGTTTAAGTACAACCAAGATGGATCGCACACCACTAGCCTCTAGTCCGGGTCGCCCCTTAGCACTCTGGTACATGTAGTGCATGTCGATGGACGAGTAAAAAGTAGTTCACCACAGTTGGTGCGAGTAGTTTCTCATTATCCCCAAGTTCTCTGGACCCGAGACATGGCCCGGGTTTCGGGACAGTTTCCCTCGTCAGCAGAGCAGTGTTTGGGGTGGATGAGAAGGCCGCCAAGTAACCGTCACAGGCCCTGATGCCTCTCCGGCGCGCAGTTGCGTCTCCAAGAGCTCGTCAGCTCAGGGCTCACGGGAGCCGTTTAAGTACAACCAAGATGGATCGCACACCACTAGCCTCTCCTCCGGGTCGCCCCTTAGCACTCTGGTACATGTAGTGCATGTAGATGGACGAGTAAAAAGTAGTTTACCACAGTTGGTGCGAGTAGTTACTCATTATCCCCAAGTTCTCTGGACCCGAGACATGGCCCAGGTTTCGGGACAGTTTCCCTCGTCAGCAGAGCAGTGTTTGGGGTGGATGAGAAGGCCGCCAAGTAACCGTCACACGCCCTGATGCCTCTCCGGCGCGCAGGTGCGTCTCCAAGAGCTCGTCAGCTCAGGGCTCACGGGAGCCGTTTAAGTACAACCAAGATGGATCGCACACCACTAGCCTCTCCTCCGGGTCGCCCCTTAGCACTCTGATACATGTAGTGCATGTCGATGGACGAGTAAAAAGTATTTCACCACAGTTGGTGCGAGTAGTTACTCATTATCCCCAAGTTCTCTGGACTGAGGAGGGGCTAGCGGTGTGCGCTCCATTTATGACGAAACAGGCATCTGGAGTGTAGGGCGAGGAGTAGCCCCTAGAGGTGAAGTGGCCTGAGTTGCTACTATAAAACAATTGTCCCATCTCCTGCTGAGTGATTGAGAATCCTGACCCCACTAATCAAAGGAAGAAGGTGTCACTGGCAGCAGGGAGGCACCCAGAACTGGTTTGAACAGGGGTCAGTGCCCCCCTGAACACAAAGACTTCAAAGCCATTGAAGGGTATAAGTATGAGAGCTGAAGCCCCTGAACTTTGGAGAATGGCTTGATCAAGATTAAACAAGACTTGAGCTACTTTGTGGTCAAGAGGAACCTTTCACATATAACATACAGGGTAGGAGGTCTCAGGGAAGTTTTAAGACCTGCCCAGGTTACAATCCTCTAATATCTACTATGAAAAACCAAAATAAACCTGGGACCAGGAAGTGACTCTAATACGCTAGGCATGTTTTCAAGTATGGTTTGGAGGGTGGCTTCATCATATGATAACCCTTGACGTTCTGCCATGATGGTAAGTTTGGAAGCTGTTGTTAGACAGTGAAAATGGGGAACACAGAAGGGAGCATAAATAGAAGGGGAGTGTGTGCACACTAATTCTAAGATACAGTAATTAGGAAAGACTACCTACAAAGTGTAGTCACATAAAAATACCTGCAGCCAGCAGCTGCTCTGATACACATATAACATAGAGTGTAGGAGGGTCCCAGGGAAGTTTTAAAACCTGCCCAGGTTACAATCCCCTAATATCTACTATGAAAAACCAAAATAAACCTGGGGGTCTACTATTGAGTGAATATATACTCTAAAGTGATAAGACTTATGCCCAACAGTATGGTGCAAGGTAAATTACCTATCAGTCTTAAACAGAATGCTCATAATCCAACACACATAACCACCAGTAACAGGGGGTGAGACCAAATGTCCAGAGATGGATTCCCATCAAACTCTTGTTAATGATCAATATTATCATCTGGTCATCCAAAGGTTGGGAAGGTGTGTCTCTATCATTTAGACAATATCCATACCCACCTGAATGAAAAAAGGTTCGCGGATTGCGAGAAATACACAAAACAGCCCATATTCAAATAGTCCATGATTTAAGGCAAACAAAAACGGTTACCAGAATTAATAAAAATCGTGAATGTCGCGAATATGAAAAACTACAACATGACGTCATCACTAGTCAAATCGTAGTTTGGAAAACATGACGATTGTGTTCAGCGGCTATCAAAGCGGCCCAGGAAAAAGGACAGATGTTAAGTCCCAAGTAAAATAATATAGCTCAAAAATGATTTAGGTTGAGCTCAGTGTGCCAGTATGGTTAGAGGGTATTGTGTTCTTTCCATCAAGTAGTGCTGATGTATATGAGCTCAATGTGACAGTATCTTAGAAGGAATAGAGTTTTGTCAGAAAAAAAGGGCATATCAGTTGTAATGGGAAACGCAAACAATCCGATTTGCATAGTCTAAGGGACTGAATATAATCATCTTTTCCCAAATGAAATCAATGAAGTAGAAGATAACCCAAAACTAGGTATGGGGATTTGATTTAACCATGTGGAACTGGCTCAACATCAAAACCTGTGTTTAGGATTTTCTCAGAGTGTGGTCCAAGGTATCTCATCGTTAAGTCCCTGGGTATCTGTTGATAATTTATATATCCATTTCTGCTCTTTGGCAAAATGATATTTGGATATATCTACAATGTGTGAGGGTATGAAAGGTTTCTCTAAAACCGTTTTGAGTAGTTTCTGGCTTGTAACTGGCTAGACAAACACTCTGCATGTTTATTAAAGGATTCCAAAGTAGAGCAGTTACGCCGTACACGTAGGAACTGCCCATTACATGGACGGTTTTAGAGAAACCAAGAGCCTGGGCTTTTGGTTAGATGACGATCTTACTTTTAAAATACAAGCCAGAAAAACTGCGGCCACCTGCTTCTGCTTGCTTAAATCTATTCGTAAAATCCTTCCTCAACTGCCCGACAGAGCCAAAAAAATCTTGGTCCATGCCATGGTCCTGTCGAGGCTGGATTACGGTAACGCGCTCTACTTGGGAGCCCTGCTCTTTGTAATCCAGAAACTACAGGTGGTGCAGAACTCTGCCGCTAGATTGCTGACGAGCACTAACCACCACTCCTCAGCCAAACCAGCGCTGAGTTCACTCCAATGGTTACCCATACAGGAATGGGTACACTTCAAGGCCCTCTGTATACCCCATAAAAATCTGCAGGGCAAAGGCCCCCCCATCCTTGCCAATCTGATTAAACCACATACAACCTCCAGAAACCTCCGTTCCAACGAGCTTAACCTGGCACAAGTCAGCTAAATCATTAAGGCTCGGACGGGTGGTCGCCTCTTCTCTTATAACACCTCAAAGTTGTGGAACTCCCTGCCCCTCCCTTTTTGACAGGAGCCCAACCATCTTTCCTTCCATAAGAAATTAAAAACTTGGCTTTTTCCTACAAAATAACGATATATGACCTCGTCCATCTCTGCCTCTTCTTTTCGTAGCTGCAAGCGCTGGGATGCCTCCGGGTAGCCATGCGCTATATAAGAATCCTTTCAATTCAATTCATGGTTGAATCAAATCCCCATACCTAGTTTTGGGTTATCTTCTACTTCATTGATTTCATTTGGGAAAAGATGATTATATTCAGTCCCTTAGACTATGCAAATCGGATTGTTTACGTTTCCCATTACAACTGATATGCCCTTTTTTCTGACAAAACTCTATTCCTTCTAAGATACTGTCACATTGGGCTCATATACATCAGCACTACTTGATGGAAAGAATTCAATACCCTCTAACCACACTGGCACACTGAGCTCAGCCTAAATCATTTTTGAGCTATATTATTTTATTTGGGACTTAACATCTGTCCTTTTTCCTGGGCCGCTTTGATACCCCTGAACACAATCGGCATGTTTTCCCAACTACAATTTGACTAGTTATGACGTCATGTTGTAGTTCTTCATATTCGCGACATTCGCGATTTTTATTAATTCTTGTAACCGTTTTTGTTTGCCTTTAATCATGGACTATTTGAATATGGGCTGTTTTGTGTATTTCTCGCAATCTGCGAACCTTTTTCACATTAACTTGGACATATGATGAAGTCAGGGTGTAGTTTTTACTTCCCAACGAGAGTTGACAATGACCGCGAGATTACGCGATGAGAACACGGACTCTGGGCTATTTTTTGATCCTACCAACTACAACCATCATGGTTTAAACAATTAACATCTAAGCACTTGCTCACAATCTGGTAACTTTCGGGATACGACAAGCCGGATTCAGAATTCATGACCACCCGCGAGTCCTTTAGAACTACAACTTAGCTCGCGGTGAGGTCATTTTGTAGTTTCATATCCTTGACGAGATCGTACCACGATCGCGAGACTACGCAATATGCACAAGATGGTTCTATCGTTACTTGGAGCTATCCCTGCTTTATTCAAACACAATGAAGTAAGTCTCGATTTCGTTTTTAATTCCCTATCTAAGCAAATTGACTTTGTTTACAATCCAGTACATTTGTCTTATTTTCGAATTGGAAGTGCTCTGATTGGCTAACGCTTCAGGAGTTCTCCGGTACAAATCAGTCCTGCCCTCCTCCTCCCGTTGCCTCCCCCAGACTTAGGTCCAGTCTGAGGCAACGCCGGAGAGGTAAGGAGGTCTATTGCTTGACTTCTAGAATGCATAATGTTAGTTATTCCCTTCTCAGCAAGAGTGCAGAGAAAGGTCAACTAACCCCTATGCACCACTTAACAAGAAGGGTTCTTATATAATGTACCTTGCAAATGGTCCTTTGTGAAATTAGCCAAAAAGCTGTCTACACAGATGGCTAGTGGGTGAGCCTCCTGGGGAGTAGCGTTAGTAAGGGGTTTGTAAGTCAAGTAAACAGAGAGGTGATAGATTTATGGGGTAGGGAATAGTATCAGTTACCCTGCTCTTTTTATCAAGCACCCATTTCCTTACTTTCACAGCGCGTGGCCTCCCCTATCCTGAGCCTGGTCCAGGTGAGGTGAGGTCCTATCCTCTGTCATTATGGGTGAGTAAGACAATTCCGCATCCTTTTTTTCATTCTTACATACTGCTATATCCAGTACAATGATACCACTGTTTATTTAATGTAGGTGAACATTACACCAATTGACATGGAGGAATAGAAATACATATCCTTTATGGTTTGATTATTTCAGGATTTATATATGGTTTATTTATACGTAGAATGCACATGCAGTGGCAAAACATTGTTTAGAACAGAGGCGCTGAAGAAAGCCTTGGGAGGATGTTCCCTGTTTGGCAGAAACATGTCGGCCCTCATGCAGCTATTTGGTGAAACTGCTTTTTTGCGCTGTTCTTGGTTTTAATCAGAAAGAGACTAATAGCTAATAAAGATTTTTGCTATTTGTCCTCTATTCTACTTTTAATCTCACACTCACATTGTTTATTTGCACTGCACTCATTCCCATTTAATGATAATACATATGGTCTACGAGTAATTGCGGGTCGAAACCCTGTCTTTCATGGTGGGTATGGATATTGTCTCAATGATCTAGAGACACACCTTCCCAACCTTTGGATGACCAGATGATACTGTTGATCATTAACAAGACTTTGATGGGAATCCATCTCTGGACATTGGGTCTCACCTACTGTTACTGGTGGTTATGTGTGTTGGATTATGAGCATTCTGTTTAAGACTGATAGGTAATTTACCTTGCACCATACTGTTGGGCATAAGTCTTATCACTTTAGCGTATATATTCACTCAATAGTAGACCCCCAGGTTTATTTTGGTTTTTTATAGTAGATATTAGGGGATTGTAACCTGGGCAGGTCTTAAAACTTCCCTGAGACCCTCCTACCCTGTATGTTATATGTGTATCAGAGCAGCTGCTGGCTGCGGGTCTTTTTATGTGACTACACTTTGTAGGTAGTCTTTCCTAATTACTGTATCTTAGAATTAGTGTGCACACATTCCCCTTCTTTTTATGCTCCCTTCTGTGTTCCCCATTTTCCCTGTCTAACGACAGCTTCCAAACTTACCATCGTGGCAGAACGTCAAGGGTTGGATCACTGAAATAATATCGAGGGACAAAATATCGACTTGCCAAAATATCGTGGACAAAATATCGACAGTCAAAATATCGAGTTTGTATCTACAAACAGGTAAGTACAAAAATATCGAGTACAAAATATTGTTAACAATAATATAGATGTAAAAAATATCGACTTTATTAAAAACAGTGTTAAATTAAATTAATATTAAATTTTAATTACTAAAATATACTTATATAAAAATAATTCTTTACAATCTTATTTGTTGACCCTGAACCCTAAAAATACCCCTTTACCCAAAAACCCAAAACTGACCCTGAACCCTAAAAATACCCCTTTACCCAAAAACCCAAAACTGACCCTGAACCCTAAAAATACCCCTTTACCCAAAAACTGAAAACTGACCCTGAACCCTAAAAATGCCCCTTTACCCAAAAACCTGAAAACTGACCCTGAACCCTAAAAATACCCCTTTACCCAAGAACTGAAAACTGACCCTGAACCCTAAAAATAGCCCTTTACCCATGAACTGAAAACTGACCCTGAACCCTAAAAATACCCCTTTACCCATGAACTGAAAACTGACCCTGAACCCTAAAAATACCCCTTTACCCTAAAACTGAAAACTGACCCTGAACCCTAAAAATGCCCCTTTACCCAAAAACTGAAAACTGACCCTGAACCCCAAAAATACCCCTTTACCCTAAAACTGAAAACTGACCCTGAACCATAAAAATGCTCCTTTACCCAAAATGTATCAATATTATTTAATTACCAATTAATTATTAATTAACAATAACAATAAAGTAAATATATTAGAACATTAGCTGTAATTATTTTAATAATTAATATTATTTTTTCCAAATTAATTACTTAAAAATAACACAAAATTATATATATTAAAAATGTACTCTAATTAATGTAATTAACTAATTACAATTAATTAATTAACAATTAATTACTAATACAAAATATGTTCAAAATTATATTAATTAATTAACTAATTAATATTAATTAATTATTAATTAAAAATATTAACAAACATATATTAATTAATTAATTATTATTAAATTACTTCCCACCCTATTCCCCTATAAACCCACAACCCGCTACAGAATTACATTACGCAATTATTATAAAAACAAAATTCATTTAATAAAATATTTTATAACATTAATACACACTATTCACACATATTATTACATAAAAATACACTATAAAATATTATGTATTATTAAAAATTCGATATTTTTGCTATCTATATTTTATACAGTCGATATTACTTCACTTACCTGAAAAACGATATTTTTGTAGTCGATATTATGTCCAGTCGATATTTTGTCCAGTCTATATTTAAAACTCGATATTATGTCCAGTCGATATTTTGGAGTCGATATTTTGTCTGTACACCGTCAAGGGTTATCATATGATGAAGCCACCCTCCAGACCATACTTGAAAACATGCCTAGCGTATTAGAGTCACTTCCTGGTCCCTCTCCAAGTACTGTAGATGAGTGGGCCAAAGTATTAACACTTAAAAAATCTTATTCCCGTACTGCGGTACACGGAATTGCCATGGCCGAGTATCTACGGGCTAGCTGTGCACCACCAGGCCTAATAGTTACCAATGCCCCTCGGCTTTTTCTTACAGACAAAATATTCCTAAAGGACTGGTCCTTGATTGCTTTGCGGTGTACCAGGGATTGGTTGATCCTAATTATAAGCACCGCAAAGAGGATAGCAGATGCTATCCTCGTTGAAATTCAAGTCCCTGAAGGACAGATAAAAGCTACAATCACCCCTGCTTTGTACAAGAAACAACATGACGAGTCCGATGGAAACAATAAGGACTTCAATGACTCTATTTTACAGACGAAAATAGATAAGTTTAAGAAAGACCTGGCTAAGTTCCAACTAGAGAGGGTCTACCCCTACACCAGTGATAACTACACGCCCCTGGAGTTTATGAAAAATGGTAGGGCTTTTAGTTCTAACTATTCAGGGTCAAGTACTGACTCTGGGAGCGATTCTGACACAGCCGGCCCGTCATCATATACGGGTAGAGGACAGGGGCGTTCCAATAGATATCAGAATTATAGAGGACAACAGAATCCACAGGCACAACTTTGGTGGCCACCCGCACCGTGGGGACCGCCTGGTAATTTCCAATATCATCTCCAGCCATCGATGGGCCCCTTTTCAGGTTACCCTAATTACAATAATCAGCCTTTTTTAGGGTTTGGACAACGAAGAAACAGAGTCAAAAGAAGAAACACACAGACGCAGGTACACTGGGAGGATCCTACAGGACCACACACAGGGACGCGCAGTCAGACGAGGGGGAACCCACGTCAATAAGTACACATACTGAATCAAGCTTAGTAGTAAATCTCAGCAGTAAAGTGCTTTCCACCTTAGAGGAGGTAGTTCTTAACAAAGGCTTAGGGTATGTCATCACTAGTGATGGCGACCCCTTCAAACTACAGGTGGAACTGGCTCAGTTTTTTCGCAAACTACGTCTGCACTACTTTTTTAGAGATAAAGTTAGTGATGACAATGTCATGACTGATGTAAACATGGGGTTGAGGTCTAAATCTTCCTTTTTACCTCCAGTACATTCTGTACCACCACAAGTAGCGACCTTTGAAAAGGCCGTGAAAGATGATGTGGAGAAACTTTGGACCATACGGAAAAGCACCTTTAAGAACTTGTCCAGACTGGAAGAACAGACCTTACAATCACTAGCACAAGACCCCCAGATTACCCTCAAACCCGCGGACAAACGGGGATCCATAGTCTTTCAGGATACAGCGACATAAAGAGACGAATGCCTTCGTCACTTAGGAGATAATAGTTCCTATATTCCTCTGAATACTGATCCTACGGACAGATTGACAAACGAAATCAAATACATGGTAGATGAAGCTTTGAGTGAAGGCTGGATCACTAACCATGAGGCACAGTTTTTACAAGCACAAAATCCTATTGTGCCTTATTTCTACACTTTGCCAAAAGTTCATAAGTCCCAGAGACCACCACCTGGTAGACCCATAATATCGGGTCAAGGTTCCATTTTGGAGCCTCTTTCAGCTTTTGTAGATTTTTTCCTGAGACCATTAGTGCAGACAATGCCCACATACCTGAAGGACACTAAGGATGTGCTAAGGGTAATTCCAGAGATCGACTTCAATGCATCAACAGACCATCTTGTCTCGTTTGACGTTGAATCTCTTTATACCTCCATCCCCCAGGATGAAACTCTTGATACCATTACGTCCATCTTAGAGGGTACCAATTGGGAGTCTATTAAACCAGTCTCCTTCATCATGGCATTGGCAAGAATGGCCATGAAAGAGAATTTCTTTAATTATGAGAACACCATCTATTTACAGACATCAGGGACCAGCATGGGAAGCATTTTCGCGCCCAGCCTGGCGAACATTTATGTTCATACCTTTGATCAGGAACATGTTCTGACTACCACCAATCCCTTCTCTCCACATATCCGTTGGTGGAAACGATATATAGATGATATCCTCATGGTATGGAGAGGTGACATTGAGTCTATTTTATCGTTCCATCAGTGGTTAAACTCTTGCAACCAGTTCTTGAGATTTACTGTGGAGAGCAGCAAAGAGAGAATTTCTTTTCTGGATTTATCCATTTATGTGACCCCAACGGGTCTCCAGACTGAGCTATTTAGGAAACCAATGGCCAGGAATTCACTGCTATTGTACGAGAGCCAGCATCCGAAAGCTTTGAGGGACAACCTGCCTTATGGGCAGTTCCTACGTGTATGGCGTAACTGCTCTACTTTGGAATCCTTTAATAAACATGTAGAGTGTTTGTCTAGCCAGTTACAAGCCAGAAACTACCCGAAACGGTTGATCAAACGCTCCTGGAAGAGAGCAGTTAATAATCACCGTGAAGCACTATTAGAGATAGCCCCTCCTAAGGCTCCACTTGAACGCCTAACATTTGTCAGTACGTTCAATACTAAATCTAATCAAATTCATCGTATCGTAAGACATCATTGGCGAGTTCTCAACAGCAGCAATGATAAAATTGAACCACCTCTTTTTGCCTTTTAACGATCTAGCAATCTGAGAGATCGGTTAATACATACTCGCCCAAAAGAAACTCCCAGGCGAGCTGTTGGAACTCTATGGGATCTAGCGGCAGTGACCGGACATCACCCGTGTGGAAACTGCTAAGTCTGTCCACAGACCTCTAAAACTACCCAGATCAACATTGGAATCGAACGTCCTTGGATTCTCAAAGAGTTTACGAACTGCAATAGTTCGCATGTCATCTGCCAACTCACATGCCTTTGTTCACAGAAATATATAGGTATGACAACCAGGAAGGTCTGTACCAGGATGCGGGAACACAAAAGTGCATTCAGGTGCAAGAAAAGTGTTTCTAAACTCACATAACACTTCATAGAGCACAATCATTGCGAGACTGGCTTTACATGGACGGTTTTAGAGAAACCTTTCATACCCTCACACATTGTAGATATATCCAAATATCTTTTTGCAAAGAGCAGAAATGGATATATAAATTATCAACAGATACCTAGGGACTTAACGATGAGATACCTTGGACCACACTCTGAGAAAATCCTAAACACAGGTTTTGATGTTGGTCCAGTTCCACTTGGTTAAATTAAATCCCCATACCTAGTTTTGGATTATCTTCTACTTCATTGATTTCATTTGGGAAAAAATTATTATATTCAGTCCCTTAGACTATGCAAATCGGATTGTTTGCGTTTCCCATTACAACTGATATGCCTTTTTTCTGACAAAACTTTATTCCTTCTAAGATACTGTCACATTGGGCTCATATACATCAGCACTACTTGATGGAAAGAACTCAATACCCTCTAACCATACTGGCACACTGAGCTCAACCTAAATCATTTTTGAGCTATATTATTTTACTTGGGACTTAACATCTGTCCTTTTTCCTGGGCCGCTTTGATAGCCCCTGAACACAATCGGCATGTTTTCCGAACTACAATTTGACTGGTGATGACGTCATGTTATAGTTCTTCATATTCGCGACATTCGCGATTTTTATTAATTCTGGTAACCGTTTTTGTTTGCCTTTAATCATGGGCTATTTGAATATGGGCTGTTTTGTGTATTTCTCGCAATCCGCGAACCTTTTTCACATTGACTTGGGCATATGATGAAGTCAGGGTGTAGTTTTTACTTCCCAACGAGAGTTGACAATGACCGCGAGATTACGCGATGAGAACACTGACTCTCTGTCACTCTGGGCTATTTTTTGATCTTACCAACTACAACCGTCATGGTTTAAATAATTAACATCTAAGCACTTGCTCACAATCTGGTAACTTTCGGGATACGACAAGCCGGATTCGGAATTCATGACCACCCGCGAGTCCTTTAGAACTACAACTTAGCTCGCGGTGAGGTCATTTTGTAGTTTCATATCCTTGACGAGATCGTACCACGATCGCGAGACTACGCAATATGCACAAGATGGTTCTATCATTACCTGGAGCTATCCCTGCTTTATTCAAACACAATGAAGTAAGTCTCGATTTCGTTTTTAATTCCCTGTCCAAGCAATTGACTTTGTTTACAATCCAGTACATTTGACTTATTTTCGAATTGGAAGCGCTCTGATTGGCTAACGCTTCAGGAGTTCTCCGGTACAAATCAGTCCTGCCCTCCTCCTCCCGTTGCCTCCCCCAGACTTAGGTCCAGTCTGAGGCAACGACGGAGAGGTAAGGAGGTCTATTGCTTGACTTCTAGAATGCATAATGTTAGTTATTCCCTTCCCAGCAAGAGTGCACAGAGAAAGGTCAACTAACCACTATGCACCACTTAACAAGAAGGGTTCTTATATAATGTACCTTGCAAATGGTCCTTTGTGAAATTAGCCAAATAGCTGTCTACACAGATGGCTTGTGGGTGAGCCTTCTGGGGAGTAGCGTTAGTAAGGGGTTTGTAAGTCAAGTAAAGAGAGAGGTGATAGATTTATGGAGTAGGGAATAGTATCAGTTACCCTGATCTTTTTATCAAGCACCCATTTCCTTACTTTCACAGCGCGTGGCCTCCCCTATCCTGAGCCTGGTCCAGGTGAGGTGAGGTCCTATCCCCTGTCATTATGGGTGAGTAAGACAATTCTGCATCCTTTTTTTCATTCTTACATACTGCTATATCCACTACACTGATACCACTGTTTATTTATTGTAGGTGAGCATTACACCAATTGACATGGAGGAATAGAAATACATATCCTTTATGGTTTGATTGTTTCACAATTTATATATGGTTTATTTATACGCAGTATGCACATGCAGTGGCAAAAAATTGTTTAGAACAGAGACCCTGAAGAAAGCCTTGGGAGATTGTTCCCTATTTGGCAGAAACATGTCGGCCCTTATGCAGCTATTTGGTGAAACTGGTTTTTTGCGCTGTCCTTGGTTTTAATCAGAAAGAGACCAATAGCTAATAAAGGTTTTTGCTATTTGTCCTCTATTCTACTTTTAATCTCACACTCACGTTGTTTATTTACACTGCACACGTTCCCATTTAATGCTCAGTCATATGGTCTACGAGTAATTGCGGGTCGAAACCTTGTCTTTCATGGTGGGCATGGATATTGTCTCAATGATCTAGAGACACACCTTCCCAACCTTTGGATGACCAGATGATAATATTGATCATTAACAAGACTTTGATGGTAATCCATCTCTGGCAATTGGGTCTCACCTACGGTTACTGGTGGTTATGTGTGTTGGATTATGAGCATTCTGTTTAAGACTGATAGGTAATTTACCTTGCACCATACTGTTGGGCATAAGTCTTATCACTTTAGAGTATATATTCACTCAATAGTAGACCCCCAGGTTTATTTTGGTTTTTCAAGAGGAACCTTTGGCAAGGAAGAAACAACTGAAGAGACTGAAGGAAAGGACTGACCCTTGCTGTCTGTTTTGGGGCTGGCCTGCAGTTTGCTGTTTTAACCAAGGAAAGGCTAAAGGGACCTTGTTATGTGCTGTGCCCTGATGTAACGTATCCCCAAGGGCCTGAGGTGAGCTGGCTGCCTGTTGCGGAAACACAGGAACAAAAAAGTTTCTAGGAGAGTCTCAGCGACGCTGTGTGCGTGTGCTTGTTGCAGCCTGAGAGTTAGTAAGGTGTGCCCTGTAATTGCGGGCACATGGAGTCCAGGCAAGGATCAGCAACGGAGTGTGCGTCTGCTTTTTGCTGCCTCAACCCTTCATGAGGATTATCCAGTTATCGTGTGCACCGGAATCCAAGTGAGTCTCATTGACGCTTTGTGCATGTGCTTTGTGCAACGTGAGACCTTCATGAGAATTGCTTGTTATCGTGCACACCCGGAATCCAAGTAAGTCTCATTGAAGCTGTGTGCGTGTGCTTTGTGCAGCGTGAGACCTTCGTGAGGATTGTCTTGTATCGTGCACCTGGAATTCATTACGAACTGCATAACATGATATTAGAATTACATTGGAATGTTGAGAAGTGCTCATTAATATCGCCAGAACTTATAAGGGCTGGCTGACCTAACAACCGGCCAGGAAAGATAGTACACATATTCATATGTTGGATTTATATCGTGTGGTCTTATCGCATATATTTTTATATAAAATGTATACTTATTTTTATAAAACTAATGTTGAGTCTATTTGTAGTGTCATCATTGGGTTGCTGTGAAAGTGGTTTCAAATACTTTACACATTTGCCTTGAAGATAAGCCTGGCTGCAGGTGCCAAGCTACCAAGGGGATGAACGGGGGCCATCTCAGAAGGTGACTGTCCTTTCTCTGACGTGGAAACACGGGTCCCTATCTGGCCTAATGTACCTACCTAAGCCAAACAGAGATCCCGGGTCTAACACCGACCCATTTCAGTTTCTCCATTTCCCCTATTTCTTTGGTTATGCTGATTAACTCGCCTTAAATTAACTTTAATCCTGAATCCCTTTTTCCATTTTCTTAGGCCACGAGCTGTTAGACAATGGGCTATCCAGCTGTCTTAATGGTTGGACTCTGTAACTCTGTAGCTATTTCTAATTCGAGAAAGCCTGCTTAAGTGCTTTGTACTGTTTTAAAGCTGTGATATTCTTAACTGAACTTCTCAGGAAATTTCTTGTCGCAATGAACTTTGAATCTTTAATACAATAACCAAAATAATCAAATCTCTGTCCAAGTCTATTTTTGAGCCCAGTGGTTCTTTCAATTGAACTGTGCTGTTTCCTAGTGATTTAAATGTGATGTAGGGAGAATTATTGAGCTCTGACAGAACATCAGATTTTACTTTTTTTTTTGTATTGCTGTTGCAGAGCTTTGGGTTTGCATAATCCTCACTAGACTTAATTTCTTTAGGAGGTTAGATTTTCCTGTTTCTGTCATTTACTTCTACAGCATCGTCTTGAGAGTGGTGTATCTAAATCTGATCTTGCATGTATGAGTTGGCTGTTAATTAATGGTCCTCACTGGACAGCTAACGTGGAAATGAAATTATAGATCATTTTGGAACTAGGGGCCAGATGTAGGTGAAACAGATTTACAGAGTTTTAATTACCGAATTTTACCGATTCGGTAATTAAAAATCTGTAAATCTAAGGGGTGGATATGTAGGTATTCCAGATGTGCTGGAATACCGATTCGGAAGAATTCGGTATTTACCGATCCGAATCGGTAATGCCCATGCATTCCTATGGGCTTTGAAGCCCATAGGAATGAATGGGCATTACCGATTCGGTATTTACCGAATCGGTAAATACCGATTTTCACAAGGGTGCAGGGGGTGTCACTTTGACACCCTCTGGCACCCCCAAAACAGGCTCGGTGCCATGTGGCAGGCATACATGCCCTAAGGGCAGGTCTGCCTGTCACATGGCATAGGTGTGCATGCACACATGTGCATGCACACTGGAATCGGTATTTTACCATCAAATTGGATTTGATGGTAAAATACCGATTCGGTAAGGCCTCTGGGACTCTGAAGAGTCCCACCTACATCTGGGTGCCTCAGAATCGGTAAATTTACTGAATTTTTATTTTACCGAATCAGTAAAATTACCGATTCGGTAATTTTACCGATTTGGTAAAATAATGCCCCCTACATACCTGTCACCCATTTACCGATCGGTAACGGACAAAATCGGCCGTTACCGCTCGGTAAATGGCTTCAAACGGCCACCTACATCTGGCCCTAAATGTTGTATTATTGAGTAATCTGTACTAATATTATTCTATGCACCTTTCAACCATGTAATATAGATGTGTTTTTATTTGTATGCTTTTATGATTTTCGTACAAAAAGCTAATAAAGCCGGCATTGAATTGAATCGAATTGAGACTACATTTCTCAAACCGAAGCTAGAGGTACCGCCTGAGAGTACGCCAGGAAAAATTGTCACGACGGACAAAGGATTAAATCCATGTCTGTGGCTCAAGTTTTGGCATACACTTACTGAGAAGGATAAGGAATTACAGTTCCCTCGTTATGGAACATTTATTTGAGAATTTTAGAGAATCTAAGGAAAAGAATATACAAAATGATAGAGCCTGTTAGGCCCACTGTTCTTGAGGCTTTAAATACCTGGAAACATTTTGCTCAACAGAAAGATAGAGAGAAATATCAAGGAAAGTATAGGAGAACCATGGATCCCATGCAAAAGCTAGATAGGATGCTCAACAGAAAATGTGGAGAGCAGACATAATACTCGGAACACAACTGTATCTGGTGTTAGAGATTGGGGAAGAAGCAAGGGCACGAGAAAGGAGAAAAGAAAGCATTCAGAGACAGGCAAAACTGATAGAGAGAAAGAGGGAGAAGATAATGACAAAGATGATGAACTTCTGAGTGATTTATTACTAAATCGCCCACCCCCTTATAATGAGATACCAGATAGAGACCTCATGCAAATGAGTACACCTGACGGACTGAATGCTCCTTTGATGCTTGAAGTACCGAAGGAACCAATGCCTATTTCTCCTGTGAGCGGGAGAACAGAAATGTCAACCCCTATAAAACCTGATTGATTCAAATACTCCAGATGCTTTAACTATTCCCGTTACTATTGGACCTGTTGTATCCCTTTACAAGTCTGGGTTACAGTTAAGTACGATTTATAATTTGACTTTACCTACTAGATTAAATACAGTATACAGACGTTCTTCAGACTTGACAGTAAAATCACTAATTCACACACCCATGGTTCCGAACTCGACTAATAATGCTGTTGCTGTGAATGTTATCCCTAATCAAACGCAAGCTGACGTGGTGCAAAGAGAGGTGCAGAGGTTTCCACCTTTCTATTGTCCCAAACCGGGTAGACCCCCTGAAATGAATTTTCATGCTTCTGATATGACTGTGCAAATGGGTTCCAATTCCAGATACCTTGGTAATAAATGCACAGCCTGGAATGAATAGAAATGTTACTAATGGAAGCTCAAACTTAATAGTATAGGAGAGCAATCAGAGATTACACCTCAGGAACTTGATGAATCACTTAAAGGATGCAGTACCCCGAATAATCAGAGTTCTGCAATGTTTCAGTTCCAGCGTCAGGTATAAATTCAGTTCCATCTCAACCTTCAGTTTCTAGCCCAGTCCATTCCACACGGTTGCAGGACCAAGTTCAGTTCAAAATCCAGTTTACACATTTAAACTGCTCATGGATGTGACCCGATTAAAAGTTGAATTAGAAGAGATGATTCAGGGAACCCTTAGTACAACAAGATTAGAGATATATCAAGACAAGGAAGTATTGCTTCTCTGTAAAAATATTACACAACGAGCAAATGTATCTCATGAGAAATTGTTTGGATTGGCTCAGAAAGAAATATGGTGTAGATATTCGAAATTTAAGGATTTTGCAAACATCTTGCAGGATGGACTATTCTGGCAAGGACATCGAAAATATGAAAGCACCAGGAAAATATTACAGATAAAACAACTGATGCAATTAATCAGAAAATGAGGGGAAAGAGAAAAGTGGGAAGGCATGTGGTTGAAAAAGAAGGAAACAAAGTGAGTATAGGTGCAGTGACTGCATGATCTTTCTGGTGGTAGAAGAGGGGGCGTGCAAATGCTGCTTATGAAAGAAGTACTTGGAGGAGGTTATATCAATGTACCACGGAATAAACAAAAAATGTTGTCCTTTACAAATGATTTCCCTAAATTGAGAGAAAAGCTAGTGGAATGGTACAGGCAGGTTGAACAATTTGTGAAAATTTCAAAGGTTTTGTGGATTGATTTGAATACTTTATTTCAAATTGTGTTTCAAGCAGATTTGTGGGCTGAATCTGAGATTACTGTGGGTTGGCCAGAGGGAGAACCAGAAAGGGATTCTAAAACAGGTGCACACCAGAGGTAATGAGGAAATACACAGGGAGAGATGCAATGATGCGCCTTTTCCAGCAGGCGTACAATTTCTGAATTAGAGTAACTGCAGAGACACTATGTCATCATGTATTATGTCAGTAACAAAATCCAGAAAGAAGAAGACAGGTTGTCATGAGTCACATTGGTAAATCTGCTGGTCCTTTTAGTGAGATACAAATGGACTTTATGGAGATGCCCCTTCGCAACGGTTTGAGATATGTTTTGGTCCTTGTATGCGATTTCTCTAAATGGGATGAAGCTTATCCTATTCCTAGAAACAGTAGTTGGCCTTGACAAAATTGCTGTTAAGGGAGTTGATTCCGAGAGTCTAATTTCCGGCTTCTGTTGAGTCAGACCTTGGAACTCATTTTATCAACAAGGTCCTAAAAATGTTATGTGCAGCATTATAGTTAATACAAAAGGGGATGATGGACGGAGTGCTTGAGCAAATCAAACCCTCACCCCCAGTCATACAAAAGGGGATGATGGACGGAGCGATTTACGAAACAAACACTCACCCCCATTCAAAACTGTTGTTTTAGCATTACAAGTTGAGCAGAAGCTTCATTGCAGTTACCGACTGGAAGCTTCCGGGTTGGTGGAGCAGATTAATGGCACATTGAAATCCAGATTGGTGAAAGTTTGTCCTTCTATGTCTCTGAAGTGGCCAAATGCATTGCCTCTTGCGTTGATGATTATGAGAAGTACTCCAGATAGGAGGACAGGATTGTCACCTCATGAAGTAATCATGGGTCATGTGATGAGGCTGTCAGCTGTTCCTACTAATGCATTAGTTAATATTAAAGATGATCTTATACTGGACAACTGCAAGGGCCTCGCTGATGTGGCACGCTCTGCCTCTCACCAGGTTGGAGAAGCTGCCCCTATGGTCCAACAGTCCTGGAACCTCGCTGGATGGGACCCTTCCCAGTGATCCTAGTCACCAATATTGTGGTCAAGTGTGGGGGTCTCCTGGACTGGGTGGACACAGCTCATACTTGCAGAGTCCTAAGTACCCTAAATGATACAACAGTGCCTGTTCCTGATGTGCTGGTGGTAACAGTGAATCAGACGGATCAGGTTAACGTGGCTGTTAGGGATCAGCTGGCTCTTGGGACAGCACTCGTTTGGCCTGAGGGGGGTCCGAGAGAGTCCACTGTAGGTACTGATGGGTCACGACCAGTAGAGTTGACTACAAGTGGTACAGACCCCAAAGATGGGCATAGCACAGTAAGAAAGCGAGTTGTGTCCTGAGACCATTGCCCGAAGAGAGGTTACATTCTGAGAAGCTGTCTGACCACAGGGCGAGTACCATCAACTATTCCTGAAAGCTCTGAGCCGTCAGATCAAATTGACACAGAGGATGAGCAAAAAGATGTGAGCAGATCAAAACCAGCAAAGTTACCAAGTCAGAGGTACGCATCTCATGAATAGACTTATTTAGCTGCTAATCAGTGGGAACAGCAGTTCTGTGAGTTTTACACTAACAATACGTGTCCACCTGAACCTCCCTGAAGCAATTTGTGTTATTGATTTTAATTTTAATCTGGATGTACTAACTGAGGGACTGACACAGTTTTCCTGAATGTACTCATCAACAAAGCTGTTATGATAGTTTTTCCTTATAAGAGAAGATTTCAAGCTTTGCCATAATATCTTTTTTTAGTGCCAAGACTTGGCTTATTTGCTCAAATCACTGCTGCTATTTTTTTCTTTTTCTTTATTTAAATGGTCTGAATCTTGAGTTGCCATGGAGTCCATCTCTGGAATCTCTTCAAAATGCAAAGGTGTACATACTGTGATTCCTTCTATTGTTGATTTGATATTAATTGCAATGCTTATTTTCTTAACGCCTTAACCACGGCCATTTTTCCGCCGCGGTGAGGACGTTCTGAAGAGTGGGCGGGGCTGCGTCGGCTGTTGGCCGACGGCAGCACTAGGGAGGTAGTGCTGCCGTCGGCCAACGGCAGCACGCAAGGGGTTAAATCTGCCACAATATTTTTCTGTGAAAGATTCTAAACCTAATAATTCTTGTGGAGGCACTAACAGATTTTCTTCTGATTTTAATTACATGAATCCTCTTCACAATAATACTTTGAAAATAGATTTCAGCTAAAATGTTTATGCTATTTTGCTTAGTGAGAACACAAATACGGTGGATGTTGGTGATTGCTACGTCTGTATGGAAATACCTTCATCAGTTGCTGAGGTCGTGACCTACCACAGTTTACCTCTAACATATGTAATTTCTTACAGTGTGTTAACTAGCTTATTCTACAATACTGATCAACTGTTATTCTATTACTGTAATCAAGATCGGATTTTTTCTGAAATTTCTGTGCTTAGACATTGAAATCCGCATCATGAAGCTTCAACAATTGAAGCTATGGGTTGCATATTTAGACCAACTCAACCTTTTGACACTTGGATATAACCTAACGTAAATTAGTGAGAACTGAAAATAATTGTATAGATTTCGTGGGGAGTATACCAGACCATGAAATAAATAATGTTAGTGCACTGCCTAAATTAACTCCTTGAAGCTTAATTCAAGAAGAGAGCAAAATCATAGAGGGAATGGTTTCATTAGCTTTAGATTGGCAACATAAAGATAAACTTGTGTATACAGAAATAAATCAAATATTAACACTATTTGTGTAGGATCTAGTGAATGTGAACATGCATTTGAATTGTATTGAAACTGGGGAAGATATTTAGCAGGTGTGGACCCCATTTGTTTGTGGGAAGAGAACTTATTACAAGTTGCCCAAAGGATGGAATGGAAGGTGTAATATGGGAATGTTTTTCTTCAAAAATGTATCATTTCAAACAAATTAGGATAGGATAGTATAGTATTTGTAAAGCGCACTATACCCGAAGGTGTCAAGGCACTGGGTAGACATAGGCAGAGGGGAGAGAGTGCAACAGCAGATTAAGAGGGGAATAACCATGTTTTCAGGAGTTTCTTGAAGGCAGAGAGAGAGCTTGCATTAATAATAGCAATGGGGAGAGAGTTCCATCTGGATCTGTGACATCTGGGCGAGAACAGTTTGTTCTGTGTGGACGATCTCAAGGTCCTCCCTGTAATATACCATTGAAATAAAGATTTGAGTTGAGAGGGTAGGTAGCTTGATGTTAGTCAATAGCGCTGAGGAGTCTTCCTCTGGAAGTTCGGACCCCCTGCTATACACTCTGGAAATGAGCTGCAAACTCGCTAATTATCTCTTGAGGTTCAACAAGAAGGGAACCCGAGGCGGTCCTAAGCTCAGACACCAACCTCTGTGCCTGTTTCTTTTTGTCTAACGAGGCTATTCATTTGCCTGCTTTGTCCCCTTGTTCGTACAATTGGCCATCCCTGTCCCGTGCTAAGGTTTTAGCAGCGTCAGTGGCCAACGCCTTGTATTTGGCCGCTTTAATCTGCATCTGGTGTAGAGTTCCCGGATCCCCGTCGCTTTGCGCTGTCCCCTTCAGAAAGAGCAGATCTCGCTCAATGGTTAACATTTGTGCCTCCTTTTCTTTGCATTGCCCAGCAATTGTGGAGAGGGTTTCACCCCTCAGCATGGTTTTAAATGCTTCCCAGAGGACAACAGAGGATTCCATCGTCCCAACGTTTTCTTGGAAGTAATGTTCGATCGAGCGGGTGATCCTCTTTTTAGTCTCAGAATTGTGAAGGTACCAGGGGCCTCATTTATGAAAAGTGACGCATCGCTGCGTGAAAACAGCGATGCGTCACTTTTCACTGCGCACTCCTTGCGACACCAATGATGCGTCATATTTAATGTATGACGCATCATGTCGCAAGGACTTACAGATACGTCAGTATTTCTGACGCATCTGTAAGCGCAAAAGTGACGCATTGCTGGAGTGTGTCACAAAAGTGACGCAACTCCAGCAATGCGTCCTTTCACATGGGGAAAGCCCCATGTGAAAGGGCTTGCGTCAGTCTTACGCCTGCTGTGAGGCAGGCGCAAGATTTTGACGCAACCGCATCCTAAAAGTGACGCAGTGAAATCTCATAGATTTCACTGCGTCACTATTACGAGGCTTTTTGCGGGGGAACGCCCCCTTTGCATACATTATACCTGACGCAGGCATAATGTGGCGCAGGGGTTTAAAAAGTGACGCATCTACCTAGATGCGTCACTTTTTAAATATGGCGCAACAAGGCGCATGTTTTACGCCGCCGATGCGTCACAAAAAGTGACGCATCCGCAGCGCAAAACTGACGCAAGGCCTCATAAATGAGGCCCCAGGGGATTATAGGCTCAACACAGCCTACCCTCTTATCTCCAACAGTGAGATGCGCCCATATAATGGAGTGGTCAGAAATACCTTGCGCTAAATGTTTGATTTCACAAATGGTTGTGTCCTGCTGCAGAGGTGTGAGGATGTAATCTATCCTAGAAAAAGTGTGGTGCGGAATGTATACTGTTGTAGATTCGGGTGGCGCAAGAGCCAGACATCAACTAGACCAAATGTCTCAAGGAGATTGGAGAGCCACATGTGTCCAGTAGCAATGTCCCGAGGTGGATGCCTATCCAGTCTCCTGCCACTACTGCATTGAAGTCCCCTCCTATCAGGAGCTGCCCCTCAGGTAGGGAAAGGAGAAGCCCACCCAATTTGTGATATGACATAGTTTGGAGACCCGCCCCAGTGGATCAGTCTCTGAGTGTTCACTGACAAACGGAAAATTACGACGCAATGGAATACCCACCACCCGAGACCCTGAAGTGAAGCCCGCATGTATCGCCAATGTATACCCCCATCTATTTACCGCATGACAGGTATTGCCGACCGAATGTGTTTCCTGTAGGAGGACAACATCCGGGAGGTGCCTTTTGACAAATTGAAGGACTATACTTCTCTTGAGCCTGTCCCCTAACCCGTTGACGTTCCAGCTAAGTATTTTAAAACTTTTATCCCACCTCGTAGCCATCTATGGAAGCTATTCTAGCATGCAATCTGAAGTTCTTGCCACATCAAACCATCACATCATTACATTCTCTGTGTGACCAACCCAAACCCCCTTCCCTTCCCCCCCGAAGTGCACCAACCAACATTACATAAAAATGAAACTGCTGTTCCCCCGCCTTTTCCTCACCCTGCTACCCTGCCACGTAGGTTTAAAACGACCCACATCCCCAACTAGCAGAGCGCCTTTTGCCCCACACCCCAAGGAGAGAGCAAACCGTCCCCCCTCCTCCCTCCTGAAAAAATGTTTAGAGGGGAAAATGCGCTGGCTCCAGCTCCAACTGCTAAGCGCCCTCCCTCCCAACATTGGTAACTTATCAAGCATGTGCACACATTTTCAAGTAAATTCTCATGGTACCAATAGATTGTTCACACCTCCTACTAAATATTGGTCTCAATGCCCCATAGGGTGGGCGGGCCAGTCGGCCCATGAGGGACTAGTAGTTAAAGTCATGCAGTGTCTCTGGTCTTAGATCATGCCCATTCCGGCTCAGGAGAGCACCTCGCCCAGCCAGAGGACACCCCTCCCAGAAGGACCATAGCCCCAATAACATAGAAATTATGTATACATTACATTACATTTTGTCTTGGTCCGAATATGTAGTCCCTTAGTCACTATGAGTGCACCCAGATTCCCGAGTGCCGCCCACTTTGGGGCTGTGAGACCTCGATCTTCATGATCGTTGACTTGTTCTGTCAGTGTCCGATCTTCCATCCAGAGAGTCTGGTGACTTGGCTCGAGTGTCCCTCCATTCGCCCCCTGTAGCCGTGGCAGACGACTGTGACGCTCCTCTGTCCAGCCAGTCTTGCACTTCCGATGGCGTGGTGAAGAAGAGGGACTTGCCGCCAGCAATAATTTTGAGCTTGGCTGGGAAAAACATCATGAATTTGATACCTCTGTCCTGAAGCGCTGCTTTACCCCATCAAAGGAGCGCAGTTCACGTTGGACTTTGAGCGTAAAGTCCGGGAAAAACCTGATTGTTGCATTCTCGTATTGTAAGTCTCCCATCTGCTTGGCGGCCCGCAGGATGGCATCCCGGTCCCTATAGTTGAGAAATTTTGCAATGATTGTCCTCAAAGGCGCTCCTGGCTTGGGCTTGGGAATCGGCGAGCGGTGCGCCCTTTCGATGGTGAACATTGTGGAGAGACGTTTTGGCTTCAAATAGTTGAGGATCAAGTCTTCAAGAAAAAGGTCCACACTAGGCCCCTCCAAGCCCTCTGGAACACCCACCACACGAATGTTGTTCCGGCGGGCCCTCCCTTCCTGGTCCTCAAGCTTCAGGGCCTCCTGGCAATGTTGCTGTACAAGTTCATTAACCCTCTGTTCGAGTTTCTTGGAGCAGGCCTGGAGCTTCCGGATGTCCGTTTAATTGACCCTGGCCTTTTCCGCCGTCTTGCCAAGATCAGTGCGAATAAGATTCATCTCGATTGACACCTTATCGATTTTTGTCTCCAAGGTGGTCCCTGAGGTTTGGATCGCTGCCATTATAGACGCCAGAGAGGGCTTAGCCGGCACAGGATGGTCCCCCATCGCTCCCTCGGATGGGGGCCGCCAATGGGACAGCATATTTATCTAACTTGTTCGTCTGAGACGCCGCTGCTCCTTTTGGTCTAATTTTATAGACTTCCTCGGCCGGCCGCCGCCTGCCAGACCCCACCAAGTCCCTGTGATGGCGTCCTGGAGACCCTGCAGGCAGGCACAGGAGTCAGTCCCGAGGCCGCCCTGTTGCCTGTTGGTATCTTTGCTCCACAGCCCCCCGGTCCCAACCGCAGCCCAGACGGTTCTTTGGTGCCTCTCACTGGCGGGTGCTGGGGCTTCTATTCCCTGAATGAGCATTTACCACGCGACAGTCGGGTCTCCTTTTACAGCTACACTCAGGCGCGCCAAAGAGGTATGTCGGACGAGTTCTGCGTTGGCCCACTCCCTCCACTAGGGCCACGAGTCCAGAGCGGTAGGCGGCCAACTTCTTCCACCTCAGATCAGGCTCCAGTTTCCCCGCCCTCCACCAGCACTCTCTCTCCTTACCGCCTCCTTGCCCTGGAGTACACCTCTATCTGGCTAGCTGTCTCCCCTGGTGCCACCTTAATTTAGGAGTGTCTCCTCCCAGGGGGTCAGCCTGGCTCAAGACCACCCGAGACCCCAGAGAGCGGGTTTCCGCGCCGCTTCGATCTTATATGATGTGCTGCAGCTGAGGGGGGGGACTCCAATGTGGTCTGCACACTCCAGCAATTCAAAGTCCTCACCGGGCCACACCGCACTCCACTGACTCCTCCCTTTGCCACCTACGGGGCCATTATTCCACAGTATGGCGATGGAGGCTCCGAAATCAAGCCTCACTCTCCTAGGACACTCGCCCCCCCAGTCCACACAATCCTGTCGCCGCGCAGGTGGCAGAAGGGAGCGCGCGTACTCCGTTGCGCAGATCCCCCTGGCTGCAACCACAAGTCCTGGGCACGTCGCAACAGAAGGGCGCCTCAGAGCCCCCGAGCAGCAATATCTGGTGCCGTCTATGCCGATTGACACCTGGTGCGCTGTTCACTGCGCAACAACTTTGTATGCTGTTTGTGGGGGGACGGCGGGGCCTCCGAAAGGCCCAGTCCCACGCAAAGCCGGTGTTACCGCAGGCCTCAATGCCGGGCGCTTGCGTAAGTGGAAGATGCGAGCATCCGTATTGCAGCTCCCAGGTCTGTACGGCCTCTGCTGCTATTCCAGACACTCGGCGATGTTAGAGGCGACTAGGAGCTCCCAAAATTCATCCGCTGGTGCTGCTTAAGTTCTCCATCTCGCTCGTGCACTACCTACAGGATTGTAGCTGGATTTTTAGAGGGTTTGGGGCTTTGCTCCGGAGGAGCTCCGAACTAAGCAGCCATCTTCGCTGGCGCCCAGCCAAACCCCACTGGAATGGGTTGACTTGAGTGGCTCACCAGGTTTTGTTACCCAGAATCCCTGGGAAACCTCAAAATTTGTCCCAAAACGATTCCTAAAATTTCTATGATGGAAAGGTCTCAAATCTGAGGGGAGCCATAAACTCCGTGCCACCCCACATTTCACCAAGTCTCCTGATAAGGATGGTACCTCACTTGTGTGGGTAGGCCTAGTTCCTGTGACATGAGGTGGCCCAAAATGCTAAGTGAACACATCTCGTTTTTTCCACTGAAATCTGACCCTTTTTTTGCAATAGGCTGAGCTGTGGAATTTGGGCCCAAGCTCGGCCAGCACCTTGGAAAACCTAGCAAAACTGTAACTTTTTTAAAACTAGACACTCGGGAAATCTAGGATGTGGTGACTTGTGTGGCTCTAACCAGGTTCTGTTACCCAGAATCCCTTGCAAACCCCAAAATGTTAGGGAAAGTTCTGGAATCTGTGGGGAGTCACAAACTTCCACCCACACAGCATTCCCCTAAGTCTCCCAATAAAAATGGTACCTCACTTGTGTTGGTAGGCCTAGTGCCGGCGACAGGAAATGGCCCAAAATATACTGTGGAGACTTCAAAATTATCAATCACAAAACAATCTGGTTTTGCAAGGGAGAAATGCGTTTTTGGTCCCGGGCTCAGCATCCATCTACGGAAGCCTACTAAACCCAGACGTTTCTGAAAAGTAGACATCCAGGGTGTCCAGGGAGATGTGTCTTGCATGGATCCTCCAACATTTTCTTACCCAGAATCCCTTGCGAACGGCAGATTTTGCTAAAAAAGTCACATAATTGTGGGATCACTGGTCCGACAATGGCGGGCGTTATGGCTTGCGGGTGCAAGGTGGGCGGATCGTTCAGTGGGTGGCAGGGTCCGCAAAAGAAAATATAATAAAAAATAAAATAAACTTTCCTTGCCACCGGGTCCTGCTTCTGCACTTGCTCTCCTTGTGGAACAGAAAGCAAGCCCCACTGACCAATCACAACTCTGTAGTGCAGCATTGTGATTGGTAAGCACTCATGCTCCCCTGACCAATCACAATGCTGAAATGCAGTGTTGTGATTTGTTTTGAGTGTCCTGGCTCGACGCTCAACCAGGGAATGGGGCATAGGCTTGTTCTTCTCGAAGGCTGTAATGCATCTGCATGTAAAATGGAGAAAGTTCACATGCCTGGTTTGAGCAGCCCGAGAGGGCTGACCAAACAGTCATTGTGAACTTAGGAGTGGGCAAACCACTCCTCCCCTGCTGTGCTCTGAGATCAGTTTTACAGAAAGCCCGCCCACCCGCAAAGCAGCACAACCCCTAAAAGTGATTATCATTTTATGTTTCTTCTTCCTTGCACAGCTTAAAATTAGTGGGCGACGCTGCCAGTGCGGGCCAACACAAATTTCCTACCTCCCAGCGTTCCACCAGGTCCCCCAATACCTGCAACAGGGAAGGGCTCAAATCATATTGTAGAGACGTCTAAATTCTCTGTCACAAAACCACCTGGTTTTGCAAGAGAGTCACCTGCATTTTTGGTCCCTGGCTCGGCGGCACCCAAGGGAAACCTACAAAACCCAGACATTTCAGAAAACTAGTCAACCGGGAGAGTCTTGGGAGGTGTGGCTTGCATAGATCCCCAACGTTTTCTTAACCAGAATCCCCTGCAAACCTCGAATTTAGCTTAAAAAAATCAAGTTTCTCACATTTCTTTGTGGGAAAGTTGACCAAAAACGCAGATGACTCCCTTGCAAAACCAGGTTGTTTTGTGATAGGTCATTTTGATGTCCCCACAGTATGTTTCGGGCCCTTCCTGTTGCGGGCACTTGGCCCACCACACAAATGAAGTAGCACTTTTATCAAGATGCCTGGGGAGCACTGGGTGATAGGAAATTTGTGGTTTCTGATTCTGGAAGAATATGGCACAGTAATGTGAGGAAAATGTGTGCCTTTAGTTAAATTGTGAGGTTTGCAGGGCATTGTGGAAAGAAGAAAACTTGTTGGGATCCAAAAAAGGCACACCACCCTGTGCTCCCCTGGGGTTTTAATTTATGGAAATATCTAGACTTGCTTCAGTTTCCTTAGAGACAATGTACACCCTGTCGGGGAAGGACAGAATCGACAAATATTAATGAACAACCATCTATTTCTCAAATACACACATACTGGTTGCATTTGGCAAATGGGTGAGTGAAAGGTTCAAAGTTTATATTCTATTAACAAGAAACTTCACAGAAATGAAATACACTGTTAATAACTGAAAGTTCCAAAAACTGAACCAATGACTCACACCTCGTGAGCTGTAAAGCTGCGTCAAAGCAGAAACCTCTTTAAAGGTCATTCACACACCTTTGATGCGTGCCACACACAAGACCATTCACACCACCAGCTGCAGGCCCAGCACATTACAACACTCACATAAAAAGATAGCACCCTTTAAGCGCCCATAACTTTCATACGCCAACATGACTGGCAAAGCAATTAGGCCTGTTGACAGTTGACGGAGTGTGTGCACTTGCCTTTAGCTAATAGTGTGTGTAGTGACAGGCAGCAAGTCACTACTCACACACCGCCAGCCAAACGCCAGTCCAAACACACTGCCAGCCAAGTGCCAGTCCATGCACATGGCCAGCCAAGCTCCAGTCCATGCACACTGCCAGCCAAACACAACTCCAAACACACTGCAGGCCAAGCGTTGTCCATGCACACTGCCAACCAAGTACCAGTCAATGCCCACCACCAGCCAAATGCCAGTCAATGTATACTGCCAGCCAAATGCCTGTCCATGTACTCTGCCAGCCAAACACTATTCCAAGCACACTGCCAGTCAAGCACCAGTCGACACACACATCGCCATCACATTTTTTTAAACAATAAAGAAAAAATCAAGCAATTGGAAGTAGATACAAAACTATAACTACAAACACAACAGCTCTAACTACATACATCACACTAATGGCAAACGTGAAATCTGAACAAAAAATATAAAATGATACAGACCAGTCATTTTACTTTTACGCTGAAGGTTGCACCCAAAAACTCAGTTGATGCAGTACAATGTAAAACATGTGGGCCCACACACTCCAGGAGGAGAAGGACAATCGGGCCAGTACATACGACTCTTTGTCTGGATACCTCTTCAGGCACAGACCCTACATTTCTTAGCGGGAAAGTTTTTTTCTGACCATGGGAGGAATGTGATCAGGAAAGTGGAGATCTTTCAAACTAAGCAAACACAAGAAGATGATGGACGGAGCGCTGAAACTTTTCAAACACTCACCCCCAGTCACAGATCTGGGTTGAATCCATCATCATTCTTTAGCTCACTTCGCCACCTCAGTTCAAACCCAGCTATATTCAAATCAATCTTCCCCCTGTGCCTCATGGGAACAGTCCAGCCCGAACTGCCAATCCAGGTCCTCTCTGAACCGGAAACAAGCATCCTGGGATCGGTTTCTGGGTAACACTCTTCATCAGCCAGGCTAGCTTGAATCCAGTGGAAAGTATGCAAGGGAACCACATCTGGGCATACCCTGCCAACTTAGGGCAAACAGAGCAAACACAAGGAGATGATGGACGGAGCGCTGAAACTTTTCAGACACTCATCCCTAGTCACAGATCTGGGTTAAATCCATCATCATTCTAGCTGAAAGCCCAAAACCGGTCCTAGGATGCTTGTTTCCAGACCAGGGAGCACCTGGCCTGGCAGTTCGGGCTGGACTGCTCCCATGGGGCGCAGGGTCAAGACTGATTTGCATATGGCTGGGTCCAAACTGGAATGGCATGGTGAGCAAACAAATTATGGATTTAGGCCCAGATCTCTGTACTGGGGTGAATGTATGACATTGTTCTGCATTCTGTCCATCAATTATTCTTTTTGCATTTGTCACCCTGGTTGGGACGGGTATGCCCAGACGTGGGTCCAGTGCTCTCCATGCCACTGGAGTCAAGCTATCCTGGCTGATGAGGGCTGAAAGCCCAAAACCGGTCCTAGGATGCTTGTTTCCAGTCCAAGGAGGACCTGGCTGGGAGTTCGGGCTGGACTGCTCCCATTGGGTGCAGGGTAAAGACTGATTTCCATATGGCTGTGCCCAAACTGGAATGGCATGGTGAGCAAAAAAACAATGGATTTAGACCCCGATCTATGTACTGGGGTGAATGTATGACATTGTTCTGCATTCTGTCCATCAAAAAATCTGTTTGCATTTGTAACCCAGAGTGGGATGGGTATGCCCAGATGTGGGTCCCGTGCTCTCCATGCCACTGGAGGCAAGCTATCCTGTCTGATGAGGCCTGAATGCCTGAAACCGGTCCTAGGTTGCTTGTTTCCAGTCCAGGGAGGATCTGGCCTGGCAGTTCGGGCTGGACAGCTCCCGTTGGGTGCAGGGTCAAGAGTGATTTGCATATAGCTGGGTTCGAACTGGAACGGCATGTTGAGCAAGAAAACAATGGATTTAGCTCCAGATTTCTGTACTGAAGTGAATGTATGTCATTGTTCTGCATTCTGTCCATCAATTATTATTTTCGCATTGATCTTTCAAACTAGTCACATCTTCCACCACTACTGCTCTAGGAACTCTTTCCTTACCAACTACAACAAGGCTGACTATCAGAAACTGCTGAACCTGAAAAAATATAATCTTTGTATCTGGAGGACAATCCTTGAATACAACAAAAGCACTGAAGTTTGCTGAATAGATAGCCTACTTTTACACGTAACGTACGTCTTATGAACAGCTGTGTAAGGTTCCAACCTCTGATCTACTCTAGCTACAGCACTCATGTATTTATTATAGTCTAAAATGCACACAGATTTCCACACATCAGCAACCTGACCGTAAACAGTCACAGGTGAAGTTCGTTCAACATGGATGGTAGCTAACATGTAGACATCTCTCCCGTCAGAACATATCACACTTAGAAGTTCATCGATACGCAAGGCACTATACTGCCCCTTCTCAAGTTTTTTACAAACAAGTTCTTTTGGGTAGCCTTTACGGTTAGAGCAGTTAGTGCCACAAGCAACAGTGTCCACTTTAAACAATTCCCTGAACAATTGCACACTAGTGTAAAAGTTATCCATGTATAAATGGGAACCTTTGTTTGAAAGTCCTCTACCAAGTTCCGACACAATTTTCTCACTAACTCCGAAAGTAGGTGACAACCAGTGTGGGTCAAAAGTGGAATCCCTACAAGTGTACACCCTGAGATTATAGACATATCCAGTACTACTCTCAAACAGCATATACATCTTAATTGTGCCTCTTGCTAGGAATGTACTACCTAAAAATCCTCAGGCCCATGAAGAGGACCAAAGACTCATCCACAGCTATTTCTTTCCCTAACACATAGATCCCTGAAAATCGATCTACAAAGTGATCAAGGACAGGCGGAACCTTAAAAAGATGGTCCCAATCAGGGTCACCTCGTGGCAACGCTAAAGCATTACCAACAAAATTCAGCATCCGAAGAAAAATCAAATGCTGATTATGACTTATGTTTGTAGGAAATATAGCTGTTGCCAGCAAGGGACTAGCAGACCAATATGAAGACAGTGACAGATTCCTTATCAGGCCCATCAAAAAGTTAAACCCAAGAACTTCTTCGACTCATCCAGATTTGTGGGAGTTCACCGGGTAGCTATAGAGTGTGGTTTAGTCTGCTCAACAATCTCATGCAAAAATACATTGTCCGTAAACCACTGAAAGAAATGTATAGGCAAAAGTTTTTCGGTATTCACTCTACACCCTGCAACACCACTAAAGGTAGGCACACTGGCTGGACCATGTTTGGTGCAACCCAGAGTCCATCACATCCAATGGGAAGCCTTTCAGCCCCAGGCTGCCATCCAGATGCCTCTTCCTGCACTATTGGCACATTGGTGTCTTCGTATAAATACAACACTTCTTCTGAACTGAGAGTGGCTTCATCATCAGCTGATTACGCTTGAACAGGAAATTTACTGCCAGAATCCTAGCTTTCCTCAGATGCAAATTCAGTCTCATAATCATGATCAGAAGAAGACTCGAAAAGTATACCAACATCTTGCTGTACAGTCATCCTGCTGCTAGCCATAATCCTAACTAAGAAATGTAACTTGACAAACATATCAAAAATACCCAACACTGTATAAAATAAGTAATAAACAAAGTGTAGCTTTATCAAACAGAAAGTAAAACTACTGGAATAAAGTAAAACCTAGAAGGATGAATCAATCAATACAAAGCACACAGAGGCCTATCTACTCTAAGATTATACCACCCACTTGCCAGAGACAGCAACACTGAGGATGAATTGCAAATACTCTTCATAGACACAGAAAGCACTAAAGAAGTCCCACTTGAAAGAAAGGGAAAAAAATACATTACACACAGCAGTAAAGAACGTGCACAAATCAATATATTACTTTGAATGACAGTCACACAAAAAGCTAACAAAACAAATCATACAAACAGGAGAAGAATACACATTAGATTAAAAGATTATGAAATGAGTTGCTTACCAACCTCAACTCCACAAACTGTAGATCTGCCAAATCTGCACTCGCAAACAGGATTCATCAACAAGACAAAGGAAATGATTGGCTCTACAATGAAAAAAGAAAATTAAAACATGCAAAAACATTATAACAAAATAGCAAAAGACATTGGTTTTCCCCCCAATGGAGACGTTGCACCATCAGATGGAAGGAAACATTACCCCAGAAACAGATCTCCCACCACATACACAACCTTATTCCCAGGTGACTCAAATGTTACCACTGACTGGACACCCCTGGAAGTATCTATAAATATTTTGACGATTCTATTTTGGAAAACCCACTAGAAGCCCGGGAATATTTTATACTGATGATTACGGCTCAAGGGTCACTCTACTTGGGAGATAATTAATTTTGGTAGTTCCACCCCCACAGAGGGCAGATCAGCCCTTTATAGGCACATGCTGCCCTTTTGGCGGTTGGGGGGATGAAAGTCCACTAAATCAACAGGGATTTTCTTTTGTTTGGAGAGTGACATCTTGGGCAAGGGTTGCTCCCCTTGGGTGAGAATTCCATTTAGGTATTCCAACCCTCAGAGGGCAGATCAGCCTTTTCAAGGCCTACCTGCCCTCAGTGGGAGTGGAAGCCCAGTTAACCACCAGGGATTGTTTTTTTGTTTGGGGAGCGACCCTTTCAGCAAGGGTTGTTCCCCTAGAGGAAGAATGTTCTTAGTTATCCCCCCCACCCCTCCAGAGGGCAGATCAGCCGTTTTGAGAAGCCCAAATTGATTGTTCGCGCTTTACAAATGTGGATTATCCATTGGACTTTTGTAATGTCATTCACATTTTGTTTCCTCCCACCAAGACATTCAGGGGCATATTTACAAGCCCTTATCGCCGCAGGAACGTAAATTTTAAAAACGTTCCTTTGGAGATAGGGACTTCGCCTTATTTACAAGGTGGCGTTAAGCCACTTAACGTGGCTTAACACTGTCTTGTAAATAAGGCACCCTTTCATGCTAAACTTAGTGTGAAGGCGGGGGTGTACCGTATTATTGTAAATATGGTGCATCCTTGCGTTTCGAAACTAATGGAGCATGGTGTTAGCTATTTTGGAGTTAGCCCGCGCTCTGCTACTTTTGTTGTAAATATGCCCCCTCAGTGTGGCCAATGGTTAGCACACTTCAGCCACTGGCTCTCTTCACTTGAGTGACAGCATTTTGCAAGTGTTCATAAGCATATTGACTGAAAACAGACATCTGGGAGTGGCAGGCAAAGCCGTTAATAAATCATAGCTGTCAATTTTTCACTTTGCTTATGTATGACATTTTCATGTTTTAAGCGTGTGTGACAGTTCAAGCTTCAATATGTGACACTTTGAGAGACACTTTATCTGAAGTAAAAGAAAAACGTTGTGTACCTGAAATGTAATAAAATGGAAGACCTAACATCCTTAGGCTGGTCTTTCCCCAAATATTTTGCCTACTTGCCTCCCATTTTGCTGGATGTTTGCTTCTGTTGGCCTTGAGACTCTGTGCACTTTAACACTGCTAACCAGTGCTAAAGTGCTTGTGCTCACTCCCCTAAACATGTTGTGATTGGAATACCCTTAATAGGCATACTTAATTTATCTTTAAGTCACTAGTAGAGTGCATTACATTTACCAAGGGCCTGTAAATTAAATGCTAGTATTTGGCCTGCAGCACTGATTGTGCCACCCACATAAGTAGCTCTTTAAACATGCCTCAGGCCTGCCATTACAGAGCCTGTGTGTGCAGTATTATACTGTCATGTCCACCTGACAAGCTAAACCACTTGTCAGTCCCAAACCTTCCTTTTTTATACATTAAAGACACCCTTAGGGTAGACCTTGGACAGCCCAGAGTACAGGGTGCAACGTATTTAAAACACAGGACATGAACTTTTAAGTTTTACTTGTTCTGGTCGTGAAAACTCAAAAATTCATTTTTCACTACTGCAAGGCTTATATCGCACATAGGCTGACATTGGGATTACCGTATTACATTTTATAAGCGTAATTTCCAAATAGGAAGATATAACTGGTTCATGTTTGGTGTCCCTAGAATCCTAATTTGAAATCCTAATTGTGAAGTTGGATTTTAAATTACAATTCTGAAAATGCCACTTTTAGAAAGTGTGCATTTTCTTGCATTAGCCATTTGGTGTCTGCCGGCTGTCTATGGTCACATGGCGGTGTGTAGCTGGAAGTTGGGCTTTCTGTATTTCACCTAACCCAACAAAATATAAAGGGAGCTTAGGTGTGACTGAGTGGGGTATCCTGACAGGATGGGAGGGAGGAGTTAGATCCAGCCTCACTTTCATCTGAATAGGCTGTGTCCAGTTCCTGAACAAAGGACTGCCTACCCCCTGTGGGGTGTCTGAAGCCAGGACTGGCAGGGCATCTGTGAACTTCAAAGAATTGTCTTTGAAGTTCTCCCCCACTTTAAAAAACACCACTGGACCTCAGACACCACCACTTAAGAACACTTTCAGACCTGTGGATAATCTGCCAGGAAGATGGACTGCTGTGCTGCTGAAGGACTGCCTCTATGCTAGACTGATGCTCTTGAAATATCGATATGCTGGCCTGCTGCCCTGCTTGCCTGTGTGAGAAGGTCTGGACCTGCATCTTTTGAACCCAGAGTGACACCAAGGGCTAATTGGCTGGCCTCCTGATCTGAAACCTCAGGGACATAATATCTGTCTAACAAATTGCACTTGGACTTCCCATCTGTGCGTGCCCTCTGCCAAGTGTTGCCACCCCAGTCCTTGACCCTTGGAAGTGGACCTAAGACCGATGCATCTTCTCTGCTGAGCGGTGCATTTTTGGCTGAACAGATGTATCGCTGCTGCTGCATTGATTGACCATGGCACAAAAAGTCTGCATTTCCCTAGCAGTCTTTGGAACCGACCCATTGCTGATGGGATAGCGAATCACCGACCCAGGTCGTAGCATCTCTCTTTACCAGCAGCTCTACGATGACCTCCACATCGGAGCTCCTCGCATCACCAGCTGCGTGCTGCATCCTCGACACCCAGACTTCGCATCGCTAGCCCAGTTCACAGGATCCTCAATAGCGATGCAACAGAACCTCGCACCTCAGCCTCACTGCATCTCGGAACTGAAGCATCACTTCCATTGTGTGACACTTTGCCTCGGACCCACACAACACTCTGCAACCAGGTTTTAAGGTACTTTGTTCAGTGGGCCTAACAAGGGACGTGGACTCGGCTCATGCTCCATTGTGACCGGCCTGCACTTGTGACCTTGTCCTAGCCAGGGGCAAGACCAGATATCACTTGTTGGCGCTTTGTGCTGTGTGGTGCTATTTCAGCTTAAACTTTTAGAACTCAATATCTCAGGTTCTACTAATTGGATTTTTGTGGTTTTTGTCTGTTTTATTTATCGAAATCTACTCTATTCGAAACCTGGTGTGGGATCTTTTAGTGTGATGGTGTCCTTGTTGTACTATTTGAAGTGTTGCACAAATACTTTTACACATTGCCTCCCAGTTAAGCCTGACATGTCTGTGCCAAGCAACCAAAGGATGAGAACAGGTTAATTTGGGGTTTGCTTCTGCCTTACCCTAACTAGGATTCTAGTTGCTGCTCACACCCCAGTCAACCAGTAACCCAATTTCTAACAATGAGCAATTGTCCACCTGCATTGTGTATTTGGGGCATAATTAAGATTATAGGAAGTGCCTTGCGACACCTCCCACACACAATCCTACAAAATTATACACAACAAGCATTCATGCAGTACAAGCACTTTGATAAACATAGCACCAGTACAATTGCTTTATCAGCAGTTTTTATGAGTGCTCTTCCCAGCACTGGGTATCTTTTGTGGAAATTACAAGATACAGAGGTAAATAAAAAATAAACAGGGCCTTGTCGGTGACCTGAAGTAAGTAGGACCAAAGGGGTAGCGAATATGACTTCTATAATATCGTTACCTTCGATGGAGCAAGGTCATTCTCATGTATCGATCACTTTATTACATCAATAAATTTAAGGACCTTAATGTTAGAATGCCTTGTTTCCCAAAGCCTTTGAGTGACCATCACCCGGTAATAATTACTTTAAAAATTCCTCCCAGGAGAATTCCTCAAGCAGCTATCCATAATGTGGACATAAACACACGGGGGGAAAACGGGATCGCAATTAAATGGGCAGGTGTGGACCCAGAAGTTTTCACAAATACAATCCTACTAAAAGTAAAAGATCATATTGGTGTTCAAGGCTTTTCACTCTATCTCCACTGTAATTTTGGATAACTTACGACGGAAAAGTAAGAAAATCATATTGAATTCACCGAGATGGTTTGACAACCTTTGTTCTAGATTAAATAGAGAATTAAAAGCGGCACTTAAATTGATCCCACGTAATAGGGAGGTGATTAGAACGCTACTAAAAGCATACAACGAAGCCTTAAAGCAGAGAAAAATGGAGATAAGGCGAAACGTGTGGGAGTGTTTAATTAAAGCCGCCGAGATCAAGGATTCGGTTCTCTTCTGGAAAACTCTGGATAAACCTTTCTTTAAAGAGGCAAAATCAGTAAAGATTGATACAGTAGTGTCCCCCGAGGACTGGCTAACCCATTTTGAATCAATTTTTAACTAATCCAAACAGGGTAATTTAGATATTCAGGATAACAATGTCATATGCATAAATAAAACAAATGTAGGGTGTTTTACCAAAGACGAAATCAGAATAGCCCTTAAGAATAGTTCAAGTGGTAAGGCTGCAGGCCCCGACGGCGTCCCTATTGACGTATTTAAACACGACATGGACCTTTGGGTACCTGTTTTTTTATGTTCTTCAATGCAACAACAGATGGGGTAATACCGGTCACATGGGCAGAGAGCTTGATAGTCCCTATCTTTAAAAGGGTGATAGAAGTAGTGCTAGTTGCTATCGCCCAATATCCTTGCTCGACTCAACGTCTAAAGTCATGGGATGAATATTGTTGGCAAGATTAGAGCAGTGGTCAAATGATAACAACATTCTATCAAAGGCTCAGTATGGCTTTAGACGGGGTGTTGGCACAATTGAGCAGTGTCTGAATTTGGACCTAAGAATAGGGAAATACACCCTCGCAAGGAAGGGCTCATTACATCTTTGCATTGTGGATTTATCAAGCGCTTTCGACTTGGTGAACCATTCAAAGTTATGGGAGACATTAAGAGGTGTGGGCGCCCGGAAGACATTGTTAGTTTCCTATCACAGATCTATTCCCAGTTATCCGCAAGGATACGATATGGAATACAGGGGACAGGGGGAATGCACGAAGCACTTTAAAATCACCCGTGGTGTAAGCAGGGCTGTACCCTTGCCCCCCTACTGTTTTCACTTTATATAAATGGTGTTGATACCTTATTACAGAACAGTGGGGTAGACGTTCCAATGGTTGGTAAATGGGGCACACCCCTGTTACTGTATGCCGATGACGCCTTACTGATTTCAAGGACAGCAAATGGCGTACAGACCCTGATGAACAATTTTAATAGTTTTATGACGGAGAAACACTTGAAAAGCAACTTGAGTAAGACATTAGTTATGTCCTGTGGTATAGGGAATATTAAAACCAAACAACATTTTATCAACGGACATGGATAGAGAGAACTTTTACATTTTCTTCCCTAGGGATTCTTTTTAATAGTAAGGGGAATCGGAATAAGCATATTACCCTGAGTAAGTTGAAATTTGTGAGAATCGTGGAGGCTATTTTTAAATTCTCCCAAAAGATTGGGAATAAACCTGTCCAGGAGATTCTTAAACTGTACGGAGCGAAGTGTATTACAGGGTGTTGTTATGGGGAGCTCTATGGGGTCAGATTGAGACTTCTCCACTACAGATCCTTGAAAATAACTTCCTAAGACGCCTGCTAATTGTCCCTGGTGCTATATCGTCGATTATTTTGCACAGGGAAACAGGATCTCCGTATATAAACAATCTAATTTGTATGGCTGCATTAAAACTGTACTAAACAAACAAAATAGCCAGACAGATATATTTTTTGAGTTTTTTTGATCCCGCCCAGCCAATTAAGGTAAAATCTATGTTGTACATTGGTAACAAAAATAAGATATGGTTGTAAACCCCTGCCCACAGGACCCTCAAGATCAGAGATAACTGATTTCTTGGAATTAGATGCCTCGTCTCTACGGACGGCCCTTACGTTTAGAAAGCTCTTTTTTAATTCAGCCTTACTAATATACTGCACATCTCCCGAGGTAAAATCATTTACATTTAAATTGCAATCCTCTAGAAGACTAGCAATATAATTTAGCCACGGAATTTTTTTACAACCATCTTGGGACATGCAATCTAAAATTATATCCCTCGTAAAATGAGTTTCATCCCTAACCAAGATATGATGCCACAGTTTTAATGCAGGGCGAAGAGAAAGGTTTGGGTCCTATCTCGGAACTGGCCTGGACCACTCAAACGTACTAAACAAACAAAATAGCCAGACAGATATATTTTTACGTTTTTTTTATCCTGCCCAGCCAATTAATTCTGGAGGGTCATCTATTTTATTTTAGTGTTTTTTGTATTTTTAGAAAAACGTTTAGACATTTACTTTGGATATGTCATCAAACAGACAGTCAGCAAACAGTGAAAAAATACATACAAACAAATAAAGTGTGCATAAATGTACAAGTGCTATACAGTGTTAAAAATCAATGCTGTCATTTCATACAAGCAACACCAGAAACAATGAATCAAATACCTAACAAAAAATTCACATTAGGAACCAGTCCTTTACATTAAGTACAAAGAGACAGGCAGACGAACAGTTCAAAAAGCACTGCATGCCTGTCTAACTAAACCAGGGATAGAAAAATAAATCAGAGGGTTACAGAGACTAGGGGTAGCACAGTATAGATTTAAACAGCCCTAGTTGCACCCTTTATTCGTTTTCCCAGGCTTAGGGTCAACGCGTATCGAACCTCAGCGTTAGTAAGGGTTCTCCTCAGGACGTGGACTGGATGGAGCCAAAACTGCAAATGATAATGAGGGAAAAGGTGTAAGGATTGTGCACGAGTGTTACAATTTAAAATTCAAAGGTCAGACTCGAAACTGTAAAGAAAAGCGTCAAATAATACCTGGGAATGACAAATAATTGTCACTCAAAATTCGTTGCTGTGAATGTGGAGGGCCTCACACATGCCGGAATTCTGAAACCGAATAGGAATAGCAATAAAAACCTATCCATGTAATTTGATTTTTAGACAGCATTGTCCTCGGTCAACAAAACGTAGACATGGGCATACCTGTATTGGGATGCGTCATTTAGGCAAATAATAGGAAATCTATCGGAAGATCCGTGATTTTGAAAGTGGATTCCTGCAGAAGCCAACCTGAGGAAAAGGTGGAAGATCTTAATGGATAAGCCCGCATGTTTTTGCTACACATAGTATAGAAATATGGCGTAGAGTGCCGCTCTTACTGACGTTGCACTCACTTAGTTAGGAGCGACCGGCATCGTAGCTCTGGGGTCTCTTGTGCGCGGTCATATGCTTCTTTATTCAGCGAAAATATTCGGCACGAACTTGCCTGTAAAATAGGGTGATCTATATTTTACAAACGCCTACTCATTTCACCTGCATTGGAAGGCATTAAACCGTGGGCACGATGGGGATTGTGCTCACTATTTAGATGGGCGAACTTCTCTCTTCACTCGCTGGCGGCGTTTGGCATAGGCACGCCGCGAGCGTGGGAGGCACGAGGAACATACCAATTGCAAAACCAAGTATGTGGTATATGCCATCCAATGTCCATGCCAAAAGGTGTATATTGGCAAAACAACACAAGAAGTCAGACAAAGGATTATTCAACATCGATCTAGAATCAACAATAAAATCCTTACTGCCCCGTTGGTGGCGCATTTCCTACAGAAGAATCACAGGGTGGAAGATCTGAAATGGACTGTGTTGTCAGTGATTAAAGTTGGTGTAGGCGGGGATCCTGAAATACGCCTATCCCAGAGGGAAGCATATCTAATTCTCAAATTTGATACAGCTAACTCCGGACTGAATGATCTGCCCGAAATAAACAATTTATGATCACCCCCGATTTTCAATTCAGCTTTCATATTTGTTTCTTTATACGGCATGAAAGTCCTATGTGGTTACAGTTCCGACATGTTTCTCTATGCATTTACTGATCCGTTGCAATGTGTGAATATGGTCCTCCCTAGCCTCTTAAGTGGCCTTGCCATGCAGAAAATAGCCCCTATGGTGGACTACATGTCCCATAATTCCCAATACACGTGTGGTTACGAGCTGGCGGCGTGCCTATGCCAAACGCCGCCAGCGAGTGAAGAGAGCAGTTCGCCCATCTAAATAGTGAGTACAATCCCCGTCGTGCCCACAGTTTAATGCCTTCCAATGCAGGTGAAATGAGTAGGCGTTTGTAAAATATAGATCACCCTATTTTACAGGCAAGTTTGTGCCGAATATTTTCGCTGAATAAAGAAGCATATGACCGCGCACAAGAGACCCCAGAGCTACGATGCCGGTCGCTCCTAACTAAGTGAGTGCAACGTCGGTAAGAGCGGCACTCTACGCCATATTTCTATACTATGTGTAGCAAAAACATGCGGTCTTATCCATTAAGATCTTCCACCTTTTCCTCAGGTTGGCTTCTGCAGGAATCCACTTTCAAAATCACGGATCTTCCGATAGATTTCCTATTAGTTGCCTAAATGACGCATCCCAATACAGGTATGCCCATGTCTACGTTTTGTTGACCGAGTAAAATGCTGTCTAAAAATCAAATTACATGGATAGGTTTTCATTGCTATTCCTATCCGGTTTCAGAATTCCGGCATGTGTGAGGCCCTCCACATTCACAACAACGAATTTTGAGTGACAATTATTTGTCATTCCCAGGTACTATTTGACGCTTTTCTTTACAGTTTCGAGTCTGACCTTTGAATTTTAAATTGTAACACTCGTGCACAATCCTTACACCTTTTCCCTCATTATCATTTGCAGTTTTGGCTCCATCCAGTCAACGTCCTGAGGAGAACCCTTACTAACGCTGAGGTTCGAAACGCGTTGACCCTAAACCTGGGAAAACGAATAAAGAGTGCAACTAGGGCTGTTTAAATCTATACTGTGCTACCCCTAGTCTCTGTAACCCTCTGATTTATTTTTCTATCCCTGGTTTAGTTAGACAGGCAGGCAGTGCTTTTTGAACTGTTCGTCCACCTGTCTCTTTGTACTTAATGTAAAGGACTGGTTCCTAATGTGAATTTTCTGTTAGGTATTTGATTAATTGTTTCTGGTGTTGCTTGTATGAAATGACAGCATTGATTTTTAACACTGTATAGCACTTGTACATTTATGCACACTTTATTTGTTTGTATGTATTTTTTCACTGTTTGCTGACTGTCTGTTTGATGACATATCCAAAGTAAATGTCTAAACGTTTTTCTAAAAATACAAAAAACACTAAAATAAAATCGATGACCCTCCAGAATTAATTGGCTGGGCGGGATCAAAAAAACTCAAAAAATATATCTGTCTGGCTATTTTGTTTGTTTAGTACGTTTGAGTGGTCCAGGCCAGTTCAGAGATAGGACCCAAACCTTTCTCTTCGCCCTGCATTAAAACTGTGGCATCATATCCGGGTTAGGGATGAAACTCATTTTACGAGGGATATAATTTTAGATTGCATGTCCCAAGATGGTTGTAAAAAAATTCCCTGGCTAAATTATATTGCTAGTCTTCTAGAGGATTGCAATTTAAACGTAAATGATTTTACCTCGGGAGATGTGCAGTATATTAGTAAGGCTGAATTCAAAAAGAGCTTTCTAAACGTAAGGGCCGTCCGTAGAGAAGAGGCATCTAATTCCAAGAAATCAGTTATCTCTGATCTTGAGGGTCCTGTGGGCAGGGGTTTACAACCATATCTTATTTTTGTTACCAATGTACAACATAGATTTTACCTAACCAGATTAAGATTGTGCACTCTACACTTTTTATTTGCATTTTCTAAAAGGGGTAAGTCGTGCGCCATCATGCCGAATTGTCCGTGTGATGGCAGGTCCAAACAAAGCACCCTTCACTTTTTATTGTTTTGTAGGTTTTATTCAGAAAGTAGAAAAACGTATCTCCGTCCAATTTTTAAAACTAATAGCCTGTTTTTCTATGAAATTGCTTTTAATTACCTTCGGCATCTGGATAATATTTCAGTATGTAACGCAGTTATCTGTTATATAACAAAGGACCAAACTTGTTCATCTAGAAAGACTGAAATATGAAGTAACGTAAGCTCAACTGTCTGGGTTGGTGCCCATTCAAATTAAGAGATGAATTGAGGTTCTCTGACGTTTTTAACCTTGATGTGTTTTTTTTTTTATTAACTATAAATGGATTTTAGATTTTTTGTATAGTACGCTTTTGTGGACATTTTGTATGATCTGAATAAAGCTTGTTTGACTGACTGACTGACTGACTGACTGACTTCTATAAAGCTATTACCATTTTTTTCATTTTTTGTATGGTGAGCAAGGGACATTATGCTGACGCTGAAATACTTTAGCTGTCCATGCTGTGAATAGTGCCTGATCTGTGTAAGTCTGGAAAAACACGTTATTGTATACTTCTTTTTGTACACAATGAATCAGATTTAATATAATAAACTCTGCACCAAAGGCAAAGTGAAACCCTTTTTGTTGTGTGCAGTTTTATATAGGGAAAACTCAACCCAAAGGTACTGGTGTGCTTTACATGAACTTCAGTTAAATTACACAAGGATACATTCATTTTTTTTAGGTCGAGCCTAGAAAGCACTTGTGCTGTCGCTTAGCAAACTGTTGTATATGCTTTATAGGGTTCAACTCTGCCTATTGCTTGCCATTTCATTTATGTGTCTATGGCAGTGTCCTATAAAAATTCTTCCTTGCAAGTGGGCAGTCCTGCCTCTTTATCCCGCCTTTTTCTCTACCATTTCTACCACGGAGCAGAGACTAAGTACTGTATAATTACGCTATGGTTCTTTATCTGTTCTTAGGGGAACTATTTTTTTCTTGGTTTTCTGCTCTGTTACTGTTTGCCTGTGTTCAGCTTTGACACCATAGCTGCTTACATTGTAATAAAGCAGTCATCCCTCCCACCTCCTCTTAATGCCACAGTTGTGTTAGTGCTGCCTCCTGTGCTGTACCTCCTGCTTTGTTGCTTGTATGTTCTTTAGCCTTTTTGCAATTTTGGACATTGACCATCAGTTGGGCTTCTTTTGGTAAGATATTAGTTTGTTTTAGGCTTCATTTTAGGGGTTGGGCTTGTTGTTTAGTTGCTGTCTAGTAGTCCTCTGGCCATTAGGAGCTGGCCGGGCTATTTTACGCCTATGGAAGCATGGATAGGCAGTAGACTAGGGCAATGCTCCTTATTTTGTTCTGGCAGCACTTTAAATATTCACTAAAGAAACTGCTATTTTTTAAATATTTTAATTGTTTTTAACTTTGACTGGTTTTGTGTTTGCAAAGAGATCAGCTCGACCCGCTGCGCTTCATCGTTAAGCATGGTTCTGGGGAGCCAAACCCCAGCCACCGGGCGGCTTTATGTGGCCTCTTTTTCTGAGGTGAGGTGGCCAAACTACAGGTCTCTCAGCAACCAGTGCACAAGCTACACTTTTTCTGCCGAAGAGCGGCTTATTCATCCCACTGAAAGCAATGTTTAAAACCATCCCCGCCTTCACCCCTAAAAATTATTTACAAACGCATTTAGGACTGTGCTGTCGTTGTAAAGCTTGATCACGATTTGACCTCTTATGCACAAATACAGACAGGATAAAGTACCAGCCCTGTTAAGTAGCTGAGGGTATAGTTCTGAAACAGACCTCTGCAACATAATAGAGAATAGAGCCTTCGGCTGAGCCCTTGGCCTCTTCCCCGTGATACCAGATACAGCCAGACATCTTGCAGTCCAAAGTACTTTCTCTTATATGATGCCACAACCTGAAGAACACAAGTACATGAACACACATAAATCGCATCAGTTTGTTTTTAAGAAAAATACGCTTATATTTTCACAGGGCAGTACGTTTAATTAATCAGCTAACAAGCGTATGGCTAGATTTTACTATCCCACTTCCCACATCCTTAAATGGCAAGCTGCTGGTTCGAGCTAGCAGCAAGGTGTGCCCATCAGGTCTTGCTTTGTTTACATACCTAATAAGATAATTGCGAGGACAAGCATGGAAACACATAGAGAATTTGTGACCTCTGACATTTACTTAAATGTAGCATTATGGAGCCAGAGGTTTACGTAAATGAGCATTAGGTTATATCATCAGTTTACATTAAAGAGAACCATGATGTTGTCAAGAGATGTGGTAAAGTGTCTCACTGTGATGTCGGAACTGTACAGATATCAGTCACTCTGGTGTTTTCTGTTTCTGCTTGTGCATTGTTACCTGTAAACAAAAGTGTTAAAGAAAACAAAAATATATGTCACAGGTAATTGCCTAAAAATACATGTTCTTGCTTTGCATTCAAGTAAGGCTAAACAGGCAAATGGACCATTCCCAAGAATCTACACACCACAGTCCAAAACAAAACAATTTCACCCAGAATAAGGGATGCCGGGATTTTCATTGAGAGAAGCCCATTATAAAAATAGAACAATGTTTTCAAGTAAAAAACTGAATATAAATTAAAGTTAATGCAGCGGCGTTTTAAACATTACTTTGTCAGCCAAAGATCAACATTTCTGAATATGCAGTCCTCTATAATACACACTCGATCAGCTGCTGCACAGCGTTATGGCTGTTTTTCATTTGCATGGCATCAAACAGAAGTGACTTGGGAGAGGCAAGGTGTAAAATAACAAGACATCTTGATTTTACTAGGATCCTGCTCTGGTGGAACAAACATGATAATCAACAATGTAAACTGGGGAAGGCATTCATTCACAATCTGAATATAAATGTTTACATTAATTGTTTACTATGCCGTACTAAAATAAAGTCGAGAAAAGGAAAGGACATGAAAGGTCATACCAATCAAATCAAAGAGCTGGATTCTGGCAGGATTTGTTTGCACTTCCGCCGCTGTTCACAGCATTAATGGAAAGAGCAAAAGAGAGCGCAAGGGGGAAATACTGCTTACCTACAAATGAACCATTTTTTCTGGTGGTCTTCTGGTGCTTTCTATATTCCTTTCTAACTAATCTGTGCAGCTCCCACCCCTATCTATTCATCATGCCACATAATTCCACGACACAAATATACTTACACACCACACACAATTCCACAACTAACAAATTCCAATTCAACACACATAATTCCACTCCACACCACAAACATCCACTCCACTCTAAACCAAAACACATGGGTAAAAGGCATTGTCATTTACAACAACAATAGCTCTAACTCCTGCAAATCTTAGACCTATTGCATTAAAAGCCCTTGTTTCTTTTAGGCTCGTGTAGATTAAGTGATTTGCGCAGAATCACTTGGTGTTAAATCCACGCAGAGACGTGTGCCTGTTTCCCCTCTTCTAAGGTCAGCAGTTCTGGCCTTAAGGCCACATCCTCTCTAATATTTTAATAGTGGGGAGAGGATGTAGCCTTACGGCTAGAGCGGTCGACCTTGAAGCTGGGGAACCAGGTTTGAGTCTCGGCAATGACGCTCAACATCCTGTGATTCTGGGCAAATCACTTTATCTCCCCAGCCTAACAAAAATGAATGTGTCCTTTAACAAAACTGGTGCTCATGTAAAGCACTCCGATAGGTGATGTCTCGGGTCTAGTTCACGCTATATATAAATCTCTAAAAAAAACAAAATTGTAGAAACACCGGAAGATATAGCAATTAGAACTCAGTGGGGGAATATTTTTTAATATTCATACCTTTGATTATTTAAATGATTTTCTTTGCCACAAGCACAGCATGTCTTGCTCTTTTCTAGGCAGTGAGGTCCTTTATGCTGTGTATTGCCACAGTAGTCACAAAGTTTGACTTGCTTCCCACTGGGTGTTTCCTTTTACACAGTGTGGGCTTCTACACAGACTTTGCTTTGTTTTGTCTTGATCTGTTTGGATGTGCGTGACAACTGAATGTGTGCAGCTTTAGCATCGCTAGTATGTCAGCACGTCCAAGGGCTACCTACCATCGAGCCCAAAGGCATTCTGACCATCCTGAGAATTTCTTTGCGGAGTGCGCATGAGTGGCATCCTTGAATAATTTGTACTCATAGTTCTTTGCTCTACGTTTAGGAATTCTTTCTTGCTTGCCAGTCCTTATAAACACACATAAAGGGGCACATTTACAATCCCATATCGCCACCACAACGTCACTTTTAGTGACGTTGTAGTGGTGATAGGGGCATTGGCTTATCTTCAATGCAGCTTTAAGCCACTTACTGTGGCTTAACCCTGCCTTTTAAATAAGGCACCCTTTCACGCTGTACGTAGCGTGAAAGGGGTGGGCAATAGGTGTTGGGGTGGGTGCTCCAACGCAACACCCATTGATTTTGACGCTGCCCCCAATTACAAGGGTGGTGTAAATAAGAGGTAGCTCCAAAATGAAGACCCGGGAAAACCAGGTCTTAAACAGGCGAAACGAGGAGAAATGCTATATTTCTCCTCGTTTTTGCTGTTTCTATGTGTGCTGCTTTGTGCAGCCTTCAAGGAAACTGCAACACGCCTATGATTGCTCATATGCAGGCAGAGCTCCCTTCCTACACATAAACAATTATTTAAAAAAATGACATTTTGCAACTTCTATGTGTGCTGCATTAAGCAGCACACATAAAAGTACCAAAACACCATTTAAAGATTGTTTATGTGCAGGAAAGGACCTTCCTGCACTTAAACAATCCTCCCTTCAATGTAGACACCCTTGCACTATGGTTCAAGGGTGCCTGCGTTGGCGCTAAGCAGCTAAATTTAGCGCCAGAGCAGGGGGAAACACAGGGCTGCACCAAATTCTTGTAAATATGGTGCAGCCCTGCGTTTCAAAAGTGACGGAGCTTGTCGTTAGCCTTCTTGGCTTGAACAAGGCGCTTCACCACTTTGTTGTGAATATGACCAAAAGTGTCAGTGGGTTCATTCGGGCCATGTCTTGTCTGGCGTATAACAAATCTTGAGTAATCTGGACAGATGAATGTGTAGGAAGGGAATTACAAACGTGGCAAGGACATGTTACTAAATGTTAACCATGGACATAGGAAGACATTTCATGGATTCATCCTGGGAGAAGTCATGTACAGGGAGCTCTCCTGCCAGATACAGGATGAAGATTTTATTGCTGCTGCTATTGCTGTGTGTAAACTGAATGTAACCTAACTAAAACTTCTTTATTAAACTTTCATGGTGTTATGTATATACCTTCTTAATCAGGAGATGAGCCGAAATCCAATTTAATACCTCACAGCACCAGGCTGTTTGCTCGAGGCAGCATGTGCTAATAAATTGTTTATTTTAAATGTCATGCATTTACCACATTTATTCCTGCGATGCTGGATGATGTCACTAGGTGGAACTGACGTTTTATTTTTCTTGATTTTTAGTTTGATCTCGCTTATGCTCTGCAAGTTGTGTTTAAGTGAAGCCATTGGGTGTAGCGCTGCTTTGGCTGGCACTGGCTTGCAGGTTAGTGACCTAATTGCCACGTTGTGGTGTTGTCACAGGAACCCTAGACAGTGGCGCCAGAGCAATGACAGAGCAAACACCAAGGTCATTTGGAACAGTCATCAGCTGACATGCGCAAACATAGTATCTTTATATGACCTCCGGCAACGTGGTACATGCATGACGCAAACCTCTTAGTCAGATTTTGGAAGCCACATAAATCCACTTTGTGTGGCTTTGAATGGTTTAAAAATCAGGAGTAAGGCAATTCGCTGAGTTGCGTTACTCTGCCCTGGGCCGGCGTTGCATTGGTGTTGCGTGGGTGTTCCCACACAACTCCCCTGGTTTTTGACGCATTCCCAGAGTTACAAGGACTTGTAAACCTGGGAAAGCACCAAAATCTTACATCTTCCCAGAGAGGCGCAACATAGAGAAATATCTTTATTGTTTTTCCTCTTTCTCTGTGTGCTGCAAAATGCAGCACACAGAGAAACAGGAAAACGCCTCTCAGGATTGTTTTTGTGCAGGAAGGTGCCCTTCCGGCACAAAAACAATCCATCTCACAAAGGAGGCAGCCTGGCACCGTGGGGGAGGGTGCCTACTTTGGAGCTAGGCTGCCAAAACAGAAAAAAGTCAAAGGACGGGAATGCACCGTTTTGGATTAATACAGCACATTCTTGCCCTTTCCCGATGACGGAGGGAAGTGCAGCAAGGTGACTTGCTGCACTGCCCTGCACCAAAAAAATATAAATATTCCCAGAAGAAAGTTATGAAAGGAGGGGCGTCCCTCTTGGCCACACCACACATCCACAATCTGGGAAAAAAGAATTGCAACAATCATTACACAGGTCACGTTTTTAAGTGACAACATGTTGTCAGGTAGTTTTAAAGACCATTGCTGAACTGTTTCTGAATGTCTACTCGGAAAACGTGTCACTGTTTACATTTTTCTTTTAAATAAACATGATATGTGAATATGATTGGTGAACTTCAAGAATAAAATTGAAGACAAGTTGTATTTGTTGAGTCCATTCCAGACGTCTGAATCCTGAGTCACAAAGCACTTGCCATCCCATTCTCGCTCTAAGGCAGAGGGCTTCAATCTGTGGGGTGCGACCCCCTCTGGGGCCGTAGAGTCCTGGGAAGGGGGGCATGCATTTCCAGGCCTCACTTCAGCCTTAAAGCTAACACGTTTGCTCTTTGTTTTGGAAAAATACAACTGTCCTGGGGTGGTTAATTCTGATTGTTAAAATGCCTCAGCTGAAGTTTCCTTCATTGAGTCTTCTGTGCTGTGAAACGATTCCTTCATGCCAGACCGCCTGCTTCCCTGAATGAAATGCAAATGTGCGCTATGAGTTAATTTGCAAATGTAAAGGATGATTGGTTACAGTTCTGGCTTTAATTGCTCGGATCACTCCAAGAATTGTGATGGCAAAGATTTGTTTCTTTGTAGTGCAAAGAGTTAACAACGGGGCTGTTAAGTGTGTGCTTTTAATCTTAATTGTATTTACACAGCGCTTAATACCCCTGAGGAGGTATTGAGGGGACCGTTATGTAAAAAACAATTGCTTTACTCACGGACTGATATTACTAAAATCTACATTTTGAAAGCACCATATTATCATAAAGCTATTTGCACATTTTGTAGCAGTCTATCTTATACTGGTTGTAATGCAAATATAAAATAATGACTTACACATTCACAGTGCTTTCTGTCAGAGGCTGTGACCTCATAGCACTAAAAATACACAAGTCAGCGGCAAGAGACCATTTGGTGAACGTGCGCTTAAGAAATGTACAATACCATAACAAGTCACTATTCTCCCCTGCATCAACCAAATTGAATTCTGTGGCTCTCTGGTTACACACAGACCTCTGCAGTGCATTAACTAATAGAGGTTCCATAATGTGCTAATGTGCATTTCCCACTGAGTAACAACTTTTTAAAATGTAATTTTGTTTTAAATTACACATTATTTTATATGTAACTACTTGATGGAGAAAGACTTAAAAAACTAAATAAAAATGTTTTGGCTAATTTATAAGAGGCTTGTGCCGCTGGGGCACCACATTTGAGGAAGCTCCAGCGGCATAAGAGTCCCAATCATATCTATGAGGTGACACAAAGTCCCCCTGTGTAGCTTTGAATGGCCTTATAGATATGTAGTAAGACAAAGCAGCACAAGTTGCCTTACTCTGCATCAAGAAGCCATTCCATGGGCATTGCAGTGTGTGTTATCACGCAACCCCCATTGATTTTGATGCGCCCCCAGATTTACAAAATCATGTAAACTTGGGGCAGCGCCAGAACCTTATGCCTCCCCACAGCAGGTGTAACAAGGAGAAATATTTTCAATTCTCCTAGTTGTTTACCCTTTCCAGGTGTGCTGCATTCTATAGCACACATAGAAAAAGGAAAACACCTCTCTAGATTGTTTTTGTGCAGGAATGTGCCCCTTCCTGCACAAAAAAACAATCCTGCCTACATTGGCACTAGGCAGCAATCTGTGCGCCAATGCAGATTGAAAGGAATGCACCGTATTTCATAAATATGGTGCATTCCTGTGCTTTCACATTGGTATAGGGCAGCACAGCAAGAAGACTTGCGTTGCTGCCCTATGCCAATTCTTCTTAAAAGAGACCCTTTGTTTTAAGTAACACCTTTGACCACATGTGCATGCTCACTGACCTTTGCTTTGCTAAACACTGTTTAATGTTATTTGCACTCCGTAAAAAATATTTGTTGTGAGAAATAGGGGCGTTTATGGTTGTCGACAGTTGTCGATGATGAGGAGTACCAGGATCTAGACATTTTTATCAGGATGAGATCCTTATGCCTGAAAAATGTTGATGCAGGGTCTTGGCATCAACATGTTTGAAGCCTTCTGCTCTAAGGCCCTGATTTAGAGTTAGTCGGACTCCATGTGCACCAGATAAAAAACAATATTCTGGGGTATGTTATTTTTTAGGAAGCAATTTATTAGGTCGGGTTCCACCATCAGAACTTACCCGGGAACCCTGGGTCAACAGATCTTTTATTACCTGCTGAGAAGTGTAAAGGGGAGTATCATTTATGACAACAATTTAGCAAAACCAATAACGTTAACGCAGAAAGATCACAGATTCCAGATTTCAATTTAGGGGATTTATTACAAAGCCAAAAACAAATTAATATACAGGCACCTCAAGACGAGGCTGTAAAAATACATAGCAACTAATACAAAACCAAACTTACAGATTAATCTGCTCCGGTGGATCATGAAAAGAATAAACAACTCTGGGAAAAGAACACAAGCAAGGACTGCTCCAACAGTCCTTCCTAGGCATCTGTGACTAGGAAGTGAGAAGCATTAAACTATCCCTATACTATCTCTATGGTGACATCTAATTATGGGCAAATTTTGCGGATCTGCGGTCAGCGAATTTGCACGAAATCGCAAACAGATCCGCGAATTCGCGGATTTTCCTGCGAAATTGCAGATTTTTTTGCAATTTGCACTGGAGTACTTTCTACTAGCTAATCCAGTAAGTGCTACCTCGTTGGGTAAATGTACAGTGCTTTTCCTACACTGCAGCTGCATAAAAGGCCAGAAGATTTGTCTCCACTGACCATGTGTGCCTGTAACTTTGCCACTGCGCCAAAAGGCACCGAGGTCCCTTGAGTGAGCTGTCCATCATAGTTGGGAAAGGGCAGGAAGACGTTTGATACCGCTAGTGTGTGGTGTGGGGCCAAACGAGCGGGGCTTCTATGCGTGTCAACATGCCTCTTGTGTATAAAGGGTCAGAGAGCGAGCAGGGCAGCAGGTGAGGAGAAAGCAGCCTCCTGGTCACAGGAACTACAAGGGGATCGCGCTCGAGAAACTCATGGATGCAACGAGCTCCCTTGAGTATTACAGCTAATTTTCAACGGCAGATATGCGGTTAAAGCACACTTGCCCAGCCTCGACCGTGCTCACTAATGTTTTGGGCTGATTAAAACGTTACTGAATTTGAGCTTCAACTCTGGCACCTGCTATATCTGTAAGTGCTTCCTGTTGAGGTTTAATTTTTGTGACAGGAGCCTCGTGCCATGATGAATCCTGCCCTGCATAGTTATCCACAAAGATGCCACCATTTTGTGCAATACCTCAACTCAACTGGAGTACTTTTACTGACTAATCAGTAAGTGCTACTGCGTTGGGTAAATGTATAGTGCTTTTCCTACACTGCAGCTGCGTAAAGGGCCAGATGATTTGTCTCCACTGACCATGTGTGCCTGTAACTTTGCCACTGCGCCAAAAGGCGCCGAGATCCCTTGAGTGAGCAGTCCATCATAGTTGGGAAAGGGCAGGAAGACGTTTGATACCGCTAGTGTGTGGTGCGGGGCCAAACGGGCAGGGCTTCTATGTGTGTTCACATGCCTCTTGTTTAAAGGGTCAGACAGCGAGCAGGGCAGCAGATGAGGAGAAAGCAGCCTCCTGGTCACAGGAACTACACAGGGATTGCGCTCGAGAAACTCATGGATGCAAAGACCTCCCTGAAGTGTTAAAGCTAATTTTCGACAGCAGATATGGGGTTAAAGCACACTTGCCCAGCCTCGACTGTGCTCACTAAGGTTTTGGGCTGATTAAAACCTTACTGAATTTGAGCTTCAACTTGGCACCTGCTTTATTTATATCTGTAAGTGCTTCCTGTTGAGGTTTAATTTTTGTGACATGGGCATTTTGCCATACTTGTAACTATACTCTGACCCTGCTTTGAGGGTCAGAGCAGGGTCAGAGAATAGTTGCAAGCAGGTAACGAACTCTCTGGAGGCGCCGCTCAGGAAGCACTTACAGGGTTACAGCAGGTGCCCAAGTTGAAGTTAATTTCTTTGTAACCATTTTGTAAAGGGTTACAAAGAAATTTGCTTCAACTTGGGCACCTGCTGTAACCCTGTAAGTGCTTCATGTACTGCAGTTTTAGAAAATCCGTCCCGCTCACGGATTTGCAGATTTTTCTGCAATTTCGCGAGATTCGCGGATCTCAAAATTGCAGAAAATCTCCAAATTCCGCGAGCGGAACGAATTTTCCGCCCACAATTAGTGACATCCCTACTTAGCATTTCCCAGGCTAAGTCAGTAAAAGGTGCCAGCTTATGAAGACTTCCTAAGAAGCACATTCACAGAGTACATCAGGTAGCCAAAGCTACGGAGCTCATTCTAAGATGCTCTTTTCCAGATTGATCTTCTGAACCCCTTCTCCTAACTCATCCTGTCTCCTTCTGCCTCTCCTCCCTCGGGGCTCTTTTCCTAATACAAAAATGCAAACATTTAAAACATACCCACATGCTAACGGACACCTCTCGTAGGTAGTTTTCCACCATCCTCTCCAGAGGTAGTCGGGTGACCTTGGCTCCCAGGCATCCTCAACGAGAAAGAACACTGGTTCCAAATTATCAACCTTCTTTTTACAATGTTTCTTTTCTCCTCCATGCCTAACACCTGAAACAAAAGGCATTTGTTCTAACTAACTAAGGCAGCTTCTTCCACCTACAACTGAAACGAGAAAATGGAACATCCTTGCATACACATGAAATTCGCTGACTACCTCCAAATGCAAGCTTACCAGGGAAATTACATTTCCAGGCTTACACAATTCAGCCAACATAAGAATAAACTAACAGGCCTTTCATGAGCACAATGTGAACATTTCGTATAGGCCCTTAACGTCAAATTAATCACGCATGTTCTTAACGCTACATCTGCAAGCAACAACATTTCATTACATCTCAAATATAACTCAGTATTTCTTCTAGAAGTCTTCATCATGGTGCACGTTTAAACCTAAAGCATTTCACTACACATAAGCTTTTCGTTAAGCAATTGCAATGAACATCAAAAGGTTACAGTTTGGAATGCATCACACCAAATCACACTTCCTGGAGAAAGAACCGACCTAAACAGAGCTTGTTACCATTGTTCCCTGTCTGAACCTCGCCAGGCTTTTAATATTCTCATAATGACTGTCCTGCAGTCTTTCCATCCTTCCCTCTTGTTCTCTAATCGACCTCTCAACTTTGCTTGCCTTATGCCACTTATAGGATCTAACTAATCCCCACAATATAATCACATAAACCACCACAATGATGATAGGCTTCAAGAGGTAACCAAGAATTCCCTTTCGTAGGGAGCAAACCAACTTCCTACTTTACCAAATTCTTTTCCCACCTTGTCCCAAACTCCATCTGCAGCCAAATCATGTACCTCATGATGGATTTCAGTGCTGTTACTTATATACTTCTTCAGATCTTTGCTGTTGTCAAGTATGTAAGTACAGCACTTTTGAACCCTTAACTTTTTACAGATTCCGCTCTCTTTTGCCAGTAAAACATCTAAAGCAAGACGGTTCTGTATCATCATAGCTCCTATTGACACCATCTCTACATCTACCAGCAACACTGACTGAGCTGTGTTTGTTGACAACTTTTCCATAATGTTTGACAACTTTCTGATCTTGACATCATTCAACACCACTCCCAATCCTGGTATCAATGCTCCAAACATATCTCCTACAACTTCTCCTGCACTTGTACCTCTCTTCCTTCTGGGATGTAATATCCTTCCAAATTCGTCCAATTCTTCTACATGGTAAATTTAAGGAAAAAACACTACTGCTATATAGCACGTACCATACCAATTTAATGGCAACAAACATAAGGACTTTTCCCACACACAAAATACACATTTGGCACCACTTGTTCTATATCTTGTAGGAACTTCTTTGCTGTTGCCTCAATGTTGAAAATATGAACATATACACTCTCCCACAAAGACCTTATCATAATAAGTTTGAACTTGTCTCACACACAACTTCCCTCTATGTTGGAAATCCAACGCAATTGGACCACTACTGCCTTTTGCTTTGTGAGTCACCTATTCCTTGGTCCACTCAATCTTCCCTTCCTTGTTGTAACAATTTCCTGATAATTGTCTATGTCTATCTTCGACCTGATCTATAAATGTCTTCTCTACATCTGTTAATGAACATGTTAAATTGTGACGATGTGCATAAACTATATCTAAAGTTACCGTGGGCATGAAATACTTTCCCACCCTATCTTCCTGCCTGTAATAATCATACTTATTCAGATGCTTGTAGGCTGGAACCTCTGAAAGCACTACATCATAGTTAGAAAAATAATATCATAATCACCTTTGTCATAAAACATACTAAACAATAGACTACATGTAATACCATACGTCAAAGGAAGATGGTGATAACAGATACCATCCTCCACAGTTGCATACACACATAGCAATCTCTCACATCCATTGTGTCCACATACTCATATCAGCTTTGCTTATGCATTAAGCGTGTAATTGCCCCTAGATAAGTCTACATGCAACATATGACTAGTCTGATCTAGCATAGCCTTTTCAGCTCCTACAATACACTCTTTTGTGCTAGAAGTAATAGGTGTGGATGTCCCATGTACTCCCACTTTCCCAACTTCTGCTTCATGTGAAATAATTACAGATACTATTATAATGACTGCTATAACAACTATCACTCCTACAAAGAGTGTACCTATCACACACTTAGACCTACGGTTCGAATTTCCAGGCTCCATCTTTAGCTTGTCGGCTTAGTTCAGCAAGAGTATACACAAAAGTGTCTTTTTCTCTTCCTCAGATTGCTACTCAAACAGTTCAAACACAGTTCATTGAAGTACTAGACATTCTTTCACAGTTCAGTTCCTCTGAATTTATTTACACAGTCCAAAGATTTCCCTATTCCTCTTCTTCTTGTATGTAAACCTTAAATGTATTCTTCTTCCACTCGGACCTAGGTCATCTTCATTTGGAAAATTATTTATAGTTCACAGTTCATTCACAGTCTCTTATTAGCTCAGAACCAATTTCGATTAGCACACGCTGCAGAATCTCAAGATGAACAGCTGCGATCTCCTAAGCTGGTGGCTGATACCCAAATGTTGGAACGGACAATTCCTGGAGAATCAGAATCCGCATTCTACTCAATAATGGAGGTCTCAGTACAGTTATTGTCAGCACACCCGTTATATCCAGTCCAGGAATTATCAGTTCCACATCGATTTTCAGATTGAGCGTCTGCTGACCACTTGTGAAGACCTCAGTCTCCCGGTTACCACTACTCCCGGCATCAGTGACCATATAAGTCCACTCAGGAGCAGAATATTTTTGGCAAGGCACTATTATTCTCTTCGACCTTCTTGAGCTTGCTCTACTTCACTCAGTTCCAATTTGGATGTCTCTGACACAGAAGCGAGGTCACTTTCAGGAGCTAGTCTCAAATTTAGCCTCCTTTGTCTCCCAGGCCATGAGTCCTCTGCAATGTCAGCTTTTCTCCTCTGCCCAACCTTTTTGCACACCAGTTACTCCTGCTGAGTCTGACTCTATACCATTCGCAACGTTACCTTCTCCCTCAGAGTCAATACCTGGGTCTTGTGTAGCGTGACCCTCCTCAGCTTGTTCTGGTGGACCAGCTTCGTCAGCAACCCCCTCAGCTTGGCTTATCCTCTCGAGTGGCCTCGCTGCCACAGCTGGATTTTCTTCTACGAGAGGAGCTGTTTCTTCCAGGGGTTCTGAAACCCTGTGAGTGTGAGAGGCATGTATCCAGTTAGGCAAACCTCATCACTTCACCACTGTATTTGTCACCAAGATTACCTGGTAAGAACTTGTCCAACGGGCATCAAGCCAACTTTTCCTCACATGCTTGCGTACTAGAACCCAATCACCCGGACACAGGTCATGGCAGAGGTCTTTTGAGGTCGAGCAGTTGCAGCTTCCACCTGGCGAGACACAGAAAGGACCATGTCAGCCAGTCCTTTGCAATAGTCAAGAATTAGATCATCTGTGATGTTTATCAAGGCTGTGGATGGCACTGCTGGTAACGTCATAGCCCTCCCCATCAGGATCTCGTGTGGTGAAAGGCCGGTCCTCCTACCAGGGGTACTACGAACATTAATCAACTGCAATGCATCCAGCCATTTCAAAGACGTAGACAAACATACTTTTGCCATCCTCATTTTTAGAGTCCCATTAATCTGTTCCACAATACCAGAAGCCTCCGGTCGATAGCTACAATGCAGTCTTTGATCAACATTCAAGGCAGTACAAAGTAATTTCATGATTTCACTGTGGACGTGTGTTCCTCTGTCCGACTCCAATGAAATTGGAAAACCGAACCGCGGAATCAACACCCTAAGCAACAGCTTTGCTATGGTGAGGCTATCACACCTCCTTGTTCAGCACAAAAATGTGCAACTTCATCAGCATATCTGTTACCCAGAGAGAGAAAGGGCTAAATGTAGGTAATCTCATTTTACCGACTCCTAAATACCGAATTTTACTGATTCGGTATTTAGGAATCGGTAAATATGATGTAGGTAATGAATCGGTAAAATTTACCGATTCTGTAATATTTCTTATTACCGAATTGGTAACAGGGAATGGCTTCCCATTCATTCCTATGGGCCTCCAGGGAGCATATTCAAGGGTGGCAGGGTGTCACATTGACACCCTGTTGCACCCCTGAATCGTGCATGTGTGCACATATGGCGCACATACATGCCCTAAGGGCATGCATGTCGGCATGTATGTCTGCCACATGGCACCTTGAAAAAAGCACAATATTGCTTTTTTTAAAGTATTCGGTATTAACCACCAACTTGTAGTTGGTGGTAAATAACAATTCTTTAAGGCAAAAATGCACTCACTTAAAATAAGGAATTGGTAATTTACGAATCCTTACTTACAGCCTCCTACATTAGAAAGGGCTAAATACCGGTCGGTAACGAGAAAATTACCGATTTTCGGCAATTACTGACTGGCATTTAGCTACCTACACTACACCAGCACCGACCAAGGCGAACAACAGCAGCAGCCACCTGAAGTGCATCCTGCTCAACACCCGCTCCGTCCACAGACACGCCATCGAGCTCTGGAACCTGCTCGACACTACAGCCCCAGACGTCGCCTTCCTCACGGAAACCTGGATGAACACCTCCTCAGCGCCCGCCATCGCCATCGCCATCCCAGACGGCTACAAGATCATCCGGAGGGACCGCACCAACCAGACTGGAGGAGGCATCGCCATCATCCACAGGAACACCATCCGCATCACGACCAACACCGACGACACCCTCGTACCCGCCGAGCACCTGCACTTCCAGATCCACATCAACCCCAAGACGACCCTCAGAGGCACCCTCATCTACAGACCCCCGGGACCACGCACACAATTCAGCGAGGACATCGCCGACTTCGTCAGCCCGCACGCCCTCCCCTCCGCTGACTACAACCTCCTCGGGGAGAACAACTTCCACCTGGAGAACAACAACAACCGCAACACCACCACCCTGCTGGACAACCTCGCTAACCTCGGACTCAAGCAACTGGTGACCACCCCCACCCACTACGCCGGACACACACTCGACCCCGTCTTCTCATCCAGCAAGCACATCGCCTTCAGCTACGCCACCGGACTCCACTGGACAGACCACAGCTGCGTCCACTTCAGCTTCAGAAGGACCACGGTCCACCACCACCAGCAACAGGTTGCACGCAGAAGCTGGAACAAGATCACAGCCGATCAGCAAAAACCCACCCACCAGCGCCTCGAACACCAGCCAAGCAGCCACCAACCTCATGAAGGGGATCAGCGACTGCGCAGATGACCTCGCCCCTCTGAAGACCCCGCCCAGCAGACCCGGCAGCAAGAAAGCCCCATGGTTTACCGACGAACTCAAGAGCTCCAAGAAGAACTGCAGAGCCCTCGAGAAAGCCTGGCGCAGAGACCCAACACCGGACAACATGACTGCCCTCAAGCTCGCCACCCGGAAACACCACCAACTGATCCACACCACCAAGAAAACTGCATTCAAGGACCGACTGGACAACAATGCACACAACAGCAAGGAACTCTTCAACATCGTTAAAGAGCTCTCCAACCCCAACACCGGAAACAACGACATCACCCCTTCGCAAGACCTCTGCAACTCCCTCGCATCCTACTTCCACAACAAGATCGCGGAAATACACAACAGCTTCAGCACTCAACCGGCACACGCCACGACCGAACCACCGCCCACCACCACCACCCTCCATGCCTGGACCCCGATCAGCACCGAAGACACCGTCCGCACGATGAACTCCATCCACTCCGGATCTCCGACCGACCCCTGCCCTCACCGCGTCTTCAACAAGGCCGACGCTGTCATCGCACACCACCTGCGGGACATCATCAACACCTCCTTCGACACCGCACCTTCCCGGAGAGCTGGAAGCACGCAAACTCAGCGCTCTACTAAAGAAGCCATCAGCCGACCCCACCGACCTCAAGAACTACCGCCCCATCTCGCTGCTCCCGTTTCCTGAAAAAGTCATCGAGAAGACCGACAACAAACAGCTGGCCGCCTTCCTCGAGACGAACGGATCCCTCGACCTCTCGCAGTCTGGCTTCCGGGCCAACCACAGCACCGAGACCGCCCTGATCGCAGCAACCGATGACATCCGAGCCCTGCTCAACAACGGAGAAACAGCGGCCCTCATCCTCCTGGACCTCTCCGCGGCCTTCGACACTGTCTGCCACCGTACCCTAGTGCAGCGCCTCAGCGACGTCGGAATCCAGGAGAAGGCACTGGAGTGGATCATCTCCTTCCTCGCCGGAAGGACACAGAGAGTCCGCCTCCCCCCGTTTAGATCAGAAGCCACCGAAGTCATCTGCGGCGTTCCTCAAGGCTCCTCGCTCAGCCCAACCCTCTTCAACTTCTACATGAGCCCCCTCGCAGCCATCGCACGCCAGCACAACCTCAACATCATCTCCTACGCCAACGACACCCAACTTATCCTCTCCCTCACCAACGACCCCGCCACCGCCAGAGCCAACCTACACGAAGGGATGAAAGAGGCAGCCGAATGGATGAAGAACAGCCGCCTGAAACTGAACTCAGACAAGACGGAAGTCCTCATCCTGGGCTCCTCGCCCTCCGCCTGGGACAACTCCTGGTGGCCCCCCACCCTGGGCACCGCACCCAAACCGACTGACCACGCATGCAACCTGGGCTTCATCCTGGACTCCTCCCTCTCCATGACCAGACAAGTCAACGCCGTCTCCTCGTCATGCTTCAACATCCTGCGCATGCTACGGAAGATCTTCCGGTGGATCCCCACCGAGACCAGGAAGACGGTCACCCAGACCCTCGTCACCAGCCATCTGGATTATGGCAACTCCCTCTACGCCGGAACCACCGCCAAAATCCAGAAGAGACTCCAGCGGATCCAGAATGCCTCAGCACGACTCATCCTGGACATCCCCCGCCGCAACCACATCTCCGGACACCTGAGAGACCTGCACTGGCTCCCGGTCAACAAGAGAATCACCTTCCGCCTCCTCACCCACGCACACAAAGCCCTACACAACCAAGGCCCAGGATACCTCAACATCCGCCTCAACTTCTATGCTCCCAAACGCCAGCTTCGATCGTCCGGCCATGCCCTCGCCGCCGTCCCCCGCATCCGAAGAGCCACCACAGGGGGAAGGTCCTTCTCCTACCTCGCCGCCAAGACTTGGAACTCCCTCCCGACCCACCTCCGCCTGACCCAGGACCACCTCGCCTTCAGTAAGCATCTCAAGACCTGGCTGTTCGAGCAGTAGCGGACGCCCCCCTCCCCTAGCGCCTTGAGACCCTCCGGGTGAGTAGTGCGCTATATAAATGCTTTGATTGATTGACCTACATCTGGCCCAAAGTAATATCCCCTCCAAAGGGCTGTACATTTTACCACAGCAATTTCCTTTGGACGTTGAAAAGCTTCTAACAATTGTCTCACATATTCCCCATTCCTAATGGGAGATCCTGATGACATTAGGAAACCTCTCTGTGACCATAACTGTCTGAAGTCATGAGCTACACCAAACCCATACTGACTGTCAGTGTTAAGTATGGGCGGAAAATCCGTTCCGCTCGCGGATTTTGCGGATTTTCGGTAAATTCGCAATCCGCGAGATTCGCGAATTTCCCGCGAAATCCGCAAATCCGCGAGCAGCGGATTTTATGGCTTGCTCGCACTGTTCGCGTGAGTTCGCGGCTTCCCAGTTCAACTTCGCGCCCCGCGAATAAGCGCTAAATTGCAGAAATACGATCTTAGCAAAACTGAAACTACTTACCAGGTTCAAAAGTTCAAGCTCATCATTAGTAGCCATTTCCTGTAGTGCTTCCTGAGGGGCCCCTCCAGAGTTCAGTTGCCTACTTGCAACTATTATGTGACCCTGCTCTGACCCTCAGAATAGTTACACATATGCCACAAAGGTCCTGAATTACAGCTAAGGGAGACAAGCAGGAGCCAGGCTGGAAGTTCAAATCCAACAGTGACACATTAATCAGCCCCTAATTCATTATTGTCAGTTGGGGCAGGGCAGGTGTTGTAACTAATTTTGCAACAATGAAAGCACTCAGCAAGTGCAAAAGATCACTAATCAGGAAGCACTAAGGAAGCAGGTGCCAGCTAAAAAAATATTCTGTGACACATTAATCAGCCCCAAATTAATTCAGGTCACTTGAGGCAGGGAAGGTGTGCTTTGCTTTGCCACAATAATGTACACTGGACAACCAGAGGGTGCTGTGATGAAACAGAGGGTGGCATGGGTGGGCCAGAGGGTGGCATGAGTAGTCAGAGAGTGGCAGTGGTGACAGAGGGTGGCAGTGATGAAGAAGAGTGTCCCAAACAGGCTGGACATGTAGAAACAACAAGTTCGCAAAACTTGCGACCCGACAGGTAAGTTCGCGTTTGCGAAATTGTACAAAACCCTCGCGAACTGGCAGAAACCCGCGCGAACACACAAAAAAAAAAAATCCGCACATTCGCGAGAATTCGCGGATTGCGAGTTCGCAAATCCGCAAAATTCGCGAACGGGAGATTCGCAAAATTCGCCCATGCTTAGTCAGTGTAGACAGTGACTCGAATTTGATCAGCAACCTAACATGCACGAGTCAAAGCAATGATCTCAGCTACTTGTGCGGAGTATACTCTCTGTAAACAAGCAGCCTCCACAGCCCCAGAAATGGTGCACACAGCAAATGCTGCTCTCAGGTGACCCACATTGTCTCCTAAGCATGAACCATCTACAAAGAAGATTTCATCAGGGTCTGGCAGAGGTTTATCATCAATGTCTGGTCTCTGTTTGGTGCAAAGTACAGTCACATCAAGACAGTCATGGTCCTCACAATCTTCATCATCAACATTTGGCAAAGACATCAATGTAGCAGGGTTCAAAATAGAACAACGTTTCAAAGGCACATTCTCTGAAGCAAGTATAACCTTCTCATATCGTGTAAGTCTATTATTTGTCATATGTTGTGTCTTAGTTCTCATCATCAGGAGCTCAATTGAATGTGGAACAAAAACAATAAGTGGATGACCGATGACAATACTCTCATCTCTCAATGCTGACACCGGCTGCAGCAACGGACTTAAGTCATCCGGGCAGCGCTGAAGCTACTGGATCAAAAGTAGCTGAAAAGTAGGCAACTGGTCTACAGACTCCTCCATGACTTTGAGTTAGGACTGACAAAGCACAACCTTCTCGCTCATAACAGAACAATGAAAAGGACTTGTTATAGTCTGACATCCCCAGAGTTGGAGCACGACACAAGTCCTCTCTCAACTCCAAGAACGCAACCAACGGTGCTGTTTGAGTGGAGGGCGAGGCGCCATCTTGGGCTGAGTTTCCACTGAAGCCTGGCCGGAGTTAGCGGTCTAGCGCTTCTTGGGGAGGCTGGGCATAAAAAGACACGCAAGGCTGCGCTCTCTGTGAGCTCTCAGGTTGGTGGCAGCTCCTGGGGCTTACTCGAGTGATTCAGTGTGAGAACGAGCTGATTTTCGAGCTACTAGCTCGCCATTCTTGTTTTAAAACGTGTCAGGCCACTGTATGCACGCAGGCATGAATGCGATGTCTGGGAATTATGCATTTTAAAAATTTCGTATAAATTGTCACTTACTTTGTTGGAGCACTGATTTTAAAGCGCCCACTTTCCGCTGCATATTTTGTACATTTCCACCCTTCCTACGGCCTCCCTCGCCCCGTTCCACCGCAGCTGACAGTGCTGTTTGAGTGGAGGGCGAGGCGCCATCTTGGGCTGAGTTTCCACTGAAGCCTGGCCGGAGTTAGCGGTCTAGCGCTTCTTGGGGAGGCTGGGCATTAAAAGCAAATGTGCTTCCGGGAGCGCAGCGGACGGGCGCAGCGGGCGCGCCGATGGCGCGCCGAAGGTAAGCCCGTCTGCGCCCGTCCGCGCCCCGGCAGCGCGCAGGGCCAGAGATGCTGCTCGGCCTGAGCCCCAGCAGGCGACCCCCCACATAAGGTATAGCAGAGAAGCTCTCCAATCCCTCAACAAAATCACCTGTGATATCGGCAAGGCATGGGAGGTCCAACATTGTGCTAACATGTCCTGTCCTGTATGCCAGTTCCAACTTAAACCGGACCTTCCCTCCCCATACGACCCGGGGAAAAAAGTGGGAGATCCCCTAATCCGAGCTGCTCTCATTAACGCCCGGTCCCTAGTCAAACACACGGAAGAGGTCCGCGAGCTGATACTCGACAGCTCGCTTGACCTCTTATTTGTGACTGAGACCTGGCTGCACACTCATTGTGCCCCCACTATTGAGTTAGCTATCCCCAGGGGCTTCAAAATTACTAGGGTGGATCGCAGCTCTGGTAGGGGAGGAGGACTGGCAGTTATCTATAGAGATAGATGGTCCCTAACCAAGGAATGTACTGGGGTCATCGAGGATGGGGAAGCATTGGAATTCTCAATTGCCCTCACGCCTAATTTCACCTTGGGTGGGCTTCTCATCTATCGCCCACCGGGCGCCTTGGGCTCCTTCATTCCATCATTGGAGGAATTAGTGGTCCAGAGAGCGCTGAGATTCCCTAGGTTCCTGCTCCTGGGGGACTTTAACATACACACGGATGTCCCTTCAGCCCCTGGGGTTAGTGACCTTGTGGAATTATGCACCTTAGCACAGCTAAAAATGCAAGGACCGGATGCTACTCATTGTGGAGGCCATTGCCTCGACTTGGTTTATTCCAATTTTGGTGCTATCATCGAAACTCCTTCCCCAGTTACATGGTCGGACCATTTCTTGGTGAACTTTTCCTGGGTAACGGATAGGGCTCGCGCCACAGCGGATAAACATCAGCCCCCCTTCCCCCCTAGGATTAGTATCCCAGCCCTGGCAACCTCCCTATCCCACACCCTGCCGGACAAATCGGGAAATCTCGAAGAAGCTGTCGAGAATTTCTCGTCATGGATCAGCACCTCCGCAAGCCGGTTATCGCTTACCGAAGATTCGCCCACGAGCCACCCCGGCTTCCCCCTGGTATACGGATCAGCTTAAAAATCTAAAAATAAATTGTAAAATGTTGGAAAGATTGTGGAGAAGGGAGTATTGCCCGTTAGCAAAGACAAAACTCCGAGCAGGGCAAAAAGATTACTATGTTGCAATTAAGAAAGCCAAGGGAGACTACTACGCAGATAGGATCTTTAAAGCTAAAAATAATAGTAAAGAAATATTTGCCATAGTAAAAAGTTTCACGTTCCCGGTTGCAGAAACTCAGGCAGCCCCCCCCTCGGAGGAGTGGTGTGAAAAACTGTCTACTTACTTTATCGATAAAATAAAGAAAATTCAAGACAGCCTTAAGATCATTGGCTTTGCCCATCCCCCACCTGCTCAGGCCACACAAGAACAGGACATCTCTCCCCCCCTCCTCATTCCTTCTATCGACATAAAGACCAAAGAAGTAATGTGTTCTTTCACAGAGGTTGAGGTGAAGGATGTCTTGACCATTCTAAAGGCGCTGAAATCAGGCTCCCCGGCGGACCCCTGTCCGGCCAGAGTTCTGAGTGGAGTGGCGGAAATCATTGCACCGATAGTCACTGACCTGGTTAACGAATCTCTTTTAACAAGTAACGTACCACCTCAGTGGAAACAAGCCAAACTTCTCCCACTAATTAAAAAACCTTCCGCAGACCCCCTGGCTGCCTCCAACTACAGACCCATCTCTCTGCTCCCTGCAATAGCCAAAGTCTGTGAGAAAGTGGCTTTTCGTCAACTTGAGAGGTTCGTGGAATCCACGGGGGCATTACACCCTGCCCAGTCAGGTTTCCGCTCCTCCTTTAGTACTGAGACCGCGCTAGTGGAGGTCACCGAGGCTATTAGAGACTGTCTGGACGGGGGCGGCAGAGCGGCCCTAATTCTTTTGGACCTCTCTGCCGCGTTCGACACGGTTCCACATGTCCAGCTGATCTCTAGGCTAGAGGACATTGGCATCACTGGCGCGGCTCTCAAATGGGTCAAGTCCTTTCTCACAGACCGTTCACAACAAATCTGGCTCCCTCCCTACCAGTCATCGATTAGCAAGGTGGACACTGGAGTCCCCCAAGGGTCGACTCTAAGCCCCCCGCTCTTCAATGTATACCTGACCCCCCTTGTACATCTTGCAGAGAGTCTGGGTGCTAAAATAATGGCCTACGCCGATGACACCCAGCTTCTCTTCACGTGGGACAAGAACAACCTCGATACAATGAGAGTCCAATTGTGCCTGTCCTCTGTATTTGCCTGGCTGGCCAAGGCTGCCCTCAAATGCAATGAGGACAAGTCGGAGATTCTCTTGTATGGCCAATTCCCAGCGGGATTCAGGGAATCCATCTGGCCCACTGGATTGCCGTGCCCGTCTGGAAATTGCGGAGTTGCTAAAAACTTAGGGATCTGGTTTGGCGCCGATCTGTGCTTTCGAGATCAGATCTCGAGATTGGCGGGAACCTGCTATGGTACCCTTATTACCCTCCGGAAGTTCTTTCCACTTCTTCCCCAGGAAGCGAAGGAAACAGTGGCTAGAGCACTCATTCTTTCGCGTCTGGATTACGCCAACGCATTATATGTGGGCGCTCCTGATTTTCTGCTTCGCAAACTGCAAGTAGTCCAGAACGCGACAGTGAGGCTCCTATACAACATCCCCAAATGCCATAGTGTACGAAGACAACTTGCGGAACTCCACTGGCTTCCAGTTGCCCTCAGAGTGCGCTTCAAAATCCTAACACTAGCTTTCAAGGCCTTACACGGTCCATGCCCACCATACCTCAGTGCCAGGTTTGCCTTTTATCAGCCCCCGCGTCAATTGAGATCTGCTTCCCTCAGACATCTGGTCACTCCCAGATTTAAGAGAGCCCGTCTGGGGGGAAAATCCATGACGGTTAAAGCCGCCCAGCTATGGAATAGTCTCCCTGACCATCTGAGACATACGACAAATCTTACATACTTTAAAAAACACCTAAAAACCTTTTTATTCAAGCAAGTCACGTAATCCACATGTCTTTTCTTGGCATCTCTTTCGTTTCTGACACTGAACTTCTCTCGCGCCAGGACAGTCTCGACTAGCAGTGCGCGTTATAAGAAATATATAACATAACATAACCAGACAATCATGATCCCACGGTACAGGATCACTCACATCCTTGTGTGTCAGCCTCTGTAAAGGCTTCACCTTCAGGGAAAAGTTTGGGATTCACTGTCGTCAGTACTCAACCATTCCCAGAAACATCCTGACTTCCTTCTGAGTAGTAGGTACGGTCATTTTCATTATCACCTCAATTCGATCTGGTGACACCTTCCTCTTGCCTTTCTCAATTCGGTGACCCAAATACTGAACTTCAGTCAAACAGTACTGTAACTTGTTTGGGGACACCTTATGTCCATTCTCTGCTAGGTGTTTGAACAAGGCAATAGTATCAATCCTGTAAGCATCCTCCGTTTTGGAAGCAATAAGATCATCAATGTACTGCACGAGAACTGAATTCTGTGGCAGTATGAGTCTCTAAAGATTCTTCTTCAAAAGCTGATTGAAGTTCGATGGGCTCTCTGTATACCCTTGAGGGATACGACACCATGTTAACACATGATCTTCCAGTTGGAAAGCAAACAAAAACTAGCTTTCTTCATGCAATGGTGTCGAAAAGAATGCCTGACACAGATCAATCACTGTAAACCACTCAGCTTTGCATGAGATTTGGAACAGTATCACTGATGGATTCGGTACCACAGGACAACATGGAACCACAATCGTATTGACCTTTCGCAGGACCTGTACAATCCTATACTTCCCGCTCGGTTTCTGCAATCCCTTGATTGGTGAGTTACATGGAGTCTCATTATTTCCTTCAGAATTTCCTGTTCAATCATAGACTCAATCACAGGCTTGATCCCTGTATTCATTTCAGGTGACAGATTGAATTGAGGTGTTCTCGGAAACTTGGCATCTGGCGTGACTTGAATTTTAACTGGCTCAACCCCTTTGGTCAGTCCTATTTTTTCCCCTGTGAAATCCCATACGTCCAAAGAAACAGAGTCTCTCAGGTCGGGTGGGAGTTCCTCAACTGTTAACACAGAGAATACCTCTACACACAGGCTCTGACTTACCACCTTAAATGTGGCATCATCATCATTAGTCTGTAGTCCCACTCCCTTGGGCGTGCAATAGATGGTGCAGTTCAATTTGCACAAAAGATCACAACCCAACAAACAGACTGGACCACAATTTGGTGTAGATCGCGAAAGGTTCCTATCCTCATAGGTATTGCCTCAGTCAGCGGGTTTGTCATTTTCTTATTCGCCACTCCTACAACTTGAATCGATTGTCCCGAAAGGGGTAAGTTGGGAACTACTGCCGATATCACAGTAGAACGAGTAGCACCAGTATCAACCAAAAAAGTGGTTGGATGACCGTCAACATCCGCCTCTACGTACGGTCCTCTCTGGCCTACCTCTAAGACTGCTCCAAGGGTACAGTCCCTCCCCCCTCAGACACCATTGGCAAAGAGTCTGAATCGAATTCATCAAAGGTCTTGATTTTTTTTTTTTTTTTAAATGTGTTTTTATTGCAGAATTAGAAACAAGACCACATCAGAGGCCAGTCAGTACACTTGCAGCATCACAGCCTTAAAGACGACAGAGACACCATACACAGCCATTTAGCCCACATCCCGGAGGTTGGGCGGCGCTGCAGGACTATCCTTCCCAGAAAGATATTTCTGTGTACCCCTTTCCCAGGATCCGACCAGCATCACTTTTTAGTATCTGCTTTTACCTCCCCTAAAACTCCCCCCCCCCCATGCATCAACAAGGGAACTCAAAATGCTCCAGGAAAGACCGCCATCAGCTCATACCCGGACCAACATAGCTCAAGCCATACCGTTCCAGATTCCCTTTCCCAGGTCCCCCCAGTGTGACAGCCAGAATGCCTGCCTACCATCTCAGGAGCCCCCCGTTACCCTGGTCTGACCTACACACTATCTGCCGAGAGTAATCCAGGCCGCTATGTCGAGCAACCTCCCTCAAGACCCCCTTCCCCTCTCCCCCCCCATCCCCCCAACTACCACTGCCGCTGCTGCAAATGCGGGTCGTCCAAAACCGTACCATCTCAGGGGCTCGCCACATACCAGGAGTCGTTCGCAATCGCTAAGAGTGCATGGAATCCGCATGGACTATCACTCCTCCTCATCCTCTCCCACCATGTAATCACGCAACGCTTGCACCACCAATTCCCAGGCTCTCGCCATGTCCAGACAGCTCTCCTTGCCAAGTCTAGTAGCCTGCCGCATTCTAATAATGCTTTCACTGCCCGCCCATTTCAACAGCTCCTTCATCCACCTCCTCACTGAAGGGCCTTCTCTAGACTTCCAGTGCCAGGTTATCTCCCTCTGCGCCAACATAAGTCCTAAATCAATGAATTTACTCGTGATTTTCGTTTTTTTAGTATGCGGGAACCAGAGCAGGAGACATGCCGCCATATCAAAGTCCACCTCCCTATCTGTCACCGCATTCAAGAGTACCCCCACTTCCGGCCAATATGTCCCCAGTTTCGGACACCCCCACAACAGGTGATCCAAGTCAACCTCGGGAGCCAAGCACCTCGGGCACACTGCGTCAAGCACTTGGAAGTACCGCTTTAACCTCTCCGGGGTCAGGTACGCCCTGTGTAGGATAAAGAAATGCACCTGCTGAAACCGTGCGTTCCTCGTGCCCTTCCATGTCCGCCTCAGGATCTGACTCCAGACCGTGTCCGGAATGGGCTTGCCTATGCTATCCTCCCATCGCGATTTCAAAGCCAGCATCGGTGTCAACCCCTCGTTCAACATTCTCATGTGGAGACACGTCCATCAACGTACAGGTCCCCCACCATCTGTAGCCCCAACTCCTCCCATTCCAGAAGCCTAGACCAGTCACCCCCATGCAGCAGCGCTGTTAACATCCCCAGAGGTATCTCCGGTGCATACGGCCGGACTTTCCTCGCTCTTTTCACGCTCATTTGCCAGCACAACCTAAGCGTCCTTTCCTCCACCGTAAGCTCCTTCAAATCCAGTTTCTGTTGCATAACTATATGAGAAAGGACGCACTTTGGAATACCAGCACCACGGTCACTCTCAGGACCCCTGAATTCCCGAGCAACATTCTGTGTTAGGATCTGCAGTTGTGCCGCTAAGTAATACAGTTCAAAATCGGGGACTGCCATTCCCCTTTCAGTCTTAGGCCTAATCAGAGTGTCCAGTGCCACCCTCCGCCGGCCTTGGCCCCAAAGGAAGCCAGTCACCAGCGTCTTCAGTTCCTTAAAGACCCGCTGCGGAATCCACACCGGCAGTGTTCGAAAATAATAAAGCAGCCGTGGAAGCGCCACCATCTTTAGCAGCGCTACTCGGCCCAATACCGACAGGGGGAGCGAGGCCCAGAATGTCATGCTGCCCTTCAGTGCACGTATGCATTGCCCTACGTTCCCCTCCAGTAGGTCAGCCGCCTCGTGGTAAATGCGCACCCCGAGGTAGGTGAAGCCAGAGGGCTCCCACACCATCTCCCTCGCTAACAGGGGACAGGGTGTACCCGCCCGCAGTGGGAATATACAGGTCTTAGTCCAATTCACCTTAAGGCCTGATAACCGACCGAATCCATCCAGCATATCCACCGCTCTCTCCAAAGACCGCTCAGCGTCCGCCAAGTACAGAAGCAAATCATCAGCGTATAATGATATATAATGCGACTCCGGCCCTTGCACGATCCCTCCATACATGGCGCCTGTCCTCGCCTGCGCCGCTAGTGGCTCCATCGCCAATGCGAACAGCAGGGGTGACAATGAGCAGCCCTGTCTCGTCCCTCTGCAAACAGGGTAGGCCGAAGATATCAGCGGGCCCAGGCGCACCCTCGCCCTAGCCGACTTGTAAAGTACCCTCGTCCAACTCCGGAAACCCTCCCCAACTCCAAACTTCAGCAGTACCTCGTCTAAATACCTCCATTCAAGGCTATCGAAAGCTTTCTCGATATCAACTGCCAATACCACGGAATCAAGAGCCGAAGACCCGGCACTATCCAAAATTCGGACCAGCCTTCGTATATTCATGGAGGTATTCCTAGTCGGGATAAACCCCGCCTGGTCCCTATGCACCAGTGTTGTCATGTGCTGCAGTAACCTGGTGGCCAGTATGCGACTCAGAATCTTGTAGTCCACCGTCAGCATTGATAACGGCCTGTAAGACGTTACACTCAACGCATCTTTGCCTGGCTTCAACAGTGGCACCACTAGTGCCTCCCTCATTGACTCAGGCAGGCAACCTCGCTGCTTGGCCTCCGAATACACCACCACTAGTTTTGGCACTAGGGTATCAACAAATTTGGCATAGAATTCAATCGGCAAACCATCCACCCCTGGGGTTTTATTTCAAGCCATCTGTTTAATAGCCACTCTCACCTCAGCTAGTGTTATCGGACCTCCCAGTTCCTTGGCATCCTCACTATCCAGCACTGGCAGTGGGAGCAAGGCCAAGTGGTCGCCTATCTCATCCCTCTCCACCTCCAGTTGGCATTCATACAATCCCGTGTAGTACGACTGAAAGCGCGCCAGCACAGCTGATTGTGAGTAGACCACCTCCCCTCCCTCTGTTCTGATACTCATGACCGGGCACCCCCTAGGCTTAGGATCTGCAAGTTTGGCTAGGAGTGCACCCACTTTATCACGTTCCTCATGCACCTTAACGTTGTACAACTTATAGTCATAGCACCGCAGCCGTTCAGTCTCAGTCGCCACCACCTCCCTCGCTTCCGCCAATCTCTCCTGTAGATCCGGCCGGTCAGGCCTCTGTTGCTCCAGGCCTCGCAACTCCACTTCCGCTTTCGCCAAATCATTCAGGACCGCCGTCCGCACATTCGAGAATCTACCCATGCACACACCTCTTACCACCACTTTCATCGCATCCCACTCCACCGATCGTGACGTGGCAGAGCCCTCATTCTCCGCAAAGTAGTGGTCAATGCCCTGTTGAACCATGTCACTGAACACCAGATCTTCCAGTGTCTCAGGCCTCAGCCTCCAAGATGGGACCGCCGACCTAGCCCGTTGCCACTGCACTGACACCAATAAGGGGTTATGATCCGATATGGTCCTAGCCAGGTACTCAGTATTGGACACCAGCGTCGCCAAAGTGCCACTACACAGCACTGCGTCCAACCTAACATGCAGTTTGTGCACTGTAGAGAAGTAGGAGTAGTCCCTCATCTCCGGATGCTGCTCCCTCCACACATCAAGCAATTCCCATTTCTCCTGCCAATCCTTCCTATGAGCCGCCAGCCTGCGAACTGGGGAGTCGACCAACGGCGGATGTGACCTATCTAGTACCACATCAGTGATCGAGTTAAAGTCGCCCCCTAATAAGACCGGGCCAGCCAAAAAGTGAGCCAGCGAACTTGTTAAGCCGTCAAAAAAACAGGCCTGATCAGAATTGGGGGCATACACACTGCACAGGACCACCTCTCTACCGTAAAGCCGCCCCTCCACCGCCACATACCTACCCTCGGGGTCCACCCGCTGTGTCGTGACTTCGAACGGAGTCCCCGCTCTCACCCATATTAGGGCCCCTTTGGCAAATGCTGAATAGGTCGTGCCAAACACTTGGCCCCGCCACCTCCTTTGCAAGGCTCCACATTCTTTCTTAGTTAAGTGAGTCTCCTGAAGCATTGCTATCTGCACTCCCCGCCTCACCAGGTATGCATTCACCTTATGACGTTTCACCATTGTCTGAAGTCCGCGGACATTCCACGTAACACATTTCACATTAGGTAACGACCCCATAATAGACATTTCTACACAGTGTCACCATTAAACAGTTGTTCCCCGCATTGCAGCAGTTGCCCCCCCTTCCCAATCCCCCCACAAAACACCCCAACCCCCACTCCCCAGGACAGGACCTAATAACCCAGCTTCAGTCCCGTTCCAAACCATCAAAACCACACACATACACTAATCTGTGGTCACCACCACAGAAGGCCTTAAGGGCCGCAAGAGGGTGATAGGGCACCGAACCAGGGCAGGCAGAGCTCCCACCCCGCGCCCCAGTCCCATGCTGCTTGCTCAGCCCCATACCTTTCTGCAAACCAAAAGTCTGGAAGGTCAGTCCCAGCAGGTACCCCGGGGTATCAGAGTCATCGAAACATCACTCATTAAACATTCCATCCGAAGTCTGTGGGGTAACCTCTGGACCCCTGGTACTCCCCGTTTCCGATTCATCGCCTCCAGATTTCTCACCCTCTTCCTCCGAGGCCGACCCCTCCGACGTTCTTTCCTGCTGTGATCCCGTAATGCTTGCGTTGCAGCCACAGCCCCCTTCCTGTCCTCCGCCATCTGGGCATCTCGCATGGCCCGCTGGAGTTTGTTCCGTGAGCGAATGCGCTGCGACTTCCTGATCCGGATCGGTTTTGGTCTTTCCCTTCCGCTCTTATTCGTACGGTCCGTTCCAGCAGGTACAGTTCTAGCCACGACCAAGCCTCGTCCGGAGTTTGGAAGAAGTGTGTCCTGCCATCGAGGATAATCCGTAGTTTGGCAGGAAAGAGCAAGGAATACTGAATCCCCTCTTCCCTCAGCTCTTTTTTAACTGACAGAAAGGATGCCCTGTGTTTCTGCACTTCCTGCGTATAGTCCGGAAAGATCGTGACCTTGCTATTATCCACTTGGAAGGGACCCTGGGAACGTGCTCTCTGTATCAAGAGGTCACGGTCCTTATAGTGCAGCAGTTTCACCACCATCGGTCGGGGTGGTCGGCCCTCCAGGGGTGGCTTAGCCGGGACCCTATGCGCTCTCTCCAAGGAGAAGAAAGGAGAAAGCCCCTCCGGCGCCACTACAGTCTTAAACCAGTCCTCCATGTACGCCACTGCGTCGTCTTTCTCGATCTTTTCCGGAAGGCCCACTACCCTCACGTTGTTCCTTCTGTTACGACTTTCCGCATCCTCCGCCCGTCGTTCCAGAGTCGCCAAACGACCAAGAATATCCGTTAGTTTGTGTTCCGCCGTCACCACAGCAGGCTTCAGGTCCAGGAGTAATTGTTCATGTTCCTTCACCTTATCCGAGAGCTTGGTGTGGTCAGCCCTCAGGAGGCCTAGCCCCGTGGCAACCTGCGCAATATCATCGTGCAGCGTTTCCTTTGTCGTGGTAATCGCGGCCAGGATAGCGTCGAGACGCAAGTTCAGCCTCTGTTCCGGCGTAGTGTCATCCTGTGGGGCCCGGGCACCTCCAGTTTGAATCGAGGTGGACGCGTCATCCTGTCCTGGCGGTGGGCCCAGAACCCCGCCCGCAGCGGCCATCTTGCGCTCGGAGGATGCTCCCCCTAGTCCACCAGTTATGGCCCCGCCAACCGCAACTCCCCATCCAGTCACACCACCAGTTGCTCCTTCCCGGGGAAGACAGCGGCGACACACAACAGGGCTCCCCACACCTCGGCAAAGGCAGTTCCTGCGTCCGTCCTGTGCCAGCTGTGACCCCAAAACGCCCCTTTAGGCTGCGGCCATTACCAGCAATACCTAGTTCAATGCCACCATTAGGGCCCAGGGCCACCTTCCAAATCCAGCCTCCCGGGCAGCAATGTTCCTCCAGGCTAGGAGGCGGGAGCCCCCCGGGGCAACTCACGCCGGCCGCCCGACCAGGGCACTGCAACAGGCCAACAGAACAACCACAGCCCTCGCTCCAGATGTGCTCCACCTCGCAATCACAGCAATCCAGGCGGGCGATTCCCGCTAATATAAGAAGCCCCTGTGGTCTTAAGTTGAAGGCAGGGCGCCTCCCGTTCTCAGGAGCTCATAGGCGTTGAATCGCCTCCCGAGTGCCCGGGTCCCCAGCTGCGTGTGCTCCGGCCCTTCCGCTACCGCGGCTTCAGTGTCCGCCGCCCGCATGCACCAGCTTGTCCCCATGCGGTCGGGTCCGCCTGTCAGCGCGGCCCCCTCCAGGCGTCTCAGGCCAGCGCTCTATGTGTGCGCCCTCCGCCCGCCACAGGCGCCGCAACCCCAGGTCCGCCCGTCCTGCGCCAGCTTCCAGGACAGCGAGCGGGAGGGGGAGGGGGAGGGCGCGAGGAATCGCACTAACCGCAATCTGGGGGGACAACGCCTCCGGCCCCTCGCTCGGACCCGAGGGTATCCTCAAGCGCTTCTCCGCTCCCCACGCTCCACTCGGTGGCCACCAGGACACCAGCCGCAAGCGCCCACAGTCCTCGGTCCGCTCCGGATCCTCACGCCGCCATCTTGCCTTTGTGCAGGGCCGGGCTCCTCCGTGTCACGGATCTCCGTCTCTGCTCGGCCCCCGAGGCACCGCCAGCAGCCAGACTCTCTGCGCCGAGCAGCATTCACCTCACACGGCGAATTTATGCCTCCAGAGGTCCCGCAGGCAGCAACAACAGGATTAATTACGGGACTCGGCGCGGAGCTACACGCTCACACGGCCATCCCGGTCGGCGCCAAACCACGCCCCCCATCAAAGGTCTTGATAAAGGGCATCTGTTAGTAAGTTCTATTTCCCTGTGGGATTCTTGGTGGTTGGGTAACTTGTACCTGCATACCTGTAGTCCCCCTTGTACAGATCTGGGCCAGTCACTGTGTTGACGACCTCAGGTGTCTGTACCACTTCCTCCCTTTGCGTCTTATTAGCTAAATTTGCCCTGCACTCGCGCTTCCAATGCCCGATCTTTTGACAATTATGACATGTAGTGGTCTTCTTTAGTGTGACAACATCTACTCCTGTCTTAGGGTTTATGGGTCTCCCCCTTCCCTGACCCGATGTATTCTGGGTCCCTCCTTGATTGTTCCCCTGTCTTCTTCCTAGTGTTCCTCCACTTGACTGTGTCTGATCTTCCTTCTCTGCATTTTGCATTTGGACCAGCATCAGCTTATCCTTAAGCTTCTTATGCTTCGAGTCCACTTTGTCACTACAGTATCTGGTATACCTTAGAATCTCATCCACAGATTTATTCTGCCAGCATATTAAATGCTGTTTTATCATGAGGCTAACTTCTGGTCTCTGTCCTAAAACAAATTTGGAGACAAACTGTCCCATATCCTTTGGGCCGAGAGTGTCCAACCCACTGTACTGCTTGAAGGTTTGCAAGAGCCTCTCATAATAGGCATGTACAGTCTCCTTTGGCTCATGAACAGTTTTGTCTACCTTAACCCAATCAATATATTGGGGTGAAATCTTGGATTGCAACCACGTTACTACCTGCTCATACTTTTTCATAACCACAGGTGAAGGACCATGTGTAACAGAATCTCGCTCAGGTTCTGAAGACGGCCGATCGACAGCAATTTTACAAGCCGACCACAGATCACTTGGTACCACATTATCAAATAACGAATTCAGATCAATCCACAACACCTTTGAAATTTTGACAAATTGATCAACTTATGTGTACCACTTAACAAGTTTTTCCCTAAGCCGAGGAAAATCATTGGTAAACACCGCCAAATCACCTCTACTCCAAGGCACATAAACGTATCCTCCACTCTGTCCTTCTTGTAACGGAAAGGACTCTACTCTTACTGCCCCTCCTCCTGGAGGTGGTGTTTCTCCTATGCTTTTCCTAGCACTCTTCTTCTTTGACCACCTTTCCTCCCATTTGTCAAGCATGCTCCATGCACGTATCCCTACAATCAATTCTCAAATGTGTGTTTTCAACCCTATGACTCTTTTATCTTCTAGTTCCTGATCACTGTAATTTAACCTATGATTCCCTTGCAAGATCTTCGTTTTAGAGAAATCCACATCATATCTCTGTGCAAACTCTGTCAATTTCTCATGTGCTTTCCTTGCCTTGCGAGTTACATCCTTCGCCTCAAACAGCAATTCATCTGGTTCATAAAGTTCAATTCTTTCTAAAGGCAAATTTCCACAGATTATTTCCTCTACTTCTGCCTTCAATCTGACCACATCCAACACTTTAGCCCTCATAGTGGCTTTAATTGGTCTTCTACTCGTTGTGCTACTAGACTCTCCATTCTCACTACTCTGATCTTCCCGCTGATTTCCTTCCATTATGTTCTGTGAAACCGATTGACTCCCCGAAACTCCCTGACCATTGTCACCTCCCATCATCCTTCTACTAGGTCCTCTCCCTGGGGGGTTCCTAAATCCTCAAGTCAGAATGTGAATCAGCTAATGACCCTGTTCTGGCTGCTCTCTGCTCTACCTGACCTCTAGAAGAATCTGCAGTGGCTGGCAAAGGCGTTCTCGAATCTATGGGCCTCAAAGGGTGACCACTTCTAATCGCTGTCCTATTCCATCCAGAATTAATATTTCTCCCATCACCGATCGTACATGACTCCCATTTCCTGCCTGATCTGGATCGTACACTGGCATTATGGGACCAATGGTAACCGGCAATGTAAGAGCTTCTGGTAGCCTGACAATTGGATTGCCTCCACCGTCTCTGCACTCCTCAGTGGCTGTATTCCCGTTCCTTATGTTATTGCTGAAATCCTCCCTTTTACTCCTACACTCGAGCTTCTCTCTGGTTCCCCAATTTCCACTGCAACAGCTCTCATTCCTTCTTCTGAATCAGGATTATATGGAGGTGGACGTTCCACCAGTAATCTTAGCCAAAGACTGTCATCTGTGTCACTATCATCTTCCTCTTCCCTTCTCTTCTGAGCATCTGCCACCTTTACTAACAGTGTAAACAAGCTATCTCCCTCAATGGTGTTTACCCTCCATCTCTTCGCCAATGCGTCCTATCGCGCATCTTAGAATGCCCTAATCGACTGCTTCACCCTTTCCTGACTTTGGTCTCTTTTTCTAGCATGTGCTACTCTTATCCATGCATCAAGCGCCTCGAACTGAGTTGGTCTGTGTAAAGGTCGTAATGCAGCCATCACTGATCTCAAATGGTACAATACATCAAATCTAAATTAAACATAACGTGGGAAAGCCAAATCTTCCTCCTTTTCAGTAATCTTTTGCCAATTCTCAAGCCAAATTATAGTATGGAACCCTACGTTCATAGCCATGCAATGAACTGGGGTATCCTCGGGCGGTGCGTCTTCCCCCACTCGAGTTACCACTCCTCTATCTCCCCAACAAAGATCTCGTAATACCTTAAAAAATTTCATGCTGGAATCAACTATTTTGCCCACAATGTTGTCTTTTTACTTCCTGATGTTTAATCCACCAATACCAGCGCGTCTTTACACCAACCGACGTATAACAGCATGGCACACTTCAAAGTCACTCTTCCTCCGCATTCAGCAGTTCCCCTCCTTCACAATTCGTCTCTAACACTCGCACATCTCATTCACACAGCAAAGTAACAGCCTGTCCACCATACTACCAGACAGTCACTTAATCGACTGTCTATCCACCAAACGACTGGACAGTCGCTCGTAATTGTCTACCTCAATCTGACAATTGAAACGACCGGACAACTGCCCTCGACCATCGGCCCACGAACGGCCGGACGGTCACATAAATAATTAATATGATCCAATTACTCGATTTTACACACACAGTAACCCACAACCTGCTTTGGTCACTCAAACACTCACTCTCTCGTTCCCTATCTCTGGTTGGTTTGTCGATGACGTCTCACAACTCCTACCATCAATGGCAGACAATTATGGCTCTGGGTGTCTTCGACAATTCAAATCTATCTATCCTGGGATCTTAGGCTACTCGTCGAGCCTGGCATCAAAATCTCAAGGACCGCGTGTGCTCACAGTCCGAAACCACAATCACCCAAATCTCAATCCAACTTCGCATGACTTCACACAATCAATCATCACTGCAATTGAACAAAATCCCTATTCATACTCACTCCTCCGCGAACTGCTGTTTCCGCTGTACCATCACTCTCCGTCGTTCATCACCAAGCGCTGTCGTCCTCTGCTCTCGATCCTCTGGAAACCCATCTCTTGGGCTCTATGGGGTTTTACCTAACCTTTTCCTATCTATTCCCCTTACTACAGAAGTAACCATACTCTTGCTACCAACTGATTAAGTCGGGTTCCACCATCAGAACTTACCGGGAAGCCTGGGTGGACATATATTTTATTACCTGCTGAGAAGTGTAAAGGGGAGTATCATTCATGACAACAATTTAGCAAAACCAATAACCGTAACTCAGAAAGATCACATATTCCAGATTTCAATTTAGGGGATTTATTACAAAGCCAAAAACAACTGATTATGCAAGCACCTCAAAACGAGGTTGTAAAAATACATAGGAACTAATACAAAACCAAACTTATGGATTAATCTGCTCCGGTGGATCATGAAAAGAATAAACAACTCTGGGAAAAGAACACAAGCAAGGACTGCTCCAAAATTTCATTTCGACTTCATCTGCGACCAGGAAGTGAGAAGCATTAAACTATCCCTACACTATCTCTATGGTGACATCACTACTTAGCATTTCCCAGGCCAAGTCAGTAAAAGGTACCAGCTTGTGAAGACTTCCTAAGAAGCACATTCACAGAGTATATCAGGTAGCCAAAGCTACAGAGCTCGTTTTAAGATGCTCTTTTCCGTATCTATCTTCTGAACCCCTTCTCCTACCTTATCCTGTCTCCTTCTGCCTCTCCTCCCTTGGGGCTCTTTTCCTAATACAAAAATGCAAAAATGTGAAACACACCCACAGATCACCTCGTGCTAACGGACACCTCTTCTAGGCAGTTTTCCACTGTCCTCTCCAGATGTAGTACGATGACCTTGGTTCCCAGGCCTCCTCAACGAGAAAGAACACCGGCTCCATATTATCGACCTTCTGTTTACAATGTTTCTCTTCTCCTCCATATCTAACTCCTAAAACAAAAGGTATTAGTTCTAACTAACAAAAGCAGCTTCTTCCACCTGCAACTGAAACGTGAGAACAGAACATCCTTGCATACACATGAAATTCGCTGACTACCTCCAAATGCAAGCTTACCAGGGAAATTACATTTCCAGGCCTACACAATGCGGCCAACATAAGAATAAACTAACAGGCCTTTCATGAGCACAATGTGAAAATTTAATTTGGGCCCTTAACGTCAAATTAATCACGCATGTTAATAACGCTGCATCTGCAAGCAACTGCATTTCATTACATCTCAAATATAACTCAGTAATTCTTCGTGCAGTCTTCATCATGGTGCACGTTTAAACCTAATGCATTTCACTACACATAAGCTTTTCGTTAAGCAATTACAATAAACATCAAAAGGTTATAGTTTCCAATGCAAGGGCCATTTCATTTCTCTTCTGCATGGCACAAAATACTTTTCTATGCATACACTTGCACATTTTTGTTAATACAACACATTTATACTAAATAAATTAATACAACACAAGAATATATGTGGATGTGGACTATCCATGACTAAAATGCACCCCAACAATTTTAGAGCACCATCACGCTCCATCCTAATATATATCACCTATTATGAGTTTCTGCTGAATAACAAGTGTATTTTGCTGGAATCTGCAAGGTGTATTGAACACCGTACACTTGTTCTCTGTTGATTTTCAGCAGGTTTGACATGCCGAAAAGTAATGAAGAGTAATATATTTAACTCACTCGATAATTACTGAATGCCGAAGATACCCTCGAACTCGTAAGTCCTGCCCTAGTGCAAACAGGGGTTTACGCAGGGGTCAGAATACACTGACTGACTCGGAACCAGGGACTAAAAAGAATGTCTTAAAACAATATCTTAAAAAATGTAATATAAATATGTAATGAAGAATGTAATAACATTTATAATGAAATCCTAGGTGCATCTTCACAAGTTCCAAGGTGAGTGATTCCATTAATTGACCCAAAAAATGTTGGCAACAAAACCCAAATTTAACATTTTCATGAAATGCCCACATTTTCCAGTACTGCAATTGTTTTAGCCAATGAAGATGACTTAATCAATGCCATTTTAATGTAAAATGCTATTAGGTCACAATCTAAAACTCAATGTGAGTAAACTTGTGTTACAACAAGATTTATGCTGACAAAAGTGCTGGAAATGGAGAATTTCTTTTTACTTTAAACGCCCATAATTGGGGGTCAAAGTAGGGCAGCAGAAAGGGAGTGAAGGCACAAGGGTAGGAGTTATGAAAAGTGGAGGTTGACTGTCAACTTATACATGTTTTTAAAACTCTGCTGGAGAAACATTGCAACAATTAGAAATATGACAGTAAATTTCCTTCTGGCTTAGTTAATTGGTCACAGATAGGCTTCATTTAAAATATTTTGCGGAGTTAAGGCACCTGCTGCAAATATCTTTGTATGTCCAACAATTTGCAGGGAATAATAATTGTAAATAACTCTGATGGTTATGCACTTGTTTGAGAGAAATCTGTGTTGTGTCGAGTCACAGTTTTGACTCATAGCAGCATCAAGGGTTTATATATCTGCTGCATGTACATTGTGTAACTTGCAGACCACAGATTTGTATTTTATTTGAGATGATAGAACCCAATGGCACTTCTATTTCCTCTGGGTAGTAATAAAGTCTTAATAGTAGAGTCAACCCCCAACCACTTTTATATTTTAAATCCTAACTATGTGTTTCCCCCACCAATACTCTCTTAACATAAAATACCTACCAGGATGGAAAATATCGGAGTCCTACTGCTTGCGACCCCCATTGTGTTATGTCACATTTACTGTACATTGATGTACTCTCTGGTATGATTTATTGCTTCTGTATAATGTGCGTGTGACGTAAAGCACTGACCCCCTACATTGGGATGACTATTACTATAAAGAATTTCAAAATATAGTAAGTGCTATTTAAATCATTATTTGTGTAATTACTCATAAGATACATCTGACATTCCTAGGGCATGCATACCTTTCACATACATGGGTTGACTAAAGACAAACATCTATCTCCATATCATAGTTTTTCTAAAGTACTCAATAAGTGATAACAAGCTGGGTTGCCTTTGTTTCCCTCCATTTCACTGGTATCTGTGTGTTAGGTTCTATATAGCTTTCAACCAGGATAACACTCGACCAAAAGGAGGGTTAATGGCTCTTTAAATAAGGCTTTTATTTTGGGCCCCACTGAGGCCAAAAAAGAAAGCCTTCTTACCGCCGGCATGCTGTGGCTCCTAATGGAAAGTAGGCATGGTGTGGGTGCTGTTGAATGTGTCCCAGTGTCAGTAAATGACCCCACAACAATGTCAGCATATTTCACTTGGCACAGCCCAGATCTTTCTCAAATAATAGCTGCCGGATCCAGGATCCTGCTGGATCCTCCACTTTTCCTGAAACTAACTACTAATTTTAAAGAAGGTCTGAAGATGACTATATTGCCTAAATAAAACAATAAACATGCAAACTGTGTTTTATTAAAAAGAGTTAAATAAATATGCACACTTTTAAAAGTTTTTATTATACTAGTAGTAACAGTGCATGGCTGAAACTTGATTTTGTTTATATCCACCCTGCATGGTAGGACAGCCTGTTTCACACCTTTCTTCATGACAATTTTTTATTACTAAAAATATAGGGGCATATTATCAAGGCAGGCGAAATGACAATATCGCCGCTTTTGCGGCCGTTTTCGGACGCATAGCGGCAATAATTCCATCGCCCTATTAGCAAGCTGTCGCTAACATCAGTTAGCGACAGCTTTTAGGTGATAGCTAGCGGTTTGGGGCCCGCTTGCATGTCAGCGATATTTATCGCTAATGACATGCAAAGTGGGCGTACCCAACCAGTTAGCGACTGAAAGCAGTCGCTAACGTCGCTATCGCCTATTAGCAAGGCAGACGTAGCAATAAAAAAATTGCGCTAAGCGCGAATATCGCTAAAAACTAACGCCTGCTCAGACCAGTTCTTAGCCTGTATATCCAATGGGAGGTGAATATTCAGGTTAAGACCCTATTGGCAATGATGCGTGAATATATGATATTCATGCATTTCGCCGCTATCGCCCGTTATTTTATTGCATTGGAGATAAACGTTGCTAATAGCACATAATCTCTGCGATAAAATCCGGCGATGCTTGGCAATAAAAAAGTATTTGCCGATGTACAGGGCAGCAGGTCAACGTCCGACAGGATGAAACAGAATGAATGACGGAGCTCCCGCTGCCCTGTACATCGGCTAATACTTTCGCTTCAGCATTCTACGAGTCCCTCTACCAGTCCCGGATGGGGCAGCATGACTTTGCACCAGACATTTAAAAGAGTCTGATCTTAAAGCCACCTTGGACTTTCAACAAGACGGTTGACGCATCCAAGCTTTCCGTCTAGGTGTTGTCCTGATTTGCTGGGGCGGCCCCGTTTGCTTTGTGTGTTCACATAAAGACGCTCTGAATGATCCGGTGTGCCCATTCAGACCTACCCTGCATGACTTACCGATAGGAGCCATCAACGTGATTCATTAGATTTGTGCTGCTGTCCCCCTCCCTTCCACTGTGTGCCCTTATGAAGGTGTGGCCCAAGTCTAGGCCAAACACCGAAACGCGCGTTGGCGCTTGAAGATTGTCCCGTTATTTCTTCATCTAGTCTCTATTTCCGTCTTGAGACCTTATGGGACCTGTATTCATCTATAACAACTGGCAAATTGACTGTGATGTGAGAAGGATGACTGAAGAATGTATGAGTATGTGTGGTTGGATATGATTGATTGAAGGGATGTGTGGGATTTGGGTTGAATGAGTTAACTATTTATTATGTATGTACCAAAACTGCTCATATCGATTTGATATTTGTACATTATATATATTAAAGAAAAGAAACATGAAATTATTTTTCTAATATGTCTACTCTGATGTTGTGGTTAGAACTAGTCCCGTGGGCTTATGACTAACTGTGTATATTTGGGACTCTATCTGAGCCTATTGATTTATCAGATTTAGGCAGATTTTTCATCACTTTGATGTGCTAGAGCGCTGCCACCCCAGAGAATCCCTCTACTCTGCCATGGCTGGGGGTCCAGTCCCTGTGGGGCAGAGCTACTCTGTCTGTTGCAACGACTGCCTTGGGCCCAGCCAACTACCTGGTGGGGTGGTCCTGGCCTGATTTCCTTGAAGCTGATTGTGTGACGCATGTGCATTGTTCTCCACTTGGTTTTGAGGGTGTATGTTCTGTTGGGCTGTCACAGTACTATCCAATTCTGTTCGCGGTACATTTTTAGACAACAATAATTGGCTATTTGGTTCTTTCGGTAGCAGTGGTGGCAGTCTTTAGAATTTGGAGGTTGTCGATCTTTCGGCTTTCAGTGTGGGAGCTCTGTTGGGTCCCTTTGGGACCCTGCAGTTGAGTCTTTGTCTAGTCAGGCTCCCCTCGCCCACCTGTGGTTGCTACACCACCTGAGGGGGCACTCTCGCCTGGCTTCTGGCCACACCAAGGGGACTCCTGCTTTGGGGATGAGCTCAGTGGCCAATCCATTGCAGGCTTGAGATCTCTTCCCAGGTAGTAGCCAGCGAAACCTCCATGGGGTGTCATTATGCCAGTCGGGTAAGCCATGTTTTATGACCGAGTGGGGCTCCTGGTGTGGACAATGCACTTCTTGTCGCGGCGCCACCTTCCCTGTACCACTGCATCCCTTGGGGAGGTGCCAGGGTGGTGACAAAGGCTGAACCATGCATAGTCTGGTTACTACTAATGCAGTGGGTCAGTGCATGTCATAATCTTAAGCTTCTGGCTCCCCTCGCAACCTTCTTGGTCATTCTTACCAAGAAATGGTGTGTGTTGCTGGTCCACTGCTGAGCTAATTTACATTGCTCTCCATATGATACAGGACTAACCCTTTGGTATGGGCTAAACGGTCTGGGATCACCCTGGCTGGCAATCCCAGCACAGGGGAAAACGTTCCCAGTTTGTCTTCTAGAGGGGGAAACTCTAGAAGAGGAACAGGCTATGGTTTCAAACTCGGCAAACTGGATGGACATACTAAGTTTGGACAACAGGCCCCTCCTAACATATTAGTCAAGGAGGACGGAGAGTATAGCAATTGTACCCTTAGCTCATTTCACCCAGTTCTAGTTTGTGAGCTTCTGTGAGGTGTGACCGTGGCTATAGAACCCAGGACCCTCTGTACTGTGGAAGTGGTCTTGGACACAGATGCTGCTCCTTCCTACAATCAGAACCATGCCAAACCTGTATCCACTAGAAAGTGGTATGGCATCTCATTTACTAACATCGTGACCAAGGGACCTTCTTCAGGGTGGTGTTGTACTATCTCTGGCATGCCCTCCCAATCTTCTATCTGTGTTGGCCCCACCCTGTGTATTCGTCCTCTCTGTCAGAGGAGCTGGAGCTCTCTTCCTTGGTATTACTTGTTTTGGAGTTATATGCTTTGCATTTTGAGGCCACCCTGGGTTCGGCCCATAGTTTCAGCAGGGCTAATTTTATATCTCTCTTGTGGCTCCAGTGTCTGACCTACATATGGGCTTTAGTGTGTTCTATGATGTTGATATCGAAGGTTCCCCCCTGTCGGCCAGGGAAAAGCGTGTGCTTTGGTGAGGTCATGCCACTCGCTGCAGTGTCTATCTAACCTCCAAGCATGGGTGGGAACCTCACTTGCACATGACTTAATGGGGTCTCCATGATGGATTGGAGAACTTGTTTTAAGAACTGTACAAATTTTGATTGTCTTGAGATTCTTTAAATAATCACAAATCCTACTCACATTTTGAGGAACAGTGTACACGGGGTGGTACCAAAAACAATCTACTGGTTTATGAGCTCTATAAATAATCAATGCATTAAAACTGACATTTAATAAAAACAATAGGAAAATTAAATAGTAACAACCTGTAACAGAATTGAATTTGTTAGTTCAGAGCAGTATGAGTTGATCTATAGCAGCAAATTAGCAAACATTAAATCCTGGTGCAAGAAAATTGGTTACTATTTCATAAAGCAGAGACTTACTTAACACAACCTAACCTTTAGCCATGCATCATTTAACAAAATATAACAGCACCACAATATCAATAAATGCAAAAAAGAGAAACCCTAAAAGAGACATTGCATTTAGGAGCATTGACATTGTCGTTTGGGCACCGGTTATGGCATACGCCGGCATTGTCAATTTCAAGACTGCACACGTCATGGTACTCATTGACCTCGTATTTACTCGTTCCAACAAAAGCATATGCATTGGCAGTTCCTGTGAAAAATTAGGACAGTAGGCAGCTACATATCAAATGAGAAAATGGGTCCTGGTAAAAGTCCATGAAAGGCCGACTGATTGAAAATGCTGTCTGTGTATTAATCGCACACACTCTTCTGAGTGCTGTGAAGAGGGAGAACTCAGTTCAGATGGTGAGTGAACTAGGCCGCCTGAGGTACTGTTCCCGGTAGTTAAACACATTTATTGAAGGAGCGGTTCCTGGATGGACAGGGATCGATAGAATCTTGGGTCCCTAATACCACCTATGGCCTGCCCAAGAGACCCCTCATCGGAACCTCACAGAACTTACCCCTTAGCGGGACTCCCTAATGTAAGGAGGTATTGAGGAAGCAATTGGGCAGGACGTGGAAAGAGTGTGAGGTGTTAACTGTCTACCGTCGGATACGTATGGGATTTAGTACCATGGGAAGAGACTGGGGGTGTTCTGTAGCAGGTTGATGGCCAGGGTGGTGGAGCAAGGCATATCTGTTTAAAACCAGTTTGGTGTTTGGTCAGGTGATGAAGTGCCAAGATAGTCATTCTACGGGGGCTGGTGTGCGCATTTACTGTTATGTAATTTACCCATTCGTGTAGTAGCCTCACAAAGAGACAGGCTTCTTTGAAGTGCGATTAGTTTTGGGGCATTATCCATCTGAAGCACTGAGCTTCACCTCCCAGGCAGCGGTGAGAGTAAAAATTCACGAAAAACAGGAAGGGCAAGGTCACAAATCAAATGGAGGCGCTGCTTGTCAGTGCATTGTAAAATCGTGTGACACACCTGCCTGCAAGATTGTTTGGCGCAAATAACTGAACCCATGGGGAACCTGCGCATCATCGGCTCTGAGTACCGCTTCTAACTTTTTACTTTTTGAAGCTGACGGAGTTATTAGAAGTGATTACTTTAAAGCACTAACAAAACATATGTGGTCACGAAAAAGACCATACATGCAAACTACTATGTTCATAACACTGATAATCAGAGTCCTAAAATATGCTGATCTCGATTGTTAAACTCTTATAAAGTAAGAAGTGCTTTCCGCAGCGATCAGAAATTGTGATATAAACCGATGCTGCTGCTTGCAATATATAAAATAAAGTACCCCAGGCATACATTATAGGGATATTGCAAGTCACTGAGGTTTTCCACGACCATATAGAGAAATCAGGCCGAAGGGTAAGTCCCTTTTAAAGTTATCGAACTCCATAGTGACTTGCAATATACTTATCATGTACGGCAGGGGGTACCTTATCCATTGTAATACAAGGGATCAGTATCAACATCACCTTTCCCACAAAGCACTTAAATCCTTGGTACATGGATCTTTCATTTAAAAGTGCATGTTTGCAAACATGAAAAATTAAAATAGAATCTGTACTGCAAAATTAAACCCTTCAAAATTACTGTGAGATATTTGTGGCAAGAAGACATTAAAATCAAGTGTAATGCAAGCAATTGTTTTTTTTTAACGGTGCAGTAGCTTGATAAGTTGCCATAAATATCTCCTTTTAGGTTGTGGCATTCTGTAAACAGCTGTTTAATTATGCTCCATGTCCTGACATGCCTTTCCCCATGGGTCCTGGCTCCTGCAGGCATTGTGATGTCAGTACTAAAATTATTACAGTTGAGTTCTGACGCCATTTCTTTATATAATCGATGTTATATAATCGGCGACTGCGCGCATCACAAACAACTGATTATAAAGAAATTAGAGACAGATTTGTATACAGGGATTGCAGAATCCCATGTATTATAATTAAGTAAGTTGGGTTCCCTCACTCATCTCCCAGTGCCACCCAAAGCAAGGACTTTCTCAGCGACCTACCACATATCCTGGCGGCCCTCACACCCAGATGTCCCTGCGCTGACACCCCTACAACAAGGCTAGTAAGGTTTCCTTTGCTTGGCTCCCAGTGACACCCGCACCATGCCCTCCCTCCTTGTGCCAATGCACCGTAAAGCCTCCCTCCCCAAGCCACCCCATCCCTTAGCGTCCCTCACACCAACATCTCTCACCCACTAGTCCCACGCTGTGGGCATGGCGTGGCCTCTCTCCCCCTTCAACCACACGCCAAAGCCAGCCTCCCCTCCTCTGCTTCCACATCAAAGTCTCCCTCCTCCATCCACCCCACACCATCGTTCCCTTCCCGCTGGCTGACCCAACACCCAGGCCTTTCTCTCTTCGGCCCACCAGGCTTCAGAGGGTGAAAATGGCCAGCACTGAGAGTCTGATCAAAAAATGCCTGCCTTTTTTTATCCAGACTGAGAAACCAAACCCTCATTTACCAACTGAAAGTAGGACCACTCGCGCAGTACAGAAAACCCCAAGACATGCGTGGTAACATCATATATTCTTTCAACGGGAAACATCATTTTCAACGAAGGCTTTTCTACGCGTGACGTTTACTACGAGGCACTTACCTCGCAAACATCTTTTCCACGCGTATGCCTTCAACGCCAGTCTTTGCCACGCATATACGTTCTGGCTAGGGGGATTGGGGGGTTGGCGGGGGTCGGCTGGGGGAGGGGCTGGGGGGACTGGGGGGGTCTCCCCCCCAAAAATAAACAAAGGAGCGGGTTAATTAAATAAAAAAAAACGCACTTCAGTACCAACGAGGTAAAAGGAAAGTGCCTCCCCCAAAGACGTGCCGTTACGTCAAAATAGCAGTCCTTTTTAAATTTTGGCAGACGTGTTTTGACGCTTGTTTCGATGGTGGATGGAAGTACGGGCTGCTGGTGAAAGACAGGAAGGTGTCAGGTAAGAAAATCTTTATTATTTGTGTTTAATGGAAGTTAAAATGCGTGGTGTAATCCATCGTTGCAAATTCCAGCGTGGTAAAGCCACTTGCGAACTAAAATTCGCGTGGTATTGCCATGCGTGGAACTTGTATTCGTGGTAACATCATATATTCCGTTTCAACGTCCATCTTGCGTGCTTAAAAAACACACAATCACAAACACCAAACACATTCACGCACGCACCCTCCCTCCCACTCACAAACAGGCTCTCAGAACCGCATCCACAAATACACACCCAAACACACACCTAATACATACGCATATATACTCAAAAAAGCTCATTGGGACACCAGCGACGATTGTAGTTACTGGGCGCAGGACCGCAAAGCAAGCCCCGGCTGTTTAAATACATTTTCGGATACGAGCCTCTCGTGTGCGTTCATTGGCAGCTTTCCCAAGCCAGTAAGTACTTTACAGGTGTGCGTCTCCTTTGTTTTGCAGGTGTGAGCCCCTAAAATGCGGTGCTTTCCTTGCCTCCTCCTGCAACCCCATTTACATTCTGGTAACTAACACATTTTATCACAAAAATGCATCACATGTGTGCTCCAACTCTTATTTCGTAACGAGCAAGAGTGAGCACAGCGATGTTGGAGAGAACAATGGTTCCGTTGGAAGGACTTCGAAGCTCAGTAAATGTGAGTACCAATGTCTGGGCCTAACGCCCACCCCCCGCCGCCACCCCCTTATGCCTTTACTGGACACTGAGAAATCTTTCCTGAAATCCTTGTATCTGCCGAATCCGCGCGCCGCACAGCTGTGCAAGAGAAGTACACCTGCATGAACCCAAATGTAACACTTGATAAGATCTCGAGCTCGAGAGACCGGATTCCTTCCCTGGAGCTGAAGGGGTAGTGGTCGTGCATAATTATTGTTTGTACTGTTGGCGATGACACCTCACACACAATGTCACATTGTTTTTTTATGTTCAAACGTTCCGGCATATTTTATAAATACCTATCGCTCGCTTTCAGGTTAGAAAAAAGCATCCTTATTACACACAAACAATATTATATGTGTATATTTTCGGGGCGGGTGTAACTTCATAACAGAGGACGCCCCCACACAGGCAACCATGCTACTGCTTGTTGCTTTAGGAATGCATTTTTAGCACCTTGGTGAGGATGTCTTCCTTTATTTTGTGTGGCTCAATGGTTAGAGCGGCAGACCCTGATGCAGACGTCTAGCCTGGGACCAGGGTTCAATTCCCCGCCTCGGCGGGTCTTGGGCTCAAAAATTCCACGGACCTGATAATTCTCGCCTCGGTGCCTATTCCAATCATTGAGTACCACTCTGCAACTCTGGTCTATAGCTTGCTTAATCTCCACAACGGCCCCCACAACGCTAAGGATGCCTGGCCTCCACCTTGGGGGTGCCCAGGAGTGGACACCTCACAGGGAAAGCCAGGATGGGTTCCACAGCAGTATTCGTACAAGCGCCTTGAGACCCTTGCGGGTGAGTAGTGCGCTATACAAGTATCAATTTACAATTTACATTTTACAAGGCCGGACTGGCTACCTGGCGTTTTGGAATGCTGCTGAGCTGGGGGCTGATTTCGTTGATGGGGACCTGAGTGTACTGAACAAAATTTGTTTTGCTTTGTTTATTTCAAAGCACCCGCAGGTCTCCATCAACGAAATCAGCCCCCACCAAAGTGAAACCAGCCCCCAGCTCGGCAGCATTCCAAAACGCCCGGTAGTCAGTCCGGCCCTGATTGTGTGTATGGAAGTAGACTAAAATTTTGCCGGGCTTTGTTTTATTCGGTGTTAACCTAAATGGGTCTCTGTGTACCCTCTGAATATCAATAATAAGGTCTTGTTCAGAGCAGTGAACTTGGGTCCCAGCTTTTATTAGCCTTGCTACAAAAGTTTTTATATTGTCCCCCTCTGCCCCCTCCGCTACTTTTAACAAGGGCATTCATAAAGACCATATCAGACGCAGGGATAAGATAGAGAGGGACTGGGGCAGGAGCAAATATTAGGTTAGTTCCCCCGCCCTATGCTCCCACTCCCTTACGCTTTTTTTGTTTCCTTTTTCCTTTTCTCTCTCTCGTCTGTTTCCTTCTTTTTTCATTCTTTATGTTTTAGGAGGGTCTGGGTGTTTTGAGCACATTTGATAATAGGAGAGCTCTAGTGGCACAGTAAAGTAAGGTGTTTTTTTTTCTCCCGACTCCGGGGGACCCCACAGGCTTGGGCCATGGAGGAGGTAAAAGGAGGGTTCTCCAGGGTTGGTGAGTTAAGGGGTAGGGATCACAGGGTGGGAGCAGTGGGAGAAAATACAAAAAATACATCCTCGTTAACCAATCATCGCTTTTGGTACCCTCAGTGCAGCCATATTATGGTACGAACAATGAGTGACAGCCACAGTGCTCAGATTGGGATTTTATCATGGAACATGCATAAATTAAGAGTTAAACTCAAGAGGAAAAAGATCCTACTATATTTGAAAGATGCTCCCGCCCAGAATATTATTCTACAGGAAACTCACTTGACTGAACAGTAAATGGGAAATCTCTTAAAGTCTAGAGGCTGGGTTCAAGAGGTCATTATTCCAGTCAAGATCTATACTACTATTATAAAGGAAGAACTTTGAACCTTTGAGACGGGTAAACTCGGGAACCACAGCGCCAATCCACACACCCGATACATCGTTGTAATCGTCAGGGTGTGCAGATGGACATAGGCTATATAAACGTAATAAATATACGTTATTTTAAAAATTTACCCCCCAAAAAAAGTAGTACCTTGGAAGAAGCGCCGGCCGCAAATAACGTATATTTGTTAAGTTTATATATGTTATGTTTCTGAGAGTGACAGTCTGTTGCTCTTTCCCGATTAATAGTACTTGGGTCTGCATGAGATGATCTGTGCTCTTGATCAATGAAGGAGGACTGTGGGATAACCCACAGGTGAGGGAGTGCACAGCTTAAGGACTTAATGTCTCAAGACAGGTTTATCATGAATCAACTCAAACAATAATGAGGAATGCTCAAGGCACCAAAGTTCATTTGAAATCATCAGATTTAGTTAGTATTTCATCAAACAAATTATATACAAAACGTCATTGGCATCATTTGCAAGACATTTTTCATGAATATAAGCAAGACAATCTGTTTTAGAATGCTCCTAAATAAACACAAAAATATGTACGAAAACATGTAACTCCATGTTGATGTAATTCTTTTTCATAAGTCCCAATGCATTTCGGGTTTATTTGAAAACCCTTCGTCAGGGGAATCAGTTGCATGAATATGGTGATTTTCAAAAGTAGAAGTGCATCCACAGTAATCTAGAACACAACAATATGCAGTTAATATACTGCTATACATGTAGGATTTGCACCCAGAAATGTGCTGTTTTTTAGAGAAAGTAGAAAAGAGTGTGCTCAACCTCATGGTGACAACCAAGACCCATAGTCATACTGAAAAAAGCGCGTTAAGATGATGTATAGAGATGAGTGATTGAGGTCCTGAAAAGCCCAAAGGAGCAAGGTTAAACACAAGAGAAGAAGCTTGCCTGAACACTCCAATGACTCGCCGTGTACAGCAATAAGTAACTTCCAACTCAGAGTTAAGTTTTATGCCAATCTGCCGAAAATAAAGTTACTCTAGTGAGAAATGCGTGTGTAAAAAGTGCGTGTGAGAAAGTAAACAATTGCCAAGGCAGGCTTACCGGAAGCCTGAAGGAGTTCTCATCCGTCAATACTCTGGGCGAGAACTTCAGGAAGGATCTGTAAACGGAGTTTTAAGGAGTTCTCGTCCGTCAATACTCGGGGCGAGAGCTTCAGGAAGGATCTGTAAACAAATCCAGGGCGCACCGTTAGTAAACAGTGCGCGTCAGAATGAATAAGACAAATGAAGCATATTCGTATTTCAAACCTACCCGAAGTGTAGAATTGAGCAGGGTCGTGTCCGCCAGTGCTTTCAAACGCCGAGCCACGTAGTGTGTGTAAGCTATCCCAGAATGCTACTCAGATTTAAAGGGGACATACACTACAATGAAGGGAACACGAAACTACGGGAGAACAGGAAAATAAGCCCGAATGTCTAATCGATGAGGAAAACACGCAAAAATGTGATCTAGTGCATGGAATAGCTGATTATGTGTTATGTTTTCCATAAGGAAACCAAGCAAAAAAGCGATCTTATACATGGAATATCTGATTATGTGTTATGTTGAGATGATAAAGCTAAGATGGCAAAGAAAAATTAGGAAAAGTGTAACTGCAATGAAAATGAGAGTGGTGTCTAAAAGGAGGCTGAATAGTAAGAAAAAATAAAGGAGAGGAAAATCACCCTAAAGTGGTGTGCGCTAGGAAACAGAAACGAGTGCAAATCCTGTACAGTTATTGAAAAGTGGTTGAATTATACACTGATATGATTACAAGAAACATAACATTTCATAATGGTCGTTGAGCCCATTAGGGGCCAACGTGCGTAATGTTTTTATCCAATGGGTTTGTCTGCGGGCTAATGCGGTGTTAATATCTATACCAGGGGTCTTTTTGACACTTTCAAGAATAGTGTAACGTAATTGTGGTATAGTGTGTCCCGCCGTGTCCCAGTGTACTGCCAATGGAGACGTGGTGTTTTTATTCCTAATGCGGCTTTTATGCTCTATAATGCGTGTCTTGATTTTCCTGCTGGTTCTGCCTACATAAACAAGGCCACAGGGGCATTTAATTGCATATATTACTTGTTCTGTATTGCAATTAGATGTGTGATTTAGTTTCAATTTTTTGCCCGTCTGTGGGTGCATGAAGATGTCGCCTTGAATTACATTGCTGCATTGGCCGCAGTTGTAGTATTTCGTCATTCCCTTGAAACCTCCCGTAGGTTTTTCTTCCTGAGGTTTTAACATTTCACGTAGATTTTTTGATCTTTGGTGTGCAAATAATGGTGGTTCCAAAAAGATGTTTTGGAAGTCTGGTTCATTTTCAATGATCTCCCATCGTTTCATGATTATTGTTTTTATGAGAGGAGCCTGTGTAAAATTTTTTAATACAAATACTTCTTTTCGTGATGATGTTCTGGTGGAGGCTTTCAGTAAGTCCTTCCTCAATTTTTTCTCTACTTGTTCTTTCGCTTGGTTGAGTATCATCAGTGGGTATCCTCTCGCTTGATATTTGCGTTTTTGATCCTGAATATTGATTTTACATAGTTGTTCATCTGAGGTAATCCTTTTTATACGCATAAACTGGGAGATTGGTAGGTGTTTTCTCAGTGAGAATGAGTGTGCACTTGTAAAGTGAAGTGAGCTGTTTACATCTGTCGGTTTTGTGTACACTGATGTGCTTAAGCCATTTGCAGTCTTGCAGATTTCTATGTCCAGAAAGTTTATTTTTTCTTCCTGAATATTGTATGTAAATTGAATCCTCGGGTTGTGTGAATTCAAAGTCTTGATTGAATCTTCAAGTAAATGTCTTTGACCATTCCATAAAACAAGAATATCATCAATATAGCGGAAAATTGACACTGCATTGTTTTGCCACGTGGGGTTGGTGAGCATGTGCTGGTATTCAAAATGAGCCATGAAGGTGTTAGCATACAAAGGGGCTCCGGGAAATCCCATGATGTTGATCAATGAAGAGCACACTATCTGTAGTGCCTGCACACAGGAAATATTGGTGCACTGCATTGAGACATTGAGACTTTCAAGTGAGCTGTGAGTGTTTGCCAGAAGGGCACTCCAACGGATACTGAGTAACATTAATTTCATGAAAGGCCTGAAAGAAGAGGCCCATGCGGAGGAAAACAACAGAAATAGGATTCGATGGACAATAGAAGCCTGCCAGGAGAGGCTTTGACGGACTCTGGGTATTTCCTGTGTGCTTGTATAGAATTAGAGTTTGGAGACTGATTCTTGTTTTGATGGCATTATTTTAAAGTACTATTCTGTTTAGTAAAAGCAGAATAAAGTCCATTTTCTGTGGAAGAATATCCCCCTTTTCACCTCAGAGCGTTGATGAGGATCACCACTGTTTCACCTGAACATGTGATGGGTTACTGAAATGCATAGGAGCCTTAAAAATGTTTCTACATAATTTTAGGATTTGCCTGTGTAATGGCAAAAGCAGGGTCTGAGGTTCTTTAATTTTGACAGTGGGTGAAGGCCCAAACAAGGGGGACGAAAGGGGGGAACTTCCTTTTCCGAACTAAAACCCTCACACACCAAGCAAGCTAGGTGTCATGCTTCATCATATGGGTCTGCTCCTCGTCCGTTCGGCGGCGCCATACCCAACGGGCACCCATAGAGGGGCTCTTTACCTGAGATATTTTGTTTAAAAGGAAGAAATTCAGATCTGAAGTAGGGGAACTAGAATGTAATATTCAGCGGTTGGAACAGCAGTTATTAGCGACTGGGGTCGAGAAGGAGTCGGTGGCATTACAAACTTCTCTCCAAATTCATGGGCTGGATCTCGCAGTAGTTGTAGAAGAGAGATTACGGAAAAGGTGGATTGTGAGTAAACTTGCCCACTTAGAATATTGAGAAGGATGTGGAAAACTCTTAGCTTGGAAAACTAAGAGTGATCAGGCAAAAGGTTTTATAAAGGGAGTCAGGTGTGAGGCATCAGTGAAACTTCTTCTGACCAATAAAGAAATAGAAGAGGCATTTCACAACCACTTTGGAGGGTATTTTTTAGGAGGTATTGGCAGTTACAGAGAAAGATGTGAAGGAATGACTGGGTCAGGATGTTCCCCACAGAATCAGCAGAAGTAATAGTAATAATATCAACAGCTCCATTACAGTGATTGAGACTAGGATGGCAATCATGCCAGGGAAAACAGATAAAGCAGCAGGTCCGGACGGACTGCCTGCAGAGATTTATGAAAGACTGGTTCTCGTGCCATTTATGGTGAAGGTGTTTTCGGGCACTTTTTGAGTAAGGTTTGGAAATGCCAGCATCTTGGAATGTGGCCTTAGTGACGTTGATTCCTAAACTGGGAAAACTGCCAAACGCGTGTGACTCTTACAGGTCCATCTCGCTATTAAACTGCGAATACAACATTTTCGCAAAAATATTAGCCGATAGGTTAAATGGGGTGGTGGGGGACGTCTTACATGAGGATCAGAAAGGCTTTGTAAGGGGAAGGGGGATCTATGATCTAACTTATAACCTAATTGTAGCAATATATATATATAGCTACTGTCTACAAAGCCTCTCTGGCAATCATTACCTTGGACGCCACAAGGAGCTTTGCCAAGGTGAATTGGCCTGATCTCAAGAAAATATTAAGGCTGTGTAATTTGGGCAAAACGATTTGCAGGACCATAGGAATGATATATTGAAAACCAACAGCTAAGGTTCTGGTGAATGGTAAACTTTTTATGCCTTCCTTTTAAAATGTCAAGGGGAACTAGACACGGGTGTCCTCTGTTCCCTCTCATTTTTAACCTATACATTGAACCCTAAGCAGTGAAAATTAGAAAAGAAGATCGGAAATCCCCCTTTTAGGTATATGGGCTGGGAGAAAAAGGTGGGCCTGTACGCAGAGGATTTAATGGTATACACTTCTGAAGTGTACGTCTTGGCTCCATTGATATATGAATTGACCTCTCAATTCAGGTGCTTTTTGGGTTACGAAGTGAATGAACAAAAACAGAGATAATAGCCTGGAATTTAGAAATAGATCAAGAGAACATCAAAAGAGAGATGAGATATCTAGGCTTGATGATCACCCAAAGCATTGAGGAATTCCCAGGAGCAAATTTCCAAAGGGTTAGTAAGGATGTCTGTAAGTCATTGTTGAGCTGAACACATTTACCGCAGACAATTATTGGAAGAGTGAACCTATGTAAAATGTCAATCCTCCCAAAATGTACTTTCTTATTCCAGAATATTCCTTTGAATTTTAAAGAAGAGTGGCTCATAAAAGTGCAGCTTTATTTAGGCCTCAAAGGGTAGGTAAATTGCATGGAAAAAGCTCAGAAGGAAGAAGGATAACGGGGGCCTGTGTTTACCAGATCTCACCTATTATGCCTGGGCTTTCGTGCTAAGGAACGGGAAGATGCTCCTGAATGAACCGGTTTGTTCAGACATCAGCAAAATGTTAAGGGTGATCCTATCAGATGTGATGGGAGGACAGCAAGGCTTCATGTATTTATTTATTTATTTATTTATTTATTTGTGGGTTTGTAACGCGCTTGAATAAACTCCCGGAGGAGTATCTCTGCGCCTGGGAGCAAGGAAACAAAGACAGAGCAAAAGTAGCATCAGATGGATCTAGATCTGGTTTCTAAACAGCAGGGTTTTGAGCTGCCTTCTAAATTTTAGATGTTCTGAACATTGTCTGAGAGACAGAGGAAGCTTGTTCCACAATGATGGTCCAGTTACAGATAGAGCTTTGACTCCGTGTCTGGCCTTTCTTGCACGGGGCACCACCAAGAGAAGGTGGTTGCTGGATCTGAGAGATCGGGTAGGGACATATGGAATGAATTTGTTTTCCAGGTAGACGGGCCCTTGTCCGTTTAAGCTTTTATGTATTAAACAGCATATTTTAAACTTTGTTCTCTGCCGGATTGAGAGCCAGTGTAATTGGTCCAGAAGAGGTTTGGACGCAGTTCTCGGAGGGACATTCAGGACCAGGCGGGCCGCCGTGTTCTGGATTACTTGGAGCTTGGCCAGCACTCCCTCGTTTGCAGAGAGTAGCAAGCTGTTACAGTAGTCGATCCGACTTAGAACAAGAGCCTTAGAGACCTCAGGTTTTTTAAACAGGTGCATCTCAAGACAATGTCTAGCAGTCACATGGTTTAAGATCAGAAAGGAGGCAAAACTCAGCTACTACAGTGGACTGGCCCCAATATGGGATGTTCTGGGCTCCCCGGAGTGGGCTAAGGACAGCTTGGTTGTTCCTCTGAGGGAGGAAGGGGTGATGAGATGGGAACAACTAGTCGAAGATGGAAAGCTGGTTCCATGTGACAATTGGTCAGAGATAACCAACAACAAGCTATCAGGGTTCAAACATCTCCAAATAAAAAGCTGGTACCAATCTGCTGTGGTAGGCATAGGTTCAACAAATGAGCTTGAGTCCATGCTTGTCAGCGAAGTGCCAAGAAAAAAGAAGGTGGCTAACTGGTACTGGCTTTTGGTGGACCTATGGGATGGCGATTTTAGACTACCAGCTGACCTCTGGGGAAAGAGCTTGCCAGGGATGCAGCTAGGAGACTTATGGCAAGTATCTTGAAACCTTCTCTACTCTACGGTGCACACCACAAATTTAAGGAGGAACCACATTTTCTGTCTACACAGAGCCTATTGGACACCCATAAAGCTATCTAAATTGGGGAATGTTGTAACACCGAGGTGTCCAAAATACAGCCACAGAAAAGGTGGATGACATACGCATATTCCTGTAGTTTCCTGAGATTCAGTGTTTCTAGGCAGATGTGAGTAACTGTATGTTAGAAATGGGGGTCTCTAGTTGGCAATGGTTTACACCTAAATTTTTGCAAGATGAGGGAAAGGACGCCGTCTTGATATTACTTGACCTATCGGCGGCGTTCGATACCATCTCCCACGACATACTCATCGACAGATTGAGAGACAATGGCATTACTGATAACACCCTTGACTGGATCAGTTCGTTCCTTTCGGAAAGAACCCAAGTTATATTACTGGGCTCTTTTCTCTCTAAGAAAAAAAAAATCAATGCAGGAGTACCCCAGGGCTCGATTTTGAGTCCTCTCCTTTTTAATATATATATGATGCCCCTCATTTCCCTTATCGAGTCATATGGTATATGCGTTACTTCATACGCTGATGACACGCAATTGATTGTTTCCTTGGAAAAAAATTCTACTAGTGCCAAATTAAATTTCCAAATTTGCTTGACTGAGATCTTTAGGTGGATGGATAACAACCACCTCAAATGTACCTCAAGCAAAACGGAAATTTTGCCCATAGGGAAAACTGTTGAGTTTTGTCCTAGCAAATGGTGGCATGAGGGCACTACTCCCCCGCCTACTGCGGTCGAGTCAGCAAGGAATCTGGTTGTTCTTTATGATTCCTCATTATCTTTTGACCTTCATGTTAGAAATCTAGCTGGCTGCTGCTTTAATACCATAAAATCCTTGAAGAAATTTTTTGACTTCTTGCCTATTGATGCTAGAAAATCTGTTGCAGTCTCTTTGATACTTTCACGACTTGACTACTGCAATGGGATGATGGCAGGAGCAAAAAAACAAACTCTGAAGAAATTACAGTGTTCAACACGCAGCCGCACGGCTGGTTCTCAAACTGCCCAGAAAATCCTCAGCCTCTGCAGCGCTCAGAACCCTGCATTGGCTCCCGATTCATAAAAGAATTCTTTTTAAAATCCTACTGACCATTTTTAGAGCACTAAACAATATTGGACCCAAGTACTTAATTAATAGATTTACTCGCTATAACCCTACCAGAGTTCTGTGGTCAGCAGGACAGAACCTTGCGAATACCCAGACATTTCTTCTTAAAAGGAAAGGTGGCAAAACACTTAATGTTCTGGCCTCCAAAGCTTGGAATGCCATGCCTAATGCCCTGAGAATGTTGCCCACTGAGTCCCTCTTCAGGAAGAGACTTAAAATTTGGATATTCAATGTAACAGACCCTTATGTGCTGAATGCAATCTAGTGCCTCCTTATAATACTCACCCTATGTCCTATAGCGCCAGGATGCTCCTTTCGGAGCGACAGTTTGGGCTTTATAAATGCCATATAACAATAACAATAACAATAACAATAACAATAACAATAACAATAACAATAACACCTTGTCCAAGTAGGGACCCTTCCTTCTAGTCAGGATAAGGGAGTTACACTCCTAAAATAACCCCTGCTCACCCCCTTGGTCGCTTGGCACAAACATTCTGGCTTATCTTAGAGGCAGTGTGTAAAGCATTTGCACATAACCCACCGTAACACAGTGAAAGCAATACAAAAGGACACCATACCAGTTTAGAAAAATATCCACTATTTTCGTATACTTAAGACAAGACCAGAAATGATAAAAATCCACAATACAGTTGTTAGAAATGGGGATCTCTGGTTGGCTAAAGCTTGCACCAAAGCCAGGCAGAGACCACCACTCAGGGCTTGGGAGTTAGACGCCAAAGATAACCCCTGCTCACCCCCTTGGAAGCTTGGCACGAGCAGCTAGGCTTATCTCGGTGGCGATGTGTAAAGCATTTGCACAACACTCACAGTAACAACACACTAGGCACACCACAAAAGGAACTCCACACAAGGTTATATATAAAAATAGCCTTTGTATTATAATAAAACACATTAGATAGTAATCACACAATATACATTGTGCCAACTGGCACGGGAAATATTTACAGGGGATTATTTACACATGACAGGGCCACGTGGGCCACTGTCAGAATTAGCACTTGGTAAAGAATAGTAAAAGTAAGAATATATATGAACTTACAACACAGCCAGTAATCACTGGCAGACACTATACTCAGCGTCAACCTGTAACATAAATCATAACAGGCACAGTATCACATAAGGCGAGAACTCTATTTTGCGCCAACCTCACAAGCTAAAATATGGTAGACCATAATCTCGTAACCATAACTCGCATTAGGGAATACACTCAATAACATAACCTGCAATAGGGAATAAATCAAACCTAGACCACAGTAGAGAAATAATATGTTAGACAGTAGGTAAAACCTAATAATCATAAAAACACATCTATAAGCATAAATGAAGGTGCATAGAACATACAACAAACATTACATTTCCTAGCACCTATAAAAAGCACACTAGGGCCTTGCGCCCTACAAACCTAATAGTCCCCTGGGCCAACTGGCCATCTCTAAGGGGCTCAAATGCCCTCTGCCCAAAGTCAGGGCACGCTGCCTAAGGCAGCGACAGTCAAGGATGCGCACTTGGCACAAACCTAAACGTGGCAGCTGCCCACTACTTGCTGGGTAGCTGGGAATCTGAAATGAAGGGCCTTAAACGTTGCAGCTGGCACTAAGTGCTGCGCAGCTGTGCAGGCCAAGGTAGGGGCAAAGGAGTGCGTCTCACTCCTAGATTCAATAGAACCTGTCACCTAAAGATGAAGTGCCTAAACGGTGCAGCTGCCCACTACTTGCTGGGCAGCTGTGAAGTAAGAAATGCGGCATGGGCTCTCACTGGCCCTAAGGACAAAGTGCGCCAAACGTTGGAGCCATCTGGCTCTAAAAATCAACAGGGTGGAGCCAGCACGGGCTCTAAATTACATATGTCCCAAGGGAGCGCACTGGCAATTTAAACAAACATCCCCACGAAGTTGGAGCGGCCCACTGCCATCCGGGGCAGCTCAAAACTAAGTAATGGGTGAAGTGTGGCTCACCGGTTAGAGGAGGCAGTCCCGGACACAGAGGTCAGACCCGGGACCAGGGTTCAATCCCCGACGTGGCAGGGTCTTGAGCTCAAAATGTCCAAGGCGTCGATAATTCTCGCCTCAGTGCCTACTACAATCATGGGTTCACACTCTGCAACTCTGGGCAATAGCTTGCTTAATCTCCACTACGGCCCCACCGCGATGGGATGCCTGGTTTTCACCTTGGGGATGCCCAGTAGGGGTTATCTCGCAGGGAAAAGCCAGGACGGGTTCCTAAAGCAAGCGCGTTGAGACCTTACGGTGAAAGGCGCTATATAAGAACGTATGATTTACGATTTTTTAATTTTTTATTTAACATGGAGCCCCCACTCAACGGGCTGCTCAGAGGGTGCTCCTTCCCTGCTGTGGGACTCTTTGGGAGTTGGCCCAAGGCTGTCTCCTCACTAGGAGAGCCCCGCACACCGTCTTCGCGCTGGGGATTGCGACATGCACTGGAGAGCCCTCGCTCCTCGGGGACTCTCTTCCTTGCACGCAGTGGGGTCTGGCACTGGCAATGTGCCTCGAGCCCCTTCTGCCTTCATGCTTCACTTGGTGGCGCCTACAGGGCTCTCCCTCAGTCAAGGGTGCCCCACGCAGGCAGGCGCCATTGTTCTCTCTCCAAGCAGCCTCTCTCCTCCCCAAGGGAGACTAGCCAGGCTCGGCACGGCTTCCCAGGCAGGGGGAAGCAGAAACAAAGTTCACCAGGCCCCGCTCATGTCCCGCTCATGTCTTCTGGGTCGCGGTGGACCGTCCCGGAGTGAAAAAGAAAAGTCAGAAAGCGCGGGTGGGCTCCCGCTACGTGCCGTAAAGTATTATCAGGCAATGAGGGGTAGGCTCCCTCAGAGTGAATATAAATGTAGAAGGGCACCCGCGTTAGACTTAAATAAGCGGGGTGGGCACCCGCATTAATTAAAAAGTAAAACTGAAGACGCAGGGTAGGCACCTGTGCACTGGGGAGAATTCATTATAAAACAAGCAGACATAATGCAGGGTGGGCACCTGCAATGGAATTTAAAGTAAGCGGGCATAATTGAGATAAAGCACCCCAGGCGCTAAAGGTACAGACACCCATCCCCAAGGGGAAAAATAGCGCAAAAATAGTCCTAGGGCATAGCTGGGTCAAGGAGTCCCCCAGGCATCCAGGGGCAGGGCAGTACCCAGGGAGGCAAGCCTTTCCCTGAGCCCCAGGAGCAGCACACCCCTGGTAGATTCAAGTCACAAGCAAGAACAAGAACATTTTCATGGGGTCACAGCCCATTCTTATACAGCTAAATCCTTTGTCCTCAAAGGTGCAGGCAAGGGGAGAACCAGATACAACTGGTTCAGGAGCACTTTGTTTTGCCCAGCTCCTCTCTCCCTTTCACAAGACAGGCCAGGGACATTATACGCACCACAGGGGGTGGAGCCAGCATTGTGGAGGGAAGGCACAGCCCTATTCAGATCCCAGGTGCAACTCCTCCCTCCCATCTACATGCAGATCTCCCTATTCACCACTGGGCAGACTCACCTTGGCTCCTGGAGCCAAGCACACCAGCCAGCCTCTGTCACTCACAAGCAAGACAGGCAATTCACATCTCACAGCACACAGAAATGCCGACTTCTAAAAGTGGTACTTATTTATTTATTTATTTATTTATGTCGGATTTGTAATGCGCATGGCTGCCTCAGTGACAAGGCGTCCCAGTGCAAATAGAGACGAGAAACAAGAGCATGAGAGACCAACCTAGGGATTAAACAGCAGGAGTGGGGAAAGCCAGGTCTTTAAGGCCTTTCGAAACCCCAGAAGGTTTGGGATGGTTCTAATGGGAGCCAGGAGCGAGTTCCAGAGTTTTGCTGCCAAAAAGCGGAAAGAACTTCCCCCAGCCCTCGGTCTCCAGACTCGAGGTGCGCAGACGAGCGCGAGGTCGGCAGATCTCAGTGAGTGCCCAGGCACATAGGGCACCAACAAATGGGATAACCCTAATGGGGCCTGGTGTGTCAAGATCTTATGTGAAATACACAACGCCTTGAACTGAATGCGCTTTTCGACGGGCAGCCTGTGGAGTTTAGGGAGCACATGCGCCACAGAGCGGGATCTAGGTAGTGCCACCAAAAGCAGCGCTGCCACATTGAACCCTTTGTAGGCGCTTAATGCTTGCCTTATTTGCCCCCCGGTAGAGGGAATCGTCATAGTCTATTCAGGACAAAATTTACACCTGGACAATGGTCTGGAGTACTTTAGGAGGGAATAAACCAAGCAAAGGTCTCAAGCCTCGCAGGAGCCCTAAGCAGACCGCCGCAACAGCTTTCGTTTGTTTCTCGAACGTCAATCCGTTATCAAACCACACACCCAAGTTCTTCACAGCCTCCTTCGGGAGAGGGGCGGGTTTGAGGCTGACCGGCCAGCAATGATCGGACCATAACTCCTGATCCTTACCGAACAGCAAAATCTCAGACTTACTGGCATTTAACTGTAAACAGTTTGCTGCCATCCAATCGGAGATGGCCAGGAGATCCTCCTTGAACTTGTCCAGATTAGCAGTGCAATTTGAAAAGGCAATTACCAATTGGGTGTCGTCACAATAAATCTGCGCACACCATTGCGCAGCATTAATTCTCACAAGTTCGCACATACCAAACTCGCCCCTGCACTCCCCATATATCAGGAATTACCATGGACACACATATCCCCCATGCATTCCTATGGGAATGCAGGCCATCTCACCACACGCACTCAGCGTTTGGACGCACTTTACACTGGGCCACAGTGCTAAAGTGCGCAGAAGCCTAAAATCACTACCACCATGCCAGAGGCTACAGGCAAAAAGTCTATGGGTGGACCTGCCAAAAAGGCCCAAGTCCAACAACAGTACTTAGAAATCCTAAGTTATCAGATTAAACTTGAAAAAAAGTTCCTTGAAGTTGATAGCTCCGAATGGGGCTATCACAGCGTTGTGAACAACAAATCCAAACAGTTCTGTCTGACTGCGGCATCGTGGGCCAGCTACGACGTCGGGAAGACCCGCAAAACAGTGCCTTTAGAAATGCAGGGCGTCAGCGACCTCTCATTGAGCTCCAACAGCACGGCGTCCACAAGGTCGGTTCCGGAGGTCGGTGCAGTAGTCATCGGGCCCTTGAAGTCACACGTGTTGCAGATCGAACTCCTCGCGGTTGATGTTGGGAGCGCCGCAGTCAGCAGGCATCGGGGCTGCATGCGGTCCCCTCAGCGGCTCGGTGACGGTCGTCCAGCGGAGTCGGTGAGACCAGGGCAGCGGTGCGAAGTGGTGCAAGCGGCGGCAGCGTTGCTGAAACGCTGTCATCGGCTGACGAACTGGAGTCGATGCTGCCGCATTGGTAGGCCAATGCTGCGGGGCGGGATAAAGACGGTGTGTCGTGTAGCTTACGAGCGGTGCCCTTGAACCACGGTGCAAGCAGCGGTGTCGATGTTGTCGTGAAGCGTCATAGTCGGGAAAACCAGTGCGATGGTGTGAAGCGGAGCGGTGCGGAGTGCGGTGCCCACAGGTCGCGGTGCAAGCAGCGGTTCGGTGGCGGCGTCAGGTGGTGGCATCGGTGATACCAGTGTTGCAGTGCCGCGTTTTGGCAATGCCCTCTCCGGTGCCTTTAGGACATGTAGTCAGCAGCAGCGTCGTAAATGGATTGTGTATCTTTTTCTTCTGTTGCAGCACAAAACTCACTGTCCCCAGTGCTGATGGCAGAAGAACTTGAATTCCTTGCTGTTCCTGAGACTTCTTGAACACGGGGCAAGCTCTACATCAAGCCCTTAGAGAATCTCACAAAAAGAAATTGCAGAAAGTTCAGTCCAATCCTTTCACTGCCCAAGACAGAAGCAGCCACTACAGGCCAACACGGTATAGCACACAGCAAAGTAGTAGTCTCTCCTCACAGCTTCTCCAGCTCTTCTTCCTGGCAGTCTTCTTGGTTCCAAAAGAGTTCTAAAGTTTAAGGGTATGGGGCCTACTATTTATACTGCAATTTCTTTTGTCCTCTCAGGCAGAGAGTGTCTGTGCTTAGTCCAAACCAGTTTGGTCCTCTCTGGCCCAGCTTCCCCACAGGAGGAGGAGACAGCATTGTCCAAGGCAGACAGGGCCTATTCAGGGGAAGGGAAATCCCCTCCCACCACTCTATATGCAGACTGGGCCTATTGAGGTGCCAGTGACAACTCCTCCCACTACTCTTAATGCAGCCCAGGTCTATTCAGCCCAGCCTTGACTCATCCAGACTTTCTGAAGCCACTGTACATCCCCAGGCCCTGTCACACCAAAGCCAATCAGCACACATCCTAGCAGAGGCACATTGGATGGCTAAGTAAGAAAATACATACTTTCTAAACGTGGTATTGTCAAACACAGAATATAAAAATCACCCTCACTAAAAGATGAATTTTCAAATTCTGAGTTCAGGCATACTAAACTTTATTTTCCAATCTGGTCTCAATGGGAAGTTATATTTATAAGATGTTATAAATTAACTCCAATGCTTTCCTATGGGCTAGATAGACTTTCAACAGTGAGAAACAAAATGCACTGTAATTCACTACAAGGACATGTCACACACATCCGTGCATGTCCTACCCTTCACATACACGGCACCCTGCCCACAGGGGTACCTTAGACTTACGTTAGGGGTGGCTCACATGTAAGAAAAGGGTAGGTCAGGGCTTGGCAAGTGGGTGTACTTGCAAAGTCGACATGGCAGCTACAAACTGCTCACAGACTCTGTAGTGGCAGGTCTGAGTTACCTTTTCAGGGCTACTCATGAGGGTGGCACAATCAGAGCTGCAGGCCCACTACTAGCATTTGATTTACATGTCCTGGAACACTCCATGCATTTTACTAGGGACTGAAAAGTAAATCAAGTATGTCAATTATGGAAACACCAATCCATAACACAATTTACCCAGAGAGCATATGCACATTAGGACTGATCAGCAGTGGTAAAGTGCCCAGAGTCCTAAAACCAATAACAGCTGGTCAGGAATAAATAAGAGGAAGAAGCAGAAAGTTTGGAGATAACCCTGCAAAAAGGGTCATTTCCAACAATGTATGTCTATGATACTCAGTGCGGCACTTCAAGTAAGCATAGCCATTGTTATCTTCGGTGTTCCTGCACACTATGAGTCTATGTCAACTGAGGTGAGAAAGCTGTTTTTTTACTTGATACACCTTGCTCGAAGAGAGATCTGTAAAACCTGGAAAACAAACCTACCCCGACTAGGACAGATTGGGTTAAATCTGTAAAATATATGAACAGGCTGAACAGGGCATTGGTAAACTAAAGGAATGAATTCAGGTTCCCATGTGCAAATTGGCTAGAAAGTTTGAAATTGAATACAGTCCTATGATTATGCCTCTTTACTTTGTTACTTCACTGCTCCAGCAGGTTTTGCAGGCAGCCTTTTGGTCATAACAAACCACGGAAGGAGAGGTTCTGTGTAAACCACATCATCCTTGGCACAAAGCAAAGATATCTGGCATGCGCTGGTCAAGGGGAGCCCTAGAGGTTTTACAAGGCTAATGAGGACAAAAAAATATATACATATGTATTTAATGGCCCCTGGATAATGGGACAAAGTGTGTCATGTAGCACAATCATTTCATTCAGTAAAATGTATACCAGTTTCACCTACTTACATCTTAAAAAAATATTTGAAATCTATTATCGCTAACCAGCTTTTTTTCCAAACTATAAAATAAGACCTATTGTTCATTGCAGTCAATTGCTAATCCATGTGTTTTTACGTGTTCTCTGAAATAAAGATTTGAGGAATGATTTTAATATACTAATACATATAAATGCGGGAATGGACTGACGCCATTTGCATAACTTTATCACATTGAATCAAATCTACTCGTCTTCACAATGTTTATTTCTGTTCTGCTTTGATTAATCTCAGCATCACTCAGCCCACTAAAAACCAGAACATGAGAGGATTGTTGCTGTTTCTTCTTTGTGCAGGTCCCTGTAGGAAAGTGCCCGATTTTGTCATGGTCACTCCCACTTTTTGCCACTGGTACTGATGTTTTTCGACGGATGTGCACCAGGTCCCTGCTAACAAGCTATAGTGCCAGTGCTCTTTCCCTAAAACAAGGTAAAATGGTCTAATTATATAACAATTGGCACACACTTTAGCACCCCTGTAAGTCCCTAGTAAATGGTACGCCTGGTACCTAGGGCATGAGTATTAAAGAGGGTCCTTAAGGGCTGCAGCATGTATTATGCCATCCTAAGGGACCCCATACAAAGTGCAGGCAGATCCATTGCAGGTTGCGTGGCATGGTGCAAACCATGTGTGAAAACAAGACATGACACACGCATTGTGTGCCATGCTAAAGTCACTGCATAGAATATATGTAAGTCACCCCTACAGCAGGCTTTTCAGCGCTAATGCAGGGTACATTATATTTTATGTGAGGAGATATCTGCATGAGCAGATATGCCCCTGTGATGTCTGGTTCCATTGCCACGACATTGCAAGTGCTCAGGAAGCAATCATAAGAATATGTACTTGGCACTGGTCATTAAGAGTTACCCAGATACATAATGGCTTTACTGAAAATAATGGTGTTTGGTATCAAACACCAAGTCTTGACAAATTCATACTGATGCCAGTATTATATTTGTCCTGACATGCACCAAGAGGGTACCGTAGAGCCCCCTGAACGTTAGTAGTCTAGTGTGCTGGCTGACTGGTATCATACAGCCTACCACCACAGACATGTTTCTGACCCCCTGAAGATGAGAGCCAGCCATCTCTGAAGTCAGGAAACAATGCCTGCTCCGGAGAAGGTGTTATCACCTCCTCCAGCAGGATGGCTAGTGAATCTGCATACCAAGGGCAGAGGCTACGAATGCTACCTCCTGTCCTGAGGCCCATCTGGCACCAGGACAGACGGGAAATTAGCTATGCAGTAGGCATGTTGCCCCTCCTGGCTAGTCACACCCCTAAGGTGGCCTACCTGATATGCGCTACGAAAGAAGAGTTCCACAATTTGTTTAAGGTGGAATTAGGAACTCTGGGACAGGGCTATGCCAACTACCCACAGGAAGAGAAGTGGTCATATAGGGGGTGTAGTGACCCCAGGGGTAAGTATCCCATTGACTACTGCCCTTCACTTCCCTTAATGCCCCTGAATGTATTATTTAGGTGGCCCCCTCAAACCAGGAATTCAAATTTGTCTGCCTGAAAGAAGAAGAAGTAGGATGAAAAAGAGCTGAAGAAGTGAGAACTGTGGTCCAGCACCATACTTGGCGCAAAACCCTGTCTAGCAGCTGCGGCCCCGACAGTCACTAAGACCGACTTGTCCAGAAGAGGACCAGCCTCCCTAAACCCTTGGAGGTCTGCTCAGCACTTTATCGACCCAGTAACATCTCCTTTGGAGTGGAGAAGCCACTTCTCTGTATGGCACCCCAGAAGAATTTGTGGCTCTTAGAGATCAGCCTCAGCAAGTACTGACCCACTAGACCCCATTCCCAGACATCCCCCAGTACCAATTCCTGGGGTACAGGAGCGAGTTGCAACCCCAAGGCTTGTTTGTGTTCAGTTGGAACACCACCATTGCCAAAACGTACCTGCATGCCGAGGGACTTCAAGAGAGGCAAGCTCCACACCAGGAGTGGTGCTGCTGTGTTTCTTTTTCCTCTACTGCAGGTCACCAAGAACCACAAGAGCCTTTAAGTCAATGACCCGCAGGGCAAAACACCTCTGCACCTGAGCTCCCCAGCCCGGGCTCAAGAAAACCAACCATGTTTCTGTGGCCTTGAGACCCTCAAGAGCCAAGCCAACTCTTGGGTTCATCCAGACTGGTCTCCAAGTCCCCAATTGAAGTTTTTTTTCTTCCTACTGACTTTCGCATGTAGCATTTAAGGCTTCCTCTATGCATAACATCTCCGCACCCAGACACCCCAGGGCTGGTAAACTTAAACTTTTGGCACTTTAGTGGACCTTGGCCCCTACTTACCGTAAGTCCAGAAGAACTTTCCTGTCGGTTGTCTATCAGTGTACCTACGCAGTGACTGTTTCTCCTGTAGGATACCATTACTTTGTTCGAGGCTCATGCCTCAAATCTGACCGCTGTGATTTTCTACTGTTCTTCCTGTAAAAAATTCATACTTACCTGATTCCGATGATTTTGGTGTCTAAAATTATATAAAAAAATCTGTGTAATTTTTCTAAATTGGTATCAAGTCTCTTTTTGAGTGTGTGTCTCATTTATTGACTCTGAGTACAACACATGCCTAGCACAACCATCTGATAAGCCTAAACTTCTCGCCTAAACTACCACAAAGAGAGTATTTGGGATTATTCATTTTAGCCTCGTAAGCCCTATAAGCCAATAAGAGTCATCTGGACTTTCTACATAGTGTACATCATTTTGGTTCCCTGCATAAAAAGCCAGCTTCCTACAGTCTCTCTTACTGCTTCTCTGATTCTCACTTTACTGGGAGTGTAAAGCCAAGTGCACCTTTTTATGTTCACTGGGTCTGACTCCAGCTGTGACTAGAGCAGCATCCATGCAAAGGAATGATAAAAAGTAAGGCCAGACTATACATCTATTGCAAGTAAGAGAGGCTGCCAGCTTCTTCTTAGCACCGTGTGTTCTAGGAGAGATCTGTCTGAGATTCAAAACATACTTCAAGGAGGGCCTGAAACAAGCATAACACAAAGAATTATTATCCTGAGCAATAGTTGTCCAAATTAATAAGAAAAGTCCATGTCAGTAGGTGTCACAAGAATCTTCTCATCTTCTTTATTTTCTTATGACAAAGTTCAACAAAACTTCTAGCCAACACGTGTTGCGTCTTTATGTGGTGTAAACCACAGACTTCTTCAGGGCTAGAACATTTAACACAAGAAAAAAGTATCACCTAGGAACAGACCAAAACGGAATATTATGTGCAGCATGCAGTGAGCAGAGACCCATAGCCAATGGTGTCATCGCTGTGTTCTGAAGAGAAAGTAAGTAAACCGATGCTAACATAAAATGGTATATGTGAAGACTACTCCAAACTATCACCTCATAGTGTACAGAATATCGAGACAGAGAAATGTATTAAACACGAAAAGATAGTAAAAAAGTAGGTGAATAGTGAATACAAGACAAAAAGTTGCGGATATAGTAAGGTGAAAAAAATAGAAAAGGAGAAATGAGCGCCTATTTAAAAATTCCCCATCAGGGAATAATAGCAAGCCACTCACCAATTGCAAATTAGCTCGGTCTAAATATTGATTAAGTATAGTGGCCAAATAATGTACTCCAACAGCGTCAGAACCCGTAATGGTTCACAGTCTAAACCATAAAACTGGAATCAGAAAAAAGGGGGCACATTTTAATAGGAGGTGATCACTCTTAATTATACGTATGCAGAGCTACATATAGTGTACTTACTTAAGGAAGAACTTGAAAGCCCATAAGTAATGTAAGGATTTACCAGATTTGTTCCAAATTCAGTGATCAGTAATCAAATGATAACCTTATAATAATGATAAAAATAGGAATTGATTACCTATTATGTTCCACCCAATATTTTAAATTAGGATACAGTTGAGTACAGACATAAGCTATCCCATCATGTGCAAACAATTATAACCCACGACAAATACTCTAACAGACAAGTGGCGCTGGAAAGACTAAATCACATTACCGTATCAGGTAACCATCATGCTAAAGCTCCAACAGTAAATCAAAACACCACATGGGAACCTACATGAGAGTAGCCCTCTACTGACTCTAGGGGAAGTCCTAATTTGTTAAATGGGCCCCATGTTTGGTAAGATGGGGGCAAGCGTAAGCACAGTAGGGCAATTAAAAAGGCATTAATTTACTTCCGACGGGTCAAACGTGGTTGCTGTATCTGACCCACGCTCCATCGTGGTCAGCCTTAAATTATGCCTGGGTCCCGGTCGACCGCAACCAGTTTATCGTGGTTGGGAGCTTAATACTTTTTGGAATTATTTTTATTTAAGACTTAAAAATGTATATCTCCGGTTTCCCTTATTACATTTTTGTCATTAGGGTGTCATTTTATTTATTAAAATATACTCTGTTTTTCAAATTCGGTTTGGAATTTTATTGTGTTATTGGAATTTTACTGCTTTTTTGGTACAGCATAAATACTTTACACATTGCCCTACAGTAAGCGTGTCGGATATGTGGCATTGCTACAAGGGGGTTGAGCTCTTGTCAATTTAGTGACTTTGAAGGGTCTCCCTCACAAGAATTGTGATTATTACTCAAGGTGGGTAGTCACCCTCCCTTGACTAATAACCCAATTTCTTTTATTTGTCTTCTAAGGTGTGACTGCCGAGGACACTGCTGACAAAACCTAATGTGGATCCAAGTATGCGCAGCAATTTCAGACCGATCTCCCTCCTGCCAGCCCCAACGAAATTCCTTGGAAAGGTGCTTCAGAAACAGCTCACAAATTTTGCAGAAATTAATAACCTCCCCCATGACTCTGAATCGGTTTTCCGAACAGGATATAGTACGGAAACTGCACTACTGGAAATTTCTGAATCAATACAAGAGTCTGTAGATAGTGGGGACATAGCGATTGTAGTACTTTTGGACCTGTCGGCAGCTTTCGACATGGTCTCACATCGGATCCTGCTGGAGCACTTATATCATCTGGGCATGAGGGGAGTGGCGCTCACATGGCTTCTGTCCTATCTGGAAGATCGCTCTCAACAGGTCTTTTTACAACCTTTCTCATCCTCACGGAAAAACTTTGGTGTGCAGAATGCTGCATGGATTTGCTTTGAGTCTACTGCTTTTTAACCTCTACCTGGGCCCCTTAGCCACCATTATTTCATCCTAGGGCATGAAAGTAGTCTCCTACGCAGACAACACGCATCTCTTTTTTTTCATTCAAAGAGCAAACCCTGACAAAATTCAATAAATTCAAAGAATGTATGTAGCAGATTTCCATATTGATGTATGATAACTGCTTGAAATTGAATGTGAATAAGACTGATGTCTTTCTTGTTCTTCAATCAGAGCTCGCCACCACCATTCAAACTCTGGTGGCCGGAAGAACGGAACCCCTCCCCCCCATGCCTACTGAGTTTGCAAGAAACTTGGGTATCAGGTTTGATACTGATCTTTCTTTTACAAAGCACTTCCGACAAGTCTCGGACACAAACTTCTGGGAATCATGGTTCTTGAGGACAGTTTTATGATATCTGTCTGAGGAAAGCTTTAAGATCATTATACATGCCCTGGTTACCTCCCAGCTGGACTATGCAAACAGTCTGTATATTGGGCTCCGGGCATACCTGGTTCACAGACTACGGATTTTGCAGAATGCAGCAGATAGGCTGATCTGCAGGGGGCCCTTCTGACATCGTATTTCTCCTCACCTGAAACGGTTACATGGGCTCCCGGTGAGCAAAAGTATTGAATTCATGCATTGAGGCTGACTTTGAAAGCCAGAAGGGGCATGGGAAGAGGCTTAGCCTGTACCACCAGGATCGTTTCTTGAGCTATAGACACTCATGTCTGCTTTGTGCGCCAGGATATGCCAAAGAGCGTCAAGGGGATAGGTCATTCTCGGTCAGGGCAACCAAACTCTGGAATGGCTTATTCCCCCCCACTTGTTCCTGATCAAGTCAGAACAAAAGTTCAGGAAGTCCTTAAATACACTGCTTTTCTCACAGATGTAGTACCTAAGGGTCGGCGGCAAATTCCGTCCCGCTCATGGAACTTGCAAAATTTCGTCATTTCCACGCGGAACACAAAAATGTCAAAACTTCTGCGATCCGCGGCGGAACGGAATTTGGGGGCATGAGGTATTAATTAAACCTCACCATGAAACACTTACAGAATAGGTTAAAAATAAAGCAGGAGCCTGAGAAGAAGCTCAAATTCAGTAACGCATTAATCAGCCTCAAAAATCGTTAGCTCGGTCGAGGCTGGGCAGGTGTGCTTTCTTCACATATCCACCGTTGAAGATTAGCGGCAATCCTTGATGGAGGTCTTTGCATCCATGAGTTTCCCGAGGTAAATCCCTGTGTAGTTCCTGTGACCAGGAGACTGCTTTCTCCTCATCTGCTGCTCTGATCGGTCTCTGACCTTTTAAACAAGAGGCATGTTATTTTATTTAAATTTGTAGCGCGCACAGATACCTGTAAGTGTCCCGGCGCGGAGCAAAGAGAAGTAAGCAACAGATAGTTGGGCGAAGAGAAAAGTTTTCAAATTCTTCTGGAAGATGCATGGATCCTGGATATTCCGAAGCGTAAGAGGAAGAGCGTTCCAGGAAGCCGCCGCTTTCCTTGCCAAGGAGCTGCCTCCAAGCCTCTGACGTTGGCAGCGGGGGACCAGAGCCAGGCGCTGGGACAGAGAGCGCAAATGAAAAGCTGGGGTGTAAAAGGCAAAGCATTTCTGTAAGTAGGTGGAGCCAAGCCCATGCAGGGCACGATGGGCCATGACCAGGGATTTAAATTTGGCCCGGTCAACCACCGGAAGCCAGTGCAAAGAGCGCAAGTGAGGCCTCATGCTAGTCCTGGCCAGAATCCCCAAAAGGAGCCTGGTCGCCGCATTCTGGACCACCTGAAGTTTCCTTAGCATGTAAGCCGGAATGCCCACATAAAGGGCATTGGCGTAGTCCAATCGAGACAAAATAAGGGCGCAGATAACCAACTCCTTTGCCTTCATAGGTAGAAGTGGAAGAAATGTTCTCAAAGATTTCAAAAGCCCAAAGCAGGTCCCCACAAGTTTTTTGATCTGTGTGGCAAAAGAGAGATTTTCCTCGAACCACACCCCTTGGTTCTTGGCTGGCTTCCCTATAGAGGTGGGACTGGGAAACTCAGGGGGCCAAAGAGTATCTCTGAAGTTTGAAGGGAACTTCCCAAAGAGAAAAATCTCTGATTTTTCTTCATTGCACTTCAGTTGTGCAGCAGCTAGCCAATGAAAAATAGAGGACCAGCAGTGTTGGGCCGAGGAAACCGAGTCCACATTCTTGTCCCAAGTAAAAAGGAGCTTGGTGTCATCAGCATAGGCCATGACCTTAGCCCCAAGTTGCTCTGCTAGGTTCACCAGAGGTGTGACATAGATGTTAAAAATCAGGGGGCTAAGAGAAGACCGCTGCGGAACCCTTGTGGCCACTACCTGTGCAGAGGAGGAGGATGGAGGAAGCCATATCTGTTGAACCCGTCCTTCTAGGAAGGAACTGAGCCAACCCCACACTGCGCCTGACACCCCAATCTCTGTTAGCCTCGATAGGAGGAGGGAGTGAGGGGCAGTGTTGAATGCCGCCACAGGTCAAGCAGAACTAATGCTGCTTTCCCGCCGGCATCCAAACACTCCCTAATTAACTCCACAACCTCCAACAGGGCAGACTCTGTGCTGTGGGAGGCTCTAAACCCTGACTGGGCTGGATGTAGCAGGCCCTCTCTCTCACCAAACTCCATGAGTTGTCTATTCACCACCTTCTCGCATACCTTGGCCAAGCAAGGTAGCAGGGAGATGGGCCGGTAGTTTGCTAGGATGAGGGGATCATGTGACGTCTTTTTTAAAAGGGGCAGAATCTTAGCCCGCTTCCAGGCCTCTGATACGCAGGCACCCACAAGAGATAAATTGATAATGCCATTGACCTAGTTATTAATGGTCTTGGTAACAGCTGCTAGCAATCTGGCTGGGCAGGGATCCAAAGGGGAGCCTGACTTCAGGTCCTTGAGAATTGTAAGGGACTCAGAGAGGTCCACGGGCCTGAGGGTGTGTAGAGAATGCTCTGGATCAGCTGGTAGTGGTACCATAATTGTCCTTGTGTCCATATTGCAGGGGGTAAACGCCGCCTGGATAGCAAAGATTTTGTCCCAAAAGAAATGAGAAAGGCTCTCACACCAAATGTCCGTAGATTTGGACTCCCTAGAAAGAGCAGCAGGGGATGTAAAGTTCCGTACAATAGAAAAGATTTCTTTAGTGTTTTTTGCTAATTCAATGCGAGAGGCATGGAATTCCCTCATTGCCTGGTTTATTGCATCATAATAGATTTTTTGTTTCGTATCCCTTTTCACACGTGCTATAGAATATGAAGACAATATAGCAATTACGTTTGTGACATAGTAACCCATCACCCAATTAACAAACTAGATCCTTTGTGTTACATTGGGTGCCCTTCCTTTAGAATGTTGACATTCATTGAAACAATGGAGACCATATTTGCTGTGTATATTTTTTCAATGCACTCTGTACTGTGCAACTCATTTGTGCAATATGTCTGATTTCAGCTTGTTCCAAAGCAAGCAAGCGAGACCCTGGGCACACTTCGAGGGAAGGGCAGGAGGGTCACTGGGAGCCGGAAGATGCAATCGCTGACACAGAAGGACCCAGTAGAATTGAGGGTGAGGAGACTGGGCAGGACACCATATTTCCACCTACCTCTGAGGCCTCTGGCTCTGCCCAACCCCTGGTGGTGACAGATTACACATCAGAGTCAACATCTCCTTCTGTGGCCACAACCATCAGCAGTACCAGCACCACCCTCACTCATACCCCCGGTACCAAACCGGCACCCAGTCTGAAAATACCAAGGTACCTCTTCCCATTGCTTGCATCCTGCAATGACTGGTGTCAGGGGGAGCATTGGGTATTTTTAAGACCTCTTTATGGAACAAACACAATTGCTGCATACAATAAAGGTTGTCAGTCAAGAACTGGCACAAGATTTTAACATCCTGGGTGACATGCTTTGTGCCATGTCTGCCACAAAGTGAGATTCTATCACTTGTAGTGCCTCTTTTGACATCAGTGATTTTGACACAGCTGGCCCACTTCTTCCTACACCATTCCAGCCCCTGATCCCATTCTACCACTTGACCCAAATTCAAAATCTCTTGCTGGAAAGCTTCTTCTATCTTCCTCCTCTATTCAACCTCTTGTGTGTTTCCTTCCAGGCCCATTATTGTTCTTTACATATTAGCCTAATAGTGCACGTTGCCAGCAGCATTTCTCTTTTCAAACGTTACTATATAAATATGATGACTTTTGTGCCACATTGTATATTCACACAGATCCTGCATACATTTTCGTGTTCTGCTCTTCTCTGGTATTTAGTCTGAACACCATGGACAAAGTCAAACAACAATGCCTCTTGTTATTCTCTCTGGTCTGTCACTAGCACATAGACATTTCATGAGAATGCAGCTGCTGTTTGTGAGCAAACATATCTTGTCATATTACTTAGGGGAGGAGTTCTAAATACACAGACTGAGAGCAAATGTCCTGAATCAAGATTGCTGTGTCAGCTGAGATGTAGAGCAGCCATCTATATATGCTAAGGTACAGGGTCTGCCACTAATTTCAGATTTTTTTTATATATAGTCATGGTTTATTAACCATGCTAACGATATTTGTATTATGCATTTGTTTTCTAATTGCAGCGCAAATACTGCATCTTAGAACAAGATAGTTTAAATAAATATTCCAAACTTCCTTCTTGTTTCTTGTTTATTTTATTAAGGACAAAAACGAGTGAGAGAACGAAAGGGTGTGACATGTTACTACAATCCCTGAGAGGGTCAGGAGTGCTGTGTTCTGGGATGCTGATTTATTTGTTTCTCTGGGAAGGTTAGGAGGGAAAGTGAGGCACTATAGCTAGTCGGACTCTGGCTCATTGATACTAACGTAGTATGGTGACTCAGTTCCTACATACTGAGGTTCTATGGTCTCAAGCAAGGTTCTGTTCCTGAGCAGAATCCCTGCAACATGGCACCACCAATGTTTGGTTCTGGTATTTATTTGTGCTTTTCCACAATTCTACCCTGGGCGGAGTGGCATTCTGCAGAGTTCCAGGGGGTTAAAAAAATGGTACTCCACTCCGCTCCACCACTGTCCCACCTACAATTTAAAAAAAAGATAAAAAACCCACTTACCTGCTCTCCAGTGGCCGTCCTCCACATTGCTTTGGTGTCTCTGATCCTTGCCACCGCCGTCCTCATCATTGCCGGTCGCAACACCCTACGCATGCGCAGTACACATGAGATGTAAAATAATGTAAAATTTAGGGGCTTGCAGCACCTGCAAAGAGGAGGCGGCGGCAAGGCGGAGGGACACCACAGCAAGCTGGAGGACGGCCCACAGACACCACCAGAGAGCAGGTAAGTGAGTTTTATTTTTTGGGGGGTCCTGGGGTTGGGCAGCGTACTCCGCTCCGCCATGTAGTCGGAGTTTTGCATTAACTCTGCATTCCCAGTGGAGTTAGTAAAACTCTGCAAACTCCGCTGGTGGAGCAGAGTACGCTGCCCGCCCTTACACAATGCCCTTGCACCTTTTTTCAGAGACATCCGTGGTGTTGGGGATTAGTCCTCCACAGTTTTTAGGGAAAACCTAGTTCTGTTGGCTTTTCAAGCTTGAATATTAAAAAGTTTCACCCAGTTTGTGCTTCACTTTGAATCGGTTATAACTTACTTATGGCGCAACCTATTGCGGTCAACTGCCGACCAGTGGTTTATGCACATTCACAACAACATGGTGTGCCTAATGTTGGAGCCCCTGTAATTTTTGTAGTCGAAGTGGATGCAGTGTTCCGCTTTGAAGTCTTTCACTCATTGGTCACCTTTCCTGCTGTGGACGCTAACACTAATACTTTTCATAAATACACTGTTGCCCAGGCACCTGCAGCATAAAGACCTTATACACCCCTTGGAATTCCTCTAAAGTTCTGGGAATACCAGACGTGGTTTAATGGAGCCCTTCCTCATGTCCCTGGGCCAGTCAAATGGGTCTTCTCAGTAATGAGGAGGCTACTGGGCCAATATTAGCTGGTTACAAACCCTACCCTGACTTAGGTGCTCTAAATCTAGTGGAATCCAGTGGTCTGTACAATATCATTGCTGTCTTATATAGACAACTTACTCATCTGTACTCCAGAAGGTTTATATGAAGTTTGGATTTCAGATGAGACCAGATTCCTCTTATCTCCCCTTCTCCCAGATGTTTTCCCCCTTCCTAGGAGTGACATATCTGTCACCACAGTGAGATTTGGTTGGGGAAGGGAGAGAGGTCTGCTGTTGATCCAGTCTCAGCTCATTAACCACCACTGAAGATCTTTTACAGTTCCCTCCTAGTTCTGGACCATGTTGGAGAGATTCCCTGGTGCTACGCCCACAGGAACTTCAGGTACCACTGTGGAGTCCGCATATAAAAGTAGGCATGTGTCACCAGCAGGATGCACAAGGCCACAAGTACCAGCAGACTCAGAGTCAGTCTCACCAAAATCCATGATAGTGGCTGAAGCCGTGGTATCATAGCTTCAATATCCTGAATTCATCATTCGGGAGGATAGACGTGAAACTGCACCATGTCAAGACAAAATCCAATGAAACGGAGGGTCTGAAAGGGAGTCAGGTGTGACTACAGCATGTTGATAGTGTACCCTAGTGAATGCAAGAGGTCCACTGTAGTCTGGAGGTGAGAGACAACAGTGTGAGGGGAGCCTGCCTTTAACAGCCAGTCATCGAGATAGGGGAAGACTGGCACCCTTGATCTGAGTAGATGAGATGCAACCACGGTCATCAATTTGGTGAATAACCGTAGGGCACTGGTAAGGCCAAAAGGGAGCACAGCACACTGAAAGTGCTCGTGGCCCATTGTGTACCGCAGGTAACGCATGTGGGCATGCAGGACAGGAATGTGGAAGTATGCATCCTGCAAGTTCAATGCTTCCATCCAGTCTCCCAGGTCTGCCCAATGAGTCAGTGGTATCCAGTCCACATCGGATCCTGGACTTGCCTGCATCTCTCCCGTCAGCAGCAGCTTGGGAATTATGGTCCAGACTTCCTCAGGAACCGAATCCCATAGAGCTGCGGTTCCCAAAGTGTGCGCCGCGGCACCCCGGTGCGCCATGATGAGCAGCCCGGGGCCCCGCGCCGCGGCACTTAATATGTGGGTGATATGCATTGCAGTCCAACATGCGGGGGGGTTTAAAATGCCACCTTCGGAATGGATTTTCCCAGCACGCTGCGTAGGCTCACCATTACTGCCTTAGCAAGCTTGGAGCGTAGGAGGAACGTTGTTTGTTTATTTTGAATTGTGCAATTTCACTGGGCTCCACGTAAAAGTGCCTCGGTGTTTGATTTTGCGTGGAGGTTATTTTGATAAAGCGCGTCATAGTATCTATAAGGGCGCAAAGCACTGAGACTGGTGAGGAATTTTGGGAGGTATGGAAAGAACGCGGTGGAGTTCTATACTCAAACTCACCGGGCCCCTCTATTATTTACATACTACTGCTCCAGGCAGATTCCTCCTGCCCTCAGCTCCTCTAACCTCTCACGGTTCCTCTTCTGTTCTGCTCGTAATTTGACCCTGTGACCTCAGCTGTTTACTTGTTCTCTCGCTCTCTGATGTATTTCACTGCTCCCGCCCTGACCTGGAGAACAAAGCACTGCAGGACAGACCTGTCCCTCATACTTTTCCCCTATGGAGGCTTCTGCTTGCCCATCTCTGCAGGGTGCTGGGTGTAATTCTACAAACGGAAGCTTTGGAGGTGTGTAGACAGGGGCCGTTTATCACCTCTCAGACTGAGGGTAGCAGTTTTTTTTTTATTTATTGATTGATTGTTTTTATGCGTGTTTATATAGCGCAGACTTTACCCGAAGGTGTCACAGCGCTTCACAATAGGAACAGAACTGATACATGAGGAGAAAATTACAAGTGAACAAATTACAAAAGCAAACGTTAAGTTACACGAGGCAGTAACGTGAGCAAACAAAATACAAGAGGTAGCAAAAGGTACATTACAGGGGGAAAAAGTGACATGTGTGCAAGTTACAAAAACGTAAAAACTACAAGTAGAGGTATAATACTGCAATAAATGGCAGACACTCAAGCACAAGAACAAACGTTATGTAGGCAATGGTGGCACTTGTGCAAGTATCTAAAGCAAACAAAATGTAAGGTAGCAAACAGTGTTAAAAGAGAAAAGTGACGTGTGCATGTTACAAACGAGTACAAAACACAGGTAGAAGGATAATACTCCAATAAGTGGCAGACACTCAAACCACAAGAATACACAGGGATGGCACTTACATAGTCATGAAGAATAGAATTTTCTGTACTGGAAGGTCTTCCTTCAGATAATAGAGAGGGCGTGAGTTAAATTTGGAGGTGTCTTTGAAGGAGGAGAACTTTGAGGTCAGTTTTGAAGGCCTGGGAGGAGGTGGTGGTTCCCGAACACATGCAGACAAAATGGGTTTTCTCTGAGAAAAAGGCGCCAAGCAGGGCGAGTTTGTCACTCCCTGGTGAAACTGGTGACTGGTACATGGAGTGTGGCTGATCCATGGGCCACCATGTCCTGGGGCGCCTCCGTGCAGCAATACTTTGATGAACATGCTCTCTGTTCATGACTCCAGTCTATCTGTGGCTCAGAGCTGTTCTGCTGCGCTCCCATTGTTGCTTTATGACAGGTGCCACGCACACTGCCTGAAGGCTCTTTATTAAGGATGTTATTTAGTTTTTGCACTAATGCAAGGGTTCTGTACTTGGCCCTTAACAAGTTTTTATTAAACAACTGTTCTCTTCTTATTTTGTTACAAATATGATTATAATACCTTCATTGCGTCCCAATTACTTTAAGACAACAGGAAGTACTCCCGAGGTCGGGCTTACATCCCGCCCACCGGTAAAAAAAATGGTGGGGAGCCACGGCCAACTACCGATTAGGTCAAGGGAGCCACAGCTCAAAAAAGTTTGGGAACCACTACCATAGAGCATGAGAGTGAAGGCCCAAAAGGCATGCGGTGTTCAAGGACTGCAGTTCCAGGCTGGGGGAAGAAAACATCTTCTTGCCTAAGGTGACCAGCTTCTTGGATTTCCTATCTACTGGGGCAATAGGGAATGCACCATGATTTAATCTGGAAGTGGCGGGTTGGATAACCAAGCTCTCCTGGGTAGGTTGTTATGTGAGGAAATTTGGGTCCCCTAGGGTGGAGGACTTCATTAAATGGGAGAAGGGGGTTTGAGAGGGTCACTGCTGACTGAAGCACCTCTGTCAAGATGTTTGTCTAGACTGCCACTGAGGTTAGGGTAAGGTCCAAGACCTCGGTCGCTCTTCTCACCACCTTTACATATGACGCTCCCTCCTCTATAGCCACAGTGGGCAGAGAAAGCATGTCAGTAGCTGGAAAAGTGGCCAATCCACTGTTATCTGAGGAGTCCTCGCACCAGTCCATATTGGTATTCAAAGGCTGGTATTCTTCAAGGTCCAGCGACCTCTCCCAATCCACCTGAGTCCTAGTCCATAGGAATAGGGCTGAGGCTCTGGCCTAAAAGGCAGGGCTTCAGTGGACATCGAACCATGCCCCTCCAGCTCCATGTTGGAGTCAGGGATCAGAATGGGGATGGCATCCCTTCAAGCCCACGGGTTCGGGAGGGTCCCCTGTTGGTTCCACACCAGTAGCTACAGAGCCAGTTGGGCCCCTTGAATCCATGGATGGATCTGGGTGGTCGCTGGTGGTACCACCTTGACTTTCTCTGACGCCAGTCTGAATCCATCTGTGGATCCAGGGGGCCAACTGGTGCTGGGGGGCGGAGCCAACTGTGTGGAACCAGGAGGGGCCCCTCCCGAACCCACGGAGCCCAAAGGTGCAAGGGAAACATCGATTACAACGCTGCCATTACATCGGACTGCTTTTACAACGCACATGTTACTACATTGCGTGCCATTACACAGCATGCCATTGCAATGCATGCCATTACTACGCATGTCATTCAAACGCATACCATTACAACACATGCCATTACAAAGCATTATAAGGTAAGTAATGGAGATTTTTTAGTTTTAGGGTGGGTATGGGTTTTGGGGTAGATGGGAATAGTCATTTTTAGCCCCACACTGTCCAACACTTTACCTACTGTTACACTCACTGCAGAGGGAATAGTAGTTTTTACCCCTACACTACCCAACACTTATCCTACTGTTGCACTCACTGGAATGAGAATAGTAATTTTTACCCCTACACTATGCAATACTTACCCTACTGTTGCCCTTAAAGTATTATGCATTGTAATGGTATGCATTTTAATGGTATGCGTTGTAACGGAATGCGTTGCAATGGTAGTTTTTAAAAATGCGTTGTAATGTCATGCGTTGTAAAATCATGCACTGTAATGGTAGTTGTGGTTTAAAAAACATGTTGTAAAACCACGTGTTGTAATTCTTTGCGTTGTAATGTCAAGGCGCACCGGTGGGAACAGGCCGCTCAAATATGAGGCGCACAGCCTCATAAAACTCCTGAAGTGGAGCAGGAGTTGCACTGGTTTCCAGAAACTCAGCCCAGGCGCAGGCTTAGTTGCAGAGTCTGGCCTCGATTGACGATGCTCCCTCTTCTCGTCTGAAGACCACGACAGACAAAGCAAAGTTGAAGACCTCTTCCACTTCTTGCCGTTCTTCTTTTTGTGGGACCTAACCGAGCAGCCCGACGACTTCAAATGCGACGAGGATCTCTGACTCCGCAACCGATCCTGGTACCTTCCTCTCGACCAGGATCGAGACCATAGTGGCGGCATGTGTCGGATGTCAAGGAGCCTGAGAGACCACTCTCATAATGCCTTAGGATGCATGGCGCAGCTATCAGCACAGGTCTTCAACTCATGGTCGCACTCCAGACACCAGAGGCAAACAAGATGCGGTGTCAAGCGCCACAGGGCTTAAAGCCAGACTTCCTAGTGGACATCCATGAAAAACCAAGAGAAGAAAATCTCAAAATAACTTTGACAAAGTGTCAAAAAAGCATAGTCAAAAAGTGACCGACGTGATAGCTCTCAGTGGTTCTGAGCTGACTGACTCAGAAAGTAAAGAGCTGATGTCAACGTGCTGGGGTGGGACCTATATAGACACCTCACATGTCCCTTCTGGCGAGGATGATGCTGATGATGCAGGGGTACTGCTCACAAAAAGATTTCTGAATCCAGTCTTACACCTGGGAGTATTTCTAAGGTAAGGAACCTGCTGCAGGAAGTCTCAATAAGATTAGGATTATATTCACCTTGGAATGGACCGTATTGCTTTTCATGCCATTTCTCTACTGATCAAGCATTCAGCCCTGGGTTTGGCAGTTTTCTTGGCAGCTCTCCTGTTACAAGCAGGTTTTGCACTTTTCTGAGACAATTACTCAGTGTGAAAGGACTGGTTACTCTGATTGGCTCATCAATTGGCTCCTAAGCTAAATGAAAGGAGTGTCTAGAGACCTGGTATCATGGCTGTCAAGTTTTCAGTCGGTGTTACATGTTACATGTCTAGTTACATGTTTTGGTGCTGTAAATCCCATGTGTGATAACTTGAGTGACACTTCGACATACACTTACTAACTCGAGCAGATGAGTTTCATCCACAAGTAGCAGGAACTTTCAGAAGCATTATCAAGGACCCTCTGCAGCAGTAGGAATTGTCCCCTGCCAGCAATATTCACTGAAGGCTCCCTGACATCATCATCACTTTCACAATAAAAATATGATTGGATCCCTTCCTCGCAAGCCTAAGGCTATGTCCTCTTTTGTTCTCACCAACTGCAATGTCAGTGGTTTGATCAGTGAAGCCATCAATTATGTCATCAGTGTTGTCATCAATATCTTTTAACATATATGATTTGATATGTGAGGTCCTATGCAACTTATAGTTAGCTCAGTGAACTATAGCAAGTTATACTGAACTCAGTTACCTATACCTGGTGAATTTCAGTGTTTTGAGGGGATTTTATACATTTGTTTTTTGCTGTATTACAACATCTAACTACACTTTAAACTTTTTTTTCAGGGATTTTCCTTTTTTTGTTTTACCTCAGCTAAAGTATTTGCACATTTTCTAACTTTATCTAACTATAATGTCATTCTAAGCTTTGTTTTTTAAAAGATATATATTTATACACATACTAACACACACCCTGTGAGAAGCTGGCCTGGTATATGATGTTCACTAATGCAAGTGGGCACCTTGCGCCAGTCCAGACAACCCTCATGGTGATTTAAGAGGTCTCAGACAACCTTAGAAAGCTATCCAAGAAGTAGATGTGGAGAGCAGCCTTCATGCTTGGTCTTTAAGGAGTGTAAAGCAGCTTGTTTTACCAGAATGCAATCTTAGAGTATAGATTAAATGAAAAGGAACCACACAAAGTATTTATAAAAATATGAATTTATTATATAACACTATCTAGTACGTTACAGTATCTCCCACGCGGAGATAGGCACTAAGCACACAATACTAAAGCAAAGTACTCACAGTAAATAGCAATAATACACAGTGGGACCCGGGGGGGACCAAACCATATACTAAGAAACTGGTATAAGAACCACGAATAGAGTCAAGACAAAGTCGAGAGATTGTAGAATTGCTGGGGACCCACAGAACGACCCAAGGTAAGTAGATAGAGACCCCACGGAGAGCGTGTGCAGAGTGTGCAAGTCGCGGTTGGATTTTTAAAGATTAGGGATCCTTCCCAGTGGACCCAGAAGAAATCCTGTGGAAAACAGAAGGTTGGAGAGCCACCCCACCCGTGGATACTGTGGTACCCAAGTTACCTACTCCAGGGAAGCCAGGTGCATAGGTGTGAAGTGGCTTCAGAAACTGCTGTCGAACCCAATTGAGGACTTCAGGAAAGTGCAGCTGCTGGAAGAGGAGAAAGTGTCCAGAAGAATCCAAATGTGGATTCTTGAAGAGGAGTACCTGAAAGCAGAGGGAACAGAGTCTTGTCACTCTGAAGTGATCAGGAGCCCTGTCGATGTTGGGTGCTTCAGGAAAGATGACAGCGACCTTGACTCTGCAGCTGCGAGGACCAGGCAATGCTGAGGATGACCAGGAAATGCTGAGGATGACCAGGAACTGTATACCATGAAGGATGTTGAGTGCTGAGGGGTAGGTGTCCGGCGGGAGCACCAACAAGCCTTGGCAAATGCAACCCATGCAGGAAGTCAAGAAGGTGCATGGTTGGGACCAGCAAGGTCCCGGAGACTCACCACAAGCAGAGGAATCAGGGCAGGCCCTGAGCAATCAGGTGAGCCCAAGTAAAACAAAGGTGATCCTCGAATGGACCCACAGGCCAGAGGCACATGAGTCGGCAGAGGACCTGAAGCAGCTCATCAAAAGATGCATGCCACGATGTGGTGTGGCTGAGGATTCTGGTCATTGGAGGTGCTTGAGGTTAGGGCTACTAGGAGCTCGAAGATCTTCTTGCAAAGATGTCATTTAGTCTTTGTAACCTCAAAGGGGACACAGTACTCAGGGGTTCAGTTATTGCAACCCCCATGAGGAATACTGGCATCAAAATTGGTGAGAGGGTAGAGCAGGCCTCTGGAGCTGTGGAAAACTATCACCTGTATTGCAAAGCCCGAGGAGTCCGGAGGAGCTCAGGATCTGCCGACTAGTTGACTTAGTTGCAGGTGAGTGACTCTTTCACTCCAAGAGAGATTACTTTGGTATTCCTTGATGCTTCACAGGCCTTGGAAGGCTCCTGTATGATGCACAGGCACAGATGATGCAGCAGACTGGAAGGGAGATGAAGTCAGGCCCAAACAGAATCCAGCAAAGTCGAGATTGCCCAGATGATAGAAGTGCAGTGGTTTCAGCTAAGAATCTTATCCCATGATGAATTTGGCGACCTACACAGAGATAAGCCGTTAGATACCCTAAGGAGAGGGTTGGGAAGATTCAGGGGACCCTACCAGGGGAAGGTCTAGACAGGGGGGAGGTCACTCCCATGTTGCCAGTTTCACACCAGAGCGGGAGCCAACGGCTCCCAGGACTAGTTTAAACTGGACTATGCACAGGGGCACCAAATATGCCCCTTTTGCAGACTTTTAGGTGCTGCCAAGCGCTTCCACCCAGCCCTAAGACACTAAATCCTGTCTGGGAGGTGGTCACATCTCCCTGTGACAGGATGCCTATTGTTCTACCTTCCCCTGCTCGAGCTTGGCTCAGCAGCAGGAGGGCAGAAATGTGTCTCTGATCAGCAGCAACCATTTTGTGCTGTCAAAGACTAGAAGGCTGGTACCAGGAACACTGAGAGCCTATTAGAGGGCTCTTCCAGTGCTTGTAATGATCCATCTCACACTGTTTATGGTGTGGGGTATGATTCCAACATGTTTGATACCAAACATGATATGATTTGTTGCAGTAGTTTTCGAGATGGTAATCGTATGATTTTGCGGTGGCCCTCTATATAGCATATGGCTGCTTCAGTGACGACCCGGGAGAATGGACTCTGTAGGCTGCAGGGGTGTCCTGGTCATGCAGGGGCACCCTCTCACTTAGAACGAAGCACCCTGCCTTCAGGATGGGAACGGCCTGCTATAGGGGTGACTTGTGAATGAATGAATGAATGAATGAATGAATGAGGTAGCATTTATGGAGCGCCTGGTTACCCGAGGGCATCCCAGCACTAATAGTAACGCAAATACTGGTTCCGAATATATCAAGGGAAGAAGAGAGTTTTCAGTTGCTTACGGAAATTCAAGTAGTTTGATTGTGAACAGATATGAAGGGGGAGGCGGTTCCATGTCTTAGCAACACTATACGAGAAAAGACGGCCTCCACTTCTCGTCCTTTTTATTTTTGGGACTGTCACCAAATGTTTACTTTCAGATCCCAGAGCTCTATTGGGCTGATAGGAATGGATCATGGAACGAATCATCGGGGATCCTTCTCCAGAAAGTGCTTTATGTGCAATGCACATGGCCTTAAACTAGATTCTCTCCTGAATTGGGAGCCAGTGCAGAGGCCAAAAGCAGGTTTAGCTGAGAGGTGTTTAGGGGTGTTCAAGAGCAGACGAGCTGCACAGTTTTGTACTGTCTGCAGTATTTTGGTCGTGGAATAAGTAGCTCCTAAGTATAAAGCATTGGCATAGTCGAGCTGTGACAAAATCAGTGCTTGAACTAGCAGTCTTCTGCCCATGAAAGGTAATAAGGGAAGGTTCTTCCTAGTCATCCTCAAGAGAACATAGAAGCTGGCTGCTACTTTCCGAGCTTGCTCCTTGAAATCAACGTTACCGTCAAGCCAGATTGTCGCGTTCTAATCTAGGACCCTGATCGATACTGTGACCTTATGCCCCTATACGGCTATAATCCCTTTGTACCCCTATATTGGCATAACCGATCAAATGCAATATTCAGAAACTCGTCTCTGGCCTCATACGTTCAGAGCCACATTTCAGAATCACTTCCTCTGCAGCTTCCTTTGCAGCTCATTAGTGCAAATGACCCAGCAGAAGCCACTATCTAAGATTCCTAGATTAACACTCCGAGTTCTTCAACAAGATAAAACTCAGCAACCTGGGAAAGCCCCGCTTGCTATGTTTTGATTAGTAATAAAATTCTAATGAGCACTGAGAGACGATCACTTCCTAGTGACATCTTTATTGACGTCTTATGTCCAAAAACTTACGTCAAACAAGACACCTTTCAGGTATAAATATTACCAACGTTGCCTTAAGCAAATGCTAGCTAACTGCCTCATAGACATCGCTGCCGTTATCGCTGCTGATGCTATCGCTGCGAACGAGCGAACAATGGTGTGGTGAACAGAGGAGCTGAACAGCCGTCCCTTGCAGAGCCCAGCAGATGCAACCAGCCCACGGACGCTGCCCCTCCTCCTCCTTTTTGACGCGCTGAGAAAGACGCTGTCTTTTCTCCTGCCGAGAAAATCCAGCTCCCGCGTTTCCAGCCTACTCTTGCGAGTGACTGGGATATCGAGTCCTGAAGGAGATACAAGCCCTCCAACATTCTATTCCAGAGGTATGGTGTTGACTAAACCCTTAGAGAGAATTCTTGAAGCAAACCTTGGCAAAACCAACTTAACTAAAGCTACTTACTTACTCCCCTTCCAAGTATTAGGCTTCGGTCAGGTACACTGGGGTAGGCGTAGTTAGAAGCACCAGTTGAGTACGTTAGTCAAATGTGTATATATGAATGTATATATGTTTTATTCATTTTAAACCATTGTATGGCTAAGAAACCATATCAATGCTTTTACAGTATTATTTCGCAATACTCATTTTACAGTACGCACTTTTTATAATAACAAGTCTTGCAATTGTGGCAATTCATTTCTCTTGTATGAGAAGTAAGACTGTTCAATAAATAATACCCTTTATTGAAAACGCCCGTCTCTCTATTCTCTACATATTGTGAAAGTAATCTGCACAACAACTGACTGAGTAAAATAACTGTCTATTGTTTCACACGACTCTAGAGATTGACTCTTATCTGAGGAGCAAAGTTGTCATGTTGCACGGTTGTTGGAAAACTGAATCCCTTCTTGGCTGTGCCAGGGAAGCTGATCACTTCCTATTCAGTCAAGAAAGTTTCCAGTGACCTCTGAGCTAGTTGGTAACAAACCCAATTAAGTTTAGCATAGTCAGAAGAGGCCTGGAAGATCCGCACTTCTACGTCGATACTACTGTTTATGTTATTCCAATGCGCAGGGCCTATTGGGAAAATAGGAACTACACTGCTCTTAATATGCTTTTTCGGGGCAGGAGGAGGGCCCAGACAGTTAGGCCAAAATGGATCTATATTGGGAGGGGCAGAATTGCCAAGGAGCATAAGCTCAGTCTTTGCCCCATTAAACTTCAAACATAAGCTATCCATCCATCTGGAGACTATTTCTGGGCAAGAGGTTGTGCCCGGTCCAGAGTTGTCCTTTTTATTAAGGGAGATGCCCAAGCTGCCTCGTCGTGTTCAGCACAAAAGAAATGCATGTTCAAGAACATTGGGGACTAGTAGATTTTATTATCAAAGATGGTAACCTGAGATAGTAGGCTTTGGTGTAGGCCTATATGCAGGGGGTTCAGGAGATGTGTGGGCTATCACATACTGACTGTGTATGGTGAAAATGGACATAATAGCACATTTCCAGATTTTAGCTCATAGGGCCTATGCAGGGACCTTCATTCTACATGGGTCGAACAAAAATGCTAGGTTGGGAATTTAGATATTAAAACGTGACCCTCCAACAATATCCTCCACATATCCACTTTGACTTGCAGAAATGTGTGACCAGCAGAGTGACCAATGAGAGTGGTGGTATCTGATGTCTTTGTTTTCTCGCTCATAGCATTCCTCTTTTCCTATTTCTACTACTGGCCCTCATATTCTAGTTGTATGTAGTCACTCGAGAACAATGAGGTATTGATCCAGAGTACTTCATTAGTGTCTTCTGATGTCACGTCACGTGAGGACTACCCAAAATCTACTCTCTCAAAGGACTTGTACTTTTAATCATGTACAAATTATATTATGTTCTTTGTTTGTTCTCGTAACAGTGTGCTGAGCATTCCATAATGCCTGTTGAATCTGGCATTGTAACTGGCCATGTGCAAAAATGATTGCAGAGTGTAATATGACTTTTGGCTGATGTGGGGGCTAGTGCTGCAACTTTTCTGGATCTGGTTGCATGGCGCAGCCTCGCCCAATGTTAAGGTGAAATTTCAGTGTCCTGTTGTGCTCCTCGTGCACCCTCTAAAAAGTTATGTTATCACTGTGGGGTTATATTGACCACATAACCCCACAGTGATAACATCAAATGACTTTTGATAGATCTCTAGAACTACAATAGACTAACTTACAGTTTTGAAAAGGACGCACAGTTTTGAAGCAGATGTCGGAAAGTATGGAGCTCTTTCATTTATTTATTTTATTTTGTGTGTTTTATAAAGCGCACAGCTGCCCCAACGGGGCGTCCCGGCGCTGGTAAAACTGGAGACAGTGAGGGTAGGAAAAGAGGAGAACATTACGAGGAAAAAAGGTGGGTCTTTAGTGACTTTCGGAATGCCGCTTCAGTTTGACATGCGCGTAGAGTAATCGGAAGCTTGTTCCAGCACTGAGTGGCGCAAACCTCAAATGTTTTCCCTCCGGTGCGAGAGCGTTTGAATCTTGGGGTTTCCAGGAGAAGTAGGGAGTTAGAACGTAATGTCCTGGCCTTGACATACGGCCTCAGAGTGCTTTTCAAGTGGGCAGAGCCATTGCCCTTAGAAGCACGAAAAGCCAAAGTCATGGCCTTGAATACACATCTCTTGGCTATCGGTAGTCAATGCAGTTTTCGGAGGAAAGGAGAGATGTGATGTCTAACTGGGATTCTCTCGACCAGCCGAGCGGCAGCATTTTGGACAGTCTGTAGTTTATGGCAGAGGCCTGCTGTGATACCAAGATACAGTGCGTTGGCGTAGTCAAGGTGAGATGTTATCAGTGCTTGTACCACAGTCTTACGGCAGTCTGCCGGCAGATAGTTGATAAGCCGGTTAATCGTCTTGATCTTTGAATAACAAGATGCTGCTACTGTTTGGACCTGAGGGTTAAAACGTAGGGGTGCATCATAATCAGGAGTAATCTGCCCCTACATTTATTCTTTTGATGAATAACCTATAGCATTTGTCTGCAATTGGTTAACAAAGTTGCTCATTTATAAGGTAATGCATAGTTTAAACATGCACCAGAGTAAAGTTGCACAAGGATGCGGAAACTCGAGCTTAAATGTGAAGAAATCCATCCTCCCATGTGGTATCTCGGACCACTCCCCGGTGGTGATTTGCACGGGCCCTCCTCCTGCCTTCATGCGGCAGACATGGAGACTTAATGCCTAGTTTCTCCAAGACAGGGAGTTTCGAAAGGCTATGGGTCAGGAACCTATACAATATTTCCTCTCCACTGATGGATCCGTCTCCTCCCCATGCGTTCTGTGGGAGGCGAACAAGGCCACGATTAGGGGGTTCGCTAAAGGCCAGCTCAAATGTCAGCGACAGGCAGAACAAATTACCAGTTGTGAGGTGCAGCCTTGCGCCTCGAGCGGGCCTCTGCTCAGTCTCCAGATGCCCCTGAAGCCAGACTCCTTCCCCGGCTCCAGTCAGAAATCAAGCAGTTGTCGATGGAGGCGGCCAAACTCATTTGGCGTTCATCCATGGCCAGGGTTTATGGCTGCGGTGACAAGAACGGTACGCTCCTCCATCGCCTTGCCACATACCTTAGGGCAAATCGCATAATTCCCGAGGTCATGGCGCAGGATGGCTTGTTGTGCCGTTCCCCAGACGGGATGACCTGTGCCTTTGCTTCCTATTATCAGCAACTATACACAGCCAGATCCCCATCACTTTCACTCTTAGGTATATTGTAGATCGAGGGTTGTCCCCTCCCCAGCCTGGATCCCATTAGCCAGAAAGACCTTGAGCTCCCCATCATGTGTGAGGAAATAGAGGAAGCGATTGCCCTTGTTTCCTCCGGCAAGAGACCGGGCCCAAACGGCTTCCCTCAAGAGTACTACATGCACTATCGGGACAGTCTCACTCCGCATTTGGCGGGGCTGTTTTGGGAGGCTGTTGAAAAGAGCTCCTTTCCACAGGAGACAGATCTGGCCACCATTGTGGTTCCTTCTAAGTCTCAACCACCCTCACCACGGTGTGCGGACTACCGTCCCATCTCCTTCATCAACACTGAGATTAAACTGTTCGCCAGGATCCTTGTCCAATGACTCAAATCCCACTTGTCCACGCTGGTCCATCCCGACCAATGTGGATTTTTGCCCTGACGGGGCACTAGGCATTGTCTTCATAGACTGAAAGTCGCCCTGGCACACCGTCATCTCCTTACTCCCTATCTCACGATTCTTCTGGTGGACTTTGAAAAAGGCCTTCGATTTGTTGGACTGGGGGTTCTTAGAAGACGTCCTTGTTATGATGGGACTCGGTCCCCGTTTTTGTGCCATTGTTAAAGTTCTTTACGCCGCCCCCCCTCTGACAGAACCCTGTTTACGTCTTGGTAAACGGGGTTCTGTCAGAGCCCTTCCCAAATCGTAGAGGAACAAAACAGGGTTGTCCCCTACCCCCCCACCCCCCTGTATTTCACCTTGGTGATGGATCCCCTGGCGTCCATGACGCGGTTGTGCAAGCGTGTGAGGGGATGGGAGAGGCCTAACACCGACCCAGACAAAATTGCACTCTATGCAGATGATGTCCTCATCTATTTGGCAGATCCCACCAGGTCAGGCCCCAATTGTCTCCGCATTCTACAGCTCTTTGATGGGCTTTGGGCCTCAGGCTTAACCTGATAAGTCGGCCTTGGTTCCCCCACATCTGTCCCACAAATGTTTCGACTGGCAATCCAAAATTCCTCTTTGCCGTCAATCCTTCAAATATTTGGGGATATGGATGACCTTGCTCCCTGAGCTCAACTGGGTCCTCAACGTGGCCCCGCTGTTGAAGCGGGTTAAGGCAGACCTCCAGAAGGGGCAGTCATTGCCCCTGAAGACCATGTGGAGGGTCGCCCTATGTAAAATGATGGTGCTCCCCTGTTTCCTCTATGTATTACAAACTACCCCCATCGGCTTTCCCAGCACCTGGTTCCATGAATTCGATAGCATAGCCAGCAAGTTTTTATGGGGAAAAGGTAGGGCCCAGTTGGCACTCAGCGTGTGTAGGATCCCCTCAGTCGATGGGAGATTGTGGATGACCCACCTCTATTTATAATATTTGGCTGTGTTGCTTCTCTCCATACATGATTGGTTCAATGGGGATTGGTCGGACCCGGCATACAGGCTCGAGGTCGGAGAGTTGGGCTTCGCCAAGATCCAGGCTATGTATTATGGGGGCCCTATTCCCTCCCGCTTGCCAGAGGTGACACGCTCTGTGTTGCTGGCCTGGTGGGCTGCACTGGGACATGCCAAAAGGACGCAAACGTTAACCCAATGCACACCCTTGTGGCAAGGGACCTGGCTCAAAGAAGTCAATGTACTACAGGGGTTTAGAGCCTGAGACCTGATAGGCATTTCGCAGCTAGGCAATGTGTGGGTGGGGGATCACATGTGGACATTTGGTGACCTTCAAAGCAGATATTCCTTACACCAGTCACAATTTTATAGGTATTTGCAGTTAGGCCACGCCCTTCACACCCACCTCGCGACTGGCACGCGCCTTCATGACCATAGTCCGCCTGAGGCCCAGATAATGTTTGGTGACCTGGGGAGGGGCGGTATCTCCCGTACCTACTGTACACTGATCAACAATTTCCCCACTTCCTTGGACCGACTACGGGCTCAAAGGGAGGGTTGGGTAGGCATCTTAGATGAGGAGGACTGCCACAACGCCCTTATGGCTTCTAGAACGGTAACTGCCTCTGCTAGACTGCTCTTAGTGCAGTTATACTATTTCCATGCTACATATCTCACCCCGATGCGCCTTTACCGGGCCGGACATAACCCACCCTCTGTTTGTGCCAGGTGCGGTCATGACCCCGCAGAATTTTTCCATATGGTATGGGTATGTCCCTGTTTGGAGCGGTTCTGGGGGGAGATTGAGGAGGAACTCACCGAGGTCTTGGGGTTGGAGGTGATGAAGCCCAAAAACTAAAATTCTTTATAAATGTTGACACAATCCACTATCACACTTACCAATCAATACCAGGCCCATAAACATAGAGAGTGAGGTGAATGGATCATTATGTTATTTATGACTTTAGGCAATAAACTATCTACAATAAACAAGACCAGCTTGTCATTTTGAAAAGTTTATTTTTAAAATTCATAATTGAAAAATCTTTATTAACTCTCTTTATTATAATCAAGCATTTAGTTGTATTAATTCAAATCACATAAACATTGGCACAATGTAAGCATGTCAAGTTAGAATTGATCAAAATGATGAATTTAAGAAATCATAACTTTTTCTCTAAGTTAATTTTCTAACCTGAAAGAGAAACAAATAATAAACAGATGAATGCTTACAACCCCAAGGCAATCCGACAGCGCTTCGCCCCTCTGGAAAAGACAGTCCCAAACCCTTCAAGAGAGCCAATTTTATATCATTTTTGCTCTCAAAACTAACTAAATGCTATTATTTTAGAAAAGTTCAGCACTGTGATTGGTTTATGGCTGTCAGGCCACCTCAGCTACCAGTCCAGAGAATATGCGCGTCACCATGCCATTGTCCATTAGAGTGACATCAGCTTCCGAGGCTTTGCAACAAAAAGTTGCCAATCTACTTCCACCTAAAGCTCGGCAGATTCATGCTTGTCACTTCCTCGGCCTTGAATAAGAACATTCAGAGCAGAGTCTCTTTTTTTATAAAAAAGTCAGAGCCACGAGAAGTAAGTTCAATAAACTCTTGCATGGAAAGTTTTTCAACGTGTAGCTTGGCTCCAGCTTCTGCTCAGTTCAGGCCGACCAACTTTTCTCCAACGCAAAGACTAGGCCTCAGCTCACTCTTGAGCTATTATTTAAACAAACACAAAAAGAGTGATTAATTCAAGTAAAGCAAACCCTTCTGTACCACCCAGTCCCTTATTAATTATTAATTAACCCACTAATAAAAACATTTAGCAAAAGCAAACATTTAAAGCAGCACATAAAATATCCACCATTCTTCATGTAATCCAGCTTTATGTTTCTGAAAGAATAAAAAGATAATTAAATGATACACAGACAGACAAACACAACATAAGACTTACATGTAAGCACATAAAATAAGCACATGCCATGAATGATCAGCTGCATAATAATAGTGACAAAGACAATAGGATAGACATAACAAACAGGACAATATTAATAATGTGTTACAAAAACAGACTTGCAAATGCAACAAGAGCACATGTAATTAGTTTCCCGCGTGTTCATGTGTGGTGCAAACTTAATCTAGGTTGGATTAATAAAACAAATCATGCAACAGTGCATTAATTACTTTAGTTAATGTTATGGGGAATTGAATCCACAAGCCAGAATAAAATATTTTCTGCAGCCCGCTTCATCAGAGGTCACCCATGACTCAAGGCACGTGCTCCTGGGTATTACTGATGGGCTGGATGGGTCACAGAACGAACATTTGTTTTACACTACAGCAATGGTGGTTGCAAAAAGAGACATAGCGGCCTCCTGGAAGCTCTCCGAACCTTCGTGCGTTGGACGCTGGAGGACTAGGGTGGATTGGTGTGCCACGCAGGAGAAAGTTATGTACGAGGCTTGTGGATGTCGTAAGAAGCACTGTAGGGTTTAGGGGAAATGGTTGAGGGAGGTGGAGTAGTCATAAAGGGAACGTCCAATTTTGTATTCCTATGTTTTTTGTTATTGTCTGTAAATCTTGTGGTGCTGCTTTCTTTTTCTAAGTCCTGGATTTTCATGGTGTTGGACTGTAAGGCTGGTGTTTTTTCTTTACTTTGTCAATCAATATAAAAACAAAATTTGTTTATAAAAAAGAAATGGTAGAAATCATAGGCTGCTCACAATGATTTGCGCATTCGAAGTGCTTATGTAACATGAAATGCTTAAGTAAAACATTTATTTAGTGCATTTCCGTAGGGCCTATGTGCGTCATTCTTATGTTAGCCGATTTCTGTAGCCCTGAAAGTTATTCTCCCTGACAGCTCTCATACAGGGGTAAAAAGATGAATTTCATGTGCATGTTGGATTAACGCCTTTTGTTTTAGGAGTTAGGCTCGGGGAGGAGAAGATACTTTTATGCAAGGAATGCTGATAATTGGGAGACAGTGTTCTTTCTTACAGAAGGAGGCCTGGGAATCAAGGTCATCAAGCCAGGAGCTGGTAGTATCAAAACTAGATGGAAAATCACCTATGAGAAGGGCCCAGCAGGATGAGGTGATTGAGATGCAAGCAGTGGGAGTGTTTTGTGTTTGAATTAGGGCCAGTGGCCAGTGGGATGAGTCAGGAGAGGACGTGAGGAGTTCGATGAAGAGGGAAAGAGCATCTTAGAATGAGCTCTGTAGCTTTGGCTACTTGACCCATGCAACCTGAGTGCACTTCTTAGGAAGTCTTCACGAGTTGACACCTTTTCCTGACTTTGCCTGGGGAATGCTAAGTAGGGATGTCACTGTAGTAGTAGCGTAGGGATAGACTAACACTTTTCACTTATTCACCCCAAATGAAGCAAGATTTTGACGTGGGGGTAATCATTGCCTATCTTTTGGTTCTGTAATTTGCCATTCTTTTTATGATCCAGGGTTTCCATCTTGCTCATAGATTCAGATTTGTATTAGTTCCAATGTACTTCTACAACCTTGTCTTGAGGTGTCTGTCCAGTCATTTTTGACATTGTAATAAACCCACTAACTTGGAATTTGCAGTCTGTGATTCCTCAGAGTCATGGTTCTTTAAAGATTTTGAGTTTGTCATAATGAGTTATTTCTCCCCTCTACACTTCTCAGCAGGCAACAGTGATTCATTGACCAAGGGATGCAGAGTTCATTTGTAGAGAGGAGCCCAGCCCCATCTGTTGGTAGCAAGAGGATGGTTGCCTCTGCAGTGAGGGGAGGAAGTTAGGGAAAGTTAGCCATAAAGCCCCAAAGATCCTAAAGAATGAAAGCCCAGAAGATCAAGAGAAGAGCACGGCGGAGTTTGGCGGAGACTGCTAGAGAGTGACCTGCAGAAGGAACAGTGGTTCACAATGGAGTGAATATGAATAGGGATGTGTGTGTTAGACTGCAGTGATGATTTGATTGTGTGATATCTGGCTCAGTTGGGATGAGAGTCGAGTGATTGTAGTTTCGGGCCAAACGTATGCGGTCCATGTGATTTGCTTTGGATTTTGTGTCAGGCTCGACGAGTAGCCTAAGATCCCAGGATAGGTTTGTGGTGTAGAATACACCAGTGCTGTAATTGTCTAACCAGTGTTTGTGGGAGTCGTGGAGTGCTGTCAACAACCCACTCGTGATAGGGAAATGTGTGTGAGAGAGCTTGATAGAGTCATGTGGGAAACTAGTGCACAAGGGCAGACCACAGCAATTCGAGTCACTGACGCAGGTTGTGGGTCACTGTGAGTGAATGATTTTGAGGGGTTGGATCCTATTGATTTGTTTATACGACTGTCCGGCCATTTCGTGGTAAGGTGGTCTGAGGTGACTATCCGGTCATTTCGCAGTGAAACAGTTGCCAGTGGTGAGGCAGACAGTTACTTGTGAGACTGTCCAGTTGTTTAGTGGACAGACAATCGGATATGTGACTTTCTGGTCGATTGGTGGACAGACAGTTACTTGTTTCTATGAACGAGGTGCCTGAATGTGTAAGGAAGAGATTGTGAAGGAGTATGAACTGCTGTGTGAAGAGGAAAAAGTGATGTTGGAGGGTGCTGCGCTGCGAAGGGTCATTGGTGTAAAGCTGCTCTGGGAATGGTGGATTGTCATCAGGAAGTGGAAACCAAGATATCTTGTTGGTAAAGGAGTTTGATTCAATCATGTAATGTTTTAGGGTGTTGCGACATCTTTGTAGGGGAGATAGAGGAGTGGTAACTTGAGTGGGTGAGGAGGCACCACCCGAGGATACTTCAGCACATTACATGCCACAAATGTAGGACTTCATACCACAGTTTGCCCCAGGGCCGGACTGGGAACCAAAACCGGCCCCGGCAAAGTGCTCGGCCGGCCCCCCTGGGGGAGGGTGGGGGTGCGAACGAGCTCTTTGCCGGGCCGGTGTTCGGCCGATTTTGTTACAGGTACGATTTTGCAGCTATGCTGCAAAAACGGCCCTGTAACAAAAACGGTCCCCAGGGGCCCAAAACCGGCCCCCACCCTTGCGGCGCACCGGGGGATTGCCCGGTGCCCGCTACGGCCAGTCCGGGCCTGGTTTGCCCCCAAAATTGGTATAATATTTATATTACTGAAAAGGAGAAAGATTTTGGCTTTTCCACGTTATGGTTCATTTAGATTCCAGGTGCTGTATCAGTTAAGGGCAGGGATGGCTTCATTGCAACCTACTCCTAGACCAACACAGTTTGAGGCATTAGATGCATGGATGAGAGCAGCACGGGCAAAGAAGAGGAAGCATAGTCAAGGAAGGATGAAAAAGACAATTAAGGCATATCAGGATGTCCGTTGGGATGCACAGTTGAAGAAGCGGAGAGAAGACACTATTGAAGGAGAGAGACTATTCTCACTGTTAGTGAAAACAGGAGATGCTCAGAAGAGAAAGGAAGAAGATGACAGTGATACCGATGACCGTTTGTTAGACAGGTTGCTAGCAGAGCGTCCACCACCATACAATCCGAGTTCAGAGGAGGGAAGGTGAGGGCTTATTGAGGGACTAGGAGAACCACAGGTGAGTCTGAGTGTGTATGGGAAAGATTTAAACAGGAATGGAAGGAATGGGGATGCAAGCATCGGGAGTGCAGAGATGAATGGAGTTCACACTACTGCACGTTTACCAGATGCACTTTCGGTGCCGGTAATCATTGGTCCCATAGTGTCAGTGTAGGACCCAAGCAAGGCAGAAAATAGTAGTCAAATACCGTCAGCAGTAGGAGGAGGTACCAGTTCTGGAGGAAATGTTGGTGGAAGAAAAGGTGGTCCCTTTTTGAGACCTTTAGAGGTAACTAGAGACTCTCTAGAGGGCACATTGAACCTAGAACGATAAGATCAGTGTCGCTAGCAGATTCACGTTCTGACTTGAGGATGTGGGAAGACCCAGATCGAGGTCTCATGGGGAGGATTACAGGAGGAGTTGATCAAGGAGCGTCTGGGAGTGAAAATGTCCAATGGAATATGGCTAAAGGGAGCCACTGTGGAAATCAGAGCAGTGGAAGTGGAGAACTGAGTAGTTCAATTAGTCAGGGAACGATTAAAGCTGGTATAAGGGCCAGAGTGCTGGACGTAGTGAGGTTAAAGGCAGAAGCAGATGAGATGATTAGTGGAAACTTGCCTCTGGAAAGGATGGAACTTTATGAACAAGATGAGCTGTTGTTTGTGTCAAAGGATGTGACCCGAAAGGCACGAAAAGTTCCTGAGAAGTTGACGGAATTAGCACAGAGGTATAATGTGGATTTATCCAAAACGAAAACGTTACAGAGTGATCAAAAATTGGAAGAGAAAAGAGGCATAGGATGATAGACCCACATTCGAGAAGTAATTGTAGGGAAACGTGCATGGAGCATGCTTGACAAGTGGGAGGAAAGGTGATTCAAGAAAAAAATTGTCCAAAAGGGCATAGAAGATACGCCTTGGATAAGGGGTGATTTAAGCAGAATTTACAAATGATTTTCCTCGGCTGAGGGAAAAGTCTGGTGAGTGGTACAAGCAAGTTGATTGCTATGTCAAGATTTCAAAAGAATTGTGGTTTGATTTGAATGCCTTATTTGACATTGTGGTCTGCTTGTAAAATTGCAGCTGAATGGCCAACTTCAGGACCTGAACAAGACTCCATAAAGCATGGTCCTTCACCGATAGGTAGGAAATTGTTTGAGCAGTTAATTACATGGTTACAGTCCAAGATCTCATCAAAAGATATTGATTGGGTTAAAATAGATTGAACTTCCCAACAGCCCAAGGAATCCGTTCATGCTTATTACGAAAGGTTCTTGCAAGCCTTTAAGCAGTACAGTGGATTGGACACTCTATATTTAAAGGACATGGGACAGTTCATTTTCAAATTTGATTTAGTACTAAGACAAGAGCCTAGCTTTATTGTACAGCAGAATTTGATCTGTTGGCAAAATTAATCTGTGGATGAGATTCTGCGATAAGCCAGATATTGCAGGATAAAGTAGACTTTAATCATAGAAAGCTGAAGGATAAGCTGATGCTAGCCCAGATGAGGAATTCGGAAAGGGTGGACTAACCACAGCCGAATGGAGAAACGTTAGGACGAAGGCAGGGAAACAATCACGGATGAGCTCAGAAGGCATCAGGTCAGGGTAGAGGGAAACCCAACGACCCTGAACCGGGGGTAGACTTTGGTACCCTAAAGAGAACCAGTGCATGTCATTATTGTCACAAGATCGGGCATTGGAAGCACAAGTCCAGGTCAAATCCAGCTAATCAGATCCCAGATGAGGAAGTGATACAGGTACCCGATGTTGTAAATACAGTAGCAAGGCCCAGATCTGTGTACAGAGGGCGTTTAAGTCCACAAGTGCAAGTTCCCTAACCTCTGAGGACCCCTCAAGGAAATCAGACGTACTAGCAGAAGCCATTCATCGAGACATTCTATGAATTTGATACAGACCTGTTGCAATAACAGTCCTGAGGGGGGAGGAAGACCTTAGCCTTGGAGCAGCCTCCGAGGTAGACCAGAGAGGACCGTACGTGGAGGCGGATGTTGATGGTCATCCCATAATCTTTCTGATTGATTCTGATGCTACCCGTTCTACTGTAAGATCTGCAGTAGTCCCAAACCTACCCCTCTCTGGACAATCAATACAAGTTGTAGGAGTTGTGAAAAAGAGAATGACAAATCCATTGACAGATGAGATACCTGTGAGAATAGGAACTTTCCACGATCGACACCAATTTGTGGTCTGCGATTAAAGTCCAGTCTGTTTGTTGGGTTGTGATCTCTTGTGTAAATTGAATTGTACAATCTATTGTACGCACAAGGGAGTGGAGTTGTAGACTAATGATGATGTCTTTGCATTCAAACTGGTGAATCAGAAACTCTGCCTAGAGATGTATCCCTTATTGACAGTCGAAGAACTACCACTCGATTTGAGAGACTCAGTTTCTCTGGATGTATGGGATTTCAGGGGGGGAGATAGGATTGATCTAAGTGGTTGAGCCAGTTAAGATTCAGATCAAGCCAAAAGCTGAGTTCCCAAGAACGCCACAGTACAATCTGACGCCGGAAATGGTGGCAGGAATCAAGCCAGTAATTGAGTATATGATCGAACAGCGAATCCTGAAGGAGATACTGGGGAGCCCATACAATTCCCCTATAATCAGACTGCAGAAACCGAGTGGGAAGATCAGAATCATGCAAGACCTGCAAAACGTCAACACAATTGTAGTTCCATGTTGTCCTGTGGTACCGAATCCATCAGTGATTTTATTTCAAGTTCCATGTAAAGCGTAGTGGTTTACCGTGATCAACTTGTGCCAGGCTTTCTTTTCGATACCCTTACATGAGGAAAGCCAATTTTTATTTGCTTTCCGCTTGTAAAAAAATCATGTGTCTATTGGAGTCCATTGATTTTTAACCAGATTCTGAAAAACAACCTTCAGAGTTTGGCACTGCCGCAGAATTCAGTCCTTGTGCAGCACATTGATGACTTTTTGATTGTGTCCGAGACAAAAGATGTGCGCAGAATTCATACTGTTGCCTTGTTAAATCAACTGGCAGAGAATGGACACAAGGTGTCCCAGAGAAAGTTATAGTACTGTTTGACTGAAGTTCAGTTTTTGGGCATCGTATTGAGAAAGGCAAGAGGAAGGTGTCACCAGACCGTACATGACTGTGTCTAGCACACAAAAAGAATTCAGGATGTTTTTTGGGTATGGTTGGGTGCTGTCATCAGTAGATTCCCAACTTCTTGGTGAAGGCGAAACCTCTGCAAAGGTTGACACACAGGTTTGTGAGTGATTCGATTACCATGGGATAATGACTGGTTGCATTCTGGAGCTGATAGAAAGCCTTTGTCGCTCTGGCTCTGAGAATGCATGATTACAACAAATCCTTCTCACTATTTTGTTGTGAGCGGGAGAGTTGCGCACTATCGGTACTCACACAGACTCATGGAGGTGTCCGTAGACCAGTTGCCTACTTCTCAGTTACCTTAGATCCGGTAGCGTGAGATTGCCCGGATGTCTTAAATCTTTTGCTGCAACAAGTGTCCGCATTGAAAGGTGTGAAAGGTTTGTGATGGGTCGTCCTCTTACTGTTTATGTTCCACACGCAGTTGAGTGTCTCATGACGAGAACCAACACACAACATTTGACAATTAACAGACTCACATGCTATGAGCAGGTCATACTTGTCTCAGAGAATGTGACTCTGAAAAGATGCTCTGTAGAATCCTGCTACTTTGATGCCGCTTCCAATTGCTAATGGTGAAGGTTGTGAGGGCCATGACTATCTCGATGTAACAGAACTTTGCACCAAACCGAGACCTGACATTGTTGATGAACCTCCGCCTGAATCTGTTGATATCTTCTTTGTAGATGGTTCATGCTTAAGAGACAATATGGGCATCTGAGAGTGGTGTTTGCTGTATGTACCATTTCAGGAGTTGTTGAAGCTGCTTGTTTACAGGGAATATACTCCACACAAGTGGCTGAGATCATTGCCTTGACACGTGCATGCGTGGTTGCTGATCAAATCCGAGTCACCATCTACACTGATAGCCAGTACAGATTCGGTGTGGTTCATGACTTTGGACAGCTATAGTCACAGATGGGGTTGCTAACATCATCAAGATCTCCCATAAGGAATGGGGAATATGTAAGAAAACTTTTGGAGGCTTTGCAACTTCCAAGGCAAATAGCTGTGGTGAGTGTGCTGCTCATGGGAAGGGAAATTCCTTTGTGACTCTCTGCAACAGTTACTCTGATGAGGTTGCATGTTTCTATGATGAACAAGGATGCATTTTCACTGGGTAATACACTGGGGAGAACACAGAAAGAACCAAGCTCAGCATGATGTTAGCCATAACAGACACTTGGGATGAGATCAAGCGTCTTCAATGATCAATCAAACATTTGTAAAGCGCACTACTTACCCGTGAGGGTCTCAAGGCGCTGAGGGGAGGGGTGCTGCTACTGCTCGAATAGCCAGGACTTGAGTATCCTCCTGAAGGTGAGTAGGTCCTGGGTCTGCTGTAGAATGATGGGGAGGGTGTTCCAGGTTTTGGCGGCAAGGTGGGAGAATGATCTGCCGCTGGTGTTTGTTCTTCAGATGCGGGGGACAGTGGCGAGGGCAAGGTCAGCGGATTGGAGCTGGCGGTTCGGGGTGTAGAAGGTGAGTCGTCTGTTGAGGTATGACGGTCTGGTGTTGTGGAGTGCTTTGTATGCGTGGGTGAGGAGCTGGAAGGTGATCCTCTTGTTGACGGGAAGCCAGTGCTGGTCTTTAAGGTGGGGTATGATGTGGCTGCGGCGAGGGATGTCGAGGATCAAGCGTGCGGAGGCGCTCTGTATGCATTGTAGTGATTTCAGGATTTTGGCTGAGTCTCCTGCATAGAGGGCATTGCCGTAGTGTAGCCTGCTGCTGACGAGGGCCTGTGTGACTGTTCTTCTTGTTTCAGTGGGGGTTCCACCTGTAGATCTTGTGGAGCTTGCGGAGGGTGTTGAAGCATTAGGCCGAGACGGCGTTGACTTGCTTGGTCATGGAGAGTGTTGAGTCGAGGATGGACCCTAGGTTGCGTGCGTGGTTGGTGGGTGTAGGTGATGCTCCCAGTGTGGTTGGCCACCAGGATTCAACCTACATCAAGGAAGTGGAGCCGAGGATGTGGACTTCCGTCTTGTCTGAGTTCAGCTTCAGGCAGCTGAACTTCATCCACTCGGCAACGACTTTGTGAAGGTTGATTTTGGCAGTGAGGGGGTCCTTGGTGAGGGAGAGGATCAGCTGGGTGTCATCAGCGTAAGAGATGATGTTGAGGTTGTGCAGTCGGGCGACCGGAGCGTGTGGTGCCATGTAGATGTTGAACAATATCGGGCTGAGGGATGATCCTTTGGGTACGGCGCAGATAATCTCTGTGGCTTCGGATCGGAAAGGGGGAGACTGATGCTCTAGGTTCTGCGGGAGAGGAAGGAGGTGGTCCAGTCCAGTGCTTTGTCTCAGATCCCAGCAGGGAGAAGTGTCAGGACAGGAAGAAGCTGGTTGGATCAAAGCAGGTTGTGAGAAAGGAGATGATAGTCTCACAGTAGAGAAGTGGTTGCTTAAAAAGCTTATTCCTCGTTTCGGGTATCCAACCTCATTGGAGTCAGATAGAGGAACACACTTCCATAGTAAGACTAGGCAGCTGCTTTGTGCTGCATTACAAGTTGATCAGAGACTCCATTGTAGCTACAGACCAGCGGCATCTGGTATAGTGGAGCATATTGATAGAACTCTCAAGATGCGAATGGCAAAGGTGTGTTAGTCCACGTCTCTGAAATGGCCTGATGCATTGCCTCACGTTCTGATGACTATTCATAGTGTCCCTGATAGGAGGACAGGTCTCTCACCCCATGAGATTCTGTAGGGGAGGGCGATGCGGTTGCCAGCAGTGTCATCTACAGCCTTGATAAACATCACAGATGATTTGATCCTTGATTATTGCAAAGGACTGGCTGACGTGGTCCGTTCTGTGTACGACCATGTTGAAGCTGTGACTAATGCAGTCACAGCTTCACGAAGGATCTGTACCATGACTTGTGCATGGGTGATGGGGTGCTCATTCGCAAACACCTGAGGAAAAGTTGCCTTGATGCTCACTGAAGAGGTCTGTGTCAAGTGATTCTGGTGCCAAATATAGCTGTAAAGTGCAGAGGCTTGCCGAACTGCATTCACACCTCCCATACCCACAGAGTTTCAGGACCCTCTGAAGAAACAATTCCTCTCCCAGAAGAGAATCCAGCTGTGGTTGTGAGGCCACAGGAGAGGACAAGCCAAGCTGTGAGGGTTGCTGACAAAGCTGGTTGGCCACCAGAGCTGAGGGGGGTCACCCTACACAAGGCCCAAGTATTGACTCTGAGGGAGACAGTAAAGTTGTAGTGGTACAGAGTCAGACTCAGCTGAAGTAACTGGTGCGCAAATTGGCCAGGTGCAGCGCAGAAGAATAGAGCTTGCAAGTGAATCGCGGCCTGTGAGACAGAGGAGGCTAAATTTGAGGCTGGCATCTGAAAGAGATCTTGTTCCAGTGTCTGAAACATCTTAATTGGAGCTGAGTGATGCAGAGCAAGCACAAGAAAGCCAGAGGAGGTCTAGAAGAGCAAGAGTTCCCTGCCAGAGGTACACTGCCCCAGAGTGGACCTATCTGATCACAGATGCCGGGACCAGTGGGGACCGGGAGACTGATGTCTTCACGATTGGTCAGCAGAACCCCAGAACTGAAAACCTATATTGAGATGTAGTCCATGGACTGGAATTTGAGAGTGAGAGTTTTGATTCTGTGAGATTTGTCCTTTCCAACTTTTGGGTATTAGTCACCAGCACCGGACATTGTGGCAGATCGTCTAGAAATTTTACAACGCGTCATTATCGAAAATGGTTCTGATGTTCTAAAAGACTGTTGATTACATTTTGAATTGTAAATAATGCTTGCTTTACAAGAAGATAACCTAAGCCTGAGTGGAAGAAGAACAAATTTAAGGAATTTCCGTAGAAAAAGAAAGCGGGCTAAGGAATTCTTTTTGAACTGTGTAAATAAAAGTGCAACAAACTGTGAATCAATTTGCAGAACATCAATCAACTGTATGTGATCTGGTTGAACAGCAATCTGAGGTGGAGAGAAGAGACTTTGTGTTGATCCTCTTGCTGTGCTAAAGTGACAATTTAAAATGGAGTCTGGAAATTCAGACCGTTGGTTTAAGTGTGTGATAGGTACACTCATAGTAGGAGTGATAATAGTGATAGCAGTAGTTATTATTGTGTCTGTAAAAAATTCACATGAAGCTGAAGTTGACGGGGAGGGAGTGCAAGGGACAACCACACCTGTTACTTCTAGCACAAAAGAGGGTATTGTAGGCGCTGAAAAGGTTATGCTAGTGTTGTGTAGTTCCTATAAAACCTATTTAGGATCTGCACGTTTAGACAACATACATGGTAGGGTTGGTGTTAGACTAATTCTAGACACCCCCACCAGGTATGTTGGTCTGTGTACCAGCTAGCTCACAGTGCGACTAGAAACTCCACTTATCTGGAAGAGAATAGTTCTTGGCAACTATCGAACATGACAACCCTGATCCCTCAGGACCATGGAAACAATGTACTACTTTTCACTCAGTCACTCATGCTCACCCAGTCTCAGAGAGATACACAGAATAAACGGCATGGACATTTTATAATAAGCATATATTGAACATTCATTATTCTAATGTAAAATAGGTGTGCTGAAACAACCATTAGACAGTAACAGATATAAATGATTAGAAACACAAAGAAAGTAAAAGGATGGTAGATTTCTACCAGTTTGTTATTACAATCAATGCAGGCAAGTTTATAAAATACATGATAATAAAATGCGTACTCCTACGATGCTATCCTAACTAGATGTACTTAGGTGTACCTAGTATGTATGTAGGTGTTAAGCCAAGAATCCGCCTAGGATAAAGTCAACCCCATTACCTGAAGTGACAGACTGTAGGACCCGGTCTTGGTTTCGAGTTGGACACCACGCAAAGGATGTTAGACCACTGTGAGCTGGAGTATCTGCATGCAGGAATCTCAGTGTCTCACATCAGTGTGTGTCGGTAGGGAAATCCTGATCTTCTCTGTTTGTTTCAACAAGATGTGATGTTTATAAACCCAAAGGTCTCCCTGGGGGTTCTACCTTGCTGTGCTACTTGTCGGTCTTAGGATGACATTGGGAATGAACGTTATACATAGTTATTATAAGGAGATGGTAGTCCTGCTGAGTTTCCAAGAATCCTCATGCATAATATATGAGGCCTTTACCAGGGATAATCCAACGTTCTGTGTGTACTGTTTTATCTAGGTAAAAGGTCAGTCCTTAAGAACCGTTATGTGTGTAATGTAGGGAAGAATATAGGTGAAGGGTTAGGATATTACCTGAGCCTATATTGGAGGATCTCTATGGAATATAACACCCACTCCTCATCCGACTGGACAACATAATTGAATGAAAACGTACTACTAGGCTGTCTAGGCATTGGTATGCAAACAACTATAGTAAAACAATAGTTTTGCTAACAAAATTAAAACATTTCTAAAATATGTAAAAAGGAAATAAGTGTCACTCAAACAATAGCTCTAATGTGTCCGTATATATAGTTCTAACAACTACAAGCATCAGAAAGCCATGCAGCTCATAAAAAGTTTCAATTGTTTTGGAGTTTCAATTTTGAGTTTTGTTTAAAAAAGGCAGAATTTCTCCCTACACACGATGAGCCAAATGTTCATGCTTCCTGGCTGGTAGGCGCAACATCGGTGTTGCCTGCCATCGCAGACGACGACCCTTGTAACACCTTGCAGATCACGTCAATTGAGCACAGATGATCTTCCGTACTGCCTGCAGCCAATGCTGGGGCAGTCTGTGCGCCATCCAGTGCCTGGGTCGTAAAGGAAAAAATGGGGACCCTACTCACAACAGAGTCAGGGTGGTTAATTATTTAAAGAAGAACAATGGCTCCTGTGGAATAGATACTTGATAATGATTTATAAAAAAGGACGTCAAATACGTACATTAGAACAGGGGTTAAGTGAAATGTCAAAGAGAAAGAACTGCCAATACACCAATATAATCGTTCAATGAGTTGCATTGAAAAAATTGAATTGTATTAAATAGTTTCATACATAAAGCAAAATTATTTACAGTTGTGTAAAGTGTCCCAAGTGAAAATATGAACCAAAGCTGTAATCCGATGTGAAGGAGACTTCTTATAGACTAATAATGATTTCAGTTGCGGGTGCCCTTGGGCAGTGACCGCGTGTCCAGGGTGATTTCTGTGTCGATATAATAATCAAAGTTAGACTCTGTGATTAACTGACGGGTATTTTATTTCCAGTCATTGAAAATTAATTAGATAATCACTGCCCATGAGCACCCGCAGCTGAAATCATTATTAGTCTATAAGAAGCCTCCTTCACATCGGATTACAGCATCTAAAAATGAGAGGAAAGCCATTGTGCATACACCCAGAATCGCTAGACCCACGCCCTCATTAGGGGTAAGTGATCGAATTGCGTAACATAAGAACAACGTTACAGCATTTATTTCCACCCTCCCTTAATAGTATGTTGCTTTCCTACATGCCCTAACCAGGACTTTGTATATTGTGTTCCCCTAACAGAACCCCGCTGGGTTGTCTAGTGAGTACTTTTATTTCACCCATACACGGTTTGCATGCACACCACCAGTAATCTAGCGCTCCTGAAAGTCAGGTAAATTGACAATGACCCAATATATTCTTATTACAGTATTCCACGGCGAGAGTGGAATCTAAAACATATATTTCCCTTCTTCCCTGATGTCTCACATTGTAGGTCCTGAAGAGACCCTACATCCATACTAGGGTCGAAACGCCGTCGACTATTGAGAAAAGCGAACCTTTGAGAATAGCATTCTAGCCTTGTATAGATGTTATGTAACTGTATGAAAGACAGTGGTCGCTTTTGTGAAACAACGAATTATTGAAACCTTGCACATATATTTTTTCACATATGTTATTCTAAGGCTTTGGTTCATATTTTCACTTGGGACACTTTAAAAAACTGTAAATAATGTTGCTTTATGTATGAAACTATTTAATACAATTCAATGTTTTCAATGCAACTCATTGAATGTATATATCGGTGTATTGGCAGTTCTTTCTCTTTGACATCTCACTTAACCCCTGTACTAATATACGCATTAGACGTCCTTTTTTATAAATCATTATCAAGTATCTATTCCACACGAGCCACTGTTCTTCTTTAAATAATCCAAGGCCTGGGTGTCAGTGGAGGAGCCGGTATCCATTCCAACAGGAGCAGAAACTTCCTGTGGAGGCTCAAAGAATGCCACCATCAACATAGGAATACTCTGGGGACACTACAGAACATGGACCGTTATCGGGTCCAGTAAAGCATCAACATCCGGCTGCGCAACTGATGGACGTGTCAGACAGAGATCCAACACGCATTCTTCTCTGCAGAACAGGCATCAGATAACAGGTAGGATGCAGTCAATCCAGACTGGTCTAAATGACAGGAATCAAGAGTACATATGAGTGCCTGTATCTCAGCCGAGGACCTTGCGATCTGGAGATCAAAAGTCTCCCGGGCAGAGGTTAAGGGCCCATTTTTTTTATAGAAGCATGGCTTTCATTCTGCTCAAAGTATCAAACCGTATAAAGGAAACATTCAACGAAATCCATAGCAGCGCCTCCCTGACTGTATGTGTCAGTGGAAACAATACTTGCATGCAGCAAGTAACCCTGAAGCTCACAGTGACTAGATATGTAATGCATCCCACAATAACCTTGATTGTTCAGCATCAAGTAGCTCCCATTTCAAAGTAGCTTGAATACGGGGAAATTCACGGCTGCTGGGGTACCTCTCAAGTGACAGGATAGGTTCGCTACTGGACCATGGCAGGCCCCGTGCAGCATAATATCCTGGTATATGAGAGATACACTTAAAGCGTTCTCGCAGTTTGTACTGCTTAGACACACTTCCAGATCCCCACTCCTGCATTGAAATCTGTACAGTAATTCCCAAGATTCCTTGATGAATTTCCTACGCATTGCTTCATATCTGCCTGTCTTTTGTTGTTCTAGACAGTACTGAAAATGGAAAGTAGTGACCGGTAATGTAATATGGCCATGGATCAACCCCTCTGTGGATGGTGATTCTGCACAGGAAATGTAATCTATCCAGTTTTTCAATACGCAACATTGTTTATTTCACACCCCTCTGTGCCATTTTCATCTGTTTTTCCTTAAGATTGTACGCAGAAAATAGTGACGTACTGTTGATAAAACGCCAAGGCACATAACCTGTGCACAATGATTGCAGCGTCCAGCTCAATAACATAATAGAACATAATTTTGATTGCTTGTGCTGTAGTATGGACAAATCTTGTTCTAGTACATCAATAGTAGAAGATACAGTGTTGCCCAGTGAATAAATCCTGTAAGTTAACACAGTCATACCATTGTCAACTAAGGCAAACACCTTTTCTAAATTGATCCTATCTATTTCTCGTAGTCTCTCTGCTGCTTCTTGTTGGGAGATTTTCCAAATGTTATTATAGACAGAATAAGAGAAATGTTTTTGATGTGGCTTTCTGTGACCTAATAAAAAATTCCACAGGTCCTCATCCTCTGTAAGTAAGGATAAGTGTTGTTTCTTTTGTGTTAGTGTTGAGGTTTTTAGCCAATCGAGGCATAACCTCCCAACAATGTATAATATCACAACCCCTGGATGTTCTCTTTGTACATAGCGTGGGTCAGGCCTATGGATACTGAACCCTTCGGTTGTACTCCTGAATCTTTCCTGACACCTATTAGTGTCTGTGGGCCAAAGCAACCATCCCTTCCAATTCGGGTCTGATCTATTGTATTGCAAAGTGTCATCTAATGTAGCCCCTTTCAGTGATGTAAAATTATCCTCGGCTTGTGAAGTTGTTGGAATTTGAGGTGTGTTCAAATCCTTGTTCTTGCCTAGTCCAAGGCAGGTAGTCTGTTGCACAGTATCATTCAGAAATATCATATGCTGGGGAATGAGGCATGCTCTAAATAGCGCTTCTGTTCCCAGGACTTTCCAGTCTCTAGAACCCCAGACTGATTTTAAATCAAAAGTGTCTTTCCATAAGTCAAAACCCTATTCAGACAGTTGGGTAATGAACAAAGCAGAGTAAACTTGTTTGGTGTTAGTCAGCATTTTTTCTGTGCGGATGTCGGTGCAACAATATAGTAGTATGAGGTCGGGTCTTAAATGATAAACCCAGAAAAATATGAAACTTTTTGTGCAAACGTTTTCGAACTACTTTTTGGTGGTTTCGCGCAATGTTTCCAAATGTGATATGTGAAAACATTCCTAGGGTTACTGGATTTGTGTAAAAAATGATGACCATAATGTTGATAACAATACATTGTGCTAAAGTATGATGTGTCTTCTAATATTTAATTGCTAGAAAATGTGGCAGATTGTTCTAAAGCAGACAACATATTGTTCATAGTTTCAAAATCCCAATCATCGGAAAATGTACTGGAGGTAATGATATCATTTAAGGAAATTTTTTTTTTTTTTTCAAAACCCTTTTTATTAGAGGTTCAATCAAGTGCAGGCACAGCCCTCCACAATCAGGAGGAGACTGTCAACAGTGAGCATGAAAAGGCACATTTATGGCATAGCATCGAACCCCTCGTGTACAGCAATTTTTAAAACAAAGGACACACACCCACCCACCAACCCCCAAAAACTCCCCCCAATCCCAACTACTGCCCAACCCTTATCCCACCCTAACCCTGTGCACGTGATCATTAATCAACCAGAATAGAAGATGTACATATGTGGGGCCGGCCAACGGCCTAAGGTGCAGGGTCCACATCCTGAGGCAATGCATCGTCCATGTCCATAGGAGGGTCGAGGGGGAGGCCCCTATAGTCCGCCCACCGTTTCCATATTTTGAAATGTTTGCGGGGACACCCCCGAGCCTCAAAGACAGGCTGTTCCAGTCCCATGATGAAGTCCAGGCCCGCCTTCCAGGCACTAATGGGAGGGGCTCGCTCGCTTTTCCAGGCCTGCGCCAGGTCCCTCTTTGCCACCACCAGTCCCAACAGCAGTAGGTGGCGCTTGTAGACGTTGCCCCCAATATTTTCTAACACATGCAAAAGGCCCAACCGGGGCGCGCGGGGCAGGTCCCATCCCAGCACCTCAGACAGGCAATCCCAGACCCCGGCCCAAAACCGAGTCAACCGCTCACAAGACCACACCGTATGAAGGAGGGTGCCCCTCTCTGAACCACACCGCAGACATTCCGGGTTTGCAATCAAGCCCGCCCGCCACAGTCGCTCCCTCGTAAAATAAGCTCGATGCAGATATTTGAATTGAATAAAACGGAGGCGGACTGCAATGGCAGTCCCCCGGGGGGATTCAAGGGCTTCGCGCCAATCGTCTTCGTCCAAGGGGCCGACATCGGCTTCCCATAGGGCCTTCAGTGTCGAGAGCGAGGGGGAGCAGTGCGTGACCAGGGATCGGTAGATCTGGGAGACTTTTTTGTCACCCAAGTCACCCATAAACAGTTTTGCTTCTATGGGACTGAAGTCCGGGAGCTGCTCCAGCCCTACCAGGCTAGGAGTAAGGGCGTGGCGAAATTGGAGGTAGCGAAAGAACTGGGACCTGGGCATGTGGAATTCAGTGCTGAGCTCCTGAAAGGATTTAAGAGTGGTGCCGGAGAGGACATGCCCCAAGGACGAAACCCCGATTGCGTCCCAGCCGTCAAAGCCCTGCAGCGACGCCAGCGCCGGCAGCAGGCCGTTACGCCACAGCGGAGTCTCCGCCGTCAGCCTGCCCCACCACCCCACGCGGTGCAGGGCCCTCCGCCAAACGGCAAACACTACCTGGGTAACACGTGGGAGCAATCGTCTCCTCCTGGCCGAGTACAGCAGAGTGTGAAGGGAGGCGTCGCCCATCAGAATGTGCTCCAGGGCATAGGCCGGGTCCCTGCGGTCCCCATACCACCACTCATTGAGCACCAGGAGATGGGAGGCCTGATAGTAGGACAGCATATCCGCGGTAGCTAAGCCACCGCAGTAGGTAGAGAGGAAGCACGTACGGAGCGCCACTCTAGAGGCACCTCCAGCCCACAAGAACCTACCTAACACTGAGTCAACACTGCGAAACCACTGTGGGTCAATCGGGTAGGGATGATTCTGCAGCTGGTAAAGAAGACGGGGCAAGGCCACCATTTTGAAAATGGCCGACCGGCCGTAGATGTTAAGGGGCATACGTGTCCACGTTTTGATGTCCAGCTGGACCCGGTCCCAGACCGGCTGAATGTTCCGGCCCCACGCCTCCGTGGGCGAGGCAGAGAGGAAAACTCCCAAGTATTTCACTCCCTCCACCGCCATCCGAAGGGACGCTGCCCATTGGAGGTCCACCGCGCCATCACCCAGCACCCAGAGAGTCGATTTGCGTGGGTTAAGATAGAGTCCCGACGCCAGGCCGAAGCCCTGCATCAGCTCCAGAACCCGGGGGCCTGTAATTCGAAGGTCGGTCATAAAGAACAGCACGTCGTCCGCATATAAGGCGATGCGGTCCGTGTGGTCCGTGCCCCAGACGAAGCCCCGATACAGCGCGTCAGCGCGGACCCTAGCAGCCAGCGGCTCCATGGCCAGCGCGAATAGGTAGGGGGAGAGTGGACATCCCTGACGTGTGCCCCGGGTAACCGGGAATCGTGCCGAGGCCGCCCCCGAGATCCGCACCGAGGCAGTAACCTCTGTGTATAGCAAGCGGACGTAGGAGATGAAGATCGGGCCAAGGTTCAACAGTGGTAGAAGAGTGAATAGGAAGGTCCAACTGACTGAGTCAAAGGCGCTGTCGATGTCGGCCAGCAACAACGCCGCCTGGTCCTCTGAAGCACCGATAGCATCTATCGGCGCCTGCGCCCGCCGTATGTTATGCCGCGTCGCCCGGCGCGGCATAAAGCCAGCCTGATCAGGATGAACGAGGGCAGTGATGTGGGGAAGCAGGCGGTTCGCGAGTGCTTTGGCCAAGAGCTTGGCCTCGAAATTAATAAGGGAGATAGGTCGGTAGGAGTCGTGACGGTCCGGGGGTCGTCCCGGCTTCTGGAACACAACAATCTCGGCATGCCGCCAGTCCGGTGGGAGGCGGCCCTGCCCACGTGCCGTCTCCAATGCACGTAGATAATGTGGCCCGAGCTGCAGATGGAATTTTCTATAGAACTCACTAGGGAAGCCGCTTGGTCCAGGTGCTTTGCCCACATTCAGCTGACCCAGCGCGTCACCGAGTTCCTCTGCCGTCAGGGGGAGGTCGAGAGCATCCCGCACCTCATCAGACACCGCAGCTGGGGGGACCGAGGCAAGATAGTCAGCGATGGCAGCGGGAGCGAGAGTCTCCCGGGAGGCGTACTGACACCTATAGTAATGCGCAAAGCTTGCGGCCAGAGTAGCTGGGTCTGTGATAGCCACACCCGCAGCATCCACAAGGCCTGGGAGCGTAAGGGGCTGCAGGGTTTGCTGACATAGCCGATGAAGCATCGTGCACGATTTGTCGCCCCACTGATATACCCGGCTACAGGTGGCCAGCCACGCTTGTCGAGCCTCATTCAATAAGACCGAAGAGTGCGTCTGTTGCGCCTGCAGGAGTTGTCGCAGAGTGATGTCATCCGCCGCAGCTCTGTGGCGAGCCTCTAGTTCTTCCACCCGTTCCGCCGCTGCGGCTATGCCCTCTAACCGTGCCCGGCGAGCCGACGCGCACCAAGCCAAATCGATACCCCGCAGTGTGGGTTTCATGGCTTCCCAGACTGTCACCGCGTCCACCCCCACATCTAGATTATCCTGCCAGTACTGGGCAATAGCGCCACGAATATGCTGGGAGTAGTCGGGTCGCTGCAGATGCCACGTGGACATCCGCCATCGGAAGGGCTGGCGTGGTCTATGCAGGTCTATCTGGACCGCCACCGGGGAATGGTCGGAGAGCCCGCGAGGCCGTATTGCCGCCCCTGTCACTCTGGCAAGGTAGGCCCGTGGGACGAAGACATAGTCTAGGCGCGAAAGGGAGCCATGAACCGCTGAGACGTAAGTGTACTCGCGGCGCTCTGCATGTAGATGCCTCCATACATCAGCCCAACCCAGTACATCCAACATAGCGCCCAACCGCGTAGGAGGGGGGACAGGCGCCACCCCGAGCCTCCGCTGCCGGTCCATAGCCACATTCACAACATCATTCCAATCGCCGCCAATCACCGCCAGGGAATCAGGGAGTTCAGCCCATAAAGCGAACAACCGTTCAGCCAAAGCCCATTGCAGAGGGGGGGGAGCATACACACACCCAAACACCACCGGCTCCACACCAATTCTCCCTTGGATGAACACAAAGCGCCCCTGAGGGTCAAGCCATTGGCGCTCGTGTGTGTATGCCAGGCGCCTATGAACAAGAATAGCCACCCCCCTGGAACCCCTGGCAAACCCGGCATGGAACACCTGGTGGAAGCCAAAGCGTTGGAGACCCAGCATGTGCGTTTCTTGGAGCATGAGTACGTCTGCAAGATCCCTTTTGGCCCAGCGTAGTACCGCCCCCCGTTTTATCTTATCCAAGAGACCCCGGACATTCCAGCTAAGAACATGCATAGCGGCGCCAGTAGGCGCCAAGCGAGGGACGTCAGCCATCATCTCGACACATCAAACCACACTCACCCCGGCCCCCGGCCCTGGCCCCAACCCCCACAGTAGCATAGGTCAAAAAGATCACGTGCACCCCAACGAACAGTACCCCAACACCCTCACCCCCCATACTGCCAACCCCCCCAACACGCCACCAAACCATCCCAGACCCCCCACCCCCACCCCAATACCTCAAGAAACAATGAAGTACCTGTCGCGGCATACGGTAGTTTAGGCCCAAAACAGAGCGCCAAAAGTTAGGCATGCCAATGGATCCCACTTAACCCTCAAGTACTAACCAAGCACACACCCCAAAACAAGAACCTCCCCAGCCCCAACAGCAGGAGGCAGCCCACCAAACATGCCCTCCCCCCCCCCAATCAAGAAGCATCAGCAATAACAACGCAAATACAGTGCATTGGTCCACAGGAGTCCCACTGAGGCCCGTAATGGCCAAGTAATACTGCACCAGATCCGGTCCGGACCGTAGAGCAGCAATCCGCCGTCTCAGCATGTGGCCCCAAAAGAGATGTAGAAATCAAGGGTCAGCCGTTAGGAGTCACGACCCCCCGCCAGAATGATCCGTCTCCGGCTGCGTGTCGCCCAAAAGAGGGTCCCGAGACAGGGATCTCCGCCTCGATCGGGACTTGCGATGCCGCTTCCCTTTGGCCCGCTGTTCGCCCCGCTCCTGAGAGGAACTGCGGGAAGAGCCGGAGTGGAGCCCCGGCTGAACATGTGGGCGAAGCCGGACCGCCTCGTCAGTCCAAGCAAAGACGGCCTCCGGGGTATCAAAGAAGTGTGTCCTTAAGTTATAAATGACCCGAAGGCGGGCCGGGTACAGCAGGGAGTATTGGAGTTTTAGGCCCCGGAGCCTGGCCTTGGCCGCCAGAAAGGAGTGCCGCTGCTGTTGAACCAACCTTGTATAGTCAGGGAAAATCATGATTTTGCAATTATCGAACAGCAGGGTGTCCTTGAGCCTCGCCTCTCGGAGGATGACATCTCTGTCGTGGTAGTTCAGGATCCGGGCTATGATCGGGCGAGGCCGCTCCCCAGCCGGAGGCTTCTGTGTCAGGGCCCGGTGGGCACGTTCCACCACAAAACAGCTTGATAGGACGTCCGGGGGCAGCCAACTCTCCAGCCACCGGGAAAGGAAGACGTCCATAGGCCCCTTCTCGCATCCCTCCGGAAAGCCCACAAAGCGGAGGTTATTTCGCCGTGCCCGCCCTTCGGCGTCCTCCACCTGGAGCGCTAGGCCCCGCTGCGTCTGTTCCAGATCGGCGACCCGCTTCTTCAGGGCATCGACATCGCCTTCCACCGTCGTGACCCGGGTTTCTGTCTCTGTGATGCGGGCCACCGCATTGCGGAGGTCTTGGCGCAGCAACATCACGTCGGCGCCCACCGCGCCGATCTTCGCGTCCAACATGTCCCGGGATTGCGTGATGGCCGTGAGCAACGCTGCATTGTCCGGGCCGGCCGTCTGACTCCCCCCGGCCGCCTCAGCACCATTCCCCGGGCCGGTAAATTTGTCGATGGGTCCCGTTGTGGCCGCGTTGAGGCCGCCTCTGCCGGACCGGTGGAAAGTATCCGCTACGGGTCACCTCGCTGAGGCAAGCAGCAGGAGGGACGGATACAGGTGCAGGCCGTCCCACGTCGCCGGGGGAGAATGCAGACCCTGGAGCGAGGGGGGGCTCCTCCTTCCTCCCTCCACCGAGGCGCCGGGGCCACCAAGCCAGGGCCGAACGCCGGATCCTCCGTCTCCGGGCACGCCTCAGCCCCGCTAGAGACAGGACGGGGCGATCAGGATGCGCTGTAGGTCCCCACCATCGATGCGCCGGGACCCCTCTCCGCAGGGCACGGTCACGAGCCCCTGACTCCGGCTCCAGTGACTCCGCCCCGACAGCGCGGGCTAAGATGACTGAGGCCCAACCGGCCTCGTGGCGCCACCAGCGGGCGGATGAAAAATCGAGGCCCCGGCTCGCCACGCGGCAAGTAGGCCCAGAATGGACGGCCCTCGATGGTCGCGCCAGCGGGCGTCTGGAGCTCAAAGAAGCACACCACCGGGATCCTCCGGACTCCAGCAAACTCCTGCACTAGCAGAAATGGGGGAAGAGGAGGTAGGGCCAGGATAAGTTAGCGGATAAAGAACGGGCTGGCAGGAGCTCTACAGAGCCGCGTCCGCCATCTTCGCCCTCGAAGCCACGCCCCTAAGGAAATTTTTAATAAATTAGGTATTTTTAAAAGTTTGGGCGGACCAAATATACCATTTTTAATCCTTATACCATCTGATAAAGGAACTGCTGTAATGTTCACTGATGACAAGTCTCTTTGTTCATGATGTAATGAAACATGAGGTTTCAGGATCAAGTTCACGTTTGATGCTGCAGAGCTTTGGTGAAGGTAAATTCCATTTATAAGTAAGCAAACAGTTAATAAGCTTATCCAGAAAAGACAGAAAACTATCCCAGTGATTATCCAAAGTTCTAGCCAAGGTGATACCAGGTAAGTCTTTTTAGGAAAAATGAAGAAGTCCTTGATTTGTTGTTGATGAGATATTGGGGCTGGTGTTATTTCAGGTTCACTCAGATCCAAGGAAAAGGTTTCAAAGTCGATAAAATAGCCAGATGCAGTTTGATCTATTTTATGTAGTTCCATAGGTTGTGTTGAACTTGTAGACATCTTTTGTTGAAGCATGTTTATGTAGACATCAGCGTTAGGTCTAATTGAAATTTGTCTTTCATTTTGATTTTGTGTTCAGTGTTCAAGGGGAACGAGTTCCATGGCATTGTTGCATAGTCCATCATTATGTACAGGAGACTCTTCAAACGTGATGAGCCTTTCTGTCTGAACTTCCTGTATTGTATCAAGAGGAGGGCGTCGGCTACACAGGAGCCCACGAGGGCTACTATTCAGTATCAGCCACATGGTGCAGTTTTATCAGATCAATGGAGATGAATCTATTCTCCTTCTTTCCAGCAAGAGGCGGCATAAGTACACGTCTTGTTCCTTCCACGGCAAGTACAGGTACAGGCTTTCTGTAGGATGGTTCAAATTCTTTTTTGTCTACTCTCTTTTCTCCGACCAGATCCCTGACTTTAAGGACCCAGACAGGCCTTGCCGTGACTGAGTTGACTTTCCCAGTGGTAGTCCGCTTTACTTGCACATTTCTCTGTAGTGCACTGGATACATTCTGATCCTGTAAAACAGCCAAACGTTTATTGATGTCAAAAGGTTTTTCATCCACCACTGTGCCTTCACAATATAGATACGGTACCCACATTCTCATCCCAAAAAGGCCCTCATACGGAGTGACACCACCTAGAGAACTTCTTGGCATGTTGTCCAAGACCTGCTGTACCCCATATAAATGAATGACCCTATTGCCACTCATGCCTAATACTCTAGCTGTTACAGACTGCTTTAAGTCCCGATTTTTCCTCTCCACAACCGAATTTCACTCAGGATGGTACAGAGAGGAGTACCGCAGTGCAACACCCAAACTTCCCATGGCTTCCATGTAAGCCCTAGAGCTAAACGCGGGGCAACGGTCCGAATGTAATGTGCCAATTACGTATGTCCCTATAAAGACTTGCAAATCTTTGTTAACAGTTCGAGCATCAGCCACGCGCTGAGGCCATACCCATAGAAATATCAAGCAGGAATCCACTGCAACCATGATGTACCTGTAAGCTTCATCAGACTGCAAGGGGCCGCAGTGGTCCAAATATACATACGCGAGTAGTCTGTCTGATATTAGTAATGGTGTCTGCGCTGGACGTGTTATGGTGGAGCCCTTCATCTGTTGACAGATGTCACATTTTAAGACATAATCTTTGGTCTGCTTTGTTAGCCCTGGCCACCAGTAGCGTTGTTTCAGCAAAGAAACAGTTGCCGTAACTCCTGCGTGTGAAGAAACCAAACCCTTGTTTGAAACTAATATTAGACCCAATCAGCGATCCATGTTTGGTATTACTCTATCCCCCACTCTGAGAATCTGAGCAAATGGAACGTTGTTTGCATCTAACTTGTAGGAATACTTGAGTTGACATTTTTTGGTACAGTCGAGTTATTGCGTGTAGCAATAACAGCAACCATAATGTCTGCCCTTATTCTTGTTTTTGAATGAGTTATTGCAGCTACGGAAGCCGTATGTACAGCCCCTTTTGCAGCTTCATCAGCCAATGAATTCCCTTCAATGTGAACGCCATCACGTTGGTGAGCTCTTAGTAGTTTGTTTTTGAACACAGCTACCTGTTCCCATTGTATTTTGTGCTTAATTGTCCCACCTTTTGAGTCCTTAAACACATTCTGACCACAGTAGTGAAGATATTCATTGTATGACTGTACACAGTAAAAAGAATCACACACGATTATTGTGGAGAGTTCTCGATCTGTATTTATCAGTGTCAGTAATAGAGCTTTCAATTCTGCCAGCTGAGCCGTGCAGTCTCCTACTACTTGCATACAAACTTTTACAATCGACCATGCGGCGCTGTATTGCTGTTTGCTTCCAATTGCCAGCTGACCAGATCTGTCAGTATAAATGTTATATTCATACTGATCTAGAGGCATTATTTCATTCAGTAGAGGACATTCCTATTCATATTGCAAAAATGCTTGTGTTTTTAGACTTGGGTAATATCTATATTCTACATCTGATGAGGTGAGAATTTGCCTATTGTAACCATCTTGGATGTAACGCTTTCGCATTTGGAACACTAGCCTTTGTAGAAGCCTCTATGACCGGTTCTGGAGTCATGACAATTATTAGTTTCCCGTGAGCCAGTGCTCTTTCTCTCACTACTAATTTTGAAAACAGTAGTCCTTGATGAAGGTAAGGTAAAAAAAATGAATATAAAATTAAATCAGTCCTGATTGCTACTATCCAGCCAGAAAGTAAGATTTAATCAACAACAATTATGAGGATCAAGCGAAACACAATTAAAGTGGGACACAGTCCTGTATCCAAATCATAAAGGAGAACAAAATAACGAAAGAAACAAACAATCAGGCAAGGCACAGTGCTTGTTTCTAAGTGTGACGGGTTAAACAAGCGCGAAAGTGAACACAGCTGTTACACATTACAATACAATAAGTTTCTGTGCACAGTGTTAAAAAGGTCGATGACGTTTCGATCACTTTTACAAGGATATTGGGATCATCATCAGGACAAAGCAGATAAATGCCCGAAGGATATGCCTGAAGGACATACAGCCTATACAACTATATACAAAATCAGGGGAATAAAAGGAAAAAGAAAGAAAAGAAACAGAGAATTGAGAATGGGGTAAAACATAGAGAAGCCTCCCTTTTCGCAAAGTGCAAACCGTGCAGTAATAAGTGCCTATAAAAATAAGCATTGGAAGTGAGGCATCGTGGTGGGAGGCAATGGAATCATGCAGGTCACATGGGGATTGGAGGGGGGAATACGCCCCGTCGCATTGGTGGGGATGCCTGCCAACCGCGGCAGAAGGGAACTTACCACAGAATTAGTGGCACGAGGTCTTGGTAAGAACAACAACGTGGGCTCCATGTCCAGGACTATTCCAGTTGTGGACTTGGTGGGACTGCGGTAGATGGCCGTGAGCAGTGGAGGAGGTTGAGGCCAGAGGGTAAAAGGGGATAGTAAATTCCGGGTGGAGTAAGGACCAAGAGAACATGGGTGGAGAGTCTCTTACCTGTATGGGAACTGCGGATCATTAAAGCACAATGGCTTCAAAGGACTTTGATTGGGGCGGCTCGATTATCTGGATGAAGAGAAAGGGGAGCATTACTTAAAGCGTTAATGTGAAGCGGGCTCACGGTAACGCAGATGGAGCGTCTCTTACCAGTGCGAGGAATATATAGTGATGAGGCCTGAGCCTTAGTGGGTGATGGACTGGCGTGGCTCAGTTATCTGGATAAGGAAAGGGGGCATTAATAGGGAACAAGCTGGTGGCAGCGAGTGAGGGGGCAAGAACAGGCAGGCATGGGCATACCTTAATATGGCAATTGCAGGCGGTGCTGATATGTGGGGGGTCCGGGAAAGGTCGCTAGCCATACAAGGAATAGATAGCGAGTATGTCAGGTGGCTTCGTTGGAGGGCAGCTCGATTGTCTGGCTAAAGAAAGGGGGCATTACTAAGGAGCCAGGTAGAGCCAGCGAGTGAGGGAGGAAAGCAAGGGGACACGACCATACCATAATGCAGCAATAGCGAGCGGTGCTGATAAGCAGGGGACCGGGAACGTTAAATAGCCATCTGCGTGGTGCTCAATGGCTCAATAGGCAGACGAGGGCCGAGTGCATGCCAACTGTTTTAAATACGGCGAGAGAGCGCGCGGGGTGATAGTGAACTAGAGAAGGGAATTATGGCGGCCATGTTAGGTGAGGGAAGTGGGTTCCCGGATTTTGGTAGTGTGCTGATCTGTGAGTGACTCACAAAGTGACTAAGGGTACATGCGGCTCACGGAAATTTTACTTAATGAGCTATAAGAGTTTAGATAAGGCATGAAAATTGCATGGAAAAATGTATTGAGACAAACAGCCTAAATTACAGCAGTTTTTGGTATGCCAGGCAAGTTGTGTAGAACATATTAAAATTGAATAGGTAAAGGCAAGGAATGGATCACAGGATTTGGTTTGGAAAGTAGTAGACCGTCAGACAATACAATAGGAATGTCCAATCCTCGTTTCTGTTTAGTCCATTTTTAGTACTTTCAGTGCGCAAAATCAATTTGAGTTCTTCCTTATTGAGCAGAATCCCGACATCTGCACCTATTGGGGGAGGTTTGACCACACTGATTATTGTCCATTTAATGTCATCTTCATTATGGCCCAAATTGCAAAAATGTTCAACGAGAGGGGAATTGGGTGTTTTGTAGCGGATTCTGCTGTGATGTTGGTCTATCCGGAGTCATGCTTTCTGGGTAGTCTGTCCAATATGGATTTTTTAAAAAGGGCATTGAATTACAAAGATCACAACAGAATTGCAGTTGGTGAAACATTTTGATTTTATCTTAACATTGTGAAATGTGAATTCATTGCCTTCAATAGTGGGATTACATACACTACAATTACCACATTTAGCATGTCCTATAAGGGGGTCAAGCCCCCACAGTTCTTTCAATGTGGATGCAGGTCTGGGGTTAGGAGATCCACTCTAACTAGGTGGTCTTTTATATTCCGACTTTTGCGAAATGTGGACGTTCAATTCTCATGTTACCGGCATTGAGTATAGTCCAAAATGTCAAAACACATTTTCGAATGGCATTTGAGACTGGTGAAAAGGTGGTAATGCAGACCATGTGATTTTTGTGGTTTTGGGTTTCGGGGAAAAGAGGATATCCCTAGGGCAATACCATGCCCTTTTGAGTGCAGTACGTGCCAGTCGTCAGGGGTATCTATGAGCTAGGAGCTTGGTGGAAAGGACAGAGGCTTTATGGAAGTGGTCTTCCTTGAGGAAGCAGTTCGCCAAATATTCAGGAATTGTAAGGGAGGGAATCACGTAAGGCACATGGACGGTTGCTTCCATACTTAAGCAGGGTGTTACATCCGGCAGGCTTTCTGTATAAACTAGTGATTAATTCACTGTTAGAGTGGTGAATGGTGAGATCAAGGAAGGAGATGGAGGTTCTGCTGTGTGTGAGGGTGAAAGAAAAACCTTGCCAATTAATATTGAGCCAGTATAGGAACTGGTTGAGGTTATCTTCGTGGGCATGCCAGATAAGGAAGATGTCGTCAATGTATCTTTTCCATAGGGTTATTCCAGATTGAAAAGGATTGAATGCCTTGGCTGATTGTTTGTTTCTTTCGTTATTTACTTCATCTTTATGTTCTGGATACAGGACTGTGTCCCACTTTATTTGTGTTTTGCTTGTTCCTCGTAATTGTTGTTGATTAAATCTTACTGTCCGGCTGGATAGTAGCAATATAGGACTGATTTCATTCTTTATTCATTTTGTTTTTTTACCTTACTTTCATCAAGGACCACTGTTTTCACAATTATCGCTACCCAAGGTTCTTGTACACCATATTGGGTTCCCTTGTTTTTGTTAAAACACTTTCTCTCACTACAGCAGTCTGTACTGCTGTCAGAATTTTTTGTGTGGTTGCAAAATGCATCTCAGCGTTTGTTTGTTTTTTTGTCCTCATTACGCAACAAGTTAAAGTTAGGAGATTATCAGGGTCCCTTCTCTTACTCCACGCTTTCTTTATTTTTCCAAGAGTCTAGACCACATCTTTCCGGCATTTCAGAGAAAGGGAACCCCTTACTTCCATATACTTGTAAGGAGAAGGATTCTTATTTCGGTCAGGGGTGAGCGAGCCATTACGGCTACTTGCAAGCCTTCCTCCATTAATGTTGCGATAGCGTAATCATTGGACAATTGGTGGGCTATAAACCAAACAAATAACTACCGCAATAAAGAAACACCCATGTCAACCCTTATGAAACTCTTCCCATATGTCACAAAATGTATATTCCTTAGAAGCTAGCCTCTTTTTTTTGTCTAAGTTATACACTCTAAGCCATTTATTGTGAGTCGGAGGGACTGGGCTTATCCATTTTATACATACCTCCCTCCTTGCTAGGAGGATCAGCACAAAAGTTAGATTTTCCTGGGCTTTAGATAAAGGTCTTACTACATTAATGCCCGACACCCCAAAAATGACTAGATCCATACTCACAGTTAGCTGTCTTCCCATTACCCCCTTCTAAGGTAGTACCCACGTCCTTCCAGAAGCCATCGAGACGGGGGCACTGCCAGAACATGTGCAAGTCGTCTGCCATCTGTAATCCACATTTTGGACAGCTCCTCACTGTAGACCCGTTTAGTTTGGACAGCCTCTTCGGGGTCCAATAAGCTCTATGAATAGTGAGTAAATGATTTCTTTTGAGGGCAGCAGAAGTTACAATCGACCAGCATTTGCTCATAGATACTTGCCATGTATTACTTGTATCCAGCGTCGGCAGGTCTTTCCCCCAGATACTCTCTGGAATCCGAAAAGTCCTCTTCCCCCGCTGATATAAGGGCCCAGTACCAGTAGGATATTTCTTTCAGGAATGGCTTTTTCACCTGCATCTTTGATTCTAGGGAGATGTTACCTTTTCTGTTTTCTTTGAGTGACTTAGTCCAGCTCAACAATTGGTAATATTTAAATTTCGATAATGTGAAATTCGTACATTGCGATAGTATTTCCCAATCAAAAAGCTTGTTCTGAAACAGGAGTTGCCCCCATTCTACTATTCCTGCCGATTTTAGGGGGGTCGCTAAACTGTCCTTAAGGCAGCCTGGTGTAGTCTGGGAATCCCAAATCGGGGCCTTCTCACTGTAAAGAGTGATATCCAATGTAGATCTGACACAGTACAATAACCTACCGGCTGATTTTAAGGTCTTCAATTAGATTTTTTTTTTAAACTTCGGGTGACCAAATTTCTACAAAAAGTGGCTGGCATTGTTTGTTAGTTTCTGTAGAGATAATGGGTAGGTTTCATAAAGGCCCAAAAACATCCTGATGTTTTTAAATTGAAAGGCCCTGCAATATTCTAGGAGGTCTGGGCAAGCTATACCTCCCTGCTCCTTCCTTCTCCTTATTTTATGCCAAGCGATTCGTGGACCAGATGAAGCTGGACAGTTCTCCCTGGATCTTTATTATGGTTTCTCTTTTAAACTCAAGCGGGATAGCACTAAAAATAAAAGTGAACTTTGGCAAGACTGACATTTTTATGATGTTTGATTTACCCAGGAATGTTAGAGGAAGACTACTCCATTCTTTCAGAAGTTTTTTTAACTCAGTTTCTACTCTATGAATGTTGGTATGTGTGATTCTGTCGAGATCTTTTACGAGATCTATACCAGATATCTTATTTTCTCCTTGTGAAAAGTGGATATAAACTCCTCATTCCAACTCCTGGTTTACGTTTTTGTTTGGTTTATCTGGTAACCAGATAACTTCCCAAAATCTATCAGGGTCTCCTCTGTTGTTTTTAGGGCCTCTTTTAAGTCTGAGGTGAAAATCATGAGGTCATCTGCATAAAGAGCTACTTTCTTATGCCACCCTTGATAGTGAAAGGGGAGGATTGAAGGGAGGTTCCTAAGGCACTCTGCAACCGGCTCGATAGAAAAGTTAAAGAGCAGGGGAGAGAGATGGGGCACCCTTGGCGGGTTCCTCTACCTATCTGAATATTGTTAGTTAGGTTGCCATTGATTAGAATTTTAGCTTTAGGAGAGTTTTAGATGTTTTCTACCATTTTTAAGATGTTTTCCCCCAAATTAAACTTCTTTAGGACCTCACTTAGATACCTCCAGTTAACTCTATCGAACGCTTTAGCAGCGTCTATTGTAATTATTGATAGAGGAATTTTCTCCGTCATGGCGATATCTATTGTTCCAATGAACTCGTGTGTAAGATCCTGAAGGTGTCTTCCTGCCACGAAGCCCTTCTGATTAGAGTTTATTAGTGTCCCCGCGATTTTCCCTAGTCTTTTAGCCATGATTTGGGTGAAGATCTTGTAGTCGCAATTTAAGATAGATATTGGGCGGTAAGACTCACATTTTTTCGGGTTTTTCCCTGGTTTCAGGAGAATGGAGATGGTTGCATCATTCCATGTCTCTGGGATTCTTTTGTTATTTAAAAAGATCTTATTGAAGAGCGCTGTTAAATGGGGAACCAGTATGTCTTTTAGTTTCAAGTAAAAATCATTTGGGAGGGCATCAGGACCTGCTGCCTTACCTCATTTTAAATTTCTTATTGCTACGTCTACCTCTTCTGTTGATATTTCGCTATTTAGAATTTATTTTTCTTCAGAGGATAGAACGGGGATATTTTGCTCGTCTAGAAATTTGTTTATTTCTTTGATTTTTGGGTTGCAGTCCTCCGTACAAAGGTTAGAGAAGAAAGCTGAGAATTCCTCCTTTATTACTTCTTCTTCAGACCCGTTTTGGGAACTGTCTGTTGGATCTATACTGCTGATTTTGTTTCTAGCTTGGTCAGTTTTAATCTTCCAAGCAAACATTTTCCCACAGCCTTCTCCATATTCATAATGGGCGAGTTTACTACTTTCCCATCTCTCTCTGATTTTACCCTCTAATATCGTTGTTAGACTTTCTTTTAGTTTAAGCCTTTCCTTACCAAGATCTTGACTTCTTGAGGATGAAATATCTGAGGATATCTGACGATCCAGTATTTTTATACTCTCTTCTATTCTCTGGATCTCTTTCTTAACCTTCCTTGATTTATGAATAGTTAGGCCACAGATCTTGCCCCTAATTACTGCTTTATATGCCTCCCATACTGTTTGAGGTGGGGCGCTCCCATTATTATCCTGAAAATATGACTCAGTCTCCTGTTTAAGTTGATCAATAATTACAGGGTCTAAGAGAACTGAGCCCAGTGTCCATCTTGTAGTCGTTATGTTGTTGTTTATTCTTAACATAATTTGTACAGCAGAGTGATCTGAGAGATGGGCGGGGAGATGGATTACATTAGAAGTATTCTCAACTAATCCCTGATCTATTAAAAAAAAATCGATTCTTGACTGTATACCAAGCTTTTTATTAATAAAGGTAAATTTGTCTTGTTTGACGCCTTTCTCTTTCCATACATTGATAAGGCTTAGATCCATTCTATACACTCCCAACCATTCCCTCATTTTTGGCAAGCTTGCCTGGTTACCTCTAGGCTGCCGATCTACTTTTGGGTCTAAGATGATGTTAAAATCTCCGCCCAAGATCACCAGGGAAGTAGCCGCAATCAGTTGGGAGTACAGTGACTGGAGTGGAGTAGGGTCATCTATATTTAGTCCATAGTATCCAGCCACAGTAAACGTGTTACTAAGTATGCTGACATTAGCTATCGCTCATCTCCCCTTAGGATCTACCTCAGATGATAAGATTCTAGCTTTCAAAGATTTTTTAAAAAGAATGGCAACACCTTTTATAACACACTCCTGGTCAGTGCATATGTAAGAATCGACCCAATGGAGGGTTTTCATTACCTCTTCCCACTCTTTTTTAATTAGGTGTGTTTCTTGTAAGATTATAATTTCACTGTCCAAAGATTTCAGATACTCAAAAATGTTACGACGCCTGCTCTTAGTCCTTAACCCATTAACATTCCAGGAAGTTATTTTTATATTTCTCAGATTTGTTCCCATCTCTTCCTGTTGGATAGCTGAATTGCTACTGATTCAAGTTGGGCCCTGATTATCCCTTTTCCTTTAGAATTAACAACATGCTGAGGACTTTTTTTTGTATTTTTCCCTACTTTGCTTCTAACCCCCGTGTGGCCCCCCCTCCTCCCTTCTAGTGTGTACATAGAACCAACAGTGATTGTGTAAAATAAACAGAAAAAGAAGAAAGAAAAAGGCACGGGGAGACACACTCCCTCCCTGGGAAAGCCTCCCTTTCCTTTGGGCTTTAATTATAGCACACTTCGAGCCCCGTGCCTGAATACATAAACATCTATGAGGGTGCTACTGCTACCACTTCTAACCAATTCTACGTCACTGTACATCACTAATGAATCCATTAAAGCTAAGAGTGTGTTTGTATTTGAATCTGGGTGCGCATTTGTTCTAAGAGGGAATCAACTTCCTCAGGATCTCTTAAGTTTTGCATCTTATTCCTCCACATAATCCTTAGTGAAGCTGGGAACTTCCGTTGGACCGTTGCCCCAAGTGCTTTTAATTCGGGAACTTTTTGACCCAACTCCCATTGCCTGTTTTGTGTCACCTTCGCAATGTCGGATCGGATCCTAAAGGACCAGTCATCTCTGTTATATGCCCCACTTTTCAGAGCCTCGCTCAGGATTCTTTCTTTGAGATTATAGGTTTTAAAGTTCACTAGGATTTTCCTTGGGTTCTTCCTCTTTGGGCTTCCCAAAAGGATCAAGATGTACCCGCTGGATATCGTCTTCCAGGTCAAGGGTTTTACTCCATGAGAAGTGCTCCTCTATAAGTGATATTATAAATTTCTTTATGTCGGACCCTTCTCGCCCTTCCGGAACATTAAGAAATCTCAAGTTGCACCTTCTGGACTGATTCTCTAAAGCCTCCAGCTTTTCCTCTATGCTTTTGTCCTTTGTCTTCAGATCTCTAATATTCTTCTCCGTTAGCTCTACCCTCCTAGCCAGGCCCTCAGCTTCTGCTTCCACTGTGGAGACTCTATCATTTAGAGTTAATAGTTTGGAGTCCAGAGATTCAAATCTTTCATGCAGTTTATTCTGGTTTTCTTCTGATACTTTGAACCTGGACCTCATCTCATCAAGCATTATTTCCAACAAAGCCTCCATACTGTTTCGTGAGCCACTCTGAGAATTCTTGGGATTAGTATTAGTGGAATTAGAGGGAGGACTCATTGAGGGACAATTGGGTTCGGATCCGGTAGGTCCAAGAGTGAGCTTTGAGCCTGACTCGAGCTCTGACAAAGGGATAAACTCTGGATTGAACCCTGGGCTAGAGCTGGAGTCAATGACCCTGTCTGCAACTGTACTTCTGGCTCCCTCGTGAGGGCCTCTGCCTCTGCCTCTGCTGGTGTGCCAGATGGGTCTGGCGTTAGGGTTTCTGCTAGTACTAAGGACGGAGAGGTTTCCATGGTAAGTTTATTCTGAGCCTTATCTTGCACTTTGAAATAAGACCTTAATGACCGAGTGATTTTTATCTTAGCATTTTTTCCCCCTTCGCCTGGTTCCAGCTTGCCTTCTGCCAACCCCCTCTTATTCAAAGATTTGCCTACTTGTAATTTCAAAGCTTTCCATGAAACTCTCTTTGTGATACGCGGAATTACAGACTGTTTAGGAGTGAGGGGAACAGTTGTCTTAAGAAATTGCCTGTTCCTAAGACAATATGAGGACTTTCCTCGTGGTTCAGGATCTGCCGTAATTTCTTTTTCCACTTTAGTAGCAATTTTCCCGACTTCCTGGTTACAAGTTGTGTACAAAGTCAGGCCTCCTAATTCGGGATATGTATAGTGGGTTATGCTCTCTAGGCTTCCCTTCCTTCCCTCCACTTTTACAACAACAGGCCTGCCTGAAATGTTATGCTGTTGATGTAATGGGGGCAAATGGTAGCAAGGTGTTTTAACTACTGGGACTTCTATAAAGTTATTTACAGGGTTAACTACCATGTTAAGTTTATTCTGGTTGCTTTAACTGCTCAGAAGTCCTATACTGGAAGGAGAATCAGCAGTTTGCAGCCCGTTTTGAGACTGTGACAGATACAGCTCTGTCCTGTTCTCCCAGCGAGAAAAAAGTACCCCAGACCAATCACCTTGACAAGCCTTTAAGTTTCCACAGCCCTCAGGAAGTCGGGGATGCCGAGCGAATCTATCCTGGATCTCACCCCCCCTCGCCTTACCTCTAAAGAATACTGTGATCCGGCTTACTGCTCTCCTGCAGTTTTGCCGAGCCCGCAATGCCGCCTCCCACCACCCGGCCTCTGTATGGATCGCCGAATCACCGATGCGGGAGCCCCGCTTCAGAGATCGAAGATCCGCTTCTGCCGCTGCGGTGCCTTGTTCTTTAGAGAAGCCGTTGTTGGAAACCACCCTTACCCTGCTCTACCAGGATAGACAACAAAAACAGGTAAATGGCGTCTTCAGGCGTCTTCAGGCGGCTTCAGGTTCGTAGTTTAGTATGAGTGAAATCGCAACGCACGGTGCAGGTGTACGGCAGAGAAACCATTCAGCTTCTGATTAGGGGATTCCTGGATCACACATTCAGTAACGAAATTCCGCCGATAGCCATCAGCACAGCAGCGCGGTAGCCTCCTCCTCTATAAACGCCACATTACAGAGCTCAGGCGCGGAGCTCCCGACCGGACTCAAAGACCGCCGTCATCTTTCCCCAAGGGTTCCCTTGTTTTTGTTAAAACACTTTCTCTCACTACAGCAGTCTGTACTGCTGTCAGAATTTTTTGTGTGGTTGCAAAATGCATCTCAGCATTTGTGTACAAGTGTGATTTGTAAGCTATCTGTACCGTTTCACCTTCATTGATGGTTAGGTAAGTGTACCCGGATTGACTCGCTACAACATGGATCACCAGATTGTGTACCTTTACGCATTTCTGTAAGTGTTTAGACGCTATCATGTCAGCTTGTAGGGAACAAAGGATATCTGTATGTTCCTGTGTCTATTGCCTAATTGAAAAATCTTATGAGGTCCTAGAAAGGTTCAATCCTTTCCGCGTAATCCAAAATGTATATTCTACCACAATTCAGGAATCCCAGTATGGATTGTAAATTTTTCAATGTTTTTGGAGGTTAGAGCCGTGCACATTTTTCTAAAAAGTTAGCTGCCAAGCTTTTTACTTCATTTGATAGCTCACATCCCAAAATTAGGGCATTGCGATGGGCTATTTTGGATTTTTTAAAGTTGAATTTGTAGCCCTCAGAAGCGAATCCCAAAATGATGGTGTTCACCCTGGTCAAGTGTTCCTCCAGGACGCTGGGACCCCAACGCTGACAATGCTGTCAAATACCTGCTCTCCAGTGGTATTTTTTTGGCAGAAAAATCCGTTTGAGATATCTAGTGTGGTTTTGTATTTTTTCCGCACAATGTTCTTCTTCAATGTACGTTTTGTACTGCAAAAGTTTTTGTGCGTGAGTTTAGATGTCTATAGTCTAAAACTAGACGATATGAGGTGTCAGGTTTCATTACCGTAAACAAAGGATTATTCATTGAAGAGGTGGAAGTTTCAATCACACCCTAGTATTCAATTTGACCTGACCTGTTTTTTCACTTCCTGTTTTATTGGATACTGTCTTTCTGAAGTTGGAGTGGATTTTAATGGTATCACGTGGTGGGTTGACTCTTCATCCCACACAACATGGTTGCAATATTGTGCAGGGGCAAGGGCTACCACCCACTCCTGCATGCCTCTGTGTGTTCTGATTGCTGACCGCTCACCGCCCGTAGCCTCCGCCTCCACATCCGCATCCCGTTTGCTTCCGCTTCCGCTCGCCCCAGAGTCAGCCCAAGAGTCAGCCGCGTCTGAGAGCAGGCTGTGAGAGGACGCAGAGAAAGACCACGAAAGACGCAGAGAAAGAGGCCGAAAAGAACTGGGAAGTCGCAAGCCGTGAGCCAAGAGCATAACGGCCGAGGAGAATAATCAGCCAGAGACGTGGCTGCAACGTAAAAAAAAAACAAAAAACCCTGCGTTTTGGAAAACTAAGCCGAAATCGCTCAAACTGATTTAAAAGCGGAGGAGAGCAAATCAAATCAGGAAAGAGGAGGACAGCAAACGCTCGGAGCAGGATGCTCCCTGCACTAAACGGACAGAGGAGCCGGGCACGAGGCACGAGGCACAAGGCACGAGGCACCTGGAAGGTCAGACACACAGAGGTAAGCGGGGAGGCTGTAAGGAGTGGAGGAGTGTGTTTCTTTTTCTTATAACTGTCTGTTCTTTATGCCTGCGAGTTGAGGCGCAGGTGATAGACATTACATTATACTATATTGCTGCTCTGAACTATACCCCCACTGAAGTAATCCTGAGAGCATATCTCTCAGGCGGGGAGGTAAAATATCAATGTCAAGGACTGGGCTATAGGACAACTGGTATCACCCTATAACACTGCCTCCTCCTAATAGCCGGGAGAGATATCAGAGAAAGCGGCACCAGTGAATATTAACAGGGGGAACATCCGGGAAAAGCACTAGGATGGTCTAAAAAAAGGGAAGAAGCTGACAGAACATAACCTGAGGCCACATTTGAACGCGGCGGATGCTGAAAGCATGGGCTGACTGGAAGGCACCAGTGGGAGCATAGAGCTATCACCTGTGACAGGAAAAGGGAAGGGGAAAGGAAAAGGTGCGAAAAAGCCGAAAGCATTGGCTAAACCCCCTGGTAGAGCCATATCAAACCCAATAAAGGAATTTGTGGGGAACATTTTTAAAAAAGGAGTTATGTCAGCACAAGTGCACGAGCAAGAACTAGAACGAGAATTAGAACTAGAACTTGAGCAAGAGCAGGTAAAGGCCATAACCAAACCAACATCTCTGAATGGGAGCCTAGAAAGGGGAGAGATTGTATGCGCCTCTTTACCAGTGGAGGTACACAGGTCCAATTCCCTAATCATGATCAATCACTCTTTACAGTTATTACTGGATCAGAATGGCCTGCCATCACCTCGGCTGTCATCATCACCGCTCGACCGCTTTTCCTATGACCTGGCGAGAGGCTCCCTGGATAGCCAGATTCAACTGAACAGTCCTGTGCCTGTGGTATTGATGGAGAGAGGAACTGAAACCCCTTCAAGCAGTAGGACAAGCCGGAAAAGAGATGGAAATAAAAGCTTGCTTGAAACTCGAGATACGAACCAGGAAGATGAATTGAACAAGACTCCGGAGTTAAACCCAGAATTAAATTACGACCTCTCTTCGCTGCCTAACGCGTCTATGTCGGACTTAATGTTGATACTACAAAAAATCTTGAAATGACTGCTAGAAGTAACTCTGTCTAATAATGCCGTATTAAAAAATCTGAAAATGTATTTAGCAAAAATAGAGGGGGAACTGCAGGGGATAAGATCCGATATGCTAGATATGGTAAGGCAAGTGCCTGACTGTGAGTACCAACTACAGGCACAGGGGGAGGGCAATGGAGCTCTAATTGAAAGAGATCACATGGCAAAGATGGTAGATAAAACCCCAAACCTAGACCCTGATATTCGGGGAAAAGGGCAGTCCCTAAATGATAAACAATCCAAAGAGAGTCATCAGGTATACATATCAAAGTGGCCTATGAGGGTAATAAGGACAGTAGATCAGACTAGACGTAGTCAAACAAGTAGAGCAAGATGCATAGGGAAAAAAGCAGTAAGGAAAGAGAGGCAAGCCACCGAGGAGGAACCGGGGGTGGAAAAGGAAAAAAGTACGAAAGATAAGGAAAGAAAGGAACCCAACCCCACTAGGAGCATGTTAAGGGAAAAAAACTCTAAAATGCCAGGTAAAATCTGCACCCCTCACCCAAGACCTTGAAAACACAGAGGAACTTAGATAGTATTAAACCCACAGTACAGCACAATGGGGTGCCGAAACAACTGGGAGGAAATCTGCAGTACTAGGTTACAAGGGAAGCACAACCTATTAGCCTAAACAAACAAGCAGAGAAGGCCAAGATAAATGAACCTCCGTTAGCAAGTAGGACAAGGAATGAGAAGAACGAGAACATGGGGCTGTACTTTGAACAAATCCCAATAAGAATAGGGGGGAAAGAGCTAGGAAAAAGGCCGCCCCTAAATAGGTCACAATTGTTGCAAGGATTTGCCAAATGCCAGAACCTTTAAGCAATAGGAACAAACGACCTAAGGGTAGTGGGCTTCAGAGAAGCAAGAGAAGGGAAGGAGGTCACAAGAATCACACTATGCTCCATTTGGTAAAAGATATGATCGAGAAAGCAGCGAAGGAACTCCAGAAGGAGGGAATTAGACTACTAGATGAGAATGAGGTGTTTACAGAGGTAGATGAGAAAGGCGGGCAGGGAAGAAACTTCCTAAAATATCACGCAGGGTTAGGAAAGAGACAGGTCAGGTTTTGTGATCTTGAGGAAGAGGATGGAGCACAGCTAGGAAACATCCAAATAGTAGCAAACAATTCAAATATTGACCATTGGTGGGGAAATTGGAGTATTGAGTCTGGACAGACCCCTCAGTGAAAGTCATGGAAGAACAGGGGGAGGAAGGATGGCCAGATGACATCGAATAGGTAAAAGGTGAACCACATAGCATAAGATTAGTCTCCTGGAACGTAAATGGGCTAGGAAATGAGGAGAAATAAAAAAGCATAAGGGAGCTGGGGGAAAATACATAAATCATATGTATGCAGGAGACCTGGCTATGTGGTGAGACCCCAACTTTCGATGGATTCTGCCAACTAAACCGATTAGCCAAGAAGTGTAGATTTGGGCGACCTGCGGGTGGAATAATGACCCTTGTGTCAACAAAAATAATGAAAAAAGTAATTGAACTACCCGTGAAATGTAAATGGCTGTTGGTGTGTAGAATACTGCTATCAGGATGCATAAATATTAACACAGTCTTGACTATAATGTGATTGTGATTGTGATTGGGTTCTTATATAGCGCGCTACCACTCCAAGGAGTATCTTGGCGCTGCGATTCCATGATGGTTAATAGAGATGAGAGGTAATGATAGTTTAGTGAGCGTGCAGGGAGAGGATCATAGCAATGCTTTAAAGTCTGATTCTGAGAGGGAGTAGATCCAGGTTTTTAGGTTTTTCCTGAAACTAAGTTCTGTTGTGTTACGGCGTAGAGACAAGGGGAGGTTGTTCCAGGCCTTTGCTCCGATGACCGCAAGAGATTTTCCTCCTTTGGTCGTTAACCTGAATCTAGGGACTTGAAGTTGGTTAGTGGTGGATGACCTGAGGGTTCGTTTCGGCTGATATGCTTGAAAGTACTTCCTCAAGTACAGCGGCCCTAGGTTGTGATAGGCTCTGTAGGTGATGGTGAGTACTTTAAAGAGGATGCGTTTATGCACCGGGAGCCAGTGCAGTGCATCTAGTGCTGCCGATGCTGAAGACCTTCTGGGTAGTTTCAGTACAAGCCTGGCTGCTGCGTGCTGGACCATTTGCAGTCTGTGCAGGGCCGATTTATTCAGCCCTGCGTACAGACTGTTGCAATAGTCCAGTCTGGACGTTATAAGCGCTACAGCCACTGTCCGCCTGGCACTTAGGGGAAGGAAATCAAAGAATTTCCTAAGGCTTTTGATGGTTCTGAAACAAGTCCCAGCTACTTCTTTGGCTTGTAAACTGAAAGAGAGGGTATTGTCGAACTTAATGCCCAGGTTTCGAACGGAATTAGTTGTCTTGGGGGGGGCTTCCACCATTTCCGGCCACCAGTCCTTTGGGGAGAAACAGTTATTTAGGCCAAAAGGAACAATCTCAGTTTTGGCTGAGTTACATTTTAGATGATTTTGGGTCATCCACTCAAAGGTTGCTGTTAAGCACTCTTTCAGAGTTTGTTCAGCGTCAGTTTGATTTTTGTCAAGGGTCAACACGAGTTGGGTGTCATCAGCGTAGGCAATAGTACTGATGTTAAAGGTGGAGATAAGTTCCAGTAAGGGTACCATATAAAGGTTAAAAAGGGTAGGGCTCAGGCTTGAGCCCTGCGGCACCCCAGATGTCAGGAGCTTCTCCTCAGAAAGGAAGTTGCCTAGCATGACAACCTGTCGTCTCTGCTCCAAATAGTTCTTGAGCCATTTGAACACGGTTCCTGCTATGCCAGCTTTGGTCAGGCGGTGTAACAGGATAGCATGTGACACCGTGTCGAAAGCCGCAGAGAGGTCTAATAGGATCAGGACAGCCATTTTTCCCTGATCTAAGGCAACTCGAATGGTTTCTGCTGATGATAGTAGCGCTGACTCAGTGGAGTGGTGAGCCCTGAAACCGGCTTGGCACGGGTGCAATAAGTTGTTGTTTTCTATATGGGCCATCAGTTGTTTGTTGACAAGGGATTCAGTGATTTTGCATATTGCAGGGAGGAGGGAGATGGGGCGCAGGTTAGACAGTGTCGTGGGGTCAGGTATTACTTTTTTCTGTAGTGGTCTGACTGCGGCCAGTTTCCATTGAGAAGGAATATCCCCTGTTTGCAGGGACGCATTAATAATAGAATTAATGCCAGGGTTGACCTCGTGTATTATCGTTCTCAGAAGTGTTGGAGGACAGGGGTCAAACGGGGAACCCGATTTGGTGGCCAATATCCTTTGGTGGGATTCTTCCAGCGTAATATGGCTGAACTTTGTCCACCAAGGATAGGCTGGATTAGTGCCAGGCTCTGCCTCAAAGTTTTTTAGGACTGGTTGTGGGAAGTCTTTCGTCAGGGTATCGATTTTTTGGGCAAAGTAATTTGCGATGTCGTTGCACAGGGTCTGGGACGGTGGAATTTCTCGTGATAGAGCTTTGGGTTTGTTGAAGCTATTGACTATTTTAAAGATGTCCTTATGTTTGTTTTTGGATGCTTCAATGCAGGAGGTAAAGTAGGTTTTCTTTGCGTTTTTAATCATAGAATGATAGAGTCTCCTGGCATTTTTATAGTCCTCTTTTGCTTCTTTCGCATACGTCCGGCGCCATTTTCGTTCCAGGTGTCTAACTATAAATGTGTATATGCAATGGGCCACCACGGAGCAATATGGGGAGGAAATGGCTCTGTTTAAAGGGGATATGGACTCCCTGTGCGAGACATATTGCGAGGACATAATTATACTCCTTGGTTATTTTAATCATAAATTGCATCCTAAGAATGTAGATTGTTGTTTCCAAGATATATTAGAGGCTTATGAAATACCACAAGCTACTTTCCCGTCATGCATAATAGGAGCAAAGGATAAGCAGTTGATGAATTACTTGGGTGCTAAAAATCTCTTCTGCTTAAAAGGAAGAAGCGAGTTAGACTGTCCCGCAAAAAGAACCTTTAAACTGGGTGCTCAAACTTGCCCGATTGACTACATCTATCTGACTTCTTGGAACTTCCATCGATCTACTGGGTTTAGGATTATAAATAGAGAAGGAAGTGATCACAGCATGTTGGCTTTAGAGGTCCCCGGTGTTCAATTAGCACCCCGCTCACAAGTCTTGGAACAACAGATGGAGTACCCCAGACGTTGTACAACCAGGCTAACGGAAGAATATGTCTCAAGATTAATAAATTTACAACAAAATCTAGACCTTGAGACTGTGAGTGGACAAACTCTCGAGTGGTACACAAGTAAAATCGAGGAGGTAGTCCAAATACTCAGTAAGGGACTAAAAGTTAGAAACGGTGGAAGTATTAAAACTAATTAGGGTAACAGAAAGATGGGGAAAGTAATTGGTTGGTTTACAAGGAAATGCCAGGAGAAAAAAAGAGAAATCAGGAGGATGGCACGCCGTAACTCCCGAAACAGGGACCAGGATAGTAGAAAAGCGTTAGAGGCCCTAAAAAGAGAGTATAATATGCTAACCAGGAGGGTTAAAAGAGAATTTAAATAAGGGTGCTGGTTAAAACTACTTGAGGCGATGGAAACAAAGAACCTACGCCAGTTTTGGAACTAGTGCACTCAGCAGCAGACTGCCAGCCAGGGGCAATGAATTGTATAGTGGAGGAACCGGCTTGGGAGGAATATTTACATGACTTGTATAGCCTGTGGACAGAGCGGGAAGAGAATCTGTACACAGATTGGAGCGGTCTGGTAATAGATATGAAACCCGACTTCTCAGTCACTGAGATTAAAAAAACGCTAATGGGCTTGAACATCACAAGAGCAGCAGGCCCTGATAACCTTCCAGCACAGATAATTAAAACACAACCAGACTGGTGGGCTAAATTCTTCGCAAACATGTTCCAAATTATTCTAGATACTGGGAAATTCCCTGATACCTGGAAAGGGGCAATAATACGGCCCATACACAAGAAAGGGGACATGTATAGTCCAAAAAACTATAGATTAATTAATCTACTGAACATTGGGGAGAAGATCTTCGCTAAAATAGTGCTTGGCAAACTAAAAAACTGGGTAGAAGCCAACCAAATTATCCCGGTAGAACAGGGGGGATTTAAGGAAGGGCACTCCACGGTGGACCACTGCTATGCACTGTGGGCCTTGGCGCGTAAGTCGATAGAAAAAAGGGGGAGTATGTGGTGTTGCTTTGTCGACTTCCGTGCAGCCTTCGACTCTGTGGACCGGGGGAAACTTTGGGAGTGCCTGATTAAATACAATATCCTACAGAACTTATTAGAAATATTAAAAGAACTACACAGAGGGAACTGGGCCCAAGTAATAAAAGACACCCAGGGGGCACTTACAAAGAAAATTGACATAGGAAACGGGCTAAGACAGGGCTGCGTCCTGGCCCCACTTATCTTTTCTATCTTCTTAGCAGATTTACCAGCAGCATTGGAGGTGGAAAAAAGTGCCAGCCCCAGAATGAGTGGCAGAAAGATCTCATGCCTGCTGTATGCAGATGATTTGATTATTACTGACCAGACCGAGTTAGGGTTACAGAGGAAATTAAACGCTTTTAATGAATACTACAAGATTAAACTGTTAACCGTAAACATGGAAAAAACAAAGGTCATGTGCTTCGGGAAAGGGTCAAATAGCTTTTGTTGGTATCTTGATAAAACCAAACTAGAAATAGTAAAATAATATAAATATTTGGGCCTATTTTTCGAGTCTAGTTTAAAATGGAAAAAACATATGGAAAATCAGAATGAAAAAGCTTCAGCATGCATTTGTGGTTTTAAAAAATGTATTAAAAACTTTGGTGATATGTCACACAAACCCATGCTGGAAGCCTTTACAGCCATGGTCCCCCCACAATTATTATACGGAGCAGAGGTGCTCCATTTTAGTGGGAAAGGCGACTGGGACCGGGAAGAAAGTAAGGCTTTAAAAATGCTTTGTCCCTACCAAAGTCGGCAATGGTGCAGGCGATTAGACTTGAAACAGGAATGAAAGGGTGGAATACCCAGGCCAAAATGCTACTGGCCAGATTCTGGAAACGCCAATCTCAGGGGGAAGACCAAAAGGTCTCACTATGGTGTAGTGAGGAGATCCGACAAAGTAGCCTAAGATGGGCAACCGAGGCGAAAAAGAAAATAAAGGAGATAATGTGCTGCCTAAAGGTGGGGGTAACCCAAAATTCCTTAGAGGTTAATTTCACAAAAAGCTCTCTAAGAGCACAAGGAAGGGAACTTTCCAGAACACAAGACCTAGTATATGTTAGAAATAAAAAATCTGTCCATAACAAGATAGAGGTATGGGAAGCCGACGTGGGGTATCCTTACCTGGAAGCCTTGCCAAACCATGGTTTTAGGTGGGACATCGTAAAAATGAGAATTGGCATTATCCCCTGGTGATTGGAGGGGAGAGTGATGAATGAAATGGTGTATCCTGATGGTATATATAAATGTGGGCTAGGGACTAAGTGCAGAATAGTGCACATATTACTGGATTGTTTTATGAGTATAGAAACGAGGAAACGGTTTTTGCGACCCTTATTTATAAAGTATGACATTAGAGCAGGAGCACAAGCGATCGATTTATTATTAAGAATGGAACATCTAGAAATAGCAATTGCTCTTGGATATTATTTGAAAGGGGTGAATGCACTGGCTAGGGAAAAGCTCAAGTAAGGATAGCAAACTCTCCTGTAAACTATATCTAGCAACACCGGAAGGATAAATCAGGGGTGACGCAAATTCAAACGGATTTAATATTGTACAGAAAATGGATAATGTAGAATGAAAAGAACCCTCCACTACTATAAATTTTTATAAAGACTTGATTTTCTGTTTCAGAATGTACATAAGTTTTTACACTTTTAAAGATTTTAATCACTCTCAGTAATGAAACCAAATGTCGAATAGAAGTAACAAGGCGGAGTGTATTAGAAGGATTGGATAGATTTTAATAAGTTTTGTATTCTCTGTTTTTAGCTGATTTTTTATAGGGCTTTGAATTTTACCCGATTGTTTAAAGACTAAGGTCTAAATAAACAGAGTTCTTCTCTCTCACTCCTGCATGTATGTGTGTTTTAAGTATTGCGGAATGAGGTTGAAACAAGCTGGCATTATTAGCGTTTCTCCCTTTGGGCAATCCATAACAATAGTAGGCGGCCAATCTCTTTCAGCTAAAAGAAAGTCATAGCCAAAGTTAGGTTCTCCTAAAAGAGACCTTTAATTTTTCTGGGCGTGTCCCCCTTCAGTTGGAGTGTTATTTCATGTAATGTATGTTGGATGCTAACCCTAGTCTCAGGAGTTTCCACTGTGATATGTTCACTCTACTGCGCTGTCACCAGAAATTTCAACTAGTTCAGGAGAGGTATTGTTACTACTGCTGCGCTGTCTAGCATCGTCAGAGCCCACTCCTTGTTCAGTAGTTGAGTCCTCAGAATTCTGGGCATGTCTAACTTTGAGACCTGCTACTTTCTACTTTTTGAATTGAGGTTTTGCTTTAGGCTTTTCTTCTTTTTTGGAAGCGTAGTCTGAAGTGTGTTGTGCGTCTCTGGACTTTGCACATTCTTCTTGTCTGTGTTCTGACCGTCCTTCCCTCTCTGAGTTTTTCGATGAACCCTGAAAGGAATGAGAGGAACGAATATCAGTGTCCTGATACCTGTCAAGTTTTCTAATGTTGGCTCTATACCTAAGGTTATACCTCCTTTCAGAGGTCTCCTGTTGAGGCGACCTACCTTTGGATTGAGATCTGTTCTCTTTATTCTTTTATTTGTTTGATATTATCCCAAACTGTCTCTACCTAATTCTGCATAAGCAGTTTCAATTATTTTAGGTAATTAATGTTCCTGTCGTACAGGAGTGAACTCCCTCAGGCGTTGGCGTATTGCCACTGATGCTGCCTCTCCTTTGATATTTGCCAATATTATAGCTGATACATGAGTAAAATTACCTAGTAATTTCATCCCTAAGTTCAGAGCAGGTTCTGCTCTATACTCGTTCTGTATTTGTCTTATTACATCTGGTATTACTGCTCATGACGGAATACTATGAGTTCTGGTATATATGGCTGTGAAAACTGTACCCCAAGAGGAACAATCCTCTATCTGGGGTGTTATCCCCATGGTCAAGCAAATTGTTAACATTCTGCGTTTTTCTTGTGGGTTGGTGTTTGGAAATACTGCCTCTAGCTGTGTTATTTTTGAGCCACCCAGAATGGCGTTTGATTACGTTTAGTGGGCATTTTACCCATTACTGCCCGTAATGTTTGTGGTGTAGTTTTAGTTGTTGATGTTTGAGTCAGACCTGTTGGTGTAGCCGTTGCTTGCTGAACTGTGAGTGTCTTCATCATGAACTGTGTCATGTTTCTACAAAGTTTTTATGAAGTGTAAATAAGTCTTTGGCTGGCATTGTTTCAATGTCAGGATGTGGTGTGCAGTCTGCCAGTATTGGCCATGTTGCTCCATCTCTTCCGGGCTGACCGAGCCCTACTTTATTTCTTGCATGGGGTAGGGTGCCTTTAAACCAGTATGAATTCTCCAGGTAAGTGAGCGGAACTTCAATGTCCTCGTACGGACAATATTTGTTCGGTATGTCATCTTCTGTGTAGTAATGAAATGTTTTTGATTGTGCATTTGCCTGTGGGAATATAACCCATGAATAGAATACCTCAGTTCTAAATGAATTGTGTGCCTCAATAACAAAGGTTACTGGCCCACCCCTAGCTGTTAAACCATATGAAGCTAGTTTTAGGGTGATGGCATTTCTAACTTTTTCTGTAATTTGTCTTGCATCTGCATCTTCTTCTTCAGCAGAGCGGTTTAGCTCATGTACAGTGTTATCCACTTGCTCAGTCATTGTTTAGGTAACAAGAGTTTTTTAAAGGAACCAAGATATGGTGTTATGAACAAATAGGAACAATGTGTCCTTCAAGCTTGATTAACAAACAGCCAATAAATAGGATTTTGCCTACTCAGCTGTCGCAGATTTTTTGTTGTACCCTCCCACTCCAAACATCTCAGGGGAAATGTGAGTAGGTGTCACCGAGAATAGCACAACTGAACTACTCAGATTTGACTGTCAAATACGTACCAAACCAACATTGGAGGCACCGTGTTGTATAGTTCCTATTAAACCTATATAGGATCTGTAGGATTGGTGTTAGACTGATTCTAGACACCTCCAGCGGGTAAGTTGGTCTGTGTGGCTCAATGGTTAGAGCGGCAGACCCTGATGCAGAGGTCTAGCCCGGGACCAGGACTCAATTCCCCGCCTCGGCGGGTCTTGGGCTCAAAATTCCACAGACCTGATAATTCTCGCCTCGGTGCCTAGTCTAATCATGGAATCCCACTCTGCAACTCTGGGCAATAGCTTGCTTAATCTCCACAACGGCCCCCACAACGCTAAGGATGCCTGGCCTCCCCCTTGGGGGTGCCCAGGAGTGGACGCCTCACAGGGAAAACCAGGATGGGTTCCACAGAGGTATTCGTACAAGAGCCTTGAGACCCTTGCGGGTGAGTAGTGCGCTATACACGTATCAATTTACAATTTTTACATTTTTACCAGCTCGCTCACAGTGCCACTAGAAACTCCTCTTATCTGGGAGAGAATAGTTCTTGGTAACTATCAAACATGACAACCCTGATCCCTCAGGACAGTGGAACCAATGTACTACTTTTCGCTTAGTCACTCTTGCTCACTTAGTCTCAGAGAGATACACAAAATAAACGGTTTTCAATAAGCATTTATTGAACATTCGTTATTCTAGAGTAAAATAGGTGTGCTGAAACAACCATTAGACAGTAGCAGATATAAATGATTAAAAGCACTAAGAATGTAAAAGGATGGTAGATTTGTACCATTTTGCTATAACCATCAATACAGGCAAGTATATAAAATACATGACAATAAAATTTGTACTCCTATGATGCTAGCCTAACTAGATGTACCTAGGTGTACCTAGTATGTATGTAGGTGTTAAGCCAAGAATCCCTCTAGGATAAAGTCAACCCCATTACCTGAAGTGAGAGACTGTGGGCCTCTGTCTTAGTCTTGAGTTGGACACCCCGTCTAGAATGTTAGACAATTGTGAGCTGGAGTATCTGCATGCAGGAACCTGAGTGTCTTGCGTCAGTGTGTGTCAGCAGGGAAATCCTGATCCCCTCGCAAGATGTGAGGTTTATATGCCCAACGGTCTCCCTGGGGGTTCTACCTTGCTGTGCCACTTGTCGGTCTTAGGATGACATTGGGAATGAACTTTATACATAGTTATTATACAGGAGATGGTAGTTCTGTTGAGTTTCCAAGAATCCTCATGCGTATTGTGTGAGGCCTCTGCCAGGGAAAATCCTGCGTTCTGTGTGCAGTGTTGTATCTAGGTAAAAGGTCAGCCCCTAAGAACCGTTATGTATGTAATGTAGGGAAGAATATAGGTGAAGGGTTAGAATATTACCTGAGCCTATATTGGGGTATCTCTATGGAATATAACACTAGATCAGACTAGTCATATGTTACATGTAGATTTGTCTAAAGGTGATTACACGCTTAGGGCTAGATGTAGGTAATTCCGATGTACCTACTCTTAAATACCGAATTTTACTGATTCGGTATTTAAGAGTAGGTAAATAGGAAGGAGGCAGATGTAGGTAATTATTATTTTACCAATTCGGTAAATACCGAATCGGTATTTCCCATTGATTCCTATGGGCCTTGAAGCCCTTAGGAATCAATGGGAAATGCCGAATCCTGCAAGGGGGAACGGGATGTCACTTTGACACCCTGTAGCACCCCAATTCCAGGCTTGTGTGCCATGTGGCACATATACATGCCCTAAGGGCATGTCTGTGTGTCACATGGCACAGGTGTACATGCACAGATGTGCATGTACATCTGAATTCGTTATTTACCATGCAATAGTATTACATGGTAAATACCGAATTCTAAAGGGCCTGTGGCACACTTAAAAGTGCCCCCTACATCTGCATTTACAGATTCCGTATTTTTACCGATTCGGTAATTTTACCGATTCGGTAATTTTACCGATTCGGTAAATACAGAATCGGTAAAAATACCGATTCTGTGAATGCATGCCCCCTACATAGGAAAAGGCATTTACCGGTTGGTAACGGCCGAATTCGGCCGTTACCGACCGGTAAATGCCTACCTACATCGGGCCCTTAATGCCTATGCAAAGTTGCAATATGAGTATGTGAGCACGATGGATGTGAGAGAGGGGTATGGAGAAGCATCTGAGAGTTAGATTGCAGAGTCCTGTTCTGATGGTATTTCTGAAGTCTCTGTTTCAAGTGTCCTGGACCTATATCTCTTGTGGCTCTGAAGGCAAGAGACAGTGTCTTAAATTCGATTCTCCTTTTCACTGGGAGCCAGTGAAGGCTGTGCAAATGATGGGAAATGTCGTGTCGGTGGAGCACATTTCTGATGAACCTTGCTGTGGCGTTTAGGACTGTCTGCAGAGTATGGGTAAGATAGGCAGGGAGACCCAGGTACAAGCTGTTATCATAGTCCAGCTGGAATAAGGGCATGGACTATGTTGGCCAGACAGTCCATCAGCAGCAGATGGAGAAATCTTTGCAGAGTTTTAAGTTTCCAAAAACATGCTTTGGAAACTTGACCAATCTGGGCCTTGGCCGACAATTTTGAATTGAATTTGAAGCCTACATTTCTGACTGAGGTAACAGGGGTGGGAGGGGGATTCAGCTGCATTGGCCACCAGAGATCAGCCGGTGGGGGTGAAGGTTGATTAAAGAACATCACCTCTGTTTTGTCAGTATTTAATTTCAAGCAATTGTCTGTCATCCAGGAAGCGATCTTGGTTAGGCAATGCCTGAAGCTGTCATACGCAGCCTTTGCAGTGTCTTTAAATGAAAACACAAGCTGCGTGGATTTGAACCACAAACGCCGAGCTCTTCCAGGACGCCGTCAACCCCTTACAGGAAGCCTGCTCCAGCCGCTACGCCTCGCCGGACCCGCTACGCGGGTCCCGCTTTGCGGTTTTTGCAGCGGACCTCAGCCGAGATAAGGGGGGCTAACTTGGACTGACCGGCAGGGCTGCGAGCGATTGCGGAGGACTCCGAGGACCAGGAGTCCCCGCGCGCCCTTGACCAGCTGGGCTGCTCTCCCTGCCGGCCCCGCCCACATCTCCGCAGCGCCAAAAAGCGCTGTTTCCAGGGATTCAGCGGATTTGAACCACAAACGCCAAGCTCTTCCAGGACGCCGCCAACCCCTTACAGGAAGCCTGCTCCAGCCGCTACGCCTCGCCGGACCCGCTCCGCGGGTCCCGCTTTGCGGTTTTTGCAGCGGACCTTAGCCGAGATAAGGGGGGCTAACTTGGACTGACCGGCAGGGCTGCGAGCGATTGCAGAGGACTCCGAGGACCAGGAGTCCCCGCACGCCCTTGACCAGCTGGGCTGCTCTCCCTGCCGGCCCCGCCCACATCTCCGCAGCGCCAAAAAGCGCTGTTTCCAGGGATTCAGCGGATTTGAACCACAAACGCCGAGCTCTTCCAGGACGCCGTCAACCCCTTACAGGAAGCCTGCTCCAGCCGCTACGCCTCGCCGGACCCACTCCGCGGGTCCCGCTTTGCGGTTTTTGCAGCGGACCTTAGCCGAGATAAGGGGGGCTAACTTGGACTGACCGGCAGGGCTGCGAGCGATTGCGGAGGACTCCGAGGACCAGGAGTCCCCGCGCGCCCTTGACCAGCTGGGCTGCTCTCCCTGCCGGCCCCGCCCACATCTCCGCAGCGCCAAAAAGCGCTGTTTCCAGGGATTCAGCGGATTTGAACCACAAACGCCAAGCTCTTCCAGGACGCCGTCAACCCCTTACAGGAAGCCTGCTCCAGCCGCTACGCCTCGCCGGACCCGCTCCGCGGGTCCCGCTTTGCGGTTTTTGCAGCGGACCTTAGCCGAGATAAGGGGGGCTAACTTGGACTGACCGGCAGGGCTGCGAGCGATTGCAGAGGACTCCGAGGACCAGGAGTCCCCGCACGCCCTTGACCAGCTGGGCTGCTCTCCCTGCCGGCCCCGCCCACATCTCCGCAGCGCCAAAAAGCGCTGTTTCCAGGGATTCAGCGGATTTGAACCACAAACGCCGAGCTCTTCCAGGACGCCGTCAACCCCTTACAGGAAGCCTGCTCCAGCCGCTACGCCTCGCCGTACCCACTCCGCGGGTCCCGCTTTGCGGTTTTTGCAGCGGACCTTAGCCGAGATAAGGGGGGCTAACTTGGACTGACCGGCAGGGCTGCGAGCGATTGCGGAGGACTCCGAGGACCAGGAGTCCCCGCGCGCCCTTGACCAGCTGGGCTGCTCTCCCTGCCGGCCCCGCCCTCCCGGTGCCAAATTGGACAGCTACATAGAGGAAGCACTGTTCCCGCTGTGCGGGAGCACGCGGGAGGGCGCCGGGAGAAGCCCGGGACAAGGGCGGGACTGTCTGTGGCCGTCCGGGGCCGAAGGAGGCCGGGCTGGGCCAGGTCACTGACATTTGCATTTATTCACTGTCCACTGTTTTACAGGTTTGCAGTATTGTACTAAGAGTGTTATCTGTGCCAGCTAGTACACTTAGCCTAGTCTAGTTATGAGTCATTCCCCCCTCCCAGGAGTGGGTGTTTCTGTACTCGGCCCACTTGATAGATTTTTTAAGAAAACTACCAAGGAAGTAGATATGGAACTTCTCCTTGCTGAGAAAAGAGCTGAGCGCCGACGCTCAATTGAGCATCTAAGCTGCGTGTCATCAGCGTATGATATTATTCTCACTACACAGTGTGGGGTGGGGCTTAATGCCGAACCCTGAGGTGTTCCACATACCATGAAACAGGAGGAGGAGACATGGGGATGCAGAAAGACCTGCCCGGACCGCTTATCCAGAAATGAGTGGAACCTATTTAAGATGGGCCCCGAGATACCCAGCTGTGCCAGTCGGTCTAAAAGAATTGAGTGAGAGACTGTATCAAAGGCTGTAGACAAGTCCAACAGCACAAGCATGGCACAGCTACCATGGTCTAGGCATTCTCGGATGGTGTCCGCCACCTCCAGCAGAGCAGTCTCAGTACTATAGCCCATTCTAAAGCCCAACTGGGAGTCATGAAGAAGGTTATTAGACTCCAGGTAATTGGAGAGCTGTCTCTGAACTTCCTTCTCCAGAATTTTTGCAGGAGAGGGCAGGAGATAAATGGGCCTAAAGTTCCTAAGTATGCCAGGATCTGCATCTTCATTTTTAAGAATAGGCAAGACAAATGCCTTTTTCCAAACAGAGGGGTAGCTACCTGACATCAGAGATGCATTCCAGATAACAGTTACGTGGGGATTAAAAAAAGGAGCCAGCAGATTAAAAAATCCTGCTGGACAAGGATCAAGAAGTGAGCCTGACTTCGTTCTCACTAAGTCTAGCAAGGACAAAGTCGGACAAAAAGGCCAAAATTCACACCAGTGACAGTGAGAACCAGGAGCCAGAGAGGTGGTTAAACAATTCTCTGACGCTGAGAAGGAAGAATATATGGATTGAACCTTCTTCTGGGAAAAATTCGACAGATCTCTACATAGGTCAGCCGATGGCGTAATCGTGCTCATTGTAGCTTGAGGTTTCATGAAATCTTGCATGATCTTAAATATTTCCTTGGATGAATTATCCGATTCTTTAATTTGGTTGGCTAGGAAATTCCTAATAGCCAGACGTTTGAGGGCATGACATTTTTTTGTGCAGTTTTTTACATACTCTTCTCATCCAGATTATGCGTTTTTCGGCAGATGCGCTCCAACTTTTTACAGGCGCTTTTCTCTAAGCAGAGCTCTGAAGAGAACCAGGGAGTGGAAGGCTTTTTCCTAGCTAGTTTTTCCATTTTCATGGGAGCAAAGAAATCAATGGAGGATGTAACCCACTCATTAAAGGTGGTTGCTTCCATGCTGGCATCACCTGTCAACAGAGGTGGGGTATTATGCAGGACAGGACCTAAGGACTCAGGGGAAACCCTCTTCCAGTTTTTCTTCTTCACAAACTCTGGTCTCGGGCTATGTTTCCTACCACTTCTTAACAGGCTGAACAGAACCAGCCAATGGTCTGACCACGTTAATGGCAAGGGAGCCTCAACCTTTACTGTGGGATTGTTCAAAAACATAAGGTCCAACATATGACCTGCACGATGTGTGGGGGCCGTGACCAGCTGAGTCAAGTTTAGTACCCTCAACATATTAGCCACTTGAAGTGAAAAAGCGCAATCCGCATCGTCCATATGGACATTAAAGTTGCCCAGAACCGTACGGTTAGCATGTCTTATCAAGAGATTGGCTATAATGTTGCCCAATTTTGAGAGGACAGCTGCTGAGTCCGGGGGTCGATAGACCAAAGTGCCCGCAAGAGTGTGCCCTGGTAAAATTTGAATGGAAAAAGACACGGCCTCAATTGACCCCACGTTCTCAATTTTTTTACATGAAATTTCCCACCTGTCTTTCAAGATAATCGCTAGGCCCCCTCCCCGCCTATTGTCTGCACAGTTAACCATGGAGATCTTAAAACCTGCAGGTATCTCAAGTGAGATAACCGGGTAAGATGTCTCTGTTAACCAGGTTTCTGTTAGAAACATGAGGTCTCAGTGATTGGACTCAAGGGAGAGCCAAATGTCCTCCAAATGTTTGGGGCGTGATCTGCAATTTACCAAGTAGGCTCTGATAAGAGGCTTCTCATCACCAATACCAAGGACAGAGGAATTGGCACCAGCTATCTCTGCCCCCGTAACACCTCCAAACCTCCAAGCACATAGGAACAGGACTTGCATTGGAAAACCTGATCCCAGTTTACCAAGCGGAAGTCAGGACAAGCGGGATTGGTACAGAACATCATATTCAGATCCATTAGCTGCTAACTAGTCCAAGTAGTTATTACACCGGGGCTGTTTGGAGCAGCATGTAAATGTAAATGTACAGGAATTTATATAGCGCAAATCACCGAGCGGTTTCTAAGCGCTTGCTTAGGGAACCCGTCCTGGTATTCCCCTGTGAGATAACCCCGGCAGGGTATCCGCAAGGTGAAAGCCAGGCATCCCGCCGCGAGGGGCCGTTGTGGCGGCACTGGCCGCATTCCGGACGCCAACGGGTGCAGACGGACTTTCCTTTGGCGCGCCTTTGGTGCGACAGCTGCACATCCGCGAAGCATTGGCCATAAGTTGGGGAAAGACCCAGGACAGTTGTGCAACTAGAGCGCCCACCAAAATGTCCCCTGAGAAAGGCACTGCCCCAAGAGGAAAGATGGCTGCTTAGGTAGGCCGAAAGTGAAGAAGAGAAGGAGGTTACAGCATCCAGCTCAGCAGCGATACCGCAACAAACCCACACAAGAGAAATGCAAATTGTATTTTTGGCAGCAAAATGGTAAGTTAAAACACGATTATCCTCAAATTAAAACAAAATTAAAAGCAGTTAAGAAAGCACATCCTCGCTGTTTGAGGCAAGGACAGGATCGAAAGGCTATTAGCACTAGGGTTAGCTCCCCACCCTACTGATCACGTAGAGGATTTGTGGCCTTTAGAATGTGGATTACATCTTAGAGAAAAGTGAGGTGCAAGTGCAGGGTAAATTGTTGGAGATGTATTTGGAGCAATGATTCCAAGTTTGGGAGTAGTTCTAAATGATATTGAGATTAGAAGGTTGTCTATCATTGTAGATAAGCTGTCGGTGAACACAGCTCAGTCTTTGCTACTTGTACGTGGAGAGATGGTGTCGATAAGAGCTTTGGTGATGCAGAACCGTCTTGCTCTAGATGTCCTGTTAGGAAAAGAGGGCGGACTCTGTAAAATGTTGAGGGTCCAACAGTGCTGCACTTATATACCGGACAACAGTAAAGATCTGAGGAAGTAACATCACTGAGATTTACCATGAGTTGCATGATTTGGCCACAGAGGGTGTTTGGAACAAGGTGGGGAAAGGGTTTGGAAAGATTGGAAGTTGATTTGCTAACTTTGGAAAAGGAATCTGTGCTTACATCTTAAAGCCCATCATCATAGTGGTGGTTTGTGTGATTATCTTGTTGGGTCTAGTAAAGGCTTACAAGTGGCACAAGGCAGGATAGGCTGAGAGATCTCTAAGAGAACTTGAGTGAAGCATGGATATACTGCAGGACAATCATTATGAGAATCTCAAAAGCCTAGAAAAGTTTTGACAGGGAAGACTGGCAATGACTTCTGTTTATGTTGGTTCTTTCTACAGAGAGTTGTGATTGATTGTGATGACACTTTTCATCAGAGGGGGGACTGACGGAGCGCAATGGTGCTCTTTCATTTGTAGGGTTGCATCATAATGACAAGTAGTCTACACCTACATTTATTTTTTTGTTGTATTAACATTTGGTCATGAGGATGTACTTGGTAATAACATGTGAACGTGAAATGTTAGGAATATTATGTGCCTTGTAAAGAAATAACGTGGCATTTGCGTTTTGGATAATATAACCTTTAGCATTTGTCTGCAATTGCTTAATGAAGTTGCTCATTTATAATGTAATGCATAGTTTAAATGTGCACCAGATTAAAGTTGCACAAGGATGTGGCAACTCTAGCTTAAATGTGTAGAAAGGCTGCTCACAATGAATTGTGCATTCAAAGTGTTTATGTAACATGAAATTCTTAAGTAAAATGTTAATTTATGTAAATTTTAGTAAGGCCTCTGAGCTTCATTTTTATGTTAGGCTGTTATGGCTGTTTCTGTAGGCCTGAAATGTATTCTCCCTAATGGCTCTCGTAGTGGGGTAAAAAGATGAATTTCATGTGCATGTTGGATTTGTACTGTTCTCACATTTCTGTAGCAGGTGGAGAAAATCATCTTTGTTAGCTAGAATAACGCCTTTTGTTTTAGGAGTTAGGCTCGGGGAAGAGAAGATACTTTTATGCAAGGAATGCTGATAATTGGGAGACAGTGTTCTTTCTCACTGAAGGAGTTCTGGGAATCAAGGTCATCGAGCCAAAAGCTGGGTGTATGAAAACTAAATGGAAAACCACCTATAAGAAGTGCCGTGCAGGATGAGGTGATCGATATGCAAGCAGTGGGCGTGTTTTGAGTTTGAAATTGGGACTATGCCCTGGAGGGTTGAGTCAGGAGAGGAGGTGAGGAGTTTGATGGAGAGGGCAGGAGCATCTTAGAACGAGCTCTGTAGCTTTGGCTACTTGACCCATGCAACCTAAATTCACTTCTTAGGAAGTATTTACAAGCTGACACCTTTTCCTGATTTTGCCTATGGAATGCTAAGTAGGGATGTTACGGTAGTAGTCGCGTAGGGATAGAAAAACATTTTTCACGTATTCACCCCAAATGAAGACCGATCTCGACGTGGGGGCAATCATTGCCTGTGTTTTGGTTCGGAAAGTTGTCATTCTTTTTATAATCCAGTGTTTCAATCTTGCTTGTAGATTCAGATTTGTATTATTTCCAATGTACTTCTACAACCTCATGTTGAGGTGTCTGTATGCCCAGTTATTTTTGGCTCCGTAATAAAACTCACTAACTTGGAATTCGGCGTCTGTGATTCTTCAGAGTCATGGTTCTTTAAAGATGTTGAGTTTACCATAATGAGTTATTTCTCCCCTCTGCACTTCTCAGCAAGCAAGAACGATTCATTGACCAAGGGATCCAGAGTTCATTTGTAGAGAGGACCCTGTCCCCATCAGTAGTTTTGTATCTAGAATGTTCCTCCTGTTCCAGCTAGTAATGGTCTGTGTTTAAGTCAAACTCAATAAACCTAATCATGTTGTTTACATGTGGTTTAGGTATCTATCTATTTCAATTGCTACATTAGATTGAATCATGGGGGGAAGAAAACAAAAGTAAAAATAAAGAAAAACTACCACGATATGGCTTTAGCACCCATTGACAGAAGTGCTAACTGCAATGCCTTTGTCGAAAAGTCAGGATAAGAACCATTCAACAGCCTTCCAATCTCACCTGGTCATGGACTAACCCACGTTTTTGCATCCCACCCCCATGGCGAACTGCACGGAACACATGCGCCCGACCTGGTCAAAGAGACTGTCGATTCATCAGCAGGATAATTCTATTTGACCACATGCACATTTTTTTAGGAACTAGGGGGCAGATGTATCAAGATTCCATTTTGCACTTCTCAAATAGCGATTGTTAAGGAATCGCTATTTGAGAAGTGCAAAATGGTTTGTATGTAGAATTTCGCTATTTTTTAGCGATTCCTTAGTATTCCTTAATTGCGATTAGCAAATTGCTAATCGCAATTAAGGAATAATTTCCCATTCATTTCTATGGGCCAGGAGGCCCATAGGAATGAATGTAAAATGATACTCAATTTGCGATTAGCAATTAGCTAATCGCAAATTGAGAATAATTTCAAGGGTGCAAGGGTGTCTTAAGGACACCCTGCTGCACCCCTGAATTTGACATGTACATGCATATGGCGCACGTACATGCCCTATGGGCATGTATGAGCGTCATATGGTACCTTTAGAATAAAAAAAAAGTGCTTTTTGAAAAGAATTCGCAAATTACCACCAACTACAAGTTGATGGTAATTTGCGAATTCTTAGTCAAAAATCGCAACATTGAAATGCTTGATACATTTCAAATCTAAAATCGCAAATTGCTATTTCTTAAAAGCCTCGCAATATTAAGGAATCGCTAAATTAGCGATTCCTTAATATTGCGAGGCTTTTTGCATGATACATTCCAAATCCCGTTTTTTTTGTCGCAAACGCTGCTATTTTCCGAATTGCAGCGTTTGCGACAAAAAAAACGGATGATACATCTGCCCCTTGGCCTCTTCACTTGTTGAAGAATTCATCAAACGATTCAAGCTCCCGTCTTTCATTAGAGCTATTGACATGCTGTCCTTGCTTAATGCATGTCTGGAATTGTGAAAAGATTATAAGTTGTTTCTTGTTTATTGAGCGCCGGGCATTGACTTTTGATAACAAGCTGAGCACGATACCAATCAATTTAAAAAGTAAATAAATAAATGCTCATCTATTGGGCCGCTCTGTAGCCCAAATTCTACAAACGATCGCAGTTGGAAGCACCCAGTGCATTCCTTCGCAGGTGTCATTGAAATTGCGTAGCTACTTGATACATCTCAGATAGCAAATGACACTGCTAAAGAGCAGATAAAGAAATTTTATGCACGCTTCGTATACCATTTATTGTTAGAAAAAAACTAAAATTGGGGCGCATATTCTGAAGGACTTATCGCTGAGTTATCAGCACCTTATCACTGTCAAAGTGGTGATAAATATATCGCCCCATTCACAAGCTGGTGATTAACAGCCAATATCACCAGTTTCCTTGCGATAGCAGCCGCAAAACACATCACCACGGATGACACCGGCAACTAACGTTCAAGAGATGCAGAGTAGGCGTTCCCGTGCAAAAAGCAGCAACACCACTTCGCAACATTCTCAACGACCAGCCAGATTGGTGATAAGATAATAAAACATGCGATTGGGTGCGTTAGCAGCCGGGAATTAACACCTGCTCTTTTCCGGTATTAAGTCGGACAATAACCTGCACCAGAAATGTGAGCCAAGCCCACAGCTACACCAGAAGAACAACAGATGCTATGGAGCTACTGATGATGCAGCTCGGAGCCCCAAGTTGGCCACAACACCTACCGCCTCCACACCCCAGCCCGCCACCCACCTAGGCCCCCCAGGCCATCCCAAGACTACCATAGAGGCATCGCAGACAAAGACAGCGGACCTTCTGAAAACGCACCAGCCTCACAGACTTAACACCAGAGGAAGTCATTGCCCACTACAGACTCAAAAGGACAACCATCCTCTGCATCCTGACCATCATTGCCCACAGGCTGACAGTACCAACACAACGTACAACCAACATCCTTCTGCAGACAAATCTGCTGTCTGTACTGCACCTGTTGGCCTCTGGTACCTTCCAATAACAACCGCCAGAGTCAGAGGAGTCTCACAGCCAGTCCTATCAAAATTACTCACACCTGTCTTGGATGCCATCATCAGCTTGGTTCCCCAGCACCTTCACTTCCCCACACTGTGCAGGAACAGCTGGAGATGAAGCAAGGCTTCTATGCCATAACTGGCTCCTCGCACGTGTTATGGGCAATTGACTGCACACATGTTCTACTTGTGCCCCCTGCCGACACTGCACACAATTACCGCAACAGAAAGCACACGCATTCCATCAATGTGCAGGCAATAGTGGACCACTTTGAAATGTTGATGGTGTGTTCTTTTTGTTGCTTTTATTGTGCATTTTCCCACCTGACGGGATTTGCATGCTTGTCTCTGCTTTTCGCGTTTGGCCTCATCGCAACTTTTTTGAGTTCATGTTTTGCATTTTTTCGGCGGTGCATTGGCTTTATTGCGGTCATTTGACGCTTTGTCGTGGGCCTATCGCATGGTACTGACGTGTTGTGAATACTTAGTTAATATGGCATTATTTTCCCACGATAGGCTGGGATGTTGAAAGTTGCGTTAAGCTAATTTTGTGGTAGTTGAGAATATCCACCGGGTCTGTTACGAGCTATCTACAACTACAAATAAATGAATAACTATCAGTGTAAATAAATAATGTGCATATATGTGCTGAGTGTGAGCAGCGTGCTGGCACTGTCAGTGAATTCTACTGTGCCCTACACAAAGTGTGCTGGGTGGATGCTGAATATCTGTGCGTGAGGTGTACATCTATGCATCTATGCATTTTTAAGTGTGTCTGTGCCATAAACCTGCATTCTCACCTTGATTTTAACACTGCATTAAAAGTTTTTTTTCTGCAAAGAGCAGTTATAGTACAAGTAAAATGCATATTATACCACCTGTACCTATAATCATTTTTGAAATATTTTAAAAACAAATTTGGACATTGCTTTAAAAATTAATCTAATGTATCGGAATATTATGAATCTGGACAGCAAAGATTTAAAAAAAATAATAATAAAATAAGCTTCATAATGTGAAAAGATCATAACCACTGTGAGGCAAGAACTCATAATCTTTAGAATATGAACCTAAACTGCAAAATGTATAGATTTCTAGTGATGCAGTACTACTGAGAGAGTACTGAGGGAAAAAAACAACAAATGAAACATTCTGCTTGGCTGATCCCTCGGGACTGGGAGCATTCCCATGAGATTAAGTGCTGTAATTGCCTGCCTGCAACATAAAGAGAAATGTTGCATCTGCCGTATGAGGTTCATGTGTCCTGTAATAGAAAAAAACATCATATATGGAGGTGGGGCAAGGGTACCTTATCTTCTATATTAGGAAAACAGCATTATGGCTCACGACTATACTCAACGTACTTAGCATGCACACTCCCAGGAACATCCCCTATGGCTCTAAACTCATGATCGTGCCTTCCCAAATCCTTAAAGCCGACCTTACCATTACCGCTTACAAAAACAGCATCGTCATGATACAAGCATCTGACATTGAACTCAATAAATTTGCTGACTTCTTCCCCATCCTCAAAAAACTAGTACTTCACTCCTCCACGCACCCCCTAGGCCTGTCATCGCACCCTGACTCCACTTGCAGACCCGGCCCACTCAACTCCAAATCCATGAATAAGGGCCCCCCATCTAGACCTACTAATACGGCTGCCACTCCCCCCTCCACACCCTCTCTCACCCCCACAGGTCGGATTGGCACGAACCATCCCAACGTGTTTTCTAATCTGTCCAAACCCAGAGATAATATCTCTCCTATTGTGCTCAGAGAACTTCCCTCCACTCCCCCCACCTCTAGCATCCGCCAATAAGTCCTTGCCGCCGCCCGCCACCCATCCCCGCACCTCGCTGTTTTGCCTAGCATCTAACAACCACCTCACCCCCAGCTCACATAACTTTCCCCGCAACGGTCGCGGATCCTCCTCTCGAAGCTTGCCTAGCCCTCTTCTCTACCTGACTACCAGTAACCTAGACATAGGGGTGTCGAGCTCCCCCACCTGGCTGCCAGCTCATGCCACCAGACCCTATCCTGTTACCCTGGTCCCTTGCCCACAAGCACACCCTAAACCTTTAGACTTTGAAACCCTGAACACCAGAGCATTCACCATAGAATCCTGAAATCCCTATGTGATTTGAAGAACATCCTTCTCCTCACTGAACATTCTATTACCACCTTCAAGCCCTACTTTAACTCAGTCCTTCCCTTGCTCACCATACCCACCCTCCTGCCCATGCTCCAGACCAGCAGACACCTTTGCACTCGCAAACTGCCAAACTACCTCTTGGAGGAGGAAACTCTAGCCCTCCTCTCATCCTACATGATCTCCCCTGACGCCCCTTGCCCTCCTGACAAGGAGGTCGATTGCCTGATTCCCACTATTACAATCAATACCAATAGATCATCATCCTTCCGTAACAGAGGGGTAAACTGCAACAACCTAACAGAAGGACCTTTAACCTCCCCTTCTTACAACACTCGCACCAATGCTCCACTCTCTGGCCTCCTTCTTAACTGCCACTCAGCTGCGAGACACGCCTCGGACATCACCACCCTCATTCTAAGCCATAAAACCAATGTAGAAATCCTAACCGAGTCATGCGCAATGATTCCTCATCTTCTCACCTTGACTTACTGGTCCCATCTAACTATAACATCATTAGACTTGATAGACAAATAAAAAAAGGTGGAGGAATTGCATGCATCTACTGCTCAGGCCTACTTGCCGCAGAACTCCATTCAAAACCCCCAGACTCCTGTGAATATCTTGCTCTCTCCATTTGTAACAACTCTACTCAGTTATGCAAATTGCACATCTTCCACCACCCCGAGGCAAGTATGACACTTTCATGGATCTCCTCAAAGAAATCATCACTGCTAAGGTCTACCCCCACTCCAATGACATCTTCCTCAGTGACTTCAATCTGCATTGGAATGACCCCAATGACCCCCAAGTCAACGCCATCAAAGTCTTCCTTGCCGACCAATCACTCACCCAGGCATGCTCCCTTCCTGCCCACACAAAAGGCGCCACTTTGAAATGAATAATCGCTAAGGCATCAGTGATCAGACTGAATTCAATAGAGCCATTTGACTGGTCAGACTACCACGCCATCACCTTCACAATATCTGACCAGGGGAGGATTGGCACTGCGGGCACTCAGGCATGGGCCGAAGGGCCAGTGTCTCAGTGCACTCTGAGGGCCATTTTTCCCCCTTTCCCAGTCCACAGAGAGCACTGACAGGGAGAGGAAAGCAGCTTCGCTGGGCGGCCGTTCAGCGATTATCAGCTGTGGCCTCTCATTGACCCCCTGCCCTGCCAAGCAATCATGCTGATGGTGGGCTGGGGAGGGGTGATTATGTGTAAGAATCGGTTTCCCCGGGGGCCAGGTGTTGCTCAGGGCATTGATATATTTTTACCTCGCCCCCCCTGGGGCCTGACGCAGCCCTGAAACAGTGTTTGCATTAACACCTCGCCCACAGCCCTTCTCATGCAGGGCATAGAATGCGAGGAAGAAGGGTCTCACTGTGGGGGCCAGGTGATGTTGGGAACTCACACGATCTTCACCTTAGCACCCCCCTCACTCCAATGGATGGCCCAGCAGCTGTGTTTTTTGCTTTATCCCCTCTCCTGCCAGTACAGTGAAGGGCTGAGGCAGTGAAGAGCTGGGGATGACTGAGTAATTTACAAATAGCTGGGGCCTCGCTGTTTTTAAGGAGCTCCTGCATTGGAGGGCTGGGGAGTAATTTTGTAATAGAAAGGGCCCTCGCTGTTTTTCAGGTTCTTCTGTGCTGAAGGGCTGGGGAACAACTTTTTTATAGAAAGTGGCCTCGCTGTTTTTCAGGTGTTCCTGCGCTGCAGGGCTGGAGAATAATTTAGTTACTAGAAAGGGGCCTCACTGTTTTTCAGGTGCTCCTGCGCTGGAGGGCTGGGGAATAATTTTTTTATAGAAAGGGGCCTCACTGTTTTCAGATGCTTCTGCGCTGGAGAGCTGGGGAATAATTTTGTAATAGAAAGGGGCTGTGCTGTTTTTCAGGTGCTTTTGCGCTGGAGGGCTGAGGAATAATTTTGTAATAGAAAGGGGCCTTGCTGTTTTTCAGGTGCTTTTGCACTGGAAGGCTGAGGAATAATTTTGTAATAGAAAGGGGCCTCGCTGTTTTTCAGTTGCTCAGCTTGTAGGACATTGTCACCTTTGCCCTCTGTCCTCCCCAAGAACAATATCCTCCCACTTACATTCCTTGTGTATTTCATGAAACAGCACACCTGCGAATGTGGGCCATGCCCGTGAATGAGGGCCACACCCCCGAATGTGGGCAACGCCCCAAGAATGTGGGCCACGCCCCACGAATGTGGGCCACTTTTTTCATCTGTGCCCGGGCCAAATTGTGATCCCAATCCGACCCTGTATCTGACCACCGCCTGAAGTGTCTTGGACAACCAGTGAAACCAAAACGCTGGCTTAGAGACACTAAGAGCCTTGACCTTGAGATGCTGACTGCTCGCTGCAAGAGCGACCTACAGTCCCCCCTTAATCTTTCTAAGGTCAATGACCTCACTGAGCACTACAATTCGACTATAACTAACATTCTGGATGATCTATCCCGCTAAAACTCAAAAGGTCCCAAATCAAAGACAAAATTCCCTGGTTCAGGGGACCCTTCAATAACGAAAGGAGAGCTCTCCGACTCAAAGAAAGAAACTAGTGGCAGGACCCCTCAGCTTCTCATCTTAATCTACTACACCAGGCCAGAAATACTTACAACAAGAATATGCTCTTGTCCAAAAAGAGTTCTTTAAATCAGAACTGGAAAATGCCATAAACAGACCAGGCAAACTCTTCGAAATAGTCAAACTTCAATCAAACAAACGCGAAGTCATTAAAAGAAACAACAAAATCCCTAATAACCTCCTCCTTCTTCACAACCAAAATCAACTCGCTAGGCAACAAACTCAATGCCACCTCAAACTTCCCTCTTCCTCCTTCTGGGACTCATCTCTCCTCTTGTTCCCCTCCAAGCAACACCCAAAAACAAGGCTCACTGGTCCAACTTCGAACTTTATGATGACCAGTCCATCTCAATAATTCTAGCCTCCTTAAAATCGAACACCCAATGAGCCTCAACAGCTTGGCAGCGACCTCCCCACTCTTCGTTCCCATCTGGACTACAATTATCAACTCTTCCCTTCTTCAAAGATCCATACCTGACTCCCTGAAATCCGGGCAAGTCATCCCCATCCTAAAAAAACCTACTCTACATCCTGAAATTCCAGACAACTTCAAATCTATTTCGAATAGTCTCCTTCTTGCGAAAGTGCTAGAGAAATGTGTGCAGCCAACACCTCGCTAATTTCAATTTACTTGATGATTTCCAATCTGGGTTCAGGCCTGGGCACAGCACTGAAAATACTATTCTTCATATAGCAGACAAGGCTCTCCTAGCACTTGACCAAGGCAAAACCTGTCTCTTGATCCTTCTGGATCTCTTCTCAGCATTCGACACAGTCAACCATGAGAAACCTCTTGAACGCCTCGAACACAGAATGGGCCTAGGAGGTACCGTCATCAAATGGTTTGGTTCCTTCCTCCAGAAACTCACCCAGAGATTCTTAGTCAACAACAATCTATCTGCTCCTTCCCCGATCTCTATCGGTGTCCCTCAAGGCTCTACTCTGTCCCCTACCCTCTTTAATCTCTACCTTGAACCATTAGCTGAAATTCTGTGCACGGCCAACATCTCTTTCCACCTGCACGCCGACGATACTCTTGAGGAGATTACCTATCTGAATGATGCCCTGAAATTGACTGTTCAATGGCTCACCAATAACCAACTCAAACTGAATGCCCAAAAAACAGAGTTCCTTCTCATCTCCCCCCAAATAAATCCAATGACAGCCCTGACTGGATGAACTAGATCACAGCACTCAACTGCACGCCGACCATAGTGAATTCAGCCAAATCCCTCAGGATAACTTTGGACAGTAATCTGAAAATGCGCGAACACATCAACTTGATGGTCAGAACTGCCAGATTCCATCTGAGCTACTTGAAAAAACTAAAACCTTTCCTGGAAACCGCCGACTTAAAAACCGCAGTTTATGCACTAGTTATTTCCAGAATTGAATATGGTGGCTCTACCCTATCAGGCCTACCAAAGACTCCAACAGTCCCCCTGAAAGCTTGCCTCAACGCAGCAGCTAAACTCTTATCTGGCTCAAAACAAATTGACTACATTCACCACATCTGAAGGCCTTGAACTGGCTTTCTCTTGAAGTCAGAATCCAGCTCAAACTGGCCTGCATCACTCACAAAGCCTTGAACACAACTCCCCGAAGTATCTCGCCCAGGAAATTGTGATATCCTGGAAAACCAGAAACTCCTGGTCTGCCAAAGACTGTGTGCTCCAGACACCCCGCTTTTGCAATTAAAAACACATAAACGACTGTTCTCTGGGGCCCTACCAAGAATCTGGAACTCACTGCCTGCCTCCATCAGAAGAATTCCTACATTATCGCGCTTCAAAAAGGAAGCGAAAACATTCCTAATGAGCAAATTCCTCCAATAACTCCCCCTTTGCTGCGCTTACCGCCTTTTTATGGCTTTGTGTCTCTGCATAATCTACTGCATTCGTTTGGCCCTCTCTGTATATTAACTGTTCATCCTGTTTTACTGCTTACCTGTCGCTTGCTGTTTTTGTACTGTAATACTTATTTATATAGCTCTTGCTTTTATACTACTGTAGTCATTTCCCTAACTCTCATCCCTATATTTTATCAATGCCTATCTTGTACGTAACATGTTTTTCCCTGTAAAGCGCTCTGATCAACTATTGGGTCATGTTCGCGCTATATAAAACCTTGAATAAAATAATATTTAAATAAAATATCAGCAGGTGTGATTTAAAGAACTATAAATGGCTGTCACTGCATCTCAATTGTTTACCTCCGCAAGATTCGCCACCATGACCAGTGAAGGTCCTATATTTCAAACCCCGGGAATTTGTAGGTCTCGTCTAAGCCATCCCGTAGGGATAGTGGGCGAGATTATAGTAAGGCTTTCGAAAAGTCTCCCCAAACTGCGGATTAGGTACAGTTCATGTGAGCTGGGCGCGTGCACATCGCCAGCCAGCCTCTGCATCAGACTTCGCTCCCCCGCCACCCCTTCCGACTTCAAAGGAATGCGCACCCCCGCCACAACAATGCCGAGAGTTTCAAATGCACAACAATTGTTGTGCTTTCACTCGCTCCCTTTCTCCTCCCACCCACCATGTTTCTGTGTTGCTGCCCCCCAGCCCGCACTCCTCCATACTGTCACCACAGGACTCGTGCTTTCACTCGCTCCCTTTCTCCTTCCACCCAGCATGTCTCTGTCTTGCTACCCACAACCTCTCCCCAACGTCACCGCTGGTTTAAAAAGTAGGCTCCTTTCAGCGTCTTATAAAAGTTTTGAATCTGTGCTTCAGCAAACCTGCATCCATGACAATCAGTTGTGTGCCTTTGCTGTAATATCTCTTGCTGTTGTTCAGATGCCCCTTTCAATTGTGGGCTTTGCAGACATATTTTAATGCTCATTTTTACAGCACCGAGACACTTTATAAAAGTACTTACGCTCAGGGTCCAGTGCAGTATCGTCATTGTATTTATTCATGTGCCAAACATTATTCCCATTTTGCTACGCTGCAACTGCCTCTATGTATTTACTTCTATATGGGGCGCATCCCAAGAATATAGCAAGCAATGCTCATTTGCAAGCAGTAACACATTCACTCACAGCAGTAAACACCCCAGCCAGCCAGTATGCAGCTACCAGCTCCAGAAAGTACAGACCTGAATCCAAAAACTTGAGGTGTAAGCAGGCGCACTCCAGCACGAACAACAAATTTAGGGCATACACAGTATCTGGTATTGCATGAATCAAAATCTAGTCCTGACCGGTCTGATCACACTGAGTGATCCTGGGCAAATGCACAACAATTGTTGTGCATTCACTCGCTCCCTTTCTCCTCTCACCCAGCATGTCTCTGACTTGTTTTTGGTGGGGTGAGGGGGCATGCACAGAAGATGCTAATAAAAACATTACACGTTTCCACAGATAACCCTTTTAGCATAAGCTGAGACATTTTCTTATTGCCTCAAAGGGGTACGATACACATCATGAATGTCAATTAACATCATTTCACAGATTTCTCGTTCTATTGCTGAACGGGTATTTGCATTTTGGACATTTGTTTTAGATGGAACACAAGTAGTACAAGTGGAAATACAGAGCATTTTCCCACATTGAATACATAAACAACAGGAGTAGAGAATTGCAATTATTATGAACAACGCCGACAATATTTTCAGACCCCATACAGAAAATACATTCCAGAACCATCCAGTGTAAGTCTATGTTCCTGGGTCTTGATGCATTTCAGTGGCTATTTTAGCATTTTGGAAATTACATCATAAACAGAAGAGGCGTGGTCAGGGATAAACAGGCAGCAACTATTCCCGATAATGCTAAATGCTCCGCCACGATCAGCTAAGATCACATCTAGTACCATTCTATTTTGCAATGTCACAATTCTCATAATTTGGAGTTCTTCTGTAATATTACCAAGAGCCATTGCTATTTGATTAGTCCAGCCTCTACCACTCGGATCAAGCATCTTATTTTCCTGCTATTTAAAGCCACACCAACAAAGAAAAAGAGTCCCAAATTAAAGTAAAAATATTACTGTAATGCAGTGTGAGTTTGAGCCACTTCATCATTATTTATAGTTCTTTTGAATCGGTTCAGGGAAACGTCATTAAACAATTTTTGGTCTTTATGATAAGACGCAGGTGCTAAGAACACAGGAGGGAGCAAGAAGGACACATAGCATATATCCCAGACCATCCAATTGGTAGATGATAGTAACCTTTACTTACACAAATTAAGTGTTATGTGAGGATAGGAAACTGCTCTTGTTCGTTCCAGTAATATTTAATACTGTAGTACAGTCACTTTTTCCCACTGGGATACTGCCTAAACTGCTCACACAAAGATTTGCTCAGGCTCTAGTAACAGCGATAACAAGAGGCCCTTTACCCTTGTCCGTTCGTGTGTTGGGAAAAACATAGCTTGCGGAGGAATTTCCTTTGTGATACTCCTCCATTTCCCATATAGTTCCTTTGGCTTGTGGGAGGTCTTCATCATCTGGGTAACAAACCTTGTTAACTGTGTATTAAGTCTTCCTACATCCGGAGGAGCAATATTACTAACAGCAGAGGCCCTCAACAGTGCAAACCAGGCTCTACAAGAGCCATTATGTGAAAATGGCAGGGGAATGAAAGGCGTTCCTCCCTTCTTCTGATGGGCTGGCATCATTCCGCATACCCAGCAGTTAGTAGTGTTTGTTGCATTATGCTAAAGATACGTCAATTCTGTTAATGGGTGACTTTAACTGTGGTTTATGTAGCCATATGGACATGCGATTGTGCGGCCTGTTTAATGAAGCAAACACTAGTAGCCTCTTTAATCATTCGAAGATGGGAGAACTATTCAATGAGCTCCAGTTGCTAGTAACAGCTTCTTACGGTTCCGGTTCATTCTTGCAGTGGTTGAGGAGTTGTGGCTGAGCTGCGGCTGGTTGTTTTGCGGACTATCGGACTGTCGGACAGACGGACAGACGGGGACTGCGGTTGTTCGAACAGCGTTTGACCGCGTCTGACCGCGAGCCCCCTCGGAGACAACCGACGGCCCGGGAGCAGCTTGAGGTGAGGCGAGGGTTGGTGAGCTATATCTTTAACCAAATACGCCTCAGAGGAGTGGAACCGCTGATCCTCTTCCTCTCTCCCCTCGCGGTAACCGCTGCAATTGCTGCTCTCGGCTGCCTCAGCTTCCAGCATTTCGAGGCGATAACCCGCAACCTACAGTCTAGCGGTAGGGAGGGATCTCTCCCGGCAAGCACCCGCCGGGAATCAACAAGCGTCAGGAGCCGTGAAAAAAGTAAATCCCTGCGGTGCAAGGCCGCCACCATTTAACACATGCGGCAGGAGTTGTCAATTACCAAAACACAGCAGAGAGTGCGAGTTAACCTCTTGTTATTATTAACACAGCGGACAGCCTTAGAATACTAACAAGAATACTCCTGGGAACTCCGTATGCTGATCAGGAGCTCTTCATGCACGCTAACCGCTGACTGAGCAGCAGGTGGCGATAGCGTGCGAGACAGCAGAGCAGCAGAGCGGTGTGGCTTCTGCTCTATTGTTACAGATTGCCGATCACCATCATCGACCAAGGGGGTGAGCTCAGCCTTACGCCTCGGGAGAGAGGAGGGCAAACCGAGAGGTTAAGTAAGAGGGCTGGGCGACCAAGCACAGGGCGGGGTTAAGACTATAACTCGAGCGCGGACGCCGTTAGAGGCGCCTGCTAAGTAAGAGCCGGGGGGGCATCCCAGGCCAATTTGACTAGATCTAATTGACTGGAGGCTCCTCCCGAGCGCTCCGCTCGTCTTTCTAAGACCAACCCCCCTGGAGCTATACTTCACCGTATCTCGCCTCCCCCATCCTCCTTTCAAGAGCCCATCCACAAGTAAGGCGCAGCAAACAAAAGTAAATAGTGGCTATACACAAAACACTTGTGTACTGGTTGTCTTATTCCCGAATTGGAGACAGTTAAGCGGGCGAAGAGAGATAAGAGCTTGCTCGCGCCCATTTCTCTTGTCATACTTGGGATACCCCCGGATCGACACGACAGGAAGGAGATTGTAGCTTGCAGCCTATAAGACCATAAGACCATAAGCTGATTGCGTTCTTTACAGCGCACGCGTCAAGCACACAAGCCCTTCAGCGTATTAGTCAAAGAGTTATAATCAGTCTACAGTCTAACTATGAGATCCGGCAAAGTAAGGAAAGCCCCCGGAGAAAAGTCATCTGTCCCAAAAGGGCCGGCCAAGCGGAGATGACTTGAGAAAATAACAGCAAATAAGGCAAATATTAATCTGAAAAATTCTTTAATCTCTCCAACAGCTTCGCTCTTTGAAAAATCTGCATTAAACAAAAACAATCAACTGGACTCACGCTTTCAATTTTTGAAGGATCCAGGGTCAGCACTATTCTGTCTAACAGGGGACATTGTTGGCCTAACAACACCTATAGTTCTTGCAACAAATCATGCAGTAAACGACACAAGGCAAGAAGACGACGCCTTTCACATATCCACTTCAGGGAAACTAAAGTTTCAATTCAGCAATAATTGCAGTAAACCCACAGGCACAGATCAATCGGGGAACTCAGACAGCAATAAAAACCTACTTAAGGAGAAGAACAGCCTAACTACATTAGCTACAGTACATTTTCCAGCTAACGATCCTGACACGATATCCGCTCAACAGTCATTTATGATAAACTCAACAAATCAAAACCAAAGTACAGGAAGAATTCATAATATCAAACAAAATCACTTGCATTCATCGCAATCTAGCATTGACTAGCTCTCTTCAACACGCCCTACCCAAAACAATCCAACTGTTGGTAGCAAAGCAAATGATTCCTTGGCTGACTTAATTACAGCCGAAGCAGGGGTGATAGTAGCCGATGAAAAGGGCAGCTACGGTGAGTCTCAGCAATCAGTTACCACAAGCAACTCGGAGAATTTACTGAGACCGACCGTTAATGGCGAAATTTCATCATCAACCGCAAGTGCTGGGCAGGTAACATCATTGAGTAAAGAGGACAAGAATGAACTTTATGTTGAAGCAGGCCCTTTGGATTTGGTTGCTCCTCTTCTACAAGTACTGCAGACTTAATTATGCAGTCTGATAAACTGGACATCCAGATCGATCTGATGAACATTATTGCATCCTACATAGCTGGGATGAACACCAAATTAGACAATTTGAATTCTCTAATTAAAAGAGCACAAGCTGACTCACGTTATTTAGAACCTATCTGCACCTGTTGTCCAGTCCTAGAAAAGTTAAGTTCATTACCGACTGTACTAGAGCAGATACTCACGTTAAACTAGCTCTTTATCAGCCACAACACGGAGTCAGACCAAACAGGCCCAACTACAATAGAGCATCAACAAACAGCAGATAACACGCTCAGGGCCGGTAGTGCAACTATAGCTGACGATTCCAATGCTACAACAACAACAGAGGCAATTTTAACCGAGGCAGACTATCTAGAACCAACAAAGCCAGGATTATCAAAGCGACAAAGAAAAAAGGTAAAGAAGGCTAGGAACAAGAAATGCGCAAATGACCCAAAGACGGGAATTGAATTCTTCCCCATCTTTTTAAATACAAAAGCAAGATCAACAAAAGAAGAGGGCACTTTGGAGATTCAATCGGAAGAAACTGAAATAGACACCAGTTACGCTAACGGTCAACTAATAAACAAACAAGAAATCAAGAGATCACAATCATTGGGAAGCGAGAGACCATCCTTGCACACAGGTAAAAATCAGCAAGACGGGTTTCCTAGGGCAAATTTCTTGTCTGACATCGGCCCTAGACATAAAACTATTAAAACTGTAGACTTGACAAAAAAAAAACAGTGATACTCCGCTCAACGAAATTACACAGCTAAAAACTTGCCGATCAAGTAAGCTCCAAGAAGATACCACTCCAATATCGGAAAAAGATAACACAGAGGGGCCAACAAAAACTAAGGCTACAGAAACTGAATCAATGCCACACATTTTGGAAATAACAAATCAAATTGCTTGCAAAGCAGGGGTCTCAGCCAGCGTTATTAGCTTACAACACACGGAGCATCGAAGTGAAACAGGAGTTCAATTAAACCCTACCACCCTAATACGAACTGAGTTAGGAACAAGAGATCAGGGTACGGCTGAAAACATTATAACATTAGCAAACAGATCACAGAGCAACCTGATTCAGGGCAACCTAAGATTTAACATAACGAATAAGGATAACAGGCAATTAATTCAAACAGATTGTAACGAGCAAATGTTAGACTCAGCTAAGCCCGATCTCGAGAGTCGTCAAATTATTTGGGCACCCGAATACAAGACACAGGGTTGTCATGACATTCTGAACAGATGCAATGTCCTGAAACTAATAGCGGAAATTAGTGAGTTAAGAAATATTGGATCCACAGACCTCGAACGAGTGCAATTCCTAGCAGGATCTACAAACTCAATAAACGAACAAACACTGACAACATGGAAGACCCCCGGGATTGCACAATCAATATTGGAAAGATCAGATTCATTTAAAAAATGGGGCATTTTATTATCACAGCCAGAAACGCCCCGTTACCCGTTTCCGTAAAAAAAAATCAGAAGCCAGCAAATTATTAAGAACTCGGCCAAAGCGACTCTCCAAAAGCCCGTTTATCAATTCTACACAACGCCCAAGGCAGAAGCACTGAAGTCTTCTCCCAGGAAGAGAAGGTCGAAGAAAGAGGGGGAGAACTTAGATCTCCCACAGAGGATTGGAAATGGCTTCCTAGTTTGTTAAACACAAAGTGGAAAAATTGACGGAACAAAGACACTACGAAGCAAACTGACAAAAAAGGAATACACATTGTATCATGGAATATCGCTGGAGCGAAAAAACTGTTAGAGGACGGAATAGCCCTAGATGAATGGGTGGATTGCGATATAATTGCTTTACAAGAGACTTGGCAGCAAGAAGAAATCGCACTGGCAGGCTTTACACACCACCATGTAGCCGCAGAGAAATGTAAATCCTACAGTAGAGCGATTGGAGGCCTCTCAGTTTATATAACATCTGCTCTACAAATTAACTCAGAGCAACTTGAATCTCCAGACCCTAGCATCCAAATAATTAAATTATCAGGATTAACTGCAAATAACAAGGTGACAACCATTCTGATCAATTACTACACGCAACCAAAAATTCCAGTGAAAAACACAAAAAATACTCTATTATGCAAGGTAATAACAGACTTTCGTAGTACTGTGCCAGCGTGGAACATTATAATAACAGGTGATTTTAACTCCAACCTGATATACTCCCTGGAGGAGGACGACATCCTAACGGCGGACAACATGCACTGGAGCGTCCCAGAACAGACTCAAGGTGGCGTCAGGAGCAAAATCGACCGAATAGGAATAAAATTGGTGACAGAATTAGAATATCTAGGCATGCGAGTTCTTAATGGCAGGACCAACGAGGATCGACCTCCCAAAAAACCTTTTACAGCCCGCACTCCCAATCAACTCTGGACTATACAATCGCAAGTCTTTCGCTATTTCCTTTATTAAACAACCTTTATATTGAATACTCGCCCATGAGCGACCACGCAATGAAACACATTAAATTCAATTTGTGTGTAGAAAGATTTCAATCTTCACATACTGTGGAAGGCAACCTAAGTTCATCTAACCAAAAACGAATAAACTGGTGTAATCCAAACAAATTTGAATGGTTCTCGACAATAGTGGACACGATGAACAACTTAGGTGACACTTCCACGAATGCCATAGAAGCATGGTCTCTCTTTTTAGAGAGCCTAAAAATGAAAATGAAATCTCCAGTTACGAAGGACAAAAGAACGAACACAAACAATACATTGCCAAAAGATTTGAGAGACTTGAGGAAGGAACTGAGAAAAACACACAAAAAGCTGCAAACGTATAATAAAGACTCTAGTCAAATGGACGTCTTCTTGGCTCTAAGGAAGCACTATAAAAAGAACGTTTGGGAGCACAAAAAAGTTACCAAGGAAAAATTCTGGACTAAGTTGCTCCATAGTGCTAAAACCTCGAATGCAATTACATTCTGGAGAATTATAAATCAACTAACCAGACCGCTGAATATTCTTACATCAAACGTGCAGGAAACTGAATGGGTTACCTTCCTTCAGCAAAAATTTAAAGGAAACCTATTAAACATTCCAGGAAATCAATCCTGCGCGCAACATCAAAATAAAAAGATAAGTGAGGCGAAAAATAGTACACAACAGTCGCCAATCAATCTAAGCAATGCACCTATTTCGAATATATCATCCAGAATCTACTCTACGGAAGAGATTACAAAAGTAATTAGTAAGGGGAAGAGTAACAGGGCCCCGGGGCCAAACGGTGTTCCCCAAGCGGTATATAAACACGCACCTGAATCCTGGAGCCCCCTTTTAGAGAACCTCTTTGCTGATGTACAAACACTCAGTCAAGTTCCTAAAAGCTGGCACGGCTCCATAATAACGCCCATATAGAAAGGAGGTGACAAAACCAACCCACTTAACTATCGACTAATAACACTGCAGGACGTGGAAGCAAAATACTTTGCATCTCTTTTATTAACAGACCTGGTTACTTGGTCAGGTGACAGAGATTTGATTCCACTCAATCAAACGGGGTTCAGAGCGGGCATCGGAACTATTTCAAATATTCTATCAATAAGCCTGATAGCTGATAAATGCCAGCGTAACAAACAGGAGCTGAACTTATGTTTTATTGATCAGCAAGCCGCATTCGATAGTGTGGATCGGGACCTACTATGGGCTAAATTAAGATCATGGGACATACCTGAGAGCTTACTAAGGGGCCTGTTGCTATTTTACACCGGCACATGGACACAAGTTAAGCTAGGCGACGGTTCGCGATTGTCAAGAAAAGTGTCCATAGGAACCGGATTAAAACAAGGATGTGTTTTGGCGCCTCACTTGTTCAACCTATTTCTTTAGGACCTTTCCGGCAAACTAAACACCTGCAATGCTCATCCCCCGAGATTAGGTAACCTGCAACTCTCACATCTTGCATACGCGGACGACATTGTACTTATGAGCCTAACAAAAGTCGGTATGACTAGACTACTATCAGAACTTTCACTTTTTTTGTCTGCAAACAAACTGACTTTGAACTTGTCTAAAACCAAAACAATGTTAATTTCTAATCAGCGCTCAACAGACTACAATATCTGCATAGAAGGCAAAAGGCTTGAAAGGGTCTCAAATTATAAATATTTGGGACATTTTGTTGACGATAAGATGACTCTAAAAGCCCAAAACATTACCTTACGCAACGAACCGGAGCCTTGATCTTTGCATTTAGCTCTTTGTACAAAAAACTAGAAGGCCCTTCGTTTAAACCACTACTAACGGTAATTGCAGCTAAAGCCCTTCCCACCTTAACATACGCAAGTGCAGCAATGCATGGTAAGGATGGTGCCTTGTTAAATACCTTGATTACCAAAATTTATAAGAAAGTTTTTCAACTTCCCCGCACTGCTTCACCAGCGCAAATGCGCCTAGAATTTGGTCTCATGAATGAGTCAGTGGGAAGACTATACACGTGCAGTAAAACCTGGTACCGCATTAAAATGAATGCCACTGAAAACAACTTAAACAAATTTTTGTGGCAAGAAGTCGAAATGGGAACCAAATCAGAGGCAAACAAATTCCTGACTAAAGCACTGGAATTAACACGCACCATCCAGTTATGGGATAAAAACTTGCCAGTTAACTCATTTAAGCAGGTAATAAACAAAGCTGCCAAACTACATTCTCTACTTATTGACAAGGAGATCTTTTCCCATCGTTCACATTCTTGGGTTGCAATTAACAGCTACAAACTTCTTACTCCGGCGCTCTACTTGGACTCTACATACTCAGTTTTTACCAAAAAAAGGTTGATGGCTCTAAGATTTGGAAAATACCCAATGCTGGCTGATGCACCAGCCTGGAAACACACGGGATCCATCGCCTGTCGGCTCTGTGATTATAAAAAAGAGGATATAATCCATATTATTTGTCATTGTACAAAGCTGAATCAGGAGCGAACGCTTCTTTTAAAGAATCACTTTCTGACTAAAGGATTACGCACCTGCAGGTCAGCTATCATAGGCTGCTTGGACTCTACAGATACACAAATCAACTGTAAGATTGTAAAGTTTTTGCTTGCCTTTGAAAAACGCCTGATGACTGACTAATACCTCTAACACTGTAGTGTGACTTTCTGAAATCTCATTTTTCTTGTCCTTTAACGAGTATTTGAATTTTATCTTGATGTAAATTTCGAACAAGTATTCTTTAACTAATTTAAAAACAATTAATATTATGACACAAGTGCAAAGAAAATTTGTTATGGTTTTAATTAACTGAACAATAGATTTTTTTTTTATTCAATGAGCTCATTTTTAAACTGGACCTTGGATTAGCCAATGAATTAATAACTAATCCATCTTGTATGCCCCCACCTTCAATGGAAGAGGACACGCTACCACCATTGATTTTACTTGGATCTTACGCTCTCACTCACATTTGGTTTCATTATTTGAGGTGGGTGAAATAGCCCTAAGTGACCATTTCCCCCTCCTCTTAAAACTTAAACCACCTTCCTTCAGTTTTAATTAAACAGAGAAATCTATTCAAATGACGGGGGATGTAGTACTGAGCAAAACCAATGGCTATTCACTAAAGTGGGATAAAGTTGAACCAGATTTGTTAATAGAAAAATGTATAGGTAAATGTAGGCCCATACTGGACATCTGCCTGAGTGAGGCCACCTTGTATGAAGTCATTGTGAACTCCTTTATAGATATCACGAGGGAGATTAAAAATTTGCTGACGGTTCAATTTAGTAATAAGGTGAAATCCTCTGGTTGGTTTACCGCTAAATGCACTTGGGCCTACACCAACCTGAAAAAGGTTTTGCATACACAACCCAGATCATCTGCCAAAATAAGACAAACATGAATAGATTATAATGGGGCAATAAAAGATAGGAAATGAACCCTGCGAATCAAAGCCTGGAATTCTCTACACAGTGCTGCACAGCAAAAAGATAATATGGCGTTCTGGAAGGTACTGAGGACCCCTTTCCTTTCTCCTTGTAATGGCCCCTCTGTGGAAACAGCAACCACAGAGGAAACTTGGATTACCCATTTCGCAAAGTTGTACAATGAGCAGGGGAATCCTGTTAGGTACCCCATAGCTGAAAACACCAACATTGCTGAACAAATTGATTTAGAAATTACCCTGGAGGAAGTGACAAGGGCTTTAGCACAAAGTCTGGGCGGTAAAGCCCCTCGCAGACAGGTTCCCTGTTGATATGTTTAAACAAAATGTTCCTTTGTGGGGGCCTATATTAACCCAGGATATTAATGCTAGTATAGAATCTACCCTTCCCCAGACCTGGGCACAATCTATAATAATTCCAATCTACAAAAAGGGAGACCGTGAAGATCCAGGGTGCTACAGACCCATCTCCCTTCTGGATTCCACAGTTAAAGTGGTAGGGAGGGTCATCCTGGACCGCCTTTCGGATTGGGCGGAGGACAGCCAGATACTATCCGACCTCCAATATGGTTTTCTCGATGGTCTTGGAACCATTGAGCAGTCCCTTAACCTTTCATTATTGATAGGCAAGTATACAAGAGCAAAAAACGGTAGCTTATACTTGCCCTTTGTCTACCTCACTGCAGCGTTCAACTCAGACACCATAGGCTGTGGGAGGTCCTTGAAAGGATAGGGGTTGACCATAAAATTATTATGGTTTTAAGGCAGCTGTAGAGCGGGGCTTCCACAAGTGTCCGGTTTGGTCAGAAGTGTGAATGCACTCAAGCCTTCCCAGTCAGGAGTGGGGTCAGACAAGGTAGTGTTCTGGCCCTTTTTTTTATCTCTAAATCAACAGCCTTGAAAATGCACTCCTTCTCCAAGGTAAAGATTACCCCCAGGTAGAGGGCCACCCTATCCCCGCATTATTACATGCGGATGATGCCGTTTTGATGGCACCTACTGTTTTGAATCCAATCACTGCACTCCCACCAGGGAGGCAAATACTTTTGAGCATGTCTTACCACCCCTGGCACAGCAAGAGTTCAACACAAAACAAACAACACCTTTTGAAAAGGAGTTTTATTTAACAACATGCAAAGACTATCACTTTTAGAATAAGGCTTGGGGTTTATTACATAATACTCTCTAAACAAAGGCTGTCTCAGGTACCAAATGCATAAGATTCAAATATATGCAGCAAACCTATAATCGAAAGGCATGAATCAATAACTGAGCAAACTATAATGCTGATTAATAAACAAGCAATAACTGATATAAGATAAGATACACTGGACGTCCTGCAAGAGATCAGAAAGATATATATACAGAGTAGAGGATCACTCTGGATGTGCACCTCCCACACCACAAAGAAAACACCTCAAACGATCACAGCCACTGGCTCGCATCACAATGGCAGTAACCACAAAACTCAATACATCACCTAATGCATACCCTGCCCACTTCTGGCCGGGTGAAGTCTTCACACAGCCGGGGATCAGAGCTCAGTAATCAGTGTTCAATCCGAGACAGACACGTCTGCTCTCACTCGGAATCCAAACCCCCAAACTTCCAAAACTTCCACCAGACCAGTGGAGGCTCCTCCTTTTAATACAAATCCAAACATAACAAAGCTTCTAGCAAGCCTTGCCCTCTCGTTCTCATGAGAGCCCGTACCAGTCTGCTCCAAGGCCACGGCATCGGTTGATCAGGCCTTTGCTATGGCTTCGAGACGGACCATGTGCATTCCTCTGATAAGAACCGGTTTTCTCCAGTCAGAAAAGTGTGAAAAACAGGAAGAAAGCAAAACATGCCCTCTTCAGCTCTGCAGCTTTGTGCAGGACAGAAAGGCCCAAAGCAAGATGGAATTGAAAAGCAAGATGGCATGAGAGCATGTCAAAGGCAATAGTCAGCACTGCCATAAAGCAAGGTACAGTCAGAAAACAGAATGGTCAAAGCCAATAGTAAGAACTCATATTTCTCACCAATGCACAATACAATACACATTCCTGCACAACTGCACACCTTCACATACACATCCCACATGCTCTGCTCTTGGCAAGACTGTTCCACTCCGTAACCGCTCCGACTGAAAGGCAGTCCGATCATGACATAGTGTTATAGAGCAATGGTACACCGAGAACTTATGCTTAGATTAGTCAAAAAGGAGGATGTCTCACACCCAGAGAATAATTATTGTTTTAGTAGGTATTGCAGGGGTTGTTCTTTTACTTGCTGCCTCTGCACTTCCTGTTCTATAGTATTCTGCACTACTTCTATGATCATGCTCATCCTAGTATTTCATTTTCCGATACCAGATATCTTTTATGATGACATATTATTGGTTATTCTTGTTTTCTTTGCTTCCCTTTGATTGATGAGTGATGTCGTCCCCGTTCTCTCCTTTAGAATTGTACAGTCCCTCCTTTAAGCAGTAACGGCTGCACTTATGTTAGCCACAATAGGCTAAAAGGAGGGTCTGATAGATCTTAATTTTCCTGTTACAGAATGTCCTAATGATGTTGTTAATATGTTAGCCTAATGTGTCTAACCAATATGCAGTTACAGCTTATTATTCATGTGCTGCAACCCACTGAGCTATTTTTGTAATATGCAAGCTTCAGCTGGATAGAATTGTTTCTGTAATGTGTAAGCTTTTGTCTTATTTTTGCCTTCTAAGTTAGAAGACTTGTTGTAGTACATTGCTTTCTCTTGGTTAAGTTTACAGAATAGACATTTCTGTACACTCTTCTATAAGAGAGAGAAGCTTGTCAATGGCAGAGAGACTTCTGATGCTGATATTTGCTCTGCAGCTCCAATGTCTCATGGTACGGTTTTCCCCCCTCCTTTATGAGCAGAAATGTTTCCATGCTCTGGAGAAGCAGAGTCTCGGCTCCGTGGCCTTGGAGTGAAGATAATAATGTTGCCCTTGCAGGTGCAGATGCCTGGTGTGTGAGTTCATTGTTCACCCTCTGCTGAGCCCAGTACATTTCCAGTCTCGGCGTAGTTTTACTCTGCCATGCTATGTTATAATGTATTGCTGTGATGAGATGAGGCAGTCCTCTCGGTGCACTCCCTGGGGTGTAGACCTGACGGGGCCCATCTGCAGATGAATATTATGGCCAAATAAATATATTGCTAATTCTTCTCCACTGTCCGGCTGGCTTATTATATGGTAATGGTATATGAGTGAGGTAAGTCGCTCAGGTGGATTTGAGCCACGCTTATCAACCAGCTAGGATGAGTCAGATGTGAAAAAATTTGAGTTTAGAGAACGTGAGGAAAATGAACAGACCAGTTTTTTTTATTTTGCATTAACGATCGCTGTTCGCAGGTATAAATTAGACATGTTGGTGAATAATGAATTTTGTTTTACAGGGAGGAATGTTATCTTAGGAAATGAATGCAGCAATGTTTTTAAATCTGCACAAGCAGTTTGTGTAGAATGGTTTTAAAATGTAGTCCATTCAGAAATGTGGCAGTCTATTTTGTGTGTCAGTTCAAGAGAAATGTGTTCTTTATAGTTTCGTTTTTGTAAGGAATAGGGAAAGGGAAAATATGTTTTAAAAGTTACAGATATTTTTGTGTAATTGCGCATTGACAGATGCTGGACAGAGAGTATTACAATGAAATACAATGTGATTACTCAGGTCCTCATGAAAGTCCAGGGGTTGAGATTGAGAATATAAGATTCCCCAGAGTGTACTGACGGAGCATGACTGAACCTTTGATTTCCTTACAGATGACAAGGCTAAAGTCTTGGAAACACAATTCATATTTGGTATGCATACCTAAATACAAGCACCTAGGAGATAAAGATCATACAAGCAGGTGGGCAGAAAATGAAGGGATTTCCCCTAAATTTATTCAGAATTGTGATTCGTATGTGCCAGAATGCACAAGCCAGACAATTCCCATAGAAAGTGAAATACCGGTTGAGGAAAGGAAAATTACCAGAGCAGATGAAATGTCTTGGGTTTCTGCCAATAGATAAAGGGAGCAGGTATCCAGCAGAGAGTGGAGAAATAGTCAGGAAGTAAACTGCCCCTGCCCCAGCCCTTCTTGCTGTGCAGAGAAGAAGAGAGTTTCACTCTCATCTCAAGTATTCAGAGGTTAAAGTGTGGGTAGAATTCTTAGGAAATTCCCCAGAGTTAGAGGAGAGCTATGCAGACAGTGATGGAAATATTGTACTTTCAGGCAGGACAGAAAAAGTGTGCTTTTGAATTGTCTTTGTTTTGCAAAAAAAATGATACTTGTTTCTCGTTTCAGATTGTCGTATTGCGGTGCCTTGGTGTGCATGGCGCCCCATTCCCGTATGAGTGGGCCCTGTCCCCTCCCCCAGCCTCCCCCCCCCCATGCCTGGTGGAGCTACCAAGCCGGACGGTGGAAGCTGAAGTCCTGTGGCTGACCTGACCGGATGGGGTCCACCTTTGCTGAACGGACCGGATGTGTCCTTCTATGCCAAGCGAACTGAGCTGATGTTTTGGAGATGGAGTTGACGCAACTAGGGAGAAGCCTGTTTTCCTTTTACACAGACAGACTGTTGGTTTTTAAGTGAATAGTGAGCAGCAGAATGTGCTGCAATTGGAGTTGTTTTATTGACCTGTGAGGGAAACAAAATTCAAGAGCTGTGTGTCTTTCACACAGATGAACGGTTAGTTTGAACACAAAAGAAGGTGAACAACTGATATGTTGTGCTGCAATTTGAGCAGATATTTTCTGAGCGGGTGGGGCACTGGGCCCACTGCAACGGTGTCCCATGGACAAACTGCATACAAAGACGGTTATATAAATCCAATATATAACTAGGCGCTATACATTTACCTACCCTCGCATGATCAGTACTCTCCACTAGGGATCCACTAGCAAAGTCACTAATCAGTATGCCAATCAGAGACCCCCCACCTCAATATTTATTTAAATAGAAAACGTTTATACTATGACATGGACCAACAGTGAAACAAAAAAATCAACTACAAAAATGGACACAACAGACAACCAATAAATCTCTTTCTTTTTGCCTTTAAACTGCACACAAATCAATCACTTATTCTGAATACAATTCAAACAATAGGAGTAACATGTACTTAAACTATTGCATCTGAAACACTCACTAACATATTTAATAAATTAATTTCTCAAGACAATCCTTCTTTTCTCAGACTAGGCCATTTTAAAGTGTAATTCTCTATGTCCAAATGCAATAATCTGTTGAAAGTTATTCATAATTTTGTTCCTAATACTAAATCACATGTGTTCTGAACAACTGCATTATACTTTAGTCTAAACCAGCAGCAGTTTGCACTCATAATTATGCAGACTCGCTCCAAATTCACAATTCACATGGCTCCAACTGTGTATCTCTGCCTGTCTGTGCCAAGAGCTGAGCCTCCTAGCCCCCACTTCACAATCTGCTGCTTGTCTCTTCTCCTGCTCTCTGTGCTCTGCTAACCCATTGGAATGCTCTCATCACATCAAGGTCACATCTGCTCTGCTCTGTCCATTCTCCCAGAAGTTGCCCTTCTTTGCAAGCATCTATATTTCCATTCTACATAAGCTTCCACACTAACCCTGCTCACATTCTCTCTTTTCTATTTAACCCTTCCAGAATGGAATAAAATTCACACACTGTTATTCTAAACCTTCCCAGCCCAGAGTTCTGCAATGTTTTTTTTATCGTGGTTTGAAACGCATCCACTCAACAGTTCATGTTTAAAACTGACTAAACAACTCCTGCTCTCCCCCCTTCTTGAGGCCCGCTGGGCTGCTAGCCAGCCTTCTTTTCAACGTGCAAGCATTACACATCTTCCCAGTTGGAGAAGCTTTCCAAGCAATTATTTTTCCATCTGTTGTACTCACTCTTAACCCCCCTCACCTTACAGACCTCAAGGACAAAATCTGCCTCACGATTCGTGCTCCACAGCCCCCCTCTTTCTCCTTGGTCCGGAGCTGTCAAAGACAATAAACCTTCCTAACTCTTTCTAACATGCAATAATTAACCCTATTTTAACAAATACATTTCTCTTTTTCCCTCCTCTTTTTCTTTTCCATAGAGCACAGCCCTGCATGGACTTTTAAATTACATGAAAAATACACGGCAACAAATTCTAATGATCTGTGCATTCCCTTTTTTTTCACTTCTCATTCTTTTCTTTTCTAAGAGCCAGGCATAACCATCTCAGGTAGCTCACAAGGACCAGACAATCTAACTCATGCAACAAGACGCACTCACTTCATTCAAACAAACATTTACACAAATAAAAGGCAACCCACAGACTGCTCTTAAACCAAACCAATTATAACCAAATCAAACATATTACATGAAATACATACCCCATCCTCTTAATCACTGCTCACATTGGCTCACTGAGCCATTACAAGCAAATTTAAATGGGAACACCCTTCAAATTCTAAATGTACACATTTTGTCTTCTTTTAAAACTAAACTGTTGATCTGTCCATATTCTGGGCTATCATAAGTCCTCTAATCTGTCTTTGCTGAACCTCTTTCTGCCACAACCTTAGGGAATTAAACATGCTCTGACAGCTGTGCCTAGCAAACAATCTCTCCTGCAAGCAATCTATCTTAGCTGTATCAAAAATATTAAACAAAATCGGGATAAATCCATATTCACATACATCTCAAAAATTAAAAGAGTCTTCTACAGGAGCGGGTTGGCTCTCAGCCAATCTGACATCAGTTGAACTGCAACAACACCCAAAACATTGCAACTTACTGAAACGTGGCATCTTGCACACTCAATAAAACACCACCAAACTCACCCAATCAGACACCGCCAAAGAACCCACACATACCCGGACACAAAAGAACCAAGCAACTATCTCCACACACAACCAAGCAACTATCTCCACACACAACCACTTACATTCGCCCATGCACATACATCCTATGCATTAAGTCCCTGCCAAACACATGTTACCTTAATGGGACAAGGCCCGTCAACCAAGTCCTGGGGAACCTACACCCTACCTCAGACCGAACAGTACACTAACTGTTCTGAGGTTGGAGGACACATCCACCACCCGGGCGGCACTACAGACCGTTGCGCACTTTACCACAGGAGATCTAGGACCCACTCCCGCCGGACCGCCACCCTAGGGGTTCGGGGTGAGTCCCTGAGTCTACCCGCAATGAGCCACGCCTCCACCGCAGTACCATCCGGTCGGATGACCACAAACAAACGCCCACCCAACCTCCGTTAAGTCTGTCAGAGCACCACTCGCACTCTGAGTTCCCCGGAGCACACTAGCCCCAAGAGCACACCGGCTCCTTCAACCACTAGAGACACACCGGTCTCTTAACCCCTGAGGACACACTAGTCCCTGGAGCACCCTAGCTCCTTCAATCACCAGCCGGCCACTCACCTCCTGTTCGCGGAACCCGGCATCCACTGTTCTCCACCGCCGGCTGCTGGGACCAACAAGGTCAGCTCCATAGTTCCGACTTCTGGACCCCGGCGCAGGATCATGAGCCGGGACCTCTACTGATCAGCAGGGTGGGGCAGCGCTGCAAGAACCAAGCTCGGCATCAAAGTGGGTATCCAGAACCACCGTGCCAACCAGAGGGTCCCCGGCCTTCTGCTACCCACTTACGGGTGAGAAAGATCCTTATCGCGGGGTCCCAATTCGGGCGCCATCTGATAAGCGTGGCTCAAATCCACCTGAGCGACTTACCTCACTCATGTACCATTACCATATAATAAGCCAGCCGGACAGTGGAGAAGAATTAGCAATATATTTATTTGGCCATAATATTCATCTGCAGATGGGCCCCGTCAGGTCTACACCCCAGGGAGTGCACCGAGAGGACTGCCTCACCTCATCACAGCAATACATTATAACATAGCATGGCAGAGTAAAACTACGCCCAGACTGGAAAAGTACTGGGCTCAGCAGAGGGTGAACAATGAACTCACACACCAGGCATCTGCACCTGCAAGGGCAACATTATTATCTTCACTCCAAGGCCACGGAGCCGAGACTCTGCTTCTCCAGAGCATGGAAACATTTCTGCTCATAAAGGAGGGGGGAAAACCGTACCATGAGACATTGGAGCTGCAGAGCAAATATCAGCATCAGAAGTCTCTCTGCCATTGACAAGCTTCTCTCTCTTATAGAAGAGTGTACAGAAATGTCTATTCTGTAAACTTAACCAAGAGAAAGCAATGTACTACAACAAGTCTTCTAACTTAGAAGGCAAAAATAAGACAAAAGCTTACACATTACAGAAACAATTCTATCCAGCTGAAGCTTGCATATTACAAAAATAGCTCAGTGGGTTGCAGCACATGAATAATAGGCTGTAACTGCATATTGGTTAGACACATTAGGCTAACATATTAACAACATCATTAGGACATTCTGTAACAGGAAAATTACAATCTATCAAGGTCAAAACAAATGGCTTGAGTACATGTGTAATTCTCTCTGAAAAAAAACTAACTTGTTTTCAAATTGCTTTAAAAATACATCTCTTCAACTAATGTTCAAATCTGTTTCAAGGATGGCAAAAGTACACCTTTTAACTCCTGTTCTCTGTACATTTTTCCTACTTCATATTTTCAAACTATCAGAAGCTGCTCTCTGTCTGCAGTCTCTCAATCCCCCTAAAGCGCTGCACCTCCTTCTTAAGATTTCTGCGGAACCTGCTGAGCCTATTGCCAAAAATAAGAAGCAGAGTTTTCGTTCTGGCCCCCACCTTCCTTATTTCCTCCAAGGCTGCAGTACTATGCATGCCTGCCAACTTTTGTCTGCTCCTATCTGCTCTGCGACTCTCCTCATGGGGGGAAGGAAACCTGCACCTTTGCAAGCCTCCCAAACATCTATGTCAAAGAAGCTGTTTCTGTCTGCTGGGGCGAGGAGCTGGGATGACCCTCCCATTGGAATTCCTCCTCAGTCTTCACAGAAAGCCTAACCTCTTCTCAGCGCTGCTAGATGATCTCACTGCATGCCTCCCAAACATCTAACTCAAAGATGCAAGCACTTCACCATCAGTGACTGTGTATTTCATTTCTCCTCCTGTACCAGATTTTTACGTGCCATCCACTCCCAGGACACATTTCATGTCTGAGATGGAAAACAGCCTCACATTTTTTCTCAACCCTTTCACCTCTTGTCAGAAGAAAACAGAATTCACAAGCTAAACATTTTATTCAACACTAATACACCACTGTCTACCTTTCTTCTGTTCTTATCTCAAAGCTATAAACTGCCCCCTGTCAGACCATGAGTCTGTATTTCACTTGTCCTAGTGCAGATTTAAAATGCGTGTCTGTGCAGCACAAATTCACACATCATGTTGAATCACTTCCTATGTTAAAATAATGTACATTCTAGTACTTCTAATCAGACCATATTTTTAGATTTTTTTACATTTTACAAATTAAGAACAACGAGGACAACAAGAAACTCTTTCCAGGCAATTTCACAAAAAAAAGGACCTAATTCATTAATTTGCCTGAGAAAGCAATTGCAAATGCTCCTTTTATTTTATCATATTCTCAAAGAAACCAAACAATTTCAAGCGCTTTTTCCAAAGACTTCAAACAAAGAACATCCCACATTTCAAGGTTCCATTCAATTCCAACCTTTAAACGCACTGTTGTCCTATTAACCCTTCCTCTGCTTTTCCTTTACGTATTTTGGATGATACAAACCATATCCTTTCTCTGCCACTGTCTGGCAAGTTTCCCACTTATCTTTGCAATAATTTATTCTGACAGGTTAACATTGCAGAGTTCTTTTTGGCTCCACAAACCATGTCTCTCATGTCTCAAATTCACACTGCAGCTGAACATGTTTTGTATACATTTCTTAATAAACATTTGAAAGCGATCCAGCCCTTTCTGCCTAACGTAGCAAATTATTTATAAGCACTTTTTTACAAAACACACTTAAAACACACACTCCAATTCTCACTCAATCCAGCACAATTAGCCCACTCAAGGGCTAGCACACCATATGGGCTACCTCCCATCCAAATATATACATATATCAATTGGTATCTGGGAGTATGCGTTTCCAGACAACATATTTCTCCCCCTTTTAAATCAATGTTCATATCCTGCAACCGACTACGCCAAAACATTTTTGAATGTGGCTTCCCACCAATAAGCCACACCCAATCACTGCACTCCCAACTGGGAGGCAAATACTTTTGAGCATGTCTTACCACCCCTGACACAGCAAAACTTCAACACAAAACAAACAGCACCTTTTGAAAACGAGTTTTATTTAACAACATGCAAAGACTTGGGGCCAGATGTAGGGATGTAGGTGGCCCAATACCGGTCGGTAGCGGCCGAAATTACCGAATTTCGGCCGTTACCGATGGGTATTGGGCATTTGGGATGTAGGTGGCTACATTTCAGATTCGGCAATTTACCGAATCAGTAATTTAAGGAATCAGTAAATTACAGATTCCTTAAAATACCGAATCGGTAAATTACTGAATCTGAAATGTAGGGAGCACTCAAATGAGTGCATTGGACAGTTAAGGATTCGGTATTTACCAACAAATAAAGGTTGGCCGTAAATATCAAAAACCTTAATAAAAAGCAATTTTGTGCTTTTTTAACTGTGCCATGTGGCAGACATACATGCCCTTAGGGTGTGTATGTGTGCCACATGTGCACCCATGCACTATTCAGGGGTGCAACAGGGTGTCAATGTGACACCCTGCCACCCTTGAACATGGTCCCCCTATTACCAATTCGGTATTTACCGAATCGGTATTTACCGATTCGGTAAATACTGAATCGGTAATTCCCGATCATTCCTATGGGCCTCCAGGCCCATAGGAATAAATGGGAATTACTAATTCGGTAAATACAGAATCAGTATTTACCGATTCAGTAAATACCGAATCGGTAATACCGAATCCTACTGATTCGGTAAAATTTACAGAATAATTAGCTACATCCCATTTAACGATTCTGAAATACCAAATCGGTAAAATTTGGTATTTTAGAATCGACAACCTACATCTGGCCCTTAATCTTTTAGAATAAGGCTTGGGGTTTATTACATAATACTCTCTAAACAAAGGCTGTCTCAGATATTAAATGCATGAGATTCAAATATATGTAGCAAACCTATAATGTAAAGGCATGAATCAATAACTGAGCAAACTATAATAAGATAAGATACACTGGACGTCCTGCAAGAGATCAGAAAGATATATATACAGAGTAGTACAGAGTAGAGGATCACTCTGGATGTGCACCTCCCACACCACAAAGAAAACACCTCAAACGATCACAGCCACTGACTCACATCACAAATGGCAGTAACCACAAAACTCAATGCATCACCTGATGCATACACTGCCCACTTCTGGCCGGGGTAAGTCTTCACACAGCCGGGGACCAGAGGTCAGCAATCAGGGTTCAATCCGAGATAGACACCTCTGCCCTCACTCGGAATCCAAACTCCCAAACTTCCAAAACTTCCACCAGACCAGTGGAGGCTCCCCCTTTTAATACAAATCCAAACATAACGAAACTTCTAGCAAGCCTCGACCTCTCGTTCTCATGAGAGCCGGTACCAGTCTGCTCCAAGGCCATGGCATCGGTTGATCAGGCCTTTGCTATGGCTTCAAGACGGACCATGTACATTCCTCTGATAAGAACCGGTTTTCTCCAGTCAGAAAAGTTTGAAAAACAGGAAGAAAGCAAAACATTCCCTCTTCAGCTCTGCAGCTTCGTGCAGGACAGAAAGGCCCAAAGCAAGATGGAATTGAAAAGCAAGATGGCATGAGAGCATGTCAAAGGCAATAGTCAGCACTGCCATAAATCAAGGTAAAGTCAGAAAACAGAATGGTCAAAGCCAATAGTAAGAACTCATAATCCTCACCAATGCACAATACAATACACATTCCTGCACAACTGCACACCTTCAAATACACATCCCACATGCTCTGCTCTTGGCAAGACTGTTCCACTCCGTAACAGCTCCCACTGAAAGGCAGCAGAACAGAACAGAAGCAGGCAAATGCAGGACCATCCTACATTAAGGAACACACTAAAGTCAATTAAAATGGTGGTGGTGAGGGTCATCATAGGGTGCCAAAATCACAAGAGCGGCTCATTTATTACACTTACTCAAAACGGCCTTCAATGCACCCTGGATGGTTTTAGTATGTTCATGAGGGATCTAGGTCTCAAAACTAACATAGCCAAGTCCTATGTCATGAGATGTAGGCAAGGGACCCAGAGGACCCGTGAAATGTATATTGATGGCGAGAGGCTATCATCTATAAAAAGAAAATCCTACTCAGGCATACTTTTTAATCAGCTGTATCTGCCCAAAAATTGGCATTCTCTAGATCCACAACGGCTTTGTTAACGTTTGCTAAACAATTAGGTAGGAAACCTCCCCGGAATTGCTACATATATATAAAGCAAAATGCATGGGGCAGGGGTGTGGGGCTTCGCAGATTCTACCGCCATACAAACAGTAGAAAATATTTTTTTAGGCACATTCTCTCAGTACCACCTAGTACTTCTTCTTTTATTTGTCATAACATTACATTGCGGATCTTGTAAAAATGTTGCCTATATTATTGTGGCATAGAGTCTGGTGCAAGGACCAGACAAACCTAAATAGGGCATATTTAAAAGATATTCTGAAATTGGAGAGGGCACTTACAATACGCTTGCTAAAATTTGTTCACGATTTTGTGAATACTTCCTGAACCCCATATCCATGATGGAAATCTCAAGATAGGCCTTAAAGAAAGCTGGTCTCCAGCACCTGCAAACAAATAGATTGTTGGGGGAAATCGCAGGAAAAATCACAGTGAGACATCACCTGCTAATACAAACCACTATGGGGATAGAGCCCTACTTAACATTTGTACGAGGCACTTTTTTTTTTTTTTTTTTGGTAAACCTTTATTGTTACTTAAATCAGTTACAGTCACGGGCCTACCAACCATCACGTCGGCCATCAGGACAGAGGCGGTCAAATCAAACAATTAAGCCATAAAAATGCAGAAGTTCGCCTCCCAAACGCTCTGTTGTAACTCAGGAGAGCATGTATACCATATTGGTAGCAGGATTAAAGAAGGTTTCTTTTTTTAAATTAAAGAAAGAACAGGATCTGATGCCGCACAATTAAACCATAACAAACCAAGGGATATTCGGAAGACAGGATATGCACAGTCAGGACTACTGTAGGTAGGATATTAGCGCTGGTGTACATAATCAGGATAGACGATAAACATTACATTTCTCCCACCGAAACAGTGTCTGCCCGCTGTAACGTAAAGCATTGAAAAGACATCCACCCTTATTATTTGAACTAGCAAAACGCACGGAGAGTTACCTCTAATCAGCTCCCGGGAAGAGAAGAAGAAAAAGAAGAAAGTTAAAGAAAAGCCAAGTATGACAAAAATAAGGAAGGCCATAGAAACAGAAAAAGAAAAAAAAACAATAATACCCCTCCCCCATCCCCCCACCCTGCACCCCTGCATACGGCTACGGCCTACCCCCCTAGCAGCGTGCCTGTCGCCCAGTGTCTAAAACCCGAAATATAGAAGGAAGAGAAATAGAAAGGAGAAAGAAACAATAATCTACATGAAAGTAGAAAGAAAAGGGAAAGGAAAGAAGTGAACTAGAACCCCACAATAGGAGAAAGAAAGAAAACTTGGAGGGTTCCCAGTACAGGCCCCCGCCTCCCCACCACCACCGCATGGCATTTCAATGACACCAGAGTTGTTACCAAAGCATCAAAGACACCAACATAAACAGGATAACAGTCGCCGCTCAGCTCCTCAAGTCACCCAGCTAAGATGAAAGTCCCCCCGTGTAGCAACAGAAGAAACCAGAGTACCATTAATTCACGTAGACCCACCCAGCCCTAATCATAAACATATCCCAGTCCGTGTGGTGCAGGTTCGGGCAATCAAAGTACCAGAGTGAACATGCAGGCCAGTCCGGAGAGAAGCCGGAAATCTTGCAATGCACCAGGATACGACACACTCGAAAGCCATCCACCGCCACTTGGTCTTTCACGATCCGGAGAACAAAGTTTAGCGCAAAAAGAATAGTCATTACGCAGTTTCTGGGTCTCATGATGAAACCCGCCACCGGAGAAGGAGCGTGAGAGAGAGAGCAATAAACACACATCTGGTGGTTTCTCCAGCTAAACCATGTATCCATGGAACCAGGTGTCCCTGTAGCAATCCACTTGGAGCGAACAGGGAGTCCCGCAAGTACAAACATTCGCCTCTCAGCCACCGATAGAGTCACCTCAACTCCCCACAGCAGCGTCTTCACGGCAAAGTGCAGAAGGGGCCACACAAACAAAGTCTCCTAAAGACAATACCGGCATCGGGCTCTCTTTCCATTCCACATGTACCAAGATCATCCCCATATCGATCTATTCCAGATTTTGTCCTTCCAGCACACAGGGGGTATCCGACCTCCTCCCTTCGGTCTTCAGTGCGCACTGCCACCGCCATGGTCAGGTATGTCTTATTGAGGCGCTACTTCCATAAGGGACTCCCAGCATGAGCGCCGCTCGGACGAACACCAGAGCCGCCAGCCCTTGATATAGAGAAAAGCATAGTATCACCAAGTCCTCAACGTTTGCACACAGTATGGGTGCCATCTCCACTTCCCCACTGATGATCACATATGAGCCCCCTTAATCCAAAAAGTGCTGCGACAACGTTGTGCCGCAACCGGCTCCGATCACCTGGAGTGCGGGATGTAAACAGCGGCACGGGAGCCAAACAAGGTTTCGGTAGGAAAACAAAGAGCGGCGTCTAGGTTTCCATTGTCATCAATCAGCAATCGTGGGGGGGGAGCATGATCGGCATAGAGGGATGGCATATTTCACGTTCACCAGGCTCCACGGAGCGAGCGCTGGATGCACACTCTCGGGGGTGGGCTGACCTCCATAGCGGTTGCCCGGCACCTTCCGGGTCAGTGTGGCCGTTGTTTTTGCACTCTCGGCCAGCAGCAGCATCATGCGGGGTCCCGGCTTCGGGTCTCGTGCAGGCCATAACGTACGAGGGTCCATATCTCCGTCTTCAGGACTCGAAAATCCCTCGGAGTCGAACACAGCAACACAGCACCCTTTCCGACGTTCGGGAGCACCGTAGCAGCGCAGGATAGTCGACGGGATCAGGCGGCGGGGGAAGAAGGTCGACGGAGCCGGGAGCCCGGGCGACCATCTTGGTCGCTGGTCTGGCTCCGCCCCATACCAGGCACTTTTGATAGATTCCTTTTAACTAGGTTCAGACTGGGAATCATACATAGACTCCTGTCCTTTCCAAAACCAAATGATTGGTCACGTGATTTAATATTGTGCCCTTGCGATGCCACCAAGCTATGTTTGTACTTCAGCTATTAGATAATGAACATATAGCATGGTGACTAGCGCAATTTTTAAAAGCTGTGTTTTATATCAGGAAAAGAAATATTCTGGAATTCTAATGGCTGCAATTGGTTTCTTCTACTTTTAACTGTAAATGAAGTGTGTTTGTTATTTAAACTTTTGTATAGAATTTGTAATGAAATTTGTATATAATTGTTCTGTGCTTTTATGTCTGTTTTAAATAGCAGCCGAATAAAGTTTTTCTTGAACCTTGAACTGGAGACGATGCACTGTGCAGCTGGCAATGCTTTGTATGCAGTCCAAGCAGCAGAGGTGATGCGTTGTTGTCTCAGGAGATGCTCCAGTTCCTTTCGGCACAACGTCATCGATGCGTGGATCTTGGCAATTGTAGCACTTTATATCCACAACCAAGTGACCAGGAATGGACTGGCATTACTTGGCAGGGCAAGACTTGCTGCAAGCAAAGTCCAGTTGCTGTTGCAGGTTGATGAGAAGTCTTTGATGTCCCTAAGACTTAGAACAGAGGGCAAGCCAGCATGCCCCTGGAGTGACTGTGGGTTCAAGTGAGATGGGTCCAGTCCTTCCTCAGCAGGGAAGAGGTTATCAAGCAGCAGGGCATTGCAGCAGGAAAGCGGTTCTTCCAGAACAGCAGTCCAGAAGTCAAGACTGATTTGCATATGGCTGTCTCTGAACTGGGCTGGCGAAGTGAGCTAAAGAACGATGATGGATTCAACCCAGATGTGTGACTGGGGGGTGAATGTCTGAAAACTTTCAGTGCTCTGTCCATCATCTCCTTGTGGTTGCTTTGTTCGCTCTCAGTTGGCAGGGTATGCCCGGACGTGGGTCCCTTGCTCACTTTACCATTGGATTAAAGCTAGTCTGGCTGATTAAGGCTGTTAGCCCAAAACTGGTCCCTGGATGCTTGTTTCCGGTCCAGGGAAGATATGGCTTGGCAGTACAGGCTGGACTATTGCCATGAGGCACAGGGTCAAGACTGATTTGCAAATGGCTGTGTCTGAACTGGGGTGGCGTAGTGAGCTAAAGAACGAGGATTGATTCCACCCAGATCTGTGACTGGGGGTGAGTGTCTGAAAAGTTTCAGCGCTTCGTTCATCATCTCCTTGTGTTTGCATCTTTCTAAAAGTGGCATTTTTAAAAGGGGAATTATAAATTCAACTTTACCAGTATAGAGGATTTATTATTACCATTCCAGTGATATGAAACATGATAGATCTACTCCTTCTCAATCAGGAATTACAACGTATAAAGTGTAATAAGGAATTCCCAATCTTAACATATGAGAGGGGTAGGCCTCACAGTAGCGATAAACGAATTTGGGTGTTTTTCACAACCAGAACATGCAAAACTTAAAAGTATCTGTCCTACCTTTTTGATTACACAGCACCCTGTCCTATGGGCTACCTAGGGTCTACCTTAGGGGTGACATATGTAATAAAAGGGGAGTTTAATGTTTGGCAAGGGGTTTTAAATGCCAAGCCAACATGGCAGTGTAAACTGCACACATATGCTCTGCAGTGACAGGCCTGAGACATGTTTACAGTGAGACATATCGGTGGCACCATCAGTGTTGCAGGGCCACTAGTAGCATTTAATTTACAGACCATGGATCCATATAGTACCCTCTACTAGAGCTGTATAGGTAAATTAAATATGCCAAATATGCCAATTGTGGATAATTCAATCAAACCATATTTAGGGGAGGGAGCACATGCACTTTAGCTCTGGGAGGAAGTGGTAAAGTGCTCAGATTCTTAATGCCAGCAAAAGGAATCCAGCAAAATTGGAGGCTAACAGGCAAAATGTTTGGTGGAAAACCACCCTAAGCCTGACAGGTGTAACACCAATTATGAACCTGGTGAGCAGAGAAAGTGGGAGTTGCAGACATAGACAGTATTGAAGGAATTCAAGATGCTAGATGTTAATCTAAAGTAGGAGTTTTATAAATTGTTTACAGAAGAGTATCCAATCATGTTCAATCAATCAATCAATCAATCATAACACTTGTATAGCGCACTACTCTACTCTTGGCCGCGAGGTAGGAGAAGGATCTGCCTCCGGGCGGTGGCTCTTCGGATGCGTGGTACGGCGGCGAGGGCAAGGCTAGTAGATCGTAGCTGGCGGGTGGGCGTGTAGAAGGTCAGGCGGTCGTTGAGGTACTTGGGGCCCAGGTTGTGGAGAGACTTGTGTGCATGGGTGAGGAGCCTGAACGTGATCCTCTTATTGACGGGGAGCCAGTGCAGGTCCCTCAGGTGGCCGGAGATGTGGCTGCGTCGGGGGATGTCCAGGATGAGTCGGGCGGAGGCGTTCTGGATGCGTTGGAGTGTTTTTTGTAGCTTGGCTGTGGTTCCGGCGTAGAGGGTGTTTCCGTAGTCCAGTCGGCTGGTGATGAGTGCCTGGGTGACCGTCTTCCTGGTTTCGGTCGGGATCCATCGGAAGATCTTGCGGAGCATGCGAAGGGTGTGAAAGCATGATGAGGAGACGACGTTGACTTGTCTGGTCATCGAGAGGGAGGAGTCCAGGATGAAGCCCAGGTTGCGTTCGTGGTCTGTTGGCTTGGGAGTGGTGCCCAGGGCGGGGGGCCACCAGGAGTCGTCCCAGGCGGAGGGCGATGGTCCCAGGATGAGGAATTCCGTCTTGTCTGAGTTCAGTTTCAGGCGGCTGTTCTTCATCCACTCGGCGATGTCTTTCATCCCTTCGTGTAGGCTGGTTCTGGTGGTGTCGGGGTCTCTGGTGAGAGAGAGAGGATCAGCTGGGTGTCGTCGGCATAGGTGATGATGTTGAGGTTGTGTTGGCGTGCGATGGCTGCAAGAGGTCTCATGTAGACGTTGAAGAGGGTGGGGCTGAGTGATGATCCTTGCGGTACGCCTCAGATGACTTCGGTGGCCTCGGATCGAAACGGGGCGAGGTGGACTCTCTGGGTTCTTCCGGCGAGGAACGAGATGATCCACTCCAGTGCCTTCTCTTGGATGCCGATGTTGCTGAGGCGTTGAACTAGGGTGCGATGGAAGACAGTGTTGAATGCTGCAGAGAGGTCCAGGAGGATGAGTGCCGCTGTTTCCCCGTTGTCGAGCAGGGCTCAGATGTCGTCGGTGGCTGCGATGAAGGCGGTCTCGGTGCTGTGGTTGTCTCTGAAACCGGACTGTGAGGGGTCGAGGGATCCGTTCGTCTCGAGGAAGGCGGCAAGCTGACTGTTGACGGTCTTCTCGATGACTTTGGCAGGAAAAGGGAGGAGCGAGATGGGGCGAAAGTTCTTGAGGTCGGTGGGGTCCGCTGTTGGTTTCTTCAGTAGGGCGCTGAGCTCGGCATGCTTCCAGCTCTCCAGGAAGGTGGCGGTGTTGAAGGAGGTGTTGATGATGTTCTGGAGTTGGGGTGCGATGGTGGAGTCGGCCTTGTTGAAGACCTGGTGGGGGCAGGGGTCGGTTGGAGATCCGGAGTGGATGGTGTTCATCGTGCGGGCTGTGTCTTCGGTGGTCACCGCGGTCCAGGTGCAGAGGGTGGCGGTGGGGGGCGTTGGTTCGACGGTTGGGTGCGTGGGAGGTGCGCCGAAGCTGTTGTGGATGTCGGCGATCTTGCGGTGGAAGAACGAGGCGAGAGAGTCGCAGAGATCTTGTGAAGGAGTGATGTCGTTGTTGCCGGTGCTGGGGTTGGAGAACTCCTTGACGATGCTGAAGAGTTCCTTGCTGTCGTGGGCGTTGTTGTCCAGTCGTTCCTTCAGAGATTTCTTCTTGGTGGTGCGGATAAGCTGGTGGTGCTTGCAGGTGGCGTGTTTGAGGGCGGTCATGTTGTCAGTGGTCTGGTCAAGGAGCCAGGCTTTCTCGAGGGTACGGCAGGTCTTCTTGGAGTCCTTGAGTTCGTCGGTGAATCAGGAGGCCTTCTTGCTTCTGGGTCTGCTGGGAGGGTTCTTCAGTGGTGCGAGGTCGTCGGCGCAGGCGGTCAGCCACTGCGTGAAGTTGCGGGCAGCTTCGTTGGGGTCCGTTGTGCTGGCGGGAGGGTTCTGGCTGAGCGAGGTGGTGAGCTGGTCGGCGGTGATCTTGCTCCAGCTCCTGTGAGGAACCTGTTGCGGGTGGTGGTGGGTCGTGGTTCTTCTGAAGCTGAAGTGAACGCAGCTGTGGTCGGTCCAGTGGAGTCTGGTGGAATGGCTGAAGGTGATGTGCTTGCTGGATGAGAAGACGGGATCAAGCGTGTGGCCGGCATAGTGGGTGGGGGTGTTGACCAGTTGCTTGAGTCCGAGGTTGGCGAGGTTGTCCAGCAGGCCCCCTAGGAGGATGTAGTCGGTGGAGGGGAGGGCGTGCGGGCTGATGAAGTCCATGATGTCCTCGCTGAATTGTGTGCGTGGTCCCGGGGGTCTGTAGACGAGGGTGCCTCTGAGGGTCGTCTTTGGGTCGGTGTGTATCTGGAAGTGGATTTGCTCCGCGGCGGCGAAGGTGTCGTCGGAGTCGGTCGTGATGCGGATGCTGTTCTTGTGGACGATGGCGATGCCTCCTCCGGTCTGGTTGACGCGGTCCCTCCTGATGATCTTGTACCCGTCCGGGATGGCGATGGCGATGTCGGGGGCTGAGGAGACGTTCATCCAGGTTTCTGTGAGGAAGGCGATGTCTGGTGATGTTGTGTCGAGGAGGTTCCAGAGTTCCACGGCGTGTCTGTGGACGGAGCGGGTGTTGAGCAGGATGCACTTGAGGTGGTTGCTGCTGGTGCTTGGCTTGGCGGGTGCGGTGCAGGTTCGGAGGCAGGTGAACTTGCAGGTTTTGCAGGTGAAGGGTCCGTGGATGCGTTTCGGGGTGGCCCGGCAGCAGGCGGGGTTCTGGCCGGCATTGAGTGCGTTGAGGGCGGCGGCGTTGTAGGTCAGACGGGTTGTCTTGCATCGGCAGGGGCCAGGGGTCCTGGCGCTGGGCGCGGTCCAGGCTCGGACGGGTGCAGACGGGCTTGATTTTAGCGTGCCTTTGGCACACAATCGGCGCACCCGCTGCGCGTGACTGCTGCGCGTATGCATGGGCGTCATAAGAAGGAGCCGGGGGGGAGGAGCAGCTGGGTGGCGGGAGCGGGCGGCGAATGGGCAGGAGGGGGGCGGGCCGCAGGGAGGCAGCGGCGGGAAAGGAGGACAGGGGGCGGCTCAGCGGCGGCTGGGTCGCCCTGTGGAAAACGAATTAAAAACGAAGGCAGCAAAAGAAGGGTAAACGAGGTCACAGCTGATGGAAAACAAAGGCAAGTGAGGCAGTAGCAGGGGTGTGTGGGGGCGGCCTCGCCTGGTTACAGGCTCAGCGGTCGCTCCCTGCACCTCTGTGCTGTCCCCTTAAGAAGGAGCCGGGAGGGAGGAGCAGCTGGGTGGCGGGAGCGGGCGGCGAATGGGCAGGAGGGGGGCGGTGCCGCAGGGAGGCAGCGGCGGGAAAAGAGGACAGGGGGCAGCTCAGCGGCAGTTGGGTCGCCCTGTGGAAAACGTATTAAAAACGAAGGCAGCAAAAGAAGGGTAAACGAGGGCACAGCTGATGGAAAAAAAAGGCAAGTGAGGCAGTAGCAGGGGTGTGTGGGGGCGACCTCGCCTGGTTACAGGCTCAGCGGCCGCTCCCTGCACCTCTGAAACTCAACTCCTTGTGTGTTGGATGCATGTGTTTTTGGTACTCATGGTTTAGGTGGATTGATGGTGGCTGCTTGAGATATAGTTGTAGTTCCTGATTACAGGTTGCCACAGTATCATTGTTCCCCAGGTCCAGCCTGAGGGTGGGAGGCAGGTCCGGTGTGCTCTGGTTGCAGTCAGCTGGGACAAGCAGATTTATCAGTCCCATCAAGAGACTAGTATGTGTAGCCCAAAGTCTGCACTAATTACAGTTGGCTGTGGTAGTGCCCACTTGTGGTAGTTCCTGTGACCTAACCTCTGCTAGCTTCATTCCTGTGTATGTGCAATTTTGGGCTGGTGCAGTGTTTTAACTTTTCCTCGTTTGTTGGACCTGCATGAGTGGTTTTGGGGCAGTCGAGGGCATCTTTGGTTGGTGTTCCTATTATATCCCTACTCAAGGATGAGGGTTGAGCTTCTCTCTCATTGTCAAGAAAGACAATAAGACAGTGCAGTGTCCATCTGGGGAGGCATTCTCACCTTGGTCTGTAATGCAAATATAACGAGGAATAATTGAGTGATGGAATTACCGGTCAGCCATGTGCGCAATTCAAGTCACAGGACAGTGTTTGGAAGGTGCCCTGCTCGCAGAGAGGCCAGGGTTCATGGCGGTGAAAGCGGCCCTGCAAGTTCGAGCGGTCCCGCAGGTATTTCTAGTCAGCAGCGACATTGACTCCTCCGTGTGACGGCCCTCATAAGGCTCCATCGTCGCGTGACACCCGACAGAGAACGGGAGGCAGCGGTGGGTCAAACCCCAACTGTCGGCAGAGGCACCCTCCGTGGCTACCGGGACAGGAGCGAAGGTGTGCCCTTCCCTCGCATCTTTGCGCACGCACTGACGCCACCCAAGTTTGACAGTTCAGAGGAATTTGGTATAGTATTGAGATTTCCACGTTTTCACTTCGTAAAACGTCTTATGCTTTGAACTGAAATGTTAAAGTGTCATTAATGCTGCTCCTCGTGGGTGTTAATGTATTTAATGTGGCCAGAGGCACATTGGTATCACAAAATATATAGCAATTGTTCGTATGCGTTCCAAAGACAGTTATACATTGTGTCACCTGCTTCCCCATAGCCCCAAATACAAAGAACTTTTTTTAACTCACTGTGAAATCCGTGATAAGATATGTATCTTTTTTAAAATATTTACGTCCATCTGCAAGAATGACTGTATCCCTATACTAATATTGTAGGCTGTGTTCTTCGTAATTTAGCTTCCTTTTCAATGTTTCTTTGCTATTGTTTGATAAGTTTTAAAGAGTTTCACGGAAACAAGGAAAGCTAAAGCAGTCAATTACTTCTGCTTTTCTATGTGTAAGTAGAAGGTTTCTTTGGGCTGCTTTTTCTTCTTGTAAAAATGTATATTTGTAAAAACAAAATTTCAACTCAAAACACACCTAGCGAAAAGCTGATTTCATTTATTGCAAAAAAATGTACAAACATAGGGGGATATGTACAAGGAAGTAGCGGAGAGAGGCGTTAGACGTCATGGCTTAACGCCTCACTCCGCCACTTCAGAAACGCAAGGCTGCACCATATTTACAAGGAGATGGTGCAGCCTTACGTTTCCCCCTGTGATCGGGCTAAGTTTAGCAACTTAGCATCAACGCAGGTACCCTTTCACCATTGTGCAATGGTGTCTGTGTACAGGGGAGGATTGTTTGTGTAGGAAGGTGTCCTTTCCTGCACATAAACAATCCTAAAATGCCATTCTGTCACTTTCATGTGTGCTGCTTCATGCAGCACACATGAAAGTCACAAAATTGCATTTTTATTAAAGGACTGTTTATGTACAGAAAGGGACACCTTCCTGTACATAACCAATCCATGGCATTTTGCATTTTTCATGTCTGCTGCACAAGGCAGCACACATTGAAAAAGCAAAACCGAGTAGAAATAATGCATTTCTCCTAGTTTTGCCAACTTAAGACCGGTTTTTACCTGGTCTTAAATTTGGCACCACCTCCTATGTACGCCAACCTTGTACATAGGAGCAGCATGAAAAACAATGGGTATTGAGATGGAACGCCCACTGCAACACCCACTTTCACGCTAACCATAGCGTGAAAGGGAACCTTATTTGCAAGGCAGCGTTAAGCCACATGAAGTGGCTTAGTGCTGCCTTGTAAATAAGGCGCAGCCCCTATCACCACCACAACGTTCATAAAAGTGACGTGGTGACGATAGGGATTTCTGCATATGTCCCATAGTTTAAACAAAACACTGGGGCAGATTTACAAGCCCCTTGCATGATTTTTGCACCACCGTTGCGTCACATTTTGTGATGCAGCAGCAGAGTTAAAATTCAGCGCATTTACAACGTGACACATGTAAGGAGATGCGTCACGTTGTAAAACCCTGAGTCATATTATACTTGTGTCAGATATAATGTATTCAGGGTGGGTGTTCCCATGCAGAAATGCCTCGTAACAGTGAGGCAGTGAAATCTACAAGATTTCACTGTGCCACTTCTAGGATGCCACTGCGTTAAAACCTTAAACCTGCTTGAAGCAGGCATTAGGAGTGACACAGCACAATAAGGATGGGCCTCAACATGCATTGCTGGAGTTGCGTCGTGCTTGCGACACGACTCCAGCAATGTGTGACTTTTGCACCAACAGATGAGTCCGAATTTCGGACGCATCTGTCAATTCTTGTGCCATGGTGCGTTGTATTGTAAATACAGCGGATCCATTGTGGCGCAAGGGTTTCTCAGGGTAGCACAGGGAAAGTGATGCTTCTCTAGAGATGTGTCACTTTCTTGTAAATCTGCCCCTTTGTTTTTATTCAGTTTGCCTTCACACTGGTTGTGGTAGTGGGTATATACTTCTTGTGAGGAGTCACTGGTCAAAAAGCAGACAGTGTGTGAGATATTGAGTTCTGATGTATTTTATTTTATATATTTAGGATGGTACTTTTGGTTATGAGAAATGAGAGTATGAGGCGAGCTCTTAAGCTAGTTACAAAGTCTGATCCTTTGCACATCCGCAGTCTTAACTAAAAATCGTAAAAGGAAAGTCAATAAAGTAGTCTGTATGGGGAGGGAGCACTCCTTTCACTCAGCTGACGTGATTGACAGCAGGGCCAGACTGGCTACCGGGCGTTATGGAATACTGCTGAGCTGGGGGCTGATTTCGTTGATGGGGACCTGCGTGTACTGAACGTAATTCGTTTTGATGTCATTATTTCAAAGTTGACGCAGGTCTCCATGAACGAAATCAGCCCCCAACGCAGTGAAATCAGCCCCCAGCTCGGCTAAATTCCAAAACGCCCGGTAGTCAGTCCGGCTCTGATTGACAGCCAGGCTGGGTGCGTCAGAGGTGTGCGGATCTGACGGAAGATGCACCCTTACACCCACTGCTGCCATCTGAAAACGTGGCCCTCGATTTCCATTTGCCCCAGTCCGTGGTGTGTCTGTCAGACCCGATCCTCTTGCCTAGTGTGTCGAGCTGCAGCCTCACTGATCTGACGTGTTTCTTATCTTCCAGTTTTGCCATCTCAAAGTAAGGAAGCAGAGGACGATGTTTTCATGGGCAAGAGCCAGTCGTTTGCTCCGAGTTCAGGTGATCCGCACCCCAACTTGTGGCATCCCACAAATCAGCACCACAGCAGAGATCCGAGGACCCCACACACAGAAGGTGGCGATCCTCACAGGCTCCACTCATGGGTGAGATGACTGAAGTTCAATGTGAACAAAGCCCTTCTGCGAGGAAATAAATGCCATAAACGCTCAATAGGATATTCTGCCTGCACTTAGTTTAGATTTCGTGTGGTATGTCGCGTTAGAAGGGGTGGGATGTGGGTGTTGGGATCTGGTATGTGTGTGCTTGGCAAGGCTGGAAGGCTGCCAACGGAGGTTTAAAAAGACTACCACCCAGATGCATCAAGCATCCATTTTGCGAATCCTTATTAGCGAAAAATAAGGATTCGCTAATAAGGAATAGCAAAATGCAATGCATGAAGGACTCGCTTAAAAATAGCGATTTCTTAAAATTCCTTAATTGCGAGTCGCAAATTGGGAGTCGCAATTAAGGAATACCTCCCCATTCATTCCTATGCGCCTAGAGGCCCATAGGAATGAATAGCAAGACAATCTCAATTTGCGATTCTCAATTAGAGATTCGCAAATTAAGATTGCAATTTCAAGGGTGCCAGGGTGTCAAAAGGACACCCTGTTGCACCCCTGAAATCTGCATATGGGTACATCTTGCACACACACATGCCCTAACGGCACGTTTGTGTGTAAAATGGAACGTTTTTGCAAATTACCATGAAGTTCAACTTCATAGTAATTTGCTCCCCCTATTAGCGAAATCACTAATTTTTTAACTTTAAAGCATTGCATTTAAGGAATCTCAATTTAAGATTCCTTAAATGCAATAGCAATTTAGGTAATCGCAATTTTGCGATTTCTTTAATTGCGATTTTTGCATTTGGGATGATGCATCCCAAATGCAAAAAAAATACCGGTCGCAAAGGGGCAGATTCTGAGAATCTGCCACTTTGCGAGCTGTTTTTAGCTTGATGCATCTATGCCTACATTTGTTATTTGAGGTTTCTATTTTCCATGGCTACCTCATAAACCTGTCTAGTGTCCTTACCCCCTTTCCTATTATTTACGGTGAAGCCTTACAATGAATAGGAGGCTTGGTATAGGATGCTTCTGGCACGTGCAGCCCCAGAGGAAAGTATGTCTTTTCACAAATTGTTGGAGTGGGGAGGGTCTTGTTTGATTACGTCATTAGGCAAATTCTGATCGGATATGGGCGAATGATTACTCTTGTAATGGAGCATTTTTTTTCCCATTTCAGGAAACAGGTTATTGGTGAGTCAAACGAAGACAATACAGCAGCCTTAAAAACTTTAGCAGCGAAATACGGTATTGAGAATCTCAAATATGAGCAGCAACTAAGGAATTAGATTCTCATGTAAACTAATAGCAGAAAAGGTCAAAGGGTAATTATGGGTAGGATCAGATCTCACTTTAAATGCTTCGATTAATATTGTGAAAGCGAAAGAGAAGTCAATTCAGAGAAGCTTGTGGAAGAGATTAGGTGGTCCAGAAAATCCCATAATTAAAGCAATCAGCAGGAAAGACTTTCAAAAAACATAAAGGAAGTTGGAGTCATGCAAAGTAAATAAACTTTATTGTATAGTTAGTAAAAACCATTACAAAAAGTAGAAAAAGAAGCATTGGTTAAAATAAATTATCAATGTGCATCCATGATTTAGACTTAGTAACATTAAAAAACAAGATGACATACAGTGAATGTCAAGTGTCAAGGCGAATCAATTATATGCTGTCCGTTTACTTGTTGTGGAACGGTGAGTGAAATTCACCTTCCATTGACTGGCAAAGAAGAAACAGCAGGTGCAAATCTTACGTGACATTAAAAAAGAGAGAACTAAATCTTGTTTACTCTAAAATTAACGGCATATCTAAAATAATTTCAACCTTGTGAGGTAATACCTCTTTTGTTCTCAAAGTTCATGACAAATTTGACTAATCTGCAGATTAATTGTGGATCCGCTGTACACAAAACCTGTATAACAGCGGAGCGACAGGTACGTACTCTATATTCAATGAACTTTGTCTTTAACCAGTACCGTCGTTCCTGATCCAGTGCAGGACAGATGCAGAGTAGGTGGATAAAGTCTTGTTTTGCATCGCCACACAGATCACACTCCTTAGTGTCTGGTTTCCTCCAATCCAGTTTGTCTGCATTTGTCGGCAGATTACCCATCCTTAAATTAAGATATTTCGTTTTGACATATGAGGAAAAGGAAAGCCCTAGATAGGCTGCAGGTTTAAGCACTTTATATGATTGGATTATCATCCAGGCATGCGCTCGGTAACTGAGGGTTAACTCGTCATTGATTAGCGAGTGCCTGTTTGCAGCCTTTTTAATCGCTTGCTTGAATGATGATACCGGTAACTTAGTTTGCCACAAGGATGTAAGTTCAGTAGTGTCGAGGGATAGTTTTAGATACTTAGCGTACTGAGAGTTGGGATTTTTTTGCATTGCTTCCCACGTGGCTTGGTTGATTCCTGTTTCCCTGTTCATCCAAATATCGTACCAGAATTTAATGGTCTCGTACTTTTTTTGCAGGTCTTGGGATTGCAGGCCGAACTCCAGTCGGACCTGCGCAGGTGAAGCATTAGACGACACACTAAAAACCTGCTTGTAGACTCTGATTTGGATACGGTCTAGAAGCTGTGCACTTCTGCCATGATGTAACACACTGCCATAGCCTATTGTGGGTAGTAACTTGGCTTTGATGACTGTCAGAAGTGGATTAAAAAACGGGCCTTTTAGCTGTTTGGAAATACTGTTAAACGCATGTAACAGGGCTATTCCTTTTTTTTCGATGACATTGAAGTGCAGGGAAAAGTTAAGGCGACTGTCCAATTGTATTCCCAGGTACTTGTAATTGCCCACCACTTCCAATTTTTTGTTGTCTATGATGAAAACCGGCAGGGTGTTACGTCGACGTGTCAGTATCATAATCTTTGTTTTCTGACTGTTCATTTCAAGGAGATTGAGTTTTGTATATTCTGCCAATTCATGCAGGAGGCGTTGCAGACCTATTTTTGTCTGACTTAAGAGCACCACATCGTCGGCATAGGAGAGATGTGTCAGACGTAGTGTTCCTAGCCGCGGTGGGTGAGCATTGGTCCCGTCCAGCCTTGAGGTTAGGTCTGCCAAGAACAGATTAAAAAGATGAGGGGCCAACACACAGCCCTGTTTTAATCCGTCATGTGTGTTAATCTTCCGTGTCAGCCGGTGCCCATTAGCGATCTTTACCTGCATCCAGGTGTCTGTGTATAAATCCATTATAGGATTGAGAATTGCCACCGGCAAGCCCTGCTGCTTTAATTTGGACCATAGTAGTTGACGGTTGATACGGTCAAAAGCCGCTTTGAAGTCAACAAAGCAGGAGTATAATGCTTGATGGTTTTGCATACTTTTTTCGGCGATTAAACTTATTGCCATGGCATTTGCCATGGTACCTGTACCCCTACGGAACCCAGTCTGGTTTACCGGGATCTTTTGATTAACCTCAGACCATTTTATAAGGTCAATTAACACCAAGGATGCGTAGTATTTAGCTTCAGCATCAATGAGTGCTATTAGACGGTAATTTGCTGGGTTTTTACGGTCTCCTCCTTTGTAAATCGGGTTTATAATCGCCCCTCTCCAACTTTCTGGCAGCCGGCTCGTGTCATTTATTGACCTAAATAGGATGTTTAACTTGCGTGCCCAGAATTGAGGGTCCTCCTTGTAGATGGCCTGGGGGACGCCATTTGGCCCAGGTGCACAGTCTTGTCTGCTTCTCTTAATTATTTGCAATGTTTCGAATTCCACATATGATCTTGATGTCTGGACTCCGCCTCGCTGGAAAACACTCATGTTGTTCAATTCTGCAGGGACAGTGGTCTTCACTTCCACTGTTTTTAATATTTTGTGAGCTGGTTTTGTGGGTGGCACCAGTTGGTTTACTGAAAAAGTATCAAGTAAATGTTGGACCCATGCATTTTCCGTGACACAGGTCATACTTGTTGTTTGTGCTGATCTATTTAGTGAATTTACTTGCGACCAGAATGCTCTGGAGTCGGATTTTTTTGTGTTGTGTAGCAATTTGGTCCAAAAGTCAGTGACTTTAGTTTTATTTTCAAGCCAGATTTGTTTTTTGTATTGTTTCCTAATTAATCGAAACATTTGCCATACGTGCGAATCCGAACTGCGACCCTTTGCTTGCCTCATGGACACCCGCAGACGCCTTCTTAAGGACAATATGGTCTTGCTGGTCTGACCATATTTCTTTTGATTGGTGTTCTCGTGCAAGTTGACTCCAGTTTTTGGTAGCTTTTCCAAAAAGGCAGTCCATATTTCTGCACACAATTCGCTTTTATCGGTTATGGTTTGAAGTAGGTGCTTAGCCTCATTGGCTATTTGAGGTAGTGAATTAGTCGTCCACCTTAATCGCTTCAGGTTGGTTGTTGTTATTTCCCCAGCTGTTGATCGGGCTTTTAAGTGTTTGCGCGTTGCCAGATTAATCTCAATATGCTGCATTGAGTGATCACTCTCCGCTGAGCATTGAATTTGGAATCTTTTGATTTGCCCCAGGAGGGGGAGCGAGACGATGGTGTAGTCCAGTATTGTGCTCATGCTAGGGCCTATGTGGGTAATTGAAGGGGGTTTATCCGGTTTGATTCTTCCATTTAATACTCGCAACCCCTGATTTTCCAGGGCCCACATCAACTGTTTTCCCACTCGGTCAGTCCTCTTGGCTGGCGGGATCTCCTGTGTTTCAACAGCCCAGAATTCGTTTGCAGCCATGATATTGTCTTCCTCTTCTGGGAACTGTATGAGATTTGCATTGAAATCGCCCGTCAGGATTATCTCCCATTCTGGTTGGTCAAGGCGGAAACCTGATATTGCATTATTAATTCCATTGAATAATTCTTTTTTTGCCTTCGTTTTTGGATGGGCGTATATATTGATTAATATAATAGTTCCGATACCAGCCTGGGATATCCTCTCTAACTTGATTATTTGCATGTCTGGTGTGGAGGCTGCCAGTTGGGAGGCCTTGACGTTTAATGCAGTGCTTATATAAACCGACAGACCCCCCTTTGCTCGACCATAGCGCTGAGCGTGAATTGCACTGACATGAAAACTGATTCTACCTGGAACATCGATTGGCTCTGTTAGCCAAGTTTCCTGCAGGGCAATGATGTCATATGTGTCCCAGGTGTCCATTTTCCTATTGTTGCTTAAAAATTCTTTGGCACCGGCGATATTCCAGGAAAGGACTTTTACTATACTATGTCCGGTGTTGCGTGCCCTGCTTTTAATTCAGTATTCCGTTTGGTCTTGCATTTGTCTATTCTGTTGGTCGGTTTTGGAAATGTCTACACCCCTTGCCCCTTGCAATACCGAATATGTACATCGGCTAACCCCGGTGTGATCTCTTAATTTGGTGCGCTTTCTTAATAGGGGCGAGGGATAACCTATCGTTTCCTCTTCCTTGAGCGAGATGCCCCATTCTTCAAATTTCCTAGTTTCGTTGAGTAACTGTTTGACAGTTTCCGCGCTCCTCCAAGTTGTAAGGGTGCCTTCCTTTGGTGTGTTGTTTGCGAGGGTGATGAATTCAATTTTCAGCAGGTCCGTAGATGTTATGTGGTTGAGACTCCGGATAGTTGGAGTCAATAACAACCCAGTGAGGAAGTCTTTACTGTCACATTAAGTCCAAACACTTTCCAGCAGTTTATAAATGCAGGAGGAAAGGTCACTTTCAGAGGACATCTAGAGGGGGAAAAAGTCTTAAAACTAAAATAAAAAATGCGGTTCTGTTTCCTGCTCATGGGCCGTACTGTACATACTGTAGCATACATTGGATTGAGACCATCTGGCTGTAAAATCAGCTTTGGATGAAGTGCCTAGTCGAAATTTATTACACAGATTAATCATATCTGCCATTGCAGTCCAATCTGCATAATCCTCTTTACCTAGAGAAGTTTTATAACAGAGATACAATGGACCTCGATTTACATAATAAATTGACATATCACAACAACTGCTGGCTTAGAATTTAATTTGAATGGTCGTGAAAGTTTCCAGCGTAAACCTAGTTGGATCAGCCCTGAGTTCATATTGTCCTAGATGCAAAAGCAACAGACATGCACCAGCCACCCGTTACCCCTCTCACGTTTTTGGGCCCCTCTGCCCTCTGCATCTCAATTACATCTCCCAACGACTGATGGTAAAGGAGGACCTGTTTGACTATCATTTTGCCTAGAATAGAAGGAGGTAATAGCACCTCTTTGTCTAATATTTGCAGCAAAAGTACTATGCGCAATAAAAGCCTACCTGTAGGTTGTAGGAGGCTGCAAACCAGCCTCAGAAAAATATTTTGAGAATAAAAACGGAGATTTCAGATTAACTCCACATGACAGAGAGACCCTTTCTGGTTTTTTTTCTCTAAAAACGTCCATCATTGCAAAAAGGCACCCAGTACCAGGTTAGACCCACCTGCCCCCACCACATTTCATGTATTCGCTGTATAACATGGGCACTTTCCTGAATCTAAGCATTCCATCTCACTTCAGGCTCAATATAAGACGGAGATAGTAATATTCATAAACCAACGGAATAGACGAGCCTAAAAGCTTAAGAAGCCTATTCAATTCATATTTACTCCCTATAAGTAAGATTTTACCTGTTGAAACATTCAGCTGAATTGTTTTTGTTGCCAAGGCGCCTATGATTGAGAATGAGCATTTACGTGTCTCTCTTCGCCAGAGTTTACCTACTCTGTTGATCCAGGGGTCCCCTGAGGCTGTACCCTCTCTTTCTCCTCTTGATGATTGTCAACAAGGTGTTGTAATGATCAAGGGGATGAAGGGCCTTCGAGAGGAGTCTGGGATGACAACAGGGAATTTTTATGGGGACCTAGGAGGAGGGGATAGATTCAGTGTTTGCACCTAGAATGGTAGAAGGTCTAATGAGGGTGATGAGTGGTTTGGGGCTGGCGTTCTTCCTTATTCGATATAGGAGACTCACAAGCTCTCACCGACCCGGGGCTGGCTTGATCCTTTCCAGGAATGCCCTGGAAGCATTGCTTAGAATGGCCACTGTCTACAGTCATGAAATCCTGAGAGGTCCATGGGGGCTCTGGGGATGGCAGTTATCACTGTGCAAGAAGGCCTGCGCTGAAGCATCCACTCAACCTCCTCCCAGTGCTGTTTGGAGTTCTATCTTTCATTGGTTTTATCTGACCAGGGAATCTATTCCGGCTAACTGCTTCTTTGGCCGGGTGTCTCTTAAAGGCTGAGAAGAAGCAGAACCAGGGGGTTTCTATCGGGTGAGAGTTCCCAGCTGAAAGGCTGTGTTCAACTGCAGCTGAACTAGGGAGGCTGGGGTAGTATAAGGCTTTTAAAACTACCTTTGCCACCCCAGGTATGTGAACTAAGGTCACAAGACCATATCACACTCACAGAAGATGAGCAGTGCCAATGGAGGGACAGGAAGCCAGGAAGTAAACAGCGAGGGAGATCTTCTCCAAGAGGAGCCTGCTCTAAAATGTGTCCCAAGGCGGAAGGAAGGAAACAAAGTGTGGGGGGAAAACTGACGAACCTCCCAGAAATACTACTTGTAACATGGTCACAACTTGTTTCCAGTCCAAAGTTAGGTAACATAGGAACTGTTCGACTGAGAAGAGGCCTTTTGTTTGTGTGCTTGTGTGCATTCCACTATAATGACACAAATATATAGGGCCCGATTCAGAAAGGTAAAATGAGATGAAAGTCTGACTTTACAGCTTTCAGTATTCACAAAGGGAATTTACTACTCGTAAATGCCCTTTGTGAATACCGAAAGTCGTAAAGTTAGACTTTCGTCTCAATTTGCCTTTTTTGAATCGGGCCCAAAGATGTTATTACAGCTGTCGACTGACTGATGTCTTGATGGTGAGTCTCAACTAGTCCAGGCTGTGCAGCCAGCGGCACTATGCATTCCTTGGCCTGTTGATCTATACTGCGAATGTAAAAAGTGACAGCACTCTTGATGAATGGAAAGCAATAAAGTATAAATGTGATTGGAGACATACAAGAGAACATATGAGGCAACTTACCCAGTATGTGAAAGGCGTGCAACCCTTAATTCTCTCATGATCACGCAAGCAGCTCATGGCTCCTGTTTGCTCTCTTCCAGGATCGGGTTGGAGATCGCCCGGCGGCTGGCACAGGAGGGTGCACATGTGGTGGTGAGCAGCCGTAAGAAGGATCACGTGCACCAAGCAGTGATGGAGCTGAAGGCGGAAGACCTGAGCGTGACGGGGGTTGTGTGCCATGTGGGGAAGGAGGAAGACAGGCAGAGGCTGGTAGCAACAGTGAGTGATCTGCTAACATCCTTGGAATATCTGAGCCATTTTCTATATATTTGGGGCCTGATTAAAATCTCTATTTGAGGGAGCTCAGCTTTTTTTTTCCTTACCTGTGAGCAAAGGGTCCAAAGAGATTTATTTCCTTTTAAGTTCATTCTAGTACTGACCTGAGGAACCTCAGCCGGTACCCGGCCCTGCGACTGTACTGTGTGAAGATCCAGGCACTACCCTGGAGGCAAGGAAAACAGTTCACAAAACGTTTTGTAAGACCCAGTTCATAAGAGTAGCTTCATTGAGCCTCAATACCTAGGCTTGATGGAGGAAGTGCTGGGAACTATGCACCTTATGCTCATTCTCAATTTACCTCATTTGAGGGGACCCCTGGGCCCCGCACAACCCAGCAATGGTGTCTGGTTGTATTAGATTGCAGAATTATTGTATTCTTGTATCTATGTGTGTTTAATACATACGAGCAGAAATAGTATAAGAGTTTCAGTATTAGTCTATAAGTTGCCTTAGCTAACCTCTATTACACTGCAAAAATCCACTTTTAGGCCTTTTGCAGTAATCTGGCACAACTATTATGAGGTGCCTAAAAGCTGCTGTCTTACCTCGCCATATGGAAGTTTTAGCCCTGCATGGACGCATGTAGTAACTGTACAAAATATGGTCCTAATTTTCTTATTAAAGTCTTGTAACATCACAGTTCAATGGTTACACAACATCATATCAATACTCTGCTGTAATAAGCTATTGAAGATTAATTGTGATGTAACAATAACAGCAATAATCAGTTCAAGTAGACAGCGTGAATAACAGGTCACTAAATGGAATTAACCCCTTCTCTGCTAGGCCTCCCCCCCCGCGTGCTATGCCTTTTTTTGGCTGTTTGGGGTAGTTCGCGCTTAGCCCCTGTAACCTTTTGACCACAGGAGATATCCACGCTAAATTTGCATCCTTTTTTTTCCAACATCATGGGAATTCTAAAGGTACCCAGGGTTTGTTGATTTCCCTAAAGGGGACCCAGACATTAGCCAAAATACAGCTGAATTGTTTTTTTTTTTTGAGAAATGGGAAAAAAGGGCTACAGATTAAAGCGTCTGTTTTTTCCCTGCAAATCGTATCAAAAAAGGGGTTGTGATGCTGCAATCACCATCTTCCCAGCTTCCAGAGACAAACAGACTTTTGTCAGAAACCCAACATTTTTTATACAGTTTTGGTATTTTTCTGGGACATAGCCTATTTTTGCTATTTTTTGTGCTTTCAACCTCCTTCAAGTTAGTGGTAGAAATGGTATGAAAGCAATAATGGATACTTCAAAGCTAAACATTTTGGAAAAGTAAACAAAATTCAGAATTCAGCAAAGCGTCATTTGTGTGGATCCTTCAAGGTTTCTACAGAGAAACTGACAGCTAAATATAGGAAAAATTGAAAATTTGTTGAAATGAACAGCCTTATGTCTCAACGTTTTCACCTGCAACTTCTTTTAATAATGTCAGCTGTGTGAAAGTAATATACCCTTACAATTGCTGGACTTTTCTGGTTGTGGAGATATATAGGACTTGTGGGCTCACTAAGAACACGACGCACCCAGAGCCAATAACTGAGCAGCGTCTTGCAATGGTTTTTTATTATGTGCCGGGTATATAGCAATTATTTTGGGAAAATGTATACATGGAAAAATAGGTATGAAAGACACCTATATATATTTCTGAAATGGGAACAAAATATTGAGTTTAGAAACAGTAGATATTTGCACATTTCGGAAATTAGGAGTACCCATTCTACCATGAGAATTGTAGGTAATTTTTCAAAATGACTTCTTTTTTACACATTGTCTTTCATTTGGAAGGCAGAAATGCATCGAAAGTAAATAGGTAACAACAGTTGCTCTACAATACTGTGTTACCCTAAGTCTCCCGATAAAAATGGTACCTCACTTGTGTGAGTAGGGTTTGTGCCCACGACAGGAAAGGGCTCAAAACGCAATGTGGATACACCACATTTTCACAATGAAAAATGAATTTTTTTTTGCAAAGTGCCTAGATGTAGTTTTTTAACACTAGCTCTGCCTGCACCTAGGAAAACCTAGCAAACCTATACATTTTTAAAAACTAGACACCCATCCAGGAAAGGGTGACTTGACTGGCTCTCACCAGGTTCTGTTACCAAAATCCCTTGCAAACCTAAAAAATTGTCCCCAAAAAATAATTTTTCTCACATTTCTGTGGTGGAAAGTTCTGGAATCTGTGATGATCCACAAAATTCCACCCACCCCACGTTTCCTGAAGTCTTCTGAGAAAAATGGTACCTCACTTGTGTGGGTAGGCCTAGTGCCCATGACAGGAAACGGCCCAAAACGCAAGGTCGAAACACTACATTTTCACAGTGAAAAATTACCCTTTTTTTGCAAAGTGCCTAGCTGTAGTTAAGTGTGGGCCGAAAATTCGTTCCGCTCGCGAATTTGCGGATTTTCGCGATCAGCGAATCTCGCAAAATTGCAGAACAATCCACGAATCCGCGAGCGGGACAAATTTTCCATGAAGCACTACTTACAGGGTGCGTTTGCTCCTCGGGCTGCGTCACTTCAACTGCGTCATTTATCAACGGACAGAAGGGTGACAGAGCTCTCTGCAAGTGCGAAGGGTGCCTTGTCAGGCTGGTGGGGTCCCGGGAGACTTGCAGAGGAAGTAAGCAACAAAGGACAAGGACATGCTACTTCACATGAATGCTGGCACGTGTCTGATGGAAATCTTGCTACTTTGACCAGTTACCAAGGTGCAATAGACGGTTACCTGATAAAGGCCCACAAGCCGAAACACGCGTAGTTCTTATCTACTGCTTTGCCTCCATCGTTTTCTTGTCTAAATGCTCTGTCTATGTTTGCTATGTTTTTTAGGAGCTTTTATGATGTTGTTCTGTAAATAGTTTATCACTCCTCTACAGTCAAAGAATAATGTGTATGGATTTCATCAAAGATATTTTTGTACAAAATCAATATTTGATTAATAAAATTTATCAATATTTTCTACCCATGTGGTAATTAGTTCTTTATACGTGGGTTTTCTCTATTTCATTTTGGTTAGTCACCTAGCTTTATTATTTTTATTACTCTCATTTCCATTGTATATTTTGCTGCTGTTCTACTTTGCTATAGACCTTTTTCAAAATTGCACTACTTACAGGGTTACAGCAGGTGCCCAAGTTGAAGCTAATTTCTTTGTAACCATTTACAAAATGTTACAAAGAAATTAACTTCAACTTGGGCACCTGCTGTAATGCTGTAAGTGCTTCCTGAGCGGCGCCTCGTTTCCTACTTGCAATTGTTCTCTGACCCTGCCCTGACTCTCGAAGCAGGGTCAGAGAATAGTTACAAGTATGGCACAAGGCTCCTGTCACAAAAATCACACCTCAACAGGAAGCACTTACAGATAAATAAAGCAGGTGCCCGAGTTGAAGCTCAAATTCAGTAACTTTTTAATCAGCCCAAAACATTAGTGAGCACTGTCGAGGCTGGGCAAGTGTGCTTTAACCCCGTCTCTGCTGTCCAAAATTAGCTGTAATACTCGAGGGAGGTCTTTGCATCCATGAGTTTCTCGAGCGCGATCCCCTTGTAGTTCCTGTGGCCAGGAGGCTGCTTTCTCCTCACCTGCTGCCCTGCTCGCTCTCTGACCCTTTACACAAGAGGCATGTGCACAAGCATAGAAGCCCCGCACCACACACTAGCAGTATTAAACATTTTTCCCGCCCTTTACCAACTATGATGGACAGGTCACATAAGGGACCTCAGCGTCTTTTGGCGCGGTGGCAAAGTTACAGGCACACATGGTCAGTGGAGACAAATCTTCTGGCCCTTTACGCAGCTGCAGTGTAGGAAAAGCACTATACATTTACACAACGAGGTAGCACTTACTGATTAGCCAGTACTCCAGTTGAGTAGAGGTACTGCACAAAACGGTGGCATTTCGTGGATAACTATGCAGGGGAGGATTCATTCTGGGACGAGGCTCCTGTCACAAAAATTAAACCTCAACAGGAAGCACTTACAGATATAGCTGGTGCCAGAGTTGAAGTTCAAATTCAGTAACGTTTTTAATCAGCCTAAACCTACAGAAACTGAAATGGGGTGGAAAGGATATAAAACCAATAATGGACAAATTCCAAAAAGAAGTGCTCAAACTCACATTAAAAGAAAAAGGAAACCCTATAAAAACATGGGAACATCTATGCGATGTCTTAACCGGAAATCCCCCAACCACGAAATTGAATAATGCAAGACTCAATACCGGGAAAAAGCCATGGTACAACATCACCCTTCGGGAGGAAAAACGGAAAATCTCACGTGAAGTTCGGAAGCAGGTAATAACGATGAAAAACGGTAAGAAACCGGATAAGGCGAAATTAAAGGCCATGCGAAAAAAATATAGGATTTTGCTGAGTAATGCAAAAAAATCATACTAAGATGGAATCTGGACAACACTACTAATCGCTGGTAAATACAAAAATGGCCGGACATTCTGGGGTTTCATAAATAAACTGGCAAAGGGAAACCTTCTAAGACAAGAGGCAGGAATTGGAGAAAATAAGTGGATCCAGTATGTCAAAAATATGTTTATTGACAGGGAGGACGGACAAAAATGTCATGGCAAAAATGAGTGCGAAATATGTGCCAGAAACTCGGAACATGCGAAAAATATTTTAGAAACACGAGAAATTCCGGTAAAAGATATGAGGAAGTCATCGCATGATAATGAAAATTGGACCAAAGTTAACATCGGTAATAGGCCAACCATATCATCAAAAAAATCAGAAGATTCGGTACCAAGTCCAGACACCCTTGTAACTGTTGAACAGCTACAAGGAATAATAAAACGCCTGAAAATAGAGGGGGCAGCAGGTCCCAATGGGCTCCCAAACGCCATTTTTAAACATTCTCCTGAGGTCTAGGCAGAATACTTAACACCACTTTTTAACTTAATCTACAACCAGAATAAAATTACCAAGTCTTGGAGTGGGAGTATAATGCACCCTATTTTCAAGCAAGGCAAACATAATGAGCCGGGGAACTATAGGCTGATATCGCTAGTGGATGTGGAGGCGAAACTGTACGGTTCTTGTTTATTGCTGCACCTCCAAGACTGGATGGAGAACACAAATATAATACCCATGTTCCAAACGGGTTTTCGGCCAAGGACGGGCACACTGACAAACCTAATAACCCTGGCTCTCCTGAAGGAAAAAGCAGAAACAAAGAAGACCAGATTGTTTGCATGTTTTATAGACCTACGAGCTGCTTTTTACAGGGTGAACCGAAATAGACTATGGGAAAAATTAAGATCATGGGGACTACCGAAGAACCTAATGGAGGCAATATTAAGCCTGTGTAGTGAAACATGGGCAAGAGTTAAATTGGGAGACGGTAGCAGTGTTACGGACAAAATTAGCATGAAACAGGGCTTAAAACAAGGCTGCGTCCTGGCCCCCAGCTTATTCAATCTTTACATGGCGTATATTGTCAGACACCTGCAAAAACCCCAAGTCCCTTCCTGCAGTATGCGGACAACTTTGTTGTTCTGAGTCAAACCCCAATAGGACTCCAAAGAATGATTAACAACCTGATAACTTACTTGGAGCACGAAAGTTTGGAACTAAATATAGAGAAAACCAAGGTGGTCCGCCTGGTAGACCCGAAAAAATCAACATTTAAATGGTACGCAAATAGTACCCTAATAAAGGAAGAAACATCCTACAAGTACTTAGGTCTAAAACTGGGGCGAAGCTTAGCTAACAAGGATCATAAAATAGACCTAAAGGCAAAATCACAATCCTTGATCTATGCATTCCGGCAATTACAGAACAAATTATGTTGTCCAAATTATACACACCTGCTTAAAGTGATGAAATCGCAAACTTTACCCACTTTGCCATATGCATTAGTCACCTGGTGTGGCAAAGAGGCGGGGTTGTTGAACAGCCCTAAAACAAAGACATATAAGGCGGCTTTAAACCTCCCAAAATCAGCCTCACCTGCGCAGGTTCGCCTAGAATTTGGCCTGCTAAGTCAGACGTTTCGTAGCGTGGGTACTTTTGCAAAACTTTGTCATAAAGTACGTCTGTGAGAGGAAGGCTCACTGAATAGCCTGTGTTGGGAAGAAATCAGAATCCAACAAAAATAGCATACGCTACGCAGTTGGGGAGATTTCTTGAATCGATCTTTGAGTTGCATAGGAATCCAATCGACATGGGATTAGAGGCCAGACAGAACCAGCTTCGACAAAATAACAAATAATGCTGTCAAAAGGAAATCCTACTTGGAAGACAAATCAATAATTTTGAAGCGACGACATGGGTGGACAGTGATAAACTCATATTCCGGGATAAAGCCGCAGCCTTATTTAGAAAGTCACTTTAATATGACACTAAAACACAGATATATAGAACATCGGCTGGGCTTACAGCTTTCAAAGGACTTGTTACCATCCTGGAAAGGTAGTTACACGGACCTTTATTGTCGCCTATGTGGTTATCAAAATGAAACATTAACCCACCTGCTATGTGTTTGCCCAGCTCTTATGGACTTAAGGAGACAGCTTTTAAAAAATATTTTTAATCAATTGAACATTCGAACATGCAGGCAAGCTGTAATTCGATGGTTGGATGGATCGTCCCCAACGTTGGCTTGTAGGGGGGTTAAATACATGAGGAAAGCACAATCTCTGCTAGGACAAGCGGAAATTGGGGAGACAAGAGAAGTTGGAAACGCTAAATTCAACACTTGATAGGCAAAAGTAGTATTTATGGCCAAGTAAGAAGAACTCAACTGAAATTAAATAATTGAGAACTTGATAATTTTATGGACTATTCAGTTTAATATGACAAAATTCATGCTCATTTTTTAACAAATGATTTTCTAATGTGTTTGTAATAATTTTTAATAATTGAAAACAATAAAATTTGACTGACTGACTAATCAGCCCAAAACATTAGTGAGCACGGTCGAGGCTGGGCAAGTGTGCTTTAACCCCGTATCTGCTGTCGAAACTAAATTAGCTGTAATACTCGAGGGAGGTCTTTGCATCCATGAGTTTCTCGAGCGTGATCCCCGTGTAGTTCCTGTGGCCAGGAGGCTGCTTTCTCCTCACCTGCTGCCCTAATCATTCTCTGACCCTTTACACAAGAGGCATGTGCACACGCATAGAAGCCCCGCACCACACACTCGCGGTATCAAACGTCTTCCCACCCTTTCCCAACTATGATGGACAGCTCACTCAAGGGACCTCGGCGCCTTCTGGCATGGTGGCAAAGTTTCACCCACCCTGCATTTCCCAAAGTCTTCCAAGAAAAATGGTACCTCACTTGTGTGGGTAGGCCTAGTGCCCGCGACAGGAAACGGCCCAAAACACAAGGTGGACACATTACATTTTCACAGCGAAAAATTACCCTCTTTTTGCAACGCTCCTTTTAACCCTAGCTCTGCCGGCACCTCAGGAAACCTAGCAAAACTATACATTTTTGAAAACTAAAAGCCCAGGGAAATCCAGGATGTGGTGACTCGACTGTCTCTCACCAGGTTCTGTTACCCAGAATCCCTTGCAAACCTGACAAATTGTAAAAAAAACACATTTTCCTCACATTTCTATGGTGGAAAGTTCTGGAATCTGTGTGGATCCACCAAATTCCACCCACCCCGAGTTTCCCAAAGTCTTCAGAGAAAAATGCTACCTCACTTGTGTGGGTAGGCCTAGTGCCCGCAACAGGAAACGGCCCAAAACACAAGGTGGACACACCACATTTACACAGCAAAAAATGACCCTCTTTTTGCAACTCTCCTAGCTGTAGTTTAACCCTAGCTCTGCCGGCACCTCAGGAAACCTTGCAAACCTATACATTTTTGAAAACTAGACACCTGGGGAATGCTAGGGAGGTATGGCTTGCACGGATGCCCCAAATTTTTCTTTCCCAGAATCCCCTGAAACCTCAAATTTAGCTGAAAAAAACACTTTTTCCACACATTTTTGTGCGGGAAAGTTGTGGCATCACCGGGCTGACACAAATTTCCTACCACCCAGCATTCCTCAGGGTCTCCCGATAAAAATTGTGCCTCACTCGTATGGGAGGCCCAAGTACCCAAGAGAAAGCTAGAGCCCAAAACATATTGAGGCAACATCAAAATTGCCTATCATATTATGACCTAGTTTTGCAGGGGGGTTCCATGGGTTTTTGGCCCCGTGCTTGGCGGTCACCTAGGGAAACCTACCAAACCCACACATTTCTGAAATTTAGACACCTGGGGGATTCCAGAGAGGTATGGCTTGCATTGATCCCCGAACGTTTTCTTACCCAGAATTCCCTGCAAACCTCAAATTCAGCTGAAGAAATCACCTTTTCCACATATTTCTTTGTTGTGGCATCACCAGGCTTGCAAGGGATACTGGGTAACAGAAGCTAGTGACAGCCAGACAAGTCACCCCATCCAGGATTCCCATGGGTGTCGAGTTTTCAAAAATGTATATGTTTGCTAGGGTTCCCTAGGTGCCGGCAGACCTAGGGTTCAAATCTACAGCTAGGCACTTTGCAAAAAATGGGTCTGTTTTCACTGTGAAAATGTGGTGTGTCCACGTTACGTTTTGGCCTGTTTCCAGTACCATTTTTCTCGGAAGACTTTGGGGAATGCTGGGTTGGTGGAATTTTGGGGATCCATGCAGATTCCTGCACTTTCCACCACATAAATGTGAGGAAAATATGGTTTTTCTTTTACAAAGTTTGAGGTTTGCAAGGGATTCTGGGTAACAGAACCTTGTGAGAGTCCAACAAGTCACCCCTCACTGGATTTCCCTTGGCGTCTAGTTTAAAAAAATGTACAGGTTTGCTAGGTTTCCCTATGTGCCAGCTGTGCTAGGGCCCAAAATCGACAGGTAGGCACTTTGCTAAAAAAAAAGTTGGTGCCTAGTGGGCTTACTGCCGTCCTGGGGGGAATTGAGGGAGGAGAAGTTGGTCCGGATATGCCCCTAAGGGGGGCAGAAAGACTGTGGCTATTTTTTTGGGTGGATGGGTGGGGGAATGGGGACCCCCACCCCTACTAATAGAAAAGCCAGCATAATCCGGGTGCCTAGTAGACTTTCTGCCGCCTGGGGGGCAGATCAGGGGATACTGCCCCCATCTGTATCCCGGGGGGCAGAAAGGCTGTGGCATCCTATTTGGGGGAGTGGGGGCATTGGCATACCCATTCTGGGCAACCCCCACCCGAACTTTGGGGAAAAAATCCCTCGTGACTAGTGGGCTTTCTGTCCCACCCCAGGGGGGCAGATACGGGGCTGTTGCCCCACCAGCCTCCCAGAGGGGGGCAGAAAGAGTATAATTTTTTAGGGGGGTGGGGCCTTGACATGCCCATTCTGGGCAACCCCCACCCCTACCTATATAAAAAAAAACTGGTGCTTAGTGGACTTTCTGCCCCCGGGGGCAGATCAGGTACTATTGCCCCCATCTTCCTCCTGGAGGGGTAGCAAGTCTTTAGTTTTATTTGGGGGGGTAGGGTGGGGGTATTCGCTTGCCCATTCTGGGCAGCTCCACCACAGGCCTATAAAAAAAGAATCCCTGGTGTCTAGGGTGCTTTCTGCCTACACTGGGGCAGATTGGGGGCTACTTCCCCATCTGCCCCCATGGGGGCAGAAAGACTGGAATTTTGTGGGGGGAGGGGTGGGGGCATTGGCATACCCATCTTTGGCAGCCCCCACCCCTAAATTAATTGTTAAAAAAACTGGTGTCTTGTGGGCTTTTTGCTCCGCATCTGCACCCAGAGTGGGTAGAAAGAGTGTTAATGCGCGGGGGCTTTGGCGTGCCCATAATAGGCATCCCCACCCCTATTTTACATAAAAAATAAATCCCTGGTTTCTAGTGGGCTTACCCCCATCTGCTACCCAGGGGGGGGGGGCAGAGAGACTGGAATTTTGTGGGGGAGAGGTGGGGGCATTAGCATACCCATATTGGGCAGCCCCCACCCTAATAACATAAGAAAACAATAACATTACTGGCGTCAAGTCGGTTTTCTGAGGCAATCCACTGGGGAGGGGGTACCATTTGAAAGGGTGGATTCTCTCCTTTCCAGTGATACCTCTCCCGTCTTTCTACATGCACAGCGGGCTGGGATAGCCCCCTGAGCAAGTAGAAAGTGAAACTGAAATGAGCCTAAAGACTCATTTCAGTTTCTGTGAAATGGCATCAGCTCGACCGGCGCAATGATCGTCAGTTCACTGAAACGGCTGGGGGGGCCTCGAGAGCTGGGGAAGCTCTTCCCCAGCTCCCGAGGCTTTGGGGAAGAAAAAGAAATCCCTCTGCTGTCTGCAGCAGAGGGATTTTGTGCCCCTGTCCTCATGACGGAACGTTCCATCATGAGCAAAGGAGCACCGATGCTCATGACGGAACCTTTCCGTCATGAGCATCAAAGGGGTTAAGCAGTGAAAGGAATATCTAGCTTTTCAGCAGTGTGTATTTCGAGCTATTTTACCCAAAAATGTCACTGCATTACCTAGCAATTATAGCAATATATACAGGACAAAGTACCCTATTCAGGTGCATTATAAATAAGTTGCAACTTATCGAGGATGTCTGTGACCATATGGAGGAATGAGGCCAAAGGCTCAGTTTCGCTAAAAGGTCAATGAACTTCGAGGTGACTTAAAATATCCTATTAACATATGGTAGAGTGTATTTTATTCCTTATAATGCATGATCACACCATCGCTGTCCAAACAAGCTTAAATCCTAGGGGGCATATTACCAAGCAATAGCGATAATTATCGCTATTGCTTGGTTAGAGACAAAAATTTACCGCTGAGCTGCGGCGATTTTTATCGCAGATAAACCTTGGTATTACCAAGGTTTATCGCAAATGCGATAAAAAACGGCCACAATGCGTGAATATCGCTGAAAAGTCAGCGACATTCATGCATTACCGAGCTAATGCTCTTAGCCATGTTATCCACCTCCCATTGGATGACATGGCTAAGAACTGCTCAGGGCAGGTGTTAGCTTTTGGAGATATTCGCGCTTAGCGCGAATATCTCCAAAAGTTGGTAATACGAGATAGCGATGTTAGCGATTGTTTCCGGTCGCTAACATCTTGGCACGCCCACTTTGCATGTCATTAGTGATAAATATCACTGACATGCAAAGTGGGGCCCAAGATGGTCGCTATCTCCTACTAGCTGTCGCTAACTGGTGTTAGCGACAGCTAGGTAATAGGGAGATAATTTTATCTCCGCTTTCTTGGCTTTTAAAGCCAAAAAAGCGGAGATAACCCCCCTTGATAATATGCCCCATGGTGTCTTGCATCTCCATGTGAAAGAGATAGTAAGATTGTAGGAATGACAAATAAAAGCACAACCTGAGGAGGAACAGAGGGCAAAAAATGATGTATTGGGTTGCCTCCTAGAGTAAATATTAGTGACTGATATTAATTTGTCCTTTCTAACCCTCGCTTTCTCTGTATTCTTAATTGTAGCTCCCTAAGATTTAAGAGAATGCTGTAGCTGATAAAGAGTGGTAACACGCAGATACCTTCTTTTCTGTAATAAACTATATCATGCAAAAAATTGTTGCCATATATATCTGCTTTTATTGATCTCTTTTCATGATAGAAAATTGTACCAATGAAAAGACATTTCTCATTCTCATCTAAAGTGTACCTAACCAACCAATGAAAAACAGAAGGACTTAACATCACATTTGTTCTCAATATTAATTTTCTTTTGGTAGCCCTCTCGACCATCATTTTAACAAATCGCACTTCCCCCCCAGGTTCCACCAGTCAACTCAAAAACAAACCAAGAATGAAAATCTCTGGACAACAATTTTTTTACAGAGGTGTATCAAGGGGCCAGGACATTTAAGGCTTGCCCCATAGGCAAATACATGCACGTATGCGCTGATCACCTCTGGCATGGGAACATTCTTCCCACATTCCTCTGTCAGAGTGTGGACCACCCCTTCTTTGGGGATATCGTGTCATTTGTGTTCCCATTCCAAATATATGTATTGTTATAATTGACTTGTGCTATTCCTTTCTCTAGCTGTGTCTTCCCTGCTGCTCAGCCAGGATGGGTGTTAGAATGTCTGATGACCTCACGGAATGCTTGAGTGCTGGCTTGTGTGTGGAGTGTCAGTTGGTGGATGCAGGCTGAGTGGCAGGGAGGCTGCTACTGGAAGGGCTACATTTCCATCTACCTATCTTCTTCTAATGATCTTACCTTGTAACTAAGCTTCAATATAACCAGCCTGTTTTATATACTTGGCTCATAGACTTATCATTATACATAGTGCTTCATTTGTAAAATAAAAAGTGCACGTGCTGAAAATTTTGCTAAGGAGGCCACCGCTCACGTCTTCTCCTGTGATCCCCACTTTCAACACGCTCACTGCCTCAGTCTCTATCATCTAACCTTGATCTGTTGTCTGTCCCCTAAGTCTTTGTTCTAAGAGTCTATCCTCTCATCGCTCTAATTGTTTTCTATCACTTTTGTCACACCCTGTATTTCCGATTTGCCCTCTATTCATTTTAACCCTGCCCTTTTTTCTCTTCTCTTTTATCCATGCTCTGCTCTCTCTCCCCTCGATCCTGACTCTTTACTATCACTCTCTAGCAGTGATTAGCTGTATCTCCATTTTATCATTTGTCGGCTTTTTTTCCTTTGTCCTGTCCTCCACATTCTTTCATTCTATCTTCTCTCTTCTTAATGCTCTCTTCTTCACATCATGGCTGCTTTCTCTTTGTATCTGATTTGCTCTCCTCCTTTTCTTCTACTTTGCTCTATTTTATCTCTCTCCTCTCTTGTTGTTTCTTCTCCTCTCTACTCTTGCTGTCTCTCATCTCTAACACTGCTGTTGCCTGTGACCCCTGTCGTCAGCCTGTACATGTCCCTGCTATTTTGAACTCTGAGTTTTCTTGTGGTCATTCCTAAAGAAGCGGAAGATGACGTGTTTTACTTTCTTACCTACACCGAGTGCAAAAACAAAATGTACACCAAGTGAAAATGCTTTTTTGCATATATTAATCAGTGTGGTATGCCTGGGTTTATTGCGGAACAGGCGGCTGCTTGAGCACAGCAGGTCATGTCACTGCTAGTGCTGCCTATAATTAGTAGGTCCAGGGATGACGACGGCATCGGCATCCACTGCTCATCTTGCTTTGATCCTGCCTGCTACAGCACAGGCATTGTCCCCAGCATTAATGCTGCAAATGTCGGTTAGTATGGCTGTGGTGCCTACTGGACTCACTCACGCTCAGCAATTATCATGCTGGGGTGCAGCGCAGAGATTCTACTGGTGACGCCATGGTGCACAAAAGTTGTGTTGGGCCAGGCTGGGAGGCTGCTACTGGTGGGGTTACATTTCCATCAATCAATCAATCAATGACATTTATAGAGCGCACTACTTACCCGTAGGGTCTCAAGGCGCTTAGGGGGGGGGGGGGTGCCGTTACTGCTCGAACAGCCAGGTCTTGAGCTACTTCCTGAAGGAGAGGTGGTCTTGGGTCAGGCGCAGGTCGGCCGGGAGGGAGTTCCAGGTCTTGGCGGCCAGGTAGGAGAAGGACCTTCCTCCTGTTGTCGCTCTACGGATGCGTGGGACGGCGGCGAGGGCGTGGCTGGCTGATCGGAGGTGGCGTTTGGGAGCGTAGAAGTTGATTCGTTTGTTGAGGTAGCTCGGGCCTTGATCGTGTAGGGCTTTGTGCGCGTGGGTGAGGAGACGGAAGGTGATTCTTTTGTTGACGGGGAGCCAATGCAGGTGTCTCAGGTGTCCGGAGATGTGGCTGTTTCGTGGGATGTCGAGGATGAGTCTGGCTGAGGCGTTCTGGATCCGCTGGAGTCTCTTCTGGAGCTTGGCGGTGGTTCCGGCGTAGAGGGCGTTGCCGTAGTCCAGTCGGCTGGTGACGAGGGCCTGGGTGACGGTCTTCCTGGTCTCCGTGGGGATCCACCAGAAGATCTTCCGTAGCATGCGCAGGATGTTGAAGCACGACGAGGAGACGGCGTTGACTTGTCTGGTCATGGAGAGGGAGGAGTCCAGGATGAAGCCCAGGTTGCGTGCATGGTTCGTCGGTTTGGGTGCGGTGCCCAGGGCGGGGGGCCACCAGGAGTCGTCCCAGGCGGTGGGCGAGGAGCCCAGGATGAGGACCTCTGTCTTGTCTGAGTTCAGTTTCAGGCGGCTGGTCGTCATCCACTCGGCTACATCCTTCATCCCTTCGTGCAGGTTGGCATCTACCTATCTTATTCTAATGACCTTACCTTGTAACTAAGCTTCAATAAATCCAGCCTATTTTATATACTTGGCTTATGAACTTTCCATTAAACCACATGCATATATTGGTATTTTCCTCTAACCCCTTTTAGGTCCCGGCTAAGAGAGCTTTAGCTGTCTGTAGGTAAGACATATGTAATGAGGCCTTTTCCACCTATAATGAACCACAAGTGAGGCAGGTGAAGGGGAACCTTATTATTTATTGGGTACATTAATTATAGGAGAGCGCCAGGCATAAGATGAGCTCCGGTCGTTTCTCCGGCGTTTCTCGCAGATTCGCGCATGCGCAGTCGGTCCCAAAATGGCCGCTGCACGCTACTTCACGACGTAGCGCGCATACACTAGAACGTGACTCTACCTATCTCCCCTTTTTCCATATCAAAGGAAAACATACAGTCTCTGTACACCTGGAAGCTATTTAGCTTCTCCCAGTTCAAAGTCTCGGAAACAGGTGGGCCTGACCACCACCCTGCCTGCTCGTGTGCATCTTACCGGAGTAGAGGGAACTTCCCTGGGTCTGTTCTCTGCAGGGCCGACCATCTTATCTCCTTGGGTACAGGGTTTTTCTCTCCCTGGGGTCACACACTCCTCTCCCGGCTGTTCCTCTGCCACCTGGTTATCATTGTCTCCCAACTCCTCGCTGTTTTCACTAGCTCCAGGATTCTCTTCTCCCCCAGGTGTATTTTCCTCATTTTCCCATTGCCTCCGGTCTTGCGGTGTCCTCCTATTATCTTCAAGGGACCATTGTAGAATCTTATTGCACTTGGCCATGCGGTCTTGGACCATACATTTCCATTGCTGAGTAGTGCTGCCCTGTCGTATACTTCTTTTACTTGTAAGGGTTGACTGTATTTGCGGTCCCCTTTTCTCCTTAGTACTGCTAATTTGACTCTCACCCATTCCCCTCTCTCCAGGGCTGTTTCTTTCACATTCTGTCTTCGGTTGTAATGTTCGGTGTATATCCTTTGGGCTTTCTCTAGATTGTGCTGCACCACCGCAGGAGACCACTTGCTTGTTACTGTCTTTTCCCTCCATGCTAAGGTGTCTTTGGTGAAGGGGTGTTGCCCTCTCAGAATCTGGAAGGGGCTATACCCTGTGCCCGTGGGGGTGATGTGGTAGGACCACATCATGCTTTGGACCTCCTTTTCCCAATCCTTGCCCATCGTGATGGCGGCTTGTATGGATCCCATTATGACCCTATTGAACCGCTCCACCTGGCCATTGCTTGCTGGATGGCATATAGAAGTGTGTTTGACTTTGACGCTGTTTCTTTCTGCATACTTGTACCACTTCTCCAAGGTGAACTGCGGTCCATTGTTGCTCAGGATGGATCTGGGAATACCTTCTCTGAGGAAGACGGATGTAAGGAATCGGAGTACTGTTTCTGTGTCCATCTCTTCCTGTATGTGCACTTCAGGCCACTTCGAGTACCTGTCGACAAGGTCACACAGATACTTTGGTGTGCACACTCACCTCGAATGGACATGCAAGTGCGACGCCGCGCATCGCCAAGATGACCCTAAAACTACTGGAGTACAGGTATGACGTAGAATACATACCAGGAACAAGGATCAAGATAGCGGACTACCTCAGTATAGAGCGTCAGCTATGGAAAGGGCCCCCAGCCAGACAGGAGAGAGTGAGGAGATGGTAGCCTTGATGGAAGACCCGCAACGTGTGATAAGCAACCAGGAGTGGACAGTGGCGTATGCAGCGGTCCAGGACATCGGAGAGGTCAAGATGTGTATAGTACATGGATGGCCAGAAAAGAAACATTTATGAGCAGAACTCAGGAAATTCTATGAAGTCCGGGAGGAACTGTCTGTGGGAGACAATGGCATGTACTTGTACAGAGGGGACAAAGTAGTCCCACCGACAACACTGATACCCCGCCTCTGGGCGGTGCTGCACAAGGGTAGTCTAGGAATCGTAAAGACCAACATGAGAACAAAGCAAATGTACTGGTGGCCAGGAATGGACATCCAAGTGAAGAGACACATAAGGGAGTGCGACCAGTGTCTAAGCCAGACAAAACTCTGACGCCCCTGAGGCCCGCCTTAGGGAAGTTTGTCAACCCGAGTAACCCATGGGAAGAGGTGTCGGTAGACATCCTGGGGCCCGTATTGGATGCCCTTCAGTTCTCGAAGGTCTACACATCGGCGAACCTTGCCATTTGGTTTCATTGCCACCACCAGGGGCGCCAGCCACTCCGAACTATTTATTTGCTCAATTATTCCATTCTTCTCCAGTCTATGCAATTCCTGCTGTACTGCTTCTCTCACAGCTATGGGTACGTTCCTTACTTTGTGGGCTATAGGCATGGAGTTCTCCTTGAGGTCTCTCCTATGTGTGAACTTTTCCAATTTACCGACCTTCCTGGCAAATACCTTAGGAAACGCGTTCTTCATCTTCTCAAGTTCTGGCCATTGCTCTGGGGATGTCAGTAGCACCTGTGTGTTTCCTCCTGGATCCAATTGTATTACTAGGTCACCTTGGTCCATCCATCCTAGTACCGACGGTCCTTTCTCAGCCACGTACAATTTGCACTCCGCACTACACCCCTTGAACTCAAATGTTAGGACTCTGTATCAAACCATCGGAATGGGCTCACTGGTGTTCGTGACCGGTCTTATGTCGGGAGGTTCTAGTCGCGGGCCCAGGCTGGGTCTGAAATTCTCCTCCCACACTGTCGATGGAAGATGGTGTACGGGGATCTCGAGTCCACTACGATTTTAATCTTCACTCCTCCAATCACCATGTCGCATTGTGGCTTGCGGGAGCGCCTGCAGTCAATGCCTAGTACCTGCTCTTCCATACACAGTACGTTGTCTTCTTCGTCTTGTTCTTCCTCTTCCTCTTGCTGTTCCTGCGCTACATACGTCACCGTGGGTCTTCTCACATTGCGGTGGCACACCTTTTCATAGTGACCCACTATGCCACAGAACATGCATTTCGCCCTGAACGCTGGACATCGTTTGTCATAGGCCGCGTGTAACTGGCTTCCACACCGGTAGCACGTGGACGTGCTTTCTTTGTTCTGCTTCCTCTGCTGTCCGGGTTTCCCCATCCACCTGTTTGGTCTTTTTCCATCCGCTATCATGACTTTGCTCCTTCCTGGTAGGTCTGCATCGTCTACCTTGTTCACCATGGGTCTCTGGACAGATTCTCTCTTGGCTGCATCAGCGCATCATTTTGAAAGTTCTGCTTTTTTCACCATGGCAATCACCTCCTTAAGCGTGGCGTCTCCATTTACCCACAGTTTGTCTTGTACAGTCTTGGTGGTGTGCATGACTATCTGGTCCTTTATTAATTCGTCATGCAAAGCACCGAATTTGCATGTTATCGCCAGCTTCCTCAATCCAGCGACGTAGTCATCTATGGTTTCGCCCGCTTCTTGTTTCCTCTGCTGGAAATTATATCGGTCAATGGAAGTGCACACTGCTGGACAATAGTGGTTGTTCAGATCTTCTATTGCGTGTCTGAATACGTTGTCATCTGCATTCGGTCTGGGTGACGGCACAAGATTCTGGAATACTCTTATCCCTTCCGGGCCTAGGTTGTGCAGGAGTAACCTCCTTTTCCTTTTACTGGGGAATGCTTCTCCGTTCTTGTCTTCCAGTGCTTCAATGTAGTTCATGAAGTACTCTCTCCAGTCCTCCCACTTCATTAAAGGCTCTCCCGGCTTGGGTAGAAATGGGATCGGCGTCGTGAGTGAAGACGCCTGCGCACTCATTTTGGCGTGTCTTTCTGGTTCCACCCATGGACCTTTCGGGCTGCCCGGCGCGTTTGCACCTTCACCGTGCACTTGGTTCGGTTGGGGTCCCTCTGCGCCCCTTTCTCCGCTCCTCGCTGACTCCGCCAGGGCCTCAACAGGGTGAGGGTACTTTCCTGTATACACCACCCTCGGTGTCCTTCGTCCGCCACTGTTCGCTCACCCTCTTGGTTCACCGTGCAGGTCGTCCTTCCCGCGTCCTTCACTGCACGCCCTCTCTGGCTGTCTCGTGCCCCTCTGTCTGGTACCTCGATGTCCTAGTGCTGCTCCTCGTCCTTTTCTTTTTTTTTTTTTGCCTCTGCCATGCTCTCCTGTAGTGTTGCTTTGCTCTGGGTACCTCCTAGCTCCTCTTGTTGCTCCTCGTGGTGGCCCACCAGTCTGTGTTTGTGCCTCTCCTTCCTGGGTCGGGTCCTTCGTGCCTCTTTATGTGTTTTTTCTTAGGGCATCCCACCCTCGTCGCCACTGTAATGAGGCCTTTTCCACCTATAATGAACCACAAGTGAGGCAGGTGAAGGGGAACCTTATTATTTATTGGGTACATTAATTATAGGAGAGCGCCGGGCATAAGATGAGCTCCGGTCGTTTCTCCGACATTTCTCGCAGATTCGCGCATGCGCTGTCGCTCCCAAAATGGCCGCTGCGCGCTACGTCACGACGTAGCGCGCATACACTAGAGCGCGACTCTACATAATATTGCTTCCAATACATGACTCTTACACTGGTCAGCCCCTGGCCCCTGATTAGGTGACTTCAGAATGTATCTCACCTCCCACCTCCTGATTCTATACCGCCCTGCCCTGGAGCATTACAGGCTCGCAGTATTCTGGCATCCTCCCGCTCCTGATGTCAAACTTGCTTTGAAGGGCTTGGGAAGCACTAATTCCCTTTCTCTCTGCTTCGGCTGCCCCTTCACTTCCACCCACACTCCCCTTCTTCCCTACAGTATCCATTATCCACCATTCCACTGACTATGAAGCGAGTCATCGCCTGAGAAGAGATATCTACAAATGTTTCCAGAATTATGTACCACTTTTACGAAGATTACAGACACAGATACTGGATATCAAGGATCTGATGTACAAAGGTGTGGCGGCCTGTGCTGTAGTTTTCCACAATTGCTGAAACGTCTGTGTGACAAAATGGACAACACCAGCGCACCCCGGCGAAGAATTCACTTTACAGCTTCTTGCAGAGCATGCAGGGTTCTGTCGTGTTGTAAGTCACCAATGTGATGTTATTGAACTTATAGAGACCTCTAGTGGACTATTACTTAACTGCATCGCGGTAAAGTTGTGTTAAGGTGAGGACAGTATGCACACTCGTTTTCAAGCAAACATTCATTAAAAGACTACCTCCGTCTCTAACCTTGCCAACAATAAGCTATTTTTAGAAAATACTTTCAAATCGTTAACCTTCGATCTACTAGACTTTTGAGTCAAAGAAAAGAGAAGGGCACTCACCCGGATCTAATAAGTTGTGTCTTTGTAATTAGTCTTTGTACTTCTGTCCCTAGTTTTGATAAATAGATCTTGGTACAAATCAAAGTAGAGCTGGTCCAAAAATAAATGTAGCACATTCGTAGTCAAGGGTTTGTATTTTTCACATATTGCATGTTATCGCAGCGTCCTGGATAGTATTTAAACCACATTCAAAGGCATAAAGAGGGCAGGGGGGAAGAGTGAGCTAACATCATTCACAATGAGCCACAGTTATACCCGAATGCCAAAAACTTGCACAGTATGCATACTTAATAACTGAATACCTAAATGAAACGGAAAAGTACCACATATGTAGAAATCAATAAGTACAAAACATCAATGCAGAAGTTTGGTTCAATATCATGCCAGACTCGTTTTTATGAGTAGTGCATATGTCATATATCCTGGGTATAATAATAATAATAATAATACAGATGCTTATAAAGCGCGAACAGCTACCTCAGGTGAGGTGTCCCGGCGCTAGCGAGTCCTACAGCCAAGAGCGAGTAGTCAAGGGGAAGATCAAAATTATTGCATAAAGAGCCAAGTTTTTAGGAGCTTCCTAAAGCTAGCTTCTGTTGTGGCAGATTGGATGACAGGGGGCAACATATAATTCAAGAACATTTGCATTTTTCATCTCGAAAGAAGAAGAAACGTGTTCCCTTGGGATGAAGGATGTCAGTACCTTCAGGCAGGCACAATAATGACAAATCTTCCTTTATAAAGCTTTTAGTTTTTCCTTTCAATACTTGGATGCTGGGGGGGGGGGTGGCCAAGCAGCATGGCCGACAGGACGTGAGCTCCTTCGGCTCCCGGCAGGCCGCCACTTTAATCCTGTTGAAAATATCCTTAAAGGGCTAGTAGATAGGAATTGGAGGTGTCTACGAGCCCAGGCTGTAGTAGGCTATATCCGGACCCGATTTGGGGCTGCTGGAAGGAAGAGAAGCAGAGGAATCGGCCTGGACTGTACGGGGACGGGGCCGTGGATACTCGAGGCCGGGGGCTGCGGCCTAGATCAGTGAGGCGCTGTTGACTTGAAGCCGGGGAGCCCGCTGACACTGGGGCCTCCCGCGCCGAGAGGGACGAGAGGGATGACAGAAGCGGACCGGGGCTTGCTGTCGTCTGGGGCCCGCTGTGAGGAGTGAGACCTGCGCCCGCCTGAACTCCTGCGGAGGGCCCGCCCAGGCGGTCCGGTGGAGAGGCCGCTGCAAATTGAACCCAGGGATTGAGCCCTGCTTCGGAGGAACCAGAAAGACTGGAGGTCGGGAGGCCCACTGCCATCGGGGCCTCCCGCAACGAGAGGAACCGCGGCATTGGATCGGAGCCCCGCTGCCAGCTGGGGGCCCTGCTGCCAGCTGGGGGCCCCACTGAGGTTAGCGGTGCCTGCTCCCGTCTGGACTGCTGAGGATAGATAGGCCCGGGCTACCCGGCGGAGGGCCCGCTGTAAATTGAGGACGGTGCTGAGGCCTGCTGCCACGGGATAATAGCGGCTGGAAGTCGGGAGGCCCACTGCCATCGGGGCCTCCCGTAGCGAGAGAGATCGCCGCAGCAGACCGGGGCCCACTGCGAACTGAGATTGTCGTTTGAAGACGGGCCGCGGTGACACGAACGGTCTGAGGAGAAGGATTGCAGTGGACATTGGATGAGTTGGACTCTGACATATAGGTTGTCTGTCGCCCTGGTCTGCACGAGTTGTAGTGGGGACTTGTGGGACTGCTTCTGCCTCCAGGGGAGCCTTGAGGAGGCTCTTCGCTGATGTCTACCATGCGTAAAGACAGAATGCCCGGGGCTTCGCAACCCAACACCATTACACAATGGATGTATGACGGTACCACGCGTACTTTTACAACGCGTACCGTTACAACGCTACTTTTACCACGCAAGCCGTTACACCGACTTGCGTGGAGGGGCGCTGGATAGTAAATTTTTTAATTTACTATTCCAACTCTAGTCCCCGTGGACTCTAGGGAAGGAGTTGGATAGTAAATTAAACTATTTACTATCCTGGAGCGCCCTCCAGCGCAAGTCGTTGTAACGACTTGCGTGGTAAAAGTAGCGTGGTAACAGCACCGCGTTGTAAAAAATGCGTGCTAACCGTTGTATACCTTACACAATACACTACGCATCGGCTACCCTCGCAGAGGATCACGCGCCAGTCGGGTCTGGCTGAGGAGGATCCGGCTATTGGAGAGCCCGCTCGGGCGGAACTGTTAAAGGCGATTCAGGGTCCCATTCTGCCTTGGAGCGTCAAATTGAGACGGTCTCCATCGACGTGAATTTATTGGGGACTGACCTGCGCAAAGTGGCAGATAAGGTTACGGACGCAGAGGGTAATATCACCCAATTGTAAGGAGAGGTGGCATCTCTCAAAAAAACAGTCTCTCAACTAACAGCCATGACAGATGCATTGGAGCGGAGAGCAGAGGATGCGGAAGGGAGAGCACGCCGCAGAAACATAAGGGTGCTGAGAATTCCGGAGCGAGCGGAGGCAGGCAACCCAGGACGCTTCCTCGAGCATTGGATTTGTACTGTATTGTGTCCTATAGGTCTGTCGGAAGTATTTGTGATTGAACGGGCCAATAGAGCGTTAATACCGCCGCCGAGGCCCGAAGCTCCACCACGGGCCCTCATTGCCAAGATCCTCAACTACCGCGATCGAGATTGCATCCGTAGAGCGGCGAGGGGGTCTGCGAATCTAACGTTTGAAAATGCTAAGGTTTCTATTTTTCCGGACTACATCCAATTAGTCCAGGACCAGCGAAAGTCATTCCTGGCAGTTAAACAAAAACTCCGGGAGTTACACCTACAGTATATGCTGCTCTACCCGGCTAAACTCAAGGTTATTTCCCAGGGACAGGCGCACTTCTTCGGAGCCCCAGAGGAAGTCTGGGAGTGGCTGGAGATCAGGGGGGATGCCCTTCCACCGGGGGAGCGGGGAGGGAACTGTGGCACATGGGGGACACGACCGCAGAGGAGGCGAGCCAACAGGTGACGACGTTGGTCCCGCACGGATGGAAGTGAGGAAGGAAAGCGTGTCACAGTGGGTGAGGATGGAGCCCTCCGCCTGGATTTGGTAGAGTTTGACCGCTTGCCGACGGAATCTGAGACTCCCCCTCCCGAGGAGGCACTCGTTCCGGACACGCTGCAGCCCACCACGGATATTATATCACCTACCAGTGCTACGATTCCAGAGACTGCTGGGGCGCAGGGGTTGATATTGGAAGCCCCAATGTGAGGGGCGAAGGTGGTGTAGCATGGTCTGAGGGACTTTGAGCCTGGTGACTGGCCGAAGACTGGCCTAGCACGGGCCACTGCCGAGGGGGAGGTTATAGTCAGTCTAATGTCTCAGGGGTCGGGGTGGCCTATTGGAGAGCGTAGGGTTGGGCACATGGTGGAATCCTTCAATGTAATGGCCTGAGTCCTGTATTCCTGATTTGATAGTGGCCTTGCTGGGAGCTGAGTGGGGGGGGGGGACGTTGTTCTTTTCTTTTTCTCTCTGTTGGGAGGTTTAGCCAGCTTGGCTTATGGGGTGGCTGTGCACGTCCTGGCACCGTCATGGGAAGGGCATATCGGCTGGTTTTGTTGTTGCTAGTATATTGCTCGTGGGTGGGGGAAGGGTTGGGCGGGGGTTGTTGCAAGGGATTGTTGTAGGCATCGCGTGTATGACACTTTGGGCACGGGCCTGGAGGGGAACTGAGGGTAGCAGTCTGGGGGGCGGCGGGACACTTAGTTGATAATGGGGTACGAATTTATGAGTTGGAATGTGAGAGGACTAGGCATATGCACTAAAAGATACAGAGTCCTTTCGTTGCTTCAGCAGCACGGGGTCTCCATTGCATGTCTCCAGGAGACCCATCTTACTGATGAGGGGGCACAGAAGTTGAGTTAAAAGTGGCGGCCCAGTTATTTCACTCCTCTAACTCCACGTATGCCAGGGGGATGTTAATTTGGGTGGCACCTGGGGTCCCATTCGCAGTCCAGTATGTAGAAGCAGACGTTCATGGCAGATACCTGCTTCTCAGGGCAAAATTAGATGGTAGGACCGTTGTCATTTTGAATACATATGCACCTAACGTAGACGATCCGGGCTTTTTCCGGACTCTCCAGTACGTCCTGATTTACGACTTGGGGGCTCCACTACTTTGGATAGGGGATTTCAACTGTGTTTTGGACCGTGTCCTGGATAGGTCCCCGCCACGAGAGGGCACTAAACCCCGGATGACAGCGCAGCTTCAGGAGGTCATGGAGAATATAGGGGCCCAGAATGTTTGGCGTCAGACTAACCCGACACTGAAAGTTTACACCTGTTTTTCCCCCACGCACAATACTTACAGTCGCCTCGACAGGGTGTTAGTTGCTAACCCGGAGATTAACATGTCCATAGAAGTGACACACCAGGCGCGTTTTTTATCTAATCACGCCCCGGTGGCATGCCTGGTGCGATGGGGGGATCCTGTTTCCCGACCGCGCACTTGGAGGCTTCTGGTGGATATCCTCCGTGATCAGGTGGGGAGGGCACATGTGGAGACAGCCCTCGGGGACTATGTAGAGCTTTACTGGGAGGTGGGGGGGCCTATCGCTTGCCACCAAGTGGGAGGCCCTAAAGGCAGTGGTGAGGGGTGCCTGCATGGGACTCACATATGGGGTCCAGAAGCAGCTTTACGGGAGCTGCAGGCGGCGGAAGAAGCATTATTAACTTTCCAAGCCACGGGGTCTCCTGACGACCTGCAGAGGGAGGAGGAGCACACAGCCCTTGGTAAGGTCCATGATATTCTGGACCGCCTTGATAAGTATACTCTGGGCCAATATAGGCAGCGTCTACATAGGGAAGGGGACAAGTCGGGACAGCTCCTGGCCTCGATCCTCTGCAAAGAGCAGACCCCGGAACGTATTGTGGCTTTCCGGGACTCTGTTGGGGTCGTGGTGCATTCGGAGGGTGCCATCCTTTCGGCCCTCAGATCCCATCTCCAGCAGGTGTACACTGCGGACCCAGGCGACTCTGCAGCTTTTTATTACCCTTACCTGCAGGGTTTGGCCCTGTCATCCCTCTCCACAGAGGACACTGACGTTGAGTGAAGTGCGGGCAGCTGACGTTGAGTGAAGTGCGGGCAGCTCTGGCTCACCTGCCACGTGCAAAAGCATCGGGGAGTGATGGATTCCCGCCGGAGTTTTACCACGAGTTCAGGGACACGTTATCACATCTCCTTGTATAGGTGTTTGCGGAGGTCTTTGGGAACGGATCCCTCCCACGGAGCATGTCCACTGGGGAGATTTGTATGATCCTTAAACCGGGGGGGGACAAACTCAACCCTTCTGCGTATCGCCGGATTACCATGATCAATACGGATGTAAAAATCTTGACTAAAGTATTGGCCACCCGTCTGGCACCTCATATGGTACATTTGGTCCATCCGGACCAATGCGGCTTTATCCCGGGGTGTAACACCACCATGAACCTGTGGCGCTTAAATCACATTTCACACGTGGTCCGGGGGTCGGAAGAGCAGACGGTAATCATGTCCGTTGACCTCGCCAAGGCATTTGATACGGTGGACTGGGGTTACCTGCAGGAGGTCCTCCGAGTGATGGGTCTGGGCCCCAATTTTCATCGGTGGATCCAAATCTTATATCAGTCCCCCCGAGCTAGGGTGCGACTGGGAGCTACGCGCTCGGGAGAGTGGCAACTGGGACGGGGCACACAACAGGGGTGTCCCCTCTCACAGCTACTCTTTACCCTGGCTATAGAGCCTTTGGCCGTTCGGATCCGGTCGGAGATGATGCAATGGGGCATACGAGTGGGAGACACATGTAATATAATTACCCTGTATGCAGATGATGCCTTGTTTTACCTGAGGGCCCGAGGGAGGCGCTCCCAGTGTTGCTTCATCAGCTGGATAGGTTTGCCGATGCTTCAGGACTAAGACTCAATAGACACAAGTCCTTGGATTATCTGTTGTCGGGGTTGGATTTGGTGCCCTGGGAGGATATGCCGGAGCTCTGGCTGCGTTGGGAAAGAGATAGCTTTTGCTATTTGGGTATTCATGTGGCCTCGACGGAGGCGCAATCACTGGCCAGCAATATTGATAGGGTGATTAAGTCCCTGCAGCGCTCGGGGTCATTCTGGAACACCCTGCCGCTATCATTCATGGGTCAGTTGGCCGTCGCTAAGATGGTGATGCTGCCTAGGACACTTCACATACTTCAGAACTTACTGTGTCCTCTTCCCCCTAGTGTCTTCCGGACTCTGAATATGTTCCTTACGTCTCTACTCTGGGCGGACAGGCGCAGCAGAGTGGCCCTTCATACAATGGTGCGCTTATACGAGGAAGGAGGCCTAGAGGCCCTGCGCTTTGATTTGTATAATTATGCTGCACAGCGGCTACCGGCTGCTAGATGGTTCGCCGACACAGATGTCTGGGAGACGCAACTGTTGGCAGGTAGAGCAACGGTGCTGGAGCTACGGGAGGCTTTGATGGAGGGCAGGGGGGCAAGTGAGACTTTGCCCTACGTCGTGAGGCACATGGCGAGCATTTGGCCCCGATTCGTAGAGAGGGTGCTGCAGACAGCACCCTTCCACAGGGACTTACCAATCTGGATCCCGGTGCCCATGGTGACAATGGAACAACATATGTCCTTCCGGGCCTGGCGGGAGGGAGGCTGTGACACTATGGCCGACCTGTACCCCACCGAGACCTTTCTGACCTAAGAACAGGCGGAGGAAGCCTTCGGACTTAACAGAGGGCAGTACTTGCATTATCAGGGGCTGCGCGATGTAGTGCGGTCGCTTTGGACTCAATATCCAGAAGCGCCCCCAATGACTCACACCCTGAATATCCTGCTGTCTTGTGGCAGGGGCCGTAGACTAATTTCCCTACTATATGATGCTATGCGTCGGGACACCAACGTGGGCGGCCTGGGAAGCAAACTTAGGTACGCTACTCGACCAGGGGCAACGTAAGCGAATAGGTGCACTCACACGGAAGGTATCCTGTAATGCACGCTTTAAATTGATACATTTTACCACTACTGGATTACGGATTACACTGACGCCTTTGCACTGCCTGTTGGCGCTGGTCCCTAGGCCAAAGAAGCGAAAGCTGTCCTATAGATTAATGCAATTGATGTTGGTCCTAGCTAGACGCAGGGTGGCCATCACCTGGATGGGTCAGAGGGCCCCGGAGATACCCACGTGGCTTAGGGATGTGAGGGAATGGTCCCTAGCTGAATAAACACATATGCAGTGTAGCAGGAGGGATGAAAAACTACAGGAGGACCTACTGGCCTGGCGGGTTATGTGCGCTGCGGGATTGGGGAACGGGGACACACTTCCCACAGTGATTCTGAAGGGGCGAGCAACGAGCTATTCTCGCCGCAGGGATCGGGTTCTGAGGAGGAGGCCGAGGGTGTCCCCTAGAGTGAAGCTAGGATGCTGCGTAGTGTGTGGCCTGGTTATGTACTCATAGTAATGCAACTCTTGTATGTTAATCTGCTATGCCTTTGGAGAGATCGTGTGGCTCAGTGGAGCCTCTAGCCAACCAATGTGCCTTAGAGAGTCTGAGTGGGGGAGTATTGAATGTTTGTACTATATAAAATTGAAAATAAAGTTTAAAAAAAAAATACTTGGATGCTGCCCTCCCAGCAGGGCCGGACTGGCTTCCGGGCATTTTTGCATGCTGCCGAGCTGGGGGCTGATTTCGTTGATGGGGGCCTACGTGTGGTGAACAAAATTAGTTTTGCTTTGTTTATTTCGAAGCACACGCAGGTCTTCATCAACAAAATTTGCCCCCACCGCAGTGACATCAGCCCCCAAAACGCCCGGTAGCCAGTCCGGCCTTGCCTCCAAGTCACCTCCCATCTTGTAAGCTATATATAGGATAGGAGTATGCTAATATAGCTTTTACTGTTTGTCTGTCTGAATCCAGATCTTGTTGTTCCTGGCGGGAAAAAAGAACTAAATGAAGGATAGATGCCTGTGACTGGGAATATGGTGTTGGAGCAGATGTCTTCAGGACTCGTGCACCATGGTGCACTCTCTCCTGCATGAAATAGTGCATGCACTATTTACATTCTGTTTTCAGTATTATTCTGAACAACATACAAGCTCAACTTCATCCACAACAAATTCAAAAACATCTACAGCAACTTTGCACCCCAGAGAATGTATCGCTTATCTACCCACAACAAACCAAGACGGCCACCTGACTGAATAGACAACCCTAACCAGAAATGACACAGCGGCATTCATACGGAACATCCACTCAGCGGACCCAATGGATCCTTGTCCCAACCACATCTACAACCTGGGAACATTGACAATCGGCACCATCTTGACCCACATCATCAACACCACCATCATGTCCACCACTTTCCAAGATGAATGGAAACTTGCAGAAAAGTATGCCCTCCTCACGAAGCCACCAGTTGACCTTAATCAACTTAACAACTTCCAACCCATCTCCCTGCTTCCTTATTCAGACAAAGTGATTGAGAAGGCCATTAACAAGTAGCTCACAACCTACATTGAACTTCTCCATCTTCTAGACAACAATCAGTCAGGATTCAGAAACAACAACAGCACCAAAACAGAATTAATTGCAGCCACAATGGCGTTCAAAACATCCTGACTGAGAAGAAACAGTGGCTCTCATCTTGCCCAACCTCTCCACAGCCTTCAACACTGTGTCCCACAACACCCTGACTAAAAGACTCCATGAGATTGGCATACAAGAATCAGCTCTCAAATGGATCTGTTCCTTCCTCACTGGAAAACCCAAAGGGTTAAACTGCCACCCTTCAGATCAGAGACCATGAAATTCATATTTGGTGTCTCACAGGGATCGTCCCCCAGCTCCAGTCTTTTTAGCATATCCAGGACACTGCTCATCCAAACAAAAGACATCATGATCATCTCCTATGCCAATGGCATTCAACTCGTCCTCTTCCTGATTGACAAATACAAACACTACCAGCACCAACTTCACAAACTGCATGAGCGTGGTAGCAGATTGGATGGGAACCCACTGCTTGAAGCTTAACTCCGACAAGACAGACGTACTGGTCTTTGGTAACAAAACCTCCCCATGGTGTTCCAACTGGTGGCCGTCGGATCTAGGACCAACACCCACACCTACAGACCACACAAGAAAACTATGGATCATCGTAGATGACAAGCTCAACATGATAGCTCAAGTGAACATGATGTGACATCCTGGTTCCATATTCCATGCATGTTGTGAAAGATCATCAAATGATTGCCTCAGAACACCGGAGGGACTGTCATGCAAGCATTCATCACCAGCAGGCTGGACTATGGCAAGACTCTCTATGCCGAAATCGCCAAAGAATTCCTACACAGACTCCAGACCATCCAGAAAGTAGCCTCAAGACCCACGCTACTCCCACATCACACCACACCTCAGGAAGCTTCCCTGGCTCCCCATTCCCAAGCGCAGCCAGTTCTGACTTTTGATGCACACATACAAAATCCTGCACAACACAGGATCAATTTACCTGAACAGCTGCATACACTTTTACCAACTCACACCAAACACCTACACTCTGCCTTACTCTCACTTACACACACTCCATGCATCCGCCAAAGCAAAACTGGAGGTAGGTCATTCAACACATCAGAGCCTCCTCCTCACTTCTTGAGTTGCGCAAGAAGTTGAAGACCTGTCGCTTTATATACGCACCTTGAGAACACACACTTACACACCTTGGCAAAGCGCCTGGATAACCTCTTGAGTGACTAATGCACTATACAAATAAACATCTGTTTTTGAGCATTTCTTGGGAGAGCTATTGTTTCACTGCACTCTCTCCCTTTTTCCCAGTTTACCAATAATATATGCAAATGCATCTTGGCCCATAGCATGCCGGTGCAAGCAAGCATTGACAAAGCCAGTAGCTCATCCTTTTTAAAGCTGAGACCTATTGCCTTTTCCAATGCATTTTGGGTATAGTGCCCCAATCCAAGGAGGACCTGTGCTGCACCGCCAATGATCAATCCAATATATATATATATATATATATATATATATATATATATATATATATATATATATACTACTATTATAAAGAGAGAACCTCACCTTTGAGCCAGGTAAACTCGGGAACCACAGTGCCAATCTACACACCCGATACACCGTTGAAATCGGCAGGGTGTGTAGATGGTCATAGGCGTTAAAAATTTGTAAAAAAAACCTTATATAAAAAGTTAATTTAAAAAAAAAAGTAGTTCCCCAAAGTAGCGCCGGCCGCGACGTGCGTCGTCACGTCAGGAGCAGGGGAGGAGCGGCTGACATGGCGTGCGGGGGAGGAGCGGTAACGTGCAAGGTGCTTGAGATAATTAGACTGACACATTTTGCCACGATCTTGCCTCGCTAATGCGTCCTTCCATCCAGCTAATAGTGCAGAATGGGCAGTGCTCCTACTCCGTAGGGTGAAAATGAAATCCATTCACCTCGAGTTCCATGAAAATCTGCCAGTTATGTGCAATGTGCCCACTAGATGCCAGTAAACGACTGGTTAAATGTGCCAGTACGAAACAAGCTACAAGAGAAGAATGTTTTTCGTGGTACATCAGTCACGTGAACTGAAACCAATTAATGACAGTGATTCCATGCATCTGCTTAACCCTTTCGATGCTGATGACGAGCTGGGCTCGTCATGGTGCACAGTGGTCGTGTGCTGATGACGAGCCCAGCTCGTCATAAAATGAGGAAAATAGCAATTTCCAGCACAGGAGGGGAATTGCCTTAGCAGCGAAGGTGTTAAAGACACATTAAGCAAAACCATTTTTTCTGAAACTTGCCAGCGCTATAACTCATAGCAAGAAGTCCATTTACCGGTGCATTTGAAGGATTACAGCGAGAAGGGAATGCATGTTAGAACCTCATTTTCAAGTGGGCCGTTATTTGGAATGCAATATTCCACCCGGTAAATACGATACTGTTTGGTGCGGTATTTAACAGGTGTGGAATTACCGTCAAATTCTAAGTTCAGCACCTCGCAATGTGGGATAACATGAGAATGAGGCACAGCAGTGACATGTTGGCATTCTATCCCTTCATATGGGTTTAACACAATGACATCTAAACATGGAGGAGTACACAAAGAAAGTGTAATCTATATCTATACTACTATTATAAAGAGAGAACTCTCACCTTTGAGCCAGGTAAACTCGGGAACCACAGCGCCAATCTACACACCCAATACACCGTTGAAATTGGCAGGGTGTGTAGATGGTCATAGGCGTTAACATTTTTAAAAAAAAACTTTATATAAAAAGTAAATTTTTAAAAAAAATAGTTCCCCAAAGTAGCACCGGCCGCGACGTGCGTCGTCACGTCAGGAGCAGGGGAGGAGCAGCGTCCCAGGAGCGACGGACATGGGCGCGGGGGAGGAGCAGTAACGTGAGGCCAGCGGCGGAGCAGAGAGGCGGACATGGAGCGGGGGAGGAGCGGCGGCGGACAGGTGGTGAGTACCAGAGCGGCGGAGCTGGACCGGCGGTGAGGAGCAGAGGCTGAGGTAAGGAGCCGGGGTTGGGGCAGGCGGGGGACGGGGCGGGCGGAGGCACGGGCTGCTGAGCACTGACACAGGGCAGGCGGGGGTAGGGGAAGCCAGCATTTCAGGCTTGCGTGCACTCCTGCCCCGGCTCCCGCCCGCCACGACATTGTTCGGGACACAGACAATGTCGTGGCGGGCGGGGGCCGGGGCGGGAGAGCACGCAAGCCTGAAATGCTGCCCGCAGCCCTCTTCTGCCCCGGGCAACGCCGGGGCGGGCTGCTAGTATATTACATATATATATATTATTATTTTTTTTGCGTAAATGCAAGGCAGGGATTTGTGTAACAAACAAGCATGCCCATACAGGGCAAGATCACACAATCACATATTCATATATGATCAACTGGGGGCATAGGGAATAAGACTGGATTGAACTTTGATTAATATAATGGTCAACGTTCTTTTATCAGAAAACACTGCTAGAACATGGAGCATTCAACAATGTTCATAAAAAATACTTGTTTTTTTCAAAATTCATTGTACTCCTGATAGGGGGGACTGTTTTTGATATTGTTTTGTCCACCATAAGCGTGGAAGGGTATGCTCAGACATGAGTCCCTTGCTCACTGCACCATCAGGATTCAAGCAAGCCTGGCCGAAGACGGCTGTAATGCCAGAAACCGGTCCCCGGAAGCTTGTTTCCTTTCCAGTATAAGAATTAGCTTGGTAGTTTGGTCTGCCCTGTTCCCATGATGCACTGGGCCAGGGACAGACTAATTAGCATGTAGCCAGGTTCTGAGCTGGGATGGTGCAGTGAGCTAAAAAACGGTGATGGATCAAGCCCTGATCTTTTGACTGGGTACAAGTGTTCTGTTTCATTCAGATACTCTGTCCATCACCACCCCCTTTTCTGAATCGTTTTGTCCACCATAAGCGTGGAAGGGTATGCTCAGACATGAGTCCCTTGCTCACTGCACCATCAGGATTCAAGCAAGCCGGGCCGAAGACAGCTGTAATGCCAGAAACCGGTCCCCGGAAGCTTGTTTCCTTTCCAGTATAAGAATTGGCTTGGTAGTTTGGTCTGCCCTGTTCCCATGATGCACTGGGCCAGGGACAGACTAATTTGCATGTAGCCAGGTTCTGAGCTGGGATGGTGCAGTGAGCTAAAAAACGGTGATGGATCAAGCCCTGATCTTTTGACTGGGTACGAGTGTTCTGTTGAATTCAGATACTCTGTCCATCACCACCCCCTTTTCTGAATCGTTTTGTCCACCATAAGCGTGGAAGGGTATGCTCAGACATGAGTCCCTTGCTCACTGCACCATCGGGATTCAAGCAAGCCGGGCCGAAGACGCCTGTAATGCCAGAAAACGGTCCCCGGAAGCTTGTTTCCTTTCCAGTATAAGAATTGGCTTGGTAGTTTGGTCTGCCCTGTTCCCATGATGCACTGGGCCAGGGACAGACTAATTTGCATGTAGCCAGGTTCTGAGCTGGGATGGTGCAGTGAGCTAAAAAACGGTGATGGATCAAGCCCTGATCTTTTGACTGGGTACGAGTGTTCTGTTTAATTCAGATACTCTGTCCATCACCACCCCCTTTTCTGAATTGTTTTTGATACAAGCACATGTAAATAGCAAAATGGAAGGACAGGATTACCTTTATGAATGTAGTTTTTCCTTCCATTGTCCCTTTCCAAGTGAATGGTATATATGCGATGAAATGAGATGCAACAATATAGTTTTGGGTAATCCCATGCTGTTTTTAAATTGCACGAGCACTTTGTACACACTATTTTCCCTACCATGTAGAGTTCTTAATAATATGATATTAATGAAATGAGGCACATTGTAAGATGGCTGCCGAATGGCTTTGGTAAAATCAAGTCCTCTTTCTATGATGAGGAGGAGGTGGGGATATAATGGTGTCTTTCATTGTAATCTGGTTGACACTGACGAAGCCCAAGCGGTGAAACGCGTTTGTCGAGGGGGCAGTGGGGTCTGCCAATAAATTTTCATCTGGAGAAAAGACTTTGAGTGCCTTCTATCTTACGTGTAACATAGCGGATTGTGGCGACTATTGAATGCGGTTCACCACCGTACGATTGAGCACCCGGGAAAAAGGAGGAGCGACGGCGGTGGCGGAGCTGTTGCAAAAGTTAATTTGGCTCTTTGCCCCGAGGTTTGTCGAGGAATACGAACGAAGCATCCAGACTGTGGAAGCCAAGAAAAAGCAGGTTACGGAAGAAACCTGCACGCACCACACCGGAGCCGTTAGGACGCGGGACGCTAGCTGTCCGCCGCTGAACTCTGGCAAGGGTAAGTGCTGCATGCACGAGTACCCGGTATACAAAGCTTCATTTTCAAACCTCTGTCCCGTTTATGAAGTCGTCCGTGGCAGACCCCCGCTAACTCTTGTTGTGCCCCAAAAAACCTATAATCACAGCGCGAAGTGAGTGTGTTATTCCCTGCTCTGCAGAGATGTCAGTAACAGCGGAAAGAGAAAGGGAGGCTGCCGACATCTTCAAATGCATAAACGCAGTTTTAACAAGAATGGAGGGTGCAACAACATCACAGGCACCAGCAAACAATCTGCAAATACTTTTCCAGCAACTTGAAAGAACGCAGGAACGCGAAGTTCGAAAATGGAGGGAGGCAACTTCTCTACAGCGTTATGTGGAATGTAGCAGGGTCCCAAGGGGGTTGAGAATTTTCACAATACCCTCCTACGAAAATCCAGACCTGCAACTCTTGAAAGATTGGGCGGTGTATACCGCAGATATGAGTAAAGGGATGTTATTGATGCTTATTAAATACGCTTGGAGCGATAGGGACAAAGCCCTTGCCGAAATACAGAGACTGGAGGATTTGATCAGTAAAGAGAAAGACACCAAAATGGGTGGGGATTTACGTGATCTAATGATGAAGAGAATAAAAGATTATGAGAGTGGCATAAAGAAACAAAAGCAAACTAAGTTCCAGAGGGACGAACAGGATTACCTAACAGGCAGAATACTCACCTTTGCGAAAAAGTTCGACGCAACAAGGAAGAGGCTTGCTCAGGGGACCCAAGTTACCACAGAGACCGTAACTTCGGAATCGGATGCGTCTGTATTGGAAGACAAATCAGGGAAGAGCGATAAAGGCAAAAAGAAAGGGCCAGCCGCCACGACTGCGTTCCCTTTTTTAGACGAGTACCAGGTCTTGAAGGAGACACGACTACGCCCCTAAGCCCAAACGCCACAGAAACCCCAACAAAAAAGAGGAAAATCTGGCGGGGCAGGAGGGGCAGGAACAAGTGCACAGGTGGTGCAACCAATTGTAACTCGCAGCAAGGGCAGGAGAGGGAGATGGTAAAGGATGAACAAACCATAGTGAACCTCTCCGAGAGAAAACTAACTGCCCATGAAGAAAATGTCTTAAAAAGAGGATTAACCTTTTGCCCTATGGCAAAATTTGATCCGGTACAAACGAGAATTGACATCTTTAAGTTTGTCCGAAGTTAAAATTGCAAAAAATATTTGCTTTGAAAACCCAATCTGGAACAAATGTGCCCCCGGAATCAATTGGGGCTACTGGCAACACTCTCAGGGACAATGACTTACCACTCTTCATGACCACACATGACTTGGCAGGAACGGAGGAGATTCCTGGCTCAATGGAAGTATTGCGGAGAGAGGAGATTGTACAAGTTAGAGATCCCAGTAATTTGAAACGTAAATCAAGATTCCTACCACATGCCACACATAACGCAATAGACGTCTTCAATGATGCTATCCTTCAAGACCTGGAAAAAATGACCAACAAGAATATGGAACTGAATAGAAAGAACTCGAACATTTCTCGGCTGGAGTGGGAGGCAGTTAAATCACTGAAAGATGACACTTCTATTGAAATCAAACCCTCAGATAAGGGGGGGAACATTGTGATCTTCAGTAAGACAAAATATAAGCAAGAAGTTACACCATCATCAACAGGAAAGACTTTGTGAAGTGCACAATAGATTATCATGCTTTATTGGAGGGGTGGAGGGATGAGGGGATGCTCAATAAAAATGAATTTGAATATTTACATTGTGAGCACCCAATAATTCCCACATTTTACCACCTCCCGAAGGTGCACAAGGATATAAAAAATCCTCCGGGGAGACCCATCGTCTCCTCAATAGGAAGTCTTCTGGAGAACACTTCAAGGTTTATTGACACCTACCTGGCCCCTTTTGTTTGAGACTTGCCTTCTTACGTCAGAGATACCTAAGATTTTATAAGACTGATTGATGGCATCAAGTGGGAGTCAGACATGTTTCTGATTACCCTTGACGTCGCCAATCTGTACACTTGTATAGATCATCAGGAGGGTATTTCTGCAGTAAAATGGTTCCTTGGTACAAAAGATATCAGATACCACGAACATAATCGCATGCTTTTGGAAATGGCGGCGTTTTGCCTCCACAATAACATCCTTTTATTTGCAGGCAGCATGTACAGACAGATCAGGGGGACCGCTATGGGCACATGCTTCGCCCCCAGTTACGCGAACTTGTTCGTGGGCTGGTGGGAGAAGCACGTGGCCTGGGACGGGGACCAATGAAAAATGGCTGGACCGGATCATGATCTGGGCAAGATACATTGATGATTTGTTTGTCATTTGGCGAGGCAACAGATCCTCGGCTGAGGAATATGTTGGGGTGCTCAATGACAATCATCTCAACTTGAGATTCACAAGTACTATCAGTGATACATCTGTATATTATCTTGACCTAGAGGTCTTCGTGGCAGGAAGCTCCTTACAAACTAAACTCTACCGTAAACCCACAGCGGGCAACACCGTATTGCATGCGGCAAGCCACCATCCCAGGAGTATGATAAAAAATATCCCTTTTGGGGAATTACTCCGCCTAAAGAGGAACTGTTCAGATCCCAATGATTTCTCACGGGCACGGGATGAAGCTGTGTGTTGGTTCCAAGATAGAGGATACTCGAGGACATTATTAGCGAGTGCAGTAAGTAGAGCTGACCTCCTAGAAAGGAAAGACTTGATAAAGACCAAAATCAAGGAGGTAGAACCGGAAGGAATCACTAGAATGATAAACATCTACAATATGAGATCCAGTGAGTTAGTACAAATGTTCAACACAAATTGGCATATTTTAAAAACAGATGCAGTAATGAAAAATATGCTACCCCCAAGGCCGTCCGTAACCTATAGACGGTGCCAATCTCTCAGTGACCATCTGACTAGCAGTCATTTTGAGGACTCCCCAAAACTATCACGCAAGAAATCCATCTGTGGTTTCCATCCGTGCATGCACTGCAAGGTGTGCAAGTATAGTAGGAAACGGACCAAGTATGAAGGGAGACCCAACGATCCACGCCCCATAAGAGTGCTTACAAAATTACTGAATTGTAATTCAGAATATGTAATCTATTGCCTGGAATGCCCGTGCTCCAAGAGATACATCGGAAGCACAATCAACCCGGCGAAAAAACGCATCCTGGAGCACATGTGTGCCATAACTAACAGGGATAAAAGTTACCCTGTGGCACGCCACTTTGAAACCCACCACAACAGCAATAGGGACCTATTGTCATTCTTCCTCATTGATCAGCTGGATAGGAAGGAACGTGGGGGTGACAAAGTTAGATCATTGAGAGCATTGGAATCCAGGTACATTATTGACCTCCAGAGTATGCAACCGAGAGGATTAAACAATGACGAGGAATTATGGGTACATCTGGAATAAATTTAACATAAAGGGTGAGAAGGGAGTCAGTCTATGTCAGTATAAATAACTTGTGTCACGAGAGATCACTAGGAACGTAAAGTAAAAGGAAAAAGAAGGGGGCAAATGTGGAGATGTATATTCTCCGGTTGCCATTGTTCCATACCATTCTCTAACAACAATGTACATTATGAATTGTCTAGCTGTACTGACAGAAATGCCCATATAGGGCGTAATTGCAAGGCAGGGATTTGTGTAACAAACAAGCATGCCCATACAGGGCAAGATCACACAATCGCACATTCATATATGATCAACTGGGGGAATAGGGAATAAGACTGGATTGAACGTTGATGAATATAATGGTCAACATTCTTTTATCAGAAAACACTGCTAGAACATGGAGCATGCAACAATGTGCATAAAAAATACTTGTTTTTTCCAAATTCATTGTACTCCTGATAGGGGGGACTGTTTTTGATACAAGCACAGGTAATGAGCAAGATGGAAGGACAGGATTAGCTTTATGAATGTAGTTTTTCCTTCCATTGTCCCTTTCCAAGTGAATGGTATATATGAAATGAAATGAGATGCAACAATATCGTTTTGGGTAATCCCATGCTGTTTTTAAATTGCACGAGCACTTTGTACACACTATTTTCCCTACCATGTAGAGTTCTTAATAATATGGTATTAATGAAATGAGGCACATTGTAAGATGGCTGCCGAATGGCTTTGGTAAAATCAAGTCCCCTTTCTATGATGAGGAGGAGGTGGGGATATAATGGTGTCTTTCACTGTAATCTGGTTGACACTGACGAAGCCCAAGTGGTGAAAGGCGTTTGTCGAGGGGGCAGGGGGGTCTGCCAATAAATGTTCATCTGGAGAAAAGACTTTGAGTCCCGCCTATCTTTCGTGTGACATAGCGGATTGTGGCGACCATATTTATAAATATATATATATATATATATACACATTCAAAAATGATGCCCTGATGTGGAAACAAACAAGACTCAAGGAGGGAGGTTCAACACCAGCCTTTTTATTTCAATCAGCATGTCAGTCCATAATTCTTTCCTTTTTCCCAACGCGTTTCAAAGCCAGGGCGGCTTCTTCATCAGGGGAGGGTCACAAAGCAAATAGAAGTGTTGCGCCAGCAAGTATTAGTATGCATGCATTAATTAATCCCAGGTGGGTTGAATACTAAGCATGCTGGTACTTGCAGTTCAGTGTTCTAGGCGCTAGTATTACCTCAGTGGGTTTTTATCATGTTTGCGATGATAAAATCCAGTAAAACACCCGAGTGAGTCACAGAGCTGCCAAAAGCTGATCCTTTCATTACCCACACCCTCGTTGCGCCATAGTCCGACGTGCAGAATGCCCATCAAGTTCAAGTTCAAGTTCAGGCATTTGTATAGCGCACTACTCACCCAGAGGGTCTCAAGGCGCTAGGGAAAGGGGTTAAATTATTTGTCGAAAAACCAGGTTTTCAGTTCTTTTCTGAAGGAGATGTGGTTCTGATTAAGGCGGAGGTGGGTGGGGAGTGAGTTCGAGGTCTTGGCAGCAAGGAAGGAGAAGGATCTGCCACCCATGGTGGATTTCCGGATGCACGGGACTGCAGCGAGGGCTTGGTTGGACGATCTTAATTGGCGGGTGGGTTTGTAGAAGAATAATCGATTGTTGAGGCATTCGGGTCCTAGATTGTGGAGGGCCTTGTGTGCGTGGGTGAGAAGGCGGAAAGTAATTCTTTTGTTGACGGGAAGCCAGTGGAGGTCTTTTAGATGTCCGGTGATGTGATCTTGGCGCGGGATGTCTAATATGAGTCTCGCTGACGCGTTTTGGATGCGCTGGAGTTTTTTCTGTAATTTTGTTGTGATTCCGGCGTAAAGTGTGTTACCATAATCCAGTCGACTCGTGACCAGTGCGTGGGTGACAGTTGTTTCGAGGGGGATCCAGCGGAAGATCTTTTTGAGGATGTGAAGTACGTTGAAGCACGAGGACGAGACGGCGTTGACTTGTCTGGACATCGAGAGAGAGGAGTCTAGGATGAAGCCAAGGTTACGTGCATGGTCTGTGGGTGTGGGTGCTGTGCCCAGAGCTGAAGGCCACCAAGAGTCGTCCCAAGCTGAGGAGGAAGATCCTAGGATGAGCACCTCCGTTTTGTCTGAGTTGAGTTTTAGGCGGCTCTGTTTCATCCATTCGGCTACTTCTTTCATGCCTTCATGAAGATTGGTTTTGGCGGTGTTGGGGTCTTTGGTGAGGGAAAGGATTAGCTGGGTGTCGTCGGCGTAAGAGATGATGTTGAGGCTGTGTTGGCGCGCGATGGAGGCGAGAGGACTCATGTAGACGTTGAAGAGGGTAGGACTGAGTGAGGATCCTTGAGGTACGCCGCAGATGACTTCGGTGGCCTCTGAGTAGAATGGGGGAAGTCGGACTCTTTGAGTTCTCCCAGCGAGGAATGAGATGATCCAGTCCAAGGCTTTTCCTTGTATGCCGATGTTGCTGAGTCGATGTATAAGGGGGCTGTGGCAGACAGTGTCGAAGGCGGCGGAAAGGTCGAGTAGGATGAGGGCCACTGTTTCTCCGTTGTCCAGGAGTGCTTGGATGTCGTCGGTCGCTGCAATGAGGGTGGTTTCGGTGCTGTGTTTGGCTCGAAACCCGGTTTGAGATGGATCAAGGGAGTTGTTGGATTCAAGGAAGGCGGCGAGCTGGCTGTTGACGGCTTTCTCGATGACTTTTGCCGGGAAAGGGAGGAGGGATATGGGTCGGTAGTTTTTCAGTTCTGAGGGGTCCGCTGTGGGTTTCTTCAGAAGGGCGCTGAGTTCGGCGTGTTTCCAGCTTTCTGGAAAGGTGGCGGAGTTGAAAGAGCAGTTGATGACATCGCGGAGTTGGGGTGCGATGATGGAGTCAGCTTTGTTGAAGATGTGGTGGGGACAGGGGTCAGAAGGCGAGCCAGAGTGGATTGAGTTCATGAGGTGAATGGTGTCTTCAGTGGTGATTGGGTTCCAGGCGCTGAGGTTGTTAGTTGGAGGAGTAGGATCTGAAGGGGGTGGGGAGGGTTGATCGCTGGGAGAGTTCTCGAAGCTGTTGTGGATGTCGGCAATTTTGTTGTAGAAGAAGGAGGATAGCGCATTGCAGAGGTCTTGGGAGGGGGTGATGTCGTTAGTTGCTGCGGTGGGGTTGGTGAATTCTTTGACGATATTGAAGAGTTCCTTGCTGTTATGAGTGTTGTTGTCAAGACGATCCTTGAATGCTGATTTCTTGGCGGATCGAATCAGTTGGTGGTGTTTGCGGGTGGCTGTCTTGAGGGATGCCATGTTGTCTGAGGTTGGGTTTTTTCTCCAATTCTTCTCTATGGTGCGGCATAGCTTCTTGGATTTTTTAAGTTCGTCATTGAACCAGGGAGCCTTTTTGCTGGCTGATTTCATCTGGTGCTTTTTCAGGGGTGCTAATTCATCCGCACTGAGGGTAATCCAATGTTTGAGGTTGGTGGCCGCTTGGTCTGGGTCCATAGAGAGGGTGGGAGGGTTTTGGCTGAGTGATGTGAGGAGTTGGTCGGTGGTGATTTTGTTCCAGTTTCTCCGAGGAATAGGTTGTGGACGGTTGTGGGTCAGGGTGGTTTTGTAGCTGAAGTGAACACAACTGTGATCCGTCCAGTGGAGAGCTGTAGTGCGATCGAAGGAGATGTGCTTGCTGGAGGTGAAGATGGGGTCGAGCGTGTGTCCGGCTGTGTGAGTGGGGGTGTCAACAAGTTGTTGAGCGGCCCCACTGAGTTGTGGTGTCAAGTTTCCTACAGCCAGGCTGCCGCATGTAAATCCATAAATTATGCCCTGATGCGGAAACAAGACTCAAGGAGGGAGGTTCAACACCAGGATTTTTATTTCAATCACTGAAAAAACCATAGGTTTCATACCAGTTATAGTTAGCTGGAAATTTTACTGACATAAAACCATTGAAATTCCCACGTTATAGTCAGTTGGACTCACTATAATTTGCGCGTGCATTGCACTGCTGATGACGTCACATATTACATCACTCATGACATGGTCAGTGACATCACTCATGACATCACTGATGACACCATCCAGTGAATGTGGGTCTTTCTGAAAAATAAATATTAGTGAGTAATGTTTAAATATTTAAATATATGTATTAGTGTTTCACTTTGTGTATAAGTGGCTGCATGGGTTGGTGAGTAGCTACATGTGTATGTATATGGGTTATTAGATGTTTTTTTAGTATCAGTATGAGTGTCTATATGGTTTGGTGGGGGTATTACTTAGCACATAGATGCATGAGGGACTGTATGTGTTTTGAAGACAGCATATGTGCAGGACTATATGGGTGGATGAGTGTGTGTATGTGTATGTTAGTGAGTGAATGACTGTCTCACTAGTGCCTTTATCAGTAACTACATATGTTTTAATCTAGTATATGTGAATATTGATGAATATAAGTGAGTATATGTGAGAGTAAGAGATTGTAAGAGTTCCTGTTTAAATAAGTATGTGTTTCTATAAGTGATTGTTTAAGAGAATAAATATGTGTAAATTTCAATAGAAGTAAGGTGGTAGTGTGTGTATAGCTCTATATGCAAATAAATGGATGTTCAATAGTTTATTTGCATGTGTGAGTATGTGTGTGACTAACATTTGGATGACTGTTGGTGTGTAACAGGATGTATAGGTGTATCACTACATATGATGAGTGAGTATATGTATGAGTGACTATATAGAACTGTTTGTGAATGAGTAGATGTGTATATAGATGGTGGAATTACTGAATTGATTGTTGTAACTGATATGGGTATCTCCATTTAAAAAAAAAAATTAGTTTCTATTTTTGAATATGTGTTTCAAGGGTTACATTAAAGTGAAAGGAGGTCTGTCACTCTGTCACAAGGATGGTGTCATCAGTGATGTCATGAGTGATGTCACTGACCATGTCATGAGTGATGTAATATGTGACGTCATCAGCAGTGCATTGCACGCGCAAGTTATAGTGAGTCCAACTAACTATAACATGGGAATTTCAATGGTTTTATGTCAGTAAAATTTCCAGCTAACTATAACTGGTATGAAACCTATGGTTTTTTCAGTGAATTTAATAGGTTTTTTAAATGCTAATTCCTAACTATAACTGGTGTGAAACCTATGGTTTTTTCAGTGAATTTCATAGGTTTTTTAATAACAAATCTCTTTCGGTATGAAATGTAATATTTTTTATAATGAATTTAATATTGTATATTTATGTAATACTATTTTTTTTATGTTTTTTATTTTATTTGTTAAAAATTTTTAGCCCCGGAGCGCTCCCGGGGCGCGTGCCGATGCGCTTACCGGTAAACGCAGTTTTGCCGCGCCCCGGTTTGCGTACCGGTGAGCGCCCCGTTTGCGCTATTGCCGCAAACGAAAACATCATCGTGACGTATCGCGTAGCCGCGTGATGCGTGATATATATATATATATATATATATATATATATATATATATATATATATATGTTCAGCAATAGCCCGAAAGCATTAAGGGTGCACTGGCAGCAGTTTACCAACAGGTTCTTTATTACGGGAAAGCCAGCATCTCCAATTAAGGTGAGTTCTTCGCCGACGCGTTTCGAGGACGAGCCTCTTCATCATGGGCAAACTCCAGCATCGCACAGATGACTCCAATTAAGATCTTTAAACATGGGGTCCTACTAAGGTATTGAAGATTTTCTCACAAGCAGCATCGCATGGAGCTCACTGTGAGCAACAATGTTCCTCCGATTGGGACTCAAGATCCCAAAATGCAACATACCAATGAAACGCACTGCGCATGACCCACTGGGGGTCCCTGCATGTTTATATATAAAATCCAAACCCTGATTTGATGCGTGAATGGGCGGAAAATAATTTGGAGGCATCGAGGCGCTCAGTATTGATTCTTATTAAATATGCTGAAATAGATCGAGCAAAATTACTAGAGGAGATAGCTGTCATGAATGAGGAACTTGATACATTGGGCGAATCCGAGGAAAAAACAAAGCTCTTAAAAGAAATGTCTATTCGCCTAAAAAAAGAAGAGGAAAAAATAATTGCGCGGAAAACGTACAAGTTCGCAAGAGACAGACAGGACTATCTTCTGGGGCAAATTTTCACTTTCTCAAGAAAATACGATGTAGTGAGAAAACCGGCTGTTGGTATACAACAAAAAGCACAAGGAAAAAGGAATTACAAACAAGCACAAGTAAATGCTGGGGACACTACAGCAGCCGATTTCAGTTCAGAACCAGGGAGTGAAAATGAGGAGGAAATGCGAAACAACGACACCACAGGCAAGAAACCATCTCCGGGCGAGGAAATTATTTTTTTATGCGAGGAACGCCTCCGTTCCCTAAGACCAGGGACAAGAAAAAATTACAAAGAAAATGGAAAAATTACACCCGCAGAAGAAGGAGGGGGGCAAGGGCAAGGGCGAGGTCAAAATCAAGGCAACACGAACCAACAGAAGAGAAGGGGCAGGGGTCAATGGCACAAAAAATGAGTGACTGCACCGATCAAACAATAGTTAATTTAACATCTATGACATTAACTAATAGGGAGGAGAATGTCCTACGATTGGGTTTATCTTATGCTCCCAAAACCAACATGAACTATGCAGCTACACGAGTAGACATTTATAAAGCAACACGTAAACTGAAATTAAAAAAGTTTCATAAAATGCGCCAGGACAGCAAAATTGAGACCACCTGTGATGCAGAACAAAATTTCTCCTTAACTCAGGAACTTGATACTTTATGGAGTAATGAAGGCTATGATTCTCTCAGCAATAATGCAAGCGAAAGTAGCAGACCAACAACAGTGCCCTCAATAACATCATCCATATCAATGCCACTTACCCCTTTTAAACCCCCATCAACGTTCTGCCCTATCATGCCTCGTGATGCAATTGACGTGTTTCAAGAAAATTTAGTGAGCGACCTTAAGGATCTGCATGGCAAAATCAGCAAAACAAAGTACAAATATGATCAAACAACTATGGATTTTGAATCAGTGGTGAAAAGAATCAAGCAAGATAACAAAATAATTGTCCGCCCCAGTGACAAAGGGGGTAACATTGTGCTCCTTACTAGAGCAGACTATGACAAGGAGGCATATCGGCAACTCAACAACAGGGACCATTATGAAAGACTCAAGGGGGATGAAATTAGGAAGATGCAAGATGAATTTTATCTTTCCCTGCTAAAATGGAAATCACAAGAACTACTTAGCAAGTCCGAATATGAATATCTCAAAACGGACCATCCAGTGATACCCTCCCTATATTTCATCCCTAAGGTCCATAAGGACAGGAACAATCCCCCTGGCAGACCCATCATCTCAGCCAGGGGGAGTCTATTGGAACGAACATCAATCTATATAGACTATTTCCTCCAGACTTATGTTCAAGGATTAAAATCCTATGTCAAGGATACGGGGGACTTCCTGTCAAAAATCAGCAACATACAGGTACGAGAGGGTGATTGGCTAATTACCCTTGATGTGACATCCCTCTACACGAGTATCCGCCACTCTGATGGTGTGGCAGCTGTTGAGTATTACTTGGGGAGGAGGGATGAGAAATTTCATGTACATAATGCAATGCTGATCTCTATGTTGAAGTTTTGCCTCACTCATAACATCTTTATGTATAACAGTCTAATTTACAGACAACTGCAGGGTGTGGCTATGGGGGCCAGTTTTTCTCCAAGCTTCGCGTGCCTTCACATGGGAGCTTGGGAAGAACTGGTCCTCCAGGCTCGTTTCCAACTTGAAGTGGCGAACCATGTCATTTGTTGGCACAGGTTCATAGATGACTTGTTTGTAGTGTGGAGAGGGAAAAAGGAGGAGGCAATGAAATTCATCGAATGTTTAAATGACAATGAATTCAATATCCACTTTACTGCTGAAATAAGTCAACAGCAAGTACCCTTTCTAGACACTATGGTATACATACGAGACAATGCTTTGGAAACGAAACTATACCGCAAAAGTACTGCAGGCAATACTACACTGTATGCAGGGAGCACACACCCAAACCACCTCATTATGAGCATCCCGTATGGGGAGATGCTGCGTTTACGCAGACTGTGTAGCAACGAGGAGGATCTAAGGATAGCCCAAGAGGCAAGCGCAATAAGATTCAGGGCAAGGGGCTACAGCCAGAAAACCATTCAAGAGGCAATCAATAAAACCAAGAAACTTGATCGCCAATCCCTACTGAATAAAAGTAACTTATCCACTGATACCATCACTGAGAAAACCTCTACGGACAACATCCCTGCTGTAGGAGGTGATGCCTTCAGGATTATAATTGGTTATAGCTCCAACCATAAAGAGGTTAGAAAAATCATCAATAAAAGCTGGCCCATAGTGTTGCAAGACCCTATAATAGGACACAATCTTCCGAAACGGGCAAACATCACTTTCAGCAGGGCTCCCAATATGCGAGACAGACTAGTGCACACTGGACCTGAGGTCATTGCCAAAACAGTATGGTTCCAAAATAAGGGAGGATTCCATAAATGTAGTTCGTGCAAAGCATGCACACATGGAATCAATCGTACCAGTTATCGTGATGGGTTCTGTAACAAGGAACATAAGATCACGAAAACCCTCACGTGTAAAACGGATTTTGCCGTATATATTTTGGAGTGTACATGCCCACTACAGTATGTGGGCAGCACAAAGTTACCTGTACACAGACGTATACACCAACATTTACGTGCTATATCAACCCAGGATAATACTTATCCGGTTGCACGGCATTTTAAGACCCACCACAACAGTGACAATAAAGATCTCAAATACTTTGTGGTAGATTCTGTGTTGGCCAGCAGAAGGGGTGGGAACCGAGAGGCAAAATTGAGAAAACTCGAGACAAGATATATACTGCAACTAAACAGTAAACATCCAGGAGGTCTTAATGTGACGGAAGACATATACACCTGTTTACATTAAATTAAATCACAGTGTCTCTGAAACAAATAATCATAGAGAGTAGCCTTGCCTTTGAGTGTATAGGATGTATATGATGTATATGATGTCTCATGGTAGAAGCTGGTATTCTTTGTAGATCTAATGAATACTCCTCTTGTTGTTTTATTCAACAGCTCCTGTTGTGGACACCCCAAAATGTCTCCATCATTGAGGTTTAGCCTCTAGTATGTGTGGAGGACTTATCCGTATTATATGATTTTTCATTCACCTACAGTCAGCTATACAATATGGATTAAACATGTAAGGCAATTGTTTCTGCATGGGCGGAGCACGATTTAAGTTTGTAAAATTGTCTACACAAAACCACCCATATAGAACTTTTGTAGTAACGCACCAACATTATGAGGTCTTTTTGTATGATGTTTAGTTGACATATCCTGCATTGATCATGTGTCCTCCGCCAGTGACAAGTATTGATAAACATGTATTTAACTGGGCTCAGTTAAATAGGTTAGTGTAATGATAGGGTATATTAATTTCTTCAGCAGTTCTGAATTTAAATAGGGAGAAATGGAATGAATAAAAATCTCTGAGAAAAAGACTACATAAAAATTATAAATAAAAATAAGAATTATTTTTGAGCACACGTCACTTTTGGTAATAGATGTGGATAGAATAATTAGTATTAAGTCAAATTTATCTATTTTTGTGAGGTGGTTAGAGATGATAAAGCAATATCACTAGTGGATGTTAATATTAAACAACACGAGAATGTATTAGGGTTGGACACAGGACAGACATTATAAACTTAATAGATGCACTGTATTTACATAGTCATAGGGACCAATTATTCTGGTCCTGTTATCAATTTATGAATATGTTGCAAATGAGGTATTTTAATATAAGTGTTTAGCTTGATAATTTATAATTAGATGCACTTAACAAAAATATCCATTTGACATTATAGCTTGTAGTGTTTATATGTGTGCATCTTTACAGGCATGTATAGTATGTATATATTTTATAGGTATTATGTTTTTATATATATATCAACACAATAACACATTTCATTTAAGTGTTATTCTGTTTTGCCACTGTATTTTACAGTTATTGTCCCCCTTTACAATATGTTGTTCATTCCCATTGGTGTGTTTTTTCATCCAATCAATATTGAGCACTTGCACTTTAAATAAGTTACTTTCACTCACTTTCGCTGTCATGTGAGCAAGGCACAGGGGTGCCGAAACGTCATGAAATCGACAGGCGAATAAAGATCTGAATGCCGAAAAACTTGGTCCGTGCTTGGTGTATCTGTGCCGGCTGTGATTGCTACGCGCGGTGTATACTTTGGTTTTGGATATATATATATATATATATATATATATATATATATATATATATATATATATATATATATATATATATATATATATATATATATATATATATATATATATATACGCTCCGTGGGGTTACCAAAAGTAAGCAGCACACTGCACACATCCGCTTCTCCCCGTAAAAGCGTCTTTAATGGTATGAGCAACCCTCTTTGCAGTCTATTACAGCAGGAAACCGCAGCCTGACGCGTTTCGTTTAGCACTTCCTCAGAGGCTATGGCGGTTCAGAGAAGCATGGGTGTGTCCAAATCTCCCTATTTATGCCGTGTATCAGCTGCTCTATATCAGAGCTCCGTGGGGTGGTATATATTCTTTTCAAAAGTGGCCCGCTTTCAGGCTCCCGGGCGCTCTATGGCGGTGCATCAAAGGTGTGGCAGAGCGCAGCCGCAAATCAATTGTCATTCCTTTCCCCGCAGGGCATTTCCTCGTGCACTCCGAGAGCAGATCAGCAATGTCCAGCCATTTAATGTAGTTCAAATGCTTTTTAATAACAGCCAAGCCAGCTACACACCCTATGCGTTTCGGTCTCTACGGAGACCTTGCTCACGGGACTGTTAAGGAAACCACAATGTTTTTTACAAGTGAGTTAATAAAGTAAATGCAGATAGTGACATCACTTCCTGTTCCTGACAAAGAGCACTGTGGGACATGTGGTGTAGCCTTTCGACAATCAATATGAACAAACATTATTCCTTTCATAATGACTTGATACAGCTCATTTACTATGCAATTCTAGTTGTGGAGATTTTATGGATTTCTGGTTATCCCGAATCTATAAGCCACATTAGAATGTTGCATCACCTCAAGCTCGCCCTCTGGTGGGCATAATTAGTACTGTTTGATTCTCATTGTCACTTCATATATCTACCCTGCCTCTATTTGACCCTCCAGTGGGTCAAAAATCTGATCAGTTCACTTTTCACCTCCATTAGTTATATCTCATTTATCAGGTAATACAACAGAGTATCCTTATCTAGGATAAGGATACTCTGTTGTATTACCTGATAAATGAGAAGCAACAGACACCAGCGAACTGTTTGAACTTTGGGAAACCGAAGGTGCTGTATACTCAGTACCACATGGAAACGACAACATGATGACAGTGGGAGAACAGAACACAATTCAATTTCCAGACATCACACCATTCAAGCCAGTGTCAACATTTAATCCCATTATGCCTTGTGATACAGTAGATGTATTCCATGACAATGTAACGCATCAACTAAAACGGTTTCAAAGAAAGGTACAAAATCAAAATCGGAAATATGATAAACAAACTCAACAATACGAAACCCTCATCACGAAATTGAGTCAAAAGAAAGATCTGGTAATAAGGGCAAGTGATAAGGGAGGAGACATCGTACTGCTCACTCGATCCAACTATGACAAGGTGGCATACTCACAATTGAACGATAGACAGTGCTATGAGTGGACCTCGGCAACAGTTATGAAGTTGGCACATAAAGAGTACCATTCTAAATTGTCCAAATGGCGAGCCAAAGCAATTCTACCGGAAAATGAATTCAAATATCTAAAAAATGAGAATTCGATCACTCCCACAATTTACTTTATCCCCAAAGTTCATAAAAACAAGGACTTGCCACCTGGCAGACCCATAATATCAGCCAGAGGGGGAATGCTAGAAAAGACATCAATTTACATTGACTATTTTTTGCAACCATATGTCAAAGTACTTGAATCATATGTACAGGACACAGGAGATTTTCTTTGGAAGGTACAACAAGTAACTTGGGAAGACGGCCCTTGGATGCTAACGTTTGACGTCTCTGCACTTTATACAAGTATTAAGCACGAGGACGGCTTGAAGGCAGTCAGATATTACCTCTCACAGAGACAATTGTTCATATGTTGGAACATTGTTTAACCAATAATTTTTTCATGTACAACAACTTACTATATCGCCAACTACAGGATGTGGCAATGGGGGCCAGTTTTTCATCAGGATACTCCTGTCTCCACATGGGCAGCTGGGAAGAACTGGTCCTCAAAGTCAAGTACAAGAAAATATGGGATGAAAACATTGTGAAATGGTTGCGATACATCGATGACCTGTTTGTTGTGTGGAGGGGGACAAGGGAACAAGCTGAGGAATTTGTAAAGGATATCAACAACAATAAGATCAACCTGCAATTCACTGTTAATATGAGCCAGCAATCAGTCCCATTCCTAGACACTGAGGTCTTTATCAACAATGGTACAAGAGAAACCAGATTGAATTGCAAGAGTACTGCGGGGAATACGATTCTCCACGCCACAAGTGCGCACCCAGCCCATTTAATATCTAGTATCCTCTACGGGGAGATGCCGAGGTTGAGGAGGGTGTGCAGTAATATTAATGCCCTTATGAAAGCACAATGTGACAGTAAATCCAGATTTCTTGAGAGAGACTATTCTGAAAAATCTATTGATACTGCCATCACTAAATCTATGACATTAGACAGACACAAGCTCCTCAGCACATACAGTCATGAAGAACAAAAGGACAGGGAGAATGAGGGGACAATCGCCAATTCAGTCAAGAAACAACCAGGCCCTTTAAGGTTCATTACCAGCTACAACAAACAACATGCTGACATATACAGAATTATCAACCGTAACTGGTCAATAGTTTTGAATGACCCAGTCATTGGTCCTACTATACCTCGCACAACATCGCTAACATATAGCAGAGCACCCTCAATGAAAGACCGTCTAGTTAACACCAGCCCGAGGTTGTAGAAAAAAACTCTTGGTTGCAGACAAACAGGGATTTTTATAGATGCAAGATATGCAAATCATGTATTCATGGCATCAATACCAAAGTGTATAAAGATGCATTCACCCACAAGGAATATCAGATTAACAAAGTATTGACATGCAAGACTGAATTCGCTGCATACATTCTTTTCTGCCCATGTGGATTGAAATACGTGGGCAGTACCAAACTAGCTGTGCACAAACGCATATTACAACATCTCAGGGCCATAGCCAACCATGATAACACTTTCCCAGTAGCTAGGCACTTCAAAGAGAAACATAACAGCAATAATTCAGGCTTGAAATACTTTGTTATAGATGCAGTCAATGCCAGCAGAAGGGGCGGGGACCGGGACAGGGAGTCTAAATTGCGAAAACTAGAAACTCAATACATTCTTCAACTTAACTCCAAAAGCCCGGGATGCCTCAACATCACTGAGGATTTGCATACATGTCTATCCTAACCCCAGTATATTACATCAAGTCATAGCTTCTAGTCATCTTTAAGGCAAGGCAACCCATGAGCTGGTGTTTGTTGATGTAATGATGTAGCAGCTTGCTTTTTTTAGTTACGTGAACGGAACAATGCGGAGGCATTACTCTTCACTACTGTCTCCTGAATAATGAGATATTCCATAGCGATTTGAAAATCATTATATATATTTTTACAATGTATATATACATGTTACATACTGGGGTACCCGACATTCACAGCTTACATTTACAGTAGGGTATAGTCACAACATTCCAGAGTGGTCCAGGAACATGTGACCTATTTATGGAATTAGTTAAAATTGTTATCTAACGGATGTTGGATTAGTCCTAGTTTTTAAATCAGTTTTTCTGACACTTAGCACCTTATGAGCACTTTTTTGCACAGTATAGATGACAGACTGTAGTAGACCATAGTTGCTTACAACAATACACACTTCAGCCTTCTCGAACAGGTGTCAGTCCTTCGTAGGTGACGAGATCTCTCGCAGAACTATGACGATCCACAAAATCAAGTCAGGGATTTATCCAGTAATTGATCCATACACATACATTATATTCGGCAAATATACAAGTCATAGGCCTTAGTACTTGACACCAACAAGTACCCAGTGTAAATTAGAGGCCATAGGCACAGGAAAGTAGACGAATTAGGCTGGACACGCTACTTGTGAAGTATGGTATTTCACCAACAATTACAGGGGGTGGATTCCACTAGAATTATCTTGGTCTCCTTTACCTTCATTTAGGATTCAGAGCCTGAAAGTTGAACATATAGCCCTATAAAATGCAATAGTAGGTACTACATCCAGTAAAGTTCCACAGAGAGGACAGGGGGAGGCTCACCTTGGCCGACAAGCACATAAAATTACCAGCCTTTCAGTGGACATACTCAATTTGCACAATTGCATTTTTTGCACCAATGATCATTCAGTTTTTGAAATGTGTTCTATTTACATGTTTTTTTAATAATTGCTTTTATGATAACTGATTTTTTTGACTGCCATTATTATATTTATATATTCAAATATTAATTTATCTATGATCATGCATTAGGACATTACAATAGTATTCAATGTACATTCGGGCTATCCAACAAATAATGACATAACAATTCATGGAGGCCATAGATGTAAACGGAGTATGCTCAACAAAAGTATTTTGTTTATGTCTACGATCAGTACTGTCACATGATGCACTTTCAATTCTGGCACGGTCACTTTATAAACTGTAGCTTACTTGAAGCGCATTGTCATGCGAACAAGCCTCTGAGGAGGTGAAACGTTATGGCGGCAGTTTGCAAATAATAAAATAATCTGCACAAATTACTGGTCCGTGTCTACGTTGCTGCGGTGGGGACAGGATTGCCTTGGCCGACGCTGTGGATTTTACGATATATATATATGAATTTTTTTTCCCATCGGTTGTCACCAGATACAGCAGACAAAACACAAAGCCACAATGTCAGGGCTCCTGGTTACATGTCTCATAACCTGATACTTTCTTTGCGGTTAGGCTCTGGAGCAGTATGGCGGGATAGACTACCTTATTTCCAATGTTGCAGTCAATCCATTTGTTGGAAATATCTTGGATTCAACAGCCGAAATGTGGAACAAGGTACGTCCGACATCCTGGAGCGAATATGAGAATGGGGGATGGCACGGGCACATGGGGTACCACTCATTCTATCCCAGTAGACATAGTAAAATCAGTACCTGGCTTTACCACCCAAAAGAGGTGCCACCTTTCAAAGAGAAAAGTCCAAACGTGTTCTTTTTTAAAGATTTTGTAATGTACAAGATACCTTAAAAGGAATTTACTTTACTTGTTATTCTAGAACCATTATAGCAACAATACAACACTTTTTATAGTGATTTCTTCCTCTATGTCCTGTTTTAAGTACATATTGGTAAGGGGAAAAAATATAATTGATTTTCCTTTTTTTTTGTTTTAATCAACGTTGACTTACAAATATTGGTGATACTGGTAAAATGCCATCCAAGTGGCGACCTGAACTCTCATGGCCAGAGTCAGATCAGCAGCAACCCCAGTCCTAGCTAGTGGGTGTCACTGGGAAAGAAGTATTACGCTCTTTAAGGCGGTGCTTCCAGCAGCACCCCCAGCCCTGATCAGAGGTCCTTATAACATAAATACCTCTCTTGTCTGTGCACACGGGATTAAAGCTCAGGAGCATCCGTGGCCTCAGCCAGTTGGGTCACTGCACAGGTGCTGCTCATCTCCCCAAACCCAAGAGCTGCTAGTACAACTTTTCTGGTTCTGTATTTTCGTTTAATGCTCCCACTCCATGTGTTATTGCAGGTCTTTGAAGTGAATGTGACGTCGATGTTCTTGATGGCGAAGATAGCAGTCCCTCACATGCAGAAGAGAGGGTAAGGACAGAGCCAAGTGCTCGATGTTGACAAATTGACCTAATGCATTGGGCAGTGCATTGCCCGTCTGTCTCAATGACTCCAAAATGTTCTTTACAAGTCCCTTCTACTAACATTTTCCAGGTGGTGGGAGGGAGAGAATGAATGAAGGACACGGAATATGATTTGTTGCAATCCTCAGAACATGACTGTGTCCACCAAGCTCTATCAGTGGGAATGTTGTTGGAGCAGAAGGAGCCCAGGCTTCAGGATTGACTGTGATGGAGGCCTCCAGCGCCACAGAGGTGGGGGGAGGCATACACATGCCAAGGGCAGAGAGCGCTTCTAAGAGGCAGGCAGCTCTCTGCTTCAGTGTGAGAGGGAGGAGTCGACGAATGAGGAGAGACAACCCCAAATATGACATGTTTGCTGGTATAGGTTGTGTTACTGATCTACAATACTCATTTGGGTTTCTTTGGACTTCTCTTGTTGTAGGGGAGGATCCATTGTGCTTAACTCATCTGTTGTTGGCTACAACCCTCTGCCGGTGAGTACATCGCCAATATTTAGGTTAATGTTGAGGTCGTAGTTAGTTCTCGGAGTTATGTCTTACCTGTGGAAGCCAAAAACACTCAACAAGTTCACACTTTATGTCCAACACCTCAAAACTCCATATGGTAGACAAGCATCCATGCTCCCCAAAAACGTTTTAGTGAGGTAAGGATGATCTCTGTAAAGTATGTTGGAAGTCTGCTGTTTTAGCAGATGGTGGTCCCTGCAACAAGGACCGGTTCCCTACAGGAGACTGTGCGAGGCCCGGTATTTTGTCTGTATACGGGTGCAGAGGTGCAGCGTTCAGGCATGCTCTTCAAGGGTGACACGGTTAGCATATCCTGAATGAAGATGGGATGTCATTCTCTCTCTGAGTGACAGAGACAGATGTGACTGGCTTTGGCTGTAAGAGATGATTAACTGAAGGTCTATAAAACAGTGGCCATAATGTGCTTGGTGTCATAATATTCAGGAGAAATCCAGCCATTAAAAGCCAAAGTGTGCCAGGAAGAGTCATGAAGATGTGCATCCCAGACCTTGAGGTGCGGATTTTGGGCACATGCTGTAGTTAAGTTCCACTACCAGTCACTGTAGAGCAGATATTGCATCCTGGGGACCACAGTTTGGGGTGGGATGCCGGGCGGAAAATAGATCAGATCCCTGTGGAACTGCTTGCTATATAGCCCAGAATCCAGACACAAGGTGGCAACTTTGGACACAGGAATATGAGCCATGTGGTATTCAACAGCACTAAGTAGGCAATAGAAGGTGACTGGAGCTTTTGTTCCTGGTGCCACTGCACCTGCTACACTATTGAAATCTTGACCCTACTGCACTTATGACTGCCTGTTTAGTTGTAAAATATAGCAACGTGAGTTTAACAAGCCTAAGCAGGGGAAACTCACAGAGGAATTTCTGTACCATAAACAGGTTGGATTGCTGGAAACATACCTAGATACAATCCAGTCCCCCAGGTCAGAATGGTGTATATTCAATTCAGGTTTGGTACCCTCCCTTCCGGTGAGGTTACAGCTAAGTGGTACATTAACCCTCCAAGTCTAAGCAATTGCCCTGGTTGCAATTCCCCGGTGGAGTATGTAGCCCATGTGCTGTTTGTATGCCCTGTTTATCTGCAGCACAGGGACAAATGGTTCAATCCAGTTTGCCGCCAATTGGGCACATGGAACCATCGGGATGCACTGCTAATACTGAGGTCGGACACCAGGCCCCCTCTTTGCCTGTGCGATGGCTAAGTTTTTAAGCCACATATGGGTCATTAGAAGGAAGACACTCATGAGAAATTGATTAAAAAAATCAATCTGATAATGCCTTCAAAGTGCAAAGAAAGGTACTGAGGCATGAGCAGGAAATGCCACAAACGTTCAAAGGCTAAAGGTTCTGCTTTACACAATTTGTAATAAAAAGCAAGTATTCCAACATACTGTTAGAAGCAGTCTGCATTTCCTGTGGGACGAGGTCTTATCTTGACAGCGAATGAGGCTTAAACAGTATGAACAGCTTTAGTAGAAGTATTGTAAATGCGTGCAGCCAGGGGAAGTTAAAATAAAAAGTTCCCCACAAAAGCGAATGAACACAGTAATTTGGCGTTGGGAACTGATAAGAGCCCCCTATTAAGATATTTTAATACAAGAGATCTCACAAGCACAGCGCAAATGCTGTGCAGGCAAAACCTAAAGAAGGAGTGTGTCAATCTGCACATTGTATCTTGTTACCAGACGATGCTGCTCCTCTGGGTTTCCTATATTTTCTTTCTGACTTAAGTTACGTCTTGTGGATATGTTTTGTGTTTCATTGTGTGCATGCAAGAGAAAGATGTATGACGCAGCGATGTACGTAAATGTGTGCCTGAAAGAGCAAATTGTGGGATGATGAAATGATGCTGCGGATGAAGAACGATTTTATTTGACAAAACTTCACTTGTATGCAGTTAGGGCCTTCTAATTTGCACCAGAGCCTGTGGGGCTTGAACAATGGTTTGCTCGGCATTCCAGTGATGTACAGTATCACCGACCAGCTCTGCTTGCTCAGAAAAATACTTCTACTCTCAACACACCAGAGAGGAGTTGATAAAAGCCTTTGTCTTGTCACATCTGGCTTTGTCTACTCCATTCCCTAGCTACAACGGCTCCAAAATGAGACAGACAGATGAGCCTAGACATCCGCAAGAAAGACCATATCAAATCAGCCCTCAAATCACTATGCTGGAGTGCAGTTGGCATTCCGGTCAATTTCAAGGTCCTCTGTACGGTCCATAAAACATACTGGAGAAAAGGTCCAGATTACTTATAAAATATAGATCCCCATTACATGCATACTAGCAAGCTTGGCTCAGCATCCGCCCGCCTTATCAACTAAGGATCCTTCACGAGGGCGAAACGTGATCAGAACCCAAGCACAAGAAGTTCAGAAACCTTCTGACAAGTTTTTAAGTCTGGCTTTCAAATGAATTTAACACCAAGCCGGCGTCAGACATTAAACCACACAATGGAATTCTAGCTTCCCCTCATATCCTGAGTTATGAGTAACCGCAAACTCATAACTCATGCCTGAACATTTACATCTTTAATGCAGCAGTGATATTTGTGTTGTACTCTACCTAGACACGCCCTAAACTACTTCCATTGAGTTAGACATTATTTTCTCATCTACCTCAATCCAAAGAGTCAAAGAATCTTTGCGAGTTTTTTTCCACTACAGATCAGGGTCTGGGATTACTTCTTAGGGACCTCAAGCAGACTCGCATTTGGAGTGACTGGTGGTCCACACATTTGCCCTGGGTCTATCCTCACAAGATCACTAAGACAAGATACCGTTGCATGTTTCATAGTAAGGACCAGATCTACATAGCATTTTACTGGTTGCAATTTGCAATGTAGAAAAGGCAAATGGGATTCAGTAACTTGGCTTTTGCGATTCAATATTAGGTAGGGGCGTGTTTAGGGCATTCCTTCCTGATACCGAATAGCACTGGTATGTAGGAATGTTTTACAACCAGTAAAGCGGTCACAAAACATTCACAGTTAATACCAACTTCAAGTTGGTGGTAACCCATTCACAAAGGGGAAGAAGTTCCCCAAGGACCCCTTACCCTTTGTGAATGTGGATGAAAGCATTTTTTAAGATCAGGCAATGGTTCCACGAACCACTGCCTAATCTTAAAAAATGAAAAGAAAACTTTTCATTTTGTTTTTTGAAATGCAGCCGGTTTTCCTTTATGGAAAACGGTTTGCTTTTCAAAAAAATAAATAATGCTCTATTTAAAAAGCAATCACAGACATGGTGGCATGCTCACCAGTAGCGACTGGTGTCCAAATGGTGGGGCGTAGGAGGGGCAGGGGAGGTAGGGGGGACTAACTTACCTGCCAGTCCTGCCGCATCGCCATTCTTCTTTCTCTCCAGCACAGACTCCCAGAATCCCCTGCAGCCAATCCTGACGCTGCTCTCAATCATGAGGGCAGCATCAGAATTGGACTGAGCGCCCTTGATTTGCACTCCCAGGGTGACTGGGAGTTTGTGACGGCTGTCTCCAACCCAGCAATGCAGTTGGGGTTGGTGACGGCTTCACGTCGTGTGACGCTTTTACCAGCCTGAGACGACCAGCCAAACTGTCATGCGCACTGAACCATTGTGCTCACCCTTCCCCCTCATGACTGCCACCCTGTGATGCCCCGCCCCAAGACTCATTGGTAGAGAAAAATTAAATGCTAATAAACCTGCCTTATTATCATTTTATTTTTCAATTTTTCCAGCTGCTGGTGGGGTGGGGGGGGTGACACTCCTCCACTGCTGCTGACCCTGAATAACCAGAAATAGAGGAGTGCAGGAATCATCTCAAGACCTAACATTCTTATGCCAAACACAATAAATGTGTATGACGAGCCATTTAAATTAATTATGGCACCAATTATTTGAAAGACTCACAAAACCATATATTTCAAAACCTATACATTGGCGTTATTTTATTTCTTTTTTCTTATTGTTTGTTTTTCTTTTTATAAGACAAAGATCAATCTGCAAAACAACATTTACACAAATATAAAATTATATACACAATTATGGTCACTCTTTACTGGACATATTCATACATCTCTTTTTGCATGTGTTTTTGGTTCTATTCGTCTATCATGTACATTTGAAATCCAACCACAAATATACGTAATAAGGGGCCCAATCTTTTCATAGAATTTTTTATTTAGCCCCTTAATGAAAAGTCATACATTCCTCTTTTATATCAGTGGATTGTTCTTTCTGTCAAAGGGAAAAATGGTTGGCGCGTTTCGCCCTTCAGACTATTTTCTGCCTCATCAAGACACGAGAAAACAAGGGGGATGACCACATTTTTCTTATATATTACATTGAACATGACGATATTATTGATTAGGCGCGCCTTGAGATAAAGCGTACTTGCATGTATCTCACTGTGCCCGCATCTTCACAGCTTGTTCTTTTATTAAGACCCGCCAGTCCCGCCGCATTGCTGAACTGTTTTGGCTGTTAGACGCAAACCTCTGGGGTAGCGACTCCCTCCCGTGCATCAACACGCTGTTCAGGCCTGAAGTCGCCCAGCAGGCCAACATCCCTGTGATTCTAGCCATTTACGATGGGTCGCAAATTATGACCTGCCTCATGAATATTGATGTGGCAAGTCCATTTGCGATCCACTGCGAATCGCTAACAGTGTGAAATAAACTGTTGTACATCGCAGTTTGTGATTTCCTAATAGCCGATCGCAAAGAAAATTGCTAATTGAAAATCGCAAACACTAAATTAAGTACATTTTGCCCAAAGTATTGTATGTTGTCATAACTTAGCTTTCGACATGGCTGTCACCCTTTTCCTTGGTGTAACAATCTTGTTTTTCTCCATTCAGTCAGTGAAACACCCTAAGCTGGCCCCCTTTCTGTGTCAGAGAGTATGCTCTATAATAAAGATCAGAGTATGACATTCAGTCTACAGCAGGGGGTGGTCTTAATCATATAATTAGTGGCAAGTCAGAAAAACCCTCACACACTACACAGGCTCAGGCATATTAGCGTGTACCTGCTATGCGGAAAAGAGGAGAAACAAGCCAAACATGGGTAAATGCCTAGATTATGGGAGACAGAGATGCACTATCTTTCCAGAGGCATTCTGAGATGACTTCAATTAGAGGATTTAGTGAATATTAAGGTACCATCTTGGTATCTTTTAATTTGCTTCACTTAGTGTCACTTAGCACAGATGATGGGGAATCCACTGCAAAGGCACTTATGTTATTTTCACAAATCTGTTTCTTTTTCCCTCATGAACATTACCTTTTTCCTCTCGCTCTCTTTTCTCAGAAAATTGGGATCTACAGTATCAGTAAGACCGCCCTCTTCGGTTTAACCAAAGTTCTTGCAACATCCTTAGCACCCATGAATATTAGAGTGAACTGTGTGGCACCAGGGCTCGTGCGGACCAAGTTCGGCAGTGTGGTGAGTATCTGGGCACAACAGTAGAAGACGGTAAGAAAAGGATCAGTTAGGGTTTGTTGTTTGTGGGGGGTGATTGATGGCTGATTGGAAAGCAATTATCAAACAGATGCAGATATATGGGTAAGCTGATAAACATCACAGCAAGTGGGGTTTGGATTGATTTTACTTTGTTAAAATATCTGTTGGTGCATTGTGATTGTTGGAGCCCTGCATATGAGAGGAGTACCTGAAGCTACAAATTATCTTTAGTTGGTTGGAGATTCCCCTGCCCTTCAAGGAGAGACAGAGAAAACCCCAAAACCGAAGTTGTATGTAAAATAAAGTTCCTCCTGTGCAAAGAGTTGGCACCCGGGCCTGGGATTGAGTGAACAGCCCCTTTCAGCACAGAGAATGACTGGTGTGTCCCAGGCAAAATTCTGGAAGGAGTGAGTGAAGTGCCCCTGGGTACCACTATAAGTGACGCAAAGGCCATGCATGTCAGAAAGAGAAGGAACCATTCTGGAGGTCACGCCCTGCTGCCTCCCATCAAGATGGTGTGAGTGCACCACTGGTATTTTTACTTGTTATTTTTAAAACCACAATGTTATTGTTTTGCATAACAAAACAGAGTCAGGCTGCGCATTGTACAACCTAATGCAAAATCGGTGTCTTTGTATCTTCCAACACACACATTAGTCCTCTTGGGTAGGTGCACATTTCCATAATATTGATATTGGAAAGTTTGTCCCTGTGCATAATAATCACTAGAAGATCTGTCCTGCAATGACTCATCAACATCTTAGTCACAAGAGAAAATAGAAAGAACACAAATATAAATTATAACAACTTGTTAATGTATTCATTATTAAACAATGTGCTGCGGTACTCAACTCTACAGTCCTGTGACTCAAGCACCGTGGTATAATTTCTATATATACTGTTCCCTGTCAGGGTTAGAGAGGAGTGATGGAGACGGACATGAACGTCTGCCTAGAGATCCAGCAGCTAATGGCTGGGGACCGAAGCTAATCATTTACATCTCTGGGTAACCCTTTCCTTGTCTTCGGATACTCTGACTACTCACCTCAGGCTGCGGAATGGATGGAGCCGCTGTTCTCTTCCAGCTCATTGCCACTTGCCTTTTCGCTATGACAAATGACACATTGGTAAATTTGCTTGTGATATTCCTGTCTTTGAGGTGGGAGAAGGCATCTAAAATGCAAGCTTCCACTGAGCAGTCTATGTTCCTATGCGTTCCCGGGGTAACTAGGAGTGTGATTTGTTGCCAATATTCATTACGTTTAGAGCAATCCCACCGCATGTGATAAACGTCTCCGTCCGCGGTCTGGCACCCAGGGAGGGTGACTCGCACATTGAGGTACAATGAATTGACTCCTCTGGCCTCTTACTGCACTCAATATCCAACCTACCATCGTGGACTCAGCGAAATCTTTAGGCATAACACTTGACACCAATCTCAACATGCAACGGCATATCAGCAACGCAACTAAGGGAGCTAATTTCCAAATCAATACCCTGAGGAAACTTAAACCCTTCCTCCCAGCCAAGGACTTCCAAACTGCAGTACAAGCCCTAGTCATGCCGCGCTTAGACTACGGTAGCGTCGCCCTCTGTGGACTCCCCCTATCTACAACTGCACCCCTGAGAGCTTCTTTGAACGCTGCAGCGAGACTTATCACTGGATCAAAAAAACACTCACATATTTCCCCTGACCTAAAATCCTTGAACTGGCTGCCTTTTGAGGCCAGAATACATCTGAAAATTGCATGCATGACTCAAAGGGCTATACACCACAGATCACCCGGTTACCTTACTCAGAAGCTGACAATCTCTGGTGGCTCAAGATCCACTAGAAGTTCAAAGAATCTCCTTCTGAAACCTCTTAGATTCCGGAAGGAAAAAACATATAAGGCTCCTTCTCAAGAATGGCACCCAGAATCTGGAATTCACTCCCTCCAGAAATCAGACTTATCACCTCCACTACATTCTTTAAGAAAGAAGTGAAAGCTATCCTCATGGCTAAATTCACCTGAACATGTACCTAACTTTGGAACTTTTTGAGACTCCTGACTATTTGTAATACTTGTTTATCAGATTGACTATTTGTATTATTGTTTAACTGATTGTTTATGCTCCCTCTTTTATCTACTTTATTTTTTACCACCCATTTACTACCTCAACTATCTGTCGCTCAAAAGCTTGTTAATTGCTCACTTGTTTTTACTCCCCCCTTGTTGTAAAGCGCTCTGATATCTTCAAAGATCTTGTTTGCGCTATATAAAACTCTCAAAATAAATAAATATAGGTGGTATGCAGATAATTCAAGTTTATCAGTTTACACACAGCTTTTTATGAAATTTGGGGGGCACGGGTTTGAATACATTCACACACTGTGGGTGGGCCCGCACTCGTGGCCGGGGGGGGGGGGTCACATTTGTGGCGGGACCTCCGCATTGCAGTTTCTCACTGTGGATGGAGTTATTTGAAGCTAGTTCCATCGAAAAGCTGTTAGTGCTCCCAGAGAGAGGTGACCACACACAAACGCAAGTCTCAGCACTGCTGGTAAATTAAGAGCATACAGTACTGCAGACCTGGAACCGGCATCTATGATATAGATTATAAAACCTTTCAAATGCAGGAAAAACATACAAATGAAATTGAAATTAACAAGAGCACCGAGGTCACTGCTGGTTGATCACTGACTCACTACACAAGATCCCAGGGGCACTTAAAAAGACAAACTGGAAAAAATGTGAAAAATAGAGCTCTAAAGAACCCAATAGAGAATGGCTGGGTGAGACAAAAGGAGAACAGGAATGTGTGCAGAGAACAGGCAACTAACCTGAAGAGTGTAGATTTGCGACTATAAAGAAACTGTGTACAGGCCTAAGGTACGATCACACAATGTTAATGATGAGTCAAAAAATATTGCTGGATGGAGACTAAGAGAAAAACCCTGGAGAGAATCAACAAGGAATTTGAGAAACAAGGCATAGTTTGCATTAGTGAAGGCAAGAGAGAACACATGGGAAAGCATAGAAATGAAAAATTCTTTGTTGTGACTCCTACCAGGGAAAAGCAGCAAATCCACACCTGGTAAACTTAAAGGAGGAACAAATAATTTTAACCAACGCCACAATCAACCAGATACTGTATGCTTGGTATCACAAGCAATGCATTACAGATTGAAAAACAACATTCTGTAACCCTGCATCTAACAGGGCAGAAAAGATATGACATTCGCTTTACCTAATGTGGTTTGGTAAACTTTATAATGTTGCTACAATGTCTAAGAAGGGGAGGAGTGGGTGGCAAAGCTCTGGACTGGATGGAATCTTTCCTGCGGGACCGCAGTTTTCATGTAACACAGGGACCTTATCTGTCAAAGAGCATCGGGCTGAAACAGGGGGTGCCCAAAGGATCTACCCTTAGTCCAACGCTATTCAATCTTTATGACACTCCTGTGGCAGAGATTGCAGGGAAGTTTGGCGTTAGTCAAGTCAAGTCAAGTCAGAAAATTTATATAGCGCACTACATACCCAGAGGGTCTCAAGGCGCTTGAGGAGGGGTGCGGAATTACTTGTCAAATATCCACGTTTTAAGTTGCTTTCTGAATGCTAGGTGGTTCTGGGTAAGGCGAAGGTAAGTGGGAAGTGAGTTCCAGGTTTTAGCTGCCAGGTAGGAGAAGGATCTACCTCCCATGGTGGTTTTGTTGATGCGAGGTACGGTGGCAAGGGCTTGGTTGGATGATCGTAGCTGGCGGGAGGGGGTGTAGAAGGACAGTCGTGTGTTGAGGCATTCTGGTCCGATTTCGTAGAGTGCTTTGTGTGCGTGGGTTAGGAGCCGGAAAGTGATCCTCTTATTGACGGGAAGCCAGTGGAGGTTTTTCAGGTGACCAGAGATATGTTCTTTACGCGGGATGTCTAATATGAGCCTGGCTGAGGCGTTTTGGATTCGTTGGAGTTTTTTCTGGAGTTTAGCGGTAGTACCGGCGTAGAGGGTGTTTCCATAGTCCAGTCGGCTCGTGACCAGAGCGTGGGTGACCGTTTTCCTAGTTTCGGTGGGGATCCAACGAAATGTTTTTTTGAGCATGCGAAGAATGTTGAAGCAGGATGAGGAGACGGCGTTGACTTGTCTGTTCATTGAAAGTGAGGAATCCAGGATGACGCCCAGGTTCCGTGCGTGGTCTGTCGGGATGGGTGCTTTTCCAAGGGCTTTTGGCCACCAAGAGTCGTCCCATGCGGAGGGGGAGGTACCTAAGATGAGGACTTCTGTTTTATCTGAGTTCAGTTTCAGACGGCTGTGTTTCATCCATTCGGATACTTCTTTCATTCCTTCGTGTAGGTTAGTTTTGGCGGTGCTAGGGTCATTGGTGAGTGATAGGATCAGTTGAGTGTCATCCGCGTAGGAGATGATGTTGAGGTTGTGTTGGCGGGCGATGGCCGCGAGGGGGCTCATGTATACGTTGAAAAGGGTGGGGCTGAGTGAAGATCCTTGTGGTACGCCGCAGATGACTTCAGTGGCCACTGACTTGAATGGTGGAAGGCGGACTCTCTGGGTTCTTCCGGTGAGGAACGAGGTGATCCATTCTAGTGTTTTTCCTTGGATTCCGATGTTTCTGAGGCGCTGTAGAAGGGTGCTATGGCAGACTGTGTCGAAGGCTGCGGAGAGGTCGAGGAGGATGAGGGCGACTGTGTCTCCATTGTCCAGTAGAGTTCGAATGTCGTCTGTTGCTGCGATGAGGGCGGTCTCAGTGCTGTGTTTTGCTCGGAAGCCGGACTGTGAGGAGTCGAGGGATTTGTTGGCTTCGAGGAAGGCGGCGAGCTGGTTGTTGACAGCTTTCTCGATGACTTTGGCCGGGAATGGAAGGAGCGAGATGGGGCGGTAATTTTTGAGTTCGGTGGGGTCCGCTGTGGGTTTTTTCAGAAGGGCGCTGAGTTCAGCGTGTTTCCAGCTTTCCGGGAAGGTGGCGGAGTTGAAGGAGCAGTTGATGACGTCTCGGAGGTGCGGTGCTATGATGGAGTCTGCTTTGTTGAAGATGTGGTGAGGGCATGGGTCTGTGGGGGATCCTGAGTGGATGGAGTTCGTCAGGCGGATAGTGTCCTCAGTGGAGATTGGGTTCCAGTCATTAAGGATGTTCGAGGGGGGTGAAGGTCCAGCAGATGGTTGGGTGGGTTGGTCTCCGGGTTGGTTGTCGAAGCTGTTGTGGATGTCTGCAATTTTGTTGTGGAAGAATGAAGCTAGGGAGTCGCAGAGGGCTTGAGAGGGGGTGATGTCGTTAGAGTGGGCCGAGGGATTGGTAAATTCCTTGACGATGTTGAAAAGTTCCTTGCTGTTGTGGGCGTTGTTATCTAGTCGGTCCTTGAAGGCGGTTTTCTTGGCCTTTCGGATCAGTTGGTGGTGAATGCGGGTGGCGTTTTTGAAGGCGTCCTTGGTGCTGGTGGATGGGTCTTTTTTCCAGGCCTTCTCAAGGGAGCGGCAGAGTTTCTTGGATTTCTTAAGATCATCGTTGAACCAGGAGGCCTTCTTGCTGCCAAGTTTGCTTTGTCGTTTTTTCAGTGGTGCTAGGATGTCGGCGCTGTTGGATAACCATAGGGTGAGGTTGGTGGCGGCTTGGTCGGGGTTTGAGGAGTAGGCTGGGGGGTTTAGAAGAAGCGATGAGGAGATCTGGTCGATGGTGATTTTGTTCCAGTTTCTTTGCAGAGTTGGTTGTGGGTGGTTGTTGGGTTTGGGCTTGTTGTAGGTAAAGTGAACGCAGCTGTGGTCAGTCCAGAGGAGAGCCGTAGTGTGGCTGAAGGAGACATGATTGCTGGAGGTGAAGATAGGGTCGAGAGTGTGGCCTGCGATGTGGGTGGGGGAAGTGACCAGTTGTTTAAGTCCGAGGTTGGCGAGGTTGTCCAAAAGGGTGGTGGAGTTGTGGTCGTTGTTCTTTTCAAGGTGAAAATTGAGGTCTCCCAGAAGGATGTAATCTTTGGAGGGGAGCGCGTGTGGAGTGATGAAGTCCGTGATGTCCTCGCTAAATTGTGCGCGGGGTCCTGGTGGCCTGTAAAGGAGGGTGCCTCTGAGTGTGGTCTTGGGGTCGATGTGGATCTGGAAGTGAAGGTGTTCAGGGTTGGCGAGATTGACGTCAGAGCTGGTTGAGATGTGGATGGATTTCTTATGGACGATAGCGATTCCTCCTCCTGTGTGGCCGGTACGGTCCTTGCGTATGATCTTATAGTCTTCTGGGATGGCTATGGTGATGTCTGGGGCGGAAGAGGCGTTCATCCATGTTTCTGTTAGGAAGGCGACGTCCGGAGAGATGGTGTCTAGTAGATTCCATAGGTCAATGGCGTGCCTGTGGACCGATCGGGTGTTGAGCAAGATGCATTGTAGGTTGTTGGGGTGGGGAATCTGTGGTGTGATCGTAGCGGAGTTGTTGACGGTGCCGATGAATTTGCAGGAGTAGCATGAGAAAGGTCCATGGGTGTGTCCAGGAGCGGCTTGGACGCAGTTGGGGGAGCGGCCGGGGTTAAGGGCTAGGAGGGTGGTGGCATCGTAGGTAAGGCGGGAGGGCTGGGCAAAGCAAGGGCCAGGGGGTCTGGCGCTGGGCGCGGTCCAGGCGCGGACGGGCGTAGACGGGCTTACCTTTGGCACACCTTCGGCGCGGCCGTAGCGCGTGGACGCTGCGCGTGGAACCATCTGACTAACATAGGTGGTGGAGGGGGCGGAGCGTGGGAGGGTCAGCTGGGAGGCGGGGACGTGGAGGCGGGCCAGGGGAAAAGCACAACAACAAGATGGTGGGGTGGCTAGAAAGTGAAACCGGGAGGGCGCAATGCGAAGCCTGGTAATGTCGAATGCACAGAAGTACCAGCGTGCTCACACAGAGAATCCCGGTGAGAGCGCTTACAATTTAAAAACAAGCTGTCTAAAATGAATGCACTTACAGGTTAAAAAGCGCTGCCAAAACTAAATGCACATACAAGTTAAAAAAGCGCTGCCTCAAAATAATGCACAGATCGAATTGATCAGGTCAGAGCAACGATACCAGACTCTGAAGTCGTGTCGTACGCCGATGACACGCAATTGGTTGTATCCCTTGCGCAGGATGGCAATAAGGCAGCCTGCAACTTCAACTCATGCATGCAGGAACTAGCAGTATGGATGGCCAACAACTGCCTCAAACTGAACGGGAGCAAGACGGAGGTGCTGGTGGTTGGTAAAGCCCCCTCTGTCTGGACATCAGCTTGGTAGCCACAAACCGTGGGCCCGACCCCAGAGCCCAGCGAACAGGTCAAGAACCTAGGGGTGTGGCTTGACCCCAAGCTCTGGTTCGAGCACCATACAAGGCGGGTGGCAGGCACATGTTTTGGAGTCTTGCGTGGTCTCCGCAAGACGCTGGAATTGCTGCCCACTACAGCGAGGAAAACCATTGTCCATGCCTTGGTAACCTTTCGGCTGGACTATGGAAATGTCCATTACCTGGGTTCTAATGTCAACTGCATACAGAGGCTGCAGAATATCCAAAACACAGCGGCCTGCATGGTTCTAATGCTACCTAAGAGAGCCCCCTCCAGAAGGGCCCTGGCTGCCCTGCAATGGCTGCCAATCAAGGAGCGAATCCTGTTCAAGGCTCTATGTGTAAGCCATAGGCGGCTAGTGTGGGTTGGTGGCAGCTCCCATACAGACCCGCTTCGCTTTGTGGCCATAATTTCATAATTGAATTCAAACTGGTGTGCTAATTGTTTTAAAAAAAGAATCGTTTTTAATTCTTTTGCACACTTGGAGGCTCGCGCTCTCGAGCATGTGTATTTTCTCTGTCTGACATTTTAAAAACTTTTAAACATATTTGGGGGGCTGCTCGACCTACCTGGTCACCTTCTGAGGGTGAGGTGAGCCTTGCCTGCCCTGTTCCGACGTGGCTGGTGTGCCGTTTGAGTGGAGGGCCGGCGGCCATCTTACTGCTAGTCCCGGACCCCGGCTGAACCTGTGGCAGCGGTCTAGCTGGGGGAGGGAGGTCCTTGTATAAATTCCGCTGTCGGCAGAGGCTTTTGCGGCTAGTGTGGGTTGGTCGCAGCTCCCATACAGACCTGCTTCGCTTTGTGGCCATAATTTCATAATTGATTTCGAACTGCTGTGCTAATAGTTTAAAAAAAATAATTGTTTTTAATTCTTTTGCACACTTGGAGGCTCGCGCTCTCGAGCATGTGTATTTTCTCTGTCTGACATTTTAAAAACTTTTAAACATATTTGGGGGGCTGCTCGACCTACCTGGTCACCTTCTGAGGGTGAGGTGAGCCTTGCCTGCCCTGTTCCACCGTGGCTGGTGTGCCGTTTGAGTGGAGGGCGGGCGGCCATCTTACTGCTAGTCCCGGACCCCGGCTGAACCTGTGGCAGCGGTCTAGCTGGGGGAGGGAGGTCCTTGTATAAATTCAGCTGTCGGCAGAGGCTTTTGCGGCTAGTGTGGGTTGGTGGCAGCTCCCATACAGACCTGCTTCGCTTTGTGGCCATAATTTCATAATTGATTTCGAACTGCTGTGCTAATTGTTTTAAAAAAATGATTGTTTTTAATTCTTTTGCACACTTGGAGTCTCGCTCTCTCGAGCATGTGTATTTTCTCTGTCTGACATTTTAAAAACTTTTAAACATATTTGGGGGGCTGCTCGACCTACCTGGTCACCTTCTGAGGGTGAGGTGAGCCTTGCCTGCCCTGTTCCACCGCGGCTGGTGTGCCGTTTGAGTGGAGGGCGGGCGGCCATCTTACTGCTAGTCCCAGACCCCGGCTGCACCTGTGGCAGCGTTCTAGCTGGGGGAGGGAGGTCCTTGTATAAATTCGGCTGTCGGCAGAGGCTTTTGCGGCTAGTGTGGGTTGGAGGCAGCTCCCATACAGACCCGCTTCGCTTTGTGGCCATAATTTCATAATTGATTTCGAACTGTTGTGCTAATTGTTTTAAAAAAAATAATCGTTTTTAATTCTTTTGCACACTTGGAGGCTCGCACTCCTGAGCATGTGTATTTTCTCTGTCTGACATTTTAAAAACTTTTAAATATATTTGGGGGGCTGCTCGACCTACCTGGTCACCTTCTGAGAGTGAGGCGAGCCTTGCCTGCCCTGTTCCATCGCGGCTGGTGTGCCGTTTGAGGGGAGGGCGGGCGGCCATCTTACTGCTAGTCCCGGACCCCGGCTGAACCTGTTGCAGCGGTCTAGCTGGGGGAGGGAGGTCCTTGTATAAATTCAGCTGTCGGCAGAGGCTTTTGCGGCTAGTGTGGGTTGGAGGCAGCTCCCATACAGACCCGCTTCGCTTTGTGGCCATAATTTCATAATTGATTTTGAACTGTTCTGCTAATTGTTTTAAAAAAAATTATCGTTTTTTATTCTTTTGCACACTTGGAGGCTTGCGCTCTCGAGCCTGTGTATTTTCTCTGTCTGACATTTTAAAAACTTTCAAACATATTTGGGGGGCTGCTCGACCTACCTGGTCATCTTCTGAGGGTGAGGTGAGCCTTCCCTGCCCTGTTCCACAGCGGCTGGTGTGCCGTTTGAGTGGAGGGCGGGCGGCCATTTTACTGCTAGTCCCAGACCGCGGCCTAACCTGTGGCAGCGTTCTAGCTGGGGGAGGGAGGTCCTTGTATAAATTCGGCTGTCGGCAGAGGCTTTTGCGGCTAGTGTGGGTTGGAGGCAGCTCCCATACAGACCCGCTTCGCTTTGTGGCCATAATTTCATAATTGATTTCGAACTGTTGTGCTAATTGTTTTTAAAAAAAGAATCGTTTTTAATTCTTTTGCACACTTGGAGGCTCGCGCTCCCGAGCATGTGCATTTTCCCTGTCTGACATTTTAAAAACTTTCAAACATATTTGGGGGGCTGCTCGACCTACCTGGTCACCTTCCGAGGGTGAGGTGAGCCTTGCCTGCCCTGTTCCACCGCGGCTGGTGTGCCGTTTGAGTGGAGGGCGGGCGGCCATCTTACTGCTAGTCCCGGACCCCGGCTGAACCTGTTGCAGCGGTCTAGCTGGGGGAGGGAGGTCCTTGTATAAATTCAGCTGTCGGCAGAGGCTTTTGCGGCTAGGGTGGGTTGGAGGCAGCTCCCATACAGACCCGCTTCGCTTTGTGGCCATAATTTCATAATTGATTTCAAACTGTTGTGCTAATTGTTTAAAAAAAAAATTGTTTTTAATTCTTTTGCACACTTGGAGGCTCGCGCTCTCGAGCATGTGTATTTTCTCTGTCTGACAGTTTAAAAACTTTTAAACATATTTGGGGGGCTGCTCGACCTACCTGGTCATCTTCTGAGGGTGAGGTGAGCCTTCCCTGCCCTGTTCCACCGCGGCTGGTGTGCCGTTTGAGTGGAGGGCAGGTGGCCATCTTACTGCTAGTCCCGTACCCTGGCTGAACCTGTGGCAGCAGTCTAGCTGGGGGAGGGAGGTCCTTGTATAAATTCAGCTGTCGGCTGAGGCTTTTGCGGCTAGTGTGGGTTGGTACCTGCTCCCATACAAACCTGCTTCGCTTTGTGGTCATAATTTCATGATTGATTTCGAACTGCTGTGCTAATTGTTTTAAAAAAATATAGTTTTTAATTCTTTTGCACACTTGGAGGCTCGTGCTCTCGAGCATGTGTATTTTCTCTGTCTGACATTTTAAAAACTTTTAAACATATTTGGGGGGCTGCTCGACCTACCTGGTCACCTTCTGAGGGTAAGGTGAGCCTTCCCTGCCCTGTTCCACCGCGGCTGTTGTGCTGTTTGAGTGGAAGAGCTGGCGGCCATATTACTGCTAGTCCCGGACCCCGGCTGAACCTGTGGCAGCGATCTTACTGGGGGAGGGAGGTCCTTGTATAAATTCAGCTGTCGGCAGAGGCTTTTGCGGCTAGTGTGGGTTGGTGGCAGCTCCCATACAGACCCGCTTCGCAATGTGGCCATAATTTCAAAATTGATTTCGAACTGTTGTGCTAATTGTTTTAAATAAAATAATCATTTTTAATTCTTTTGCACACTTGGAGGCTCGCGCTCTCGAGCATGTGTATTTTCTCTGTCTGACATTTTAAAAACTTTTAAACATATTTGGGGGGCTGCTTGACCTTCCTGGTCACCTTCTGAGGGTGAGGTGAGCCTTCCCTGTCCTGTTCCACCGCGGCTGGTGTACCGTTTGAGTGGAGGGCGGGCGGCCATCTTACTGCTTGTCCCGGACCCCGGCTGAACCTGTGGCAGCGGTCTAGCTGGGGGAGGGAGGTCCTTGTATAAATTTAACATGCCCTTTTAAACGTGCAGCGGTCCCGCGTGGCGGGGGCGCCTCAGGCACGCCAAAGGTAAGCCAAAGGTCAGCTCGTCTGCGCCCATCGTGCCTCGGGCGCGCTGGGCGCAGACCTTGCTGACCGAGTACCTCATGTCCCGGCCACTGCAGTGATTTCTTACACACGGGAACAGCTGCTATCCCTTAACTCTCTGAGCTGTTTGGGTCCTGCTCGGCGATGTGGGTCTTTTGATTTATTCAGCCCTTGCTCTCTGTGCGGTTTTAGTTATGTTTCAACACTGACAGCCCCATTTTGCTACTCGAGTATGTTGCATTCCGTCTCGGCGGCTCTTGTCAATGCTCGATCTATGAGCAAGCATGCTGCCGATATTTTTGAATTATTGTCCGATAGCTCGTTGGACATTCTGTTTGTGACGGAAACATGGCTTAATGGCGCCAGAGCGCCGGATGTTGAACTGGCTATCCCTAGAGGTTTTAAGATCTGCAGGAAAGATCGAGCACAGGGAAGAAGGGGGGATTGGCAATTGTTCTGAAGGAATCTTGGGTTCTTCATGTAGATTCCCCTGACGAGATAGGAGACGGGGAGGTTTTGATTTTTTCCCTTGTTCTTTCACCCCACTATACTTTAGGTGGCACATTAATTTAGCGGCCGCCGGGGCCCCCGGTCCTTTTCTTAAGGCCCTATCGGAGGTTATGGTGCCTCGTGCTCTGAGGTTTCCGAAATTTCTCCTCTTGGGTGATTTTAATATTCACGCTGAAGCAGCCGAGCTCCCCGATTGTAAATTATTGTTGGAGTCCTTAAGTTTGGCCCATCTTATACAATGGGTTATTTTGCCTATGCACTCTGGGGGCCATACATTAGACGTGATCTGTTCTAACTTCCCTCTCGGAGTTGAATTACCTCAACACCTCACGTGGTCTGATCATCGGCTGATCAGAATTGCATGGTCTGCCGATAGAACTATTTCCATGGCTTTAAAGCTTTGTTGCACTCAGAAGATTAATGTGCACACTCTGTCTGCCTTCCTGAGGGACAATTGGCCCGTGCTGGGGAACGAGTTGGCCAATGCAGTGCAGATCTTTAACTCGTGGGTTTCAGCAGGGGTGGCCTCTTCTTCTAAGGGTAACAACAGTCACAGATCCCATGTAACCCCGTCTAAACCCTGGTTCTCTCCTGCCCTGCGCGATCTTAAACTTATTTGCAAAAAGTTGGAAAGGACATGGCGCCGTGCATATTGCCCTACGGCCAAGGTGGCCTTTCACGAAGCACAGAGGAACTATTATGCCTGTATTAAATCAGCAAAATGTGAGTATTTTGCTGATAAGATTAATAAGGCCAACAATAACAGTCAGGAAATTTGTTCTATTGTTAACAGCTTCCTCTCCCCCTGTGCTGAGCAACTATCAGTGCCCCCTTCAGCTGCCTGGTGTGAGAACCTTTCCTCGTTTTTTGAGCAGAAAATAGCGGGGATTCAGGCTAGTCTTCGTTCCATCAGTTCTAATAGTTCCATCTCTAACACCTCTCCAGCACTAGGGTCCGTCTTCCCTGAGTTCAAGGAGTTCGCACCACCCTCGATTGAGGATACTTTAGCGGTGGTGAAATCCTTGAGGTCAGGATCCCCTACGGACCCTTGCCCTGCACGGGTGCTTGCGGGAGTTGCTGAAGTGGTGGGCCATGAGATCTTGCAGATCGTCAGTCTTTCGTTTGGGTCAGCGATGGTGCCAGCTGAGTGGAAGCAGGCTAAGCTCCTGCCTCTACTTAAAAAGGCCGGCTCTGATCCATCACAACCCGCTAGCTATAGGCCGATTTCACTACTCCCTGCTATGGCTAAAATTGGCAAACAAATGGCTTTACGGCATTTGAATGCTTTCGTAGAAGCATCTGGGGCTTTACACCCTGCCCAATCTGGTTTCCGTGCTGCGTATAGCACGGAATCCGCGTTAGTTGAAGTTTCCAAAGCCATAAGGGACTGTTTGGACAACGGTGGTAGAGTGGCTCTAATTTTATTGGACCTCTCTGCCGCGTTTGATACGGTGCCCCATCAACGCCTACTCTCCCGTCTTGCTGACATTGGCGTCACGGGCTTGGCCTTGGATTGGCTGGGTTCCTTTCTTTCAGCTAGGTCCCAGCAGGTCTGGCTTCCCCCGTTTTCATCAACAGTTAAGCCACTCTTGACGGGGGTCCCTCAAGGTTCAACGTTGAGCCCGCTGCTATTCAATGTGTATTTGACACCCCTGATTGAGATGGCAGAACAACTGGGGGCCAAAATTATAGCCTACGCCGATGAGACGCAATTGCTGTTTACATGGCGTGGCGCTGACCTGGACACAGGTGTGATTCAATCCTGTTTGTCCTCGGTTTTCAACTGGTTAGTGGCCGCCCAGCTGAAGTGCAATGAGGACAAAACGGAAATCCTATTGTATGGTCAGTTTCTGGCTAGTTTCAGAGAATCACTTTGGCTTCCCATTTCCTTGCTCGGCGGATATCCCGGCTAAGAACTTGGGAGTCTGGTTCGGGAAGATCTCTCATTTGAGACATATATCAATAAACTGACGGGGGTGCTTCGGCACCCTCAAAGCGATGCAGAAGTTTTTTCCTTATCTTCCGTCTACAGCGAGAGAGGCGGTTGCGAGAGCACAGATCCTCTTGCGTCTCGATTACGCTAATGCTCTGCTGGGTGGCTCTCCTGCTTATCTGGTGGGGCGCCTTCAGATAATTCAGAATGCCACTGCCAGACTTTTAGGCAACATCTCCAGCCGCATGACTGTCTTGCCCTATCTGCAGAGCTTACACTGGTTGCCAGTGCCACAAAGGATCCTTTTTAAAATACTCACTCTGGCCCATAAGGCCATTAATGGCCATGGCCCCGTTTACTTGAGGAAACGGTTTAGCCGTTATTCTCCTAACAGGCCATTGCACTCTGCTACTCAACTTTTGCTGCAGGTCCCACGATTCCGGCGTTCCCGGCTGGGTGGGCAGTCAATTGCAGTCAGAGCGGAGGTTGCCTGGAATGATCTTCCTCTGGTTCTTCGGTCTGACCCGAACTTCGGCTCATTCAAAAAAGCTCGGAAAACTCACCTGTTTAAAATGGCTTTTTAGGTCCCTTCTACTGTCCTGCTTTCCTCTTCTGTTTCCCTTTTTGGTCACTCCGTGCCAGGATACTCCGGTAGTAGTTGAGCGCGCTATAAAACAGCATATAACATAACATAACATAACATAGGATTCTACACAGGAAGGGGCCCACTTATCTACATAACCTTCTGACCGCATATACCCCTTCACGCCAACTGAGAGGCGGAATGGGGCAGGTCAAAATTCCCGCTATCAGGAGGGCTAGAATGGGCGGCCGCTCCTTCTGCTTCCTGGCAGCTCAACAGTGGAACAAACTCCCAGTGCACCTTCGGCTGGAGGTTTCGGAGACAGTCTTCTGCAAGAAATTGAAAACCTTTCTTTTCCCCAGATAAAATCCTCCCCATGCTACACTGAATAGCTTTGGGTGGCAGGGTCTGAATGGTGGGGGGAGGGCGTTGGCAGCCTGCTTCTAGGTGGACGATACTGTAGCGCGGGGACACACTAGCCTAGTGTAACCAGACACTTTACAAACCTTCATATTATTATTATTATTATTTAAAATAAATAGGCCTCAGCATTCTTACAGTGGTTCCTCCTGGTCCAGCTGTGGGTACTTCACTCAGTGTTGGTTGAATTGATGTCCTCATGGGTATGGCCCAGGATTCGCTTCAAGGACTGAAGAAGAGAGCCAGGAGTTTGTGAAAGGATGGTTAAGGGGCCTGTGACTGCATGTAGACATGGACGTAAGTGCACAGCCTATGGTAAGTCATAGGCCTAGAAAAGAAGAAGAATGCGGCTGCAGTTTTTGGGTAAAGGGGCTTCTTCGAGGGAGCATCTGTTCAAAGCAGGATGGTGCTGATGAGGAACGGCTGCTTGGTAACACTATTGTTCCTTCCCATTCTCTCTAAGAAGGCTGTCAGACCATTGATGATAACTGTGTACTCATGAGACTGCATGTTAACATGTACACCCTTCTCTGTCTTCAGATATGGAATGATGAAGCATGGAACGAAGAGTTGTCTAAGACCTTCAGTACTTTCAGGTAAATATACTGGGATACTCCGTTGTATTATAAGAAGGGTGTACCATAAATGCCATTTACACAATGCAACTAGAGCAGACCTTGTACATCCCCGCAAATCAGCAGTAGCAAAAGTAGGGAGTGGGCAATGGGGCACACATCATGCACCCCCACTCCCCCCCCCCCCATCCTGCTTCCGTATAAGGGCCCTTTTGTGCCTTCATCAAGTTTCAAAACTGAAAAGTCAGCTGTAGGTTCTTCCTGTGACTGTAGCTGAGTTGGGTTGAATGGAGTGTGAGTGCAAGAACGGAGGAAGCTTATAGACTAATGTATGGTGGTACTGAATGGGAGTAACCTTTGTGTAACTTCTCTGTTGGTCTCAGCTTTACTCAAAGTTTCTGGAAACAAGCTACTAAGAATAGGATGTTGTCAGGAAGTGATATATTAAGCCTCTCCAGTCATCAGGTCTCAAGTCAGCACCTAAAAAGATATGAGTAGCGAATGAATTTGGAGCTGAGGCTGTCCTTGCCTTTCTTGTGGGCAGGAAACCCTTGGATTTTGTAGTAAATGGACGAGGGAGCCAAAATCCAATCCGAAATGGGGCCTTGAACATTTGTCTACCAGATATATGGTTCCCTATGGGAAACAGCCTTTACAACAAGTTTTTTACCTATTGTACCTTTACCACGCATGTTTTAGAACGCATATGCATATCCCTTTACCACACATTTAAAGTAAGTTCAGGGTGTGAGAGGTTACCGCCTACAAATACATTGTTTATATATAAAGTTATATATAACCAATGTGTGGTAAAGGCATACGTTGTAAAAGCATATGTGATCTAAAAAAATGTGGGGTAGAAAATTCGTGGTAAATACAAAGCAGAGTATTTCCCTTTTACGGCATCATACAACTGTTCCCTATCCCCTCCACACAATAAGTATAGTAGAGCACAGAAGTGTGAATTGTGTGCTTGATTTGAAATCTCAACATAGGAGTCTATGGAAGAAGAATGCAGTCAATGTTGCTGGAAAGACATTTTAATACACACCTAAGACATTCAATCAATCAATCAATCATCGCATTTATATAGCGCGCTACTCATCCAGAGGGTCTCAAGGCGCTGGGGGAGGGGGGTCCGCTACTGCTCGAACAGCCAGGTCTTGAGTTGCTTCCTGAAGGCGAGGGGGTCCTGGGTCAGGCGGAGGTGGGTGGGGAGGGAGTTCCATGTCTTGGCGGCGAGGTAGGAGGAGGACCCTCCCCCTGTGGTGGCTCTTCGGATGCGGGGGACGGTGGCGAGGGCGTGGCTGGTCGATCGAAGCTGGCGTTTGGGAGCGTAGAAGTTGAGGCGGCTGTTGAGGTATCCTGGGCCTTGGTTGTGTAGGGCTTTGTGTGCGTGGGTGAGGAGACGGAAGGTGATTCTCTTGTTGACCGGGAGCCAGTGCAGGTCTCTCAGGTGTCCGGAGATGTGGCTGCGACGGGGGATGTCCAGGATGAGTCGTGCTGAGGCGTTCTGGATCCGCTGGAGTCTCTTCTGGAGTTTGGCGGTGGTTCCGGCGTAGAGGGAGTTGCCGTAGTCCAGACGGCTGGTGAAGAGGGCCTGGGTGACCGTCTTCCTGGTCTCGGTGGGGATCCACCGAAAGATCTTACGTAGCATGCGCAGGATGTTGAAGCACGACGAGGAGACGGCATTGACTTGTCTGGTCAAGGAGAGGGAGGAGTCCAGGATGAAGCCCAGGTTGCGTGCGTGGTCTGTTGGTTTGGGTGCACTGCCTAGGGCGGGGGGCCACCAGGAGTCGTCCCAAGCGGCGGGTGAGGATCCCTGGATGAGGACTTCCGTCTTGTCTGAGTTCAGTTTCAGGCGGCTGTTCTACATCCATTCGGCTACCTCTTTCATCCCTTCGTGAAGGTTGGCTCTGGCGGTGGCGGAGTCGTTGGTAAGGGAGAGAATCAGCTGGGTGTCGTCGGCGTAGGAGATGATGTTGAGGTTGTGCTGGCGTGCGATGTCTGCGAGGGGGCTCATGTAGACGTTGAAGAGGGTTGGACTGAGCGAGGAGCCTTGAGGGACGCCGCAGATGACTTCAGAGGCTTCGGATCTGAACGGAGGGAGACGGACTCTTTGTGTCCTTCCGGCGAGGAAGGAGATGATCCACTCCAGTGCCTTCTCCTGGACTCCGACGTTGCTGAGGCGTTGTACTAGGGTACGGTGGCAGACAGTGTCGAAGGCCGCGGAGAGGTCGAGGAGGATGAGGGCCGCTGTTTCTCCGTTGTCGAGCAGCGCTCGGATGTCATCGGTGGCTGCGATCAGGGCGGTCTCGGTGCTGTGGTTGGCCCGGAAGTCAGACTGCGAGGGGTCGAGGGATCCGTTCGTCTCGAGGAAGGCGGCCAGCTGCTTGTTGACGGTCTTCTCGATGACTTTTGCAGGAAACGGGAGCAGCGAGATGGGGCGGTAGTTCTTGAGGTCGGTGGGGTCGGCAGATGGCTTCTTGAGTAGGGTGCTGAGTTTGGCGTGCTTCCAGCTCTCCGGGAAGGTAGCGGTGTCGAAGGAGGTGTTGATGATGTCCCGCAGGTGGGGTGCGATGACAGCGTCGGCCTTGTTGAAGACGTGGTAAGGGCAGGGGTCGGTTGGAGATCCGGAGTGGATGGAGTTCATCGTGCGGACGGTGTCTTTGGTGCTGATCGGAGTCCAGACGCGGAGGGTGGTGGTGGGGGGCAGTGGTTCGGTTGTGGCGTTCGTCGGTTGAGTGCTGAAACTGTTGTGTATGTCCGCGATCTTGTTGTGGAAGTAGGAGGCGAGGGAGTTGCAGAGGTCTTGCGAAGGTGTGATGTCGTTGTTTCCGGCGTTGGGGTTGGAGAGCTCTTTAACGATGTTGAAGAGTTCCTTGCTGTTGTGTGAGTTGTTGTCCAGTCGTTCCTTGAATGCAGTTTTCTTGGTGGCGTGGATGAATTGGTGGTGTTTACGGGTGGCGAGCTTGAGGGCAGTCATGTTGTCCGGTGTTGGGTCTCTGCGCCAGGTTCTCTCGAGGGCTTGGCAGTTCTTCTTGGAGCTCTTGAGTTCGTCGGTGAACCATGGGGCTTTCTTGCTACCGGGTCTGCTGGGCGGGGTCCTCAGGGGGGCGAGCGCGTCTGCGCAGTCGCTGATCCACTTCGTGAGGTTGGTGGCCGCCTGGCTAGGGTTCGTTGTGCTGGTGGGAGGGTTCATGTTCAGGTAGGTCGCGAGCTGGTCGGCGGTGATCTTGTTCCAGCTCCTGCGTGCAACCTGTTGCTGGTGGTGGTGGATCGTGGTCCTTCCGAAGCTGAAGTGGACGCAGCTGTGGTCCGTCCAGTGGAGTCCGGTGGCGTGGCTGAAGGCGATGTCCTTGCTGGATGAGAAGACGGGGTCGAGTGTGTGTTCGGCGTAGTGGGTGGGGGTGGTCACCAGCTGCTTGAGTCCCAGGTTGGCGAGGTTGTCCAGCAGGGTGGTGGTGTTGCGGTCGTTGTTGTTCTCCAGGTGGAAGTTGAGGTCCCCTAGGAGGATGTAGTCAGCGGAGCAGAGGGCGTGCGGGCTGATGAAGTCGGCGATGTCTTCGCTGAATTGTGTGCGTTTTCCCGGGGGTCTGTAGATGAGGGTGCCTCTGAGGGTGGTCTTGGGGTTGATGTGGACCTGAAAGTGCAGGTGCTCGGCTGTTGCGAGGGTGACGTCGGTGTTGGTCGTGATGCGGATGGTGTTCCTGTGGACGATGGCGATGCCTCCTCCGGTGTGGTTGATGCGGTCCTTTCAGATGATCTTGTAGCCGTCTGGGATGGCGATGGCGATGTCGGGCACTGAAGAGGCGTTCATCCAGGTTTCCGTGAGGAAGGCGACGTCTGGTGAAGTAGTGTAGAGCAGGTTCCAGAGCTCGACGGCGTGTCTGTGGACGGAGCGGGTGTTGAGCAGGATGCACTTTAGGTGGCTGCTGCTGTTGCTCGTCGAGGTCTTGAGCACTGCTGGAGTGGCGCAGGTCCAGATGCAGGTGAACATGCAGGCGTTGCAGCAGAAGGGTCCGTGGGTGCGTCTCGGGGTGGCTCGGTAGCACCCCGGGATTCTTCCGGCGTTGAGTGCGTAGAGTTCGGTGGCGTCGTAGGTCCGGCGGGTGGGCTGGGGTCTGCGGGGGCCAGGGGTCCTGGCACTGGGCGCAGTCCAGGCGCGGACGGGCGCAGACGGGCTTACCTTTGGCGCACCTTCGGCGCTCAGTCGGTGCTCCCGCTGCGCGCGTCCGCTGCGCGGTCGCTGAGGGGGCGACATAAGAAGGGAGCCGGGAGGGCGGGTCAGCTGACATTGGTCAAAACAGCACAGCTCAAAGTCCAGTCCCTCAACTGACCCACAGTAGAACATAAATAACACACTCCATGACATAAGTAATTTGATTCAGCAAATGTTTTGTTACCCAACATAGAGAAAAAACCCAACACAAGTTACAACACCCCACACACAATAAACAATGCAGCAATGTGCACAACATCCCGAACAGCACACACACAAACTAACAATATAGACAAGCATTTCCAATGCAATAGGTCTCGCATTTTTTTTAAGTTAGAGATGTTGGCATTGTAAATGGCAATGTTTTTACCTATGAGCTTTGGTGTGGAGTGTAGTGGATGGATGAGCAAAGATGCAGCTGCAGCACTGTCTAGAGGATTTAAAATGAGGAATTACCACTGGGTCCAGAAAAGCAGCTGCAGCACTGACTAGAGGACTTAGAAGAGGAATTACCACTGGGTCCAGAGAAGCAGCTAGCAGCACTGTCTAGAAGACTCCTCACAACATCCGACGGCATTGTGCTACTTTTAAGAACAGCTGCGAAGACTGCTCATTTTAAACAAAGTGATGCACTTAAACAGTTTCACTGGCATGGACTTTAATAGCTCCAGTTTAAAGAAATCCCAATTTGCAGTTTCTCTCTAAAAGCCAGTCGTGGGGGGCTTTTAAATTCAAAGGGATCTCCGAATGTAGATTTCTTCATGCACAGAGGCTTTCTCAGCCTGCCCCACTTCTCCTCTGGCCCTCCTGAACAGTTCTCTTCTGCTCGGAGAGGTCCCCAGCCAATTTAAGAACGCAGAGGTAGTTCCCATTCTAAAGAAACCCACTGCCGACCCTACGGTTATGGGCAACTTCCGCCCCATCTCCCTTCTTCCCTACCTAAGCAAGGTACTCAAGACGTATGTTACTAGTATCCTCAGCTCTTTTATTGAGGACTCCAACTTCTTGGACCCCCAGCAGGCCGGGTTCAGACCCGCCCATTCGACAGAGGCGGTCATTCTCTCTGTAATGGAGGAACTCCGCAGAGGCGCCGATTCTAACACCCACCAAGCCTTGATTCTTCTGGACCTGTCAGCGGCCTTTGACACGGTCGACCACACCATCTTGGTTGACCGTGTCAAAGAGGCTGGTATCGGAGGGACGGCCCTTGATTGGGTCCGCTCATTCCTGACGAACCGCCACCAATCTGTCCGACTCTCCCATTTTTCGGCTGACAGGATGAAACTCACCTGCGGTGTGCCACAGGGTTCGTCTTTGTCCCCACTTCTTTTTAATTTGTACCTTACCCCCCTGATCCGCTCCCTCCGGGGAAGGAATGTCACTGCATTTAACTATGCAGATGACATTCAGCTCATCTTCAATCTTGACTCCTCGCAGGATGCGGCTCAGGATTTCCAATCCACCCTCTGTCATATCAGCAATTGGATGGGCACTCACCATCTCAAACTCAATCCCGACAAGACGGAGCTTGTTCTTGTCGGAGGCCCATCCAACCCCTGGAACTCCACCTTCTGGCCCCCTGCCCTTGGCCCCTCCCCCCGCCCTGCTGACAAGGTCAAAAGCTTGGGGGTCTACATTTCTCATGATCTCTCCATGCAACATCAGGTCAGTGCTACGGTGTCCTCCTGCTTCCACCAGCTCAGAAAAATTCGCAAAATAGCCCATTTTCTGACCACCGAAGCCCTCACCCTGACGTTGCTGGCATTAGTCATCTCTCGGGTTGACTATGCCAATGCCTTGTACGCAGGTATCCCGCAATACCAAATCAAAAGACTTCAGATGATACAAAATCAGGCAGCACGCCTCATTTACCACCAACCTAAACATCACCACGTCCGTCCCCTACTTAAAGCCCTTCACTGGCTTCCTGTATCAGAGCGTTGTCAATTTAAACTAGGCTGCTTGACCCACAAATCCCTGGCCGGCATCGTCCCCTCTTTCATCTCGTCGCTTCTGCACCCGTACGTCCCTTCCAGACCCCTCCGATCTTCCCACCACGCTCTCCTTCAGACGCCCAGGTTCAGGCGCAAAAAGCACGGAGGCCTCAGATTCTCTTTTCTGGCCCCCTCACTCTGGAACCCTCTCCCCCCGGAACTTAGACTTTCCTCCTCTTACCCTCACTTCAGGTCTCTCCTAAAGACTCACCTCTTCCGCGGCGCTTACACATAAGCTTCCTTGCCCTCCCTTCTTTGTCTCCTCCTGATTTAGTGATCAGCACCAAGAAACCGACCGGTGTATGTTGCGCTTTATAAATTGTGTTTACATTTTACATTTACATTACATTTACACAGAGTCTATTTAACAGGAAATCGCTTCCGGCCCCTCCTATGTGATCCTTTCAAATAGACCATCGCCTGCTGGTACTTTGGTCAAATCCTCCATACTGTGATCGTATTGTCTGCAATCTGCATCCTTTTTTAAATCTAAAACTGAAATCATAAGCGATTCCTTAAAAACATATGAGCGGCAAGTAAAAGTTGCTGGTTTGAGTGTGGCACAGATCACTGCAGGGGGCACTGTGGAGCCACCAGGTACACTGCAGAGGAGGCGTGCCTCTCAAGGTCCAGGGGGCGGGCCACACCTAGGGCGTACAGGGGCCAAATCCGTCCTCACACTGGTATGTGCAAAGGAGATGAAGAACCTGCTCCCTGAGAGTTACAAAGGGACAAGACAGAGCAGTGCTTCACAGCAAAGCTGGAAGGATTAGCGAAGACCCACACCCATTTGTTGTTCTCCCTCTGTTACTATTGCAGGTTTGTTACACGGAACAGAATGTAAGCGTATTACTGTAAACATTTAATGGTCATTGTGTTCCTGATGGTGGCAAGCACATTAAAAAATAAAATAATCATCCGGTGATGGTTTCAGATTAAGTCAGGCTAAAGACGACAACCTTCCACTAGCAGCTGAACCGCTGTGTTCACACGTGGTCCTTTGTTCTGCAAATAACAATCACATGGAGGAGAGATAAGTGTCTGGTAATGTGATTCCTGAGTTCCTTAATGTTGTGTCCACATAAAAGCTCTGAAACTGTGAGGGCACAGCGTGCGCGCCCCTGCGGCAATACTCCATGGAAGTTAACTTCTAAGGAAAGGTGGGGCATGAAACACCCATCAGCCATTACCGTACTCGCAATTTAAAGGACAGACAGATAAACCAATCATAAGCAAATGAGGAGTCAGACTCCACAAAGTCAAGATAACAGATCACCTACAGCACAAGCGCTGTTTAGGCTCGACCTAAAATGGGGAATGTGTGCCAGGTGTGTGTGTGGGAGGTTGGTATTCCTACTAAGAGCATTTTTAAAATCGAATTAAATGGGTGGGTTTTACAGGATATATTTACTTCAAAATCTTGAATGAAATGTGATCACAATGAGACATTTTACTGCACAAATGCCGAGAAACATTAGTCGCATGCCAGGAATTCCCCCACCGTTCCAACTGGTATGTTAGCAAAATGCTACAACCCCCAAAACAAGCACAACCACTCACCCACAACAATAGGCACCACAAGTGTTTCCTACCAGTAAAGCATCTCTGCCAAAACAGCCAATGGCCAAACAGGAGGTGACATCATACTTGCTAAATACTGAAAAAGTAAAATGCCGAAACATAGATCCATCCATTTCATAACTTATTTACACTTCTGTATTAGATAAAGACATACCAATAATATTTCAGCAGAGCAAGACCCAATCCATACCAGGGACCCTCATGATAAATCTGACATGTTAGGAGCTGTGTCATGCCGCTACTGCAGAGAAATATGGGTACAACTACCATGCCATGTCTTCACAACATGACTGGTTTGCTCTGCAGTGCCACAGATGGAAAGAAGGCTTCAAAACAACCAATAGAGAAATTATTAGACTCACAAATTGCCCCATGTTAATAGGGTGAGTATGAGTCGGACCTGCTGGGCCAGGCTTTGTAGTTTCATAAGTAAGGCCCTACAAGTCCCACCCTGCCAAGTACTGATGGCTGAAAACGCAGAAATTGCTGAACATCAACCTCATAGAACCATTTCACAGCTACACAATTTAGTTTGTGGGAATCAAATTTGTGACCAATGAGTTAGACACACGACAACTGCAGCATGTGCATTAGCCCACCTCCATTGCTCTTTCATAGAGTCCACAGCACTGATTCCCTCCATTGTCCCCAAATCCATTTTGTAATTACTTTTTACTGGTTCAGGAAACACATCAATTCCTGTTTCTCAGATAAGTACTTTTATTCTTGTGATTTTCCCTATTTTCTGACATATGGCTTGACTGATAAAACAACAATTTCAGATACAGAAAAACATGCCTACATATTATGTAGCGGACTTCATATGGGCAGCATTCTCATATTTAGCTTCTTCAAATGATATAATAAACGGTGTAAAATGTTCTGAAGCAGCCCTGCTGCTGCTTTGTCATTTGTAGCTATAGGACAGCCATACCGTAGTGATACTGTATTTTCAGCTTAAAAAATATAATGCATGAGAAAGCCATCTAGATTTGTACTCTGGCTTTTTGCATACAGTATTCATGCTGTCCTGTTGGATTAATTTCCTGTTTGTGATGTGCAGGCCTGTGCATCACAATAAATGCACGCTTCAGGCTGCTTAACTGTACACAACCGGGAACTTCGAGTTAACTTTCGGAGCCTTTCTTTCAGCTCAAAGCTGCTTTTGCTGAAAATATGCTTATTGGAAAATTAAAAGGCACTATTCTCCTTTGCAGGTTTATATAGTCTGGGAATGTTTTATTTGTAGAGTTTGCTGCTTCATGGTATTTTCATCCCATGCATGCGTGGCAACAGTTACACACTTCCACCAATAAATATTAATTGTTAACGCATATTTCTTGTTTAGACGTTGCCATGTTGGAGTGACACATATTCAATAACCGAGGCATGTCCAAAAAGGGGAGAATGATCTACAGCACACCTCTGCAAACAAGCGTGCTTCCTAAATGCTTGTTTAATGTCAACTGCATGCCAAATGTGCCTTTCTTGTTGTGTCATATCCTTGCTCATGTTTGTGCCACTCATGTGACAGAACAAGGGTAGGCAAGAATGGTCGACTTTAATTCAGAGTAATTAAACATACCAAATATTCACGTTTTCCCTGGGGCTAGGACTTCATCCTGCACGTGCAGCCCTACACGCATTACAAAGGATTTAGTGAAACATGAACAATTTCATACAATGTGAACGACGTCAACTGGTCGGTTGATATGGCGGGGAAATTCTGTCTTGCAGAATAGATAAAGGGCCCATCCAAGATGCAGAGAGCTGTTATTTTCGGATCCAGTCATCGCCGAATCATTCCCTTTCGGGCATTTTGGTCTATCGCCCCCCGGGGACAATAAAACAGTTTTCCACCTCCATTCTGGACCATGTTCCCGTCTTAGCCGCATCCTCTCCCAATTTCATTCTACTGGGGGATCTGAATCTTCATTTTGACCTACAGGAGGATAAAATAGCATCTGACCTGAGATCGGAACTTATGACAGCTAACCTCAGGCTCCATAATCGGGAACCTACACATGTGAAGGGACACTTGTTAGACTGTGTGTTCTCTAATATCTCACATCTTCAGACGAGCCCTCCTCTCCCTATGCCCTGGTCGGATCACTTCCTGGTGCCGTTTGAATTGAACTTTATGAGGGATCCTCCTCCTCCTCCCGGTCCTAGGGCACCCCGTACCTATAAGAGAATTTGGTCACGACTATCAACTGAGAATCTCTCCCTTATTCTTGAACAATCAGTCCCCCCATCTGGATGCGATCCCCTGGTAGCCGATGTTGCCTTCCATGACTGGCTCCGCCAAGCATTAGATATGGAACTACCTCTCAAAGCCATCTCAAATAAAAGGAGCGGCCCCAAGTCCTCCTGGTACACCCCTGAACTGGGATGTATGAGAAAGAAATGTAAAAAGCTGGAGCGAGAATGGCGGAAGAACTGGGCGACCACCAAAAAAGATAACTATCGTGAAGCCATGAGAGCATACAAGATGGCTTGCAATTTGACCAAAGCCGCCCATTTTGAGGAAAGAATCAGAATGGCAGGTAATTCTTCTAGAGAAACTTATCAGATCCTTAAAGAGCTTCTCACTGTCCCCACTCCCCCGGTAACTCAGGAGGTAAATTCTGATAAATGCAATCAACTGGCCCAGTTTTTTGATGTCAAAATACAGAACATCTTAGCCAGCCTTCCTCTGAGTACCGGTAGGGTAGACAAAGCAGCTCCGGAGGCCGCACTGGACGTAAAGGTGTTTGATAGCTTCCCCCCCATCTCAAAGGAGGCTTTTTGTGAGGAGCTTTCAGCCCTGAAGAGCGGCTCCCCTTCGGACCCCATGCCCATTCGGATCCTCAAGCAATTTACGAACATCATTGCAGGCCCAGCTATCGACCTGCTGAATGCCTCATTCACCCATGGCATTGTTCCACCTAGTTGGAAGCAAGCCATTGTCAAGGCCCTTCTGAAAAAGCCAGGCCTTGATCCGGCCGATTTGGCGAATTACCGTCCCATTTCGCTTCTGCCCGGGCTGAATAAGATCACCGAGAAGTTTGCCAATCGCCAGCTTTCGCATTTCCTGGAATCTAACGATCTACTGGGTCGTACTCAGACGGGCTTTCGGCCTGGCCAGGGAACCGACTCGGCCTTGATTTCAATGGTGGAGGAAGGCAGATGCATCTTGGATTCGGGAGGATCCGCTGCGGTGGTCCTCCTGGATCTAAGCGCTGCATTTGATACGGTTGATCATAATATCCTGATCAACCGTTTGGGGAAGATTGGAGTGAGAGGGTCGGCCCTCAAATGGCTCGCGTCGTACTTGAGTGGCCGGACTTATCAGGTCTGCGAAGGCAATCTTCGATCTCTGCCTACCCCCCTTCAGTGTGGAGTACCGCAGGGCTCTTCATTGAGCCCTACGCTTTTTAACATCTACATGGCCCCACTGGAGGCGGTGGTTTCACCCTTCGGGGTGAAAATCGCAACCTACGCAGACGACACTCAACTGATCGTCTCGCTGTCCCTCTCGGAAAGCCAGGGGGAAAAGTTCGCATCATGTTTAGTCAACATCATGTCATGGATGTCGGATTCCCGGCTCAAACTAAATGGGACGAAAAACGGAGCTGATGCTTCTTGGCAATCTATGTTCAACACTCCCCAAATCCATGTGGCCGGATAGTCTAGGTGCCCCCCCAGTTCCCAAAGAAGCAATAAAAAGCCTGGGGGTCTGGCTAGAACCCGAACTGTCAATGACCACTCAAGCTAAACGAGTGGCAGGGACTTGCTATGGTCTGCTTAGGTCAGTACGTAAGATCCTCCCGCTACTCCCTGAAAACTCCCGGAAACTACTGGTGCAAGGATTAGTCATGTCAAGGCTGGATTATAGCAATGCCTTATTCCTTGGCTCACCAGAATCCACTCTGAATGTGATCCAAAGAGCTCAGAATGCGGCTGCACGAATGCTCACTGGTACTGCCAAAAGATCATCAGCTAAGCCTGCTCTCAAGGCCTTGCATTGGCTTCCAATTCGAGCTCGCATAAAATTTAAATCCCTTTGCATCGTGTTTAAAGCTTTGCAAGGATCAGGCCCTCCAATCCTTAGAGACCTGGTGCGCCCTTACAAACCTACGCGAGCCCTTCGCTCGGATGATGGTAATTTTGTGGTGATACCCAGAGCCAAAAAGGTGAAGTCCGGCGGTCGCCGGTTCTCTATTAATGCAGGCCAATTATGGAATGCTCTGCCGATGGCCCTGCGGAAAGAATCCAATCTAGTGCGTTTCCGCAAGGCATTGAAAACTTATCTCTTCCCCCTTTAGGCTTTCGCTTCTGTTGTATTTGGGTGGTGGTCCTGTGTTTGGTTTCAGCGCTGGGACGCTCAAGGGCAGCCATGCGCTTTATAAATCTCTTTTCATTTCATTTCATTTCATTTCATGAATCGGAGCTCAGCGAGCTGCTCACACCTGACCTTTAAGACCATGAGGGATGTCTGCTGTGCAGTGCCCTGCGCCAGGGCGAGATGGTCACGAGTGCACTGTGCAGGCAGTTTTTGTTTATATATATATATATCTGTAGTGCAAACTCAAAGCGCTTTACACTGGGACCCTGGCGATTACAGTACACAAGGTTGGGTTTATTTCCTTTGGGGGTGAGAGTGGGGGTTACAGGAGATTAAGTGGGTGGCAAAGAATCACGGGACGTCCAGCAGCATTGATCTGTTATTTGAACCCTTTATCACGTCCTGCTCCGAGAACTCCCTCCACCTCCTCCACCGATACAGGCAAGACGAAAGAGGAAAAAATCAAAACAAAATAACCCTCGCACTTGCCCCATACCTCCCCATCCGCACATTTCCCCATCCTGTATTCCTCCTTCTGCAAAAGAACCAACGTACACGTTTGTCTTGTGGTGGTCATTTGTTGGCCGCAATTTATTTAGGAATACAATGACAACATGCATGCACTTTGTAATTTTTGCTGTCTAGTCTCTCTTGGCCCTTCCAGGTCGTTTTTCTTTGATAGGTTGGGTTTGGGCTCCATTTGCACGGGGGAGAGTGTAGCTTCTGTCCCTGGAGTTAGGCCACAACTCGCAACCTTGTCCGATTCTTGTTGTGCCCTGCCATCTCGCGGGGGCTGGGCTGTGAGCGCAGTCTCCGTTTGCTACCCCCCTTCTTTGGTAAGCCGCCTCACCCAACCGTGAGGCATCTGAAGGTGAGTGGTCTTACCCGCTGCCCTTAGGCCTGCTCCGCCAGCCGTGAGGCATCCCAAAGTTAGTGGTCCAATTCTGGCACACCGCCCTCCGGTGTGCCTTCTTGCCAACCATTATCCGCGTAGTTCTCTGCCACGCCGTCTGGGAGGTTTCCGTCTCCCGTCGGCTCCCACCCGACTACGCCCTGTGTCCTGTCACTTGCAACCCACCAATGCCATGGTGCCCCAGAGGTTGCTCCAGAAAACTCCCATGCCTTCATTCGTCAGGTGCACTCCGTCTTTGGCATAAAATTCCGGGTGGTCCATGTGGATTAGCCTGTGCCTGACTGTCACCAGGCCATTCGCCCTGCAGAATTTGCTTACTGTGAGGTTCAGCTTTTTCTGGACTTTTCGACTGCCTTCTGTGAGTCTGCCCCACGTCATTTGTGTCTGGTTATTAGCTCTGACCACAAGATTGCAGAATTCCTGAATGCCTTGGCCGTTTCTATGAGTTCCCTCTGTATGTCGTTCTCCTCCCGAGTTTTGCCAAATCATTGCCCCCTAGGTGGATGATCCGCATATCCGGGTGCCATGCGTGTCCACCCGCAGCTCCCTGAGGGTCACCGGCAACATTCCCGGTTAGCCAAACCACCGTATGCACGTGTCAGTAGGTCCCCCCTTTGTCTTGTGGCCCCCTTGCCGCCACCAGGTCTGCTTCCAGGATATGAACGAGTGCCCCACCACTCATACCAGGCATGGTCTCCTTCCTGTCAAAGCAAGGAAAACAAGTCACTCCCAGCTCTACCAGGTGCGGGGAACCACCATTTTCCCGATTAGTCTGTCTTGCGGTTCAGAGCAGCTGGGGTCTCACATATGTTTTATAGGCCCATAACTTCCATCTCCCTACTGCTTGAATCCCTGCTTCAGTCATCCCGTGCAGTGCTGCCGTCGTGGCCGCTCCTATCCTGAAGGAGTGGGACCCAAAGGCTGCCGGATGCAGTCCTGCTTTGCCAAGTGCAAAGTGCATGACCGCTGTGAATTGAAATTTGGTCAATTGTGTTCCATCCCTGTGTTTGAATAGCGCCCCCCCCCCCCCGCAGGCCATACCACCATGAAGGCGAGCAGACAGCATACGGTGCAATACCTCTGGTCTTCAATGCATTGAAGTCTTACCGTAGCTACTTTCTCTGCTTGGTCGGTCTTTGACCGCCTTAGTAGGATCTCTCCCCCTGTCACTGTGGGGTCACATCGCCTGCCTGTATACAATGCCCTGCCGGTCCCACCTTTGCGGGTGCTACTAGCTCGCTGAGGCGGAATGCCTCAAAGAACGCGGCCTTAAACAGCAGGAGCTCAAATTCATCTGTTATCATGTCACCCAGTGTGCTGAGCAGTAAACAAAGTCTCGTGAAATCTTTGGGGTGTCTGGTGTCTTTCCTTGGGCCCTCCTTCCGTCTCCACCCCTTCATAGCTGACTTGATGTAGTGTGACACCCCTGGGTCATGCCCTGTCTCTAGTTTTGCGAAATGAACCTCGGCGGATATGTGAGCCTGCACCCGTGCTCTGGATTTTTTAGATTCAAATGACTGACGTGATGATGCTTCTGTGTGAACCTGCGTGTCAGTTGTGTCAAACGCCAGGCGAATACTCTGCCTGCTGGAATTACTCAGGTTGCAAAATGTAATTTGCCTATCAGTCTCTGAATGTCCCTCAACGTTGCCTTTTCTCTCCCGTGCAGGCTCTTAATATCCCGTCGGAAATCCTCTACCTTCTCTGGGGGGAGCCTGGATGTGCCGGCGACAGAGTCGAGCTCTATCCCTAGGAATATGATTCTGGTCGCAGGACCTCCGTCTTTTCCCTTGACAGGGGGATCCCTAGCTCCTCTACCAGTTCCTTGAATGCTGTCAGAGTGCTCCCGCACTCGGCAGATGCTGCCGGGGCTGTGAAAAGGAAGTCATCCCACCCACCGGATGCTTGTCATGCAATGCCCATTCTACGAAGGTGCTGAAAACTTCAAAGTATGCACACAATACTGAGCATCCCATTGGCATTGCCTTATCTATGTAGAGCCTCCCTTCCCACTGGAAGCCTAACAGGTGAAAGCTAGCTGGGTGTACTGGAAGTAAGCGGAAAGCGGACTCAATGTCCGCTTTTGCCATGAGGGTCCCCCGCCCTGTTGCCCTGATCAGATCTATAGCATCGTCAATTGTGGCGTAACTTACTGAACATATCTATGAGCTAATCCCATTGTTTACTGACATCCCCTCCGGGAATGATAAGTGGTGGATTAGCCGGTATTGCCCTTGTTCTTTCTTAGGGACCACCCCTAGCAGAGAGACTACCAATTCTTCGCTCATCCGAGCAGGGAGGGGGCCCTTGACTCTCCCTAGCTTCCTCTCCTTGTCTATTTTCTTTGTTACCACCCCGGGTGTTCCAGTGCGGATTTTAGGTTTGTTTTGCTGCCTAGGGGGAAGATGGCCCTTGAAAGGGATGGGGAAGCCTTCTTTGAAACCGTGTACTAAGGTGTCTGTGTCTGTCTTGTTGTGGAATCTGTTGGCTAGTCTGCGTAATGCCTGTGTATTCATGGGGGACCATGCTAGCCTAAAGTTTTGGTGCCCCGCCAGACCCCCGGTGGCTCCCCTGACTGGTTCCTTACTTCTTCTCTTTCTTGTCTCATTGTGTTCCCTCCTGCGCTGGCATCCCACCGCTGGGTGCCCTCCCCCGCATGAGGCACTGTCTTCCCTGCGGCAAATTGCCTGGGCTTTTGAAACCGCCTTCCCTTTCCCCTGTAGGTGTGCCCGCAAAAGGACTGCTCGTTCCTGCCAACCCATGTCCTCGCCTCCCTCACTACCATCATTTTGTGGATGAAACCGGATACATCCTCTTCATTCCACTCCATCTCTGGGTGGGTCTGCATTTTTCGGCTGAACCCTTTGTCATACTCTAGCCATGCTTCGCCAGGAAATTGCGTTTGTGCATTGTGGATGTTAGCTTCATAAAGCTAAAGATCAGCTGCGCAGCGCGGGAGTTTCTCGACTATTATGCATGCCATGATTCGAAATGCGTCTAGCCAATTGTCAAAGTTTCGCTCTTTGCGTTCCTTTCGCCTCTCCCTCTTTTCCTCGTCCTTTTTACCACAAGTTGTCAGGTCCAGCCCCTCTAGCTGTATTTCCAGCAGCGAGAAAATATCACTGAATTCTTTTCTCCAGATCCTTTCCTCAACTGCCAGTGGTACAAGGATTGCGAGCCCCGTTGCCCTGGTAACCATTCCCACCGGCCCCGGTGAGGGCCGTGCATACGGTTCTGGTGTAGGTACTGCTGGGGTGAGGTTGTTAGCACTGTTTCGTCCCCATGCTACTACTGGTGACACCTCTTCTACCCTGTCATTTGTCGGGCCTCTGCCCCCCCAAGGCTGCCCGGCGCGCCTACCCAGGGTCTATTTAATGCCACGATAGCCCGGACGATTTCTCCTCCTCTACGTCCTCGATTGCCCCTGCTCCTCCCATGTCATCCCACCTCTCACCCGCTAGGACCCCTGTTCCCTGTAGCCCCACATTTCTCAATAACAATGGTGCCATTGTTCTAAAACACTCCGCTACGATTGCGCTTATATGCTCACCAGCTGCCGGTGTGTCCTTGCTCCCCTTGCTTGGTCCAGCCGCCGCCGTGGTAGCTGCAGGTGGCCAGGCCGTCTTCGGGGTTGATTTCTTGTGGGTTGCTGCATCTGCGAGCTTGGCTGGTGCCCTTCTTTGTCTCTTGGCTGGTGGTGCGTTGTCGTCCTGTTGCTGTTGGTTGCTCAGCCCCTCTCCGCCGTTGTCCCACAGGTGGGGCTGAAGCCACAAAAGATTCTAGTAGAGGTGCTGCTCCCTGCTCCAACCGTGAACATGGAGCTTACCTGGCGGAGCAGGCCTTATATCCGACCCTTTCTCATCCCTCCTAGCTAGGTGTCCTCACCTATTGGGGGGTTTGTATGTCGCCCGGGCCCCCATTGGCCGGGGGGCAGCACCTGTTTGGTGGTCTCTGCGGGGTGGGGGATGGTGGGGCCAGGTTGTTTTCGCACCTTGCGCTTCTGCGCGCCAAAAAATGTCCGCAAGCTGGATTGTCATGGGGGGGGGGGCACGGCGATCGTTATGGCGCCGGCTCTCTAGCCCCCTTCGTCTGCAGCATCTGTAAGAAAGCAGGGCTTCCTGGCCATATACTAGGACAGCGCCTCAAAAGTAACAATTTCTGCATTTTCTTCAATTGGGGAAACTAAACAAAAACAAAAATGACCTGTCTGGCGTAAAGGAGAAGTGATGCTTGTCTTGCGAACTTCAGCACTACCAAGCTCTTGCCCCCTGACGCCATGTCATACAAAGGGTGTTTAGTGGCAGCGTGTATGTGGTGTCTTTATTCATGAGGCAGAGGGAAATTAAGAAAGCCTTAACTCGCAGTGGAGTTCAGCTTGCGTGGGGCATGACTCCAGTTACAATCCGAACAACAAAGAGGAGCAGCAGGGAGTGCACGCCGTGATGTTGACTCCTATGTGTTCAGCTTGCCTGAGGCAGGGAAGCCTTAGTGCGAAACGTAAATGCGGAGTCTGTGAGGCTCCAATAAAAAAATTAATGTGGCGCCACTGACGGAAAGGAGATGACTCCTTTAACAAGCCATCACCTAAAGGAAAACAAACGGAAAGCACAAAGGACAGAAAGCATGTGCGGCACTGAGGCAGAGAAAATGGAAAGTAGCCCGCAAACTAAAAACATTAAACACCTAAAGTGTAAGGATGTCGTAGTTGGTCGGTGCTGCATGCAGAAAACCGGAAACCTGGTCTGTGCTGCATGCAGAAAACCGGAAACCAGAAGGAGGGACAAAGACGATGATTGCCCATCGGGAAGCAACCATTTCTAAATGACACTAACCAAGATAAATATAAAGCAACCAGCGAATAATGGGCAGAGTTCACCTACTAAAGCATAAACAATAGGTGGCTAAGCGACAGCGCAAGCGCAAGCGCTGTACGCGTGACCTAAAAACTGGGAAAACATCTCTTTAACTTCTTGACATCACCACACAAATCATGCTGTGTCCTTCAACACAACTGTCACTAGCTGAACTGGGATCACATCCCTGTACTACAACATCCATTTGCCACCATCCTCCACCACCAGTATTTTGTCTGCCGTTTATTGTATCATAACCCTGTGCAAATGTCCCTTCTACATATTTCCCCTAAGACTCTCTAGTAGAATCAGTTGCCAATTCATCCATGTTCCTCTGTGACTACATGTTATGTTATGTTATGTTAAAATGTTATTAAGCGCAAAACAGCTGCCCCAGCAACGAGGCGTCCCGGCGCTGAACCATAACAGATACCTGAGGGGAGGGAAGGGAGGGAGAGGAACTGCAGGAAGATTATGTCAGGGAAAACAGAAATGTTTTAATTGCCTTACGAAAGGCCATCAGGTTTGTCATGGAGCGAATGTGGGGTGGCAGGGAATTCCAAAGCTTCGCCCCCAACACCTTGAAAGAACGGCCACCCATTCTGCTAAGCCTTGTTCGAGGGACGACCACAAGGTGTTGTCCTAAGGAGCGTAGGGCGCGCTGGGGGGTGTAAGGTACCAGGAGTGGGCGTAGGAGTACAGGGCAGTCAGATCTAAGAATTTTAAAGGCAGTGGTAAGAGCCTTGAATCGAACTCGGGCTTCAATACGCAGCCAGTGTAGCTTCTGGATGGTGTTTCTGGCAGAGCATCTGCGAGGAAGGCCTACCACAGCCCTAGCTGCTGAATTTTGTACCCGTTGCAGCCGAGCCATCTCTGCTTTATTGATGCCTAAGAATAGAACATTGGCATAATCCAATCGAGCCAGAATGATTGATTGAACTATCAGTTGGCGCGTATTGGGGTCAAAAAAACCAAGTATCGGATGAAGGCTCCTCAGCAGGCCCACACAAGTAGCTGCCACTTTCTTTGTGTGGGTCTGGAAATTGAGGGAGGAGTCCAGCCAGACACCTAGATTCTTCACCACATTTTTGGGGGAAGGAATGGGGCCAAGTAGGGACGGCCACCAATGTTCACTCCAGTAGCAGGGATTTTTTCCCAGGAGCAGCACCTCTGTTTTTCCAGCGTTCAGCTGTAGGCAGTTGTGTGTCATCCACTGCGCGACTGCCGCTAAGCCATTCTTGAATTTCGTAGCTGAGATTGAGGGGCCTTCAGTTAGAGAGATGACCAGCTGCGTGTCGTCAGCGTACGACACCAGCGTGAGGTCCCACTCTTTTGCCACTTCAGCAAGAGGCTGGACATAGAGATTAAAAAGGGATGGGCTAAGCGCCGATCCCTGAGGAACTCCTTGCTCTATGGAGTGAGGCTGAGAGATTAATGGGGGGGCTGAGACCCGGAAGGATCTATCCTTCAGGAAGGACCGAAACCACTAAAGGGCCAGATCGCTGACCCCTATAGCCTCGAGACGTTTTAGCAAAAGAGTATGGGAGACCGTATCAAAGGCCGCGCTGAGGTCAGCGCAGCACTTTGACCGGCGTCCAGTATGTTCCGGAGGTGTTCGATGGTAGTCAACAGGGCGGACTCAGTACTGAATCCTGGCCTGAAGCCGTTCTGTGAAGGGTCCAGGATTTGGTTTTGGGCCATATAGTTGGACAATACTTTGTTCACATGGGCTTCTGCCAGTTTCGATGCCCATGGAAGCAGCGAGATAGGTCTAAAATTTCCTGGCTTTGTGGGGTCTAGCGTGGTCACATAAAATACATCCTTCTCCACTGCAAAAGGTGCCACCTCTGCCGCATTCAGTCTATCACAAACAATATAGTGTTTGACCCTTGCCAGTTCTTCATCATCATTCATTCCAGATGGCCATTCTTTCTCACCACCCATCACTTACCTCATCATCCATCAGTATAGATGCATCCAACTCTCCTTCTCTGTATCTTTTCTGTAAATATAAGCTGTCTCCACGTTCTTCCATCCAATCATACGCTCTACTTTAGTAACCCACTGAACAATCTGTGGTTTTTCTCCTACAGTCCACTGTGTTGGCTATATTTTTTTATGGTCTGTGGTCACTTCTGATTTTTTTTTTGCCACAAACCTTCGCGGGAGTGTACTCAACAACTTCCCAAAGTTTCATGCCGATCAAATGAATGGTGCAGTAATCCATAAAGGACAAACAGACATACTTTCGTTTATATATATATATATATATATATATATATATATATATATATATATAGATTTCCTACCAGAATGTGCTAAAACAGCTTCTTTCCCACTTACTGGATAGTTCTGTTCAGCCTTCTTCAGGACCTGCGGTGCATTTACATTAGTGACCTAAGACCCAGCTTGGATTTTGGACAACCATGCATATTTGCATTGGCAGTTGAAACAATTTGCATCTGACAATAACCATCTGTAATTTTGGAGCAGTACGTAAATATTTTTTACATTCATCCAACAACTTTGGATTTAGCATCTCATCCATCTTCAAAAAGGATGTGCCTACTAAATGTTTCCTAAATTAAATGTGCTATAAAATTAGTATAATACTCCATGAGCCACAACAAATGCGGTCTCTTGGGAGCGTCAGATGTCCACATGTTTAGAGACTCCCCCCCCCCCCCCATCCGGCTTTTCTGGGAAAAGGCGAAGGTCACTTTGGATTCTATTCTCAATGCTAACCTGAATATTAGTCTCTCACTGATCATTTTTGGTATCAACGAAAACATCTCTGGCCAGGCAAGATCGCTTTTATTTTATGCTATCCTATTGGCGCAGAAGACAAATTTGTAAATTCTGGGTTGATGGCGCTGGACCAACACACTCCGGCTGGTTGACGTCCCTGTATGAAACCTCTAGAGTGGATCAGGCGAGGACCTGTAGTAAGATAAAACTAGCATTTTGGGATCTATTGGTACACTGGTCTCAGGATTCTAGCTAGAGAGCAACAGAGTACTGGACAAGGGCAGCAACAATGAGTTAAGGTTCAGGATCATTTACAATAAAGCAGGGTATTTGTGGGGTAAGGAATACTATTGTGTGTACATATTTCCAAACTTGCATCTTTCAAGTCTTTAAGTATCCTCAATGAACTGACCAGCTTGTTGACTCACATGAACCACTCCAATGGTCCAAAAAAATCGATGTCACTATTTTCCATTAAATTATCTAACTTGCGTCTTAATTGCTTACCGAGTGCCAGAGGTATTCATTGTACCGTATGCATAGTTGGGTTTACGCCGCTATTAAAAAGGATCCTGTGTGTAAACCCTTTACATGTTTCCATCGTATCAGATAACATCTCTGGATACAACACACTCACACTGCACTATTCAGCAGATCCCCCTTCCCTTTGGATGCCTCTGGGTGACTATCGGAACTCGGACCCACCCCGACTCCGAAAGACCACACCCACAACCTTGGCATCACACTGAACAGCATACTCTCCATGAAACGCCAGGTCAGCACTGTTTCCTCAGCCTCCTTCCAAACTCTCTGCAGGCTCTGCAGAGTCTTCAAGTGGCTCTCCATCAGCACCAATAAAACGGTGATGCAGACCCTCATTACTAACCACCAAGACTATTGCAATGCACTCTATGCAGGAACCACCACCAAACTCATGAGAAGACTCTAGACAATTCAAAACACAGCAGCCAGACTGATCCTCAACCTGCCCAAGCAGACCGGCATCACCCAGCACCTCAAGGACCTCAACTGGCTCCACATCCAGGAAAGTAATTCAAACTACAGACCCCTCCTTGACCTAGCACCTGCCTTCACGAACCACTGCCTGAACTTCCCGAATTCGCTCACCACGTCCTCGCACAAATACCTTGCATCCAACTTTACCATACAGGAGGACCCTCCTTCTCCTACCTCACCATCAAATCCTGGAACAACCTTTCCCTCCACCTGCGTACTTCACCATCAGTGACTAACTTCAGGAAGGAACTCTTGACTTGAATCATCGACTGATACCCGCATTACAGCGCCTGGATACCCTCTTGGCTGATAAGCCATGCTCTATAAATAGAGATTTCAGATTGCGCATTGCCACGCCCCACTATACTCACACGGGTGGGCCTCACCCCACCACTGAGAAGCAAAGGTGATATTGAGAAAAGGTGCCGCTCGCAGGCGTGGACAGTGGTAGTCTTTTCTTCTGCAACGTGTACGGACCAACGGAGCCTGACCTGGAACTCTTGTTGACTGTGGGGCTGAGCATTTTACACCAGCAGGTACGGGACTAGGAGGACCAGCGGGCCTTGTGAACCATCATCGGCCACAGCTGGTGCCTCTTCCCACACCCTCCCCCCTCCAGCACTTAACGCCTCGCGGCCCGCGATCCACGGGAGCTGCTCGCAGGCGTGGACAGTGGTAATCTTTTCTTCTGCAACGTGTACGGACCAACGGCGCCTGACCTGGAACTCTTGTTGACTGTAGGGCTGAGCATTTTACGAACACCAGCAGGTATGGGACTGCGAGGACCAGCGGGCCTTGCGAACCATCATCGGCCGCAGCTGGTGCCTCTACCCGCACCCTCCCCCCTCCTACTTAGCTACGCCCACTTCCGCGAACACGGGACGCGCGTGGGACCAGCCGGGCTAAGCCCGGGCAAAGGGCAGGCCGTCTGAGGCCGTCAGAGGTCTAGGAGGACGGGCCGGGCCCCTTCTCTTTAATTTTTGGGCACGATTTGTGGCTTTTAGATATTAGCTTAACCCACTTACACACTGAGTAATATGGCTCTTCGTTCAGGCAAGGGGAGAAATGTCACCCTCTCTACTACTGGTGGATCAGTTACTGGTACTATGGACCAACTTCTAAAACGGGCTACGGTAATTAAGTATGGGCGGAAAATCCGTTCCGCTCGCGGATTTTGCGGATTTTCGGTAAATTCGCAATCCGCGAGATCCGCAAATTTCCCGCAAAATCCGCAAATCCGCGAGCAGCGGATTTTATGGCTTGCTCGCACTGTTCGCGTGAGTTCGCGGCTTCCCAGTTCAACTTCGCGCCCCGCGAATAAGCGCTAAATTGCAGAAATACGATCTTAGCAAAACTGAAACTACTTACCAGGTTCAAAAGTTCAAGCTCATCATTAGTAGCCATTTCCTGTAGTGCTTCCTGAGGGGCCCCTCCAGAGTTCAGTTGCCTACTTGCAACTATTATGTGACCCTGCTCTGACCCTCAGAATAGTTACACATATGCCACAAAGGTCCTGAATTACAGCTAAGGGAGACAAGCAGGAGCCAGGCTGGAAGTTCAAATCCAGTGACACATTAATCAGCCCCTAATTCATTATTGTCAGTTGGGGCAGGGCAGGTGTTGTAACTCATTTTGCAACAATGAAAGCACTTAGCAAGTGCAAAAGATCACTAATCAGGAAGCACTAAGGAAGCAGGTGCCAGCTAAAAAATATTCTGTGACACATTAATCAGCCCCTAACTAATTCAGGTCACTTGAGGCAGGGAAGGTGTGCTTTGCTTTGCCACAATAATGTACACTGGACAACCAGAGGGTGCTGTGATGAAACAGAGGGTGGCATGGGTGGGCCAGAGGGTGGCATGAGTAGTCAGAGAGTGGCAGTGGTGACAGAGGGTGGCAGTGATGAAGAAGAGTGTCCCAAACAGGCTGGACACGTAGAAACAACAAGTTCGCAAATCTTGCGACCCGACAGGTAAGTTCGCGTTTGCAAAATTGTACAAAACCCTCGCGAACTGGCAGAAACCCGCGCGAACAAAAAAAAAAATCCGCAAATTCGCGAGAATTCGCGGATTTTGCGGATTGCGAGTTCGCAAATCCGCAAAATTCGCGAATGCGAGATTCGCAAAATTCACCCATGCTTAACGGTAATCTTAGAGAAAGAAATAGCCCTGAAAGAGAAAAGATTGTCCTTAGATCTAGTGACAGGAAAGCGCTCTTCTTTGGGCCCTATTAGGGCAATTGCTTCCCCCGTAACCTGAACATATGATCCAATAGCTGTACAGAGCTCCATATTTTGTCCTATGTTGGCAGAGCCGAACACAGCAGAGGCTCGTGCTAATTTAAATTCTACTATCATTAGCACGGCTTCTAGCGAAACTCCTAAGTCCCCATCGCCACACAGACCTCCCATATAAACCCCAAGCCTGCGACAAACGAAAAGTAATAGACCCATTGTAATACAAAAAAATTGTAAAAGGAAAAGAGGGGGAGGAATTCAGAAGGGGGGCCAGCTACAATACCAAAGATAAACTGTCAAATACTGAGTCCCCAGCCCATCAGTCCATCTACGGGGCTTTTGGCATTTACTAACCCTGCCCCTGACTGTAGCGTAGATGATGAGTTCTTGGGAAAAATGGATATACTTGTAAAATCTTTGATGCTGCCCTTATTAGAGCGAACGCGAATGATTAATGCTAAATTAGACCAGTTAGAAAAGTTAGTATTAGCTACTACCAGTACACTGGATAAGATATCCATAGCAAGGCTCCTGTGACCGCTGCACTGATTCAAGGATCTGGTAGCGGCTCTGGGGCCATCCAACCTGCTACCATTAATACGTTTTTAAGCAAAATTCCAGCCTCTATTAATGCTCCCCCCCAGCACTGTCCTAGTATATCTGTTCGTTCCCAAGGAACAACCCAGGCTTTATAAAATAAACCAGATTCATCACCTAAACAAATGGCACAAGCAGCCAGTAACATGGAGACAAAAACATTATTACCGGATCTGCCCCTGAAGCTAACCCTCTAGTGGTTGTTTTAGCCGGTGTCCCGGTTTTAGAAGAGCAGACCAAGGAACCTTTTGCCTCACTTAAAAATAAGGTAGTTAATTGGCTTAACTTACACAGATCGTTACCCCCCCCCCCCCCCCCCCCCCCAAATCTCGAGTGAGATTATTATGGTAAGAAGGACTCCATGGCTAGGTTGAACGGCAAAAACAATAAAAGGTGACTGCATAGTGGTGACCTTTAGAGACCCTAGATCTGTCTCTCATATATGCGCATGGATTAATCAAACGTCAGGAGCCACTATCCAGTCACTCCTGCTATCCTTCTTTTACCCACTGTATTGTATGGGGGGAATCTAAGGGGAGGTCTGACGAATGGACAAGAATAGAAAGGAGGGGAGGGAATAGGGGGAATTAGGGCAGACCAGGTCCTATGCACTTCCCAGATACATTTTATAGCTATAATCACTATAGCTGCCTAGAGGCAGTAGACTGACTGTCCCTCCCAATTCAGGAACCAGGAAATTGTATAGTTCAGGTGGAGGGTATAGGAGCGCTTCCAGAATCTGGAGAGTTTTTAATTTGTGATCAACTTAATACCCTGGAGGATTGCTGCCCTGCGGAGAATAAAGCTGTAGGTTTCAAGATAATATGGACTATGATGGGATAAATCGCCAGTGTACTTCTACTACACTAGGAAGTGGTAAATTAATTCCTAACACAGTGCCAACAAGGCCAGCAGATGTTACATCCCAGATAATTAATGAGGCCCCAGAACCCGGAACAGAAACCCACTGTAGATGGTACAATCTAGCTAGTTGGAACATCGCTGGCTGGAACAGCAAAGTTGACTACCTTGGGTGGGGTGACCTTGTTAATAAATATGATTTATTATGTCTACAAGAGACATGGAGTAAGGAAGACATTAACTATGAGGGATTTGTTTCCTTTAACCTACCAGCACAGGGTTCGACCATGGGTAGAGCCAAAGGCGGACTTCTCATCTTACTTTCTCCCAGTGCAAGTTATAAAACATGAAACGGTTGGCTGGCACTCCCAAGTGTTATGGCTACGACATAAAAATGTCTGTAAAGTTTTGTTGATTAACCATTATAATAATTTGTTTGACTCCTCACGTTCATCTGCAGTACTCAACGAACTAGAGAAGGTCCTTGATAGGATCTGCCTTGAAGTTCGAGTTAACTTTGCATTTATCTGGGGGGGGGGGGGACTTCAATATTCCAACGTGCCCTTTATCATTAACTAAGGCATGTGGGGTTAATGATGATAGAGGTGAGGGCTGCATCCATTTGATCCATAGTATTTATGGAGAATCATTGAACTCTGTTTTGGCAAAATATGATCTTGTTGTATTGCAGACTGCCAAAGGTAGGGAGGGAAATTCTGTCCCAACTTTTACTGACAGAAATGCCACCACTGTTATTGACCATTTGTTGATCTCAGAGGATATTAGTTTATACTGCGACAACCCGGTCGTACTGGATTTTCCGGTCAGCAACCATAATTGTATTACGTTGGCAATATTTATTTGGGGTAATAAGGTACCGGCAGCTAAAACATCTGTTAACGATATTGTCCATTGTAGACCAAATGACCATAGGATTAAGTGGCGAGGAGCCAATTCTGAAAAACGTTTGGTTAAAATCGTGGTGGCTTGTTTGGCCGAGTTGTCTAATTGCCTGGATGGGAATACAGACTCTGAGGGCATTTTAACAAGCTTTAAAAAGATCAGTACCCTAATTGAAAACATCTTGACCACCTCTAAGTGTAATAACAAGAAAGTAATGATACGATGGTTTGACTCCGCATGCACTGAGTCACTGCGGAAACTTAAGAAGGTTCTATCTAGTAGGCCAAGGGATAGGTTGACCATTATAAATCTCAGAGCAGCTGAAGCGAAGGAAGCGCAAACTACAGGAGGAAGCCTGGAGTAATCTGATCAGGGCTAGAACTATCAAATAGCAAACTCATTTGGGACACGGTTAACTGTCCCTTCCTTAAGAGTGACGACACCCCAGTTCTAACAGCCCAAGTTAGAATTGTTGGGTTTCCCACTTTACCAGTATTTTTGATTCAAAGAGAGTACCGGGGAAGACAACCTACGGTCAATTGTCCCCCTAAACATTACAGTACAAGAGGTAGAGAATGTCATTAGGTGTAGCAATGAAGGGAAAGCCCCCGGCCCAGACGGGGTTCCAATCGACCTATTTAAGGCTGATATGGTACTGTGGAGCCCCGTCCTGACCAAAGTTTTTAATATGGCAGTAATGGAAAGTACCCCGTGTACCTGAGGGGAATCTATCATTATTCCCATATTTAAAAAAGGGAGATAGGTCAGATGCAAAAAACTATCGACCCATTTCCCTTTTAGATTCATCCCTTAAGACCATGAGTAGGGTGTTGTTGTCTAGGCAAGAGGAGTGGGCAGAGGATAGCGGAATCCTTGCGTGTTCTCAATATGGGTTCCGAAAGGGTCTCGAGACCATTGAACAGTGCATAAACCTAGATCTCATAATAGGGAACTATACACACGCTAAGCAGGGCTCGCTTTTTTTCTGCTTTGCAGACCTAAGTAGCGCGTTCGATCTAGTCGATCATGCCCTCTTATGGTCAACGCTACTAGAACTAGGTGCCCCTGCCGGGATTATCCACTTCCTGGCCAGATTATATTCCAAACTATCTGCTCGTATAAGGTATGGTCAAGCGGGAGAATGTACCAATAGTATTAGGGTCAATTTAGGCATAAGACAGGGCTATGTCCTCGCGCCCCTTCTTTTTTCCCTTTTTATTAATGCAATTGACGCAAAGCTTAAGCTGGTCAACTCTGACGCCCACAAGTAGATGGCCAAGCTATCCCGATTCTGCTTTATGCAGATGATTCTGTGCTTCTATTGAGAACCCCCTGTGGTTTACAGAGATTAATGGATAAGTTTGCAGGTTTTATCAAGGTAAGGAAATTAAAGATTAATAATACCAAAACATTCGTTTTGTTTCAGAACTTTATTCGATTATTTCACAATAATCATAAAAGCATACAAAAAAATATACAATATACATTCTTCTCAATATGTTCTGATAGAAATTTACTACCAACTTTGGGTTAAAAACAATGAATAAAACAATGAATAAAAAAAATGCTATAAACAGATACTAAGAACAGGTGCCGCTCATGTTGGTTAAAAAACCGCCTAATTAGTTAATTAGAAGACCATACTTTTCCTAGCGGCCATTGATTTTAAGATAAACATAGCTGTAAAAAAGCAAATATCAGGGTCCTCTAGGGAGAATAACAGACTCATTGCAGATTTTATCGTTATAACAGCCTTTTTTTAAATAAGGGTTTCAGATATGCAATGTGGAAGGGTAGAAAAAGGTCACAGATCAGTAAAAAATGTGTGGTACTCTGTTTGGTAACCCTGTCACAAGGGCAGGGTGCGGAGGGATGATATTTCATGCGCGGAAAGGCCACCAAATGGTGGACAATTCCCAGTCGTAATCTGGTTAGGACAAACCGATGGGATGGTCTAGTAACTATTCTCAAATAATTTTGAGAACCAGATATAGATATGTTGGAATAATAAAATTGTGAGGTAGCTAGCAACATATTACCATTTCTCCGCACTTGTGCTTTCTTATCCATGTAACAACTCTTTAACTCTTTCTTAGGGAAGTCAGATAGGCATTCGGGGTCTCCCTGGACATCTAAATTAAATGCATCCTTAGCTGTTATCATTACATAATCAATCCAAGGTATCGTTAAACATTTATCTGGGCGGAGACAATCGCTGATAATGCTCCTAGTGAAGCCAGTTTCTTCTTTTGACCAAATTGCTCTCCACAACAACAGAGGTCTTAAACTTATCAGGTCAGATAAATACTCCAGCCCCAATTCCATGTGCGTTATCTCAGTTGGGGGCGATTTTGGTAGGCATAACAATTTTTTGATAAAACAATTCTCTTCTACCTGTAGGTCCACATGGCGACAATGCCCCCAAACACCGGATCCATATAATGCAATTGAAACACATCTGCACTTGTAAATATGCAGCATATCAAGGATGCGACGGTCCCCAGGTTTAGTTGCAAATTTAAAAACACCATGGATACTCCTAGACATTTTAGCTTTAACATACCAAAACATTCATTATGTCATGCGGCAAAAAATATGAGGAAGTTGAGAGCCTTTTATATTGAGGGCCAAAAAATACAAATTTTAAAAAAAATTATTTTATCTAGGTATAACTTTTAGTAGCAATGGTATGTGGTTACAGGAGATAACCAATGTTAAAGCTAAGATGTCCAAAAGTGCCTTTGGAGTGTTCAAATTTACGACTAAGCTGGGGGATCGCCGCATTTACGATATGTTGCATATATATCGTCATAGATGTGTTTCAATTGCACTTTACGGATCTGGTGTTTGGGGGTTTTGCCGTCATGGGGCTCTGCAAGCTGAAGAAAACTGTTTCTTAAAAAAAATGCTCTGCTTGCCCATGTCAGCCTCCACTGAGATAATACACCAGGAAGTAGGGCTGGAATATTTGTCTGACTTAATCAGTTTAAGACCTTTAATGGCATGGAGAGCAATCTGGCAGAAGGAAGAAACTAGTTTCACTAGAAGTATTATTAGTGACTGCCTTCGCCTAGATAAAAGCCAGCTGATTCCCTGGATTGACTATGTTGTAACAACTGTTAGGGACTTATTTAATGTGAACATCATGGATAATCCAGATAGTCTAACTGATATCCCCAAGAAAGAGCTTAAGTGTATCTTTATGAGGAAGAAAGCCCAAGCACGTAGAAACACTAACATGCTGTTAACAATCCCTCAGTATTATTACTCCAACATGGTTGCTACTGGCTTTCAAAACAATTTAACGCTTGTCACCAGGCCATCCCATCGGTTTGTCCTCACTAGATTAAGACTCAGAATCGTACATCACCTGGTGGCGTTCCCTTATATTAAAAACTATCCTTCTATACCTTGCCCCTGTGACGGGGTTACGAAACAGAGTACTGTGCATTTTTTATTTATTTGCGATCTATATTTGCACCTGCGCATCACTTATCTTAAACCCTTGTTTAAAACATATACAGTAAGGACCGTAAAATCTGCCATGAGGTTGCTTTTCTCTTTAAAAGAGCCAGATATATGTTTTTTCACAGCGATGTATCTTTTGAAATCAATGGCTGTTAGGAGAAGCATGGTCTTTTGAAACATCTTGAGAACTTGCTGCCACAGGGATTTGCTCTATGTCTTTTTAAACTTGTTCCTTTTTAATGGTATTTGTATCAGAGCTCAATTCCTATGGATTGTATTTTGTTAATATTTTATGTGCTTTCATGATTATTTCTTAATGATCGAATAAAGCTTTTTGAACTTGAACTTGAAATAGCGATTTTTTGATTGACTCAACATACCATGTGCATACTGCTTTGTTCTCCTTCTGTTGCTTTCTACATTGTTTCTCCTCCCCTCATCCACTAATGCCATTGTAATGGTTAAAATGCTCTTACATCCCCCGCTACGATTCTCCTCATCAGAAATCTGCTTTGAAACTGCACAGCTGCACACCTGCATTACTCCCTATGGCCGGGATGCCTGTCACCCCCTCCCAACACAATCCCCAAGGATGGGAAGACGGACGCAGTTCTGAACTTTTGGAAGGCGGGAGTTACCCTCCCGGCCGTATTTATTAAAATATGAAACAAAATTAAAACATTAAAATAACAGTTTCATATCATGTACAATTTTCATTTATACATTACGATGAAGACACTTTCATTGGCTAACCTTAACAAATCTCTAGTACAAAGGTTCTCCTAGCCGAGTCTAACATCCTGCAAATGCATACTTTCTAAATTAAAATTGTACATCCTACAATGTGAGGGCGGGCGCGCAGAGGACTGTACCTCTGCGCCACTCCAATTCCCCTTGTCTTTGCGGGGGCCCCCTATTTAACTCGACGCCATCTTAATGGCCATCCGAGGACTCGTGTGAGGTGTCTAGAAGGTAGCGTGGACCCCCCTCCCACCCCACACTGTTTACCACATCCGCCGTCGCGGATATCCGGGCCCCGGGAAATTCGTAGGAGGGGCATCAAGCCGCCTCCTCCCCTGGAAGAGGCCTATGACCGCCTTCCCTTAGGCGACCCCATACTTAGTGGGTGCCGCCTCCCCGTGTGAGGGGCCAATGGCCGCCTCCCCCCGGGCGCTCCCATCCATAATGGGTGGCGCCCCCCCTCTAGGGACCTTGAAATTACTGCTCACCGATCATGACCTTACCGCCACAGGCCGGATAGTTGACCGGCTATCCGGCCCCCCCCAAACTCCTACTAAAGGTCATGCTTTTACAAACCCCTTAACCATGCTATGAAGTCTCCTATGAGTAAGACATTCCCCTCCCGGGACAAATGGACCCCATCCTCGAGATACAAGTGATCCCCCCGAATACATCCATGCGGAATACAGTGTAACTGCGCAGAGCGAAACAACCTACTAAGTTTGTTATTGACCTTCTTTACTGATTGGTTCAGTGCTGACACAGAGAGGCCCCCCCGCCACACCTTCCTGGGAATCATGTGGGACCATGCTATCGTGCACCCCGGGATCCTTCTCGCCAGCCAGCTAACCGTAAATAGAACTCGCTCGAGTAGTACTCGACGACCGAGTGTCACCAAATCATTACCTCCCAGGTGTGCTATGATTACAGACGGCGGTGACCTTGTCCGCCCTAACAGTTCCTCGACAAAACATTGAAACTGGTCAATACAGAGCCCGCCCCTTCCGTGGAAGGTCACCCTGTACCCGTATTCCCCAGCTGCGTGAATCACGTCACCTGCTTTGAATACGTCCCCGTCCGCCTCACGTATGAGTGGCCCACGACCCACACCACTCTTTTCACAGCCGGTGATCTCTGACCGCTGGTCCCCAGGTGTCGGGTCGACTGCACAGTCCGCCCCGCATCGCATGCTCGCGAAACTGTAAACCAAACAGAAGACAAAAAGCGTGAGTGCATGACATTGGCTTCACAACATGTGCAACCGCACATACCTTTTATAACAGTTCGAGGACCATCGTCCCAGTTGTTTCACCTTTTCAACACTTTGACCCCTGGCTGTAGCCTCTGTAGCAGCCCCTATCCTAAAGGAATGGGTCCCAAAATCGCCCGGGTCTAGGCCTGCCGCTGCGATTGCCATTGTTAGCACCCGCTGAAACTGAAACCTTGTCAGTGGGGTGGCGTCGATGTGTCTCAGCAAGCTTCCCCCCCATGCATCCGCCCTTCGCGCCAAATATTCCTCAACGCACTTTACCGGGCACATGGGGGACCCTCGCATGCGCTGGACAACAATACTGTCTCCCATAGCACCCTGGTCGGTCTTGGACCTGGCTATAGTGACCACCATTGTATCCCCTTTCATCAGAATGTGTTCTCGACACAGACCTCCCTCCATATCCTTCTTATTTTTCGCCACCAGCTCGCTCACCCGCATAGCCCCATGGAACGCTAATGCGAAAGCGGCCCGGAACAACACTGCCTCGAACTGAGAGGAACATGTCGTGGGGAGGACCGACATCAGCCGGGAACACCTCTCTAACCCAATGGGGCGCCTTTCGTCTACTCTACGACCCTCAAGACGTTGCCAACCCCGCAAGGCCTTCTTTACCAAAAAGGACGATGTGGGGTCCTTGATGCCATGCGCCTGCGCCATGAATGCAATGGCGGCTCGGTGCCTATTGGCCGTAGCCGCTGATCTGCCTGTCCTGTGTAGGGCTACTAAAAACTTCAGGACGTACTCCTCCTGACCCCAATTGTCCCCTCCTGCCGGACCCAAAAATGCACAATAGGAACGAAACGCTCCTTCGTATGCCTTCCTTGTCCTGGGGGCTAGGCTTGCTCCCACGAGGTCTTGTAATCCGGGGCACCGAGTAGCCAGAGTGTTTCGGGAAATGGTGCCGCCGCTAGGTCTGCGGAAGGTAGATAACCCCTGAAGGCCTTCATGTGTGAACGAGAGAGTGCATCAGCCGCCTGGTTCAGTACACCCGGCACATGCTTCGCCCTAAATTGTACATTCAGTCTCATGCAAAGTAGTACAATTTCCTTCAGTAATCTCAATATCCACTTGCAGCGTGCTGCCTGATTATTTATACATTCCACCACGGTCATGTTGTCGGACCAGAACACGACTGAGCGATCTCGGAACTCATCCGGCCATGCCTTCAGAGCCACAAAAATGGGGAACAACTCGAGAAACCCAATGTTACCTGTGAGACAGCTGGTGTGCCACCACGTCGGCCATGTTTGCGCCGACCATCGATGACCAAAGATGGCGCCAAATCTCACGCTCCCTGCCGAGTCGGTCCACAAACCCAGCTCGTCCGAGGACGCTGGTGGCTTGACCCACACCACTCGACCGTTGAAATCCGCCAGAAATGCCAACCATATGCGCATATCCTGGCGAACCTCTGCAGACAGTCTTGTGCGATGGTGTCCTTCCTTGAGACCAACCATGGTTTGTGCAATAGAGCGGGAAAAGGGGCGGGCCATGGGTATTACTCTAAGGGCAAAGTTAAGCTGGCCCACTGCTTGTTGCAACTGATGGAGAGTAACTTTCTCTTTGCTAATGCACAGTTCCAGAGAAGCCCTGAACTTCGCTACTTTGTCCAGTGGCAAACGGAAACATCCCTCCACAGAATCGAGCTCAATTCCAAGAAACTCGAGTGAAGTAGATGGTCCAACTGTCTTACCTGGTGCCAATGGCACCCCGAACCGCTCCATGAGAGTGCAAAATTCCCGTAACGCCTGCGCACATTGCGTGCCGCCGGCTGTCCTCAAGAACAGAAAATCATCTAGGTAATGCATCACCTGGGTATGGCCAGTGGCTTTGGTGAACGCCCATTGCAGGAAACAACTGAATTTCTCAAAATAAGCACAAGAGATGGAGCAACCCATTGGCATACATCTATCCATGTAGTAACGTCCTTGGAACACAAAACCTAACAGACGCTGATCCTGTGGGTGTACCGGGAGCAACCGGAACGCTGACTCGATATCTGACTTTGCCATCAGCGCTCCGGGCCCCAGGCGATTCAACATGGCGACGGCATCATCGAATGATGCGTACCGTACCGAACAAACTCCCGGGTCAATCGCATCGTTTACCGAAAGACCCCTAGGAGCTGACAAGTTATGGATCAACCTAAACTCCCCCGGGTCCTTCTTGGGGACAACTCCCAACGGGGAACAGATGAAATTAGTTACTGGCGGGTGCCTATATGGGCCAGCGACCTGGCCAAGGGCAACCTCCTTTGCAATCTTCCTTTCTACGACCGCTGGATTATGCTGAGCCGACAGTTGGTTTCTACACAGTGATTCCCCTCGAAAATCCCCCGCCGGGATGTGGAAACCATACAGGAAGCCGTTCCGCAACACCCCAGCGGAGACATGATCAGGGTATTCGTTTAGCCAGGGGATCATTGCCATGATATCTACGGGGGTAGGTAGCGGTAATCCAAGGTCCACCTCAGACCTGTTTGGCCCCTCCTCTGCCCCCTGTATCACCGTTCTTGGCTCTGCACGAACTCTCGGGGTGGGAAGAATTTCCGCAACCTGCACACTCATGTCTGAACTTACATGTCCCTTGTGGCCTCGTGCACTTGCCTCTGTTAAAATTCCAACAGACCCCTTTTCTACCCCCGTTCCCACCATTCCTTGGTTGGTGGTCACCCGCGGGGCCCGCTCGAAAGGGCGCCGCCGGCTGATGGCGGGAAGGTCCCGACCCATTCCCGCCAAGCAAGGACGACTTCGTCGCGCCCGGCAGGAGCTGCTTCTGCCAAGAGATCGAGTCGAGACAATCCCACGTCAGAGATGAATCGTACTCCTTGGCCTTACGAAACTTCATATCGTAACCCATCCATTCATCACCCTCATACGTTTCATAAAAATCCATTATACGTGCCTGATAGCAGGACAATTCGGTCAAAACCTCGGGCTTACGTTCCCCAATAATTGCAGTAAACATCGCAAAGGCCTTGGCCCAATTTGAGATTGTCTCATCAACCCTGAATCCGGCCATTTTGGCTCGCCACACACTCGGGTGCCACAAATCCTTCTGAGTCTTAACATACTCCATCTCGCGATGGTCAGTCAGAAGAGAAAACATATTCACATACTTATCAGCCAAAATCAATTCCTTCGTGGCCAGCGGTATTTGTTGGACCACCTTTTCCCTTCTTGAGGGCAAAGACCCCTCCCTTGCCATTGGCAATGCCTGCTTACCCGGCTCCATTGCTGGTCCCGCTGTTTTTTCGACGCCAGCTGCTGGTCCTTCCGAGGTCACCTGTGGGGGGACAAGAGGGAGATTCGCCTTCGCGGCATCTCGCGACTGCCGCAACTGCTGCATTAGTAACTTGCATAAACAAAAGGAATCCACTAGGTGGACGGCGGTTGTTACCACAATGGTGGGGAGCAACCAGTGTTGTTAAAATACCCCTCACACACCAACAGGCCCCTTGGTGTCATGCTTCATCATCGGGGTCTTCGCAAACCTCTACGGAATGCGGCGTGCTACGACTTCACGACTACGCAGGAGCACTTTATGAGTGAACTATGTGTTTGGTGTGTGAAGGTACCAATAATGTGAGTGGTGAGGTGAAAAGTGAGGAATTAAAAAATACCTGGCACGTGAGTGCTGAAAAAAATTTTTATTTAGTCTCCGGCTGGTATTATTAAAAAAAAAAGTGCTAGAGTGGTTGTGGTTTACTAATTAGGGTAACCCAACCAAATTAGTGCGTCGACATGTTTCGGAGTACTGGAACTCCTTCTTCAGGACGGGAATATGCACTACTTATCCCCACCTTACTCACATGTGTGTAGATATTAAAAATTGTGCTCTACAAAAATAGATATGGTGAATAATGTACCTATCTATGTTGGATGTACGGTCCGTTGCGCCCAGTTGGCGGTTCAGGATACCTGTAAACAGAAAGGTTATGTAAAACAAGATGGCACATATTGTTGTGTCCATACTGTGCTAAAAAACACAGAAGGGTCATAAGGAACAAAAGTGAAGGTCCAGGAACCCTAAAAAAATTTTTACTACTAAGCAAGATAATACATATTTTTATGTTACTACTGTGTAAATACACAGAAGGGTAACAAGGAACAAAAGTGAAGGTCCAGGAACCCTAAAAAGAAAAAAACGAACTACATATAGATTGAGACACACACACACATTCAAAATATCAGATAGGTCTTAGAGGGTATGGTTTGTGACCCAAATGCGTAGCTTACTTATTAATAGAGGTCCAATGGCCTCATGAGCCACAGCGTGTTGGGGCGTGGTCCGTTCTACCCGATATGGCAACCTGTGAGGTATTTAAGGGAATGGATCAAAAGGTAGTAATACCTCGGTAAAAATAGATCACACACCTTCAGGTTTGTTCATACATCCATACACACTCACGGTTCTGCACAGGGCTGTCTGGCTTGTTCCCCCTCCACGCGGCTCCGACGAGTGAGGTGGTGAACTAGGGAGCGAGTTTAAATAGTCTCAAAAGACCTCAATTAGCCCCTAATGGAAAACGGAAAAAGCCCATACTTGGTCCGGTCCCCTGGTTTGCTATCCGCATTTGCGTGCACCGGGAAGGGTGTTCCCGTGTGAATGCGCATGTGCGGAGGAGCAGTGTTGCGCATGCGCCCATGCTCTTTCGGTTAGTGGCAGCACTGAGTCGCTTCGCGCATGCGCGAAATCTAGATCCAGTGTCTGCCACCGCGCGCATGCGCAGTGACGGTGTTGTGGCCTGTAATCGACTCGATTTTGCTGAGAAACCTCATGTATTACCAAGGGGCGAGTTGTGATCCCTATGGTGACAGCGAAAAGTATAAGCCGCCTATACCCGGGGGTCCTGATAAAATTATGACCACATGCATTTGGGGTAAAACAGCAAATATTTAAGAAATATTAAGAAAAGCCTGCAAGCCATGAGGTAGGCAAGATTAAAAGGCAAAAACCTGAACCCCTATCAGCCAAATAGGAACATCATGGTTTTACCTGGATGTCCTCCAGTGGAATGAATAAATGGTATGGGGAACTGATTGAAGGGCAAGATGGTTTAAGGGTGCTGGTTTTATTAAACGCAGTTTGCTTCATGCAATGGAGTTGATGGTTGAAAGGTCTCTGATTTTTTTGAGCAGAAAAAGGGGGTTATTATTTAGCGTAATTGGCTCCATGGAATGGAGTCATTCAACCCGGTCACATCTGAGCCCAGACGGAACACCCATCTTTGTTCCTTCTCAAACAAACCTCTTTCAGATTTTAATTGCTCAATAACAGTCCAATGTATGTCATTCACACAGTGCTGTGCCTCTAGGAAGTGAGATGCCATTTTCGTTGTCTGTTTTTTGCATCTCACATTGCTCTTGTGTTCATTAATTCTGGTTTTTACCGCACGCGTGGTCATTCCTACATACTCCTTACCGCAAGGGCATGTGATAAGATACACCACATTGCGGCTGTTGCAATTCGTGACAGCGCGTTGTTCCCATTTCTCGCCATTACTGAATTCAAGGGACAGGCTTTTCTTTGTCAGGTGGCAACTATTACAATTCCCACATGGGTGATGCCCATGCAGTCCTTTTAGCCTCGTCTGCTGTGTTACATTGGTTTGGGGTCTTGTATGGACCAGAATATCCTTCAAGTTTCTCCCTCTCCTATGTGCAAAGATTGGTTTTTCCAGATCTAGACTCACACTTGTAAGGATGCGCCAGTGTTTGTTTACCAGCTTGGTCACTTGGTTTGACACGGGGCTGAAGGTTGTGACACAGACTGGTCTGACAGATTCCTCTTTCCGTGGGTTGTCATCTAAAAGAGCTTCCCGGTTATTGTTCCGTGCTCTTTTCATTGCCTGGTTAATGATCTTGTCAGGGTATTTTCTCTGTTGTAATTTTTTGCTCAGATCCAGTGCTTGGATTTTGTACTTGCCCACATCGCTGCAGTTCCGACGTAGGCGGAGGAACTGTCCATATGGTAGGTTCTCCCTCAGGTGACGTGGATGGAAACTGTCGAACCTGAGGAGGCAGTTCCTTGCGGTCGGTTTAAAATGTGTCTCTGTCTTTAAATAACCAGCCTCGTGATAAATGTTAAGGTCTAAAAAGACCATGGACTCATTGGACATTTGGTGAGTGAATTTTAGGAATTCGTTCTGGCTGTTGATCCATTGCATGAAATCCATTCGCTGTCACCATAGGGATCACAACTCGCCCCTTGGTAATACATGAGGTTTCTCAGCAAAATCGAGTCGATTACAGGCCACAACACCGTCACTGCGCATGCGCGCGGTGGCAGACACTGGATCTAGATTTCGCGCATGCGCGAAGCGACTCAGTGCTGCCACTAACCGAAAGAGCATGGGCGCATGCGCAACACTGCTCCTCCGCACATGCGCATTCACACGGGAACACCCTTCCCGGTGCACGCAAATGCGGATAGCAAACCAGGGGACCGGACCAAGTATGGGCTTTTTCCGTTTTCCATTAGGGGCTAATTGAGGTCTTTTGAGACTATTTAAACTCGCTCCCTAGTTCACCACCTCACTCGTCGGAGCCGCGTGGAGGGGGAACAAGCCAGACAGCCCTGTGCAGAACCGTGAGTGTGTATGGATGTATGAACAAACCTGAAGGTGTGTGATCTATTTTTACCGAGGTATTACTACCTTTTGATCCATTCCCTTAAATACCTCACAGGTTGCCATATCGGGTAGAACGGACCACGCCCCAACACGCTGTGGCTCATGAGGCCATTGGACCTCTATTAATAAGTAAGCTACGCATTTGGGTCACAAACCATACCCTCTAAGACCTATCTGATATTTTGAATGTGTGTGTGTGTCTCAATCTATATGTAGTTCGTTTTTTTCTTTTTAGGGTTCCTGGACCTTCACTTTTGTTCCTTGTTACCCTTCTGTGTATTTACACAGTAGTAACATAAAAATATGTATTATCTTGCTTAGTAGTAAAAATTTTTTTAGGGTTCCTGGACCTTCACTTTTGTTCCTTATGACCCTTCTGTGTTTTTTAGCACAGTATGGACACAACAATATGTGCCATCTTGTTTTACATAACCTTTCTGTTTACAGGTATCCTGAACCGCCAACTGGGCGCAACGGACCGTACATCCAACATAGATAGGTACATTATTCACCATATCTATTTTTGTAGAGCACAATTTTTAATATCTACACACATGTGAGTAAGGTGGGGATAAGTAGTGCATATTCCCGTCCTGAAGAAGGAGTTCCAGTACTCCGAAACATGTCGACGCACTAATTTGGTTGGGTTACCCTAATTAGTAAACCACAACCACTCTAGCACTTTTTTTTAATAATACCAGCCGGAGACTAAATAAAAATTTTTTTCAGCACTCACGTGCCAGGTATTTTTTAATTCCTCACTTTTCACCTCACCACTCACATTATTGGTACCTTCACACACCAAACACATAGTTCACTCATAAAGTGCTCCTGCGTAGTCGTGAAGTCGTAGCACGCCGCATTCCGTAGAGGTTTGCGAAGACCCCGATGATGAAGCATGACACCAAGGGGCCTGTTGGTGTGTGAGGGGTATTTTAACAACACTGGTTGCTCCCCACCATTGTGGTAACAACCGCCGTCCACCTAGTGGATTCCTTTTGTTTATGATAGTTGCCAGGGGAGACAGAATCCACTTTTCCCTCTCCATCCCTCCTTTGTTAAAAAGCATTAGTAACTTGGCCTCTTCGGCCGTGTCTCCCGGTGCCGTGGCACCCCCTGTTTTTCTGCCGAGCCATGCGGCCAACTGGGCGGCTAACTCCGGAGGCATATCCTCCTCGCTGGCGGGCGTGACAACAACCGGAATCGGTTGGCCCGCGTCCGGGATCGGGACCGGGGCCTCGACTGGAATGACCGGGCTTACCGGGGGTAACTCGGGAACCGGGACCTCTCCCCCGGCCGCCCTATTCCTGACCCTTTTACCTCTCCCTGCGGGGACGACTCCGGGCAATGCCGGTCCTATGACCTTCTTCGGTTTACCGGTATTGTTCAATGCTGCCATCTGTTTCTTCATGCTCGCCATATCTTTTATCAGCATGCGAAGCATCTGGTCAGTCCCTGACTTCTTTCCGGCCTTCTTGCCAGGCATTGTTGTCGGATGCTCGATCCTTGTTGCTCAACACGGTCCTGGATCCGTAGGCTCGAAGTCGCTGCAAGAGAAACACAAAAATTACAAGTTCTCAAAATTGCTCCTTGTTCCGTCTCGGGCTCACGTGCAACGAGAGGGTGCAGCTTCCAAGCACAGGAACAAGAGGATGCTTCTTCGGATTGCAGCTCTTCTTATTCCTCTTCGGGAGGGCGTGTACCCTCCTCCGATACGCCTACAGGGCGTGTCCAACGGTGTAGGTGTCTAGGACAACCCTTCTTGGGCGGGAAAAGGCGCGCCCCGGCTACGCCGCTTCGGGCATACCAGCCGTGACACGCCCCCCGCCCAAAATGGCTTCCCGGGGGGATCCGGGCCCCCTACCATACGTTCGGGGGGACCGAGTGGTCGCCCCTTTCCATTCTCACTGCTGCTTGGGAAGACAGGCCCTAGTGGCAGTGTCCAAAACAATATCAGAGTGTTGTTTTCTCCTGATGGCACACTTCTATGCAGAGGCTTCCACCAGGGTAGGGTAAAAGAATATTGTAACCACAATATCATCTGACAGAAATATTGTGTTCTAAGCAACCTTTGCAAAATATCACCCCATTCACACCCAAAGGGACGATTTTTTAGTTTATCAGCAATAGTGTAGTTTACTCTATCATGCAATGTGAATATCATCCTCTCTATTATCCACTCTCCCTAGTATGTATTGTGGGTTTCTGCAAAGACTTAATACACATATCTTGGCTGAAGTTAGTTAGGTTGCCATCCATCTGGGCTTATGCCCTGTCAATCCTTTCATCTTAGAGAAGTCATGTAGAGGTCTAACATGGGCCCTTGTAGAAATGGCAGATGTGTTCACTGTGGTGAGCCCAGTGTGTTGTTCATAGTGGTCTGACAGAGGAAGGTCCATTAGAGGAAGGGGATTACGCCATCCTCCTTATTTAGAATGGACGGGGTGATGACTTTTTCTTTGTAACTGCCGGGTAAAACCCTTAGAACAATTCGATAAACTTGTACTAAACCTCAAGTGGGCTGGCTGAATCTCCAGCAATTAGAGAGGTTTAAAAGTCCTGCTTTGCAGAGTCTTAGTGATGTCCAAAAACAAAAAGGCAGTATTTTAAAATAGGGAAATGTTAATCTAGGTACTCTATCTATCGTGTAGAACAGTAAGGATGTCCAGTCCTCCACTGTGTAACCTTTCTGCAACAGTGCTTGCCAGTGGATTCTGGTATATTGTTCCATTTCTTCATTGAAGTATCTCCCTACAAGCACACCATATAAACCTGATACTAAGTATTTATATTGACTTACGACTGATAGATATTATTGAATATGTGGTTTGAGTAACAGTATTAGGTCAGGGCCTAGCTTGTGCCGGATACAGTGTGATAAACTTTCATTGCTAGGTGTGATTATTGCAGAAATTGTGTACATATCTATACCCCTATCTTTCCATTCTCCCCATTACACCATAGAGACCCCTATCGGGATTCCAACATTGTGACATATAGGTTCTGATTGGCAGAGCCAGTATTTGGCCCAAAGGGGTGATCTAGAGTTTGGCAGACATGCTACACCATCCCAAATGCTTTAGAAGTTAGAGCCTATGCCCCATCATCTGCAAGAAGGCCATCGCGTAATCCCAGTCAAGCGTGTCGAACACTTTTTAGGTCGAGCCTAAAGTCAGCGCACAAGAGCTGCTCTAGGGAAGATACGTGGTAGTTCACTACATGAGGGAAGTCCCGCCCACTGCCCCACCCATGTTTTCATTGGCTGGAGTCTTTATCCTTCGTAAATGCTGCCTTCAGGACTGTTTATAGGCTAGTTAGTCCTTCCTAAGTATGGCCATGTCATAATTTGTATCCTCCTATGGCTACTGGCTGCTTTACTTTGAGTGTTCAATGGTACGTGTTATTTAGACTTGTGAACACTATTTTCTTTAACGAGGTTCTCCTAATGCCTTCCTTCTCTAGACCCCCTCCCCCTCCCACACTCACGTTGTCCGTGCCTTGTTGCCCCCTTCTCCCTCCTCCCCCCACCCGCACTCCAATTGTCCGTGACTTCTCCCTCCTGCCCGCACTCCCGTTGTCCGTGCCGTTAACCCCTCACTTCCGTCATCTTGGATAGTAATGCCCATAAATCATCACATAAAGAAGGTATGACTTACCAAAATGTAAGTTTGTGTGAACACCACTCGACCCATCAGAAATTGCACAATGGGTAGTTTATCTGTGCATTAAAACACTTATACAGAATACGATTTTGATATGTGTGTGAAAGTGTGGTTCCCTCTTGCTTTGGAGCCTCTGATGCCAAACACGAGAAAAGGTATCAGATCAAAATGCTGTTGCATGTTGCTATCCACTGGCTAAGTCTGCAAACGTCAGCTTGTGGCATACATTGAGTCCTATTTCCGTGTCCATTGCCAGTGTTACTTAACAAAAATGGTGTATAATAGAATTTCAGCATAGATGTCGCTGTGCAACTTCCTGTTTGAAGATTCACTTCACACTCGTGAGTTTTCGGGTGTTAGAGATGTCGCTAGAGCCGGTTCCAAAGGATCTTCGGAACATACATGCCTGCCAGCTCTGCTCATTGGTAAAGGTAAGGCCTGGGCCCAACAACTACCATCACTACCACTCCTTCAGATCCAGCAAACCACATGTGCCTGCATTCAAATCCCCCTATCGCGAATTCATACATACCAACATTCGGGAAAATCAAAGTGTGAGGTTTAGGTAGAAAAACGGGTTCATTTCCTAATAGCATCACCATCTATTGAATTGGATGGAGAATTTCAAATAAGAGAAAGGTAAAATAACAAAGTTTCACTTTAATTTGCAAGTCACAGACCTAAATCGGAAGTGCTGACTTCTATGCTTGTTGCATTGCGTGCTACCCCACAGGCACAGCATATTTGAACCACAAGGGAAATTCGTGGTTACTTTCTTTATTAACCTTACATATGTGACTCCGTTACTATTTATCGCCTAGGCAACATCATGGGCTAAACCACTAAACACAAGAGGCACAAGGTATTCCTTGCTACACCCCAGCCAAAAACACCATAAAGCAAGGACTCTACAGTGTTTTACCTCAGAATCATGCTGCCTGCAGAACTCTTATTTTTCATGAACAATCGCACCTCGGCCCTATTCAATCCAAATATTCAGTTGGCTGTTTCCATCGGCAGAACTATATTATGTTATTTGTTGCGTATAGCATACATTCTGCCATTGGTGCTGTCTAGTAGGTATTATAGTACTTTGGTGATTTTTGTGCATATTTCACAGGTGTCTGATTCAGCTTGTGATGGTTGTACGTGTATTGGTAAGGTGAAAGTTTCGAGTTTCGATGAAGTAAGTGAATGGCTTATTAATTGACCTGTTGGTGTATTAGTGTTAAAAATGGAAGACTGCCAATCATTCATGTCTCTTCTAAGTTGGTCGACCAACATGCCCAGAGAATGTAGTGGTGTGTGTGTGTGTGAGGTTTTGTTTTTGGTTACATGATAGCTAGATAAATGGCACTTCTGGATCGTATGTTAGAAGTTCTGTCAAAATAGTTGTTTCGGCTGTTGCTGTGTTTTGTTTGCATCGTGGTGAGAAATGCTGTTGTGAGTATTATTATAGCTACGTATATGGCATGCTTTTCTTTTACCCGGAGTTTCATGTATCGCAAACTTGACCCTCCGGTATCAGAGCGCTTTACATGAGCACCAGTTGCGTTACACAGGGACAATCATTAGGTCGAGCCTGGGCAGCGCCTGTGTTGCTCTGCGAGGCATGCTATATTCAGGTAGGGAATTGAAGCTCCACCCATATTTTTCATTGGCTTGTGTGATTATTTACTGTAAACTGTGGCTGTTTATTGGTCAAAAGGCTTAGTAGTCCCTCCTTAGTACAGCCTTGTCTAATTTTGTAACCTCCCATGGCGGCACCCCCTGTTACATGTGTGTTACTTGGCAGGCTTTAATTAGAGCCTCCAAGCACTATGTTCTGAAATAGTAACAGCAGGCAGGACTTTCTTTCTCCTAAGGATTTGATACAATTTTATAGCACTCTTTTGCAATGCAATAGGTCTTGCATTTGCGAGAGTGTAACTATTGGCATTGTAAATGACAGTGCCTTTTATTTATCTGTTTTAAAAAGAACAAATCAATAAAAGTTATTGTCATTTACAATGCCAATAGCTCAAACTCTCGTAAAGGTGAGACCTATTGTGTTGCAAATGCTTGTTTTAATATACAGCGCTACAAATACTTAATTCCATCTCAAAATCTGCTGAGGCATGAATCGTGATTAAGCTGCCTTATATTCATGAGGGTGCTGCAACCAGTAATAACACTACTTTGCTCTTCATGTACCAGGGAACCAACCACACTAAGGAGTCTATTTACAAGGATCTTGGACAACATTTTTGCGTCTACATTAATCTTTGACACAGTTCTCTACGATCCCAAAGCCTCAAAATCTTTATCTATAAATCTATTTATCTATATGGCTTCCCCCATAGTATTCAGTAATCTTCTCAAAAGTCTGGCCTCATTATAAACCTAGAGGACTGTTTTCTGAAAAGTTGCACGTGAAATATTTGATAGAATTCTGGTGGAAAACTGTCTGCGCCCAGCGACTTGCCTTTCAGCATTTCACGAATAGCCACTTTCAGTACCTCTTTGTTAAGGTCCTGTTCTAACTTGTCAGCTTGGTCATCTGTTACCTTGGGGAGGCAAGACCCATTCTAGAAACTCCTGCACTGATACATCATGCATGAGGTACGGGTGGGCACCTATATACTACTGCCAGATACTGTGGAAGGGTAGACTTTTTAATGACTTGTGTCACCTCCTTAGTCCCATCTGGTCTGATGAGGGACAGTATTAGGGGAAAAGGCCTCTCCATATTTTGGAGCCAGGCAAGCATTCACTCTGAATTGTCCCCTTCCTTGTGCAGTCCAAGTCTCTATGGGTGAACGTATCCAGAGCATACCAACACTTCTCTTGTGTAGGTTGAGCAAGCAGAGGAGAACGATTGACCGCCTTCATTTTTTCCAAACTCTGCATTCCTCTACATCTGTTGGCTGTGTTCCTGGGTAAAGCTATCTGGGTAGGGTGGTGCGCACCCTGTGCCTTTAAACAAAGCCATTAAGTCTATGAATATTCCATCTGAGCAACTGCTCATTCTAGTGCCTGTAAAGCTTCAATCCCGATGGCCCGTGGTGACTCTATGTCAGTGAACACCCCCATGCAGGTTACGGTGTAATGTTTCCCACTTCTGATGTGCTAATGCAAGTATTTCGCTGGTCTGAAAGGTGTCACTGTGAGGTTGAGAAAAATGTTCTGTGCTGCGTAACAACACCCTTCATCAGTATTTAGACAACTGAACAACTTGTGTCTCCCCACTTCCCCCAATGGTAAGCTCAACCTATTTAATCACAAAGCACAATAACTAAGGCTGAAACACACCCTCCAACTTAAACAAGCTATGTGCAGAGGGTTGCAAACCCAGTTGGGCAACCAGGTCTCCGAGGGGGTCTGTGTGGTCCGCAGACCAAGGACTCATCCCCTCAGTTGCCCTAAACTGGCTTATGATTCTCTGCCTCCAGGAGAGCCCCAGTGACAATTGCAAACACTAAGTATCTGCCTCTAGTCCAACGTGCTATCCCTTCTCCTGGCCACCATCATGTGATAATGTTTTTGTTCCACAAACGATACCTTCTAATAACATAATCCTTTGCTGAAAGTGTGGTCGACCTAATAGTTTCATATTAATACCTCCTGCTGTGCTCAGGGTAAAGTCTTGCCTTGTTAGCTCCAGTGGGCCGCCAAGCTGCCCCTCAGGCCTATGAATGGACACCATCTTGAAGCCTTCAATGTAGGCCCATCCAGAATCCTGGGCTCTCAATTTGCATCACGCAGGTATCAGGGTCACGTATTTGTGTTCTCCGCACTTGCAAAGGCCAATGCAGAGCTGATTTTTGTTCACTGAACACAGTATTATAGTGGATTGGGAGGGAGGAAAGAGGGGCAAGCACACCGACAAACATTTGTGTGTGTAAACGGCCGCTTTATTGAAACAGGTGCACATCACACTTTATTAAACTGGCAATTCGCCTTACAAAACTAAAACCTCTCTAACCATCGAATTACCTAAACCCCTTGACATTTCCTCCCCCCCACCCCTACGATCCCCACATGATAAAAAACCCCACCCTGCAACATACAATACATAAATTGCAATACATTAAATAATCCACAATCTTCTCACCCCACATTAAAACTCCTACCCTCCTATTTGCCTTCCTGCAACTGTAACTAACGACCCTCTAATGTAAACTTCCAAACCGCTTAACGTTTCTCCGTTCCTGTTCACCAACTCCCCAACTTAACGATAAACTTGCAAACTCCAGCCAAACGTGGCCAATTTCAACAACAACTCCGCCACCCAGGAAAAGGCGGATGGGTAGGTGGTTACACAGCCTCCACTTTTTCCTGCCCCCCACCTCCCTCCCCAGAAACTATGCCCTGATGCCTACAACCCTCGCCCCTTACTCCCAACGAACTCCCAACATTCTGGACAAGACTTCCCGCAATTCTAGTAGATACAGGTGCTTGCCCAAATGTGATAGGTGGACCCCGTCACCCCTAAATAATTCTGGTGCGTCGTACCACAGGTCCCGTGCCAGACTCTCGAAAACCCCAAATGCCTGCAAAAGCGAACCATCTCAACATTGATCTTACATCTGGCTTTATCCACCGCCTGGGGCTTCAATGCCCCTCTCCAAACCCTCCACGGAACAAACTCGGTCCATACGACCAAACACCCCGACCACTTCCTCCTGATCTCTTCCAAATCCCTCTTCATGGCCCTCATTAAAACCAACCCCGTTTCCTGCACCATATAATTTCCCCCCAAATGGAGGACCAACACATCAGGGCACCTACCCCTCACTAACAGCCTATTCAGTGTCTCAACCAGTTCCTTCCAGCGCATCCCACCTCTCCCAAACCATTGAACCTTAAAAACAGCAGGATTCAATCCCAGATTCTCGCCAAAGTAACTATCCTGCGCTTGCAATTGTGCCCGCTTGACAAAGGAGTGGTCCACCATCCAAACATTTATATCACGGGCGAGGAGACCAGTCACAGAACCTGAAACGAGAAACAGAAGTCAAGCATAGGCCACAAAAACAACCGCGCTAGCATTGAGGGTCGTCACTGCGCACATAACGCTGGTAACAGTCGGATGACCACCGCTCCAGGTGCATGATGTCCCCTCGCCCCCATCCCCTCCTGTGCCCGCCCCTCTGATGCTGCGCCAATGCAAAACGAGTGCATACCAAATTTACTCCTGTCCATCCCCAGCCGCTCCAAAGTCTTCCGCAGCACAGCCAGCAACAGCGATCCCGTCGGCGTGGCGAAAAACCAAACCCTCAGCCGAACCATCCGCCCGCCATCGCAACCCCCATCGCACAGGGCACACCACCCCCGTCTCCCAACACTACCCACCTACCAACACTCCTCTAGTCTGTCTTGGACTTTCACAGCCACAGGCGTACTTCCTCCCCCCCAAAGGTCACCTCCGACCACCGTAACCCATCTCTCAACTCTCCTTCCTCTAAACTCTCATCATCCGCAATTACTTGCACCCCTCCATGTACGTAACCTCTCCTGGGCAGCGGCGCCGACTGCACCCTACTAAGAACACTCCACCTATTCCTTGCCCCCTCCACATCAATAAAAACATGCAAAGCGGTGCTCCTCTTCCATCTTTGTCCCCCAAGCCGTAGCGGCCCTGTGGGTGGAAGGGTCAGCGAGCCCGTCTCGGGCCTTCTTGTGCCAGCCGTGACGGGATCCCCCACCGGTGCCGGGCATGCCGCAGGAGGCTCAACTCTCCCTTTGCCTTGGCGTCGAGGGGCCTTTTCCAGCCCTGATAAGTCGGGAACCCCGCGGCGAGTGTCTACCTGTAAGAGAAAAGGTAAGTCCGGTGTGCTGGGTCCCTCAAACTGCGCCACGCCACCACTACCACCATGCCCCCCCACCCCCGCCTACCTGCCACCCCCCTACCGTAAAACTGCCCCCGTCTCACCCCACTCTCCTCCTCGTCACTCCAAACCAACCCCCCTGCCCCGCCCCGTCATCCGAGGAAAACTCCCCCACTTCCTCCCTGCGACACCCTGAACATCCCCCCCTCCAGGACGGGCCCGCCACCTCCTCCCTGCAAAGCCCCTCCCCCCACCCACCTCCGTCGGGGACCGTACCCCCCCTCCCCCGAGTCGGACTCCCCCAGCCCCTCCCTCTTCCTATCCCCAGACTCCAACAGAAAAGGGGACATTTCCCCGCCCACCAACTGGCTCCCTCCCCGACCCCCAGACCTCTCCCCCTCCCAGTGCCTCTCCTGAGCGCCCCCAAAATCTCCAAGGGGGTCCTCCACCTCCCATCCCCTCACGTCCCCCCATTGCCAGGTCCTGCGTCTCCCGAACCGACCCCCCCCCTTGGCCCCCCGCCTCCCTCGGGCACCTGCCTGCACCCTGGCCTTCTTGGGGGGTGATGGGCTCTCTCTCCGTCTCCCCTTCCTTATCCCCTTCCAGCCTACCCCCATTTCCCCCCTCCCTCCTCGCCGCTTGTCAGTCCCCCCCGCCCCCGGGGTCCCTTGAAACCTTCTCTGCCACCCCGTGCTACCGGGATGGCCTGACTTCACCTGGAGCCGCTGCGGGGAAATGCTCCTCCCCCCAGCCCCCGCCGCATTCTTTACGCCTGCGCTCGGGCCTCCATTCACTCGCTCGAGCCACCTGCTTGTCTCCTCTGCGGCCCCCCCCGCCCCGCCCCTCCGCTCGACTGCATCCACAGTACCGGAGCGGGCCGCAGGCATACCTTTGGGAGGCGGGGAGCCGCCGGCAGCGCTCCCCCGCCGCTCCCGCTCCTCACTCACCACACGAACATGGGCACCTGCGGGTGGCGGGGAGCTGCCGGCAGCGATCCCCCGGCACTCCCTCTCCGAATCCTCCACTCGGCCACGGGCCCCTCCCGCCTCAGCATTTAGGTAGGCAGACGGCGGGAAGCCACCGGCAGTGCTCCCCCGCTGCCCCCCATCTCCGCCCCTACCCCTGTCCGACACAAACCCCGGCGCAGGGCCGTGCTCCCGGCATCATCGCAACCCTGCACTCTTACCTGCCTACGGGCCGACTTCCTCGGCGGCGAACACGCCATAACGGCCTGCGCCACCCCAGCGGACGCCCACCTCACAGGGCACGCTCCTCCCTGGGGGCCAACGAGTAAGTCCATCTGCCCTGCCTCACTAAGCAGGCGGATTGCTTCAGCACCCTAAAGGCTACGCCAGACATCGCACCAGAGCCAGAAAAACAGCCAAAAACTACCATGAAACTGCTACAGGCCTAAAGAAAAACCTACAACCTCACTGCTGCGCTCCCAGTCCCCAGGTCACCAGAACCTAAAATGGTGGCTGGGCAAGCGCAAGCCCCCTTAACTAATCATTGGGCTGGTGTTTGTACTTGAGCTGCCTTTGGGCTATATCCCAGGCAGCCCAAAGCAACAAAATGGCTGCCTTTGCTCGGCCCCCTCCCCCTCCCAAATCTGCCCGGGGGGCAGACCTCGTGGGGCTCGGCTGCCCCCCAAACCCCACTTCTCATGAGGGTGCAGGGAAATACAGTAGCGGTGGGTGACATTTCAAAGTGGTGGGGCGCAAAGTGATTTGCATACTGCACCGTAGCGAGCGAGCGCAGCGAGCGAGCCCGAACCCCCAAAGGGGGGTTTGGGGGGTTAACCCCCGCCAAGAAAATTTTGAAAAAAATTAAGAAAAATCGTCTATTTTCAAGCAAATTTGAGAAAGCAGGAAGGTTAATAAAGCAATTGTGAAAGTGCAGTTATTACATTAGTAGATGGCATAACATAGGTAGCTGCTTATTCAGTATAACCACAGAGCTTCATACATTCAGTCCTATTACGCTCATGTGCTGAATTCAGACTATAAGACTTTCATGAAAATCTCAGCTCTAAGAGTAGAAGAAGTTGCACAGCAGTTGGGAAACAGCCTTCACAAAGCATTAGGAAAATGAGAGGCAATTACTTGAAAGCAAACTGAAAGAAATGCATCAAGTAGTAACTTAAAGCAATGCATCCAGCAAAACAGTGCATGCAGTCAACCATACAAAAGTAAACTAAAGCAAGAGTGAACCTGTGAACCTTCACTTTGAAAGCAGGGTGTTAGTCAACAGGCCAGTCACATACATTTAAACTGAAGAAGAGTACACTTCAGCATGCAGGCACCAACATAAAAGCACCAAGCAAGTCAAAAAATGAAAGCAATACATCCAGCAAACTAGACAGTGACTCAAAAAGTAAACTGAAGCAAGTGCAGACTGAAAGGAATGCGCAGTCGTAAGTCAGAAAACCAGTCACCCAGAAAACCAGACCAGCACACCAAAGCATCCCACCCCTGATTGGATGGCAGCTGTGCTCTTAGGGTCACCCCTCAGTTTTTTGGCAGGGTTGAGCGCCCCCCAGTTTTACGCCCTCTGCGTCTGAAGGGGAGACAGGCAAAAGGGGTCATAATGGGACATCTGGCACAGCCACTTTGTAATCGAGGTCACCCACCCAGCTCAAGACTGAGTTACAGGCTGATCTTAAATCTTTAAACAACCGCAAGGGTCTCCAGCTAGTTTGTTCTTGAGCCAAAAGAGTCCTCAGCTCACTGGTAATCTTTACATCGCGCCTGAGATCACATGACAATGTCCCTTAATCTGGAGCAACTGTGGGGACTGGTCTGGGTCCGGATCAGACTTGGTACGAGCAGGATACAAAAAGTAACGGGTAGGTGGTAACCCACTTCAAGTGAAGGAGCTGTAAGGAACCTAAGCGTACTGGTGTTCATACCACTTACAGGGCAGCTCTGGCTTTTCTCAGGGTGGGTGTCAGCTGTGTGATGAAACCAGCATGTGAAGCAGTTACCTCAAACAAACTAAAACCAATGCACTCATCAAGACAAGGAGTTACATGAAATCAAATAGAAAACCACCATCAAGCCAGGTAGTCACCTAAAGGCAAATTGAAGTGACTGCACACTATGGGAAGTGCACTTCACCAGCCAGCCTATTACACTAAAGGAAAATAAAAGCAATGCTCCCAGTAAACAAGACAACATAAATTGAAAATGTTTCCCCGCAGGACCAACAGTCACAAAAAGTAAAGAAACAGAATGAAGTCAGAGGCACTCCAGGAATCCAGGTAGTCACACAAAATCATAACTGATTGAGCAAACTGTGTACTGAAAACTATTGCAAATAAGACAATTATATCAGAACAAACTAGTCACAGGGAAATAAACGCATGCACCCATCAAGCCGTGCATCACAAGTCAGCAAACGGAATCGAATTAAACCAGCAATACTTGGTGTCACTCAAAAGCAAGTATAAAGTGCACTTCAGCAAGCAGGTCAGCCACATTAACAGGAGACTTTCGAGGATACACCCCTAAAAGTCATAGAATCAGTTGCAAAAAAAACAAATGCACTCCAGCAACATAGTAAGTCGAATGAACACCACTGTACATAACAGCACTGTACATAACGCACACATTACACAGAGACTAGCAATCATAGGTGTGTAAAACAGTGTATGGGACATGTTATATAAGACAAACGTGGCTGACTGCTTCGTCTGCGTTCTCCCACATTGCCCTGTCCCTTTTCTCCACACACCCCAAAAAGCCCAGCTCCTTTTTCTTTTCTCGTTTTCCTCTTCGTACATTTATTTAGGTTTTATTATGGCGAGGTCTCGAATTTCCTTCCTATTGCTCTACTGGCTGCCTTCCTCAACTCTTTGTGAAGCCAAGCCCTCCATGTCACCCCTTACTTTCAGGGTTACCTCTGCCTTTTTCCCCTAAAGCATAATGAACGCATGCTCTCCCTATAACCATAACTGATGCCCGTCTCCCTTTGCCATTGACACAAGGTCTCCTTTCCATGGACCATTCTATCCATCTCATCACTAAAACCACTGCCCTCTCCGTTAAGGCCCATGTCTCCATCTCACCACGAATGCTCCTCAGAGGCGTGATAAAAACGGTGCCCACTCCCCTCCCGGAACACAATGAGGAGCCGCCGAGTCTCCCATGTCTCCAAATATATTCAGTGGCCTCGGGCAGGAAGCCCCGCACTTCATGAAGCGTAGCAGGGGCCTGCCTGACGCCCCAGTCTTCCTTTCTCTATTAATGCCCGTCTCCCTCTTACAGTGCCCCCGTCGCCTTCTCTCTCCGCTGACGTCCTGTCTTCCTTCTACCATTAACTCTCCCGTCTCCCTCCTACTGTTAACACCTTTCCCACTCACTAGTCACGCCCTGCCTGCTTCTCGCTCCCCATAACTGCCCTGATGCCTCTCTCTCACCACCACTAATGGCCCTGCTGCTTCTCTCTCACCATTAATCGCCCTGCTACTTGTCTCTCACCATTAATCGCCCTGCTGCTTCTCTCTCTCACCATTAATCGCCCTGATGCTTCTCTCTCACCATTAACGCCCCTGTTGCCTGAAAGCGTCATTATTACCTGGAAGAACCTGCGGCGTGAGTGGACTCAAGAGATTCTGAGTTCGGCAAGAGGCTTCGGCTCTTAAGAGTCATAGCCCTTTCCCACCCTCTGAATAGTAGTAAATGCCATACGACACTCTGCACATTTGTATATACTATAGCAATATGCACATATAGTCTTTTCAATCCATTCCAAATTAATATCATAAAGTTATAGGCTGACCTGACAATTCGCATCCCAGTAGCTTCATCCTTAAAGTGCAATGTCTTCTGCACACCTGTGGAAACAGCCGTACGTACTGCGCTTCTACTGGAGGTGTGAACGAATTTACGTAGGGAGTGTTGTTGTCCACATTTCCACGGAACACATATAATGAGAGCACAGACAATCACTTTATGTTGCCCTAAATTTTCATTTAAAGAGTTGCAGCATGTCTCAATCTTCACTGATGGCTAAATATCCTGCCTCTGTGTATTTTCCTCCCTGCCCTGGCTGCACCCCTCTGACCCACACCTGCCCCCTGCTTACACCCCCTGCCCTGGCTGTACACCTCTGACTGCAGCACAGCTCTCCCCTCTACCCCGCCCCCTGCTTGCACCCCTGTCCTGCTGCACCCCTCGGACTGAAGCACAGCTCTCCCCTCCACCCCGTCCCCCTAATTGCCCTCCCTGCCCTGGTTGCACCCCTGTGACCCACACCTGCCCCCTGCTTACACCCCCTGCCCTGGCTGTACACCTCTGACTGCAGCACAGCTCTCCCCTCTACCCCGCCCCCATGCTTGCACCCCTGTCCTGCTGCACCCCTCGGACTGAAGCACAGCTCTCCCCTCCACCCCGTCCCCCTAATTGCCCTCCCTGCCCTGGTTGCACCCCTGTGACCCACACCTGCCCCCTGCCCCCTGCTTACACCCCCTGCCCTGGCTGTACACCTCTGACTGCAGCACAGCTCTCCCCTCTACCCCGCCCCCTGCTTGCACCCCTGTCCTGCTGCACCCCTCGGACTGAAGCACAGCTCTCCCCTCCATCCCGTCCCCCTAATTGCCCTCCCTGCCCTGGCTGCACCCCTGTGACCCACACCTGCCCCCTGCTTACACCCCCTGCCCTGGCTGTACACCTCTGACTGCAGCACAGCTCTCCCCTCTACCCCGCCCCCTGCTTGCACCCCTGTCCTGCTGCACCCCTCGGACTGAAGCACAGCTCTCCCCTCCATCCCGTCCCCCTAATTGCCCTCCCTGCCCTGGCTGCACCCCTGTGACCCACACCTGCCCCCTGCTTACACCCCCTGCCCTGGCTGTACACCTCTGACTGCAGCACAGCTCTCCCCTCTACCCCGCCCCCTGCTTGCACCCCTGTCCTGCTGCACCCCTCGGACTGAAGCACAGCTCACCCCTCCACCCCGTCCCCCTAATTGCCCTCCCTGCCCTGGTTGCACCCCTGTGACCCACACCTGCCCCCTGCTTACACCCCCTGCCCTGGCTGTACACCTCTGACTGCAGCACAGCTCTCCCCTCTACCCCGCCCCCATGCTTGCACCCCTGTCCTGCTGCACCCCTCGGACTGAAGCACAGCTCTCCCCTCCACCCCGTCCCCCTAATTACCCTCCCTGCCCTGGTTGCACCCCTGTGACCCACACCTGCCCCCTGCTTACACCCCCTGCCCTGGCTGTACACCTCTGACTGCAGCACAGCTCTCCCCTCTACCCCGCCCCCTGCTTGCACCCCTGTCCTGCTGCACCCCTCGGACTGAAGCACAGCTCTCCCCTCCACCCCGTCCCCCTAATTGCCCTCCCTGCCCTGGTTGCACCCCTGTGACCCACACCTGCCCCCTGCTTACACCCCCTGCCCTGGCTGTACACCTCTGACTGCAGCACAGCTCTCCCCTCTACCCCGCCCCCTGCTTGCACCCCTGTGCTGGTGTACTCTTCGGACTATAGCACACCTCTCCCCTCTACCCTCCGACCCCCCTGCTTACACCCCCTGTCCTGGCTGTACCCCTCGGTCTGCAGTACAGCCCTCCCCACACCCCACCCCCACTGCTTGCCCCCCTTTCCTGGCTGCACCCCTTATTATCTTGTGTCCTCTTGGTTTAACATAGTCAAGAAGCTCATTATCCAATTGACGTAATTTCAGACATTATTGTGCTCCTCTCAGTGTAAGCTACGGAGGTCGGTCATCTTTCGTGTAGCGATTATTATCCAAATTTTCTGGCAGAAGCATTGAAGACCTGTTTAGTATCCTCATAAAATGACTTCCTGCCTCTCGCGAAATTGGATAATACTTCCATGAAGAATAGATGGTGTTCATAGGTCTGCACAGCTCATCTGCACAGCTCAAAGCTGAAGGAAAATGGAAGGGTATTCCTACAGGGGCTTCTTTCGGTCCTACAGGAGCAAGTAGCAGAATAGACTGTGCTTTGTGTTTCAGTTTGCTGCACTTTACAACAAAGTTTTAAACAACGACGCCTCATGGCACCTAAACATGCTTTTTAACCAGCTCCAGTCACAGAGCTACTTGAATAAATAAAGGAAGGACGGATGTGCTAAGGAAAACAAGTGATTAGTGAATAGTGCTTATTATTTATACATTGTGCAGCACAGATATAACAATTATCACCAATAGAGGTTTTATGTAATGCAATTCAGCTTGTCAATGGTAACCTATAACTCGCAGTTATGGCAATGTCTGTGTATACGGGTCTTTACGATAACAATAGCCATCATTTATTATGTACATCGAGAGAGAAGCAAAGCTAGTGATGGGCCCAGAGGAGGACAGAGCAGAATAAGGTTTCTGGTTTATATTCACCTCACTTTCCCGTAGAAAGCCCTTTCAGAGCTGTATTAATACTTTGTCATTCGTCTGGAAAGTTGACTTTTCAGAGCTAATATGAACACCGGACACCCGAGAATCCCAATAATGCCCCGTGGCATTTTTGATTTCTTGGCTAATGAAAAAAAAGGACTTTTGAAATGGAAGGTTATATATTACGCAACCGGGCTTCAACTGCGCAGGTGGAGCCCCTTTCACGGATTTCATTATTTTCAGTTCTTTGGCACACATCATTGACTAAGATAGATTTTCAACAAGCCCCTGGAACTCGGATGATGAGAATGTAAACGCTCAGAAGAATTAAGTCCCCCCCCCGGAAATAATGACTTTTCATATTCTCCTCTGCGTTCCACTCTCAAGCAATTAACCGGACCCTGGTGGCTAATTCCGTTCTGCAAAGGGGTCGGGGAATGCAACTACATAGATAGACATACATTACAAAACTTGCCGAAGTTTTCTTACCGCCGTCCGCCGACATCCTGTTCCTCCTCGCAGCGTGTGCGTCAACAGTGTGTGTGCCACCCCCCGCGCGGCATCCAATGGCTGCTGCATGCTGGTGGACCAGCCAATCCTGGCGCTGGGGGGGGCACATTTGCTGCTCGCCCTGTCGCCCTTTGAAAACCCGGGCTGTGGCACTGGCAGCAGGCGAACAAGTACCCCCCTGGGTCCCGCTGGGGAACTTAGTGCGCATGCTTGAGACAGTAACCAACAATCCCAAGCATGCGCACAGTGCACTACGGTCTGCCTGAGTGTCACTCAAGCTGCAGGCCACCCCCCCCCCCTCCCCCCTCCCCCCTGCACAATTCCCGGCGGTGGGCTGAGGGCGGAGGGATTGTTGCAATGTATTTAATAAAAAATGAATAGAAAGGATTGCGGCCGGCGGCCGCGATGCGGGTCCATTGTGGCTGGTAGGGCTACGCCCCTACGCCCCAATGGACGCACCGCTGCTGGGGAAATAGGGATCAACGTGTGTTCTCTGCCATTTTGCAAGACCGTGCCCACACAACAGTCACTTTAAGCAGGGTTGCTGCCGACATGTGCAGAAAGCCGGACATTAGGGCTGGCATTTGGCATGAGCGAGCTGGGCCCAGGCCCATGGCGTCTACAGTTGGTGGGGTGCACAATTAGCTGACCTCCTGAGCTGTTGTGAATAAATCTTTTATTACAGACAGCCAGATCAAATTGTTCCCTTCACGTTTTCTTTAAAATCATGTTTTCTTTCATTTTCTTGGCCTCCTCATTACTTCTCCTCCTTCCTTCTCCCTCTAACCCAGCGGTCTTCAATCTGTGGGGCGCGACCCCCAGGGGGGTCGTGGAGTGCTGGGAAGGGGGTCGCAGATTCTGCAGAGTGCAGTTCCTGGCATTGGGCTGAGGGTGCTCACGGCGGAGGCCTAATTCACACCGAGTTGTGAAAAACATCAACGCCTCATTAACAAGTAAAAGGTCTTTTAAAGGCCTGTCAAGTACTTGGGTATGACTGTGTGTGAAGCTGTTACTGCCGGGCTCACATACACGAGCTGGGGGGGGGGGGCTGGGGGAGTGGCTGTAGTGTAGCCCTTTGAGCTCAATGGATGTTGCGCACCTGGAGCTGTGGGTCCCGTGACACGTCCCCCGCCCCATGCAGGGAGGCACAGAGATGCCCACCCATGAGTGGGAAAGAAGAATGAAGACGACGCAGAGAGATACTGATTCCCCCCCCCCCCCCCCCCCCCCATGAGAGAGGCACAGAAAAGGTGGGTGGATGAATGATAGGTGGATGGATGGATGAAAGGCTGAAGGATGGATGGATGTGTGAAAAGGTGGGTGGATGAATGATGAGTGGATGGATGAATGAAAGGGTGGATGGATGAATGATGGATGTATGGATGGAAGGATGAAAGGGTGGATGGATGAAGGATAGATTGGTGAAGGATAGATGTATGGATGGAAGAATGAAAGGGTGGACGGAAGAATGGATGGATGAAAGGGTGGATGGATGAATGATGGATGGATGTGTAAAAAGATGGGTGGATGAATGAAGGGTGAATGGATGGATGAAAGGGTGGATGGATGAATGATGGATGTATGGATGAAAGGGTGGATGGATGAAGGATAGATTGGTGAAGGATAGATGTATGGATGGAAGAATGAAAGGGTGGACAGATGAAGGATGGATGAAAGGGTGGATGGATATGTAAAAAGATGGGTGGATGAATGATGGGTGAATGGATGGATGAAAGGGTGGATGGATGAATGATGGATGTATGGATGGAAGGATGAAAGGGTGGAAGGATGAAGGATGGATGTATGGATGGGAGGATGAAAGGGTGGATGGATGAAGGACGGATGTATGTATGGATGGGAGGATGAAAGGGTGGATGGATGAAGGATGGATGTATGTATGGATGGGAGGATGAAAGGGTTGATGGATGTATGGATGGATAAAAGGCTGCATGGATGAATTATGCATGGATGGATGTGTGAAAAGGTGGGGGGATGAATGATGGGTGGATGGATAAAAGGGTGGGTGGATGGATGTATGGATGAAAGGGTGGATGGATGTATGGATGGGAGGATGAAAGGGTGGATGGATGAAGGATGGATGTATGGATGGGAGGATGAAAGGGTGGATGAAGGATGTATGTATGGATGGGAGGATGAAAGGGTGGATGGATGTATTAATGGAAAAAAGGTTGGATGGATGAATGATGCATGGATGTGTAAAAAGGTGGGTGGATGAATGATGGGTGGATGGAAGGAAGGGTAAAGGATGGATGTATGGATGGAAGGATGAAAGGGTGGATGGATGAAGGATGGATGTATGGATGGAAGGATGAAAGGGTGGATTGATGGATGTGTGAAAGTGTGGGTGGATGAATGATGGAGGGATCCGATGAGGTCTAACAGGCGCATTTATGGTTGTCAAAAGTTGATGATGAGGAGTACCAGTTTCTAGAAACTTTTGTTGGAAGGGGGTCCTTACGCCTAAAAAGGTTTTACAAGGGGGTCTCAGCATCACAAAGTTTGAAGACCTTTGCTCTAACCTCTCCCAGGAACTCTCACCTCTAGTTTAGCAAATGAATAGGTGATTGAGGGGAGGAGGTGAAAATTTGTGTTCTCCGGCCTGTCACTTCTGAGGTACTCAGCCAGTATATGACCTGTAAGCACTAAAGGGACCCCCATGAGGGGCACCAATGGGAGAGGGTTGATGGCGAAGGTGTGGAGGAGGATTAGTACAGCACAAAATGTAGTTTCGCCCAGGGTGCCATCTGAGAAAAGGCCAGTTCTGCCAGACCCGGAACACAATAAGTCCCTATTACATTCCCTCATAACATGTGGCCCTTTAAATTCCAATACCTATACAAACACAGACCTGCCGACTCACACGGTGTCACCCTGTGTCACCAGCCGCGGCCGCCGCAGGTAAGAGCGTCGGGGCCAGGTGGAGGGATTTCGAGTGACGACCATGAAGGAAAATTAGATAAATAATTAATTTGCCCCCTGGTCGTCTCTCAATATTCCCCTCACCCAGCAGCACCCCTCTTACCTGCAGCGGCCGTGGCTGTGTGTCACATGACTTACATTCCCTTCACAAGATCACCCAGTGAGAAGGTGAAATCACGGGGTGGCAGGCGAGGCAAGCTGGAAACCACTACACAAAGTGACTTTTCAGCTCGTCTTGCAGGTGTTAAGCGGCCGATGTACATTAAGAGGTGTGAAAAGACCCCGGGACATCGGCGGCAGCCTCAGCCACTATTTGGTGGTTCTTTTTGCAAGAGGATGTGGTGAGAGTTGTGAAGGGCCTCACCCTCTAAGGCCACGCCCCTCTTTACACTGCAATATTTAGTTGTAGGTTGGCAAGTCTGAAAATACCTGTTTGCGCAGGCTTCGGAACTAGGAGTAAGGCGGGCTTTGAACAAGTGTGGCCCTCAAAATTAAATTTTAGCAGCTCAAACCTGCCTGTATTTAACTCTGAAAAAAGCACCGGTAATTATTCAAAATTAAAAAAAAATTTTTAATACAGCACCAAAATCTGAATTGTATGCCCCAAAAATCTGGTAATGGGTGATAATTATTGGACCCAAAAAACTCTGACTCTAGCGGAATTGGAATCGATGAGTGCTGTTACTATCCACTACGATTCTCCATAGTGCCTAAAGTGATGGTAACAAGTATTTAGCAGTACTTGAGCATATGTTTTTGGGTGATAATACCGTCGATTTCCCAGTGAAAAGTCCTTCCACAGAGTCTCTTACTTCCTGTGCTTTAATTTTATCCGGTGTACCAGATGCGTCCTCAAAGCATATTTCTCCACCTCAAATCGAAAAGTGTGGGAAATAAGAAAAGTTGACAGTACTGATCCACAACGGAACAATTTATTCTCTTTGATGAAGCAGAATTAAATTGATAAAAATCGAACAATACAACAAAAGGATTATGTGAAGGCATGGTCTAGCCTTGAGAGACCAATGAATACTTTTGAATATTTAACAGAAGGTAAGGTGATTACTTTTGCTTCAGCTGTCATATTTGACAAAAGAAAGCTGTACTGTTCTTTTATTGACTATAGTGCAGCTTTTGACCAGGTATATAAATCATTAGTCAGGGGAAAGCTAATCAAATTAGGTGTTGACCCACCCTTGCTGGAGCAGGCTAGAGCCTTACACCCTGAGATTTGGGTCAACGTTCAGATCAATATGAGAGTTGCTCTCAGAAATAGCAACCTCTAACAGTCATTGTCAGGGTGTATACTTGTGCCCGGCCTATTCAATCTGTGCATGGCAAATCTTGCCGAAACACTTGGAAAATTCACATATTTCTCTCGTCTCTTAGGGCTGCCTAGAATTTGCATGCTGGCCTACATGCAGGATTAATATTTTTGGACCAAATTCCCATTAACCTTTATAGATTGTTGAATTTGCTAATAATCTATAATCTCAACAACAAACTGACAATGAATAACTCCAAACCTATTTTCCTTTAGAAGAAATAGCAGTAATTACACATGGTCCGATTATGAGTCGAAATGGTACATGGTCACAAATATTTAGGAGTCACCTTTGGCTAACATCTAACCTGGGAATATTACTTTAGGTCATGTGTAGTACGGACCACAAGACTCTGTAGCTGTTTAATATGTTTCAACAATCAGTACTACAGGAGCACTAGTTCCCATTTGCTGAAGGTCATCGAGGCAACAGCGATCTCGATGATGCTATATTCTAGATATGTATTTATTCTGCAGGGCAAAACCTCCACACGTAGGTATGGGAATAGCATTTTGCAGTAGGTTATCTGTACTATAGTGGTACTACTAATCATACTACACAATGCAGTTTGCAAACAGGCCCCATGGTGATTATTGCCTGGATTATTTGGAAATATAGGAAAATCAAAAATGACCATAGGTTGGTTCCAATACCCACCTTGCCTTGTAAATGCCCTTGCATGAAACTTCTGGAGTTCTTTGTTCAGTAAGTCTTATGAACCCATTTACACTTGTGTTTTTTTTCGATTGTCTACTAGGATAGGGGAGCCTACCGAACTTGGCGGCATTGTGTCCTTCCTCTGCTCATCCGATGCCTCCTTCATTACCGGAGAGACCATAGTAGCAGCCGGTGGTGGAAGCTTTCGACTCTGAAAGCCTTCGTGGATATCAGGATTGTTGATGTGGTCACAGTTTAGAAAATCTGCCCTGGGGTACATCATCTTTTGTAGTGACAAAGTTTTTCACAATTTGAGACTGTCTCAAGTCCTATTTGCCTTTCAAGGCATTTTCAATGAAAGCCTCTCTAGGAGGTACCTCATTTTTTTGTCAGAGTGTCAGAGCGAGCAGTATTCTACAGTTCGTCCATATGAGAGATTAGCTATGCGAGTTTGAGAAAAATAGTGAATTGCAAGTGGTCTGACACCAGTATGACAATACGTTAACCATGCTGGGCTGCCTTTACTGCCATTTTAATACCAAGGAGAAGGTCTCATTGACAATGTAATGTATTAAAGTATGCTTTATGTTTTAGGTGGGGCATGCCTTTTATTTAAAAAAATGAAGCATGTCTTCTAGCCAAAATATTATATTGCATCTGTTTTGTCTTGCCTCTTTAAATGATTTAATTGTATCTCTAACTGTGTTGTCGGTAAACTGGTGTTTGCTGGTGGTGTCAATAAAGATTGTTCCCACTGATTTTTTTAATCAGTTGATAAAGGAAGAGCTGAGATTGTTTGACATATTTTACTCTGAAAGAACATCACAATGCATACAACTTGAATCCCAGCTTGCACAACCTACTACATGACTTGTATTTATCGCCAATTGTGTTAGGAAGCTATTAATATTCAGCCATATCCATATTCAGTAGTAGTTTTTCACAAACAAGTTTGTAAATATTTGATGAAAAAAATATTTATTTTAACTGACTATTTATGTAGCACACAGCACAGACTGATTTTCTGGACACATTTATATGCCGATTTCTGTGATCATGGTGAATGAACCTTGCACCTGTTGAGGCCAGATTCTATCTAGATTGTTCCTTACCAATCTTTAGAATCTGTGGTCTACTGGACCGTTATTGTCTGCTAAGAAGTGTAGAGAGAAGATCACCAAATTCATAACTCACGCCAACTTTGTGAATGAACAATCAAGACAATTTAGAGAACCACTGACTACAAAACAAAGTTTAAAGAATTTATTAGATAGACAGAAATAACTGAACATACAAGCACCTCAGCAAGAGGTTCAGAAGAGAAACCGCACTAATACAAACATAATCCTACGCAAGAGTCTCAGGCGACTCAATATGAAAATTAGCATAAATTCCAAAAGCATCAGGCAAACATGACAGTCCGAGCTTGGAGCCTTGTCTGCATTTGCTCAAAGAAGAAAAAAGTTAGTCTGTCCATACACTAACTCTAAGGTGACATCCTTACTTAGCATTCCCTCCCACAGGCAAGAGAAATGGTGTCAGCAGTGAAGACTTCCTAAGAAGTACACTCACTTTCCTCAGGTAAGTAGCCTAAGTTACAGAGTTTGTTCTAAGATGCTCCTTCCTATATCCCTCTCCTCAAAGTCTGCTTCAAGTCTGATGTCCACCCTCGGGGTGCTGTCCCTAATACAAAATCCCCAAAACAGTAAACACGCCTGTTAGAAGATAAATGATGGCAACAACAAGGGTCTTATGATGCAACTTTATTAACCATCCTAGTCTCCAACAACTGCCTCACTCTCAACGTTCTAAGGGGTGAGTTTTTACAGGTGAAACCAATAGGAGGGGAAAAGGAGGGGTGGACAGAACGTACAAACTCGGGCATAACTACAACACACCTCCCTTCCTATACAATGAAGGGGATGTATAAAGAGCGTAAATTTCAGGAGATGGCAAGGAAAGGCAAGGGGAAAGGAACACATAGATACGGGAAATGTATACATCAGTGAATATGGAATATGAGAACATTACAGTCACAATACAGATCTTACGATTTTATCACAGCTCCACCTCTGCCCATTCTCGAGTTGTACAACATTGTTGAGGGTTTTAACAATGCGGCACAGGGAATAGAACTTACTCTGGGTGTGCCAGTCCTTTGTATCTCGCTTGACTTGTACCACATCGCCAGCTTTCCACCTTGGTACTTTTACCCCGTGCTTCTGATCATACCACCATTTGTACTTTGTTTGATGCAGCTCTACCGTCCTACTGATGTCTTCCTGGTTGAGATCTGCCTCTTTACCTCCCTCCAGCCAACCCGGGTTGAGCTTGGTGCAAAGTTCTCTCCTGCGGAGTGAGACAAATGGGGAAACACCTGACACTGGGTTAGGGGAGGAGTGGTAGGCCCACAAGCAATTTTGTAAGTGGCGTTCTACATTGTGACTGTTGGCCACAGCTAATTGAATGTGTTCTTTTATCATCCTGTTAGCTCGCTCCACAAGGCCATTGGCTTTTGGACAATAGAGTGCCGCCAATTCATGTTTTATGTTCAAGTTGTCTAGAAACTCCTTCATGGCTAGTGAGGTGAACTGCACCCCGTTGTCCGTGATAAGAGTTGAATGCATCTTTGAGGAATTCCAACACCGTATTGGTGTTGACACGATGCACAAACTTCTGGTTGATCCAATGTGAGGTGTAGTCGATTAGGACGATCATGAACCGCATTTGGATGCCCAGGTTGTCCATGGGCCCCATGATGTCCATGGCTAGTTTGTTCCATGGTTCTGTCGGTATTCTGACTGGAGATAATGGTGATCTATGCACTTTCTTGGTCTTGTCACTTTTGGCACAGCTTATACATTCCTTGACTTCCTGTTCTGTCATGGTGTCCATCTTGGAGAACCAAAATGTCGCCCTGACTCTTCACTTCGTGATGCTGCGCCCCAAGTGTCCTTCGTGCTCCAATTTTATAATCCTTTTCCGGATTCCTGCTGGTGGTATCACTCTGCCTTGGCGGTACACTCTGTTTCTCATGATGCTCAGCTCGTTTCTGATTTCCCAGAATTCTTTGAGTTCCTCTTCGAGCTCAATTTTTTTTTGTCGGGCCACCTTACTATGATGTTTCTGAGCATTTGTAGCTCCTTATCTTCTTCCATTGACTTGTCCCATTCTCCTTCTGTGATGGCCGGGTCATCTACTACCATGATGGGGTTATCCTGTATTTCTTCTTGCACTTCTGTATGCAGGGGGGACCTCGATAAGTAATCAGCAATTTTGTTTTCTTCTCCTGGTAAGTACTATACTTTGAAATTGAAGTTCTCAAGCCTCAATATCCATTTACTTACTCGAGCAGTACAGTTCTCAATTCTTTCACTGTAAAGATTGAGGTGAGAGGCTTGTGGTCCAACCTGATGGTGAATGGCAGACCCCATAAGAAGAATCTGAAGTGCCTCACCGCCCAGAAACACTCCAGCGCTTCTTTCTCAATTACGGAGTAATTGTGTTCTGCTCTAGTGAGGCTACGGGAAGCAAACGCAACTATCTTCTCTTCTTTTCCTTCTTTTTGTATTAGGGTTGCCCCTAAACCCTTGTTTGAGTTCCTCTTTGTTCTTTGGGTAAGGGTCTTCCCTTACTGCCTTCAGTAAGTTGTTTTTTGGCCTGAACCCTTCCTCTGAAATTGAGCGTCCGAAATAATCAACTGTAGTCACTTTTATTCTGGATTTGTTCCTTTGTACCATTAATCCAGCACTCGTTAACTTCTGGAATAGCAACCTAAGGGAGTCATCATGTTCCTCTACGCTGCGTCCAAAGACCAAGATGTCGTCCTGGAAACACAAATCGATCAGTCAACCCCTTTGAGGATTAGCTGCATTATTTTCTGGAAGACCGCCACAGCTAACACTAATCCGAAAGGCATCCTCTTGAACATGAATGCCCCATTGGGGGTTATAAACGCAGTGATGGGCCTGGATTCTGGGTGAAGATCCACCTGGTGATACGCCATCGACAGGTCGATCACGCTAAAGAATGTTGCCTGTTCCATGGTGCTGAGCATTTCGTTTATGTTCGGTAGAGGGTGCCTCTCCACCCAAATGTTTTCGTTGAGACTGCGTAGGTCCACAGATAAGTGGATACCTTCCCCATTGGCCTTGGCTGCGAGGACTACAGGGGCCAACCATTCCCAGCAATCCACAGGTTGTATGATCCCCATGTCACACAGCTTGTTCAGTTCTTCCTTCAAAGGTTCTCTCATTAGTTGTGGCACTGGAAGCAGTTTGTGGACCACTGGTTTCGCACTGGATTTGAGTTTAATCTTGTGTTGGAATTCGTGGAGGCAGCCTAATCCTTCTTTGAGCAGATTGGAAAACTCTTCACAGATGGTGTCACCATCGCTGGTCTCCTCAGTGAGTAGAACTTGTTCTTTGCTATTGGGGTCCAGAATGATACCTAGCGCCTTCTGGTGCTGCCACCCTAACAAGTTGGAACCAGACTCTACGATGTATCTTTTCTCCAAAGCTCTTCTGTTTTTTTATTGAATTTTCATCTCTTTCATTCCTTGCTGTACCCCGTGGGAGAGATGTCGGGTTCCTGTAGGGATGTTATAGATTCTTCCCCTAATTTCTCAAAGTCTTCCTTGTTTATTAGGGTGAAAGGGGAGTACGAATCTGCGTACATGGTAACATTCTTGTTGTTCAATAGTACCTCACATTTGGGATAAATTACATTAATTGATCCTACATTACTTTTAAGTTGTAGGACAAACTTCTTCTCGCTAAGTGATGCACAATTTACTTCTTTAATCTGGGCTCGCCCTCCTTCTTTCTCACTGTTTCTTATGTGCGGTTCCCCTTCCCTGCACACTCTTGCAAAATGCCCCCTCTTGTTAAATATTTTACATGTTATGCTTCTCACATGGCACTTAGGGTTATTAGCAAAATGGTTACTACTACCACACCTGTAACACTTTAAATTACTTTCTGTCTCAGTAGCCCTGCTGCTCACATTTTCCTTAATTTTTACCTTGTACACTTCACTTTCTTCATCTTTCTCTTTGACATTTGCTACTACTTCGCTGCTACTCTTCATTTCCTTTATACACTTGGCAGTGTGCTCAATTGATTTGGCACTCTCGACAGCTTCTCTCAAGCAAGGGATTCTTGGCTAAGAGTTTCTCTTGGATGCGTCTATTATTAGTGCAACACACCAACTGGTCCCTTATGAGTAAATCTGTGAGGTTGCCAAACTCCCACAGTTGTGTGAGGCCCCACAAAGCAGCAATGAAATTCTGGACTGTTCCTGTGTACCTTGTGCCCTGTTAAAGAACTTATGGCGTTCCAGGACCACATTTATTTTATCTCCAAAATGCGTTTCCAATTTTTCCACAGTACACATAAGCACATCTACCTCGCCCCCTTCCCCTCCGCCTGCAGGTTCAGGTAAGGTTTCATAGATTTTCTATCCATGTATTCCTAAATTGTGGAGAGGTATATGTTGCTTACACAAGGGTGTACAACGTTCTCCGCCAATGGCTATATTGTATGATTCAAATAACTTGAACCATTCCTTCTAACAGATTTCTGGTTCACCTATTTCATTTAGGAAAGGGGGTGGTTGGCTCATGCTCGCAGCCGCCATCATGGAGACGATAGGATAGATATGGTATGGTCCTAGGTGGGAAACTCCGGACCCACGAAAGGTACAAAGGGTCTCAGGATAATCACCCCCCCAACTTGGCGAACCCCTACTGGAAAAAGTGAGAAGGGCTTAGAGGATGGGGCTACCATCCACGGAGAGCGGAAGATCCTGAAAGAAAACAGACTAAAACCCACAGGGATAACAAGGAATGTGAACTCAATATGGAACCAAAGGAATCTTTAAAGTAAGTGGGTGGATATCTAATAGCAGATAATCAATAAAATGTGAACGCCAGGCTTAGAAAATGACTGCCCAATATTCCAGATATAGTAATGTATAGCATAGGACACAGTACCTTACAACAATGTGCACACTGGAGGATGCTATATATTATAGTCTTGTTCCACAGTAGAGCAACACAGGCCAAATAAGTTCTGCCCGCCTTTGTAAACGTTCTGGATAGGAACTTTCCGTCCTGAGGAAATCCTCGAGGTTCCTTGAGTAAACAGTCTGTGTGTCAACATGGAACTCCAGCAAAGTATAACAATCCCACCTGCAGGTTGAAGATGGAACTGCACTTAGTTTGTGCACTCGGGGAAAGTGAAGCTGACGTACCTTCCCTTTCTAACAGGAGAATCCAGGACCTCTGACAGGATGCGGGGACGGCCGTACGCCTCAAAACACGGAGAACTCTGACAATCCATACAGGCGCTGGCCCCCAGATGAAATCAAGTGAGCTGGATGGAAAAGAATGACGAACCCTTCTTCGCTGCCAGGACACCGCCGAGGCGATCCGGGTCCGTCACACTTGAGGGAACAAGAGGGCGGCACACCTTCCCTCACAGACAGGCTACTGTTGAGTAGAACAGCACTGGTGCACTCGCAGGACTCCCATGAAAATCAGGATTTGCGTAGTGCAAAAGTTGCTGACAGCCCAAATAACAGTCTTTATGGCGCTGTAGCTTCCGCCGCGTATGACCATTCCAATCAAACTTCCTCGAAGATTTCGGCAATTTGCTTTGCCCAAGAACGTACATGCTGTGAATTCACATCTCGAGCAAATGGCTGAGCGGACTCCGTGACAGCGCTCTGACTGGACCATGCAGCAACCAATGATCTCGCATCAAGGGTAGCTTGCTCACACTGCGCTCCAATGTCTAAAATTATCCCACTGCTGGCAGAACACACTCACTGCGATGTGTTGTAGGCCACTTCTCATCAAGGTTCACCATACACAAGATGGGGGTCCCACCACAATTCTCTGGATCGATAAAGTACATGGATGAATCAGGCAATAAAGATGGTTTGGAGAAATATTCAGAGGGGAGATGGTCACAACTGCCCCCTTCGCAGTAGACGTTGCCAGTGTTAGAAGATAAATGATGACAGGAATAAGAATCTTATGATGCAACTTCATTAACCATCCTACGGCCAGATGTAGGTGGCTAAATACCGGTCTGTAACGCCAAAATTCGGTAAATTTCAGCGTTACTGACCGGTATTTAGCCATGTGCGATGTAGGTATTACCAAACGACATTGGTAATAAGGAATCAGTAAAAATAAGGGAAACCAGTAACCGATTCCTTATTTACCGATTGGTAGACAAAAATACTGAATCGGTAAATTAGGAATCGGTAAAAAATCTCAAATGCGATGTATCAAAAATCGGTAATACCGAATTTGCTAAAAATCGGTATTTAAGAATCGGTAATTAGCACTGACTCAAAGCAGGTGATAATCAGGTGCACTGCATATAAGCAGCCCCAAAATGCAACAGTGTGAACACAATGGCGGCCCTCTATGTGATAGCAAGGCGTCTACGTTTGAGAGCAGCAGGACTGAGGATCTGGAGACGGGAGGAGCGCGTTTACAGACTGCGCGTTACACTGTTCCAACAGAGAATCACTTACCGCTGACACTGCCAGGAGTCCACAGAACAGCCAAGCCGCCACCGCGGAGAGTCAATCAGCCTCCAAACATCGCGCCGCCGCTCCGGGGACTACAACACCCGGCAGGCCTCGCGGCGGCGCGCATCTGACGCCACACACGCGGGGAGAGTGCGCCAGAAGGCGCGATAAAGCTGCAGACACCCCAGCAGAGCGGGGGAGAATCACTTACCGCCGACACTGCCAGGAGTCCACAGAACAGCCAAGCCGCCACCGCCGAGAGTCAATCAGCCTCCAAACATCGCGCCGCCGCTCCGGGGACTACAACACCCGGCAGGCCTCGCGGCGGCGCGCATCTGAGGCCACACACGCGGGGAGAGCGCGCCAGAAGGCGCGATAAAGCTGCAGACACCCCCGCGACGCGGGACGCCTGGGGCTAAGTGCGGGCAAAGGGCGGGCCCTCTACGGCCCTCATCGGCAGGAAGCGACAGGGACAGGGCCAGAAACCCTGTCGGATGCTTGAGAGATACCCTATTATCCAAGTAAGACATTGTTGTTTTGAAATTACATTTACTGTTGAGACTGAGGAGACAGTCTTCTGGCTTTAGTGACAGGATGCCGAAAAGAGGCGCTGTTCCTACAGCAAACACTATGGAGAACTATTTGGTCCAAACTGTGCAAAAAATAAATATACAGAGGAGAGAATCTTTGGGGCTGAGTCAATCACCCGATTTACGATGTTTGAGCCCTAACTTACTTCCCCCCACTGATGATATTATATCCCTGGAGACTGATCTTGAAACCTGTCCTATCTGCCTTTCTAATCAGGACACCGGCAATTTAATTGAAAATACTGTGCCAGGCTCTGAGGTACTTATTGCGGACCCTGTGAACAATATAGACAGTGACCCAGAACAGGAGATACATGCTTTTCCTTCAGAAGAAGATCAGTCTATATCTGATCAAGCTTCTCGGTCAGAATACTCAAGGGTAAAAACTCAGCCAAAACGGGGAGGGTTAAGTTCGGGGACAAGGAGAAAGAGGGCAAATACCCCAAAAGTCAACTTAAAGGAAAATGGAGAGGGAAGAGCTGAGCTCAATCTCAATGTTGATGATGATCTGTTTGTAAAAATTGCTGAGCTAATTGAAAGTAAGATTAAAGCCATTGTTAAACCTCTAATTGCCAAAATAGACAAATTACAAACTGAGGTTAAAAAATTATGTGCCAGCAGAATAAGCTAGTGGAGGGTGTCGAAAACGTTACAACACTGGTAGTTAACTTGGGCAACAATACTGGAGAGCATGTTGATCCCGAGGGTGAGGAAACAGATGAACTATTACATAATAGTCCCTCAACCCAGTTACCGGCCCTGAAAGCTAATGAAATAGTTGGTAAAGGGGATGGTCCTTTAACAGTTGAGATTCCCCCAGTACAAGCTCAGTTAACGGACCCCTTACAATTTATAGTTGAAGCTTCACCTGTTGTCCTAGTACTAGCCAATGTCCCCCCCCCTAGAAGCTGGTATAGTAGAATCTCCCTCCTCTTTGTCTAATAAGGCATTGCAATGGCTTACAAATAATATGAGGCTAGCCCCGGGGGGGGTGGGGGGCGGCAACAGTTGGCCCAAAAGATTAAGAATGCAAAAAGGGTTTCCTGGTTAGGAAATCGTCCCAAAAAATTTAAAGGGGATTGTGTGGCAGTGAGCTTTTCACATACTGGCGTTTTGCCAAACATCCTCACTAATTTACTCCTGCCCCAACGCAGGCAGGGTACTGTTGTCCCATTAACTTTAAAATTATTTTATGGAGAACAGCAGAATGTCACCTACCCTAGGACTCCAGCTCTTGGGTGGGATAATAATTGGGACACAAACAATAGATGGGGTCGAGATCAACATCGAAATACTGTAAACCACCCAGCTCTTCCAGTTCACCAAAATCCTTTTGTACAACCTCTTTTGTTGTCTAACCGATATGCTCCTCTATCTTTTTTGGATCAAAATGATTGACTTTTACCTGTACATATAAGCCAAGAGGAGAACAATGTACCAGTATTTAGCATGCTTACTTGGAATATTGCAGGAATCAGGGCGAAAATAGGCAATGTGGCATGGACAGACTTTATGATTAAGTTCGACATCATTGCATTGCAGGAAACGTGGGACACAAAGAACAGTTTTTATTTAGATGGCTATAGCCATTTCTGTATTCCCGCAGTGTCTAGCGCTGCAGGAAGAGATAAGGGAGGATTGTTAAGCCTCTTTAAACTAGATATCAAAGGTAGCCTAAAGAAATGTGACTCGGGATCCGAGCAATGTTTAATTGTTGAACTTTCTTCAGTAGAATCTTCCAATATTTTATTTATAAATTTTTATAATTCCAATGCATCAGACTGCACTTTACATAGTCTAGATAGATTGGACCATTTTTTGTCAGTCTATAGTGAAAATGTTAATTCTTTTGAAATCATATTTTTGGGTGATTTTAACATACACCCGTGTTCACTAATGTGTGTTTGCGATGACATAGAATCCCCTCCAAATTGTTTGCCTATCCATCTTGAACATAACAAACGGGGATTGTTTAGAGAACTTTCTAGCAAGATGGAACTTATATGAATCCAGCTGCGGGGAGGGGGGGGGGGGGGGGGTTAGGGCCCCTACTTTTAAGGGAACAGACAATGGCTCTACTATTGATTATATATTTATTTCAGCATGTTTTTTTACCTAAGGTTTTAATGTATAAAACTGTGGTTTCTGTTTTCAGTGATCACAACCCTGTCTCTCTGGACCTAGTAACATCTGATCTTATAGGGCGTAAATATGGCCCCTGTAATAACAAACAAGTACTCAAAGTTAAGGACCAGGGACGCAGACTGAAATGGGATAGTATAACCCCGGAATCCTTCGTACAAGAGGTACTCTCTGAGGCTGAGGATGAGGTTGGTGTGTGTCTATCTAGTGTGTCCAATGATAGGGAAGTGATATTAGCATTTGGTAGTATATGTAGCAAGATTAATTGCAGGCTATCTGTGGGTTTTAAACCTAAGACAATGCCCATCAAAAGATGGTTTGATCACAGATGCTCAAAAACACATTCTGCACTGCTAAATGCTTTAAAAGCTGTCCCGAAAAATCGTGAACTTATTACCACCTGTAGAGCCCAGTACAAAAAGGCCATAGCAGACAGGAAAAAACAGATTAAAGATGAAGCCTGGACACAACTCTTAGACCCAGCAATATTGAAAAACAGTGGAGAATTCTGGAAGATTGTCAACCAACCTTTATTTACAGGGGAGGAAAATTCCCCCCATGAAACTAATATTCCTGATGAAGGTTGGATTAAACACTTTAGTGACATCTATTCTGATCATACCAGTGGAGATCCCAGGGCGCAGGACGCTGACACTAACACCATTGGGAATCAATTGCACTTTGAAGTAACAGAAGTATTACATGCCATAGACTGTACTCTGAAGAAAAAGGCGCCAGGACCCGATGGCGTTCCTGCAGACGCCTTTAAATGCTTCCCTAACTTTTGGTCGAGACTACTTTGCAGGGTCTTTAATGCATTAAACCATGATAACATTCCTGAGTCATGGAAAACTTCTATAACTATCCCTGTGTTCAGAAAGGGAAACAGGCAGGATCCTGCATGTTATAGACCAATCTCACTGATTGACTCCTCAGTTAAGATCTTAGGAAGAGTTATTTTAGTAAAATTGAATGAGTGGGTCACAGAGAACAGTATTTTGACAAATGTGCAATATGGTTTTAGATCTAAAAGAAGTACCCAGGATCAATGCCTTAATCTCCACTTGCTGATTGAGAAATATACCAGGGCTAAGGAGGGGTCCATGTACCTTGGTTTCATGGACCTCTCCTCCGCCTTTGATCTGGTCAACAGATCAAAGCTTTGGTCTAAATTACTGGAATGGGCTTGGATAGGACTATATTTAACTTATTGGCTGACCTCCACTCTGGCCTTACAGCAAAAATTAGAGTTTCCTCGAACGGAAGGTGTACTGCCGCTTTCGCTTCTGAAAAAGGAGTCAGACTGGGGTGCATTTTGGCACCCCTGTTGTTCTTATTATATGTGAATGCCTTGGAGCCTGCTCTCAGGGACGTGACCCTCGATATTCCGCGTGCAGGGGATCAGGGTATTCCTGTTCTCCTTTACGCGGATGACGCGGTTCTTCATGGGCGTACCGGGGTGGGGCTCTAACGCCTTCTGGACGCCTTTGAATCTTTCATGAGCTCACTTGATTTGAAAATAAATGCGAAAAAATCTCAAGTTATGCTCATGGGCAGGGCAGCTAGGAGAAACTATCACAAAACTTTTCTCTGCGGACAGAAAAAGCTTGCTCGTGTAACCTCCTTTCCCTATCTAGGGATTACCTTTGATGAGAAGGGTAATTGGGGTCCCCATGTTAAGAATAGAGTAACTATGTTAGCTAGGACATCTGCAGCCCTTCAGGGGTTCTCTAAGAAACTTGGGGGTAGGCCAATTGTAGCCATTATGAAAATCTATAAGGCTAAATGCATTTCAGTGGCATCATATGGTAGTTCGATATGGGGATATAGGGGAGTGGATCCGTTACAGATGATGGAAAACAAATTCTTTAGATCTGTTCTTGGCGTCCCACAGTCAACCCCGTCCCACACTGTTCATATGGAATTAGGGGAAAGCTACATCACCGACCTGATAAAAACAGCACCTTTAGTAGTTTGGCTGAGGTTGTGGCTTAACAAAGAAATTCCTTTAAACCATATTATTATGAGAGACTGTTTGTGTTTGGACAAAGCTAACAATATTAGGTGGCTGACCTACATCAAGGAAACTTTTTTAAGGTTGGGGAGGCCCGAGCTTTATTCTGTAATAGATTCTATAACATCTAAAGATATAGTGTCCACAAAACTTGCAATGAAAGAGCTTTTATCTCTGGAGAGGGAAGAATGCGAGCTGAAAAAACCCAGTGTCAGGGCCAGTTTAATATTGTCTATACCTGATGGCCCAGGTTGGCGAGGTTGTCCAGCAGGGTCGTGGTGTTGCGGTCGTTGTTGTTCTCCAGGTGGAAGTTGAGGTCCCCGAGGAGGATGTAGTCAGCCGAGAGGAAGGCGTGCGGGCTGATGAAGTCGGCGATGTCTTCGCTGAATTGTGTGCGTGGTCCCGGGGGTCTGTAGATGAGGGTGCCTCTGAGGGTGGTCTTGGGGTTGATGTGGATCCGGAAGTGCAGGTGTTCGGCGGGTGCGAGGGTGTCGTCGGTGTTGGTCGTGATGCGGATGGTGTTCCTGTGGATGATGGCGATGCCTCCTCCTCTCTGGTTGACGCGGTCCCTCCGGATGATCTTGTAGCCGTCCGGGATGGCGATGGCGATGTCGGGCACTGAGGAGGCGTTCATCCAGGTTTCCGTGAGGAAGGCGACGTCTGGGGCTGTGGTGTCGAGCAGTTTCCAGAGCTCGACGGCGTGTCTGTGGATGGAACTGGTGTTGAGGAGGATGCACTTGAGGTGGTTGCTGCTGGTGCTCGGCTTGGTCGGTGCTGGTGTAGTGCAGGTCCGGATGCAGGTGAACTTGCAGGAGTGGCAGCAGAAAGGTCCGTGGGTGCGTCTCGGGGTGGCTCGATAGCAGCCCGGGATTCGACCGGCGTTGAGTGCGTAGAGTTCGGTGGTATCGTAGGTCCAGCGGGTGGGCTGGTGACTGCGGGAGCCAGGGGTCCTAGCACTGGGCGCGGTCCAGGCGCGTACGGGCGCAGACGGGCTTACCTTTTGCGCACCTTCGGCGCTCAGTCGGCGCTCCCGCTGCGCGCGTCCGCTGCGTGGTCGCTCTGGGGGCGTCATAAGTAGGGGGACGGGAGGGCGGGTCAGCTGGGTTGGCGGGAGCAGGGCGGCCAATGGGCTGGTGGTGGGCGGGGCCGCAGGGGGTCAGCGGCGGGAAAAACTGGCGGCCGGGCGGCTCAGCTGTGGCTGGGTCGCTCGGGTGCAGGGGGTCAGCGGCGGGAAAAACTGGCGGCCAGGCGGCTCAGCTGTGGCTGGGTCGCTCAGGTGCAGGGAGGGCAGCGGCGGCAGGAGCAGGCGGGCGGGAGTCCCAGCAGGATCGGAAGGAGCAGGTAGCGGCAGGAACAAGGGGGGTGACCCGGCCTACTGAAAGGCGCAGTGGTCACAGTGTCACAGAGTTGCTTGTCCCGTTTGTCAACTCCTTTTTGGATGCCATGATGCAGACAATGTATCACTACATATGCTTCCCCAGCACACAGGCGGAACTGCAGAAGACAAAGCTGGATTTCTACCAAAAGGCACAGTTCCCACATGTAATAGGGTGCATTGATGGGACCCACATTCCAATCTGCCCACCTGCAGCTACAGAAAACATATACCGCAACCGCAAATCCACGCATTCCATCAACGTGCAGGTGAAATGTGATGCAGACTACATCATTACTGACATTGTGGCCAAATTTCCAGGGAGTACCAATGACTCCTACATATTCAGGAACAGTGGGATCTACACACGTCTGGCTGCTGGTGAATTCGGAGAAGGATACCTGCTAGGTAAATCAATGTGACACACCCTGACGTATACCTGGGATGAATGCATTGGTGACTCAAATTAATGGCACTTTCTTTACCATTTAGGTGAAAGCGCATATGCCGTGCGGTCATTTATCCTATCTCCATACCTCAACCCATCCACCACAAGTGAGAGGAGATACAATGTAGCACATAAAAGCACATACAACGTTGTGGAGCGCACCTTTGGACTACTAAAAAGCAGGTTCAGTTGCCTCCACAAAAGTGGAGGTGCACATCAGTACTGCCCCATCATCTGCTGCAAAATAATAGCAACATGCACAATGCTGCATAACCTTGCCTCAAAGAAAGGAAAAGCAGTGGAACTAACGGGCTCTGAGGACAAGGGTGAGGACTGTCCACAGCCAGAGCACAGCACAGCAGGTGTGGCAGCAGCACCGGATGGGAGACACAGACGGGCTGAGATAACACGCAACTATTTCTGAGTAAGTAAGGAGACATAGCCAGGTGCTGTATTTGAGTGATGGTGTTTAATGATCAGAGCACACCACCAAGATCAAAAGCCGTGTCCATACAAACATGGGTTATGTCACCCATTTGAGTACAACCATATCATGGCTGACTCTACTTCTTGCGCCCAAGCGCTGCACTGCCACGTTCCTTTGACACACTGTCCGCACTGCCAGTCTGTCCAGAGCCAGCGCTGTGGCGTTCACTGCGCCTCCTGAACTCTGTGGGAGGGGGCGTGATGCTACTACGGCTAGTAGCCTCTTCTCTTTCACCCCATCCTCGTCTTACTTGCTGCACAGCAGCCTCACAGCCTGGGCCACATCACTCATGCCCTCAGCGATGATGGTGTTCATGGCTCTGATGCCCTTCTCTATGCGGTGCATGTGGGCATTCATGTGTGCCATCTCCCGCTGCACTGACCGGATTTCTCTTCCTTGCAGGCGCTGGACCTTCAGCATGTTACCTTCAAGCCCAGCAAACACACTGTCATTTTCGCCCTGGAAGTGAGGATTGACTACCCTTGCCCTGTGGCTTCTGGAAGTTGTGTGGGCGCGCTCTGTGGGGGACTGTGATCCTGCCCTGTTGGCATCATCAGCCACTGTGGACTGTTGTCCCCCTGTGCTGTCCTCCTCGGACACCTCCATCTGCTGGAGGGTGGCCACTGCATGCCTCCTGCCTGTCCGTGGTGGTGGCGTTGATGGTGGCGGTGGTGGTGGTGGCGGTGTGGTGTGCGCTGCAGGTGACTGGACTTCCTCCTCTTGTCTCCTCTCTGTCCTGGGTGCCTTTCCTCTGCTCCCCTCAGCATCCCTGTGAGAATGGCTCACCTGTGAAGACAGAATGTACATATGCTCACTTATCTGGCAGCAGTTGCATTGTAATACATTTTATGCCTGCCAATCACACTGACTGTCCTCTGCTTGCTAATTGCTAATTGGTGTCACATGCCATTGGGTTTGGTGGTCTGACTGTTCTGACATGTGTTACTTCTGACTACATCTCCCATAATGCATTGCATGTTATGAGTAAAACATGTACTGGAGTAGGGGTCCCTATACTCAAAAAAAGGGGGGTTCCTTTCTGTGTGCTCTGCTTCTAAGTGTTTGTATGTTTATCAGAAACAGTTTTTTATTAAAATTTATCACAGTAGAGACGCGTTTTTAAACATAAATAAAATCACATATATGAATTCCATTTGTGATGGAACAAAACATTACCAATAAATAATACAATTAATTACACAATCTTTAATAATCCTTCTGTCGACGCGTTTCGGTGCTTCTTTTTTTTTTTATAACACCTTCCTCAGGACACTATTAATTAAAAACAGCATATCTTCTTTCTAGAAGTGAAATACATACAATTAGTCTCTATTCTATACATACAGTACTCTATCATTAACACTATTGGGCTTATTGAAATAGATGGTCTTACTTCGTATAATACTTTATACACGGGTACCAGGTTAATATCCCTTCTATTGTGAGCGCTGTTGATCGCCACTCCTAGGGTTCCCTATGCCTCTCTGAGGATTGGGGTTAGGGAGGGGGTGCACAGCATGCTGTGAATGCATCTTACCTTGTTTGTTGGCAGCTCTGGCTGAGCTATCTGCATCGCCAACACCACTCACACTCTCCGTCTGGAGAGTGGACTCAACCAGGAGATCCAGAGCAGTTGGTGCAGGTGCTGTGTTCCTCCCTCCACTAGTTTTGTTGGCCTGCTTCTTCCTCTCTGCCATCCTTCCCTTAGCAGTCTTCCTCAAATCGTACCATCTTTTCTTCAGGGCCTCAATGGAGCGCTGGGTGACTCCAATGGCATTGATTTTATCCTGTATTGCCAGTCAGATCTGCCTTTTTTTTGAGACTCCAGCATGTGTAGGTACTGCTTTCCAAATAAACTATCATGGTACTTGGTAACATCTTCAATGAGGACCTCCAGCTCCCTCTCGCTGAATTTGTGTTTCCTTTTCCTTTCGCCTACCGCCTTCTCCCTCTCCTGGTTTGCCATTTTGCTAGGTTTTTGTTGCAAAATAAAGCTGAGTTGCACCTGGCTTCTCTGCTCTCCACCCTGCCTCACAGTCAGCTCCAGGTTCAGTGCAGCTTCTTGGGTGTGGCCACTTCCTGTTTGGGAGGTAATGGGGATGCACAGGATTGGTTGATTCCACATTTACCGATTTTTTAAATTACCGATTCAGTATTTACCGTTTCGGTATTGGGGATTTGGTGTTTACGATTCGGTAGTGGGGATTCAGTATTTATGTTTTACCGATCCATTCCGAATCGCTATTTTTTAACGATTTATACCAAACCGGTAGTTTTTACCGATTCATTACGTACATCGGAAATACTGAGTCCTTAACGAATTGGTAAAATTCGCTATTAAGGACTCTATATTTCTGGATTACCTACATCTGGCCCCTAGTCTCCAACAACTGCTTCCCTCTCAACGTTCTAAGGTGCGCTTTCACAGGAGAAACCAATAGGAGGGGAAAAGGAGGGGTGGGCAGAACGTACCAACTCGGGCATAACTACAACAACGCCCTAAACACACCCCTTTAGGCAGGTACTTCCTCCAGGATTTTTCCAGTAAACCTTCAGCTTCATCCAAAAACCGTTGCTGTGTCCTTGGGTCCCAGGCACCTTCTCCGCCAAACATATTGTTTCGCATTCCTCGTCACTCCCTCATCATTCGATTCTACCAGCCTAACTCCTAAACAAAGAATTATTCTACCTAACAAGCTATGTCTCCTTGCACCTGCAACAGAAAGCGTATGAGAAAGCCACCTTGCATGCACACAAAGATACAATACAAATACGACTGAGAAAAGGATCCTTCCCAAGGAAAAATACATTTCAGGCTTGCTCTGTGTGGCCAACATAGAAAATCACAATTAGGCCTCTACTAACGTTTAAATGCATTCCTAATAATACATCATAAAGGTTACATTGAAAGTCATTCATTGCATTTCTAAGGCATTGCACTTTTCCATGTTAGAGCATCACGATTGTTTCATTAATAGGCAAACCTACATGTGCAACGCTAATAGGGCACGTTTAATCCTAATGCAACAATTTTACACATGAAGCAACATTTTCAACATTACTTAAGGCATATTCTTGGTTAAAGCACTAGATTAGTCTTTGAATAATAGTGTGAGCACCTATCTACATATAGCAATATACTCGAGCAAGTACTACATTTCTAATGATCACACGTTAATACAGTCCTCTAAATATGCGGGTGCTGAGTACTCGTGATTATGATGCACCCCTACCAATTTCAGAATAACATGGGGCTCTATCAGTCACCCCCCTTTGATGACCTGTGTCATCACCAACTACACCATCCTTAGCCCCTTAAGTGCTGCCTCGGTGCATTGGCCGACGGCAGCACTACCTCCCCAGTGCTGCGCACGACCATTGGACGTCCATTCAGCACTAGTTCCAATGGACAGCGCAGCACTGGGGAGGAATGTTTAATAGCATCTATGAGGTTAAGGAAAGAACCGACTTAAACAAAACTTGTTGCCATCCATCCTCTCCTGAGCATCTCCATGTTTTTAAGGTTCTGATATTGACTGTCCTGCAGTCTCGCCATTCGCCTCTCTTGCACTCTGTGATCTCTCCATTCTGTTGGACTTATATCACTTGTAAGCCCTAATCAAACCCCACAATTCGATCACACATGCCACAACTATAATAAGAAGTTTCAACACATAGCCAAGGAACTCTTTTCCCAAGCTCGCAAGCCAACCTCCTACCTTACTAAATCCCTTGCCAAATTTTTCCCACACACCTTATTCAGTCAAATCTTCAATCTCATGATGGATCGTAGTAATGTTACTTATATACTTCTCTAGGCCCTTGCTGTTATCTGGGATATAAGTACAGCATTCTTGGACCTTCAAAAGTTTACAGACTCCTCCCTCTTTTGCTAGAAGGACATCTAAAGCAAGACGATTTTGCAAAACCATCATCCTTATCGATAACATCTCTCCTTCAAGCAACACCAACGATTTAGCTGTATTCATCGACAATTCATCCACAACAGTCGCTAACCGTCTTATCTTCACATCATTCAAAATCACTCTCAATCCTGGTATCATTCCTCCAAAAATATCTCCAATGATTGCTCCCGCACTTTCACCTCGTTTCACTCTTACATGCTGTCCTCCTTCTAGAAGTTCCAAATCTTCTGCATGATAAATCTTAGGGAAAATGATCGCTAAATAACACGTTCCATACCATTTCGCAGGCAATCTCACATAGGCATTTCTTCCACAAACAAAATACACAGTTGGTATCACTTGCACCACACCTTGCAAAAAGTCCTTCGCTGAGCCTTCCATAGTGAAGACATGACAACACGTGGTCTATCCCACATTAACATTCTCATAATATGTCTTTGGACACCTTATGCACAATTTCCTTTTCTGATTTTCATCTAGTGCTATTGGACCATAACTCCCCTTTGACTTATGCAGCTTCTCCTCATCTGTCCAATCCACTCTACCTTGTCCTGAATCACGCAACTGATTTTGTTTTCTGTATCTATCTTCTACTTGATCTATGAACTTCTTCTCTACATCCGACAACACGCACGTCAAATTATGACGATGAGCATAAGCTGCATCTAACTCTGAAGTAGGTATAAGGTATTTCCGAACTCTATCTTCTGACATGCAATAGTCATACTTATTCAGATGCTCATAAGCTTGTACCTCACACAGCACTGCATCATAATTCGAAAAGAAATACTCAAAATGATTTCGTCCATAGAAAACGCTAAGCAACAAACTACACAAAATACCAGTCGTCAAGAGAAGATGATGATATCTAACACCCTCATCCACTGAGGCTGGCAATTGCATACATACATAACAATCTTTTGAATCAATATACTCATACAACAACTTTGCATACGCATTAAGCTTAAAGTCACTTCTAGACAGATCTATGTGAAATCTACGACTCTCTTCTAGTAGCAAAGCTCTTTCGTCTCCTATTTTGTCATCTTTCTTGCTAGGAGTAGTAGGTGTAAGTGTTCCCTCTACCTCCACTGCCTGCTCATGTGGTGCTAAATATGAAACTACAACTACTAGAACTATGAAGAGTATCACTCCTCCTACAAGTGTACATATTATACACCTAGAGCTGCGATTTGGGTCTCCAGTCTCCATGGTCTCATGACGTTTACAATCCTTGGTTCAGCAACAACACTCAAAGTCTCTTTCTCCTTCAGTTGCTTGAGAACCAACTCGAACCACACCTCAGTAAGCTGGAAGTCCCCCTTTTGAATTTCAGTTCCTTATTTACTTCATGCAAAGGACAACCTTAACCCTTCTCTGTCCTCTGTGGGAAGTGCCTAAATTTCTTTGTCTTCCACTCGGACCTAGGTTATCTATTTCAGCTTATTTACAACAAAGTCTCTTTAATCCAGAATAAGATTTGCTCCAACTGCTTCTATAACATGCTGTACAAGTTCAAGATGAAGAACAACAGATTCATGAGATGCCAAACGTAGGAAATATCAGTCTATTCAGAATTAATTTACGGATTCTGCTCAGTATCGGAGGATTCGGAACTGTGATTGTCAGTACTCCTTCTATTTCAAGTCCCGGCACCAACAACACCACATCGAATTTCACGTTAGGACTGGTACTGATCACTGTCACTGCCCTCAGTCTCCCCGATCTCAGTACTCCAGGCATCAGTCACAACGTATGTCCACTCTGGAGCAGAGTACTTTCGGCAAGGCACCCTCGTTCGTCTTGATCTCCTCAGACCCCCATGAGCTTGCCCTTCTTCGCCTTCATCTGATTCAGAATCCTCAGACACTGGAGCAAGATCCCTCTCGGAGACCAGTCTCCGGTTCAGCCGCCTTTGTCTTTCTGGCCACTGCTCTTCTGCTCTGCTGGGTCTCCTGCTCTGTCTTTGCTCACCCTGCTCACAACTTCTCTCTGCTGAGTCTGATTCTGGATCACCTTCACAGCAACTTCCTCTTTCTGAGGCAGTTTCAGTGTCGCTGTCGTCAGGACCCCACTCAGCTTGGTCTGGTGAGCAACCAGCTTAGTCAGTCACCCTCACAGCTTGGCTTGTCCCCTCCTGTGGCCCTGCCACTTCAGCTGGATTTTCATTTGGGAGAGGAGCTGTTTCTTCCAAGGTTTCTGGAACTCGACGGGTCTGAGAAGCATGCACCCAATTTGGCAATTCTCCACACTTCACTGCAGTGTTTGTTACCAATATGACTTGGTAAGGGCCTCTCCAATGAACATCCAAGCAGCTCTTTCTCATGTGCTTCCGAACCAGCACCCAGTCACCCGGACTCGGGTCGTGATAGAGATCACTTGAAGCTGGTACCACAGCAGCCTGCACTTGATGGGACACAGAACAGACGACATCAGCGAGTCCTTTGCAATAATCAAGAATGCTTATTAAGCTGTCGATGGCACTGCTGGTAATCTCATAGCCCTCCCTATCAGCACTTCTTGAGGTGAAAGACCTTTGACTGGGGTACTACGAGTACTCATCAACACCAGAGGAAAAGCATCAGGCCACTTCAGGGATGTGGATGAACACACCTTTGCCATTCGAGCTTTCAAAGTCCCATTCATTTGCTCCACTATCTCAGAAGCCTCTGAACGATAACTACAATGGAGTCTCTGATCAACATTCAGTGCTGTACAAATCATCTTCATGATTTCACTATGGAAGTGTGTTCCTCTGTCCGATTCCAAAGAGGTCGGAATCCCGAATCGTGTTATAAGTTCCCTCAACAACAACTTTGCCACTGTAAGTGTATCACACCTTCGTGTTGGGTAAGCCTCCACCCACCTTGAGAACACACATACCACTACCAAGATGTACCTCAGCCTCTGTTGCACCTAGGCATTTCAATAAAATCCAACTGCATTCTATTGAAAGGCCCTCCCGACCTCCCAATGTGACTCGTAACCAGAGTTTTCTTTCCAGCATTTATTTGTTGGCAAGTAACGCATTCCTGACACATAGCTTCAACCACTGCAAGAAACCGCAGATTGTACCACGTTCGTCTGAACACTCGCACCATCACATCTCTTCCCAGATGCACCGCACCATGAATCTGTCTTGCCTTCGGGTTCAACAATTCATCTGGCAACACCGCTCTTCCATCACTTGAGACCCAAATGTCCACATCTCCCTTTACACAGCCTGAATTGATCCACACATTCTTTTCCTAGTCTGAAACCTGTTCCTGCAGGCACTTGAGCTCGGCCCAAGTATCTGCCATGGCCAACATCATGTTGAACTTGGTTCTTTCTTGGCTTCCTTTTATGTGTCTCTCAGTAAAAGAGCAACCCTATTCCACACAGAAACATGCAACTTCGTCCGCATAGCGGTTTCCAAGCGACACAAAATCTGTCCCCTTTCCATGAGCCGTACACTTCTCAACAGCAATCTCTTTGGGGTGCTGTAAGGCTTTTAAAAGCAACCTCGCAAACTCCCCATACCAGATGGGTGATCCAGACTATGTCATAAAACCTCTCTGGTACCATAACTGTCCGAAATCATGAACCACACCAAACCCATACTGGCTGTCAGTGTAAATGGTTATTCGAATCTGGTCTGCTGCCAAGCAGGCACGAGTCAAAGCGATAATCTCAGCCACCTGAGCGGAGTATACTCCTTCCAGGCATGCAACTTCAAACACTCCCGTGATGGTGCACACAACAAATGCTGCTCTCAACTGACCGACACTGTCCCTTATGCATGAACCATCAACAAAGAAAATGTCATTAGGGGCAGGCAATGGTTCATCAACAATGTCAGGATTCGGTTTGGTGCAAAGCTCAGTCACCTCGAGACAATCATGGTCCACACAATCTTCATCATGTTTGTTTGGCAACGGCATCAATGTTGCAGGATTCAAAACAGAACACCTCCTAAGGGTCACATTCTCTGCAGCAAGTATAACCTGCTCATAGCGTGTGAGACTATTGTTGGTCAGGTGCTGTGTCTTGGCCCTTGTCATCAACATTTCAACAGATTGCGGAACATAAAAAATTAACTGGTGACCCATGACAATACTTTCACACCTTTCATTGCTGACACCCGTCAACAGGTTGCAGCAACAGATTTGAGACATTCAGGCAACGCCAAAGATACTGGATCTAGAGTAGCTGAGAAGTAAGCAACTGGTCTACGGACACCTCCATGATCTTGAGCCAAAACTGATAGTGCACAACCTTCTCGTTCACAACAAAATAGTGAAAAGGGTTTGTTATAGTCAGGCATCCCCAGTGCCGGAGCACGACAAAGATCCTCTCGCAACTCCAGGAACGCCTTCATACAGTCACTGTGCCATGGTACCAGATCACTCACTTCCTTGTGCGTCAGTTTCTGCAAAGGCTTCGCCTTTAGTGAGAAGTTGGCAATCCACTGGCGGCAGTAGCCAACCCTCCCTAGGAACATCCAGACTTCTCTCTGTGTAGAAGGCACCATCATGCTTATAATTGCCTCAATCCTATCGGGTGACACCTTCCTCTTGCCTTTTTCTATTCAATGAACCAAATACTGCACCTCATTCAAGCAGTACTATAGCTTATTTGGCGACACCTTGTGTCCATTCTCAGCCACATGATTCAGTAAAGCGATGGTATCAAACCTGCACGCATCCTCAGTTTCTGACGCAACAAGGAGATCGTCTATATACTGTACGAGAACAGAGTTCTGCGGCAGTACAAGACTCTCAAGGTTCTTTTTCAAGATCTGAATAAAGATTGATGGACCCTCTGTATACCCCTGAGGGATACGACACCACGTTAAGACACGATTTTCCAGCTTAAAGGTAAAAATAAATTGTCTCTTCTTGTGCAATGGTATAGAGAAGAAAGCCTGACAAAGGTCAATCAAAGTGAACAACTCCGCTTTAGGATTTGAAACAATATCACAGACAGGATTTGGTACCACTGGACATCATGGAACAACTATGTTATTAATCCTGCATAAATCCTGCACAATCCTAAATTTCCCACTCCGCTTCTACAATCCCATAATAGGCGAGTTGCATGGACTGCCCATTACTTCCTTCAGAATTCCTTGCTTAATCATGGACTCTATCATGGGCTTTATCCCTGCAACTGCTTCTGGTGTCAAATTGTACTGAGGCTCTCAACTCCTTTGATCAGGCCTACGTCCTCACCGGTAAAGTCCCACACTTTCTGTGAAACTGAATCTCTCAAATCGAGTGGGAGTTCTTTCACTGTCACCACGGGGTACATTTCTATGCACACGTGCTGCTTTGCAACCTTAAAGGTAGCATCATCATCATTAGTTTGCAGTTCCAATCCCTTGGGAGTGCAATAGATAGTGCAATTGAGTTTGCACATGAGGTCTCTCCCTAGCAAGCAGACAGGGCTTGAAACACACACCACAAATTGATGTCTATCTCGAAACGTTCCTATCTTCACAGGAATCGGTTCAGTCAAAGGGTTTGTCATTCTCTTATTTGCGACTCCTACAACTTGGACTGATTGTCCCAAGAGGGGTAGGTTGGGGTCTACTGCAGATCTCACAGTAGAACGGGTAGTACCAGTGTCAACCAAAAAGGTGGAGGGTAACCATCAACAGCTTACACTAATGGTCCCCTCTGGTCTACCTCCATGACTGCCCCAAGAGTGCAGTCTTTCTCCCTCTCAGGCACTGTCATGCCAAAGGATCCAAGCAGCAGTCATCGCCATCATCAAAAAGAGGCATCTGCTGGTTTGTCCGAGTCCCTGCCGGGATCCTCAGTCACTGGGGAACCAGTACTTGGGGAGCCAAAGTGCCCCCTTTCATCAATCTTAGCCTCATCACAGTCGTTGTCACTTCAGGCGCCTGCACTTGTACTACCTCCTCCTCCTGCTGCAACTGATTCGCAGGATTCAAGGGACACTCGCTTCTCCAGTGTCCAATCTGGTGACACTCGGTGGACTTTTTCAACGTTGCCACATCTACTTTCGGTTTGGAGTCCTCTACGTTTCCCTTCCCTTTATTCTGACCACTTTGTTTCCTTCCTAACGTTCCTCCACCTTTCTGCACCTGGCCTCCCTGGTCAGCTGCTTGCATTTGGACGAGCATCAGTTTGTCCTTAAGCTTCTTATGTTTCGAATCTACTTCATCACTGCAATATCTAGCATACCTCACTATCTCGTCCAACGGCTTGTTCTGCCAACAAATCAAATGTTGTTGGATAAGAACACAAATCTCAGGTCTAAATCCTAAGACAAACTTCGAAATGAACTGACCCATCTCCTTAGGGTCCATTATATCCAGCCCACTATACTGCTTAAAGACCTGCAACAGTCTTTCATAATACTCATGCACTGTCTCCTTTGGCTCCTGAACAGTCCTATCTATCTTCACCCAGTTATTGTCCTGTGGTGAGACCTTGGATTTCAACCACATAATCATTTGCTCATACTTCTTCATGACAATCGGTGAAGGACCATAAGTAACAACATCTCTGTCCGGTTCAGAGGTGGGCCTTTCAACGGCAATCTTACAGGCCACCCACAAATCACCCAGAACCACAATGTCGAACAGTGTATTTAGGTCAATCCATAACACCTTTGAGATCTTTACAAACCGCTCAACTTACTTGTACCACTCAACTGGGCTGTCCCTCAACTTTGGGAAGTCATCCGTGAATGCCGCCAAATCTCCTCTACTCCAAGGCACATGTACATACCCTCTGCTAGATACCTCTCGTAACGGGTAGTTCCCTATGCCTGGTGTTCCCCCTCCTGGAGGAGGTGTCTCTGCCACATTCCATTTGGCGCTCTTTTTCTTGGCCCATCTTTTTTCCCACTTATCAAGCCTGTTCCATGCTAGGATCCCTATGACCAGCCCTCTAATGTGAGTCTTCAATCCAATCACCCTCTTTTCTTCCAAATCTTGGTAAGTGTACTGTAACCTTGTAACATTTTCATTTTAGACAGATCCACTTCATATCTGTTGGCCAATCCAGTTAATTTCTCGTGCCTCGACCTCGCTTTATGAGTCACATCCTTTGCTAGAAATAGCAACTCGTCTGGCTCATAAAGTTAAACTCTTTCTAGGGACAAATTTCCCTCAACTACCTCATCTACTTCTGCTTTTAACCGCATCACATCCAGCCTTCTTACCCTTAGGGCTGCCTTCAGGGTACCTCGACTAGATGCACCACTCGACTCCCTGCAGTCACTGTCCTGTTCTTGGCACCTGTTCGCTTCAGGTGTGCCCCTAAAAGCCATTCTGTTCTCAGGACTCCCATTGTCTTAGTCCTCCCTTGGCCTGTCACTCTGAGTCCCTTCAACTGATTCTCACGTTCTCAAATCTGACCTTAGCTCAGCAAAAGATTTTGGTCTCGGTCCCCTTAGATCCATTGGCACTCTTCACAAATCTGCTGTAGCTGGTATCGGCGTACTCGATTCTACAGGTCTTGGTAACTGACCGAAACCACTCACTACACTGTTCCTTCCAATGCTAGCACTCCCTTCTGCTCCTGTCTGTAATGGATTCCCACTCCTCACCTGTTCTGGGTTGTACACCGACACTATGGGACTAATGGTAACCGGTACCGTAAGAGCATCCGACACCCTCTAAGGACCGTCACTTTCTGCGTTCTGCATTTCCCATGTTGTAAGTTTCCCCACTACTTCAGTATTAGGTGGAGCTTGCGGTTCTCTAGCTCCCTCCAACTGGGCTGATTTCTCCCTCCCTTCCTCTGAATTGTACAGAGGTGGTCTCTCAGATAACAGCCTTTCTATCAAGCTATCACGGTCATCTTCCTCTTCATTCCTTTCCTGTGTGCTGCCTGTCTTCACCAACAGTGGGAACAACTTATCCCCTTCAATCGCTTGTACTCTCCATCTCTTCTCCAATGCATCCCACCTCGCATCTTGGAATGCCCTAACTGACCTTTTCACTCTTTCCTGTATCCTGTCCCTATTTCTTTTGTGTGCCACCCTAATCCATGCATGTAGTGCCTCAAACTGTGTCGGTCTAGGCAAAGGTTGCAAAGAAGCCATAATCGTTTTCAACTTATATAACAACTTCCAATCTAAAGGTTCCATATCGGGGAAAGGTCAACTCTTCATTTCCTTCAGTCATTTTACACCAATTTTCAAGCCAAAATATGGTATGCTGCCCCACATTCGTAGCCATATAATGAGCTGGAGTATCCTCAGGAGGAGCCTCTTCTCTTCCCTGGCCATCTAACTTCTTTTCTCTCTTAAACAAATCTCGTAACACTTTAAAACATTTAATGAAGAATCCAACGTTTCTCTCTTCGTAGTTCCCTTCTACTTCCTGATGACAATCCACCAATACCAACGCGGCTTCACACCAACCGCCCTATTGCAGCACGGCACCTTGATGTTTTTTTAAAATTTGATTTATTTAATGCGATTTTATATAGCGCAAACTTTACCCGAAGTTGTCAGAGCGCTTTACATAAGAACCAGTTGCAAAACATAAGGACTAAGGATTACATGTGTTACATAAAAGATACAAACAGAAAAAATTGCAAATGTACAAGATTTAAAGTCACACGAAGAAGAGACTAGTGATTAGAGTTATCTCTCTATATATAGGGACTGGCTACAAATGGATATACTCTAAGAGTCACATAGGAATGGTAGAGAGTACAAAGGTCTACTGCATAGACTAGTGATTAGAGTTATCACTATATACATACGGAAGGGATGAAATGAAATGAAAATTGCATTTATATAGCGCATATACTACCTTGAGGCCTCGCAGTGTGATGTCTGAATCAAGAAGTACAGGGAAGAGTGCTAGCAGGATGTTACAAACAAGTGAGTTTTTAAAAGCTTTCTGAATGCCAACAGGTTATTGGTCTTTCTGAGCATGAGAGGAAGGGAGTTCCAAATTTTTGTAGCGTTGAATGTGAACAAGCGGCCTCCCCAGCGGGCTTTATTTATCTTGTTCGAGGTGGCCAAATGTGATGAGCTAGAGCGCAAGGCTCTGTGGGGAGGTAGGGAGTAATCAATGGGTGCAATATGGCAGGACCAGTCCTCCAGATTGCTTTCTGAGTAAGACACATGGCTTTAAACTGTATCCTTGCTGTAATGGGAAGCCAGTGTAACTTCTTGGGAGCAGGCTTGGCAGACTGCCTACGTGGGATTTGGTAGAGCAGTCGTGCAGCACAGTTCTGTGTAACCTGGAGTTTATTGATTGTGGCCTTTGGGGCTCCCAGGTAGAGAGCATTGCCATAGTCCAGGCGAGAGAGTATCAGAGCCTGAACCATGATTCTCCTCGCCTGGAACGGAAGTAGAGGGAGAATCTTACGGAGCATTCTCATCAGGCCGTAACAGGTGGATGAGGTCTTGGTGGCCTGGACCATGAAATCAAGCGAACTGTCTAACCAGACTCCCAGACTTTTTATCTGTGTTTTCGGAAGGGGGAGGGGTCCCATGCATTCAGGCCATAGGGGGACAAGGATATTGGGTGAGGGGTTACACAATAACATGATTTCAGTTTTTTCCCTGTTTAATCTGAGGCAGGAGAGTTCCATCCATCTGGCGACTGCCTCCAGACAAGGGCCCAGAGTGCTAGACGACCCCTCAGCTTGGTTTAATGAGACCACAAGCTGGGTGTCGTCTGCATAGGTGACAATTCTGACGCCAAAAGGATGGACCACCTCCGCCAAAGGCCTCATGTATGCATTAAAGAGGGTGGGGCTCAGGGCAGAGCCCTGAGGAACCCCACACCTAAGTGGCTGCTTAGTGGAGACCGTTTCTTCCTCAAAAACCTGGAAGAAACGCTCCTCCAGGAAGGAGGTCAGCCATGTCAGTGCTGCGCCCGACACCCCCATGCCACTAAGACGATGTAATAAGATGGCATGGTTAACCGTGTTGAACGCAGCACTGAGGTCTAACAGGATGATGGCTGCCTTTCCTCCCCGGTCCAACACAGTCCTTGTCTCCTAGCAGGGCTGTCTCAGTCCCATGCTGGGGACAAAACCCCGTCTGAGACATGGACAGCAATCTATTAGACTCCAGATACTCGACCAATAAGTTGTTAATGTGCTTCTCCACCAGTTTGCTCATCCAAGGCAAAAGAGAGATAGAGCGTTAGTTGGATAAATTGCCTTGGTCCAGGTTGGGCTTTTTTAGTAAAACCCTGACCATTGCACATTTCCAAGATATAGGGACTATGCCCGAGGCAATTGAGATGTTAAGGACATCAAGAATTTCTGGACGGATCAAATCAATGACTTTGGTGAGGAATTGGGGGGGGGCCCTGGGTCCCTAGGAGAGCCCGAGGTAACCCTGGGAATTATTTTATCCAGGGCGACAGGGTCTAAGGGGGTGAATTGCTCCAGCATGCAGGTGGCCGGGAGATTGAAGCTCACCGTTGCAGCTGCATCTAGCTCAACATTGTCAGGGGCAAAGGAGGCATAAATAGTCTCGATCTTTTGATGGAAAAAAGTTGCTAGGTTGTTGCATCGTGTCAGTGCTCCTTCTGCGGATACTAATTCTTGGGGAGGGGAAATCAGTGATTTAGCTATCTGAAAGATTTCCTTAGGTGAATTGGCAGCTATGTTAATTTTTGTTTCATAGAAGAGAGTTTGTGCTGCCTTGATTTCGGTCTTATAGAGTCTAACTGCCGCTCTATATTCCGCTTTCCTACCCTGAGAGTGGTCCCGTCTCCACACCCTTACCATCTTACGGCAGGATTGTTTCATTTCCCTTAGTTTCGATGTAAACCATGGGGCTACTTTTTGTCTCTTTATACATTGCAAACGTTCTTTGGGAAGGACTAGGTCAAGAGAGTTCTGAATCCAGTTGTCAAAATTACTATTAGCTAGAGTGGGATTGGAGACCTTCACTGGCTTGAGGTCGATAAGAGCAGACTCCCAATGATTGAAGGAGAGTTTCGACCACTTCCTGCCCCATTTTTTTTTGGCTCCTGAATAGATAAAGGGCTCCCAGTTACCCAATTTAGGGGAATTAGGTAATGGTCTGTCCAAGACAAGGGGAGAGGCATTTCGGTAGTTAAAGTATCAATAATACTAAATACATGATCCAGCAAATGACCCTTGTTGTGTGTCGGGGAAAATCCTTTTTGTGCCAGATCGATCGCTTGAAGACTCAGCCGAAGGTTGTTGGCCGAGGGGTCAAGAGAGTTATCCAGATGGAGATTTAGGTCACCCAGTACCGTGAAGTTGGCCGATGCAAGTGCTGAGTCGGCGACTAGGTCGACCAAATTGGGGATAAAATGGCCTATGGCTCCTGGAGGACGATAAACCAGGATGCCCGAGAAGGTGTTTGTCGGAGAGAATTTCTAATGTAAAAGACATGCTTTCGCAGTCTAAAAGTGTGGTGGGGGTGATACGACATATATATCTCTCGCTATATATAATAGCTATACTACCTCCTCTACCTAAGGTGCGATCGGCTCTTTTTACAGTATAACCTTGCGGGAGTGCCCAAACAATAGCTGGATCAGCTTCTGGTTGGAGCCACGTCTCTGTTAAAAAAAGAGCATCGAGCTTGAGTTCTTCTATCAATAGTGCTATCTCTGTGTGGTGTTTTGGCAATGATCTACAATTGAGGAGAAACATCTTCCAGAGCCTGTGAGTAGTATGTCTTCCAGAAATTTTAGCTGATAGTTTCAGGTTACAATATTTACAGAGGGTCGTGGTGTCAAGGTACATGGAGTGAGGGCATTTAGCATGGACAACAGCTCTTAGCTCAAGTAAGGGTTCATAGGTAATTATACTTTTGGATAGTGGGTCGGAGGTCTGGAGCCCTGGGTGCGGCTGGACGCGGACTGGCGCAGACTGGCTTCTCTTAGGCGCCTCTTTGGCGCATCCGCTGCGCGTGTCCGCTGCGCGACAGTATCATATGTTCTAACATAGATTGGGTTCCTGGGAAAGCTAGAGCGTCACCTTGCAAGATGGCCGCCCGCTAATGGCACCACCAGGAAGTGCAGTGTGCTGTATTCTCCCTCCACAACAAACAGCACCAATGAGCTGCGGTGGACCGGGGAGTCAGCGCAGGATTACAAAGTGCCCAGAACAGTTTATAAAAGTGAGTAGCAATTCAAAACAGTGGCAACAGTGTAGTGGATAATAGCCCCCAAGCGCTAGCGCAGCGAAGACCTGAGACTTCAAATTCAACGAATGGATATACTCCAAGAGTGTAAATATCAATAAGGACTAGCTAGAGAAAGAATTAAGAAGACTCAGGTAGGTACGTCAATGTGTAGGGAAAAGCATTGTTTTCCTTATAAAGCCCTCACCCACCGACCTAGTCGGTGGCATGCTTCATCATCGGGCCCACCACAGTGGCACCGAATGTGCCCCGGGTGTGCTTCAACGCCAGGAGACTGCGGAGCTGGTATGTTGCTGAGTGTGCAGTGAAAAGGGTGAGAAGGTGAAAGGTTAAAAGCTATACAGAAGATCCCAGCACCCGAGGGTTACTTACTTTTAATAAACTGGGCCTCTGTTAGCGAATAAAAGGCAGGTAGACGTAATTTTGGAGTATGGATTATGACCCCCAACGTCTAGTGTGGTCTACATGTTTCAGCCAGTGCCTTTGTTTAAGCTGGCTTTCCTCAGGACCATTTATTTAAGTGAGAAGGTGCAAATTAAATATTAAACTTATATTAAGTGTTTGTGTAGTTCTTTGACTATGTGTGGCGCACGCTAAGGCGCTGTAACTGTTAGAGGGGGATTCCCTCAAGCTTGACTACAGATAACACATAGGACAAAGACAAGACGTACATGGTAGAGTCATGTTAATATATTATATTTGTGTATTTTAAAATGCCGGCATATAAGGTGGTGAACGACCTATAATGGGATATGGTGATTTCATACCAATTGCATGAAATGGGTGAGAATTCTAAATAGAACCGTAGGTGTTTGGTGGTGGGCTAAAAAGCGTATTTACAAGGTGAGGTACAGGTAAGTAAAATGCTAGGTCCTCACTCTGTTTTGTTTTGTAAAAAGCTTCAAGGGTCGCCTGGCAGAGAAAGAGACCCTGTAGGAATGAGAGTTCGGTCAAAAGGTGTCCAACCTGTAGGGAAAAATATTGGTGGCTTACCCCAGTCGTAGCTGTAGTTTTTACTCACAAGTTTTTCGATCTGGTTCCTCCTTGGACCTATTCGTCCTTCCGCTGCGCCCGTTATGAGGAAAGGGGCCGCTGGTCTCTGTTTTATATATTCTATTGATTGGTTTCACCTGTACGAGGTAGAAAGAGAGGGAGGGGTGCGCGCTAATCGCCATGTCATTGCTTCCCTGTTCTGCCCATGCGTTAAAGAGTAGAGCGCGATTCGCGCATGCGCTGAAAGGTGGAGCGCGAGTCACGCATGCGCAAGTGTGTAGCGCATGCGTGCTAGTATCGGTTTGAGATACTAACTGAGGGCAATGGTGTGAGCATGCGCGGGTGTGTAGCACATGTATACAGGGGCAGGCGGGCTGGCCTAATCAGGGGTAATTTAAGCAAAAAGTAACAGTGGCAGAATTGTGGCGATGGATTTGTACAGTAAAATACTGTAAAATACTGTAAAATTCACGGGTGAATTTATAAGTGCACATATGTGCACCGGGGTCTCACAATGATATGTGGTGCTCTTTTGGGAGAAGATAGAAAATAGGAAGGGGACGCTCACACATGGATACCCTGGCACAGGTATCGGGTCTGTGTTTGACTGTTTCTTACTGCAGAATAGAGTTTTATATAGCTAGGGAATTCCAAGGTATAGCATCATTGAGGCCATGAGTATGTGTGGACAAACGATATATCCATCTTTGTTCTTTTTATAAGAGGAGTTTTTCGTTAATAGTATTGTCAAATTTCTCAATGACGGTCCAGGAGAAGTCATTGGGGGTGTGGTTGTGGGTGAGGAAATGATCTGTGAGTTTGGTAATGCTCTTGCCACACCTTATCGTGCTCCTGTGTTCCGTCATTCTTATCCGGACTTTCCGGGTGGTCATGCCGATGTATCTTAGGCCACATCGGCAGGTCATCAAGTACACCAGATTTGTGGAGTTACAATTTGTAAACTGTTGTTGAGTCCAGGTTTTGCCTGGTTCCAGATTCAGTGTTTTGGAGAGGGAGGTCAGGTGGCACACGCTGCAATTATTGCAGGGTTGGTGGCCAGTGATTCTGGGTAGGCCCCATGCATTGAGGATGGTGTTGTCATTCCTACGAGTGTTTTGCCGTGGTCTAGTGTTAACCAGCTGGTCTTTAAGGTTGGTTGCTCTTTTATAGGCAAAACAAGGTTTTTCCCAATTCCTTGTGCCGGAGTTGATGATCTTCCAATTCCGTTGGATAATGTTGGCTACCTGGTTGGATGCTGTGTTATAGGTAGTCACACATGTTAGGGAAGGTTCTTCCTGTGGTTTCTCAAAGGTTTCCAAGAGTGCGTCTCTGTTTTGGTTCCTCGCCCTTTTGCATGTTTTGTTTATTATCCTCGAGGGATAGCCACGATCCTTGAGCTTGTGTATTAAATCATTAGATTGTGATTTGTAGTCTTGGATGCTGCTAGAATTACGTCTGATGCGCAAAAATTGCCCGTAGGGTAAGTTTTCCCTAAGGTGTCGGGGGTGAAAACTGTCAAATCTGAGTAAGGAGTTCCTTGCTGTTGGCTTGAAGAATGTGGTGGTGGTGAGACCTCCATTCTCTGGTTTGATGTTCAAGTCCAGGAAAGCTAGTTCAGTGGAACTGCTGGTGCTTGTAAAGCGCAGGTAGGAATCTTGGTGGTTGATCCAGATCATAAAGTTGTCCAGTTGTTCTTGGGTGCCTTTCCATATCAGGAGGATGTCATCAATGTATCTCCGCCACATTTTTATGTTGGCGGAGAAGGGGTTGGTTGGTTGTTATATATAGGCATATTCAAAGTGTGCCACATACAGGCCTGCCACGCTCGGGGCGAAAACGCTGCCCATGGATGTTCCATTGGTCTGTAGGTAGAAGGCTCACTCTTATTCGAAGTAGTTCTCCTTGAGGGCCAGGGTGGCGCAGTCCAAGATGAAACTGCAGGGGTGTTGTATTCCCAGGGGCTAGCCATCAGGACGTCATGTAGTACCTCCAGCGTTGCGTCCTGTGGTAAGCTGGTATATAGACTCTCTATGTCTAGTCCTACTAGTAGGTCAGTTGTAGGGTCAAAGCGAATGTCTTGGATTACACTTAGAAGGTGTTTGGTGTCCTTGATGTAGGAGGGAGTTTTTTGAACCAGAGGGTTGAGGAAGAAGTCACAGAAGCGTGATAGGGGTTCTAATAGGGACTTTATTTCAGACACAATGGGTCTGCCGGGTGGTGGGGTGATGCCCTTGTGTATCTTTGGTACTGTGTAAAAGTATGGGGTCTTTACATCCGTAGGACATAAATAGTCTGCCTTTTGTTTAGAGATTTTTTCGCTGTCTTTTGCATTTTTGATCAGGAGGTTGATCGTATTCTGTAGTTGTTCAGTGGGGTACTTGCTGAGGCGTTTGTAATTCCTGTTGTCACTAAGGAGTCTCTTACATTCTTACAGGAATTACAAACGCCTCAGCTTACCACAGGACGCAACGCTGGAGGTACTACATGACGTCCTGATGGCTAGCCCCTAGGAATACAACACCCCCCGCAGTTTCATCTTGGCCTGCGCCACCCTGGCCCTCAAGGAGAACTACTTCGAATACGAGGGAGCCTTCTACCTGCAGACCAATGGAACATCCATGGGCAGCGTTTTCGCCCCGAGCGTGGCAGGCCTGTATGTGGCACACTTTGAATATGCCTATATATAACAACCAACCAACCCCTTCTCCACCAACATAAAAATGTGGCGGAGATACATGGATGACATCCTCCTGATATGGAAAGGCACCCAAGAACAACTGGACAACTTTATGATCTGGATCAACCACCAAGATTCCTACCTGCACTTTACAAGCACCAGCAGTTCCACTGAACTAGCTTTCCTGGACTTGAACATCAAACCAGAGAATGGAGGGCTCACCACCACCACATTCTACAAGCCAACAGCAAGGAACTCCTTACTCAGATTTGACAGTTTTCATCCCCGACACCTTAGGGAAAACTTACCCTACGGGCAATTTTTGCGCATCAGACGTAATTGTAGCAGCATCCAAGACTACAAATCACAATCTAATGATTTAATACACAAGCTCAAGGATCGTGGCTATCCCTCGAGGATAATAAACAAAACATGCAAAAGGGCGAGGAACCAAAACAGAGACGCACTCTTGGAAACCTTTGAGAAACCACAGGAAGAACCTTCCCTAACATGTGTGACTACCTATAACACAGCATCCAACCAGGTAGCCAACATTATCCAACGGAATTGGAAGATCATCAACTCCGGCACAAGGAATTGGGAAAAACCTTGTTTTGCCTATAAAAGAGCAACCAACCTTAAAGACCAGCTGGTTAACACTAGACCACGGCAAAACACTCGTAGGAATGACAACACCATCCTCAATGCATGGGGCCTACCCAGAATCACTGGCCACCAACCCTGCAATAATTGCAGCGTGTGCCACCTGACCTCCCCCTCCAAAACACTGAATCTGGAACCAGGCAAAACCTGGACTCAACAACAGTTTACAAACTGTAACTCCACAAATCTGGTGTACTTGATGACCTGCCGATGTGGCCTAAGATACATCGGCATGACCACCCGGAAAGTCCGGATAAGAATGACGGAACACAGGAGCACGATAAGGTGTGGCAAGAGCATTAGCAAACTCACATATCATTTCCTCACCCACAACCACACCCCCAATGACTTCTCCTGGACCGTCATTGAGAAATTTGACAATACTATTAACGAAAAACTCCTCTTATAAAAAGAACAAAGATGGATATATCGTTTGTCCACACATACTCATGGCCTCAATGATGCTATACCTTGGAACTCCCTAGCTATATAAAACTCTATTCTGCAGTAAGAAACAGTCAAACACAGACCCGATACCTGTGCCAGGGTATCCATGTGTGAGCGTCCCCGTCCTATTTTCTATCTTCTCCCAAAAGAGCACCACATATCATTGTGAGACCCCGGTGCACATATGTGCACTTATAAATTCACCCGTTAATCTTACAGTATTTTACAGTATTTTACTGTACAAATCCATCGCCACTATTCTGGCACTGTTACTTTTTGCTTAAATTACCCCTGATTAGGCCAGCCCGCCTGCCCCTGTATACATGCGCTACACACCCGCGCATGCTCACACCATTGCCCTCAGTTAGTATCTCAAACCGATACTAGCACGCATGCGCTACACACTTGCGCATGCGTGACTCGCGCTCCACCTTTCAGCGCATGCGCGAATCGCGCTCTACTCTTTAACGCATGGGCAGAACAGGGAAGCAATGACATGGCGATTAGCGCGCACCCCTCCCTCTCTTTCTACCTCATACAGGTGAAACCAATCAATAGAATATATAAAACAGAGACCAGCGGCCCCTTTCCTCATAACGGGCGCCGCGGAAGGACGAATAGGTCCAAGGAGGAACCAGATCGAAAAACTTGTGAGTAAAAACTACAGCTACGACTGGGGTAAGCCACCAATCTTTTTCCCTACAGGTTGGACACCTTTTGACCGAACTCTCATTCCTACAGGGTCTCTTTCTCTGCCAGGCGACCCTTGAAGCTTTTTACAAAACAAAACAGAGTGAGGACCTAGCATTTTACTTACCTGTACCTCACCTTGTAAATACGCTTTTTAGCCCACCACCAAACACCTACGGTTCTATTTAGAATTCTCACCCATTTCATGCAATTGGTATGAAATCACCATAGCCCATTATAGGTCATTCACCACCTTATATGCCGGCATTTTAAAATACAAGAATATAATATATTAACATGACTCTACCATGTACGTCTTGTCTTTGTCCTATGTGTTATCTGTAGTCAAGCTTGAGGGAATCCCCCTCTAACAGTTACAGCGCCTTAGTGTGCGCCACACATAGTCAAAGAACTACACAAACACTTAATATAAGTTTAATATTTAATTTGCACCTTCTCACTTAAATAAATGGTCCTGAGGAAAGCCAGCTTAAACAAAGGCACTGGCTGAAACATGTAGACCACACTAGACGTTTGGGGTCATAATCCATACTCCAAAATTACGTCTACCTGCCTTTTATTCGCTAACAGAGGCCCAGTTTATTAAAAGTAAGTAACCCTCGGGTGCTGGGATCTTCTGTATAGCTTTTAACCTTTCACCTTCTCACCCATTTCACTGCACACTCAGCAACATACCAGCTCCGCAGTCTCCTGGCATTGAAGTACACCCGGGGCACATTCGGTGCCACTGTGGTGGGCCCGATGATGAAGCATGCCACCGACTAGGTCGGTGGGTGAGGGCTTTATAAGGAAAACTATGCTTTTCCCTACACATTGACGTACCTACCTGAGTCTTCTTAATTCTTTCTCTAGCTAGTCCTTATTGATATTTACATATAAATCAGGGGATACGGTCTAGCATATCTAGTCCTCTCTCTCCCATTGATCTGAGTATACTCTAAGAGTCACATAGGAGTGGTAGAGAGTACAAAGGTCTACTGCATATACTAGTGATTAGATTTATCTCTATATACAGAAAAGCAGAGTTCCATTAAGTGGGGTTGGAGGGGGGATGCAGTCACAGCACCAAGGGAGGGTGGGAGGGATATGCGGGTATGGGGAAAAGGCAAATCAGAAAAGGGAAGAAACATTTCCGGATCGTCAAGGGGGAAATGAGGGAAGAGGTTTAAGGGGCGAGGGAATGGGCAAGATGGCGGTTCAGGGTCCAGAGAAAAGCGGCCGGAGCAGCAGCAAAATGGCGGCCAGGACAAAAGAAAAAGTTAAAAAGTCCAGGAGAGTCCTTGGCGGGACAGGCCTCTCTCAGTTAGTTGACTACTTGGTGCCCTTCCCCCGTATGGATGCTGAGGGGGAAGTACCCGTTGGGGCTCAGCCTGTAGGTCTGCACGGAGTTGACCCCCGCGGGAGGCGCGCCCTGGAGGCCACGGACTCGCTGATGTCCAGCCGCATGTCCCCGGCCAGTAAGGCGGGGTCGTTGTCGGTGATGTCCTGCACCTCCACAACGGCGCTGTACAGCTCCAGGGGGTTCTCGGCCACCACCTACAGGGTGAGCAGGCAGGGCACGGCCGGGTTGCACAGCTGCTCCCGGTCCATCCTCTTGTTCACATACAGTGCCCCGCTCTCCAGGTCCACCTCCAGGTAGTGCCGGCCCCCTCCAGCGGGCACCACCCGCAGCCGGGTCTCTGCCAGCCCCCGGAGCTCCAGGCCCAGGCCTGCCACCAGGTTCCACACGCGGGACCCCCTCTGCGCCTCCTTGGGCACGGCATAGAGAACGGGCACGGAGCCCCCGCCGTCGAGCCCCAGGAGCAGCGGGAGAAAGAGCACTGGGCACCCGTGGCTGGCCCGGCCAGGGCGGGGAGTCATCTGGGAGTGCGTGGCGGGCCACTGTTGCTCCGCTGCTGCCGCAAATCTCTCACGGGGTGGCTTGTCTGGCACCAGGGCTCATCTCAGAGTTGATGGCGGGCTCCGGTAGTGGCGGGTTGGATGCCAGGCTGATGTTCCCCAGTTTCTATTGTCACTCCTATTCTTGCACTAGTCTCGCTCCTCGCTACCATCACTCCGCAACATCACCAACTTTCAGCAGTTCCCCTCCTTTACAATTCGTCTCTCACTCACGCACACGTCCCATGCATACGCTGAAATAACTGCTTGTACGTCCAAACCTTCACTTCTCTGACTGTACGTCCACAGTCTGACTGTACGTCCACAGTCTTGTGTAATTGTCTACCTCAAACTGGCAACTGTCTGTCCACGAAATGACCGGACAATCACCTCAACTGATAGGTTACAATCGCTCAATGTTCCACTTACAACAACCCACGACCAGCGTCAGTTACTCACCCACTCACACATTCGCTCGCCCTATCTCAGTCCAAGTAGGCAGTCGATGGTACCTCACAACCCCATTCAACAATGGTCGACAATTACTCTGGGTGTCTGCTACACCCTAACCGCTTAAGCTACTCGTCGAGCCGAAGTCTTTCCCGGGCTGCGCGTGCCTGATCTCCTTTCACACAACAGATATTCCAACTCCACCAGACATCACAATATAAACGCTGCAATCTAACAACATATAACCCTGTTTATACTCACTCTCCCACGAACTGCTGCTTTCACCGCACCAATAGTCTCCGCCGGTTTCCATGAAACGCAGTCTTCTGCCGGTAATCCACTGGGCAATCATCACGTAAATTCTATGGGCCTTGGGAAATTCTTATCCTAATCTAGATCTCCCCTCACTCTAGAGACAACCATCCTCGGTTGCTACCAATTGTCGGGGCCATATTCTATCTGGATTTTCCCTTACCAATCTTTAGAACCCATGGTCGACTGGACCGTTATTGTCTGCTAAGAAGTCTAGAGAGAAGATCACCAAATTCATAACTCATGTCAACTTTGTGAATGAACAATCAAGACAATTTAGAAGAACCACCGACTACAAAGAATTTATTACAAAGCCAGAAATAACTGAACATACAAGCACCTCAGCAAGAGGTTCAGAAAATAACACGCACTAATACAAACATAATCCTACGCAAGAGTCTCAGACGACTCAATATGAAAATTAGCGTAAGTTCCAAAAGCATCAGGCAAACGATGACAGCCCCAGCTTGGAGCCTTGGCTGCATTTGCTCAAAAAAGAAAAAAGTTAGTCTGTCCCTACACTAATTCAAAGGTGATATCCTTACTTAGCATTCCCTCACACAGTTAAGAGATATGGTGTCAGCAGTGAAGACGTCCTAAGAAGTACACTCATTTTCCTCAGGAAAGTAGCTTAAGCTACAGAGCTCGTTCTAAGATGCACCTTCCTACATCCTTCTCCTCAAAGCCTGCTTCAAGTCTGCTCTCCACCCTCGGGGTGCTGTCCCTAATACAAAATCCCCAAAACAGTAAACACGCCCTAAACACACCCCTTCAGGCAGGTACTACCTCCAGGATCCTTCCAGTAAACCTTCAGCATCATCCAAAAACCATTGCTGTGTCTTTGGGTCCCAGGCACCTTCTCCGCCAAATGTATCGTTTACTCATTCCTTGTCACTCCCTCATGATTAGATTTTACCAGCCTAACTCCTAAACAAAGAATTATTCTACCTAACAAGCTATGTGTCCTTGCACCTGCAACAGAAAGTATGAGAAAGCAACCTTGCACAAACACAAAGCTACAATTCAAATTCGACTGAGAAAAGGAGCCTTCTCAAGGAAAAATACATTTTAGGCCTGCTCTGTGTGGCCAACATAGAAAATCAAATTTAGGCCTCTACTAACGTTTAAATACATTCCTAATACTACATCATAAGGTTTACATTGAAAGTCATTCTAAAGCATTATATTTGATTGCATTTCTAAGGCATTACACTTTCCTATGTTAGACCCCTTTTGCATACATTACAGCTGACGTAGGTATAATGTGGCGCAGGGGTTTACAAAGTGACGCATCTATATAGATGCGTCACTTTGTAAATATGACTCAACAAGGTGCATTTTATACAGCACCGTTGCGTCACATAAAGTGACGCACTGGTGGCGTAAAAGTGACGCATGGCCTCATAAATGAGGCCTTCAGTGTTCTACTCATGCGTCATATTTAATTTATGACGCATTATGTCACAAGTACTTACAGATACGTCAGTATTTCTGACGTATCTGTAAGCGCAAAAGTGATGCATTGCTGGAGTGTATCACAAAAGTGACACAACTCCAGCAATGCATCATTTCACATGGGGCCAGGCCCATGTGAAAGGGCCTGCATCAGTCTTACACCTGCTGTGATACAGGCACAAGATTTTGACACAACGGCGTCCTAAAAGTGACGCAGTGAAATCTCATAGATTTCACTACGTCACCTCTACGACCCTTTCTTGCGACAATACTTTCCTTCCCCACACTCACCTTCTTTTAGTCCCCCTACTTCACTTCCTTTCTCCTCTCATACCTTTCTGTTCTTTCGTACTCATTTTCCTCTCCTTTATCAATGCACTCCACTTCACTTACTCTTTTTCATTTTTTTAAGAACATAGCTCTTTGATGAGAATTGGAGGTAGTTCTGAAAATAACTTTTTTTTCTTTTTTTTAGAACAAATAGAAAAACAGGGAATGGAAACTGCTCAACAGGAGCAAAAAAAAAAACAAATTTAGGGCTGGGAATGGCAGCGATTGAATTGAATCGAATTGAATGCAGATTTGTAAAGCGCATAGCTACCCTAGGGCTAGGGCGTCCCAGAGCTGACAGTCAACCTGTAGCTTTCAGAGGGGGGGAGTGGAAGTGAAGGTTATGGGAAGAGCTACGTTTTTAGTTGCCTGCGGAAGGCAAGTAGGTTGTGTTCTCTTCGAATGGAGAGTGGGAGGGAGTTCCACAGCTTAGTAGGATGGTAAGAAAACAGTCGCCCCCCGGAGCGGGCCTTTCTTATTCTGGGGACGCTGGCCAGGGATAGGGAGTCTGATCTGAGTTGTCAGTTCGAATGATGCCATTTGACGAGAGATCTCAGAATCGGCGGGCCTCTGCCTTGTAGTATTTTGTGTGTAATGCAGAGGGTCTTAAAGGTGATCCTTTCCTTAATCGGAAGCCAATGTAGGGATCTGAGGGCTGGTTTGGCAGAGCATCTGGATTTGGTCCCGGTCAGGAGTCTGGCGACGGCGTTTTGGGCGCATTGCAGTCTGTTGATGACCGATGCGGGGGCCCCTAAATAAAGGGCATTTCCGTACTCCAGTCTGGAGTTAACCAGCCCCTGCATGAGCAGTTTCCTGGATTGAAAGGGGATTAAGTGGAGGATTTTTCGCGCTGACTGAATAAGGCCGAAGCATGTGCCGGCGGTTTTTCTGGCCTGGGCTTTAAAATTGAGGTCTTGGTCCAACCAGATACCTAGGCTTTTGACTTCGGACTTGGGGGTGGGGGGTGATCCCATACAGGGTGGCCAGGAGAGGGATGGGGGGAGTCTGCGTGGGTTTCCCAGAAGAAGGATCTCGGATTTCTCTCAGTTTAGTTTCAGGCGCGATTAGCACATCCATTGAAAGATGTTCTTGAGGCATGATGACAGGTTGTCCAGACTTTTGGTTGACTGGTTTATGGAGACTACAAGCTGGGTATCATCGGCATACATGACTGTTTTTATGCCGAATGGAGTTACGATGTCTTCGAGGGGAGACATGTATACGTTAAAAAGTGTGGGGCTCAGGGAGGATCCCTGGGGGACCCCACACTGTAGAGGGAGAGCACCAGAGTTAACTGTGCCGTCGGACACCTGGAAGGTTCTGCCTTCCAGGAAGGATTTGATCCAGGACAGGGCGGTGCCAGAGATACCTGCCATGCTGAGACGGTGGATGAGGATGGCATGGTCCACCGTGTCTAAGGCAGCACTCAGATCTAGGAGGATCACTGCCACTGATCCTCCCACGTCTATGATGGTTCTTGCTTCTTCGACTACGGCTAGGAGTGCGGTGTTGATGGTTCTCCAATGCTCGAACCATGAGCAGAACACTTTGTTCCCCATAGCAAAGCAGCTGATCACAGTCTCTGCATTTAAGGACACCTTTGTTAAAAGCAGGCTGAATATTCGGAACCAGCTCTTGCGATCGCCTCCTCACCGATGTTGTTGGTCCTACCTTTGATGTAGAGGCCCCATCACTGGGAACCTCTCGTGCCAGAGCCCTGACACTTTCCCGGGCAAAATTCTGGGGGTGCCTCCTCTCCACATGGCGAATCATTGTGGAGTTCCTAAAAGAATATTTCTTAGTGGGGTCACCCCATGACAGGACTGTGTGACAGATCCTGCACTCCACTTTTGGAGCATTTACCTTCTTCTGGTCATCAGGAATTGAAAAAAACTTCCAAATAAAGTGTTCTTTAACTTTCGGCTGAGGAACCTCTTCATCAAGGAATTCATTGGTGTCATCTTCACTGCTGGATGGTCTGGCAGCCATGATAATCCAAGATATCCAACAAAGAACCGAGAGCAAAAAGGCAGGTCTTGCAGTCACAAAAGTGAAAGAAGAAGTGAAGGAAATGGGTGGGGGATTTCATTCTTTGTAAAAAAAACTGTTAGCAACCAATGAAAAGAGTTATTTTAAGGTCACATGACTTGACGCGCTTATGCAGCGCGCACCGAAGCGCTTCCGGGGGCGCTTACGCGGCGCGAACGTAGGCGCTTCCGGGGGTGGATACGCGGCGCGCCTAAGTGACGTTTCGATAGTTTCACGGAAATGCAAAATCATTTTCATTTCGTAAATCCAAAATACTGCTTTTATAAGTATGGTACTAAATGTCTTGCGTTATTATTTACTTTTCATACATATTTTTTTACACGAACGCAGAAATAGCGCTCTGGGTGCGCTCTCCGGAGAGCTTACCGGTGCGTGCACCCAGAGCGCCCCAAGAAAAAATGATTAAAAAAAAACATTTAAAAAATATTATTCTAAAAAAGAATTATTAATGATTAATACTTATACAAAACAGCAAATAAAAAAAATAAAAAATCGTAGGTTACAAACTCGATAAAGAAAAGAATTAGCTTTTAAAAAACCTTTGAAATTCAGTGAAAAAAACAGAGGTTTCACAATCATTATAGTTGGGAATTAGCATTTAAAAAACCTTTGAAATTCACTGAAAAAACCATAGGTTTAACACCAGTTATAGTTAGCTGGACATTTTACTCATACAAAACCATTGAAATTCCCACGTTATAGTTAGTTGGACTCACTATAACTCGCGCGCCCGCAATCCACTGCTGATGATGTCACATATTACATCATTCATGACATGGTCAGTGACATCACTGATGACATCACTGATGACATCTCAAATTACATCACTGATGGCATCACTGATGACAACATCCAGTGTCTGTGTGTTTCTGTAAAGTTTAAATATGTTTTACATATTGAAGAATGAGTGGATCTATAAGTGTCTGGATGAAGGATTTAGTAGGTGCGTGACTGACTATATGAGTGAGTGATTAAATGTGTCTTACTAAATGCATGGGTTAGTGACTAAACTGTCTGAATGCGTGCATCAGCAGGTCTGTTGTTGTGTAAGCTGCTGCATGTGTTGATCAGTAGCTATATGAGTGGCTATATGGGTTATTGATTGGTTGCCCAAGTATTTGTATGTGAGGCTGAGTGTGTGTGTGGGTGGCTGGGAGGTGTGTGAGTCTGTGCATAGATGTGTGAGCATTTGATTCACTTGGTGTATGGGTTCAAGAGTGCATGTGGAAACAGCTGTATGGGCGGTTGACTATGTGCATGGGTGTGTTGGTTAGTGAAAGGATATCTCAGTGCTGCATGTCCAAGTAAGTACATATGTAAAACACAGTACATGTGAGAGTTGACATATATAAATGACTATACATGAGAACCTGTGATTGTGTAAGTGACTGTATGGTTCAATGTGTACTTGTTTTAGTGATTGTAAAAGAGAGTAAGTATGTGTTACTATATATTTGAATAAGTAAGGTTTGGTGTGTATAACTTTGTAGTTGAGGAAATGGGAGTGTGATTGATTGTCTGCATAACTGACTAGGTGTTTGAGTAAGTCTGTGAATGAGTGTCGGTGTGTAAGTGTCTGTATAGGTATATGACTGGATAGGATAGTGTTCTATTGATGAGTGTCCGTATGTATGAGTGATTGTATGGGTGAATGAGTGGATCTGTGTGTAGACCTAGCAATCAGTGAGTGCGTATGTAGTTACTGGTATTGGTGAGTCAATAATTTCAGGAATGGTAGTTTATATTTAACACTGGGTGTATCAAAGGTTAGATTAGAGTGTGAGGAGGTGCATCGTATTATCACATGGATGATGCCATCAGTGATGTCATCAGTGATGTCACTGACCATGTCATGAATGATGTAATACGTGACATCATCAGCAGTGGATTGCGGACGCGCGAGTTATAGTGGGTCCAACTAACTATAACGTGGGAATTTCAATGGTTTTGTAAAATGTCCAGCTAACTATAACTGGCGTTAGACCTATGGTTTTTTTCAGTGAATTTCAAAGGTTTTTTAAATGCTAATTCCTAACTATAACGATTGTGAAACCTCTGTTTTTTTCACCGTATATATATATATATATATATATATACGGCTGCACTCCACTATGGATTTAATTCGCACTACTAAAACAAGAATGCGGCCTTGGGCACGCCCACTGGGAGGGACTATGATCATCGCTTACAAATAACAGCGTGAAACACCAAGCGGCTGTGCCTCCTGTGAATCCAGTGACCAAGGGCTACACAAACTTGCAAATGCATTTCCATCTTAGTAATTGTAGAGTACTACAAAGCAAAGTGACATATTTATTATTAAGGATAACTAGAGCGCACTATCAGCTGAATGTCTCTTGGTGCTAAATTACCAACTACTGAGCGTGGCACAAGAGGGTGAAGGGTATGTAAACAACCAGGTCTTAAGGGCTTTCCTAAGTGAAAGATGACAGAGTATGTGTTGTACAACATGGGGTAGTTCATTCCAACTGTGTGGGAACTGAACTGAACTACTAATGGCAGCAACCTGCTGTAAAACACCAATGTAAGATAATGTTTCAGGTGCAAAGACAAATGCAGTAACTGTAGGTTTTACATAGTGCAGGAAGCGCTGCGTTCCCAATAGATCATAGCAGACAGAGGGAGTCACTGAGGTGTAGTTTGGGGGGTCTGCCATCAGGTTCTGGATGAATCAAAAGATGTATGCTTTACCTTAAGAAGACTTCCAGCTAGGTATTCAGACATGGGATTCAATATTTAAAAGTAACAGAGCCACAAGAATGGAACCAACCTCAACCACATTTCTTCAAGGAGAAAAAATATATTTTAACACTCGTCTTTTGTTGCGTTGTCTTTCAAATCCTTATTATAAGCTTAATTTATCTTTGTTTACTTATTAATGCATTATTTCTATTCAATTTACATGTATATGCTCAAACAGGAGATCACCAAAACACCCACGTTTCCTTTTAACCTGCCTTGCGCGGCCCAATATTTTGCTAAGACTGGCTGGCTCCAGTAATTGCACCATGCTGCCAAATGTGGCCTTTCAAAAGAGCCTGAAAAGGCACTCCCATTATAAAACATGCATTTTTTTTGCAGGACACCAAGTATAAGGCTGGTTAGAGTCCACTTGAGGGAAATTACGAAACGTTCTGTATATTCTTCAAAATATTGCTTTTATCTTTAGGGCTGTATAATTAGAAGAGTCATTTGTTTGACCTTTTCAGTCAATGCAGAGAAGCTGAGGGTGGCTCACCAGCCCACCATGTGGACGCATCGCAAGGTAGCTTACTTTCAGGCATTTCAGTGTATTCTATTTCACACATAACAGCTCATCAAGTATTGTTCTTTCTTTATTTATTTAATAATTCGGCAATGCCAGTTTTTTCCCCAATAATGATCCAAAACAGTAAATTCCAATAGGAGAAGAGAATTCTACAGTAGCAGATGCTGAAAAAGGCAGGAACCGCAGCAGTCAGGACAGTTATAGTGCAAGCCGGACTTGGGACACCCGAATGCATGTCCAGTCTCTAGAGTGGAGAGGCAGAAGTTGAGTGTGGGGAAGATGGTGGGTAAGTTGGTGGTGGGCCAGACTGGAGTGATCTCTGTCTGCTATTAGGATTTTGACTTTTCAAGTCAATATTGTGCGCTGTACATATGTGCTTCAGTCTTCTTTTGTGAGAGCAGCGCATGCTCAGGAGTTGAGAGCAAAGCCTGACACATAGCAGTAATCATGTTCTGACTGACAATAACAGTAAAGAAGAAGCAGAGAGAAAATCAATACATACAAGCAAATATGGTGCTCATGTTGCAACGCATTCTGGGAGTCCGGTCTCACCGGAGTTAACGTTTTAAAGGGCCCGAGGCCATTATGCAGTAAGAATACTCCTGATGAGATTCTAAGAAAAGGTAAAGCGTTCGTAGTCTCTCAGGCATGAGAAGAGTATTCAAGCTTTTCCAGTCCAACATCTCAGACAACAGGGATAATTGAGATGGTAAGTGTCCCTTTTTCCCTTATTACAACAATGTTGCACGGCTAGCAGTAGCTCTTTAGTGTCCGTGAGAGTCGGCTCCATTACTCGCGTACACTCCAGGGCATCTCTACCCCAGTGATGCCAAGGTGCTTCGTCTTCTGCTTGCAATCCATGGCCTCCTCCAGGAACAGATCGGAAAGTTGCTGTGGCTTCTCAGTACCAGTTTTACTCTTCAGCGTGCTACAGCCGGGACTGGGCTCCACCAGCCACCACAATAGTCTCGCCAGTGATGTAGGCAGAATCAGGTGAACAGAGGAATGAGACGCTGCCAGCGCAGTCCTCAGGCTCACCGAGCCTGGAGGGAAGACAGGAAACAAACATTAGAAAAACATAGACCAACATTGCTGTATGTGTATGCATCAAAGCTGGATTGTTTTTGCAGTTGCCAGAAGGGTTTTTTTAAGTTAAATTTTAAATTCATGCTTTAAAAAAATCAATTACCTATTTCAAGCTTGACTAAAAAGCATAAGGGTTTAAGCGGGCTATTTTTAAACTAACAGATATGTTTTATTTGAAGCGGACAGTCTTTCTTTGAAGTCGATAGATTTTTTTCTGTTTTTTAAGGGAAAAGACTTTCATTTTTGTTGTTTGAAGGGGACAGACTTACAGGTTTGTTCCAAACAGCCAGGTCCCATTGGCTCGTTTGGGCAAACCAGGCCCCATTTGCCCTATTCAAGCGTGCCGGGGACCAATTGGCCAGTTCAAACGGCTCACACAGGCATGTTGAAACCAGCCAGGCTCCCATTCGCGCGTTCAAATGCACTGGGCTCCGACTGGCATGTGAACGAGCAAGGTTTCCACTGGCCTGTTCAAAGAAGCATGGCTCCTTCTGGGTATTTAAACAAGACGGGCAAATGAAACTACCCCCAGCTCCCCAGCTGTGCAAGCTTATCAGCAGAGCTAGCCTTTTGGGGCGATCTCCTGACATCAGTCTCTGCCTTAGGCAGAGATGGGCAAGTCAAAGATCTGGTGGGCAGAAGGACTGACTCATCATTTGATTCTCTGAAGTTGATAAAATAAGAAAAACAGATTGCCCCATACTTCTATACCCCAGATTGGGGGGGGGACTTATAAAATGGTCACTCATTATGACTACTTAAGAGTGCGCAGGAATCTCCCCACACCCCATCATGCAGAGCTAGAGTAGCTGCTCCAATGGAAATGTAATATGTTTAGGAAAAGGAAAACCGCTATTGGGTTTCCTGATCGATGACCACACATGCTTTGCAGTGAACATGCGACACATGCCTCAGGCTGCCACTAGGAGACAGGCGACGTCTCAGAGCTTCAGCCACAATAGATAAGACAGAAAGAAATTGAAAGTGGTTTGAGGCACATACCTCTGGACACCGAGTTTGGAAATCAGGTAGTTCATCGTAGACTCATCTTTCCAGAGCTGTTGAGTAGAGCAAAGAAAAGGCAAACAACGTAGTCATGCACTCAAACTGATGCACCAGAAGAGTAATACACAAAGGCATGCACAGGGGAGAGATGGCGAAATGTAGTCCAATGTATATAGCATGAACAGAATAAAACTTAAATAAATAGTAATTCCTCTTGCTCTTGTCTAAATTTAGAATCAGCCTAGTTGAATAAAGACCCTAAGGATTCGTTTCTATCACCATCCAATCAGACTTACTAAAATCAACACGTGACGAAGTGCGTAGAAAGTCACCTTGCAGAAATATATAAGGTACATTTTTAATGTAGAGCAGTTAAGACAATGACGGAAAGTATATGGTTGGACATCAATATCTAAAAATAAGTACATGTCTATTTTTCAGCATAACAAACTTGATACGAATGAAATTAAAACTGTCGCCATGGGAAGCGAAGTGTTGATTCGTCAACTTGTCTATTGTTGTGTAAGTAAAAATGGCTATATTCCCCTCTTTTTACTAGTAAAGGTACCTTTAGGGTGAGTGTATAGGTGCTTTATCTGTGTCTACATCTATTCTGTTTCTAGATTCTTTTCATTCTGAAACTTTAGTTTTTAATATGGAGCTGTTGGTCTAAGAACCCCTCAGAAAAATCATAACATTTAGAAATGTAACAATAATGGACATACTTTTAGGTGACTAATTTTTAGCTTAACCAATATAAAAAAGAATCATCTAATAGGTAAACTAGGTATTTGTAGAGTAAAATACTAGATGGTCTGGCCTAAATTGTAATTAAGTGGTTGCACTAAGACGTTAACATTGTACATATATATACATCTGTATTGTAACTGTCATAGACCCTAAAATACAGAAACAGAATTTGCATTGTAAATAGCTGAAATGAATATGTGTGCCTGAGCTGTTGATACATTTATATTTTTTTGTCTTTGTATTGTTTGTTTAGGTCATATCACTTTTTCTATTTATTTAACTATACGAATGACGGTCACCTGACGAAGGCCTTGGGCCGAAACGCGCGTAGTTCCATTCAACCGCATTGCCTTCATCAATTATTCCAACGACTGAATATCTCGTATATCACTGGGTTTATCTGTTTTTGTAATTGTGGTTATGTAATTTTGTTCTGTTTTCACTTATTGTCTTTATATGCCTTTAGTTGTGAACAACCAATTTTTTGCTTGTGTTTGTACATTATGCATTATATACCAAGGTTCTTTGTAAATATGGACAATGAAATAAATAAGTAAATGAAATTTATACAAAGGATAAAAATAACAAACAAAATATAATATAATCAAAATAAATTCAAGAATTTTTGTATAAATTTCTGTGTCAGCACACATTTATTTGAATATTGTGGAGGATCTATTAGTATGTTGTGGAGGGTCTATTAGTTTGTTGTGATTCCGATCTAGGGATTATCTATGCCCTTAGAGTTTGCTACACTGTCTTTCTCTACATAGAGAGATGGCGGTGAAGACATATGCGCGAGGATCTCTAGCTGTCGAGCCTTAACAAGACACGGGGAAGCTCAAACATACAGATGAACAGGGAGGCATGCACGTGAAAGCACAATTCTAAATATATGCCTGACAGGAAGACACAGTCAGCAGCAGTAAACAAACAGGATGCACCATCAAGCGAGTGAAAAAGGCAACATTACTCCCATTCTACAACAGGACGCTTGCAGAGGTTTGTTGAAGTTCATGGTAAGCACAAAACCAATGTTGGGGTATCCAGCAGCTCCTACAAACAACAGTGTTCGCGTTCCAGAAATGCTCAGTGCTCCTTTTTGCAGACTCTTGCCCTTCTGGCCATTCATTGCGTGTCATTCAGAAAAACTCCCAACTCATTTATTTATCCATTTATATCCCTACATCTAAAAATAAGTGAGTGAATGAAAGGGTGCATAATGATGGTTTCGCTGTAGGTAAATTAATCATGAGGACCATATCCATGGTTGCTTCAAAAACAAATACATTTCATAACAGTTGGGCAAACTCTACTGAACATGAAAAAGAGGTTTATGGAAGGCAATAATTTTAGATGCCATTATAACACTGTCCTAGATTTAAAGCTGTTCTGGTAAATCAATGCTTTCAGATCACACTAGCTTAGAAGCTAATTTACTAACTTAAGAGTGAAAACTAAGGCTCACCAAGACGTAAGAAATAACAAATACAAAATGCCAAGTGCAGGTAAAATGGTCTAAGACAGGGGAGTTAAAAACAGGCCCGGGCGGCTCGGATCCAGAACTGATATGCACAAAAGATACATTTGCATAAAGTGAATCCAAAAGCAAATCACTGAAAACCAGCCTTCGATTTGGCACTTGTAGCCCTATGTTGGACAATCCTGTTCTAAGAGCTAAGGGTATTCCAACAGAATCTACTTTGGGACTAAAAGATCTGTGTGTCAAAATTGAATTTAGGATATTACTCATGCCTATATACCCGCATAAGGTGTCCTGTAATGTACGACTCACACTTATTCAGTTTTACATTCTCCGTCAGGCATGCTGATCTGCTAGACAGCTGGCCTGCAATTTCCCCGGTGCCAAAGGCATTGGTGCCAGATGTAAAACCCCAGGGGGGGACATGAGACATATAATATGGGACTGCCATCAGATACCTATAAACTGGGCTACTATACACTCACTACTGGAATGAGTCACGGGAATCCCAGGCGTCTCATCCTTGGAGGCAGGAGCCTTGGGAATATATGCCAGACCGCACAAACTCGAAACCCTTTGTAGATCTGGCCCTTATACTGGCAAGAAAACCAATCACAGCATGTTTGAAACAGTCTACCTTGTCGAGCCTGGATCAAGAACTGAACACATTCACCTGCTGGGCAAAAGCCGAAGCAGTGGTAATACACAGAGTGGATGCAAGGGGGCATTATCGCCACCCGAAGGACCACAGCTGCTCTCACTGTTGAAAGATCCACCCCCGGAGTCCTTCTTGGAACACCAGAATTCAGATTCCAACACCTCCTCCTGAAGGACGAGTACCTTATCCACCCCTCATTTAGACCTCAATCCCAGTCTCCATACTTTAATACGACCCTAACCTGACAGAGCCTTATCTAATGCCTAGTCCACCACCACTCCCTTGCCTCCTAGTCCCCTTATCTTTCATCCGTTAAACCGATCAGCATGCTTGCATGTTTAACTGATCAACCTGGAATGTATTTATTGACACCAAGTTTGCACTCTAGCAAAGCATTATACTTGTAATAGCTTGTAATTATGTGTGAGTATATCTTAAGTCGTTTTCGAAAACCCAATAAATAAACATGGTTAAATGAATCATGCTTGTTAAAACAAATACAAACAAAACAAACATTGGCAAAACCAAATACTCTTGCCTAGCTGGCTTTGTTCTTTGCCAATGTTTTTTCCATGATGCTGTACAGCATCAGAAAAAAGTAAAATGATTTTGCCAATACAGTGCAGCATCGTTTGAAAAAATTACATAGATGACGCACACCCACGAGCATTATGCTGGTGTACAAGTGTGAGGACATATGCACGTCTGTCACCAAACATGCCTACAAAAGCACCATAACGCAGGTGCCACCATTTTCTGTGCAATTATTTTTATTTACCTATCCAAGATGGCAGACACAACATGGATGAGTCCAAAAAAAAAAGTTTTTGTGCAAAAGTGCCTAATGCACAGCAGAGTGGTCCAAAAGCAAGAAGCAAATAGCAGCTGCCCGACTCACTAAATTTTTCAAAAAAGGTAATAGGTCTGCGAAAGGTATGGGCGGCATAGAGGAGAAGTTGGGGGGAAGCAAAAGAGAGTGACGCAAATTTAATACAACTAGATCCGGTTGGAAGAGAGTGCGAAAGAAGCTCACGAGAAAGGGAGCCACACAGAATGCAGGATTGAAGTACACAGGGGAGAGAAAACACAGGGGCAAGGGGAGAAGAATATGAGAGAGAGTGCAACATGGACCACAAGGCAGGTAGAAGCACACCGGCAAAAGAAAGCAACATAGAGCACAGGGAGGAAGATAAGTGCACAAGGGAGGATGGTACAAAACACATATACTCTCATTTAGTGCTTAAGCAAAAAGTAATAGAACTTCCCTAAAAGTGACCAGTGGAAGGATGGAAGCCAGCCAATCAGAGAGATGGTAAAGAGGCTATGCTCCATGGAAGTGACAAAATCAAGATGTACAAGCTAGGGAAGGGAAAGCCATTGAACAAGAAGAAAGCAAATGAGAGTGGCACTAAAGCAACGGGCCATCTGTAAGGCCCTCTAAGTTCTTGAAAAACCCACAGTAGGTATTTTGCAACCAGACAGCACTGTCTGGTAAGTATGAATTAAAAATGTGTTAGGAGAACGTTTAGGTGAACTACAGGCAAGAGGCTAAAAGCATAGGTGATTCCCATTCTTACCTTGCATGCAGAAAACATAAAAAAAGCCTCTCCCTCTGCTCCACTTCCCCATCTCAATCACGTTTTATCTACTTGAGTTGGGTCATGCCCATGTACTCACCGCTGAGCTGAATTTAGTCTTGATGAGCCCAGGTGCCAAACTGTTTATTCGGATGTTCATGGGTGCCAACGATGGGGCCAGTGCCTTGGTCAATCCGAACAGCGCAGTCTTACTTACACTGTAAGGACCAAGACTCTGAAAGAATCAAAAGAATGATTTCGAGCAGATCTACATTAAAAAAAACACAATACCTTTCTCACCCGGTTCCTCTCCCAGAAATTAGAACTTAAGTTTAAGGTCTCCTAAACAGAACTGTCCAACTGATTTAGATCAACGAGTGACTATTTTATAGTGTCAAAATGTGAGTCTTAAAATGCCTGGAGTTAACATGGAACACCTGTAAATTGCTTCCTTATGGAATGTGAGATACTCGCGAGCATTTGTTATGATGAGAAGTATGACATGTTTGTATAATCAGAGGTCCTCTGTTATTTATTTCAGGTGTGAAACAATGGTTCCGGGTTCAGTATAGTTATCATACTGGCAGTCGAATCTTCACTTAACAAATTCTATGGACTGGGCACTAGCTCAAAGACGGCTGCATGTTCACACATTATAATACAGCCATTGAATATGCCTATAGGCCCACTTGAAATCAAGGTACAAATGATTCTCGATCAAATCAAGGGCGCTGGTTGGTTTTAGATATTGTGGCACCATCCTGGCAAGAGTCAGGTCTCTTAAGCCTTCCAAATTTCCAGATAGTTTTCATGGTTCTTACCTGTGCCAGAAGAGAATTCCAAAGATTAGCAGCTTATATTGTGAACAACGTACCACCAACCTAGAGAGGAATGTTCTCTTCTGTAAATATGTTTTGATCTTGACTTGGATGAAAACTGGACCTTTGCTATCAATGACCTTACCGGTAATGCATAGGACACTGAAAGTTGAAGGGCTAGCGATGGAAGCCAATGAATATGCTTTCCCTGTAAGGCATCGTGGAAATCTACATGAATTACTTTTCTAAGTGTAGTGCCCAATTGCTGTTCTGAGTCTAGCTTCTACGGTGTTCAATAAGTAAGCTGACACGCTAGGGGGCAAAGTTTGGGTTCTGGAGAACTGAACTACTCTTTGCTACATCACGGCAACTTATGTTGTCATTACAAAAGAAGTACATCTAACACAGGAGATATATAGTCACTTAGTTACCGTTAAGCATTTTTCTCACTCCGATGAGGGAGTACAATTAATATACAGGTCATCTGTATCAAATAACAAATTAGCCAGTTAAGGAAATCTGATCACAAGTAGAGGTTTATTGGCTTACAGGGAAACAGAAAATGTTTCAACTAACCAATACTTTTGCAAGGATAGGACAGTCAAATCAAATCAAAACAGCTTTATTCGTTGACAACAAGGCAAACACCATAAAAGCATACTAACACACATGTATCTAAAAGAAAATACATTCTGACTATATTTCAGGAGGGAATATTAATTATGATAAAATATGTGCAAATTTAGACTTCATGGGGAAAGTAACACAATAAAATAACAAATCCATTTTTCAAAAATCCATAAAATACAATCTACCACTAGTTCATACAATAAAGTGCAAGTGAGATCAGTGCAAAAGAATGCGATTAAGGAATGGTATTACTCATCTTTTTCATACAGCAGAGCGTCCAAAAGTGCATAATCTTTTCTTTTTCTAATTGATTGTTGTATGAAGCAGATTACAGAGCTTATAATTTTCATAGTGTCTAAACTGCATATAAAATTAAATGCATACTTATAGTTAAAAAGCATATTTTTTAAAAATAGTGGTTTCAATACAGTTTTTCGAATATCCATATAAAAAGGGCAAACGAGAATAAAGTGCAGAGTGGACTGTGAGGTTTTACCATCACATGGGCAAGGGGGCAAGGTTCTGTGCCATTTCTCAGTTCTCAGGAAGGCAATTAAATAATGTAGCATGCTCATCCTTAGCCTGGTCAGATAAAATCTATGCTGGACGTTCTGAACCAAGATAAGATAAAACGGAGTACCCCTCATGTATGGACATTCACAGTAAGCTGCCACTGTCTGTTTTTGCCTAATCACCCTATCCCTATCATGTTCTGTGGCAGTAATAGATCTCAATTTCAGGACGCTTTTACTATATTGTAGTATGCTTATGGGGTCGTCTGTGCTTATTTCACATTTTGTCAAAAGTTTAGAAATGTGACACAGCCATGGTATTTTCACACTGTAATCTAACGCTAGACATCTGTAATTCGATCCTTAGAGAACTGTGTTTCTTACTTTGTCCATAAACCATGCCAGAGTGTAAGGGCGGCTATATTGCGGGTATCACTTAAATATAGGACAGTCATATTTGCATGACTGATATGATTAAATTTGCCCCAGTGTCACTTTCCTGTTTAGTAATCCAGTCATCCTTTGCCTTGAAGTGTCCGTGAAACACTTCGCTACCGATTAAGTGCGTTTTGACGTTATGTTAGAATCATTTCCATAGTAACATTCTGTATTGGTATGAACTTTACAGTGTCAGTGCAGCAACAGCATCAGATTGTCCAGATGGTTGTGAGCTAGCCATTTAGATACCTATGCAATTTAAGAAGTTTCCACCATGATCCATGTGTAACATGCACAGCACACATTAAATTCTTGGCTGGGTGAAACAAGCCTAAGATCATTTTAGAGTCAACAAAAGTACCACTGAGCTTGGTAACAATATACGCTGTTATACTTAGCGCTAGAAATCTTAAGAACTATAGCCACTTAACAATGTTTTGCTAACTATCAGCAATATTGGAGTCAATGCATGGCTATTGTGTACCTCAATTTGAAGTCTTATTTTTCTGAGAGGTTTCTTATGAAAAGAGTTGTTGCCTCACATTGGTTATGCGACTCTGCGAGAAATCGGTGGGCACAGATCAAGGTTAAAATGTAAGTTGTCACAGACTGGGTGAGAGTCACTGGATAATTCTGAAGTGTGAGAGATGCCTTAAAATGGCACACTGTGAAAGGACTTTCAAAATTCAAGAAATGTTTCAGTGTCACCCTGTGTTGACAGGAATTGGACAGGAATCCCAGGAATTGGGAACCCACATAGTGAAAGAGGACTTCGGATGTCCCCCTGCAAACCCCCTTGTTGAAAATGCTGCCGTCCCAGTTAATACTAGACTATAAAGCCTCATCATTTCAAACATTTCTACTCTCCTCAAAGCACAGACTGAAGTTTTAGAGTAGAGTATCTCACCTCGAAAGGAACATATCCTGCTATAGAAGACACAATGACAATGGCTCCACCCCTGCAATGAGAAAAAGAAGAGAAGATTTTTCATTTAGGGCTTTCACTGCCCCCTTCATTCTTCACAATGCCATATCCCTAGTGCTTCAGAAAAGTCTCACATGCAGAGTGGAAAATCAATCGGTATGCTGTGCCATTTCAACAACTTTATTCCTGACTCCCTTGGCCACTTTGTGCTATGAATAGACTCAGGCATATCCAAACCACACTAAAAGGGAAACCACACTGCAGCAGTTGAAGCTCCTGAGGATGGGGTTGTGGCAGATCTTAAAATGCATCAACTGTTTTGACCAAGGTTCAGCCAACTACTCCTGTTTTGTTAAAGAGTTGATTACCTTGCTTGGGTAACCCAAAGGACCTTCCAGGTAGACTCTTAAGGCCTGATTACGAGTTTTGTGGTCCGATGTAGGACCACCAAAGCCATGGTGCTGTCTCCAGCCAGATTAGAAGTTATATCATGGTCTGGCGGGCAGCCCTGCGGCGGTCTGACAGCAGAGGTCTGGCAGGTTAATTGAAGAGCCTGACATGCAGATCACCGCTCTTAGAGCGCCAACTGCACCTACCTGCACGGTGTGGCATACATGCCATACCATGCGGGAACTGGGGGTTAAAATCCAAGGGGGCACTACATGTGCACCCCAACCCCCTCCATGCACCCTCTGGGCCCTGAGGAGGAAGGGGACTTATTAGGGCCCCTTTAGTTGCCTCACCGCCACTCTTTTCATGGCGGGTTCACCGTCATGAAAAGGAAGGTAGTGAGGCAACTCAAAATATGCTCAGCTGTGCCTTTGTGGCACCACCAGCATATTTCTGCCTCGGACTGCTGCACGAACGCCATAGGACCGTGGATCACTGGCGGTCATAAAGGTCCTGTGGCAGTCCGACCACCGCTGTCATATTACTGCGGGTAGTCCTGCAGTAGAAGGGTGGTCGGACCGCCAGCACGGGTTTGCTGGGAACTCATAATCAACCCCTAAGTGTTCACAGCTAGACAAACAGTTCTAGTCAGAACAACAAAATAAATAGAATAAGCAATTCCTGACGCAAGGGGGTCGTTAGTCAAATGTGAGATTACACTCCTGAATCTGTATGAATATTCCTCCAGAAAAGGAGGGCCTCTTTAACAGACTTTGTTGAAGGACTGCACAAGATGGCAATGCCACAGATCTGAGGAGCTGTGCCAAAATAAGTATGAAGATTCCTTCAGGAAAGGAGGACCTCTTTAACAGACTTTGTTGAAGGACTGCGCAAGATGGCAATGCCAAAGATCTGAGGAGTTGTGCCAAAATCAGTTACGTCCTTCCTTGCTGAGGCTTGACTAGAGGGGTTCATAGTTAAAACCATCTGAAACAAGCATTTGCAATGCAATAGGTCTCGCATTACTGAAAGTTTGAGCTATTAGCGTTGCAAATAATAATGTTTTTTAGATTTCTTTTTGTTAAAAATATCCCAGCAGTAAGGGTGCTGCACCTTATGAGACTAATAGAGGTCCCTTTACAAATCCATAGGGACACCTAGTAACAGCCTGAAGTACTGCACACTTTTCTTGCTTTGTGGATTTTATTTTATTACTTATGCTACAGCTGGGATCTTTTTAACACAAGCATTGGAAATGCAATAGGTCTCGCATTTGTTGGAGCTGGAGCAATTGGCATTGTAAATAGCAATGTTTTGTACTTTGCAATAGGTCTTGTATTTGTTGGAGCTATTCATATTGTAAATGGCAATGCTTTTTATTTATCCTTGGGGTTTTATATAGCGCGAACTTAACAGCTTCAGTTGTGAACTTCGATTCATCAAAGTTTTGTGAGCCCTGAAATTTGCACAAGTAAAGTGCTAACAGTATAAATATTGCCACTTGAGGTAATATAAATTTTATGGTCATGTTGTGTTCCCTAGCGAGTACCCCACCGACTCCATGTACGAGTTAAAAGTGCATGTAACTTCCCTCCTGTGCCAGCTATGAAGACGCAAATACATTTGCGTCCAACGTTAACTTGTCCTCTTTCAGACCCACCCTGAATGGGTTTGAGGGTCCGTTCCCAAGTATGCTATGCCAACGTCTTTTTGAAGTATATTCCTACGTTTTTCAGCCTGGATGAAAGTAGGCCCTGAATCTCTGTGCCACCGAGCCTCTTTCCTGGCTTCTGACCGCGAGGGCCCCTGCCCAAGCAGCCCCCGTACCCGTGAACTCTGACTTACTTCTAGCGCGGCCCTCCGTGCTCAGCTCAGCCTGCTGCCTGCCAAGATTGACTATAACCTTCGAGTTATCTGTTTTCCTCCCCGAAGATACATTCCAGCCTGCTAGTTTCAGTAAACATCCTTCCTCAGCTACAGGGCTAAAGGGCAACAATACATTCATTAGTATGTTACACCATTCCCATCAGACAAGTAATGCCACAGACTGCTGGATATGTGGCCGACTCCCTCCCTACCAGAATTACAAGGGAGCTCTGCCCCTCTTTCCGTACCCATTCACTCACAATGGCTCCTGTGGAGCATGGTTTAAAATAATTAATTCCTTAGATCCTGATACTGCTGTTTTCGATGGGGGCTGGGTTTGGGGAAACTTGAACTTAGTCCTGCTCAACGTCTGTTACCCTGATAAAGAGGGACTTCCCACTCGAATAGGAACTGATCTAGAAAACGAAGTATATGGATTAGGTAATTACACAATTAGCCTTATGATCCTCACTGTTGAATCTGAAGCTGCTCCAGTTTTGCCCCATATGTTAGTATTACCAGTCACAGGTGAATTATGTGTTAGCAAGAAAGGTTCAGTACACGTAGGTCATAGTAAATGCACTACTGTGGTCGAGTTCAGTGACCATGGTAAATCGTCCTTTAAAGCTACCAGTCATTCTTACTTTGTTTGTGGTCATACCGCATACATTAGCCTACCTCCAGATTGGGATGGTACCTGTTACATTGCATTCCTTCTGCCACCTGTTTTCCTAGCTCCCCCTGATTACCATAGAAATACGAATCTAGCACCGAATAGACCCAAAAGAGATATTCCCCTTGTCGACTACACAGAAACGGCATGGGAACAGTACACTGATTTCAATAAAGGATTCTTTTTCTTCCTAGGACCTGTCCAAAACAGTAAATTAATACGCAGATTAACGAGAACACTTGAAGCAGTAGTGAACGAAACTGCCTCCGCTCTAGGTAACTTAACAGAGGAGCAGTCTGCTATACGGACTGTTGTCCTTCAAAATCGTCTTGTGATTGACGTCATCTTGGCAGATAGAGGTGGAGCCTGTAAGGTCATCGGGTCAAGTTGCTGTGTTTTCATTCCACAAAATGCACCATCTGTTTATCTAGCTATCACCCGTTTACATAAAATTGCAAATCAGATACATCAGAATCCAGGCACCTGGACTTGGTCCGGTTGGTTCTGGACTACGTTAACAGCTTGGGGATGGAAGATCTTATCCTTCCTAGGCATTGGCCTTGTTATAGTATTCAGTTGTTGCCTGTGCCTGCAGTGTGGGCCAGCGATATGTGGACTGTGTGCCACATCCTGCATTGAGCATTCCAGTTGCCTCTCAAACAGGCAAAGACAGAAAGACGAACATATAATGTTACAAGAACAAACCGATCGATTTATGAGGATCGATATATCATGAAGGGTCCGTAGGGAACAAGGAGGGAATGAGGTAATATAAATTTTATGGTCATGTTGTGTTCCCTAGCGAGTACCCCACCGACTCCATGTACGAGTTAAAAGTGCATGTAACTTCCCTCCTGTGCCAGCTATGAAGACGCAAATACATTTGCGTCCAACGTTAACTTGTCCTCTTTCAGACCCACCCTGAATGGGTTTGAGGGTCCGTTCCCAAGTATGCTATGCCAACGTCTTTTTGAAGTATATTCCTACGTTTTTCAGCCTGGATGAAAGTAGGCCCTGAATCTCTGTGCCACCGAGCCTCTTTCCTGGCTTCTGACCGCGAGGGCCCCTGCCCAAGCAGCCCCCGTACCCGTGAACTCTGACTTACTTCTAGCGCGGCCCTCCGTGCTCAGCTCAGCCTGCTGCCTGCCAAGATTGACTATAACCTTCGAGTTATCTGTTTTCCTCCCCGAAGATACATTCCAGCCTGCTAGTTTCAGTAAACATCCTTCCTCAGCTACAGGGCTAAAGGGCCGACCTGTCTTTATGCAAGTAATTCATAGCCTCTGTTGCCATGCTTCCATGGAAGGCCCCATGCCCCCACGCTTCTCATACAGACACTCAGGCGCTTATACACGCACTCACAGCAAGTATAGAATAGCTTCTGCTCTAGAGACCTTTCTGCCCAGATAGCTTAGTTCCTAAACATCAGATATCAGATATGATAGAAGCACAAGTTGATCTGACATGCCAGACTTCTGTCTCTTTCCGTCAGTGTAAATGTCAAGTCCCCTGCACCCCGTCTATCACACGTCATGCAGCTGCGCGCGCATCCAAGCTTCCGATTTCTGCTGACATTGCAACATTCTGTTAGCACCACCCCTTGGTGCCACCCATTTGCGTCACCTATCAGTGACGTTTCTAGCACACACTCCTAGTTTACGCCTCTTGATGATGTACTAGTACCACGTGTATACTGTTATCTTGTTTTCTCTCAGCTGTTACGCCTCTTACATTGAACATTATGATGTAAATCAAGTATATAAGCTATGTATTGTCAATAAACGGCAGCGCGCTCATCTATCCCTTCTGACACCCTGTGTGGTGGTCAGAACATGATATCCTGATTCCTTTATGAGGAATAAAACCCTTAGAAACTCTTACACCACGGACTCTGTTTTCCTTCATTCTGATTGAGTTATTATTAATTAAGTACTTACCTGCATAGAAATTAAGAGAGTAAATTAATTATTTACATCACACTGTTTAATAAACAAAGCCACTGCAATACAAGAGCAAAGGTGACTGAGTGACTGCTTCTGGGATGACAACGTTGCTTCCAGTCACTGCCTGTTAAAGCTAGCAGGCCCGTTACTATGAGTTTATCAAACTTAATGCTATGCTTTCTTATGTTATTCTAGGCTATGCTATGTTATGCTATGCAATGCTGTTTTGTTGCGTTATGTTATGTTATGTTGCGTTTTGTTATGCTATGTTATGTTTTGTTATGCTATGCTTTGTTTTGTTACGCTGTGCTTTGTTTTGTTATGCTATGCTTTGTTTTGTTATGCTATGCTTTGTTTTGTTATGCTATGCTTTGTCATGCTATGCTATGTTTTGTTATGCTATGCTTTGTTGTGTTTTGCTATGCTATGTTTTGTTATGCTATGCTTTGTTGTGTTTTGCTATGCTGTTTTGTTATGCTATGCTTTGTTTTGTTACGCTGTGCTTTGTTTTGTTATGCTATGCTTTGTTTTGTTATGCTATGCTTTGTTTTGTTATGCTATGCTTTGTCATGCTATGCTATGTTTTGTTATGCTATGCTTTGTTGTGTTTTGCTATGCTGTTTTGTTATGCTATGCTGTGTTTTGTTATGTTATGCTGTTATGCTATGCTATGCTGTGTTTTGTTATACTATGCTATGCTTTGTTATGCTATGCTGTGTTTTGCTATGCTATGCTTTGTTATGCTATGCTATGCTTTGTTGTGTTTTGCTATGCTATGTATTGTTATGCTATGCTATGTTTTCTTATGCTATGCTGTGTTTTGTTATGCTATGCTATGTTTTGTTATGCTATGCTGTGTTTTGCTATGCTATGCTATGCTATGTTTGTGTTATGCTATGCTATGTTTTGTTGTGTTATTATGCTATGCTTTGTTTTGCTATGCTATGTTTTGTTATGCTATGCTATGTTTTGATGTGTTTGGTATGCTATGCTATGCTATGTTTTGCCATGCTATGATATGTTTTGTTTTAATATGTATGTTTTCTTGTGTAGTGTTTTGTTATGCTAAGCTACGTGTTGTTGTGTTTTGTTATGCTATGCTATGTTTTGTTTTGCTTTTTTGTTATGCTTTGTTTTGTGATGCTATGCTATGTTTATTTTGTTATGCTATGCTATGTTTTGTTATGCTATGCTATGCTTTGCTGTGTATTGCTATGCTATGCTTTGTTATGCTATGCTACGTTTTGTTGTGTTTTATTATGCATATTTTGTTATGCTATGTTTTGTTATGCTTTGCTATGTGTTGCTGTGTGTGGTATGCTATGTTTTTCTATGCTATATGTTTTGTTTTGCTGTGCTAGGTTTTGTTGTGTTGTGTTTTGTTATGCTATGCTGTTTTGTTATGCTTTGTTATGCTATGCTATGTTTTGTGATGCTATGATATGTTGTGTGATGTTATGCTATGCTTTGTTTTGTTATGCTATGTTTTGGTATGCTATGCTATGTTTTGTTGTGTTGTGTTTTGCTATGCTATGTTTTGTTGTGTTTTGTTATGCTATACTAAGTTTTGTTATGCTATGTTACGTTTTGTTTTGCTATGCTATGTTTTGCTATCCTGTTTTGTTTTGCTATGCTATGTTTTGTTATGCAATGTGTGGTTATGCTATGCTAGGTTTGGTTGTTTTTGGTATGCTATGCTATGTTTTGCTATGCTATGATATGTTTTTTTTGCTATGCTAGGTTTTGCTGTGTTGTTTTTTGTTATGCTTTGTGTTGTTGTGTTTTGTTATGCTATACTATGTTTTGTTATGCTTTGCTTTGTTATGCTATGCTATGTTTTGTTATGCTATGCTATGTTCTGTTATGCTATGTTTTGTTATGCTATGTTTTGTTTTGTTATGCTATGTTTTGTTATGTTTTATTATGCTATACTATGTTTTGTTATGCTATGCTATGTTTTGCTATCCTGGTGTGTGGTTGTGTGTGTGTGGTTGGGTGTGTGGTTGTGTGTGTGTGTGTGTGTGGGTGTGTGTGGGTGTGTGTGTGGGGTTGTGTGTGGGGGGGGGTTGTGTGTGGGGGGGTTGTGTGTGGGGGGCGTTGTGTGTGTGGGGGGTTCTGTGTGGGGGGTTCTGTGTGGGGGGTTCTGTGTGGGTGTGTGTGTGGGTATGTGTGTGGGTATGTGTGTGGGTATGTGTGTGGGTATGTGTGGGGTTATATGTGTGTGGGGTTGTGTGTGTGTGTGTGTGTGTGGGGTTGTGTGTGTGTGGGGGGGGGGTTGTGTGTGTGTGGGGGGGGGGGTTATGTGTGTGTGTGGGGGATTTGTGTGTGTGGGGGATTTGTGTATGTGTGGGCTTTGTGTGTGTGGGGGGGGTTGTGTGTGTGTGGGGTTGTGAATGTATGGGGTTGTGTGTGTGTGGGGGGTGTGCTGGGGGTTGTGTAGTTGTGGGTTTGTGTGCGTGTGGAGGGTTGTGTGTGTGTGGGGTGTTGGTTGTGTGTGTGTGGTTGTGTGGGATTGTGTGTGTGGGGGGGGTTGTGTGTGGGGGGGGAATCTGTGTGTGTGTGGGGGTGTTGTGTGTGTGTGGGGGGTGGGTGTGTGGTTGTGTGTGTGGGGGGTTGGTTGTGGGGGGGTGTGGGGTTGTGTGTGTGGGGTTGTGGTTGTGTGTGTGTGTGTGGGGGGGGTTGTGGTTGTGTGTGGGGGTTGTGTGTGTTGGGTTATGTGTGTGGGGGTTGAGTGTGGGGGGTTGTGTGTGTGTGGGGATGTTTGTGTGACATTAATTCTAAAAGCCTCTCAAAATAAAGGAACACAAACATCGAGTTTGTGGAAAGAGAAAACACATTGTAAGTCAAGTGACTGCTTCTGGGTTGACAAAGTTGCTTCCAGTCACTGCCTGTTAAAGCTAGCGGGCCCGCTACTATGAGTTTATCAAACTTAATGCTATGTTTTCTTATGTTATTCTAGGCTATGCTATGTTACGCTATGCAATGCTGTTTTGTTGCGTTTTGCTATGCTATGCTATGTTTTGTTATGCTATGCTTTGTTTTGTTATGCTATGCTTTGTTTTGTTATGCTATGCTTTGTCATGCTATGCTATTTTTTGTTATGCTATGCTATGCTATGTTGTGTTGTGTTTTGCTATGCTATGTTTTGTTATGCTATGCTGTGTTTTGTTATGCTATGCTGTTTTGTTATGCTATGCTGTGTTTTGTTATGCTATACTATGTTTTGTTATAGTATGCTGTGTTTTGCTATGCAATGCTTTGTTATGCTATGCTATGTTGTGTTTTGCTATGATATGTTTTGTTATACTATGCTATGTTTTGTTATGCTATGCTATGTTTTGTTATGTTATGCTGTGTTTTGTTATACTATGCTATGTTTTGTTATGCTATGCTGTGTTTTGCTATGCTATGCTTTGTTATGCTATGCTATGTTTTGTTATGCTATGCTATGTTTTGTTGTGTTATTATGCTATGCTTTGTTTTGCTATGCTATGTTTTGTTATGCTATGTTTTGTTATGCTACGTTTTGTTATGCTATGCTATGTTTTGTTGTGTTTGGAATGCTATGATATGTTTTGTTTTGCTATGCTATGTTTTCTTGTGTTGTGTTTTGTTATGCTATGCTTTGTTGTGTTTTGTTATGCTATGTTTTGTTTTGCTTTTTTGTTATGCTATGTTTTGTGATGCTATGCTATGTTTTTTTGTTATGCTATGCCATGTTTTGTTATGCTATGCTATGTATTGCTGTGTTATGCTATGCTTTGTTATGCTATGCTATGTTTTGTTGTGTTTTATTATGCTATGCATTGTTTTTGCTAAACAATATTTTGTTATGCTATGTTTTGTTATGCTATGCTATGTGTTGCTGTGTTTGGTATGCTATGTTTTGCTATGCTATATGTTTTGTTTTACTATACTAGGTTTTGTTGTGTTGTGTTTTGTGATGCTATGCTATGCTTTGCTTTGTTATGCTATGCTAGCTTTTGTGATGCTATGATATGTTTTGTGATGCTATGCTTTATTTTGTTAAGCTATGTTTTGTTATGCTATGCTATGTTTTGTTGTGTTGTGTTTTGTTATGCTATACTATGTTTTGTTATGCTATGATACGTTTTGTTTTGCTATGCTATGTTTTGCTATCCTGCTTTGTTTTGCTATGCTATGTTTTGCTATCCTGCTTTGTTTTGCTATGCTATGTTTTGTTATGCAATGTGTGGTTATGCTATGCTATGTTTTTTTGTGTTTGGTATGCTATGTTTTGCTATGATATGATATGATATGTTTTGTTTTGCTATGCTAGGTTTTGTTGTGTTGTGTTGTGTTTTGTTATGCTATGTGTTGTGTTTTGTTATGCTATGCTTTGTTATGCTTTGCTATGCTTTATTTTGTTAAGCTATGTTTTGTTATGCTATACTATGTTTTGTTATGCTATGCTACGTTTTGTTTTGCTATGTTATGTTTTGCTATCCTGCTTTGTTTTGCTATGCTATGTTTTGCTATCCTGCTTTGTTTGTCTATGCTATGTTTTGTTATGCAATGTGTGGTTATGCTATGCTATGTTTGGCTATGATATGATATGATATGTTTTGTTTTGCTATGCTAGGTTTTGTTGTGTTGTGTTTGGTTATGCTATGCTATGTTTTGTTATGCTTTGCTTTGTTATGCTATGCTATGTTTTGTTATGCTATGCTATGTTTTGTTATGCTATGCTATGTTTTGTTTTGCTATGCTATGTTTTGTTTGTTATGCTATGTTTTGTTGTGTTTTATTATGCTATACTATGTTTTTTTATGCTATGCTATGTTTTGCTATGCTGTTTTCCTATCCTGGTGTGTGGGTGTGTGTGGGGTTGTGTGTGTGGTTGTGTGTGGGGTTCTGTGTGTGGGGGTTTTGTGTGGGGGTTGTGTGTGGGTGTGTGTGTGGTTGTGTGTGTGGGGTTGTGTGTGTGTGGGGTTGTGTGTGTGTGGGGTTGTGTGTGTGTGGGGTTGTGTGTGCGTGGGGTTGTGTGTGCGTGGGGTTGTGTGTGTGGGGGGGTTGTGTGTGTGGGCTTTGTGTGTGTGTGGGGGGGGTTGTGTGTGTGTGGGGGGGTTGTGTGTGTGGGGGGTTGTGAATGTATGGGGTTGTGTGTGGGGGGGGTTGTGTGTGTGGGGTTGTGTGTGTGGGGTTGTGTGTATGTGTGGGGTGTTGTGTGTGTGGGGTTGTGTGTGTGTGGTTGTGTGGGATTGTGTGTGTGTGTGGGTGGGTTGTGTGTGTGTGGGGGGGTGTGTGGGTGTGGCGTGTGTGTGTGGGGTTGTGTGTGTGTGTGTGTGTGGCGTGTGTGTGGGGGTGTTGTGGGGGTGTTGTGGGGGTGTGTGGTTGTGTGTGGGGGGTGGGGTTGTGTGTGTGGGGTTGTGGTTGTGTGTGTGTGTGTGGGGTTGTGGTTGTGTGTGGGGGGTTGTGTGTGTTGGGTTATGTGTGTGGGGGTTGTGTGTGGGGGGTTGTGTGTGTGTGGGGATGTTTGTGTAGCATTAATTCTAAAAGCATCTCAAAATAAAGGAACACAAACATCGAGTTTGTGGAAAGAGAAAACACATTGTAAGTCAAAGGGGCGCAGCAAAGCATTAACACAATAAAGTTCTTTGATGTTTGATGTCTTGTGACGGCTCGAGCACTCGCTTTTGGTGTTTTGCATCTCCATGTAGGCGGCAGCGTCATGCGATTGACTACAGAAGACTGAGGCCAGGAGAGCCTTCTGCCGCCCGCCGAAGAATGCTTGACGACGCTCTGCTTGCTAGTTGCTCCGCCGTGAAATGGAACAAAAAAAAACAAGTGGCGCACACATCACGCCAGTGTGGGCACAATCATAGCTCCTCCCACAGCCTATTGGTGTCTATTACGCGCTTGGTGCGCGTAATAGACGCCAATAGGCCTTGGGAGGAGCTATGCACGTGCTTCGGGCCAATTCCATGCAGTCTTTTACAATAAGACGCACGCAAAGGCCAATGGGGGAGCTGAAAAGAAAACGCACACGCACGAGCGTGTGCGATTCGTAGGTGACTGCTGAAACCCTGTTTTTCTATTACTAAACGCCTCGCGAGGCGCAGTGCAACGCTAGGCGCGAGACTAAAAAGACCCATCGACACAATAGGCTACATTGTGCAAGAAGATCTATAAGGATGGAAAGAACTAAACCTTGAGATGAGTTCTATGGAAGCTTGCGAAAATCGGTGTGCTGGACGAAATTGTACAAGCACAAGGCGGCTATCAATAGACTACTGAAGGAAATTAACTGGAGAGTAAGGGCCTCAATAAGGGTATGGCGGGATTCCTGAGCCACTAAACCTACACTATCATGTGAAACAGCCTGTCTGCCACAGGCCTACTGTCTTTACTGCTGTCCTTATATGCAGATTTACCCTACCTGGGTCTGTCATACACCACAACACAGTCGACGATAGGGAAATTCTACAATGTCTCCCACGTGCAGGCAGAAAATTCCCAGGGCATATGGGTCATTGTTATTTTTTTCTTTCAGAAACAGACCCCAATTTTGGGGTGTGTACCTGAAAAAACAAAGAAAACACAAAGCAAACACAAGGAGATGATGAAACTTTTCAGACACTCACCCCCAGTCACAGATGTGGGTTGAATCCATCATCATTCTTTAGCTCACTTTGCCACCTAAGTTAAGACCCAGCTATATGCAAATCAGTCTTGACCTTGTGCCTCATGGGAACAGTCCAACCCGAACTGCCGAGCCAGGTCTTTCCTGAACCGGAAACAAGCATCCTGGGACCGGTTTCTGGGTATCACCATTTATAAGCCAGGCTAGCTTGAATCTAGTGGCAAAGTGAGCAAGGGATCCAAGTCTGGGCACACCCTGCCAACTTAGGGCGAACAAAGCAAACACAAGGAGATGATGGACGGAGTGCTGAAACTTTTCAGACACTCACCCCCAGTCACAGATCTGGGTTGAATCCATCAACATTCTTTAGCTCACTTTGCCACCTCAGTTCAGACCCAGGAATGCCCAAAAGTGGGTCCCTTGCTAACTTTGCTCTTTGCACTTTCACTTTGCTCACTTTGCTACAGGATTCAGGGTAGCCTGGCCCTTCCATCATCTCCTTGTGTTTGACCTGAAAACACAAACAGGGATGTTCAGCATGCCGGCTTGACATGTTAGCTCATCGTGCATACATTTCTAACGTAAGTGCTCTTACACTGTTGGAAGAAGTACTTTCGTCAGGTAAAAACAGCTGAAAAGTAAATTTAACTTATAAAAAGAGTGAGCAGTACTTAGCACCCGTTTGGGGGGTGCGAGGTTCACAGGGGGGAGAACTGGATGGATCTGCACCCGATGGCGGCACATGCATCATCCTCCAAGCTATTCCGAACTCTAAGACCCAGACGTCTTCCTACTTCGTAAAGACATGCGCCAGACTGTTGCCAGAGTCATGAAGGCGGATACGAAGCTTTCTACTTTGGAAGATACAGCTGACCAACTTTCTTCTCATGTGACTCGCCTGTCCCATGACGCAAGGGTCCTGTAGGACCGGGCAGAAGACGAGGAGAATAGAGCAAGGCACAATAAGCTACTCTTTATAGGGTTACCCAAGCATACAGAGCACCAATCCCCTGAAGTCTTCTTGGAACACTGGATCAAGAACTGGCTTGAGCCTGAAGGCCTTTCTACCTGTTTTGTAATTGAAGCTGCATACCGCTCCCTGTCTCAGAAACCTTCCCTTGTTTTTTGGTTTGTTCTTCGTTCCAGGTACACTGCATTGTTCCGACACTTTTGCTTGACACACAGTTCAAATGCCAGTACTGCTCATTCTCTCCAAGGCTAATTGGACAGTCCCGCCCACGGGTTGTTATGATCTCCCAAGGCTCAGTCCCCATATTGGTATTACCGTTCTTACCATGGCGAGTGTCCTAACAGTAATGACCTGGAATCAATGGCCCACTTGAGTGCATTAAGATGGGTGTCATCTTCCAGTTCATACAGCCATACACACTGGGGCTGCTGCAAGAAACAAACCTGCAGGGCCATAATTGTCCATTTTTGTCCCACAAAGGATACAACAGGGTGTTCCACGGGGGTCATGCCGGGTATCCAGGGGGGTGGCTCTCTTCATATAGAAGTCCCTATCATTGGCTGTCACAAGGGTGATTGGCGACCCCCAGGGGAGGTACATAATAGTGGAAGGTACAACATTTTGAATGTATATGTCTCACCTGCCCTAAACACATTGACGGTCATTAAGGACCTGTTTTGTGTCGCTTCCTCCCGGGAGGACCATCAGTGGGGGTGACTTGAATATCATGGAAAGAAAAGATAGGTTTAGTTTAAGAGGGGGAGCTCAGAAACGTAGCCATGGCCTGGGGGATTGGGTGTGAGGGTTCAGACTTACTGATGGTTGGCCCATATGGTACTGGGACACATTAGGGAACACTCACGCATCCGCTGCCCATTGATACCGGTCTCGTATTGACTATGTATTCCTTCCAGGAGACAACATCCTTCAATGCTCTGGGGCCCAGAATCTGACCTGAGAATTATCTGATCACGCCACTGTTCTAATTAGTTTCGGTACGCCTACGCCAGCCAAACGCCTGATCTGGTGCCTTAACACTTGGTTTCTTCAAGACAAAAAATATAGAATTTCTCAAGAATGAACTTTCTAGCTTTCTTGGTTTAAATGAGGACTCAGTGCAGTCAATGGGCACCTTTTGGGAGACCGTGAAGGCTTACCTGAGCGGGGGCCTGCTCTTATGTTAGGGGGCATAGAGCGTGACAAAATTTCCAAGATCACAGACCTCAAAACTTCACCCACTAGCGATGCCCGTTATACCCGTTGCTATTTAATCTGATTATAGAACCTTTGGAGATCTTGGTGAGATGCAACGCACAAGTATGGGGCTTCAATTGGGGCCCTGCACAGGAGAACCGTATTACCCCGTATGCGGATGACGTCCTGTTGTTCACGCCTCAACCAGCCTATACGGGTCCCAGGGTCCTTCAAATACTATAACTTTTCTGGGATGCATCAGGTTTGCATGTTAATTGTAGCATGTCCTTGTTGGTTCCACTCCAATGCGATCAACGGGATGAGGACTGGCAATCTCAGATTCCGATACATCGAATCAGCTCTCTGTGCCTAGGAGTATACATCTCCTGAGAGCCAGGCTTAACAAACAGCCTTAATTTGAATCCCATGACGTGAAAGGTTTGTGATGATATGAAGTGATGGGCTACTCTACCGCTGAAGGTTATGGGCAGAGTTGCACTTTTTAAGATGATGGTCCTCCCGAAACTCCTATATCTCTTGCACAATTTTCCCACATATATCCCACAGGCATGGTTTGATGACATTTAGACCATGGGACGCAGATTCAGTTGGACGGGGGACCCTCCTAGGGTGGCAACCGGGAAGGGCACAAGCGTGACATATGATGGAGGACTGGCTGTGGCTGACATGAGGCTTTATTACTGGCGACTCAGCTTTTCCCAATTAATCACTAGTTGCACAGGGGTGGGAATATCCTGCTTACAGGAAGGAGCTTGCCCTGTAGGTTTTTGACAGAGTGATGAGCATTCTTTATGGGGCTGCTTTCCCTGCCACACTCCCAGAGGTTACCCAGGTGGTATTTCATACATGGCAAGTAGCACTTCGCTAGACTGGACTGGGTGGTTTTAAAGGCTTACTTTAGAGACCCCACTGTGGAAGGGAAAATGGTCGGGAATGGTGGCCTCCTTGGCTGGCTTCCGTGGATGGGACAAGATAGGGATCTCAAGGTTTGGCGATGTTTTTTGTTTTTGGTGAGGGTGGCACATTAAGTCCTTAGAAGAGCTTCAAGACGGTTTCAGCATGCCTCTCACCCAGCTCTTTCAATACCTTCAGGCCCAGCACGCACTCTCCACCTACCACACCGCACAACACGAGGTACCAGAATACAGCCCTCTAGAATGTTAGCTCCTAATGGGTCACCTGAGTAACGTGGGGATGTCTCTGATTTATCGCTCATTGGTGGTACACTCCCTCACGACACTGGGCACCCTGAGACGGAGGTGGGAGAGGTAGCCGAAGTAGACTGGAGGGACACATGTATGGCACCCCACACTCTGGCAGTGCCTGGTACTATTTAAGTTCCTTCACCAGGACTATTTTATGCCTGCATGCTTGCGGCAGGCTGGCTCCGCAAAATGCCTAAGTGGCCAAGCCCCACTCAGTGATTTTTTCCACATGGCTTGGAGCTGTCTTAACATACAAACCAACTGGGCAACTCTCATGGGGACTCTCTCCGCAGTAGCAGGGACTCCCACCGACTTGCAACCCCAAATTGCTCTCTTGGGCATTAAGAAAGACATGGGTAAACCCCGTGGGGATAGGATGCTGGTGGGGATAGGCACCCTAAATGCAAACTAGACACAGCCTGCCACTGGACAGCTACCACAGTGCACCCCCGGAAGCTTGGAAGAGGGGCATTGACTGGTGTGGAAAACTTGAAGAACATATTTACACAGCGAGAGGATGTCTCAAGAAATTCCACAAGGTTTGGGGAAAATGGTGGGACTACCATGGCCTAATTATCCCTCACTGCTATTGCTGTGTGACAATAAGTATTGTGAACGCTTGGAACCAGTACTGTATTGTAAGTTTAAAGCTACCCATTTCTGTATTCAAATGGAATGCAGTAAACATTGTTAATGCTTGGCATGAAAAAACAAGAATGTGTTTCTATTTATAAAAATAAAAAATAATTTAAAAAAAGAGTGCACATTCTGCCACTGGGGACAGAAAACCATTTCGGGCTTGGCAGACTGCCAACCAACATCTAAATGATCCATTAAGAGTTACATCTAAATGATGCATTAAATGTTTTTCCCCCTTTGTGTCGTAATTTGACGGTGATCGGGTTAGCGTTAAGCTTTGCTACACGTATTTCCCCTTAACTTGACTATGGTGCTCAGGAGCCATTTTGAACGCACTGGCGGCCATTTTATATGAATGCGTCGCCTCGTGGCCAGTATACCCTTTGTCCTTTCTCTGTACCACTGACCACTCGAGATTTGCCCAGCAACAGGCTATTTTTAGTATTGGTCAAGCATGCACATGCGCAGTTAAAACCTCTGTACTAGTGGACAGTCATCGCTCAGGAATGTTCCTCCAAACTGACCAGTGGTGTTGTAACTCCTCCCATGAGTTAGCTGTGTTCCAAAAATGACCATATATGTACCTAAACTCTGTAAATGTGTTCCGCCTACACTTTTATTACTGTAAAACTGTATAAAAGAGGCCTCGCACCGATGTTCGGTGTGATACTTCTTGCATTACTGAAGGGTGCTGTAGGAATGTACCACCACCCCATGGAGTCTTAATAAACTTTTCTTTTGCATTTTTCAGTTTCCGTGCCAAAGTCTGTCATATGGTGTAGCGGGTTTGAAGGAATATGTAGGCCTGGAGAACCCAATACCACAAATTGGCGACCACGAAGGGACTCATCGGCGACTCGGATGCTCGAAGGAGAGGTCGTGACGAAGGATTGGAAACTCGCCATGGACGCGTACGCTGCCACTGAGTGACCCGAGTCTTGGCACTCACAGTGTTTTCTTCCTTTCCTTCTGATCTGACCTTCCAGGTGGCGCCAGTCCTCGACTGAGATCCTGCTTGTTTGAGTTGTCGTACAGTGCCAGTTTGGCTGATTCGATTAAAGAACTTGGCAGTTGGAACCTGATTATCTGAGAATTTGGTAAGCTTGTGATTGGTAAGATAGTCTACGGACGCTTACTGTGGCTTTTTGCATATGTGTTTTGAGTTAGCTAACACTTGGTTCTATGATTTGAATTATATGTGCAGTGCACTTCACATAGGCGGGCATGTAGAGATATTTCTCTAAATTTGTCTTTGTTTGAACGGCACATTTGTGTGGAGTATATTAAGTGCCATTTTTGTGATATCGCGTTTCCGTGATATTTTGACATGCCTGTTTTAAGCACACTCTAAGGAATGTGCTGTCTTGGAAAAGGTACCAATTATCGATTAAATGAATCTCAGCCGGCTCCCCCAGAGGGGACCCCTAATCGGGAAATGTATATAAAATTTGGCATTCCCCCTATTCTATATAGTACATTGTGGCATAAGCACACAAAAACTGATCCCGAATTGCAATGGCCACTACATGGGTCGTTTGATTTACGAAAGGTTCAGTATGTGGAGCAATGTTTGTTTCAGCGTAGGTCTAGACAAGATATGTTTGATTGTGTACGAATGTGGGAGAAAGCGGTGCGTGAACGAATGAAGCGTGAAATAGCCTTGGCGGACAAAGAGCAGTGGAAGGCTGCTCGGGATAAGGCTTTACAGCTGGAAGAAAAAGAGTTGCAGGAGAAGAAAGAGAGGGAGGCACGGGAACGTAATTTGCAAACGAATGGTCAATTCCCTATTCGACGTCCTCTTTATCCTGTCCTTACTAATGAAGTTGATGATTTTTCATTATTAGATCGGTGCCCGCCTCCGTATGTTCTGCCTACGGCCCCAGACGAGGACTCGGGCGGAGATGGTCAAGGGAGTAGTCGTGTTAGGCTAAGTGCTAGTGTAGCTGCGGAATTGCGCAGCTTTGCCCGTAAACTTAACTTGAACAAAATAACTATGTCAGAGATTAATGATGAAATGAGTAAGTGGTCCGAACGAGAATGGTTGTATTTTTTGAGTCAGTTTGGAGATGAAGTTGTAGAACGATTTAGGAAAAATTCGACTGATCTAGAGCCTAAGGATATATCAGTTAATCGTGAGAATATGCGTAAAGGTTTATTTGTTATTGCAGATGCGGATGGGTTTTTCCAACGGTTGGTCCAGCTACGGGATGAGGCGTCAAGATTACTGGAAGCAAGAAAAGCATCAGACGTGCCTGCGCCGGGATCGATGGAGCAATCCAAAGAGTGTTCTATCTTTGGAGCAGATAAGAGTTCTACGGTTCATGTTATGCCTATGCGTGAAGCTGCACCTTTGTATGTCCCTCCTAAAGGGCAAGGTACAAGTGACGATAAATTGTCCGGGGATGCAAAGGGTTATTTTGTATATAATTGGGTTTATACACCTTGGAACAGAGCAGATGTTATGGCACTGAAAAATGCTCTGCCTGACCCCCGTAAGAATCCGGCAGCTTTCTATGAAGGAGTGGAAGGGGCTATTTCTTCATGTGTTATGACGTTAGTTGATATTGATCTTTTCTTTGGGTTAATATTGCCCCCTGATATGTGGAGAGCGATTCGTAAGTTCGACGATCAAGCGATCTTGGGAGCGGATTGGAAAGCTTTAGCCCAAGCTGATTTAGACAGGGAGCCTGCATGTAAGCCGTGTCAATTAATTTTAGATCTCCCAACGGCTATCTTAAACAAATTAAAAACGCTCGTCCCCCCTAAAAAGATTGATTGGACTATGCTAGCCTCTTACAAACAGAAGGCGGATGAGTCGGTGTCTGACTTCTTCTCACGTTTTGAAGAAGCATTTCATGATTACATTCGGCAATTATTAACAGATGATACGAGTAGGCATTTGTTCGTTGACAAGTATGTAGCGAATCTCCTACCGGAGATTGCAAAACGATTAAAGACTAGTGAAAGTTCTTGGACCACGGCGACCCCTGCTTCTTTATTGACTATGGCTCAGTATTATGAACGACAGGAAAATGAGGCTAAAGAAAGTACTAATAAGAAAGCAAAGGAATTAAAGACGAAAGTGATGTTGGCTCAGGTTCGTGCTACACAGCCGAGAGGGATCGATAGAGGTAGGCGTGGAGCGTATGGTGCGTCTTCTGGTCGTACCGACATTGCTAAGGATCAGTGTGCATACTGTAAAGAGTTTGGACATTGGGCCTCAGATTGTCCGGTGCTGCGTGAACAATGTAATCAGCGTGGTCGAGGAGGTGGAAGGACACGGAATAGTTATTCAGGAGCGAGGGGTGGAGCAAGTGATCGTGGCAGGTTTGAGGCGAAGGATCGTGGTCAGGATGATTATAATACTTTTGATCGACGGAATCAGTATCAGATATCGGAAGGTGAGAATGTGGAGTCTCAGGACTATGTGCATGCATAGGATTGCGTAGGATGGGGTGTGGAATCGGTTGAAGTACCAGTAGATCAAAGAGGTCCATATGTATCAGCGGGCGTTTTGGGTTCTACTGATCAGTTCCTGGTTGATACAGGAGCGACTCGTAGTGCTCTGTCTAAAAACTTGGTTCCAAGGGCTCCCCTGTCTGGCGAAACGATTACATCCATAGGGTTCGATGGAACACCCTCTCTTAGCCCATTGTCACAACCCCTTACGTTTTACATTGACAGATTCTTTGGTCCGTGCCCATTTTTATTGTCACTGAATACTCCAGGCAATATTATGGGAATAGATTTGCTTAAATACTTCCGAGCAACAATACTCTGCGCTCCTGAAGGAGTGCGGGTTATATTGAATGACAATTACCCAGATGTAGAGAGACTGTGTACTATGCAAGAAATTGAAGCACTAGCCTCTCTCCCACAAACGTTATGGGCTACTTCAGACATGGATGTGGGACAGATGCTTATTCCCCCCATTCGAATAACTGTTAGGGAGGGTGTGTCTCTGCCACGTGTGCCGCAGTACAAAATTTCTAGGGAAGGTGAAATTGCCTTAACTCACATTGAACACAACTTGATTATTGCAGGAGTAGTGGAAGAAGTTCCCTATAATGTCTGTAACAGCCCGATTCTTCCGATCTTAAAGAAAGATACTGATGACAAAGTCTATCGATTTATTATTGATTTGAGGGAAAATAACAAGATTGTAGTGCCCCAGTACCCGGTGGTGTCTGATATTACCACCTTACTTACTCTGATTCCGCCCACTGCTACCACGTTTACCGTGATTGACCTAAAAAATGCCTTCTTTTCCATTCCCATCCATCCCGATAGCAGATATTTATTTGGCTTTACATTAAATAATAAATCGTATAGATTTTGTCGAGTTCCTCAAGGCTGTACAGAAAGTCCTAGCATTTATAGCCAGGCTTTAAAAAGACAGCTCGATTCTTTTGATTTGCAGTCTGGAGTGGCTCTCATTCAGTATGTCGATGACATTTTACTTGCTGCAGATACGCAAGAACAGTGTGAGGAGAGTACTCTTGCTTTGCTATCCTTTCTTGCTCAGAATAATCATAAGGTATCTAGGAAGAAACTCCAATATTGTAGACCAAAGGTGACCTACCTCGGTCATCTTTTGTCTAAGGAGGGGCGTGCATTAACATCTGATCGAATTCAAGCAATTTTAGATACACCAGTCCCCCGCACTCAGAGAGATGTGCGCGCTTTTATAGGCTTAACGTCTTTTTGTAGGCAGTGGATAATGGGGATTTCACACATTATAAAACCTTTGTTAGCGTTATTGTCCAAAACTACACCAATGCCCCTTGAATGGACAGATGAATGTCAGAACGCGTTCGAACAATTGAGACAAGCTCTTTGTTCCGCACCAGTGTTAGGTACACCAGATTACACGAAGATTTTCACTTTCTATGTACACGAGAAGGATGGGTGCGCATTGTCAGTCTTAGTGCAGACACACGGGGATAAACAGAGACCTTGCGCGTATTTTTCGGCAATACTTGACCCCGTAGCACGAGGATTACCTGGGTGTTTTCGAGCAGTTGCAGCAACAGCAGTGGCTATACGGCAGAGTGAGGGAATAGTTTTGTCACATAAATTGCTGGTGTTAGTTCCCCATGCTCTGTTAAATAAAATAAAGACCCAGTATCTCACGAGTGCACGTTTAACGGGATATGAGCTCACACTGTTGGCACCACACATTACACTAAAGAGATGTGCTACCCTGAACCCTGCCACTTTATTGCCGTATCCAGTTGCTCAGGGCCAGGAGGAAGAACACCATGATTGTGTTTTCCTGACGGAAGAACAAACAAAGGGTCGTGTCGACTTACAGGATACGCCACTTTCAGATGTGGATGGGGAACTGTGGGTTGATGGATCGTGTTTGAGGCTGCCAGATGGTACAACTTCCGCAGCATATGCGATCACGACACTTAAGACAGTGGTAGAAACAGCACGAATACCACAGAAATCGGCCCAAGCAGCGGAACTAATAGCCTTAACAAGAGCATGTGAATTGAGCGCTGGCTTGTGTGTGAACATCTACACTGATAGCCGGTATGCCTTTGGAGTAGCGCATCATTTTGGCCTACTCTGGAGAGAGCGAGGGTTTTTGACTTCACATGGAGTGCACATCATGCACGGAGAACTAGTGCGTGACCTTTTGAATGCGCTGCTTTGTCCAAAGAAAGTGGAGCTAATCAAATGCAGTGCACATAAGATAGTGACAGACAAAGTAGGGCAAGGAAACGCCTTTGCAGATTGTATCGCGAGGGAAACTGCTATGTCACGAAACGCTTCGCCAATGTACGTAGTGAAATCGCAGGCGGAGCGATGGCATGATGCTAGAGAAAAAATATTAGACATTCAGAAATCCGCATCTGAAGCAGAACTCACAACATGGGCAGCGGAGGGAGTGCTAGATGATGAGGGTTGTTGGAGAAGCAAAGATATGGAAAGATGGAAATTGCCGGCAGCTTACTTGCAGACAATGGTCCAAATTACACATGGATTGGCACATGTTGGAGCTCTCGCAATTACCCGATTGCTTATGCGAGTTTGGGAGCATCCTGAGATTGCCAATAAGGCCAAAATAGTAGTGCAGACCTGTCTGATATGCTTGCAGCACAATCCTGCTAAAGGGACGTATACTCCGAAAGGAGGGTTTGTTCCACCTACTGCACCATTCGAGGTACTACAAATGGATTACATTCAGCTTGAGCGTTGCAATAACCTTAAGTATGTCTTAGTGGTGGTATGTGCTTTCAGTAAATGGATTGAGGCCTTCCCCACGAAGGATAATACAGGGCTGACAACAGCTAAGGTTTTGCTCAAGGAGTACTTCCCACGCTACGGTGTTTGTAAATTTTTGTGGAGTGATAATGGTCCTCATTTTGTTGGGATAATTGTGGAATATGTGATGAAGGGATTGGGAATTCAGCAGAAATTTCATGCTGTATTCCATCCGCAGTCAGCAGGTCTCGTGGAAAGATATAATGCCACTCTGAAACTGAAGCTAGCAAAGATTGTGGCATCCACGTCTTTGAAATGGCCGGATGCTCTGCCTCTGGCATTGCTATCTATCAGATCAGTGCCCCATTCCCGAACTGGCCTCACACCTTATGAAGTGGTGTTTGGAAGGCCTATGAATATATGGGGAGTTCCTAAGCCTCGATTGTTACATGATGTGCCTTGTATAATGATGAACGATTATTTGGCACGATTAACAAATGATTTACTTTCCATTCATCAACAGGTTCGAGAAGCGCTCCCTGACAATTCCATTGGAGAGGCTCATAATCTTCGTCCTGGCGACCATGTGATGGTCCGATCCTTTGAGAGAACGAGCAGCTTGGAGCCGAGGTGGCGTGGCCCCGAGCAGGTGCTACTCGCAACTCGAACGGCTGTGCGAGTTACCAACAGGAAGCGTTGGGTGCATTCCACTCACTGCCGTCGTGTCTCTCCGGACCTGGTGAATCCAACTGTGCTGTCTGATTATCGAGACATCTTGGACGAGGAGAAGAGCCCAGCTGTTGCGTCTACTGAATCGGAGGGAGCCTTCCCGGACCACACCGTCTCTGGAAGAGAGAGATACAATCTACGACCAAGAAAAGCAGCTGTTTTGTGCGAAACTGGTTGAGTTACCGCTCCAGGTTTGTGAAACGGAAGCCGGGAATATCAAGGAGGGGGGGGGGGGTCTGTTCTGCCAAGTGTAGCGACACCCGTCTTGAATCTCGGAGAAGAAACCAACGGCTACCTCGGAGCTCAGCACTCATATTTTTATTTTTTAGTCGCTTTTTGAGACATTTTCAACTTTTGAACTATGGCATCTTCTACAATGCGAAATAAGAGAATTCTTGGTGCAGTACTCTTTGTTATGACAATTGTGGTGATAGCTGTGATAGCTTGGGTAGTAGAACTCCTGGTGCCGGCAAGAGAACATTTATTGCCGACTACCCCAATTCCGTCTGAACATTTTCATTTTACTTTGCCTTATCATGAAGAACGACACAGACAAACTTATCTGAATAATAGTTTTATCCAGATTCTGCATCATACCCATAACATGACCAATACTTCGAACTGTTGGGTATGTGGGATGTTGCCTGGGCATCAAAAGAAAGGAGGCACTCCACTTATCCCACTCCCATTTTCTCGTAATGGTTCTTGCAATGCTTGGTATACTCTTTTGTTCACTCTGCGATGGCCAACAAAAGGTGGACTACTTTTCCGACTTAACAAGGTCTGTTTTAATGATCGAGATGGTTATCCACAAGCTGAGGGAACTAAGTTTGAATGGGAAGAATATCGACCTGACAATGTATCCTCGCCTCGAATTTATAGCAACCAACGAAATGTAAATATGTCTAATTTGCACGTAATTACTGTCATTGATACGAAAGCCGACTTATGTGTTCGTAATAAAGATACAATCCCAGTAGGAAGAAGTGAATGTAACACCACTCTCACCTTTGACACTCCAAATGGTATTACCTTTGTGGCCTCACGAAACACGTACTTCATTTGTGGAAATAAAGGTTATCACCGTCTCCCTATAGGATGGTTAGGAACGTGCTATATATCCTTTGTATTACCTCCTGTGTTTATTGCCCCACCTATGTATCATAATGATTTTGTTTTGTATCATGACTTTATATTGAATAGAGTGAAAAGAGCAGTAGCTCTTGATGACATTGACCAAACCGATACTTCTCTGCAACAGTATGTTGATTTCAATTTAGGCCTTTTTTCATTTGTTGGGGCTGCCTTAAATAGTCGAAAAATAAGACGACTGACACGTGTTGTAGAAGCTATTGCTAATGAGACAGTTTTTGCCTTAGGAAACTTAACAGAGGAACTTCAAATTACCAGAATTGTAACGCTCCAGAATCGCATGGTTCTAGATGTAGTACTAGCTGACCATGGAGGTGCATGTCGCATTATCGGAAGTAGTTGTTGTGTATACATGCCAGATAATTCACCTTCTGTATATGATGCAATATCTAAATTACATAAGATAGCTGCTGAGATACATCCTGATAATGGTACTTGGACACTTTCGGGGTGGTTTTGGACGTTACTTAGTACTTGGGGTTGGAAGTTGCTGACAGTCTTATGTGTAATAATTGGGATATTATTCTTCCTATGTCTTAGTATCCAATGTGGCCCTATGTTATGTTCCATGTGCCTTTCTGCTTGTATCCCGTCCAAACGAGCTATTGAACAAAATGGACAAATGATTGATAGAGAAGTAGCGAAAATTATGTCCATTGATATTGAGGATGAATACCCTGATTATGTCCACTATGAGGTAGCTTCAGCTGAACGCTAAAAGGGGTCGTCTGTCGTAATTTGACGGTGATCGGGTTAGCGTTAAGCTTTGCTACACGTATTTCCCCTTAACTTGACTATGGTGTTCAGGAGCCATTTTGAACGCACTGGCGGCCATTTTATATGAATGCGTCGCCTCGTGGCCAGTATACCCTTTGTCCTTTCTCTGTACCACTGACCACTCGAGATTTGCCCAGCAACAGGCTATTTTTAGTATTGGTCAAGCATGCACATGCGCAGTTAAAACCTCTGTACTAGTGGACAGTCATCGCTCAGGAATGTTCCTCCAAACTGACCAGTGCTGTTGTAACTCCTCCCATGAGTTAGCTGTGTTCCAAAAATGACCATATATGTACCTAAACTCTGTAAATGTGTTCCGCCTACACTTTTATTACTGTAAAACTGTATAAAAGAGGCCTCGCACCGATGTTCGGTGTGATACTTCTTGCATTACCGAAGGGTGCTTTAGGAATGTACCACCACCCCATGGGGTCTTAATAAACTTGTCTTTTGCATTTTTCAGTTTCTGTGCCAAAGTCTGTCATATGGTGTAGCGGGTTTGAAGGAATATGTAGGCCTGGAGAACCCAATACCACATTTGCTCTAACAGGAGCAACCTACATATTGGATATCAGGCACCTGAACCTATATTTTCCAGTCCAACATTTGCTTGGGCTCTCAGGAGCATAGGTTTACTTGCTGCAGCTCTCTGCTCCATTAATCAGACCAAGATGCTCTCTCTGGCAGCTTGGTGCTCATTGTTGGTCTACTTCCCTTACACTCTGGCACAGATTTTTACTGACTTTCACTTCTAAGATAGCACAATATTGGTTATTGCATGGCATGTAGATTTAGTAGAAGCATTCACTTCCCCTTTTATATTTAGTACTTCACTTCTATTTTAACCGGATAGCCTGAAGACAAGAAAATGTTTTCCTTTGTAGGCTTGAACAGTCCTTCTACAGAAGAACCAGTTGGGAAAACTGGCTTAGTGCCTACTAAATTCTAGGCCAGCCCTGTCACTTGATATAAACGGTCTGTACACTCCTGTGTCACTACCTTTTCTCCCTCTGCTCCCTCACCCACCTTACAACCTTTTGGTTGGTACTCTCAAGCCAATACATGTTACAGTCTAGTACCAGGAGAATAATCACGACTAAAAACGAGTGCACAAGTAACACATTTAAAGTTAAGGACCTTACCCTCGTTTTTGCATGTGAGGGGCTACAAGTTTCACCAACAGGAACGTGGCCTTTATATTTATATCCAGAATCTGAAACAAAAATATTTACATGAAAGTTATTAATACAGTTGCATCCATTTCACAATGTTTATATTTATGTTTATGGGATTTGTAGAGCGTGTGACTACCCTTGGGCATCTCAGCACTGCATGATAAAGAGCTAAGCAGTAACTTGTTTTGAGATAAGGGGCAAGACCTTCAAGTTACAACAAAACTGTAAAATAAATGTTGTGCACAGTCCTGTGGACAGCTGTACATCCACCTTAAATCCCTTCCCAAATATGATTTGTGGACATCCACTAACAAAGAAGAGGGCGTGTGATAGGAAATGGAAAGTTGAACCTAGGATACCCAACTTCACAATGAAATTAATCTTACTCCTGTGTTAAGCACTCTTCTATTCCCAATCAAGAAGACCTATTCCCAAATATTCTGGACAAAATAAGCAGCAGCAGAACAAGAGTGATTCAAAGAAGACAACAATTAACTCCAACGTTATATTATTAATCCATGGCTTTACCTCTCCACAACCGTTTGAAAATTCCCCTCACTAGCAAGCATAACCGAGAAATGCGTCTCATGAAGTAAGTTGTTTCGGGAAAGCCTCAGAATGAATATCCCTCCATGCACAAGAACTCTGCTCCAACCTCTGCAGTACCAAACCTTTCCAGGTTTTTTCGACAGAAAAAGTTGAAGTTTAGTATAAACCCAGAGGAGATATTTGTTTTGGTTGTGTGAAGAAGGGAGAGCAAAGATCACCAACCAGACAATATTGCCTTTCTATGTCATTCTGGTCCCACATCTTCCTAGTGGCTGTTTAATATGGTTCACAGCTAAATCAAGCATTTGCAATGCAATAGGTCTCGCATTCACAAGATTTTGAGCTATTGGCATTGTAAATGACAATGCCTTTTTTATGTTTTGGGTTTTAAAACATAAATAAAAGTCATTGTCATTTACAAAACTAATAGCTTAATCTCTCGTAAATGCGGAACCAATTGCATTGCATTAAAGGGCGTACTCGACTGCTTGTTTGATTGTAAATATCAGAGGAAGAGACCGGCCTGCAACATCTTCAAAGTAGTGATAAATAGTGCAGTGAAGAAGATGTGTAAGCATTGTAAATTACACAGACACAAAGTGTGAAGTGAGAGTTACATATGATCTGAGCTGTAAACACTAACAAAATGCTCCAACACCTTTCGCTCTGTGATTACACTGTCGCAGCTCAGGAGGTAGAGCAGGAGGGGAGGGGCTATCTCCTCCCCTCTCCGTGATTTGAGTGCGCAGTGTGGCATTGCCTAAAGTCATTGCTATCTTTGGCCTAATAAAAAACACTCCAGCTGTAGAAGGGCCCTGGCTTCACCTCCTGGTGCAGGGCGGGCTGTGCTTTATGGTAGGTAGGGAGGGAGGGAGGGAGGGAGGAAGGGAAGGATGGTATGATAGTCTCGGCTGCAGTTCCGGCCTTGTACAGTGTTCCTGCTATTACTAGTGAGCGAGTGGAGCTGAGGTGGTGGTGATGATATTGGTATTGGCAGAGGTGGTGGTATTGGTGGTGGTGGTGGCAGTATTGGTATTGTTGGTGGTGGTATTGGTGGAGGTGGTACTGGTATTGGTGATGGTGGTATTGGTGGTGGCAGTATTGGTATTGGTGGTAGTATTGGTGGGGGTGGCACTGGTATTGGTGGTATAGTACTGGTGGTGGTGGTATTGGTGGTGGCATTGATGGTGGTGGTATTAGTGGTGGTAGTGGTATTGGTGGTGGTGGTATTGGTGGTGGTGTTAGTGGTGGTGGCATTGGTGGTGGTGGCATTGGTGGTGGTAGTGGTATTGGTGGTGGTGGTAGTGTTATTAGTGGTGGTGGTGGTATTGGTGGTGGCATTGATGGTGGTGGTATTAGTGGTGGTAGTGGTATTGGTGGTGGTGGTATTGGTGGTGGTGGCATTGGTGGTGGTGGTGGTAGTGGTATTGGTGGTGGTGGTGGTGGTGGTACGGGTGGTGGTGGCATTGGTGGTGTTATTAGTGGTATTGGTGGTGGTGGTATTGGTATTGGTGGTGGCATTGGTGGCGGGGATGATATTGGTGGTGGTGGTAGTGGTATTGGTAGTGGTGGTAGTGGTATTTGTGGTGGTGGTATTGGTGGTGCAATTAGAGGTGGTATTAGTGGGGGTGGTATTAGTGGTGGTGGTATTGGTGGTGGTGGTATTGGTGGTGGTTTTATTGCTGGTGGTGGTATTGATGGTGGTATTGGTGGTGGCGATGGTATTGGTGGTGTTTTTATTGTAGGTGGCAGTACTGGTGTTGGTGGTGGTGATATTGGTGGTGCCATTGGTGGCAGTGGGGGTGGTTTTGGTGGTGGTGTTAGTAGTATTGGTAGTGGTAGTGGTAGTGGTATTGGTGGTGTTGATGGTGGTGGTAGTTTGGGAGGTATTGGCGGTGATGGTTGTATTCTTGGTGATGGTGTTGGTGGAGGTGGTGGTATTGGTGGTGGTATTGGTGGTGGTGGTGGTGGTGGTGTTAATAAAATAGGCTTTTGAAAACAACCTGTCAGGTGGCTTTAGCACAGATGACATTAACACAGAGATGCTGTTGTCAGCTTCCGTCCATTAGCACAGGATAATGTGCTACCTGGAATTCACTAATCATTAATTAATTTGCTATTCATTTCTAAATCCATTTTCGTTAGTGGGTTGAAACAGGCACAAGATAATGCCGGGTTAAAGTGATTGAAAGCAGGCGTCCATGTTACGGGAGCGGCCCTGCTGCTTAAACACAAGCGGTTTCAGCTAAAGCAGTGCATTTCCGGCCTGCAGTAAGAGAAACTCAATAAAGTAAATAGTGCTTACAAACTAATTAACAGGTCCAGTGTAACAACGGAAGTAAAGGGGCCAGTCGCCATGGGAGGGTACAAATGAAGATAAAGCTGTACTAAGGAGGGACTAACAAGCCTATTAACGAATCCGAAGGCGGCATTTACAAAAGACAATGACACAAGCCAATGACAAATATGGGAGGAGAGTGGGCACGGCTTCTCTCAAGTACTCTGCTGCAGCAGTCTCGCAGAGCGAGCAGCGCATGCGCGCTGCCGCTATGCTCGACCTAAAAAACACAGGAAAGGAAAGACAGCACCTGCCAGACCAGGCTTCATGAAATAAGCTGTGAACAATTACCTTACCAAAAACTGCATCCTTTCTGATGGATACATCCAAGCATGACCGAGGTCTATGTAGGGCCCACATCAAAAATGTTATGCTGGGGTACACAGAGTACAAACACAATACACACCTGCTTAAAATGAATGGGCGTACACATGGCAATCCTACATGAGACCCAACATGCTGGCTAAGAAACTTTGAAACAAAAAAACAATAAAGATTGACGGGACAGCTCTAGAATACATCATACTCAGCGTACAACTGAGTTGTTATATGGATACACCTGGGGGTTCACTATTTGGAGGAAGATCAACACATAGACAGGTAGGACAGGTATGTCTCCGTATGTGGGCAAATGGATGATAGGACACCTAATTTAAATGGGCAATACTCACTGACCACTGCTCAAGTGGACTTTCTAGATCTGTTCGCCACACACCTTGGCAAACACCCATAGGACAATACATACTCGGTGGTGACTTCCATTGTGCCATGAATGTTGAGGCATAGTGATCTCAACTTCCACTCCCAAGGGCACCAGTAAGAAAACTATCAGAGAAACTGTCTGACTGGTCTGGAGGATACGCACTTGTGGACATCTGGAGAGTTGCATACCTGGTAAACAGGGTATTTCCAGTAGCAGCTTAGATATGATTTTAGTGATACCTCAACTTGGCAGGGAAACACTTGGGGTTGAATTCTTGAGTAAGACAATATTTTAAGAGAACCTGCTATTGTGAACACTACAAAAAGGACAGCAGCACCCTAAAATCCCTGCTTGGCAGCTATTAAAATCAATGCTCGACGACTCTGTATTTAGGGCTCAGTTTGGCTTTATACTAGGCAGAAATACTATTCTTAATCCCCACAGTAAATTCCACGTCATTAGCAACACATGCCTCAAGATGTAATGGCCAGTGGCAGCCTCCATAAATATGCAGAAGGCCTTTGGCACCGTAGAGGGCAAGTACCCTCTGAAAGTACTACAAAATATGGGGTTTGGTGTAAAAGGGTAAAATGGATACAGTTATTGTGCATCAAGCCCACAGAACATATCAGAACATGGAGAGTAATATTGGACTCTTAGCATGTGAGGCAAGGCACAAAACCAGCCTCCCTCTTTGCCCTCTGACCTTTGCCATGGTTGTGCAGCCTTTAGACAAGGGAGGAACGTCAGATTCTGATTAATGTGTTTCCTCAAGTCATATCACTATATGCAGATGACGTCCTGCTTTACATAAGTGAAGTGCGAAAACAAGTGCTGCAGATTCTGTATGAATTTGGTAGGTTTGGGAGGGCCCAGGTGTTTCCGCTCACTGAAGCGTGAACACATAACATGAACTAAGGCATAATGGAGGGCGCGACTCTAGAAAAAGGTCTACTAAGTACAGAGATTCGGAAGATTGTGTCCAAGGGAATTTAGGTAGAGCAATCACCACAGTCAGGGTGCCTAGCTTTCTGGACACAGTTACCCCTCTCCGTTAATAGGCCCAGTGGGGCTGTCTAAGATGGTACCTACTTTAGACACATCCCATTAAAGCTCAAGACCCCCTTGTTCAAGGAAATGACTGCACTGCTGACCGAATTGACATGGGGCTTGGTGAGGCTCAGAGTTGGGACTAGACACCCTGTACCTGTATAAAGAAGCGGGGGTAGGCATCCAAGACCTCAAATCACCTTACATAGCACCGCAATTACAATGCCTGCAGTTATAGTTTGAGCCAGGGAGGACACCAGAGTGGGCCTGGGCGGGACATAATACATATCAAATCCTAAATCTATCCTTCTCCAGGCAGCGAAACATACTTGGATGTGCTACATAAGGCAGATGAAGTGGAGGATACCTTATGCACCTGCATACTCCTGTGGAACTGTAGCATCTAGTATATCGATTGATGCCAGCAGTCATGGGTAGTTGAAATAAGATATTTATTCACAGAAGATCTCGTCCAACCGTCCTAACCAGCTCCCAGCTTTCTTCTCTCCCTCCTGTTCCCAAAATTCTACATGACATCATGAGATTCTATACAACATGCAGGAATGCTGCATTCCATTTGACTGTTACAATAAAACATTACTCTAAGAATATTGCTACTACACACCTTCTTCCCTTAAAACAAAGTAAAATAAAACAGACTCTATACAATTAATCCACATAATTATACATGACAGAAATCCTTCAGTAAATTGACATATGGTACACCATGTAATGTGGGAAGGGCTATATCGCTTAACATAATCTTCCAAATATTCTGAAGTTTTTACTGCTCTGTGTGATTTTCTTGTTATAACACACTTATCAGCCATGTTTCATTTTCCATCTGGTTCACCTTCTTGGTCACTTGGATCAATTATCTTTCCTTTGTATACAACTACTCCATATGCGAGGATCCTGTGTTTTGACTACACTATTGATTGTTTTGATAACGTGAATGTGTTTGGAGAATCTATTACCCCCTTCCTTTCCTAGTGAACGTTTTATCATCACTCCATAACTGATATCAACTAATAAAAATCAACAACTGTATCTCTGACACGATCTGCGTTACCTGGGGTGCCACTATATATACTTCACTTCACGGAAATCAGGCACGAACTGACCTTGGGCAGCAGAACATTCCTGACTTGGGGGAAATCTTGCAGGCAATAGCGCAATCGGCGCTCGTATCTTTGCCGGCTGTTGGTCCCCCCCGCCGCCGCGACAGGAACACCACGCGGCGGCCGAGCGGGGGGGACTACAGCCCCCACAATCCCCTGCTGGTTGGTTCCGCCCCTCCCCGCCCGCTGACGCGCCCGGAAGGCGCAGAAAAGAGGAGAGCCCCATCTGGGGAGCCGGCAACTTCACGGAAATCAGTCACGAACTGACCTTGGGCAGCAGAACATTCCTGACTTGGGGGAAATCTTGCAGGCAATAGCGCAATCGGCGCTCGTATCTTTCCCGGCTGTTGGTCCCCCCCCGCCGCCGCGACAGGAAAACACGCAGCCGCCGAGCGGGGGGGACTAGAGCCCCCACAATCCCCTGCTGGTTGGTTCCACCCCTTCCCGCCTGCTGACGCGCCCGGAAGGCGGAGAAAAGAGGAGAGCCCCATCTGGGGAGCGGGCGACTTCACGGAAATCAGGCACAAACTGACCTTGGGCAGCAGAACATTCCTGACTTGGGGGAAATCTTGCAGGCAATAGCGCAATCGGCGCTCGTATCTTTCCCGGCTGTTGGTCCCCCCGCCGCCGCGACAGGAACACCATGCGGCCGCTGAGCGAGGGGACTACAGCCCCCACAATCCCCTGCTGGTTGGTTCCGTCCCTTCCCGCCTGCTGACGCGCCCGGAAGGTGCAGAAATGAGGAGAGCTCCATCTGGGGAGCGGGCAACTTCACGGAATAAGGCACGAACTGACCTTGGGCAGCAGAACATTCCTGACTTGGGGGAAATCTTGCAGGCAATAGCGCAATCGGCGCTCGTATCTTTCCCGGCTGTTGGTCCCCCCCGCCGCCGCGACAGGAACACCACGCGGCCGCCGAGCGGGGGGGACTATAGCCCTCACAATCCCCTGCTGGTTGGTTCCGCCCCTTCCCGCCCGCTGACGCGTCCAGAAGGCGCAGAAAAGAGGAGAGCGCCATCTGGGGAGCGGGCGACTTCACGGAAATCAGGTACGAACTGACCTTGGGCAGCAGAACATTCCTGACTTGGGGGAAATCTTGCAGGCAATAGCGCAATCGGCGCTCGTATCTTTCCCGGCTGTTGGTCCCCCACGCCGCCGCGACAGGATCACCACAGGGCCGCCGAGCGGGGGAACTACAGCCCCCACAGCCCCCTGCTGGTTGGTTCCGCTCCTTTTCACCCGCTGACGTGCCCGGAAGGCGCAGAAAAGAGGAGAGCCCCTTCCGCGTAGCGGGACTAGCCGGCCTAAGCCTGGGCAAAGGGCGGGCCCTTTGTGGCCCTCAGAGGCCGGAAGAGACTGGCCTGGGCCACTTGATCAAAAAGGTAAATCAGAATAATAATGATAGAAGGGTCTCTCTAGGTATGGGGAGCCCTCCATTGTTACAGGAAGATGTGTCTCTCCTAGTGGTGGACACAGCTACGCCCAATAGCCCTGATATTAGTATCAGTAGTAGGGATGTTGGGCAAACAAATATCGGAGATGATAAGGATAAAGGAGAAGGATCGGCCAGTCCTAACATTGATGATTCTTTTCTGAGTCTGTCCACTAGTACCGATAAGGAGGGGTTAGCAAATTCCCCTAGATTATCAATTCAATCTCCCCCTTAATTTGAGTCAGGGTTCACCCCCTAAGATTAGAACTAAAAAAAGAGGGGTTGGTCCTTTAAAGACTCGCCAAGCAAAAATGCAAAAGAGGAGCTCAACCTCAATAGTGTTAGATAACGTTGATTCATTGACTCCTTCTATGGTCCCCTTAATATCAACCCACTGCCCCACTGATGAGGGCGGCCTTTTGGAAAAAATTGAAATTTTAATTAAATCACTGATGCTGCCTCTTTTAGAAAGGACATGCATGATTAATACGCATCTAGACTTGATCGATAAAAAAGTAGAAAGAAATACACTTTTATTATCTAATTTTGCAAAGGGTTTGACTAGTATAAACCCTAGAGTAAATTCTGCTAATACGATGCCACAAACGAAACAATGCCCATCAGGCTCTACTCTTTCCATAAAACCTAATCGTGCAGGGGAAAAGCCAATTTGTAATTCCCCCAAAAAAGCTCAGACAACTTCTTTGGTGGAGAGGAAGCCTGTATCTAAAGCCCCACCTGCACGTAAAGAAGATGATCTAAGGGGGGATAAAAGTATTCCAAAGAAAAGGCAGAACTCCCGCAAAGTAAGGTTGATAAGGACAATGGGGTAAAGGATTTGCATAATACAAATTGACAATTACAAAGAAGAGTAGACTTACCCCCAGAGGCTGCCCCTTATGCGATTATTTTGGCAGGTGTCCCTGAGCTCACTTTAGGCATTAAGGAAGACCATCGAGCCTTAAAGAATAAAGTTGTCTATTGGTTGTGCAACAATAGACCTTTGCCTGCCCACATTGACAGGGAAATTTTAAATGTTAGGCGCGCAATTTGGGTGGGTTCACGACCTAAAGACAGGAAGGGGGATGTAATTATCGTAAATTTCAAAGATCATAGAGCTGTGAGGCAGATTGGTATGATGTGAGAAGTAGTGACTCCATCTCCACACATTACCTTAGTTATTTTTATCGCATACACCAGCTCCTTATTTAAAAGACTGTGTAGTAGGAAGACAGTCTGTAAATAGGTTCGGATTTGAATATCATGGGCGTAATCAAACTTCTTTCGCCCAATCCCAGAGATTAGCTAATTTCTACCCCAGGTTGACTCACCCTCTAACTTCAGGACCGAATTATGAAAATAATTACCTATGGGATAATAGTGGTATAGCTTTATCTGCCTACTATATACCAACCCACAATCGGTTTGATGTTTTTTCGGGCCTTGATTTTGTGGATTGACTTAAAAAAGACACGCCCCTCATTAAAATGCTAGGAATAATGGAGAATCCTGATACAACTCAGGGGCATATAGAAGGGCATAAGCTGCGGGAGGGTAATGATGACATCAACCAAGTAGAAATTACATCCCTAGAGGTTAATGGCCATAACAATGAGGAAGGTTATGTGATTAACACCAACCTTGACCAAAAGAAGGGGGAACAGTGTGGATAAGCCAGCTCCCCTTTATGTGGAAAGGTTTTGGGTAATGCCCCTCTGTGCGATTATGTAGTAAACAAGAATAGGAAATCCTGTACTCTTTTGTTTTGGAATGTGGCAGGATTAAGGCAAAAAATTAAAAATCCATCCTGGGAAAGCGTCATAAATGGTCTAGATATTTTGGCTTTGCAGGAAACTTGGTCTACTGACCCAGTCCATATAAGTGGCTATAGAAGTTTCTTCACTCCGGCAGTGGGGGTCAATATGGGAGAGCAAAGGGTGGGTTAATTACGTACCTTTCAAATTAGCTCAAGTATGAGCAGGTCCGCTTTTCTCCAAAGTGCAGCTATTATCAAGTAGTAACGATAGATAACAAAAAGGGAATTAATTTTGTTATCGTCAACTTTTATAATAATATCCCAAAAAATGAAACTCGGAGCATCTTAAAAATGCTGAGTGAGGATATACAACATGAAATAGATAATAATGAAAGGGAAGTAATAATTTTTTGGGGGGGTGATTTTAATTGTCCACTCTGTAAAAAGGGAAAACAAGGCATCTGCGGTTTAATGCTAGAGCAGGAGATAAATCTAAGACACTTTGACCACTCCTTGATTGGGGATTTATTCAATAAAATACTGTTTATGTATGACCTGGGATATGTAAATGAAATTGCCCAAAATCCAACTCCCTTCGTCTCCACATTCATTGGCAGAGGAGCATTGACCACCATTGACTTCATTATTTCTTCAAATAGCTACGGCCATAAGATTAAGAGGTTTAAGACCATAGAGCTGTCACTTAGTGACCATCGGCCTCAAATAATGGAGATTGAAAACCCTTTTTTTGATCAGCATAATGATGGGTCCCTTTTGCGTACAGTCCCTGATGTGATTCTTGGGAGGCAAAATGGGTATACTCTTAAATGGGGTAAGGTGGTCCCAGAAAAGTTCCTAGGCAAACTGTTAAAAAACTGATCTGATAGTTTCGCGATTTGCCTGGGTGAGCACTCTGACAGTGGGCAGATAATAGAACATTTTAACATCATAGCTTCTTCAATTAGAAATAGTCTGCGGATGGAGACAAATAAACGGGCAAAGGGCAATAAGAGTTGGTTTGATAATGTATGTACAAGGGCATTGACCGACTTGAAACATGCGATTCATAGGACACCCCGAGATCCTTCACAAATAAGAGGTTTAAGAAAAATATACAATGAGGCACTAAAAAATAGGAAAAATGTCATAAAAAAGGAGGCCTTGGAAGTCCTATGTGAAGCGTCACAGTCTAAGGATGCATCTGCATTTTGGAGGGCTGTAAATGCCCCTTTTCTTTATGATAACACCAAGGCGCGCATGGAGATCGCAATTGTTGAGGACGACTGGGTCGAACATTTTTCCAATCTTTATAGGTCCCAAGATGAAAGACCTATTATAGGTCCTAGTGTATCGGGTGATATAGGGGTAGGGGCCCAGAAGCTTGTGGTAACTTTGGAGGAAGTTATGATGGGTTTGAAAGCAACAAAGGGTGGCAAGGCCGCAGGTCCTGATGGGATCCCAGCAGATTTGTATAAAGCAAACAGTGAGATCTGGGGCCCCATGCTGGTGCAGCTTTTTAATGCAGCACTTGCAAAGGGATTAAATCCGTCTTGGTTTACCTCGGTTATTGTACCAATATAAAAGAAGGGAGACAGACAAAATTGTGCATGCTACAGACCAATCTCCCTTCTAGACTCATCCATAAAAATCCTTGGCAAAATCATTCTGGCAAGACTCCAAAATTGGGCAGAGGAAAATGGGATACTGAGTGACCTGCAGTTTGGATTTCAGAAGGGCATAGGAACAATCGAACAAGGTTTAAATTTATTGATTGTCTATCAAAAATACACCAGGGTAAAGGGTGAACGCCTGTACCTTAGGTTTGTCGACCTTACATCGGCATTCAATTGTGTGTCACATGTTAAATTGTGGGCAATCTTAAAAGGGCTGGGCGTGGAAGATCCTATCATTTGCTTCTTAAGAGAATTATATTCAGGGGCCACAGCATCGGTTTGTTATGGAAAAGGGGGCAAATGTACCAGAAAATTTGGTGTTGGACGTGGAGTACGCCAGGGGTGCGTCCTGGCTCCATTTTTATTCCTGATCTATATAAATGGACTTGAGCATCATCTTTTGCAGGAGTGCAGGGATATGCCCAGGGTTGGAAAAAGACCTATCCCTGCACTCCTGTACGCTGATGATGCAGTCCTAATGGCCCGGACTCCCTTGGCCCTACAGAATTTGATAACATCTTTTGATAAGTTCATGATGAGTTTAGATTTAAAAATTAACTATAGCAAAACCTTCTCCATGAACTGTGGTGCAAGAATTGGGAAGCAAATGAGAAGAATGTTTATAAATAAAGTCCCCTTGGAAAATACCTCCACTTTCCCCTTCCTTGGTATTTTGTTCCATGAATCTGGGTCTTGGACAAGTGCTGTAAAGTATTTTTAATCAAAAGGGGGGAGGGAGGATCACTTGTCCTGTATAACCTGGGTACAGTTCTAACTGGGATGACCCTTGGTAAAAGACCCTCATACACGTGTAGCAATGGTGGTATGGGCGGTATATGTTGGTTCTCCGCCTTCGTTTACATGTCTGTGCAGAATCATGGGGTCAGTTGGTATGCACCCTCCACCTGGAGGAGAATACCCTAGGTTAAAAACAGTAGTGATTAGTGATAGTGGGTGACGTGTGAGTAAATTTATAAAAACAATCCAATCATTCCAGGAAAAATGCACTTTTATTGTCCGGGATTGAATTGTGAGTGGAGGATATGGCAGAATATGTTTTTAGAAGTAGTTAGGATTCATACATATTCCATCCTCTGGTGTCTAAACAATGGTCGACATGTTTCAGCCTCGTGTCGCCTGTAAAGGTCGGTTGGGCTTTCTTCAGGACCAGGTGAGTTCTGTGTAAAGAGTGACTGATGTCTACTCTTAAATGAAGGTCAAAATTGGACCTGTGGGTGAAACAACAAATCAATTTCTAGGGTGCGGGTCATAGGGACGTGTGTGTTACTTAGACAATATTTACAAAAGTATTTTAAAAAAGTTATTCATGAGTAAACTTCGCTATGAGACTCCCTACTTAATTGGGGACGTCAACCACATACTCATCCTAACACACAAACATAAATGGGATAGAGAACTTCTTAGGAATTGTTATGAAAAGTATTCGCACTACCAAGTACAACCAGTCAGTATTGTTCTTAAGTCTTATGATCAGTATACGCTACGTGGAGATCTCATGGATCACGAGACATGCTTTCATGTAACTTTCACATTGCAGTAATTCGGGTGTATCTACATAGATGTAGTGGAATCACTGTGAAATTTGGTACATATAGTCACTGTTGAATTAGGTGCATTTAAATATTCCTATGATCAGTGAAAAAGTGCTCCCAGGTGTTTGCAAGGAGTTCCCCTTTCTGAAATGAGTCTGAATCTCTCATTTTAACCCTCATAGTGACTCCTGTTAGCGTGGCTCTTTAAAGCCGATTCTACATAGGATAGTTAGGCAGGTTGCACATACCTCTCATGGGCTAAATGTTTAGCTTCTCAAACAGGCTCCAGGAGGTTAGAAGGAGGGGCGCTTCTATAAAAACAGAAGCAGACATTCAATGACGGGACACTATCTGTGTCTGTGCCGTGTTCGTCTGGTCCGCGATCGCCATACCTCGTCGCTCGCTTCTCCTGCATGCAGCTTGTGCTGTCTCTTCCTCTCTTGGGCCCGGATGCGGAAGTTACCCTTTCTGCCGGGTTAAGTGCTAGTCTCTAGTATAGATATTAACGAAAGACTATGGAAAAGCGGGAAATACTCTGTGAACGATTAAAAATTAACAAAATGAGGCTGTTACTTGATATTAGTTGGGCAATTATTAATGCCTTCATTCAGGAGTTTTTGGGTAACTTATCCTGTGAAAAACGGGAAGGGAAAAAAGGACTAATGTAGAAAAAAGACTTCCGTGTATGAGTACTTCACCATGAGATTTCTGTATAGATGGTAATAATTTTAAGGAGCACCTTTATGGTTTGGAGAAGGTCAGTTAGTTTATTTTGGACACACAGCATTACCAGTTAGCTCAGTTTGATTATTCAATATAAAGATGTATTGGATAGCCTGGATGCTGAATGGCTATTACTTATGAATTCCTGATGTATGGTCACACTTTATCCACATGAAATCTCTCTAGTAATGTAGGTTTCGCAGATTGTATTATTATACTGATAGAAATTTGGTCACAGGGTAGACAGGGATTATAGTTGGGTTTCATGGAAATAACTCATCTATTCAGGCTTAGCCATGGGATGTTATCATTCAATCCCTGTTGGTCTGTTCCTAGACGATGGACCCACCTCTGTTCCTTTTCGAACAGGATGCGTTCTGCATTGTGGTCTTTTGTAATCAGAGTCTCTAGGATGACCCATCTGAGGTCTTCCACTGTGTGTCCCTTCTCCAGATAATGGTTGGCCATCTTGGTAGTGGCCTTCCTGCACTTCACATTACTTCTGTGTTCACAGATCCTTTGTCTTATTTTTCGGCATGTCATTCCGATATAACGCATGTTGCACGGACATGTGATCATATAGATCACATGACTGGAGTTGCAGTTGGTGTGGGTTCTTATGTACCATTTTAGGTTCGGTAATAGTTGGATCATCTTTGTTGTTGCTGTTAAATGACAAACCGAACAACTTCCACACGGGAAGTGACCTTGGACAGGTGGAAGGTCCCAAAGTCGTATTTGTTTTGTTCCTTGCTCTGGTTGAGGTCTGGTGTGGACTAAGATATCTTTGAGGTTCTGGGTCCGCTTATTGGAGAATCTTGGTTTGGGCCATGTGAGATTGGCCGAGGTTAGAATTCGCCAATGTTTATTTACTATCTTCTTAACTTGGTTGGAAGCCAAGGAACAAGCTCTTCAAGAATTGAAAAATGACAAAGATCTGGTCATAAAACCAGCGGACAAAGGTGGAGGAATTGTCCTGCTCACAAAAGAAAGATACCATCAACAATGCTTAGAATTATTGTCTGACAACACCTTTTATGAAATCATAACAATTGATCCAACACCAAGGCTGCAACAAACAATAACCCTGATGATAGAAGAGGCTGAAACACACAATTGGCTCTCCAAAAAAGAAGCAGAGTTTCTCCAAACGGACACTCCAAGGACACCATATTTTTATTCATTACCGAAGACACACAAGGCCAGAAATCCACCACCTGGACGCCCTATAGTGTCTGGTATAGGATCAGTCCTGGAGCCCCTGTCCCAGCTCGTTGATGAATATCTCAAACCTTTGACCCAACAAACTCCCACGTACCTCAAGGACACCAGAGACCTTTTGAACCACCTTTCCACCGTGACTTATTGTGAGACAACCATGATCCTTGTAGGATTATACGTGGAAAGCCTCTATACGAGTCTTCCTCAAGAGAAGACACTTGACACCCTGGAAAATATATTATTCAATTTGGATTGGAATTTTAAAACACCGAGACATTTCATTCTTGAGTGTTGCAGACTTGCATTAACAGAGAACTATTTTCAATTTGAGTCCACCCTGTATAAACAACGACACGGAACCTCGATGGGCAGTACATTTGCCCAGAGTGTGGCCGGATTATATGTCAGCAATTTTGAGGAAACGTATGTCAACAATCAGTGTAACCCCTTCCAGAAACAAATTCATTTCTGGAAGCGTTACATAGATGATATTCTCCTCATTTGGGAAGGAAGTGTTGAGAGTCTGATACAGTTTCATAAATGGCTAAATGTTCAAGACCAATGGCTGAAATTTACATATACATCTAGCAAGGAAAGTCTGGATTTTCTGGATATTACAATCTATGTGGAAGAAGGCATACTACAAACAAAAACTTTTTTCAAACCGACGGCAAAGAACAGTTTACGGTCTTTTAATAGCCATCACCCACGACCACTCAGGGAGAATCTTCTCTATAACCAGTTTTTACGATTACGCAGGAACTGCAGTAAAACTGAGGAATACCAACTCCAAGCAGATGACCTATGTATCAAATTTTCAGCAAGAGATTACCCCAAGAAAGTGATCAAGAATTGTAAAAAATGAGCCAGGAACCAGAATCGAGAAAGCCTTCTGGAAACTAACCCAAGAAATCAAGAACAAGATCTTATGACCTGTGTCACAACATATAGCCCGGCTTCCAACCAAGTTAAGAAGATAGTAAATAAACATTGGCGAATTCTAACCTCGGCCAATCTCACATGGCCCAAACCAAGATTCTCCAATAAGCGGACCCAGAACCTCAAAGATATCTTAGTCCACACCAGACCTCAACCAGAGCAAGGAACAAAACAAATACGACTTTGGGACCTTCCACCTGTCCAAGGTCACTTCCCGTGTGGAAGTTGTTCGGTTTGTCATTTAACAGCAACAACAAAGATGATCCAACTATTACCGAACCTAAAATGGTACATAAGAACCCACACCAACTGCAACTTCAGTCATGTGATCTATATGATCACATGTCCGTGCAACATGCGTTATATCGGAATGACATGCCGAAAAATAAGACAAAGGATCTGTGAACACAGAAGTAATGTGAAGTGCAGGAAGGCAACTACCAGGATGGCCAACCATTATCTGGAGAAGGGACACACAGTGGAAGACCTCAGATGGGTCATCCTAGAGACTCTGATTACAAAAGACCACAATTCAGAACGCATCCTGTTCGAAAAGGAACAGAGGTGGGTCCATCGTCTAGGAACAGACCAACAGGGATTGAATAATAACATCCCATGGCTAAGCCTGAATAGATGAGTTATTTCCATGAAACCCAACTATAATCCCGGTCTACCCTGTGACCAAATTTCTATCAGTATAATAATACAATCTGCGAAACCTACATTACTAGAGAGATTTCATGTGGATAAAGTGTGACCATACATCAGGAATTCATAAGTAATAGCCATTCAGCATCCAGGCTATCCAATACATCTTTATATTGAATAATCAAACTGAGCTAACTGGTAATGCTGTGTGTCCAAAATAAACTAACTGACCTTCTCCAAACCATAAAGGTGCTCCTTAAAATTATTACCATCTATACAGAAATATCATGGTGAAGTACTCATACACGGAAGTCTTTTTTCTACATTAGTCCTTTTTTCCCTTCCCGTTTTTCACAGGATAAGTTACCCAAAAACTCCTGAATGAAGGCATTAATAATTGCCCAACTAATATCAAGTAACAGCCCCATTTTGTTAATTTTTAATCGTTCACGGAGTATTTCCCGCTTTTCCATAGTCTTTCGTTAATATCTAAACTAGAGACTAGCACTTAACCCGGCAGAAAGGGTAACTTCCGCATCCGGGCCCAAGAGAGGAAGAGACAGCACAAGCTGCATGCAGGAGAAGCGAGCGACGAGGTATGGCGATCGTGGACCAGACGAACACGGCACAGACACAGATAAGTACACGCCTGTCCCGTCATTGAATGTCTGCTTCTGTTTTTATAGAAGCGCCCCTCCTTCTAACCTCCTGGAGCCTGTTTGAGAAGTTAAACATTTAGCCCATGAGAGGTATGTGCAACCTGCCTAACTATCCTATATAGAATCGGCTTTAAAGAGCCACGCTAACAGGAGTCACTATGAGGGTTAAAATTAGAGATTCAGACTCATTTCAGAAAGGGGAACTCCTTGCAAACACCTGGGAGCACTTTTTCACTGATCATAGGAATATTTAAATGCACCTAATTCAACAGTGACTATATGTACCAAATTTCACAGTGATTCCACTACATCTATGTAGATACACCCGAATTACTGCAATGTGAAAGTTACATGAAAGCATGTCTCGTGATCCATGAGAACTCCACGTAGCTTTTTTAAAATACTTTTGTAAATATTGCCTAAGTAACACACACGTCCCTATGACCCGCACCATAGAAATTGATTTGTTGTTTCACCCACAGGTCCAATTTTGACCTTCATTTAAGAGTAGACATCAGTCACTCTTTACACAGAACTCACCTGGTCCTGAAGAAAGCCCAACCGACCTTTACAGGCGACACAAGGCTGAAACATGTCGACCATTGTTTAGACACCAGAGGATGGAATATGTATGAATCCTAACTACTTCTAAAAACATATTCTGCCATATCCTCAACCCACAATTCAATCCCGGACAATAAAAGTGCATTTTTCCTGGAATGATTGGATTGTTTTTATAAATTCACTCACACGTCACCCACTATCACTAATCACTACTGTTTTTAACCTAGGGTGTTCTCCTCCAGGTGGAGGGTGCATACCAACTGACCCCATGATTCTGCACAGACGTGTAAACGAAGGCGGAGAACCAACATATACCGCCCATACCACCATTGCTACACGTGTATGAGGGTCTTTTACCAAGGGTCATCCCAGTTAGAACTGTACCCAGGTTATACAGGACAAGTGATCCTCCCTCCCCCCTTTTGATTAAAAATACTTGAAGCTAAGGAACTTGGTGGGATCACAAGCATTCCTTCTCCCCTTTTTTGATTGATACAAGTGCTGTAAAGGCCAGAACTTTATTGTTCTCAAAAACAATAATGGCCTTAAAGAATGTTATAAAAAAGTTGGGTACGAAACCAATAAGAGAAATCCTAACTATATATAATGCCACGTGTACATCAGTAGCTTTGTATGGCTCGGGTCTCTGGGGGTATTCCAACATAACTTCAATCCAAATAGCAGAAAATAAGTTCATGAGGGATATTCTGACAGTACCACAAAGTATTGCAACTTATACCTGTCATACTGAACTTGGACAACCTCATATAACAGATATAAGCAGAATACAACCTATCCTTTTGTGGCATAGGGTATGGACAACAAATGAGTGTGCCATGAACCGGGCTATGTTACAGGATGTCTTAAAATTGGAAAATGTGAGTGGATTAAAATGGCTAGATTATGTTAAATGTTTTCTTATAGAAATCAATTGCAAACTTTATTATGATGATCCACTCACAATGGTTAATATATCCAGAAAATTGTTAAAAAAATTGTGTATGGAATACCTCGAAGAGAAAAGAAGACGAGGGGAATTAAAGAAAAAAAAAGTTACCTCGCATCTTTTGATACTAACTGGTGATAAATTACAGCCGTATTTAACTCTGCCGATGACTAATTATGATCGATTTCTCTAGACCCGTTTTAGATTGAATATTGTTTTTAGACTTTTGTCCTTCCCAGAGATGAATTCATCGTTGCGTGATTTGCCTATGTGCCCGTCCCAATCTGACATCCATATTTTATTCTTTTGCAAATTTTATATTTTACCACGTAGGAAAGGTATTATCCCAATCCTCAAAGAAATTAATTTAAATAGATGTCGCCCAGCATTTTTAGAATTTCCGGGAATGGACACTGTTTTAACTGTTGCAGTAATTTTAGGTTTTTTAAACATGTTTTTAAATTACGGAAAACAATTGGTCTGGATGAATTATAATTGTCTTCTTTTAACTATCCCTGTGTAATCTGTAATTTCATGTTGTTGCTTTTATGGTTATTGTCTTTTAACCGAATAAAGTACTTTTTGAACTTTGAACTTTACATGAAAATCTCAACACCATTCTCAAACAACCTCTACCACTGCTACATGGACAACACCCAGATCTTCCAAGACATGTCCTCACTAGATGATGTACAATGACTTAACTCCACTCTCTGAAAAGTTCAAAACTAGCTCTCACACTACCACCTGAAACTCAACCAAGACAAGACGGAATTCCTACTCGTATCCATCAGTGGACGGACCCCCCAGGTCCAAGAATGGATAAATCCCATTGACGCTCTGAACTGCAAACTGAGGCTGTCTGAATCCACTAAGTCTTCAGGGATCTCCTTTGACCCAAGCATGAGCATGAATAAACACATAACGGATACAGATAAGAGTGCATCTACAACCTGAAACGCCTACACAAAGTCAAACCATTCCTTCCCCCGGACGATCTACAGACCGCTACGCAAGCGATGGTACTGTCTAGATTGGACTACGGGAACACCACCCGAAGTGTGGCTCAATGGTTAGAGCGGCAGTCCCTGATGCAGAGGTCTAGCCCAGGACCAGGGTTCAATTCCCCGCCTCAGCGGGTCTTGGGCTCAAAATTCCACGGACCTGATAATTCTCGCCTCTGTGCCTATTCCAATCATGGAGTCCCACTCTGCAACTCTGGGCAATAGCTTGCTTAATCTCCACAACGGCCCCCACAACGCTAAGGATGCCTGGCCTCCACCTTGGGGGTGCCCAGGAGTGGACGCCTCACAGGGAATGCCAGGATGGGTTCCATAGCGGTATTCGTGCAAGCGCCTTGAGCCCCTTGCGGGTGAGTAGTGCGCTATACAAGTATCAATTTACAATTTACATTTACATTGGCTCACCTAATTCGTACCTACCTCTCTCAAGAGCCACAAAAAATACAGCAGCAAGGATGGTCACCAGAGCAAAAAGATACAACCTATCTCCCTCCTGAAAAATCTAAAATGTCTCCCAATCGAAGCCCGTTGCTGCTTCAAAGCAGCCTTCTTCACCCACAAAATCCTCTACACCGGGAAACCTGCTTACCTTGGGACCAAACTCTCAAAGGCAGGCCAGACAAGAAATCTTAGAAGTACCAATGCTCTGCTTCTCATCCCTCCAAAAAACACAAGCAAAAAGCCCTCAAACGCTCCTTTTCAGGAAATGCACCTAAAATCTGGAACTCCCTCCCAGTGCATATCCGGACCAACGCCTCCTTTATGAGCTTCAAAACAAAATTAAAGGATCTTTTTTTCAACCAACACTTCGATCCGGTGGGCTCCAACAATTAGCTAACCACTGGATTCTTTTCTGCTTATATCCTGTTTTCCCCTCCACGAACTACTGTAATCATGACCCCTACTGAGTCTTTAGTATATGACCTATGCTCCCTAACTCAACCTTGACTATTGTTCTTTGTCTGTGTCTTTGCCTGTAAAGCGCTCTGATACCCTCAAGTCTTGCCAGTGTTACAATGAACACTCTAAATAAAATCAGTATCCCTATCTTGATTCTTGGGAGCAGTGCTAGTTCAGAAAATGGAATTTAGTATGGACGATTCTTCATCTTAAATGAAGCACTTGTATGCACCAACAAAAAAAACATACTTTAGGAGCTAAAAAGACAGTAATATGAGTCTATTGTATCGCTTCACCTTTTAGAAATGAAAATAAATAAAATAAAGCTTCAAATGTCTCAAAAAAATTAAATGTGTGTAAACTAGACAACTTGTTTCTGTATTTGTGTGTATAGTTGTGAGGTGCAAATCAACGAAACTGCTTATGTGGAGGTCTTCTGCTTCCAATAGTGATTCAGTGGGGGTCCACCAAAGTCAAAAGGTTAAGAACCGTTGTTCTATACTAAAGATACCCTTTTAGTAAGGCAAGGCAGTGAAGAGGAACTACTTTTCTTTCATTATTGGCTTAACTCTAAGAGTGATCATTTAAAACTCAATTTAGCTTTAATAAGAACAGCAATTTTTCTGACTTGCAAATCAGTGAGTATATTGTCTAGCTGTATATAAGCTTATATAGCAAAATAGAAAGGAACTATTTTCTCAAGTATAACAGCTCTCATACATAATAATGGTTATGTAAGAGTTGTATAAATTACTAGAACAAGACTAGTCAAAACATCTAGTAAGACACTATGAAAAGAGCTTGGCAATGTGATTGTGACTCTCTACTACTGAAGATAAAAGGAAGGACCTAAGTGTCTAAATTGGTCTGCGTTACGATATTTGTATATTTGAGTAATGCTTTAAGGAGAACTATCTTTAAAAACCGTCAACTTCTGCACAAGATAGTAGTTATCTCTTATAAACATATTTTTGCATTCAAACTTGTAGCATGTTTAAGAGACCATCAAGTCAGGATATTTAAGTAAACTACTAAACCCTCTACCACTACCTAGCTGTGGAGCGTGGAACAAATAGTTGGTCACTTTAAGTTTGGGCACTGTACTGCCTGGGCCACCTACATAACTAAGTCTTTCATATATGCGTCCAAAGAATAATTGCTCAAGACCTAAACATGTAGCATTAGAAATGTTGTTTATTGTATTTAATGTTCCTGTGGGCTGTCTTATATTGGCAAAACCACTCAGGAACGTTGTTGGTAAGTCCTACAACATCAATCCAGAATCAGACGTAAGGTCTCCTACGCTGACGACACCCAGCTGATTCTCTCCCTCACCAACAAACCAACAGTCACCAAGAACAACTTTCATAACGGGATTAAGGCTGTCACCACCTGCATGAAGAACAGCTCCCTTAAGCTCAACTAAGAGAAGACCGAAGTGCTCATCATGGGCTCCACAGCCTCTGCCTAGGACAACTCCTGGTGGCATGCAGCACTTGGAACCTTCCCCACACCCACAGACCACGCGCGGAACCTCATTATCATCCTGGACTCCTCGCTCACCATGAGCCGCCAGATCAACGCCGTCTCATCTTCCTGCTTCCACACGCTATTCCTGCTCTGAAGGATCCTCAAATGGATCCCCACCAAGTCCAGAAAGATGGTCACCCACGCACTCGTCAGCAGCAGAATTGACTATGGCAATGCACTCTATGCCGGCATCACCCAGAAATTCAATTAAACACACGAAAGATACCAAGGGTCTAAGTCGACTAAATTACTGATTGGAACCTGTATAGTATCCCACAGAAATGACAATACCGAGAGGTTATTGAGGAAATAGACACAGGAGAAAGGAAGGTAAGAAATATGGTTCAGAATAAAGAACAAGAAGATGTACCCATCAGCCCACTCAATAGTGGAACTTCGTCATTTGGGTTTTCACGTTGGAAACTGGTGTCCACTATGCTTCTCCTCAAGTAAATCCTGAGGCTAGCTGCTCTTGGACCCAATGGTTGAACCCTCAACCAAAGAAGATGACAGTATATAGGCTGAAGGGGCAAGTTGCAGTGCTCAAAAATTGTGAAAAAAGAAAAGGAAAATAATCCAAGTGATTAAAAATACCTATCTTGATGTCATGAAGAAACTTTATTAGGTTTGTCCATCAAGGTGGTATGATTAAAAGCAGAGTGACAATAGCATGCAAGGAATTGCTATTCACCATAAATGATATCTGGTCAACATGTTTCAGCCCTTATGGGCTTTCGTCAGGACCTATGATGCACTACTGCAACACTTACCACGTGCTGTGATTAATGATTTATAGACATTGTTCAATTATATGTCTGAAATGGTGTACCTTCTCCTGTGAATATAGTGAAAAACAAAAAAAGAAAATCACAAAGAAATGATTGAATTGTCCTAGACAACTATCATATATTTGTACAATGGTTTTCATTCATTGGTTTTCACATTGTGTTTTATTTTCAACTCACCCAAATGTTACGGAGGAAGCGCCTCACCTCACCTGGCACTCGCTCAGGATAAAGGAGGCCACGCACTACAAATTAAAATATTTGGTTAGTTCATCTTGTGATGCAGACTGGAAAAACCAAAACCTTCCTATGTGACACAACAGTGCAGTGCGGATAGCCACGGGTTGGATGACACCTTGAAATAGGTGACAGAACGCTATGTTGTTGTTGTGGTCTTACAATTCCAAAGAAGGTTAGGCTTTTGCTCCTCCTAGGTTGACCATTTTTAAAAATGGCTTTAATAAACTCTTTTCTTGCAGAAGGTGGTTTAAGCAAAAAAAATCTATAAATGTAACAGTAAGTAACCATATCTGAAGGGGCAAGTTGCAGTGCTCAAAAATTGTGAAAAAAGAAAAGGAAAATAATCCAAGTGATTAAAAATACCTATCTTGATGTCATGAAGAAACTTTAATAGGTTTGTCCATCAAGGTGGTATGATTAAAAGCAGAGTGGGCTGATGGGTACATCTTCTTGTTCTTTATTCTGAACCCTATTTCTTACCTTCCTTTCTCCTGTGTCTATTTCCTCAATAACCTCTCGGTATTGTCATTTCTGTGGGATACTATACAGGTTCCAATCAGTAATTTAGTCGACTTAGACCCTTGGTATCTTTCGTGTGTTTAATTGTCTAGTTGGGGGACAAGGTACAAGCAGGTCTATAAAAACACTCTCCCCTTGGGCCCCCCATCATCCTCTGTTTCTCTATCACCCAGAAATTCCCCAAGAAATAGCAGAACATCCAGAACGCATACGCCAGACTCATCGTCAACATCCCCCGCTGCAACCACATCACCAGAGACCTAAGAGACCTCCACTGGCTCTCAGTCAACAAAAGAATCACCTTCAGGTTCTTCACACCCACCTACAAAGCCCTACATGATGCGGGACCTGCATACCTCAACCACCACTTCACATTCCACGCACCTACCAGAGACCTCCGCTCCGCCCAACTAGCCCTGGCTACCGTCCCACGTCTCCTCAAGACCACAGCCAGAGGAAAATCCTTCTCCTACCCCACAGCGTAGACCTGGAACACCTAGCCTCTCCACCTCAGACAATCACCATCACTGCCTCAATTCAGGAAGGACCTCAAGACCTGGCTCTTCAACTGAATCACAACGCCTCGACGGACCTGCAGCTCATTCCTCCCACTACCCTGCACCTTGAGAACCTTATGGGTGAGTAGCCCAGCTTTACAAGCCATTGATTGATTGATTGAGGTTCAACATGCCCAGCTGGTTGACCATTATGTTACACACAATTATGGTGAATTTGAGATGTTGTGGCTTATTACTGACTTTATGAATTAATTAAAAGAAGCACTCATATTGACCAAATTCTTAATCAGTGGATCCCAAACCATTGTATTGTTAATCAAGGTTTTAACTCAGTAGTGGTATGGATGGCACTGCATTATAATTTTCTGACAGACTGTTTTCAGCCCTGCCCACTGTGTTTCTTCATGTACATTTTTTTCCAATAATTTATTAATAATTGCTCGCTTTCTTTGCCCGATATGTTGGTTTATACGCTGCACTGCACTACTTTATGATTTTGAGGAGCTGTTCTTTGAATCTTGTTTTTTCAGGATGTGCTCTGAAGAATGTTACCCAGTATGTATATCTGCGACTATATCGTTTGTCATATGGCTAGACACTCCTGCATATACTTATTATTGATCACCCCTTGAAGGAGTACCATTACGTTTTGTTATGTCCTGTGTTAGACCCGTCTGCTTCTGAGAGTCCCCTCACCACTATGATTTCTTTTGTTCCCCTGTACCTCCCAAAATGTGTCGCTTTTCTTTGTCTGCCAGGACTTTTTATGTGCTGTTTCATGGGGCTAGATGTTCCTTGACGCCCAGTTGCTCACAAGGTTTTTGGCACCTATTTACAAGGCGCCTGGCGAAACCTGTGGCATTATAGACTGGGATTGGCAACCTGTATGAATGAACCTAAAATGGTGGTCATCCTTTTTCCTCATGAGAGTGACTCCCCTTGGAGCCTCCATGAACTTTGGCCTTTGGAGGTTTTGGCGCCCTTTTGTTTGGCGCGCATTCCTGGCAGGAATTCCTTTATTTCCCTCAGGTACACAAAATGGCTGCTCTAGAACCACAGTATGGTATCTGCTAGGGTCCTAAATACACCTCAAAAGTGCCATGTCATTGGCATAGCCAGAGAAGGTTCTAGAACCTTCTGGCTCGTGCCAGCGCCTCTGGGCACTGGCTATATAAGGTCCAGTCCCTGGCGGCCATTTTAGATGAAGAAAGAGATTGAACCAGAGTTGACCTTAAGAAGAAGAAGGAGATTCCAGACTTGACACCAGATTGACACCTGCCCTGTTGACCCCTGAGGTGGCTGGAAGCCCAGGCAGTAGAGTAGCAAAGGTCATTGGCGTTGATTCTGACTGGCGTTCCAGTCAACTACGTGAGCGGTGACCTTGCGCCTACAGCGCCCGCCCAGCGAGTGCCTCATTACCATCAAGAGACTGTGGCCAATTTCGTGTGCCTCCCCGCCCCCCGGTGGTTAATTGCGACAGACTCCGCGTGTCGCGAGGCGAGAGCAAGTTCGCGGCGATCGTCTCCTGTGCCCCCTTCGCGACAGGCGCCTCCAGCGAGGAGCTCGGACGTCTCCGAGCCCCACCAGCGTAGAGTGCTTCCTGCGCGGACTGAAGGTGAGGAGGTGCGCCGGGGCGGGGAAAGGCCGGCCTTCGTTGGGCGGGACTAGTGTCTCTGCCCCTCCCCAGTGAATCGAGAGCTGTAGCTGTGGGCGGGAACCAACCCCGTATAAGGAAGTCGGAGGGAGGTCCATGGAGCCCCTGAGAACACCGTCGCTGGCGTGAGAAGAGCTGTGCCCTGACTGAATCGCTTCCCGATTGCAGCCAATGTGAGGTGGGCCCGTTTCTTCAGGTGGGGAGCAGCGTTGTGAAGGAACTGTGAACCGGCATTTATTTGACTGAGCGCGAAGATTGTGTGACCTCTCCGGCAGCCCGTTCGTCAGTCTAAAGACTTTGAACTGGTGCCGCCTGAGTGCTAGCTGTGACAAAGCCCGTAGGCGCGCTTAGACCCCACCGGCAAGCAGAGAACTCATCCCGGTGGCAGTAGAGTGTAAATGAAGTATTCACTGCGTTTCCTTGCCTTTTAGATACACGCGCGTACTCCCCGAGTGATCCTTAAAGAGTCCCAAAACTCATTCTGTGCCCAGAGAAGCCTGTATGCATTAACATTGAAATTAACACAAACTGTAAGAGTTATCTTTCCAAACTGAAACGTATTGCAAGTAATAATTCTGAAGTATTTAATTGGTGGCAGCGATACCAGAATGAACCTGTGTTTGTTTAGTTGAAGGAACCAGTATTTATTTATTCTGCTATGCAAAAGTGATATTTATTCTATTTATTGGTGATATTTATTCCTGCTATTTATTCTATTTATTGGTGATGATTATTCTGATATTATTTATGATATTTATTTCAAGACGGAAACCCAGAAATTTGTGACTAAAAGAAATGTGTATGTGCTTTCCCAATTGAACCCTATTCACAACAGAGAATTTTTATATAAAGGAATCGTATTTTTCTACAGCAGTGGTGTGGTGTCCTTTTTGGTGACTGTACAGGGAGTTATTATTGGGTCAGAGCCGGCTTAGCACTAAAGCCTTCACTTGCCTTGTCACTTGAGCCAAGCTACCCCCTTTGTGCTGGGCTTGCCCATCGCAGGTCCAACATAAAATTGGTGCTCAGCGGGTGGGATTACGAGCCGTGCTTGTTTTGGACCCCATAATAATTCAGTGTGCGCCACAGGTACACACCCGGTGTTTTCTCCCAGCGGCCCTCCAATTCAATATTTTGCTTTTTCCAAATTCTTTTCTTGAGGTGGGTGGAGGTGACCCTCAGAGTTTCCTATCCTTGTAACCTACTTCGGGGTGGTTGTCCACACTTTTCACTGACAAGATGGAATTCGACATGTCAGAGCTGGAGACCTATATTGTGGCGCAGCTCAAGGATTTCTGTCAGGAAAGGGGAGTGTTCGTTAGGCGAGGGGCCAAAAGAGAGGAGCTCCGTATTAGTCTGCGAGCCTGGGTGGAAGCGCATCCGGAGGGAACGGTAGAGGAGGAGGAGTCAGACAGAGGTACTATCATTGAGAGGACTGCAGAATGTCCCCCGGGGGTGGGTGAAATGCTAATCAGCCCCAAGGTAGCCTCACGGGAGGGCAGCAGTGCGTCATCAGGAAGGTTGTCAGAGACCGAGTTAGCCGACAGAAGAGAGGAAAGACAATTAAGGTGGGAGTTAGCCAAGCTGGAGATGGAAGGGAAGAGGATGGAACACGAGCTCAAGCTACGAGAGCTCGACCTCAGGGCCCATAACATCAATCCGGAAGGTGTCAAGTCTAAGGAATTTGCCATGGAGCCCAGGCCTCACTTACCCAAGGATGTGGTCGCCAGTTATACCGCTGGAGATGACATAGCTAAGTGGCTGGCAGCCTACGAGGTCTCCTTAAGAGCCCATGGGATCCATGAGAAGCATTGGGGTGGTGGATTATACCGTTACATGCCTCCGACAGGTAGGGATGCCCTATTGGCCCTAGACCAGGAGGAGCAGGTAGATTACCCCGCCATGAAGGTGGCGCTCATCAGGAAGTTTGGGTTGACCCCAGAGAAATACCGGCCGAGGTTTAGGGGCAGCCACAAACTGAGCTCACAGAATTGGGTTGACTTCCTGGATTATGCCAAGAAAGCCCTGGATGGGTGGGACCAAGGTAGTGAGGTGGAAGACTATCGAGGGTTGTACAACCTAGTACTCAAGGAACATCTACTCAAGAAATGTCTTCCCGAGCTGAGGCAGCACCTGGTAGACAGCAAACTTACTTGCCCCCGTAAGCTTGCTGAGGAGGCGGACATTAGGGTAAGTACCCGAGTGTCCACGAAGGGGACGGGAGGAGATTCTCAGAAGTCCGGACAGGGCGCTCCCCAGAAGAAAGAAGGGGGAGATAATAAGAAACAGGAGTTCTCCAAAGGCCCCCAAAATAACTTTAAGGGGAAAAGTTTCTTTTCCAACTCTAAGGCTAACCCGCAGAAGAACCCTAATCCTGGCCAGAGTCAGCAGCCAAGGTTTGTCCATTACTTTGAGTGCAGTGGTGTTGGACATTATAAGGGAGACGTGAAATGCCCAAAGAGACCACCCCCTCCCACTGGAGGAAAGGCCCCGGGAGTCGCTAGTGTAGCGCTCAGGGAGGAGATGCCCTTAGTTAAGGGGAGGGAGTGGGCGGGTGTCACCTTAGTGTCCCTGGGTGAACGGGAGATGGTTCCAAAGATCCAGGTGCCCTCAAATACTACCAAGTATGGGCAATGGGTCACCATCAATGGCCATAGAGGGGAAGCTCTGAGAGATACAGGAGCCAGTATGACTATAGTCAGGAGTCATCTGGTGTCCTCAGAGCAGGTGATCCCAGGCGTACTTCATCCAGCCGCGATGGCTGACGGCAGAATGAGCCACTATCCCGTGGCTGAGGTTCCCTTTGAGTGGGGAGGGGTTGCAGGTTCACTTCGAGTTGCCGTAAGCCCCGCCGTGCCAGTCGATTGTCTGCTGGGCGATGATATGGAGCACAATGCTTGGAAGGAGGTGGAATACCGGACTCATTCTGAGATGTTGGGAACACCTGATTGGGCCTGTGTGCGTACCAGGTTTGCGGCTGCTCGAGAGGAGAAGTAGCGTGGGTTGGAGCCTGGAACAATGGCCCACCCAGCTGCTGAAGAGGGAGCATCTCGAGGACAGGAGGGGCCTGCCTTGATGTCCGTGCCCCGTGAGACGGATAGGCCACCGGAGGAGGTGGACCCGGAGTCCGCGGAGGAGGACATGGTTCCGTTGGAGGATCTGCCTATCCCCGCTGAATGGCGAGTGGAGGGAGGACCATCCAGGGAGGAACTGAGCAAGGGACAGAGAGAATGTCCCACCCTCGAGGGTCTGAGACAACAGGCTGAAGCCCAAGCAGCAGGTAACGAGTCTGGGAACTATCGTGTTTACTGGGAGGATGGCCTCCTCTACAGTGAACACAGGGCGCCAGTGCACGGATTGTCACGGGCCCTGGTAGTCCCACAGTGTTACCGAGCCTTCCTGTTAGAGTTGGCTCACGAGATTCCCTTGGCAGGACACTTGGGTCAGGACAAGACCTTTCCCCGGAAAGTTCCCCAGGACGTGGTGAGCTACATGCAGGCCTTCCGGAGCCAAATGGCTAAGTTGTGGAAGCAAGCTTCTGACAACTTGGAAGCCAGTCAGGCAGTCATGAAAGCGTGGTATGACCACAATGCTCACCCAGTAGAGCTGGAGCCTGGCCAGAAGGTGTGGGTGATGGAGCCTGGAGAGCTGAGTGCCCACCAGGACCGTTGGACAGGCCCCTATGAGGTGTTGGAGAAGATGGGTAAGGCTACCTATCTGGTGGACGTAAAGACCCCTCGGCATCCACATCGGGTGTTACATGCCAACCTCCTTAAGCCCCACTACGAGAGGCCCGAAGTCATGCTAGTTATGGTGACTGGCGGATCGGAGGAAGAGGACACTGAGCCTCTCCCCAACCTCTTTGCGTCTCAAGAAAAGGATGGGTCGGTGGAGGGAGTGAAACTCTCGCCATCCCGGACTCCTGAGCAGCAGGAGGAATGTCGCCAGGACTTGGGGTCATTCGCTCCTCTGTTCTCCCTTGTCCCAGGAAAGACCCACCTGTGTACCCATGACGTGGACACAGGAGACAGCCCACCTGTGAAGTCAAAGTCTTACCGTCTGTCTGACAAGGTGAAGGCCAGCATTCGAAGTGAAGTAGCTAAGATGCTGGAGCTAGGAGTCATCGAACCTTAAAGTAGCCCTTGGTCTAGCCCGGTGGTTTTGGTGCCCAAAGCTGCTCCACCTGGCGCCACACCAGAATTGCGATTCTGTGTGGACTACCGAGGACTAAATTCGGTAACCAAGACGGATGCTCATCCGATCCCTCAGGCGGATGAACTGATTGACCGGATGGGAGCTGCCCAATATCTCAGGACCATTGACCTCACTGCAGGGTACTGGCAGATTCCCATGAATGATGGAGCCAAGGAAAGGTCAGCCTTCTCCACGCCTGATGGACACTACAATTTCTACGTCATGCCCTTCGGGCTCAAGAACGCTCCTGCCACTTTTCAGCAGTTGGTGAACACGATCCTCACTGGGATGGAGTCATTCTCTGCTGCCTACTTGGATGACATAGCTGTCTTCAGTAGCAGTTGGGAGGATCACTTGCAGCACTTACAAGCCGTTCTCCAGGCCCTGTAAAGGGCTGGCTTGACGATCAAGGCCAGCAAATGTCAGATTGGACAGGGGTCGGTAGTGTACTTAGGTCACTTGGTGGGCAGGGGAAAGGTGCAGCCCCTTCAGGCGTAGATTGAGGCAATCATGGCCTGGAAACCCCCCAAGACCCAGACTGAGGTCCGAGCCTTCCTGGGCCTCACAGGTTATTACAGACGGTTTGTGAAGGGGTATGGCACTATCGTGGCACCCCTTACCGAACTCACGGCCAAGAAGCAACCCAGGAGAGTCATCTGGACGGACGCTTGTCAGCGAGCCTTCGACACTCTGAAACAAGCCTTGTGTAACGCTCCCGTCCTGAAGGCTCCAGATTTCACGAAGGAATTCATTGTCCAGACAGATGCATCCGACATTGGCATTGGGGCGGTGCTATCGCAACTCAATGAAGAGGGTCTGGATCAACCCGTGGTCTTTCTGTCACGGAGACTGCTTCCCCGGGAACAGAGGTGGAGTACCATTGAGCGGGAAGCCTTTGCGGTGGTCTGGGCACTGAAGAAGCTGCAACCATACTTGTTTGGTTCACACTTCCTTGTTCAGACAGACCACCGACCCCTTCGCTGGCTCATGCAGATGAAGGGGGAAAACCCCAAACTGTTGAGGTGGTCTATCTCCCTACAGGGAATGGACTTTCGGGTGGAACACCGACCCGGAGTTGACCATGCCAATGCAGACGGTCTCTGCAGGTATTTCCGCCTTAGTGTTGAGAACTCCCAAGGGGTTGGGTAGCTCTCCCCACTTTCAGCTGGGGGGGACGCGTGTTAGACCCGTCTGCTTCTGAGAGTCCCCTCACCACTATGATTTCTTTTGTTCCCCTGTACCTCCCAAAATGTGTCGCTTTTCTTTGTCTGCCAGGACTTTCTATGTGCCGTTTCATGGGGCTAGATGTTCCTTGACGCCCAGTTGCTCACAAGGTTTTTGGCACCTATTTACAAGGCACCTGGCGAAACCTGTGGCATTATTGACTGGGATTGGCAACCTGTATGAATGACCCTAAAATGGTGGTCATCCTTTTTCCTCATGAGAGTGACTCCCCTTGGAGCCTCCATGAACTTTGGCCTTTGGAGGTTTTGCGCCCTTTTGTTTGGCGTGCATTCCTGACAGGAATTCCTTTATTTCCCTCAGGTACACAAAATGGCTGCTCTAGAACCACAGTATGGTGGCTGCTAGGGTCCTAAATACACCTCAAAAGTGCCATGTCATTGGCATAGCCAGAGAAGGTTCTAGAAACTTCTGGCTCGTGTCAGCGCCTCAGGGCACTGGCTATATAAGGTCCAGTCCCTGGCGGCCATTTTAGATGAAGAAAGAGATTGAACCAGAGTTGACCTTAAGAAGAAGAAGGAGATTCCAGACTTGACACCAGATTGACACCAGATTGACACCTGCCCTGGTGACCCCTGAGGTGGCTGGAGGCCCAGGGAGTAGAGTAGCAAAGGTCATTGGCATCAATTCTGACTGGCGTTCCAGTCAACTACGTGAGCGGTGACCTTGCGCCTACAGCGCCCGCCCAGCGAGTGCCTCATTACCCTCGAGAGACTGTGGCCAATTTCGTGTGCCTCCACGCCCCCCTGTGGTGAATTGCGACAGACTACGCTTGTCGCGAGGCGAGAGCAAGTTCGCCGCGACCGCGATCGTCTCCTGTGCCCCCTTCGCGACAGGCGCCTCCAGCGAGGAGCTCGGACGTCTCCGAGCCCCACCAGCGTAGAGTGCTTCCTGCGCGGACTGAAGGTGAGGAGGTGCGCCGGGGCGGGGAAAGGCCGGCCTTTGTTGGGCGGGACTAGTGTCTCTGCCCCTCCCCAGTGAATCGAGAGCTGTAGCTGTGGGCGGGAACCACCCCCGTATGAGGAAGTCGGAGGGAGGTCCGTGGAGCCCCTGAGAACCCCGTCGCTGGCGTGAGAAGTGCTGTGCCCTGACTGAATCGCTTCCCGATTGCAGCAATGTGAGGTGGGCCCGTTTCTTCAGGTGGGGAGCAGCGTTGTGAAGGAACTGTGAACCGGCATTTTTTTGACTGAGCGCGAAGATTGTGTGACCTCTCCGGCAGCCCGTTCAGTCTAAAGACTTTGAACTGGTGCTGCCTGAGTGCTAGCGGTGACAAAGCCCGTAGGCGGGCGTTGACCCCACCGGCAAGCAGAGATCTCATCCCGGTGGCAGTAGAGTGTAAATGAAGTATTCACTGTGTTTCCTTGCCTTTTAGATACACGCGCGTACTCCCCGAGTGATCCTTAAAGAGTCCCAAAACTCATTCTGTGCCCAGAGAAGCCCGTATGTATTAACATTGAAATCAACACAAACTGTAAGAGTTATCTTTCCAAACTGAAACGTATTGCAAATAATAATTCTGAAGTATTTAATTGGTGGCAGCGATACCAGAATTAACCTGTGTTTGTTTAGTTGAAGGAACCATTATTTATTCTGCTATGCAAAAGTGATATTTATTCTATTTATTGGTGATATTTATTCCTGCTATTTATTCTATTTATTGGTGATGATTATTCTGATATTATTTATGATATTTATTTCAAAACGGAAACCCAGAAATTTGTGACTAAAAGAAATGTGTATGTGCTTTCCCAATTGAACCCTATTCACAACGGAGAATTTTTATATAAAGGAATCCTATTTTTCTACAGCAGTGGTGTGGTGTCCTTCTTTTTGGTGACTGTACAGGGAGTTATTATTGGGTCAGAGTCGGCTTAGCACTAAAGCCTTCACTTGCCTTGTCACTTGAGCCAAGCTACCCCCTTTGTGCTGGGCTTGCCCATCGCAGGTCCAACATCCTGCTTTTGTTGCTAGACACATAAGGTCCATCTTTGCAGTTTACTTTACTGTGATCACATGAATTCCTTCTGGCTCACCTGTCTTTATTGGCTAGAGGGCAGTCAACCCGCTGCAGAAGCACTTTTCAATTCATTCAGATCGGTCTATATATAAGCCTTTGTTGACAAAATCCTTGATAGTTTGCTTTTCGTCCTTTAAGTTCAACTTCACCAAGTTGAGCGTAATATTTAAGCACCATTTTGGTAGAGTTGAACACATGTTTGGAGCAGTACCTAGTGGTTGATAAGTTTATGCACAGGTGAATACACTTAGCCTAGCTTTAGTAGAAGATGACTTCGGTTTAATTCTTTCTATAAATGTGAGAAGACACATTTCACAGTACCCTAGGGTGTTGATGAGTGTATATTCTCTGACTGACTGATGGTTTATTTTCTTCTTCTTCGTATGTTTAAAATGTAGGCTGGCCTGTTTGCCGGTGCCCCCTTTATAAATTGTAGATATTAAAACCTATATTTGAAAGATGACAAGGCGTCATACAAAGGTATAAGGTGAGTTTATGGTTATTAGTTATGACTTATGTCTGTTAATGATATTGGGGTTGCCAATTGTTAATGATGTGTTTGGTGTGTCCCGCATTTCCTTTGACTCATACTTGTATGGACTGAAATCAGATATATCACATACTTGAGTCCTTATCAGGAAACGTTATATGTTGTTATGCTTTCTTTAATTACTCTGATGAGTGGATATAAGCATGCAATAGGTGTATACTGTTGCCTCTCATCCCTCTCCTGTGAACATTGTGGTAATAGTTTCTCATGATAGTTTCTCGTAAAATGTTTGCTTTTTTATTTGCAAACAGATTAGCATTCTTGATTCACAGAGGTGACACCAGGCGACTTGACTGATCTGGTTGTCTTATTATTGATCAAACCGTGCAAGATCCATGATATACGTTTTTTAATTCCACGGAGTGTAATGATGGTTCCAGCTTCCCACAAGTATATAGTGATCTTCTTTAGATAGCTTGTCAGCTTGAATAATTTGAACGTCCATAACAATAGGAATTCTGAAGTTATGAGGAACATCTGACAGAGTACACACACTTTATCCCGAATCTGGCCTCGTGGGTGGATTGCTTTGATGGGGCCGAAATGATGACAGCTGTAGACTGCTCTATCAAAATAAACATCCCTCTGAATTGTTGCAGTTTTAACTCGTTGTGTTGTCTGCACAGTCTGCATTTTTTCTCTCATGTCTTTATATATTTTATGCTTTATCAGGCACATGCATCAAGCGATTTTGGAATCGCAAACGGTGCGAATCGCAAAATTCGGCCGTTTGCGATTCCAAAATCCCTTTTAGGGATGCATCATTTATTTCTCATGTATTGCAATTTAAGAATTCGCAATTGTTTGAGATTTCTCAAATTGCGATAGCATTTAAGGAATCGCAAATTTAGCGATTTCTTAAATGCTATGCATGATTAATTTTAATTTGCGAATTCGCAATTTTGAAGGGAAAAATTACCATGAAGTAAACCTTCATAATTTGCTAAAAGTTTCAAAAATGCAAATAAATGCATTTTTGAAACTTACATGTTACACACACACAGGCCCTTGGGACATGTGTGTGAGTAAAATGTACTTACGTGACATTCCAAGGGTGCAGGGGGGGGGCCTTTGGACCCCCCCCTGCACCCTTGAAATTGCATTCTCATTTTGCGATTCCTTAATTGCGAATTCGCAAAATGAGAATGCCTTCCCATTGATTCCTATGGGCCTCTAGGCAATGTAAGGCGTTTCCTTATTTGCGATTCGCAATTAAGGAATCGCAAATAAGGAAAATTAAGAAATCGCTAAAACTTTTGCGATTTCTTGATGCATAGGAATTTGCGATTCCTAAATTGCGATTCCTTCATTTTCGCAATTTAGGAATCGCAAATTCCTACAATGATGCATGTGGCTGATATGTTCTTTATACTTTATTGCTAGATGTGACTCTTTTCTCATTTTCTATTTGTGTATGTGGTTTAATGAACATTTCTGCTCTTTTATATTCATTAAAAATAAAAGTACTTTTAAGATTTATGTTTAATTGAATTCTTTTTTTAGTTATTTACTTTGTGTATTCATATGCCTGCCAATTCTTATTGTGTACAATGTATCCATAATAGCAGTACAGGCAATTTATCTGGTAAGAGTATTAGAACATAGGTTAGGCCTGTTTTTAGGTCAGATACTTATTAAAAGTGACTTCGCTCTCGTCAAGTGAGTGAGAAATACCAGCTTAAACTCTCTAACTTCATAAGATTTCAACATATAAGAGGCAATTCACCTGTGATGGTGGCTTACCCCTTTTTATTGCTTGGAGCGATTCATCATAACTGCCAAATGTGTAAAGCTCCTAAAGAACTTTGTCACCCCATGTATTTTTTTAAAGTATGAAAATAATCAGATTGTGTACGGTCTCCTCAGCCAAGGAAGTGCGATATCTAGCTTGAAACAAAAGAAGAGTCATTTCCAAACTTTGAAATAATTCTTAGCACTGTCAGAATTAAAAATGTGGTTGTCTGTAGAATCACTTTCATCTTGCAGGATTGCAGTGTAAGGTACTTTACAAAACAAGGCAAGCGATGTCTGCGAAGAAGGTCTTCTTACAGGTAAGATTGTCAAATTCACAGGATTTCATTGTCACAAACTATTTGTGCATAACAGATGTGTATTTGAGTTGTTGGTTACCAACAGACTACTGCAAAAGTGGACAGGTAACATTTGCCACAATTCAAATGAAGTTCTGTACATCATGAAAAAGGAGCAATCGCAGGACAACTTTCACTTTCTTGATGCTTCCAGGTAGTTGAGAAAAATATTGAAATCATCTCAGACTTGTTGGATCTTTTCAACTTCTGCACAAACTGCTAGGTAAACAACAACTTCTCCAATCAATAGACCATCAGTCCCTAGAGATGTTCACCTATGCTCAAGAGGGAGTCTTGTGAATACAGCATTGTTCTCCCAGGCAAAATGAATTTGGAAATGAGAGCCCCAGCTTAGCAAGAATGGCACAATTACATGTGGGCCTTGGAAACATCTACAGAGCTTCTAGAACATCACTGCCACGTGGTAGAAGGCTTTGGGTCTCCGGAGGACACTAAATGAATGGGCAGTGCAGCACATATTACATTTCCCATGAAACCATTAAATCTCACAGTGTTTCGCAATGGTAGCGAACATCTTGAATTTGTTTAGTAATAGATTCCTTGTGGTTCAGTGTCTTTCCTAGGCAATCAATATACTTCTCTGTATAAGACAGAACCTTGCTGCCTGACCTCGTAAAAACCTTGGAAATCGCTTTCTGTTTGGTAGCGTGTTTTGGAAGTCAAGCCAAAAAGAGAGGTATTCTAAGGGACTTGTTTGCACTTTGGAAACAGACATAAATAGTTTCAAGACAAATTTCTAAATAATCTTTTAAAGAGTATACCCGATATTTGTTCCACTTCAGACATCTAAATACACAAGGGTAAAAAAGGATCCTCAATCACTTAAAAGATTGTTGACAATTTCACCATGTATGTATTGTATTTAAGGTAGTGTTTTACAGTAAAGAAAATGTATTGATGGGAGTGTGAGTACCATAGTAAGCATGTACTCACATACAGAAGGTTGTTACTTTATCATAAATGGAGCTAGACAGATACAACTAGAGTATATAAAACACTAATGGCCCGATTCACAAAGGTAAACTGAGACGAAAGTCTAACTTTACGACTTTCGGTGTTCACAGAGGGAATTTGGTCTTAGTTAAACTTAAGACAAAAACTTAAGTTTAACTGAGACAAAAGTCTAACTTTACTACTCGTAAATGCCCTTTGTGAACACCGAAAGTCATAAAGTTAGACCTTCGTTTTAGGTTATCTTTGTGAATCGGGCCCTAAGTTTCTGCTTGGGTTTCAGTTCCCAGACCATGAATATCTTAGAGAAGAGGAGGTATGGAGCTATTCTGGTGGTATAACATTTGCTACAGCTAACAAACAACTTAATACAGAGACATGTACCATGCATCATGTATCGCTTTATGGCCAGAGACACAGACAAAGAACAATAAACAATAGTCAAGGTTGAGTTAGAGAGCATAGGTTATATACTAAAGGCTCAATGGGGGTCATGATCACAGCAGTTTGCGGAGAGGAAAACAGGATATAAGAAGAAAGGAGTCCAGTGGTGGGCTAGTTGTTGGAGTCCGCAGGGTTGAAGTGTTGGTTGAGGAATGGATCCTTTAATTGTCTTTTGAATCTCATAAAAGAGGGTTTGGTCCTAATATGCACTGGGAGTGAGTTCCACATTTTGGGTTGCATTTCACAAAAAGGAGTGAGTGAGGGCTTTTTAGGTCTCGCCTGTCGATGCGCATGCGCATCGAGCAAGCGAGACTATTGCGAGTTATCCACTCTTTATCTACACTGCAAGGAATCGTGGCGATTCCTTGCAGTGCCCGTGACTTTTAAGGTCAATGCGCATGCGCATTGAGCTTATGCGCATGCGCATTGACCTTAAAAGCGCGTGCGCGTGCACGTCCGTGTTTGTTTACCCGCTCCGCCCCCTCCCGCCGTGTCGCATTTCTCCTCCCCCTCCCCTCTCTTCCTTCCGTCTAACTTCCTTCCGTGTAACATCGCCACAACGGTCACATCACTCGTCTTTCCTAACACTAAGGCTAACCCTCCGTCCTCCAAGCCCACCCCCCCCTCCCCCGGTAACACTCCACGCGGTTTGCGTCCCTCGCGCAGCTCACCCGCTCCGCCCCCTCCCCTTCCCGCCGTGTCGCAGCCTACAGCAAGACTGACGCTTTTCTTGCATTTAAGTCCGTACACCTAGAGATGTTTGTGCGTCCCCAAAAAGTACTGACTTCAAGAACATGGTAAGCATAAACGTGGACTCATAAAGGGTGCTTTCTGTGTGAAGCTGCCCTGCGCCTGCTGTCAGGTCAGATCCCAGGGTCGAGTGTCCGTGTCCAGGGATGCTCCATGCTCGGCACAGTACTTCCAGAGCCTAGGTGATGTGTGGTCGTGTGTCAGGTAACGACGGTGGCTCTAAAAATAGATGTGATAACCGAGAGGGACAATAGGAGCTCGCAGTGATAACTTTTCAGTGAAAGGTGAAACTAGGTCAGCAGCCCAGTTGCGTAAGCAGCTGCTCTGGATTCCCTGCCCGCATGTGAACTCGTTGTGTAACTCGCATGCTAACAAAGACATCACATGGGCCAGGCTCAGGAAACTGCCGAATTTTAATGACTACTAACTCGCATCTTCTGCTCTGCTTGTCGACTCGTTGTGTAACTCGCATGCTAACAAAGACATCACATGGGCCAGGCTCAGGAAACTGCCGAATTTTAATGACTACTAACTCGCATCTTCTGCTCTGCTTGTCGAGCAGTCGTCATTTCCATAGAATGACTACAGAACAGTACTAAGTATCAGGGCCCAAACTAAAATTGTTATATTTATAGTGGGCTGCGGAAATCATTACATTGCCCACTTATCTCTTGAAAACATGCATGGCCACTGCTTGCTGTGTAAGATCGCTGAATATCACCGACGAGGCCATCTCCACGGATAATGGGAAGACAGGGTGCTTCCTGGGCTAATGATCTGGTGTGAAACAGGCAGGCCCAAGCTGTAAACTCGACTTCTCAAGATCACGGAATGGTGGATCCTGATAACAAACTCTCTCTCCCTGTGCTTCTGTACTTTTGTTTGCACGGATTAATGGGACTTAACAATAGGATGCTCTATGAAATAATGGACGTTTACATGGACAGTTTAAACCCCCTATTGATTCAGTATGTGTGCTCACGACCCAACTTCTGCACCGTATGATACTTATTGTATAGTAAGCCGCAGCAGTACATTGTTTTGGATTACTAAAAAGCATTTTGATTTCGTAAACTTTGAACGTTAACTGGTAAGGATGTCTGGTAATTCACTCACTCTCACTCACCCTCACTCTCACTCACCCTCACTCTCACTCACCCTCACTCTCACTCACCCTCACTCACCCTCACTCACACTCACCCACCCTCACTCACACTCACCCACCCTCACTCACCCTCACTCACCTTCACCCTCACTCACCCTCAACCCCTCACCCTCACTCACCCCCACTCACCCTCAACCCCTCACCCTCAACCCCTCACCCTCACTCACCCTCAACCCCTCACCCTCACTCACCCTCAACCCCTCACCCTCAATCCCTCACCCACACTCACCCCCACTCACCCTCACTCACACTCACACTCACCCACCCTCACTCACCCTCACTCACCCTCACTCACCCTCACTCACCCTCAACCCCTCACCCTCACTCACCCTCAACCCCTCACCCACCCTCAACCCCTTACCCTCAACCCCTCACTCACCCTCACTCACCCTCACCCTCAACCCCTCAGCCTCACCCTCACTCACCCTCAACCCCTCACCCTCACTCACCCTCACTCACCCTCACTCACCCTCACCCTCAACCCCTCACTCACCCTCACTCACCCTCACTCACCCTCAACCCCTCACCCTCACCCACCCTCAACCCCTCACCCACCCTCAACCCCTCACCCTCACTCACCCTCAACCCCTCACTCACCCTCACTCACCCTCAACCCCTCACTCACCCTCAACCCCTCACTCACCCTCACTCACCCTCACCCTCAACCCCTCAGCCTCACCCTCACTCACCCTCAACCCCTCACCCTCACTCACCCTCAACCTCATGCTAAAGATTTACAAAAAAACCCATAAACAATTCTAAAAGCACTAACTCTAATGCTGCGAGACCTATTGCATTTCTAATGCTTGTTGTTTGTGTTTTTTTGGAGGAATGAGAAGCAGAGTTTTGGTGCTTCTAAGATTTCGTGCCTGGCCTGCCATTTGAGAGTTTGGACGCAAGGTAAGCAGGTTTCCCAGTGTGGAGGACTTTGCGGGTGAGGCAGGCCGTTTTGAAGCAGCAATGGGCTTCGATTTGGAGCCATTTGAGATATTTCAGGGAGGGGGAGATGTGGTCATATCTTTTCGCTCCAGTGACCATCCTTGTTGCTGTATTTAGTGTGGCTTTTACAGGGGCTATGTGCAATTTAGCGGAGCCAGTGAGGGTGGCGTTCCCATTGCCCAATGTAGACAGTACCATCGCTTGGGTAGCTGTTTTTAGATCATTCGGGGGGAGTGTTGGGTTTTGTGTAGGAGTTCCAGGTTGTAGAACGCCCTTTTAGCTGTAATCTTTGTGTGTCGACTCATGCTCAGGCTTGGGGCAAGGGAGATCCCCAAAGAGTTGGCGAATTCTGAGAGCATCAGTTTGCAGTTCAGAGCATCAGTAGACTGTATCCACTCTTGGACCTGGGGGGTTCCATACATTGTTGGATTCCATCTTGCCTTGTTTGAGTTTCAGGTGGTTGGCTGAGAGTGGAGTTAAGTCGTTGTACGTCTTCTAGTGATTACATATATAGGTAGGTCTGGGTGTCATGGAGGTGGTAGAGGATGATGCTTGTTTGAAAATGGCGGTGAGGGGTTCCATGTATATATTGAATAGTGTAGATTAAAGGACTGAGCCTTGTGGGACACTCCTGGTCATGGTGAAAGTGTCAGAGGTCGAATTGTTGATTTTTATTAGTAGAGATCGGTTATGGAGATAGGAGGTGAACAATTTCAGGACCAGGCCATTGACTCTAATCCGCTTATGGAGGGATTCAAGAAGCAGCTAGTGATCAACAGTGTTGGAGGCCATGGATAGGTTTAGGAAGATGAGCAGGCAGCATCTATCAGCATCCAGTGACTTGTGTATGTCACCCACTATGATTAGTAGGGTTGTTTCAGTGCTACATTATTTTCTAAATCCTGACTGTAGTGGCTGTGTTGGAGTCAATGTGTTGGGCGAGTTGGGAGGAGACGCATTTTTCAAGCTTTTTAGGCAGGAAAGGTAGGTTGAAGATGGGTCTGAAGTTGTTGAGGTTGTCTGGGTCTGCACCTGGTTTCTTTAACAAGGGAGTGACTTGACCTAGTTTGAGGCAGTCGGGCATTAATCCATTACTCAAGCAGCTGTTTAATATTTTGGTCCAGAGAGGTGCTAGGGCATGGTTGAGGTTTTTTGCCAGGGAGGCCGGAAGAGGATCTGCTAGGTGAGAGGAGGGCTTGGGATTTCCGATCAACTTAGAGATGTTGTCCTCCGTGAACAAGTAGCAAGTCCTCCACCTCTTGTCAGTTGAGTTGGTTCCTGGGTTTAAATTTATATTCGAAGGGCTCATGGTGGATGGAGGCCCTTAGTGAGTTCGGTGAAGTCGAAGGTGCATTGGTTTGCTCCATTCTGAGAGAAGATTTTTGGTGGACATTAAAGTGTGGTGGTCAAGGAGAGTTTGATCTTTGTGATTTTCTCATTTAAAAATTTTACGAAGTTATCACAGTGTTCTTTGGAGACATGGGGCTGGTTTCGAAGTTTGTTGTTGACCAGTTCTTTGGGGCAGTTTTTTGCTTTGTCTAGTGCTTTGGGGAAGAATGCAGCTTTTTCTTTTAAAATGTAGTTTTCATATGTACTGCACTCAAATCTGAGCTGTTGAAGGTGGGATGGGGATGGTTTTGTAATCCAGGTCTTTCTGGGGTTCTCAGTTGTCTTCTTTCTGCATTGAGGTCTTTGTTGAACCAGGATCTTGAAGGAGTTTCTCACATTGTTTTCAGTTTTCAGGGAGCTCGTTGCTCTGAGATGGATAACATTGTTGAGTTATAGTGGGAAGTAATCTCACCTGTTGAGAGGTTGACTGTGGGGGGTGGGGGGAGAGTTGGGACATCATTTTATCTTCCATATCCTCCAGGGGAATCTGACTTAAGTTTAGGGACCATTGAAAGATTTTCTAAGTGTGGGGGTGGGGGTATTTCAGATTTGATGATGTGGAACAGAATAATATGGTGATCCGACTCGTCAACAGGGAGGATGTTTTCTATAGTTACTGCTTCGTTTGGCGCTATGATGGCGTCCAGGGTTGCGCCTCTGGTATGAATGATATGTACAGTGCTGGGTAAGGTTTTTGCTGGGAAGTTGATTGTTTAAGGACTGTATGAGAGTGTCTTCCTCATCATTCCAGTGTGGGTTGAAGTCACCTAGGAATAGGTTATCATTAGAGAGAGAGAAAGAGCAGTGCATTATCAGTTCCAAAAGGTGTTCTCCAAAGGAGGGCGTGTTGCTTGGTGGGTGATAGAGGAGGTGGCATTTTGTTGACTGACATCAATCATCATGGGTTGAGTGATATAGAGAGTGACCCAGCACTACTGCAATTAGGTAAATATCATAATTTGTAACCGAGACGTTTTAAAGTAGAACCTCTAATATTGACAACTGAATCTACCATTGACGAAACACCAACACTGGGATCTTTTTCTTTGATCGAGTCACCATTGACTGCACCTAGTGTAGAGCCAGCAGCTGCTGCAAAGTCTCATCTGCAGCCTTCAAGTGGACACCATAACTGCACAAGGTCTAAAGGCCCCCCGTTTCCTATCAATATTGGGGAAGAATCTGTGGGCATGTAGATGAGACAGGGTGCGAAAGTGATGTCTGGTGTGGCTGTCAGCTTTGCATGAGACTAATCGCCATCCATCGGCTGATTCAACAGGCTAGATGCAATCAGGCTGTGTGCTCTTAAATGGCATTCTGGATTTGTGAGACTTAACCTTTTGCCTCCTTTATCTGCCAAGCATGTTTAGTATTCATTGGGTCTGTCAGGTCATTTACTTTTCTCGAGCCTACTGTAAACAGAGACAGTCTTTTTTCTTTCCCAGCTAATATCTTAGATGGGGGTACTCTGTAGTTTCACTGCTGTGGTCAAAGCCAAGACCAGCAACAGGAATCTAAACTCAGGTGCGGTATTTGCACACAAAGGACGCATGCAGTGGAAGCGCCAAAGGCAAGCCCGTCTGTGCCACAGCCGGGCCTAGGGCCAGGAACTCTGCCAGTTTTGGACCAAATGTTAGTAGAAAGGAACTTGCATCTCAGCAGGAGGCCCGTCTACCTCGTTTTTGTTACGTCCTCCAGCCCTTTCAGACCATCTTCAGGACATTTTCAAAAACATTCCTGTTCTGAAAATAGACTTTAGCTCAATAAAAAACATCAATTCTGGAAACAACAGGTCACAATTAACTCCACTATGGCATAACAACCTACCTTGTGTCCTCTTAAATGCTTCCCCCCTAGTCAAGCATTGTTTAGAAATCAACAAACTAATTGTAGACTTGAACTTAGATTGTCTTTTCATTACAGAGACCGGGCTCTCAGAGAACTCAATGCTAAAGGATACCCGATAAAACATTTAGACCCCCCCGGACAAACATGGAGGTGCGATTGCTGGCACTTTTAAATAGAATCTTAACATTCTTAATTATAGTATTTCTCAGACTAAGAATGCAAAATATCTAGTCTTTACAATATTAACTGATTGTCCTGCGGTCAAAAGTATTTTGATAAACAGACCTCCTGGTTCCGTAGATAATTTTAATCCTCTTAGAAGCTGTACCTACATGCCTGCTAAACAGTGACTGACTCTTGGTTGTTGGGAAATTTAAATTACAGTCTGAGATTGTGCCAAAATAATGAGGCCTAAAAGTGTATCAATTTCTTCACCACCCTACATCTGCAGTTAAGTACCAGCGCTACCCACACAGCAGCCAACACACTGGATTTAATCTTTGGCCATCCATCTACCCTTCATTACTATTGATCTTGTCTGCTCATAAACAAAATTACAAATTAATTCTAAACACACAGTGCAGGTGTGTAAAGTCAGATCTTGTAGACTGGTTAGGACCTGGCCAAACTTAAAAAGGATTCCAAGACACTTCCTGAACAAGATCCTGATTCCAAAATCAAACGGGTAAATCAGTATATAGCTCTGACTTTTGACATTTATTCCTGTCAGGCTCATTGAAGCAAAACAAAAAAACCCTCTCCTCTTTGGTACATGAAGACCTTCTGATGCACCAAGAGAGAGTGCAAGAAATTGGAAAGATCAGGAGAGAAGCATAATAACCTGGACAGTATCCAATTATATAAAATTCAACTATAGCAATACAAAAAGCTGGTCTTCACTACCAAAGCAACCTACTTTCGCAATCAGATTTCTACAATCTACAAGAGAAGTGTTTGCTATATAACAAAAGCCTGCCCCCTCCACCGAGCAACAATAAATTACACTGTTCCCTAAGGAGACGTGCCACAACATATTCACCTTTTTCAGGATAAGATCACAAAATGGTTACATAACCTGGGACAATGGGGCAAAGGAACAATCCTAGTCAGACAAATACCACCAGGCCATCTTCTCCACAGTTAAATAAGGATTCAGCTGAGCTGATTAATGATTTTTTTTTGCGATCGGCTCAGCCTCCCCAATAGACATACCTCCAGTTCACGATCGAAAGAAAATGGCAAACACTATTGTCTCAGCCCTTACCGAACTTTGTAACTCCTACTTTCAGTGAGGTATACTCCCCTTCTACGGGAAAAATGCACTAGATCCTTTGACCCTATCCAACTATCGACCCATTTCTATACTGCCCCGCTTTTGTAAGATCACAGAGGCTATGATCAACAAACAATTGTTCAAGTTCCTGGAAAATCACCAACTCTTCCACTCAGCACAATCTGGGTTCAGGTAAGGTTTAGGTACAGAAGCTGAAAGCAAACACTACCAATGACATCTGCTTCTTTGATGACAGAGGCATTGATGTTTTGATAGTGATTGATTTATCAACCGCGTTTGATACCATCCAATCATCTTGACTCTACTCTTACCTCGCAGATTGAATGAAACAGACTTCTCGAACTTTAAATGAAGATAAAACAGAAATGTCATCTTTAGTAACCTCTCTTCATGGTCCAATGGATGGTGGGCGATAGAGCTGGGGCCACTCCTAACTGCTGTATACCAAGCTAGAAAGTTGGGAATCGTCTTCAACTCTAATCTTACCCTCAATAACACGCAATAGCTCTCACAGTCATTTGTGTGTGTCTGCTCAATGTGATTAAGAAGATCCTTTCCTTCCTTCCTGCAAGAATAATTGTAGTTTGAGTTCTAATACTTTCCAGGCTGAACTACTGCAATAATTTACTAATGGATTCCTGGAATATCCAACTCAAGAGTACAGGTACTACAAAACGCTGAAACTCATCTGTTCGTGTGGAACTACAACATAAATCACCCATTTCTACTCACCTTCTCCATCTTCTTTGGTTGCCAGTAGCTAAGAGGAGTCCTTTCAAGGCACTATGTATTTTCTATAAGGCAATAAACGGTAACATAATGGAAAACTACATGTCCTCCTTATTAGTTTGCTACCTTTACACCCACACACTGCGTTTTGAACCGTAACATCTATTGTCCACCCCCAGGCATTAAAAAACAAAAACAGGATAGATGGCAGATCCTTATCAGTGTTAAAATCCAAACCATGCCCACATTTATCTGGACTTAATCTAACTATGTAACTTTTTCAAAAACAGCTGAAGACTTATTTCACTTAACTGTTGAATCCTTCCCTGTTCAGTCACTTTCTTTTATGTCTTCTAACAGAAGGGTTGGCATTGGGGAGTGCCAGGAAAGATTTTGTTTTTAGGCAATTGCTGCGCTTCACAAATAGCAAATTCATTAATTCATTCAATTCATCACCTACGCGCAACCCAAATAGATGGAAGAAGGCAAAATCAACAAAGATATAAACGACCAAAAAATGATCATGTCTCGAAAATCTGGAGAAAATAACTGATTAAAATGTTGATGTGAATGTACTTTAAATATGCCAGATCAATATGAGAATGTTACACAGGATTACTGGGGCTTTTACCAGCAATACCAAATTGGGAAGATGTTGGTGAGCCGGAGGGCAGAGACCAATAGATTGCTGTTTGGGGGCACCGTCCTTTGCTAGCGTTGCTGAACTGGAGATCACTCCAAAGCATATGGGTAGGGGACTACTGTACATTTTGTGTGCTCCTGTTTCCTTCTATGTTACTTATGGGTATGTGCATTCAAATCCAACTTTATACTTAGTCACTGGTCATAGGGAACGCAGTATGCCGCAATTGCCTCAGCATCGATAAGAGCGGTGTCTCGCTTTTTTAGCTGGGGGTTGGAAGGGTGGGGGGTTTGTTAGATTGTTGAATTGTACTTGCTATCATTCAATTTGCGGTGATGATACAACTGCTGTATGTGGCGCAATGTTGCGCCAATGTTCTATAATGCAACAAACAAATCATTTTAAAATTAATTAATTACAAGAGAATGTTACACAGGAGTCAATTATTCGACCCCAAGGCGGGACATTAAAAAGGACTGTAAGCCCTAGAAGTGGTAGTGGATGGATGAATGGATCACACCCTGTTAAGAGAAACTTGTTAAATGTTGCGAGTAAGGATAATTTAGAGGGATGAAAAATCTACTTCACTTATAACATTGATCGAAACAGAAGTAAAAACTCTAAAGTTGCACTGCACGATTATCTGATCTTGGTAGATGCAAGACAAGTTTTAAGAATAAAACACATAATTAACAAACATGCATGGTTGGACTGGAAACATGGAATGTAAGGGGTCTAAATATCCCTGTGAAAAGTTACAAAATTGAGTAAGAATTCTGAATCATTTCCCGCACACAATTTGCCGTCAGGAGAAATCTTCTTAGGAAAGACTGTAATCATATTGTATTTATTTAGTGCTTAATGCCCCTGACGAGGCAATGAGCGATTTACGCCGGGCAGCATGCTGCTCTGGAGTCCAAGGTTATTTGGTAGTACAATGTTGTTGGTTACGGTTAGATACAGCATTATTGTTCATAGACATATTGTCCATAGATATATACACAGGACGACTAAAAAGAAAAGAATTTGCAATGGTATAGCACTACATAAAAAAATACTACTGAACATTAAACAAACCATAAAGGACACTGAGATGGAGAGATACATTATATCTCAATGTGTAACAAGAAATACAGATCTTACATTGGTGGTCTTTTACACACCAACAGGAAACCAAGACAAATGCCATCAAAAATTGCTAATGATTAGTGCGTAAACACCAGATCAGTGAACTGACGTGTGTAGGGGACTTCAGTCAGGTTTTAAGGTCAGAATTTGATAGGAACCCATATGACAGTTACACTAGTGGACGGATTTTCAGGTACACTTTAAAAGCATTTATAGGACCTAATCACATGCATATATGGCGACTAGGTGTGTGCAACACCCACACTTCTAGATGTCACATCCACAATAGATATTAGCACAACAGTGGTCTCGGACCATGCACTGGTGGTCCAAGACCAAGAATAGGGACTGTGACGCAGAACATCGGCATAAAATCAAGGGTAGGCTCAGCTGTCTGAAGGAGATGACCTCAATTAAAAAGCCAATTGTAAGCCCTACTCACAGGGAAATCCAATGAGTCCTACTACGCCTACAACGTTCCTGAGAAAAAGCCAATAAGGAGAACAGAATCCTAGCAACTAGAATAGGAATAAATAAGGAGAGGATGAATATATTAGAAGTGATTAATGATTTGGGAGTCAAAACAATCACAGTATCCGTAAAGAAAAGGAGATATATCAAATCCTATAAAACAAACTATTGACCATGGAGATAAACACACAGGGAAACATAGAAAGCTTTTGAAAAGAAGTTGACATACCACACTTATCACTAAAAGAGATGGAAACATTAGAAGCCCCCATAACCCCTGAAGATTTCCAATATGCTTTTAGGTTACTGCCAATGAACAAAGCACTGGGTCCAGATGGTCTTATGGTCCATTTTTGTAAGAAACATGTTTCATTGTTGATACCACAACTGGCAAACCTACACAACTCCTAAAGAGAAATGTGAGCGGTAAGACCATCAGTGAGGAAGGCCGGGATCTAATTAAATCATAAGGAAAGCAAACCTAAACAACACTGCTAGGCCTAAAAGCCCATAGCCTTCTTCGATTTAGACTTTAAATTGTTCAACAAAATTCTAGCCAAAAGACTGGAACTTTGTTATCAAGAGTTTCATACTGGCTAGACAAACCTCTGCCAATGTACATTTTACAGAAAGGTAAACAAACATAAAATATTGATGACCAAAATAGCTCTTGATTGCGAACAGGGGTCTTACTGTGTACCATGGTCATTCCTTAGACCGGTTCTAAAAAAGATAGGTGTAGGCCTAATGATACAAAAAGTTTATATGGGCAAGTTATGTGGGCATTAGTACATTGACTCTTATGAATGGAAGCAACACAGCTTAATTTAGACTTAAAGGGGGAACATGAAAGGAGTGCCCCTTTTCTCTCCTGTTATTCACGTTGTTCACTGAACCCCTTGCCAATAAGGCGAGCAGATGGCTACAGTTAGAGAGATGCCTATCAGGGCATACTACACAAGATTCATCTCTTTGCAGACAACATTTTATTGACATTGACTGACCCTGAGGAATCAATTTCGTATCTATTAGAACCATTCAAAGCACAAGGGATCATCTTTGGTTTTACTGTCAACTTGAATAAATCAGAAATATTGAGTATGGGCCTTACCCAACATGAGCAAATGGCTCTTTTCACAGTAGCCCTGGTTAGAAAGGCAGAGCCAAAATTAAGGATATAGGCAACAACATTACACCAACCATTCTAGGGCTCTATAGAGCAAACTGATTCACATTATTTGCGAAGATTAAAGCAGCTTTGAATAGATGGCAATCTTGTTTTATTTCTTGGTTGGGGCGCGTAGCACCTTTTAATACAGACATAGTTCCAAGACTATTGTTCTTCTTCCAGGCAATGCCCATACAGATACCCAAACAAGCATTATAAAACTTCCAGCTAGCATATGATGCCTTTATTTGGGTGGACTACAAAAACAAGAGTTTCGATGAAGATGAATGAGACCTCAATAAAATGGAGATGTAGGGCTACCTAATATTAAGACATATGAAAATAGTCTTTGACTGGGTGCTATGAGAAATCGAAAAGTACTTGGTCCATATGGACAGAGCACTAAGGATCTCATTTGAATTCCACAAAAAGACACACCAGAGATGCATCAGAGATAACACAGACCCTATTCAACACCTGGGATAGTGTCTTCAAGAATCCCAAGATTATAACCTCCCCATCCCATTCTCCCCCTCCAGTCCCCACCTCCAAGTGTTATAATAGTGCTTACCAAGCAGCCAAGGAAAAGCATAGCTTTTAAAAGAGGCATAACATCTGTGACCATATTGTGAGATCTGTTTCCTATACAGGCGCACCCTACTATTCGTTAATACTGCAGCCTTCCACCAATTTTAGGAAATTTCAAATCACTGTTAAAAGACCATGCATTTTGTGTAGGGAGGCAAGACTTTGTGAGCACAGCGGTAAGAGATTTGTATTGATCGATCAAACGATCTGTAATACTAGAATAGTCATCTATGTGAAATGGTGCACCTGTAACCTTCTATATATAGGTCAGACTAAACAGAAGGTGAAAGCATTGATTTTGAAAAATTGTCACAGGGTATGGTGTCCTACCACAGGAGAGCCTTTGGGTGCCCTCTACAAGAGCAAACACAAGCACCTAACACCTGAGGACATAAGGTGGGAAGATATAATGTGAACCTTTGCAGTAGAGACCTGGCAATGATTCTGAATATCTGCAAATCAAGTGGATGAACACCCTGTACTCTAGTGAGAATGCACCGAATGAATATGAGGAGAGGGGTAGACTGGGGAGGTTACTCCCAATGGTTGACTATTCTTTTGAATGTTTTTTTGGGTGGGGAATCTCTCCCTTGACATGTGTCCATGTAAAACCATATCTGGATCTTCTTAGCCTTTAAACTGCTTTAGCACAGCAGTACTTCCATTACTGTCAGCAGAGGTCACCAAGGGCTATTATTGAAGCAAGATTCCAAGTTGCTCTCACTGTTGTCCTCTACTTTGCCTCCTACAGTCACAAGAAGTAACCTTCCTTCAACAGAACTCTGAAATCCAGATAACAAAGTGGTCTATGTGAAAACAAAATTTTTACTGTGTAATGCTTACCTTTTCCCACTGTTCATCGGTTGAATCCAATATGTTTCCAGCAAAGGGATTAACAGCAGCATTGGACACCAACAAATCTATTCCTCCAAAACGCTCCACAGCCTAAACCAAAAAGAAAATTAATTAGGGTAGGTCTCCTACATACTGTAACAAGGGGCCTCAAATGGAGGGAAAAGCCAAAAGCACTTTAGGGCATGTGGATCAATGAAAAGAAGAAAGGATTTTAACCAGGACTCCAAGCCCCCTTACCTAAACAAGATAGGCTGGAGTCCTCACTGAAATAGTTTACCTTGGCCCTAAATAGGGAAGGAGAGGACTTTGATTGACCCAGATTAGGAATTTGATCCAAGCAGTGGGAATTAGTGGGCATTAAGGGTAGTGGTTTCACAAGTACAAGGATATGGTTGTTCTAAAGTAGGTGTTCTCACCGTTTCCACCAGCCTCCGTCTGTCCTCCTCCTTCCCAACATGGCACACGACACCCATAACACTCAGGTTCTCAGCCTTTAGCTCCTCCACTGTCCGGTCCACATTTGCTTTCTTACGGCTGCTCACTACTACGTGTGCTCCATCTTGAGCCAGTCGCCGAGCGATGGCCAGTCCAATTCTGGAAAAGATCAGAGATCAAGGAGGTTCAGTGTAGAAAGAGATTATGAGATGGAGAATGAGTGTCAAAGAATAACAAGAGGCTCAGCAGAACAGTATTACAGATGATTGGCAGAATGGTGTGTGGTTTCCAGTGCTGGGATACAAAGAGATGTTTACAGGTGAGACTTGAGGTGGCTTGCTAGATTGTTGTGTCCAAATAATTGAGAAGGGCGCTATAGTAACATGTAGATCCTAGCAGTGGATTAGCAGAATTCTGTTCATCAAGCTTGATTTGAATCTGCAGAGCTGTGCATGTAGATCTAGTACAATAGCAGGAGTATTGCTGATGAGAACTGCTGTGCCTCATTAGAGTTGGTAGGGTGAGGGTTCGAGAACTAAACTAAAAGCTGGTGTTGCAGGTTAGAATTCAGAAACACTAGCAGAAAGGTCTGCATTCCCAGTACTAGAACTGAACAAGCAGCTGCACATAAAAATAAATGTGCACTGGCTGAATTCTGTGCTAATCCCAGTATGGAAGAGCAGGAGGTGCTGCAGAATAGGATTAAAAAGAATTGAGCGAGCTGGAGGTGGGCTCCAGTACTGTGTTGTGCAGTTCCTACAAATCTATTTAGAATCTGCGCATTTTAAACAACATAAACTTAAGGGATTGGTGTTGAGACTGATTCCAGACACCTCCAAAGGATATGTTGGTCTGTAGACGAGCTAGCTCACAGTGCCACTATGAGCCCCTCTTACCAAGGAACGAATAGTTTCTGGCAACTATCAAACATGACAACCCTGATCCCTCAGGGATCGTGGAAACAGTACAGTACTTTTTGCTCAGTTACTCGTGCTCACTTTGTCTCAGAAAGATACACAGAATAAACGGTGGGGACGTTCTCAATAAGTATTTATTGAACCAGCATCATTCTAGTATAAAATATGTGTGCTGCAACAACAATTAGACACAAATATATATATATATGGGACAAAAAACAGTAATCCCACAAAATAACACAGTAATTAATCTAACTAAAATGGATTTAACAGAAAAGGAGGAAAAAATCCTACAGCTTGGACTGTCGTTTGCCCCCAGATCTAACCTTGACTATGCCAAAACACGAATAGATATATATAAGGCGGTGAGAAAACTAAAACTCAAAAAATACCACAAGCAAAGGAAAAGGAAAGGAGAAAACATCCAGGATGAGGAACAAGGCACCCTCACACAGGAGATGGAGGAACTGTGGAATAATGAGGGCGAAGAAATGCAACCGCCCATGCCAGATATTTTTGGCGGAACAAGAGGCAAGCAGAGAGAGGGGGAAATGGGGTTAACGAAGCTGAAACCCCCATCTACATTTTGCCCGATACTACCAAGAGATGGAATAGACATCTTCCATGAAAATGTGACTAATGACTTGAAGGAACTGCAGAAGCGCATAAGCAAGGAACGCTACAAAAACAACGAACAAACCAAGGACTATGAAAATTTGATAACAAAACTGAGCAAGGACAAAAACATAGTAGTTCGGCCCAGTGATAAGGGAGGCAACGTAGTCCTGCTCACTAAGGAAATGTATGATAAAGAAGCACTTATGCAACTCAATAATCGAGAACATTATGAGAGAGTGAACATGGCAACAATTAAAGGATGGCAGATTGAGTACCATGGCTGGTTGGCAAATTGGAAAAGGAGGAAACTCATATCCGAAGCAGAATACCGGTATCTAAAGGTGGACCATCCGGTGATGCCATGCATTTACTTCATTCCAAAAGTGCACAAAGACCGAGAAGAACCCCCGGGGAGACCCATTATCAATGCAATGGGGGGTTTGCTTGAAAATACATCGGTATATATAGATCAGTTTCTACAAACCTTTGTGAAAAGCTTGGATTCATATATCCGGGACTCAAGTGATTTCCTTGGCAAAATGTGCAATATTGACTGGCAACCGGGAGACTGGCTGTTGGCACTTGACGTAAGTTCCTTGTATACAAGCATAAAACATCAAGATTGTATAAATGCGGTCAGATACTATCTATCTAGAAGACCTGAAGACTGTAAAGAACACACTGAAATGTTGTTAATCATGTTGACTTATTGCCTAGAACACAATGTTTTCATATTCAACAACCTACTATACCGACAATGCCAGGGGGTGGCAATGGGGGCCAGTTTTTCACCGAGCGTGGCATGTTTACACATGGGGGCTTGGGAAGAACTGGTCCTCAAAGTCAACTTTGAAAAAGAAATGAAGGAAAACATTGTAACATGGTATCGTTTCATAGACGATCTGTTTGTAGTGTGGAGAGGGCCGCAAGTGGATGCGGAAAAATTCATTGAAAATCTAAATGGGAATGAGTTAAATATTAACTTTACCTACACAATGAGCCAGATAAAGATCCCTTTCTTGGATATAGAAATTTATACCTATGAGAATAAACTAGCTAGCAGGCTATTCCGCAAAACAACAGCAGGGAATACGATCCTACACGCCAGCAGCACTCACCCGGCCCATCTAATACGGAGCATTCCGTACGGTGAAATGCTAAGGATCCACAGGCTGTGTAGTGAACCTGATGAACTACTAAGAGCACAAGATGAATGTGCCAAGCGGTTCATGGAGCGAGGGTATAGCAAAGGGGTCATACAACAGGCAATTAAAAAATCCATGGTCAAGGACCGTAAGGATGTACTAGGTATTGGAGAGGCCTCGGCTGAGGCATCTAACATTGAACCCGTAACTAACCCTGACCACAACAAACAGGCAGAACCATTCCGCATAATAGTGGGGTACTGCAACCAACACCAAGAAGTACGAAAAATTATCAACAAAAATTGGCCAATAGTCAGCAGTGATCCTTTAATAGGTCAGGATCTCCCAAAGAAAGCCTCCATAACCTTCAGTAAAGCTCCCAACATGAGACAAAGATTGGTGGCAACCTGCCCAGAAATTATTGACAGTAGTTCTTGGTATCAGAACAATCAAGGCTTTTTCAGGTGTAAAACCTGCAAAGCATGTGTTCATGGTGTGAACAAAAAACACGTACAAGGACGGATTTAGTGACCAAGAGCATCGCATCACAAAAGTCCTGACTTGTAAAACGGACTATGCCGTTTACGTCCTTGAATGCCCCTGCAAACGGCAATATGTGGGAAGCACGAAGCTTCCCGTGCATAAAAGAATATTGCAGCATTTAAGGGCGATAACCACGCAGGATAACACCTATCCCGTGGCGAGGCATTTTAAAAGTCAACACCAGAGCAATAACAAGGATCTGAAATACTGGGTGGTGGATGCTGTAAATGCGAGCAGGAGGGGAGGCAACAGGGAAAACAAATTACGTAAAATGGAAACCAACTACATACTCAAGCTTAATAGTAAACAGCCTGTAGGTCTGAACTTGACTGAGGATTTGTACACATGTTTGCATAACTAATGATTAGGAATGATAGAAATGCCCAAATATGTGAAACAAATAAGTGTCAACAACATAAATGTGTAAATAGGATGTACATATATGAATTAGAATTGAATGATATATAGGAGTATATTTTTGGATAATTGTGTATACTAGTATATGTGTATATATAGTTGTATATAGGTGAAGCGGATAAATTGTGAATAATTAATTTTATACAGAATCAGTTGGGCAACTATCATATTCGACGATATAACTAATCACATGTGACAATTGAGTAATAAGTAGAAGGACCATATTTACTGATACATAGTATTTAAGTTAGCAACCTGAAGTAAATGACAATCAAGATGAAGTAACTGAGAATACTAATGGCAACATGATAAACTCGAACACAAGTGTAGTGGGATTGTGCAATAGAGGAAAAAAGGTTGGCTCTACAAATAATAGCAATGAAATAACTATCTAAATTTAAAATGTATAGCCCTCGTTTACATAGTTTTTAAACACTTTTTGCACTGGAGCACTTTTTTGTATATGGGTATGGGAAAGAACACAAACAATGCAAGGCAAATCAAAATATCTAATGCAATGTTGAAGATAATGCTTAACATAGTAAGGGACAAAAGGCCAACATGGGGATTTAACCCAAAATTGCAAAAGTGTGGCAACATCGTATGAATGTGGTAAATATTCTGTAGGTACATAATGGGATTCAACCCGGAATTGCTTAAGAATATTTAGGGATTTATCCTAATATCAAAAGAGAGTTGACAGCTAATAACTGTAAACATTCATTGTAAATACGTGTACATATCGTATTAATGTGATGTGTAAGTCCATCAACTGTGTTTACCCAATGGTTGTGACAATTCAAATGAACCAATCACTAATGAGCACTGTGCACTTTAAATATGCCAAAAAAACAAGGTTACGCTGTCATGTGATCAAGGCTTTTCAGCCGAAACGTTATGGCGACAGCTGAATAAACGAAACTAACCAGCATCCAAGTGTGGTCCGTGTCTGTTTCCAGCGCGATCAGGTCAGAGGTGATTGTGGCAGGAGAACGGAGGTTTTTCCATATATATATATATATATATATATATAACTATATATATATATATATATATAACAACAACAGAGTTCCGGTTCACAGCCAGTCACGTACACGGGTGGGTCGGCGTAGGGCTACCGGTCACCCAATACATCCACAAAGTACCTTTATCCGTCTAAACGTGATCAAGCTGTAAAGCGAAACGCGTTGTTTTATTAAAATCCTTCGTGCACAGCAACTTTCTGAGTGTCGGCGACGTTTTATTCAAACGGATAAAGGTACTTTGTGGATATATATATATATATATATATATATATATATATATATATATATATATATATATATGGTAATGAGCACCAATAGAGTAAAGAAAAGGTAGAATTCTACCATAGTGCTAAAACAAGCAATATATGCAGGCATATGTATACCGTATTTTCTGGCGTATAAGACGACTTTTTAACCCTTGAAAATCGTTTCAAAAGTTGGGGGTCGTCTTATACGCCGGGGTCATTTTATAAGCAATTGAATATAGCCCACACCCTATATTTTAAAAGGAAAAGTTGGGGGTCGTCTTATACGCCCAGTCGTCTTATACGCCAGAAAATACGGTACATAAAAATAATGATGCATACTCCTACGATGCAAACCCTAACTAGATGTACCTAAATGTACCTAGCATGTATGTAGGCGTGTAGCCAAGAACCTCCTAAGAATAGAGCCAACCCCATTACCTGATGTGGGAGAGCGAAGGACCCCGTCTTGGTCTCGAGATGGACACCCCACAAACGATGTCAGACCATGTCAGCATGAAAGCCTTTCTACTCTAGCTTGCCCAGTGAAGATGTAGTGCTTATATTCCCGGGGTTCTACCTAGACGTGTACAGTGGGCTTGTCGGGCAAGGATAACAACAGAGGTGACCCTTATACAGAGTTATTATGCAGAAGATGGTAATCCTGCTGTGATACTGAGAGTCCTCATGCATAATACATGAGGCTAGTTTTCAGAGTAAACCACGGGACAGTCATATAGCACCTAACTAGGTAAAAGGTCAGCGCCAAAATCTGTTATCTAGAACAATAGTAGGACAGATATAGGTAATAGGTTATGTCACTACCCAGGCCTATATTGGGGGTTCATAACAACTGAATTAGCAGGGAGTGCTGTTGGCCAGGGATGGGGTATTTTGGCAGAGTTAGGTGCAGGCTCTAATACTCAAACGGGAGATTTGCTAGAAGTCCAGGTTTAGCTTCACAGCTACAGCTACAGTGGCAGAGCTGTACTGAGGGTTCTGGTAGTGCAATAGCACAAGGAGGTACAGTGCAAAACTGAGGTACATGGTCCAAGCTAGGTGCAGATCGGGATTAGGAATGCAACAGGTTAGGATTGAGAAGCACTAATGTTTCAGTATAACGTCAGTACAATGCCATCGCTGTACCAGATATATTGTCATTATCCAGGTGCAAGCCTGTGTGTTAAGGATCTAGCCACTGGTGACCCTTGCCTTCTAGTGCTTCTTCAACTGCAAGTGCCCATCATCATCGGTGAGAGTGGTGATGCAAACCACTCACACCAGGGAATAAGGCACTGTTCTAAAATCATTTACATCTTACATATGAGGAACACAATTTGTTCATGTTGTCTCTTCGAAATCCCTTCTTTTTCATGTCACATGAGGCATGCATCGAGGATCAATATGCGCCCAATGCCATTTAACATTTACACACAGTCATGAGAAGTACTAAGTCGACTTCAGATTGTTCCTCATCAGCCTGCCAATGCCACTTAATTATACCTGTTCTATTTGGTGTATTGTATTTGCATCTTTCCCGGTGCCCTGGTACTTGCTGCTCGGCCATCCATTGATGCTTTTAAACTAGATACCCTTGCTTGAGGGATGCCTGCGTAGGATGTAAGTCACACATTGCTTCTGTGTGAAGTTTAGTGTTTTTCGTTTGGATGTGCGAGTAGGAGAATTCTGTGTTGTGTAATTGTATTCGAGAGTGCTTTGTTGGTGCTCGATGTGTCACTATGGATTGGTGTTTCATGCCTCTTAATTGTTGGTTTTCTGTGTTATCCCTCATTTCATACTAGTCTGGCCAGCTGGTGTGGTTTGTGGTGGTAACATGAGCGGCAAACTTCGCTCAGTATGCATTTGCATGGGATGCGCGTTTAGTTGTGATGTGCGTGTGGAGGGGATATATGTATATTTATCTGTACATTGTTACTTTTTATTTTAGATGGTGATTTAGGACTGTTTTGTTCCATCTTCTGTCCTTTGTCAAGATTTTATCTTAATTTAATTGCATTGTTTCCATCTTGCATTTGCATTATTTTTAAGTGTTCTGTAAAAAAGGGAGATTGGCGTTACATCTGGTGTATTTTAATATGCTTTTTTTCCATTTTGGATTTGCAATGTTTTGATTTCCTTTATGTAAATGTGATGTTTCCATCTTGTATTTGCAGTATTTTATGTGTTCTGTAAAAGGGGACGATGTGTTACATCTGGCATCTTCCCTGTGGATCTGGTCCTTGCAGCTCATCCAGTATGAATGTGCTGCGTGGAATGTTGTAGTGCAGGGTGATGTGATGGAATGCTTGGGTGCTTGTGAGGTGGAGTGTGTCAGTTGGAGTATGGGATGAGTAGCAGGGAGGCTGTCCTGGTGGGCTATCCTAGGATCTAAGCTAAGAACCTATAAATATACTTGCCTGCAACAAAGACCAATAAACTATAATCTATAAACTACACCTCGGTTACTGGACCGTTTCATCAAAACAATACCCTAATGGACAATAAGGCAACCATATCCTCAAACTCGTACCCTGTCAATACATCATTCAAGCCAGGATGTCTACAGTATTCTGCAACCTTAAAGCAATAAAAGATGTTTGTTCTCATCGATGATGTCACACTTCAATGTGAAAATCAGCTCACTAATCTGAATTTGGAAGGGCTCTAGTCGTCTCTCTTCCTGTGCCAAAACCTTCAGCTTTTCACATTGCTTTCCCTCGGCCCTTCTACAGTAAAGCGGAGAAAACAGTGCTGACATTTCTCGCTCTTATTCAAATACTGCACTGACTGCCCCTCCAGTGCGAATCCACGTTAAAACCTGCTGTCTAATCTACAGGGTCTTACACTCTAGGTTACCCTGCCACTAAGTCACACAAGTAAAGGCATCTGCAGGCGGTTTAAAACTCAAAGTCACACAAAAAACTTACATGAAAACAAACTTTTCTTTTAATGCTCTGTGCACTAACCGCCCCATCACCTGCTCCCCATACTTGCTCCACCCCTCTTGCACTACTGAACATGTCTCAAAACATACCTCGTCCTCACCTGCCCATCTTTCTCCCACCTTCAAAACTGCGAAATAGACTAACGCATTTAGTGCTGGTGTCCGCATCACTGCACCAAAATGTCTTAGTGACGCATATTATAGCTCTCTAAGGACCGACGAGGCGCTGCATACAATAACAAAAGCTAATCTAATAGACACCCTTTCTCCGAACTGGAGGTGGAAACCACCATTCGGCGAATAGTTCCGGCAAAGGCAGCGGTGCCCGATGGACTCCCAGGGGATCTCCTTCGAGCAGATCCTGCAAAATGGGCTAAATGTATTTCATCCTTAATTAATGCCATTGACAACGGCTGCCCTATTCCAGATTCCTGGAGGGGCGCAGAGGTTTTACCTATCTTCAAGAAGGGGGCCAGGGACGACCCCGCCAACTACCGCCCATTAAGCCTGTTCGATTCAATCCAAAAGGTTGTTGGCCGGGTGGTGCTGGAGAGGATCTTATCATGGGCGGATGAAAACGGGGTCCTTTCCGACTACCAAGCTGGTTTCAGGGCAGGCACAGGGACAATCGAACAGGCGTTTAGGCTACTCCTCCTATACTGGAAGGTGGTCCAAATAGGAAAAGGCAGTCTTTACCATGCATTCATCGACCTAAAGACTGCCTTTGACCTGGTCCCCTGCGAGCGCCTGTGGCAAGTCCTGGCAGAGCAGGGGGTCCCTAGGTACATCCTGAACATGCTAATTCGCCTCCATGATGGCAATTATGTCCAAGTGAGATGGGGTTCACAAGGGGAAAAAAACGCTTGAATACCAGTGAACAGGGGAGTCTGCCAAGGCTGTGTACTAGCTCCCACCCTATTCTCTCTGTATGTGAATGGGGTGGTCGAATATTTACAGAAATACCATCTGATGCCCCAGCCCTGGCGGACGAAAAAATTCCCACCCTCCTGTTCGCTGACGACACCTTCATCTCAAAGACCCCAAAGGGCCTGCAGACCCTCCTGGACAACTTCCAACTGTTTTGTTCTACTAGAGGGTTGACCATCCATACACTGAAAACAAAGTTCCTAACACTAAATCCATCAAGATCACTTAGGAACCCACCCTCATTAAATTGCGTCCCACTAGAGAGGGTCACCACCTTAGACTACTTAGGCATTCGCATTACCGATTCCATGCATCGGAGACCACACACTCCGAACATTTTCTTGAACCATAAAAGCGTGGTGGGGGCACTACTAAAAGAACATCGCTCTTCATGGAGCAGACCAATCGCCCCCGCCCTCACAATTTATAAGGCCAGAGCAGTAAGTTCAGCACTTTACGGCGCCGAACTGTGGGGTTTCTCCAATATAGATCAAATTTCTAGATCGGAAAATACATTTTTAAAAGATATAATGATGCTCCCCCAGAGGACCCCCACTAATCCCCTACTATACGATCTAGGTTGCCACCCGCTCAGAGACACTGCAAGACTTTGCCCACTTTTGCTGTAGGCCGCCTGTGGCGGACACCAGAATTATCAAAATATGCAGCAGGGCTAAGAGAGGTAATGGATAAGGATGGGTGGTATGAGATCAACTGGCTAAAAGGCGTAAAAAACTCTTATATGAACAGAACCTTTCCACCCAAGGCAGAAATCAAGAAGGCGTATTGGATGTGGGTTAGCAAGAACGATCTCCTTAACCCCAAAGCAAGCAGGCTCACAGAGGAGTTTATGCAGCACAAGCATTCCATCCGTCTCGAACCCTACCTAGAAATCATACAAAAACCATACGACAGAGCCTTTTATTTTGAGTTTAGGGTAGGCACACTCCTCACAAGAGAGCTGACCGCCCAGTGGAAGCCTCCTTTCCAAACTCCAGCTTCCTGCCCAAATTGTGAGGCTACCACTGAGTCAATCGCACATTTTATGTTTGCTTGTCCAGCCTACAAAGTGCCAAGGGGGCGCTGGCTGAAACCAGACTGCAAAAAGCTGGGTACCCGCAGCCACCAAGCCGCGTTGCGTATCTGAAGATCTGACGCCCGGGATCTCTATGCCTGTGGTCTATCAAAATTCCTAAGATGGGCATGGAGCATTAGATCGAGAAACCTGAATGCTAATTCCTAAATACCATAATACTCATGCAACCCCTGTCTTTCATAACTTGCACTTTCTTTTCTCATTTATATAAATGAACAAGCTATTTTTACCTATTTATTGTCTCTATTTTTAATTAATTTTGCTACTCTAATGATCTTTTGTACTTCGTATACTTTTAAAAATGTATTTTGGCTTATTTGTATAGTTTTTATTTTGGTTTGTATAGCTTTTAAGATATGTCCTATCGAAATAAAGCTTATGAAAATGAAAATGAAATGGAATGAGAACTGTAAGAACAATGGAGCGGTGCACTCCCAAGTCAATAATGCGTCAATAAAGAAGCTTGATCAGTATCTTCGATGCATCAATCTTTATTTTTAAAAATCCATGCGGTTTGTAAAACACATCAGCCAACGCGTTTTATTCAAAGATTGAACTTCGTTAGGGCTGAAAGAAGTTTAAAAAATAGATAATACGAATACACCATTATGTGTAGCATGCAATACGTAATGAAAAACAATAATGCCACATATATGTACACTACTTGACACTGGACACAACATATAAAAAATGCATAGCAGACATACACATATAAAACATTTCGAGGGTCAGGACTAACACAACCGTGATAACAGACATTACTTAATGCCAACGTATTATATACAAGACACTAAAGACACAATACCAAAGAAAACAAAAAAAGACAAGTTGAAAAAAAAATTGGGAGAAAAGAATGCATAGACACAAACTAACACAACTCATAACAGATATCTAAAAGGTATGTGACAACTGGTATAGCCACTACTGGAATTTGTCAACACATAAATGGTATTGTCGAGTGCATTAGAGTATGATCTGGATTGTTGTCATAATTAGCAGTGAAGTGACGCGAGTAAGACGAGCGCTTTGATTTCGAGCTGGAATTTAAAACGAAAGACCCGGCTTTTGGCACACACCTAATTTGGCAGTACAGCTCACCATCTAACCAGATCTAGCTGTACATGGGAGGTCTACATTGAAAAGGAGACCCCAGGATAGCGCTAGGATATCAGCCCCACCATTGTAAGGAATATCTAGGGTGCAACACCCTGTGAGCCCACCTGGGCTTCCATAGGCTGCCCATTCCCCGTCCCAGTCCTGATGAAGACCTGCACGGACCTTTCAGTAGTGCAGACCCTGGGTTGAAACGTCGACATATCTCTTGGACCAGTATAAAACACTCTGCAATGAGATTCAGTTATTGAGTCTGCAGATCTACTTGAAACACTTGCTTCTCTTGCCACAACTAATACATTTTTCCCCCTCTCCCAATCACTTTGTATATATTATACACCATCACTTTGTCACTGAGCACCAAATATCACCTTGTCACAAACTTTATCTGAATATGTGTTTTTGGACAGCCTTACAAATATAATTTGGGTATTTATGAATGATGCAATTTATAAAAGCTCGTATAGTACCCTATATGGTCTATGTTTGTGTTGTTTCTTATGATTAAATGATCATTCTATGAATAGACACTTGATTAGTTCAATTGTATGAAGAAATAATAGTCACCCGACAGAACCAATTGTGTATTTATAAATATACTCATGGACTCATTTGCTTCGAGTTGGTGGCTACTATGTACTGTACGTTAGAGTAACATATGTGAGACACAAAAGTGTTCGAAATGTACAACTAAATGGTACTAGGGTGATATGGGTGGATAAAACTGGGACAGTCCAAGTTGAGAGGTACAGACACACAGGGATAACAGGGGTAGGAGAGACTTGAGGTATGGGGTAATTTGTATAGTAGAAAATATATACATCTTGCATGGGATGAAACCCAAAAACACTTCGCCTCTGATTGAAAAATTGAGTCTTCGCAAAAATCTATACTATAATAATAATAATAGGCACATTTATAAAGCGCAATGGTTACACTAAGACCAGTGTGTCCCCGCGCTGCGGTAAAGTTGCCAAGATTCTGCTCCCCACCACCACCACCCTACTTATCTCGGGGAAAAAGGTACGTTTTTAGTTTTTTCCTAAAACAGCTCTCCTGGACCTCCATCCGGAGACCCATCGGGAGAGCATTCCATTGCTTAGCAGCCAGTAGGCGGAAAGACCGTCCCCCCATCCTGGCTCTCTTAGCAGCAGGTACACACACCAGACCCACCCCACCCAACCACAACTGACGTGTGGGGACGTAGGGGGTCAATAGATCAGACATATATGAAGGAGCACTCCCCTGCAGGATCCAGTGGCAGACACGGAGTGCCTTGAATATGACTCTTTCCTTTATCGGGAGCCAGTGTAGTGCAGCCCGAGATGCCCTTGCAGACAACTTTCTCGGGCGCATCAGGATTAAGCGGGCTGCCGCATTATGCACTCCCTGCAGACGGAGCATACACTTGGTGGTTGCACCTAGATAAAGAATGTTGCCATACTCCAGGGGCAACGTCACCAAGGCATGGACCATGGTCTTCCTGACCACCGCAGGCAATAGGTCCAAAGTTTTCCACAGGACCTTCAGGACCCCAAAACAGGCGCCTGTCATCCGCCTGGTTTGATAGTAAAAGGAAAGGTTGGGGTCTAACCACACTTCCAAGTTTTTTGCCTGTGCACAGGGCGTGGGTGTCGCCCCCAGACTCTGGGGCCACGATGCTGAGGACCACACCGTCAGGGCCCTTCTCACCACAAGCACCTCCGTCTTGTTGCCATTCAGCTTCAGGCAGTTCTGTGCCATCCATGCAGCCAGTTCTTGCATGCATGCCGTGAAGTTGAAGGCAGCCGTCTCAGGTGCCTGAGTCAGGGAGACCACCAACTGCGTGTCATCGGCATAGGATACGAACCTGATCCCAAACCCCTCCGCAATCTCCGCTACGGGAGCTACATAGAGATTGAACAAGGTCAGGCTCAGGGTCGATCCCTGCAGCACTCCCTGATTCAGCTTGACGACTCTAGAGTAATGATCACCCTGTCTCACCTGGAAGCAGCGTCCCGACAAGAAAGATTTTAGCCAGCTCAGGGCACTACCCGACAACCCTCCATTCCTCAGACATTGCACCAGCGTATGGTAAGCCACAGTGTCAAAGTCGGCACTTAGATCCAACAGGATCAAGGCTGCCGTTTGACCTGCGTATACAAATTGTCTGATGGATTCAGTGGCAAAAAGCAAAGCTGATTCTGTCGAGTACCGTGCTCGAAAACCAGACTGGGTCGGGTGAAGAAGATCATATTCCCCAATGTATGCCGTCAGTTGTTCATTCACCACTTTTTCCGCCACCTTAGCAGAGTATGGCAAAAGTGAGATTGGTCGTAAATTATCTAGTTGGTCTAGACCAATGTGCGGTTTCTTAGAGAGCGGCAGGACCACAGCTCCCTTCCAGCAGCCGGGTACTCTACACGTCCTAAAAGACTAACTTTTGTGTAAAAACCTAGTAAAAACAAAGGAAGGGAGGTGCCCCAAAAAATGTTAAACTTTGATGTTGAGCACGGCTCCTGCTTCAGGGACACTGCGCTTGGTTTCAGTTTTTTTTTTAAACTTTAATAGTGAGCGTGACGCCCGCTTCACCGATACCGCGCTCTGCAATACAATAGATGTTGCTTTTGCTAAACTTTGAACAATTGGCATTGTAAATGACAATTTGAAATTGGGGCTGGGCACACCTACTTTTTCAGTATTTTTAAACTAGAATTAGTTCTGTTGCTCAATGCGTGCTGCTTAGGTAAGCACAATGTCCATGTTGTGCAATTCAAATAACAAAAGATAATACAAGCGTGACCGCTTGTCCTAATGCGCACTATTGCGTTTCCTGTTGGAATGCTAATATTTAATTGATACTCATAATTCTGAACCAATATTACATATCATTTCATTACCAATTTCAACAAATTTAACAAACACTTTATACATTTCTTAGCGTCGCTAAGAAATGTATAAAGTGTTTATGTATGACTTGTGAACGTGAAACAATTACCCAATGAGTTTTACAATTGGTTAAATTCCATGATTTTCTTTGAAAAGAATCAAGTAAAAAGTTCATGTATCAACGCGTTTTTGGATTATTTATGTTGATTTAATAATGAAATGATATGTAATATTAGTTCAGAATTATGAGTATCAATTAAATATTAACATTCCCACAGGAAACGCAACAGTGCACATTAGGACAAGCGGTCACGCTTGTATTATCTTTTGTTATTGTAAATGACAATGCCTTTTAATATTATGAAAAGCATTGCCATTTACAATGCAAATAGCTCAAAAACTCGCATTTGCGAGACCTATTGCATTGTAAATGCTTATTTCTCCTGTTGCCTCACCTGCCCAGAAAAGGTGGCACTGCACGAACCTTGCAGAGTGTTCTGTGTGATGGTCATGCAGGCCAGCTGCGGTGCCGCCTCCAGGAGCTCCACACTGGTCCCCTCTCTCCTGACGGCCGCCAGGCCCTGGGCAGAATTGGTTTGGAACGGAGTTGGTGGCGAGATTGTGCAATCCTCGCAATACCCTCCTAACCCCAACTTCCCAGCTGCTTTTACTAATGCCTGTGCCCCTCGCCCTACCAGTGAGTGTACCTTAGTTCCCTGGTGTCACGGTTCACCCTCCGTTCTGGTGTATGTCGGGATTGGATCTTTAGTCTGGTTTGGCAGTGGTGGGAGCGAGGCCCACGCTCTACTAGCAATAGCCCATCTGCACTTGCCTGCTACAACTAGAAGTCCTCCTGCAAAAAACGCCATTATCCCGAGATAAAGAAAGACTGACAGCAACAAGACAATGCCAGACCAGCTGCCCTCACTGCAGTTAGCTCAAGTGACAGCGAAACGATCACCATCCTTGAAGGCCAAGAGTTGCCTGCCTGCAGTCAGCTCACCGAAACGATCACCACTCTCGAAGGCCAGGAGCCTTGGCTGCCTGTAGTCATCACAGCAGCGTGACATCTGCTGCCCTGTGCCCACAGCACAGCCACAGATTCGAAGCCGCTGGACCTGCGAGTCTAGTAAACTCTAACAAGCATTTGCAATGCAATCGGTCTCGCCTTTGGCACTTATATATATTTAGCTATGCAGCATATTAGTCTGGGTGCTGAAACATCTACTGTTCTTTAACATGGAGGGAAAGTAAGCACCAAACTGCGTGACATACCAGATATGGGAACAAATGGAGAGAAATATTGCCTTTTAGCAGGAAATGGTATAGTCCAAAGCTCTGTTTTTAATATAAAATCAGGGCCTTCGGTGGTCATATCACTGAAAATACAAGATTTGAAAAAAAAAATCTTGTCCATGGGTGCTCGTGGAAGACAATTTCTATGAACTGGAATCTAGAGAATGCTAAAGTGATTCTGGTATTTTACTGACCTCTGCTGGTCGTTTTCAATCAAGAAAGTTAATTAGAGGAAGTTACCAGAAAAATAAAAAAAATAAAGTATCTCAGCAGAAAGCAATTCTGGTATTTCACTGACCTCTGCTGGTCGTTTTCTATCAAGACAGTTAAATAGAGGCAGTTGAACAGAAAAAAAAAGTCTGTAAGAGGAAGCAGACAAGTCCTAGGGCTGATCTCCAGAGCCCACAAAGTACATACACATATAAAGTATATACTAAAGTATATAAGTATATATTTTTTATTTATTTATTTATTAGCTTCTTTGCACAGTTAGTTAAAAGCATTGCAATGGAGATGCCTCCAAAACGTCTTTACATTCTTAGTAGCAGGGCCAAACTGGCCGTCACATTAACTACGAATAAAAAAAACTTTAAAATCAGAGATAAAATTAACATTATGACTTAATGTAGTGAGAGAAAACTAAGACGTTCTATAAAAAAGTCAGTAATAAGTTCTTGAGGAGCAGGGACCAGATTGGGAGAGGCGATAGGAGGAGAAAGTAGGTCTTCCAAGATTCTCACGTATTTTCCGGACCTTGCGAACGTTTGAGTGTCTGTTCGTATAAAGCAAAGTGCAGATGCCTCAAAGCATGTGTTAATGCCGCTTTTTTGATATAATGGCTTTAGCAGAACTCTTCTAGGGGCATCTAAGAGAGGACAGCAGCAAAAAAGATGAAGCCATGATTTAGACCTGTAATGGCACAGTCTGCAAACCAGATAGTAGTCGATTTTAGTGCCCGAAAGTCGATCTGGTAGGAAATTTGTCTTGCCTGCTTGTTTATGGCCCTTTCCAGACTGCGTAGGGAATAGAGTCTGCTTTTAGCGTTGATTCATCAATTTGTAGGGATCTTATGGCATTTACAATTTGTCAATTCCATGGGCTCCCGGAACTAGCAAAGGTTTCTTTTCGGTGAGCTTTAGGAGTGTTGTCTGCGGCTTTTAGTACCCTTATGTAGTACTTCAAGGTATCTGCCTCACAAGAGAGGGATTGTCTTGTGAGGTCCAGCTCAAGTCGTACAACTTAGAGGTAGCAGAAGGGACGTATAACCTCCAGAGAAGAACACCACGATAAGCTTACTAATATTGAACCAATATCCTGGTCAATACTTGGAAGAAGATTCCGTTATACTTACATCATCCCCACAAGAACCCCTCTGAGGGTTGGAATTATCACCTCAAATTATAACTAAAGAAACAGTGGAGAATAGCCTTGAAAAAGTCGGGGGTTACATTCCCCAAAACGACGAAACACGTGTCGGCTGTGACGTCTCCTGAAATAAACAACAACCAACCCTGAATAAAAGGAATGAGAATTTATTTTGTGTGTGAACTGTATGGTGGAAACACATGTATATAGTTGTAACATAATATACTAAACGTGTGCTAAGGAGTCTCAAGCATCAAGTCGTAGTCTTGCCCTGAGTATTTATTTCAGGAGTCGAAAGATTAGTTTGTGGATAGTGATCTGGGAATGGTCAAGACCGGCCATACATGCACCGGGAAAGGCCTGATGCCCATAACTTAGGGCGGGAAGAAGGGTGGCTGTAATCACCTTCAGTATGGGTTTGGCTGAAGGACATCTCAGGGACTGATTGAGATGAGTCAGGCTGTATGTTATTGCTCCGGCTCTCTTTTTCAGGGCGGCTAAGTCGACTGGTGATCTAGAGGACTCGCTAAACCATACCCTAGGTACTTTGGTGTCGATTTGATCGTTGCGGACCCGATGCTCCGTGTTAGAAATTTCTTTTTTTTGCAGCAGCCAAAGATCAGGACCTTGGTCTTGTCCTGATTGATTTTGAGGGCATTAACTTTATTATATACATCGAGCTTGCTCAGGAAGCGTTGGAGGCCAGATTTGGCCTGGTCCATTATGACAATATCGTCAGCATATTGTAAAATATGCAAATTCGATTTTGCATGACCCAGTTGGGGTGGAAGCAGGCTGATATGCTCCAGGAATCTCCCATGGTCGTCGGTGTAGAGGTTGAACAAAAGGGGTGTGAGAACGCATCCATGCTTTAGACTGTCTAAAATGGGAAATTTTGCGGAGACAGTCGTGGGGCCTGTTCTGACTCGCACCAATGTGTTCTTATGCAAGGAGATGAGGGCTCCGAGCAGATCCCCTGGAATCCCCCACATGTCTAATTTCCTCGGGAGAGAGTTATGAGACACTTTATCGAAGGCAGCACTATAGTCTATGAAGCATCAAAAAAGGGGAAGCTGACTTTTTTGGACTGCTTGTATGACTCAGAATAGTTAGGGTGGTGATGTTATCAATTGTGGAGGCAGAAGCTCTGAACCCAGTTTGGAAGTATGGTAAGATGTTATTTTCCGCAACCCATTCTTCTAATGACTTGAGAAGACACCGAGCATAAACCTTAGCCTCAAGATCTAGTAAGGCTATGAGTCGGTAATTGGCAGTAAGGGAAGGATCTCCTTTTTAAAGAATTGGGCATAAAACCGAGCCTCTCCATGAATCGGTTATCTGAAATGTAGTAAACATGTGGTTGTACAGGGGGGATAACAGGTTGGCCCAATCATCTGGCTCACATTTAAAAATGGAGGATAGAAGGCCGTTAGGCCCGGGGGCACCGTCATTTTTCATAGTTTTCAGAAGCCTGCAGACCTGTGCCGGAGTGGTCAGCTCACGCATATTATCAAATGACTCCCCATTTTCCGATATCAGTAGGGCCTGGGCTTTCGCAGCAGTATTGTTGGGTGACATACCGTGACCAGGCCACTTTTAAGACACTGCGTTCCCCCTGGTCTTGTTGGAGTAGCGAAGTTTATTAATGTGGTTCCAGAAGTGTGTCAGATTTTTATTTTTTTAACAGTCCATGTATTTTTTGCCAATCCTTCTGTTGTTTTAACTTTCCATATTGATTTTTTGTAAACTTTACATAAAGAGGGCATATTTTTGGTGGTGAGCACTGTAGCGTTGAGTATATGCAGACGCACAGCCCTCCTTAGGGCTCTTCTTTGGTTGACTGTAACCGTGGTGAGAGGCCGCCGTAATGGAGGCCTGGTGTATCTGTCATGGGCTCCGGGTCCCGTTAATAGGTCTCTTAATTTGGTTATTGCAGTATCCCACCTGCGATGGTGCATAAGTAAATACAATTGGTCTCGAATTGGGCCCTTTCAGATGCAGGGGTGCATCTTGGCTGCAGCGTTGGGGGGCGCTCAGCTCCAAGCACTCACAGCAGCAGGCCCGCCTGGGTTTCATCAGCTGCAATTCCTTCCTGCTGGCTCCACACAAGCAGATAGGAGTCTCCCAGGCAACCCTGCGCTGGCCTCTCGTGCGCACTCACATGCCTCCTGGGTTCAATCTCACTCACATTCCGCCTCGACACAATCTAATGCACACTCAAAATGCACACCCACACTCCGCCTAGGCACAATCTCTGAACACTCACACTTCGCCTGGACACAATTTCATGCACACTGGCACCCCAGACCCAATCGTTGTCATGCACACTCACACTCCGCCTAGACACAATCTCATGCACACGCCTCCTAGATACAATTCTCATGCACACTCACATGCCGCCTAGATGCAATCTCTCACGCACACACACGCCTGGACACAATATAGGAGCACTTACACTCCACCTTGACACAATCTCATGCACACACACTCCGCCTAGGCACAATCTCTGAACACTGGAACTTCGCCTGAACACAATGTCATGGTCACTGGCACACCAGACACTATCGTTCTCGGGCACACTGACACTCCGCCTGGATACAATCTCATGCACACCCACACTTCAACTGGGCAGAATCTGATGCACTCATACTCTGCCTAGACACAATCAATCATTCGCATGCACACTGACACTGTGGCTAGACACAATCTGATGCACACTCACACTGTGTCTAGACACAATCTGATGCACACTTCACCTCACACAATGCACACTGACACTCCACCTACACAGTCTCATACACTCATACTTCTCCCCCAGACAATGAGCCTGATGGTTCAAGCCACATTTCCTGACGTCACTTCCGGTGACAGCGTCCGCCCACTTCTTTTTTAGGACTCGTGCCCTGATTAACTTCGGTTCTGGTGGCAGTTTTAAGAACTTTTTAAGCAGGCCGTTTTGCTCATTAGGTACTTATTTCGAATATTTATCTCTCAAAGTGTCCTTCATTGCTTCATTTTACTAGCGATAAAACATCAATCAAAATGTCAGACACTGGCATTAAAATGTCACTCCTAAGCACACCTTCCGCCCGAGGAGTTTGTGGGAGTTGGCCCTGCGTATCCCCGTCGCTGTGTGCAGCGCTAGGTCTTCACGCCCTGTTATCCCAATAAAACCACCTGCTCGAAGCGCTAGCCACTCACCCATCGGTGGAGGCGGTCACCACGGCCACCTTCCTTGCGAGAACCCCCGCAGAGGCCGCCGTGCTGCTCATTCTCGGGGCTCCGTGCTGTATGAGGCGCAGGTACCGGGATGCAGTGCGCAGTGTGCGCTGCATGCTGCCCAGGCTCTGGACTGTGGACTCTGCCCCACTGAAGACCTTGGACTTTTGGCTTGGGCTGCAGGAAACATAATTGCAAGTCATTGATTAGACGGCTTTAAACAGACCGGATGCCTCAGACGCTCGTCAAGGCTGCCTAGTCGCATAAAGACTGAAAAACACATATACAGCTATGTCAATGTTTGTCATGGTGGTCAGGGTGTTCACTACATAGAGCCCATATTCACAAGCCTATATAAACTGACTCATTTCGGAGAAACAACTCAACGTGTTAAAACCTTCCAAGCTGAAAGGGGGGGAGGCAGCTATTTTTTAGCCGGATAGGGGCTCTCTCTAGTCACAGTAAAATATGCTGCATTTGTCCCCATCTAATTTGCCAACAAGGAACACAAGTCTGCAGCGACCACATTTTGTCTGCATTTAGTTCAGAGCAGGAAAGTGCAGGCCCTGGCAGGCTTTCTTATTTAAGATCCCGGTTGAACTCCAAGCAATGACCGGATATAAAGGGCCATCAGCACTCCTATTGTTGGGAGTAGGATCCTAGCTGGGAGAACCTAACACCTAGACACTAATGCAATGGAGTGTAAACAAAACCACACAGCTTGTTATAACTTCAAGAGAAACGACCATTTGGAGAATGGTTTTGGACATTGTTTAATTCGTGTACATAAGAGACATGCATGCACTATAAGAATGTCATATGTATTGGCCTGTACAGTACTTTTAAACATATCAAATTAAATAGCATGTATTTTTAATGTAATTCTTTTATAGCGCTACTCTTCCCAATGTGGGGTGTCTGAGTGCTTTACATCACATGCATATATTATACATTAACAACAAATCATACAAGTGTGGAAATCAATGTACATACAGGATGTTACATACAACAACGAAGGGTTTACGGTGTAGGAGTCACACGTCTTTACTGGTAGGGATTATATCGTAAACAGGGATTCATTTGTATAATAAAAATTTGCCAGGGCTCTTTTCAGGAGGCCATTGCAGCATACACCACCTATTGCCCCTGCCAGAGGTGCCAATGACAGTACAAACAGAACTACTAACCATTGCCCGCCTACAAGTGTGACAATTCGGACTATTCCAGGCCTCCCAAAGCTATAAGAATGGACTGTGTTGCAAGTATTATTAATTTTTAATGTATATTTAAATAATAAACAATGCTGTTGTGCTTATCTCAAAAGTAGACAGATAGCCCCACCATTTGGTGGACTATAATTAGTGACTGTGTTAAGAATTAACCTCCAGATGCATCAAAGTTATGTTTTGCGAGTCCTTAATAGCGAATTTTAAGGAATCGATATTAAAGACTCGCAAAACGGGATGCATGTAGGAATCGCAATATTATTTGCGATTTCTACTGATTCCTTATTTGCGATTCGCTAATTGCGAATCGCAAATAAGGAATGGCTTTCCCATTCATTCCTATGGGCCTAAAGGACCTTAGGAATAAAAGGGGAGTCATTCTTTATTTGCGATTAGCAATTAGCGAATCGCAAATGTGCCGCAATTTCAAGGGTGCACCCCTGAAATGGTACTGTTCATTGGTGTTGCGCACACACATGTCCCAAGGTCATGTGTGTGTGTAACATACAACTTAGAAAAATGCACTAAAGTGCATATTTCTAAGTTTTTGCTATTTACCACGTAGTATGACTTTGCGGTAAATAGCAGCCCCAGATTGCGAATTCGCAATCTTAGAATGGTTCATGTATTGCATTTAAGGAATCGCAAATTGTGAATCCTTAATACAATCGCAATTTGAGAACTCGCAGTTATTTGCGAATTCTTAAATTGCGAGTGCATGAACCCTTGATGCATCTCAAATGCCATTTTTGCGGGCGCAAACGGCCGAATTTTGGGATTGGCACCGTTTGAGCTCGCAAAAATGCTTGATGCATCTACCTGAATGTGCCTGTGCCAGCACCGGAAACCAGCGACTCAAATTAAGCACTAGACTGGAGAAACACAAAGTTACGATTTAAAACATAACACAGTGCTAAGGGTTGAATGTAGTGATAAGCCTTTATTACTAGCTAAAGAAACTCTTTTTAGAAGCCGTACAATAACAAAAGATGGAGAAAAGACAATAGTTTTCAGGACTCTGACCCTTGTGACTTACCCCCTTTTTGTTGCCACACATTGACCCCCAATTTCTGGGTTCCTGGAGGAAAGTTTTTCCAATTTGCAGCACTGATTACAAGTACTGAGGTAATTCTGATGGTTATATACAAATAATAACTATGGGTCTAAAGAAACTCAGGTCTCTGTATTCAGATCATGTCTAATCTGCTAAAAAAAATACATCGGGACTCGTCACAGTGTGATATGAATTCCCATCAGTTACACACTCTGAACCGCCCTTCTTGTCATCATTTGGGCCAGTTTCACAAAGTGGTATGTCCTCAACGTACATACAATTACTCTGAATAGTGGTAACCGAAAAGCAGTGCACAACAAATAACTGTGAGTGAAAGTGATGTAGTTAAAAATGGACAGTGGGTGCACGAACAACTTTAATGAAAAGCAGACCACTTCCAAGATTAAAAACGTAAAGTGCAAAGTGACAGTAGTTTTGAACAAATATCTACTGCGTGTATAGAAAGGTCGACATGTTTCTGCAGTTAACAGATACTAGGGGTATCTCCTGCTTCTTCAGGACCAACAATGTACTTTGCTACTGCTTAGAAAGTGCGTGTGTGCAAAATGAAAACAAAATATACCAGGATATCACATGAATCCGTCCTCTATATGCTCCTATTTAAGTGAAGCGGAATTCCATATGCGAGAAGAATCAAGTGCAGCCGACATATATAAAAGAAAACAGAGAAAGCGGGATAACATATTAGTAAAAGAGTTATCTCTCCTGAGTTTCATAAGGTACAAAAATGTATACATTGGTGTGTTCCAAGAACATTACCCAACCATTTATCATTTAGATATGCCTCTCACTCACCTAGAGTTTGAGGGACCGGCGCCGCTCCTCACCTGGCCACAGCTCAGGAATTAGGGACACCGCTCTGTTTAGAAACCATAAAAACGATAGTGAGAACCCCTCACAATAACTGCCAATTCATAAATCTGACCCGTCCAATCATTAAAATTACCACGATGTCAGTGGTAATGAAAGTATCATCATCATTATGTGTCTCATTCCTTGCGTTAGTATTACTCAGAACAATCAAGAGCTGTCCTCAAAATATCATGAGGGAATATTACATACATCAGGGGTGGATTAATAGATTTTAAGACTTCCACTCCGTTATATTCAGACGACCAATGCCGAGAAAAGCTTTGTTTAGATAACAAGTTAGAAAGACACTGAAACGGTCAGCCCACGCGGGATTGAATGTCTGCGCGCGCAATACCTTGTAAATTGCAATCCGGTCAATGTAGGAAGAACCGATCTTATGCATACCTAACCGTCGGTACTCCGGTCAGGCATCTGCGCTGTTTGGGGAGGCGCCTTGTTTAGATCGCGCGTCATATTTCAGGGCTGAAAGCAACCCGTCTATCGCGTGCATCCTCAGATGCGCATGCGCCCGATCACAACGGCAAAGCCCGTTGGCCAATGTCCCCAGAGTCATCCCCGTGCATCCGAATGGCCTACGGGAAAGTAGTTGGGGCATTCATTGTATGGCGGAAAATAAAGGACCCATCACGACAGTCTATAATTTATAGATCTTGATGTCAGAAAAAATATCTTTGTGATTTAATAAAAATAATAAGAACGAAAGGGAATACGAAGTGAATCGTATAATGGCATTTCGAGTGTTGGAGATGGTCACCCAAAGAAAACGCAAGCCATGAGTCGCGTTTCGGGCACACTCATGGGAAATGTAGTGTAGGAAAAAGTACTAGGTTGCAGGTTCGATTCCCATACTTGCCACTAGAAAAAACGCTTTGGCCATTTGCTGATTAAGAAATTTATCGCCATAATCAATTTAGTTGAACATCCCTAAGAGTGTAGATGTTACTTCACAGAGGTCTTATGACAGATCACATGCCAAATGATCTCAACTCATGTGAAACCGTTTGTAATACTGTCCACATGTTCTTCTGTGATTAATCACAGATTGATTGACATGTAGATCGTATTTTAGAGCATGTAATCATATTAATTGGAGACACTGTTAGGGTAAGATCATCACAGCACTCCTGATTGTTGTCTATATGTATGGATATGCTGCGTATAACAAAGAGGCCGCCGACCTGTCGACTCATAAAGAACTATGTGCTGGAAGTCAAAGATACTAGTATTCTTATAATGACGTCCAGGGAATGTCTTCATTAAGACCTTTTTTGTCTGTATTCAAACGATACACCCATTTTTGCTCTAGTCTGAAAAGGTGTTTAGTGATGTCTGCGACATGAGGGGGAATTCGTGGTTGTTCAAGGACAGTCCAAAAGAAATCAGTAGGTTTGTGTCCCACCTCTAAAAAATGATTAGTGAGACGGTCGCCTGCTTTTTGCACCGAATCGTGCTTTTGTGTTCTGAGATTCTTGTTTTAATTTTTCTCGTCGTCATCCCAACGTATTGTAAGGAGCATAAACATGTGATGAGGTAGATGGAGATTGGTGCTATTACAATTAGTAAATTGTTTTTGTTCCCAACGTCTAGATGTTCCTATGTCGATGCTCGTAGAGTGAGATGTTTGTGAACAAGCAGCACAGTTCCCGCAAGGGTGATGCCCTTCAACTGGTGGCAGATCCCACAGGGTACCCACTTGATGAGATTTCTTCGGTCCTGGTCTAGTATGTACTAGCCGATCTTTTATACTGGTTCCTCTTTTGTATGCAAACAGGGGTTCCGGGAGTGTATCCGGGCCAGTGTTAAGGATCTTCCAGTGTTCTCTCACGATCTTCTGAATGGCATTAGACCTCGTATTGAAGGTATTGACAAACGCTATCCTTTCATTCTTGGGTTTGGGAGGAGTCAATTCCAGTGGTGACTCACGATTATTGTTCGATGCTCTTTTTTTGGAGTCTCGAATCAATTTCTTAGGGTATTTCTTGTCTAGGAGGCATTTCTCAAGTTCTACTGCATGTTTGTGGAAACTCTCTTTCGTGCTGCAGTTTCGCTGAATACGCAAAAACTGTCAGAAGGGCAGATTGTCCCGGAGCGCTTTTGGGTGACAACTATCGTATTGAAGCAACGAATTCCGCGACATGGGCCTCTTATATAGCTCCGATACCAGGCCGCCCGAGGTAGCTGTGATTCGAAGATCCAAAAATGCCAAGGTAGTTTTGGAGTATTCAATCGTGAAGCGTAGAAAAGAATTCTGTTCATTCAGCCAAAGATGAAAGGCCTTGAGATCAATTTCAGTTCCACGCCACACCACCAAAATATCATCTATATGGCGTTTCCAAGCTCTTATAGATGGTAAATATAAATTTGTAGATGACAATGCACAATCCTGTTCAAACTTGTGGACGTATAGATTTGCCAAACTGGGGGCAAAAACGCTGCCCATGCTGGTCCCTGATGTCTGGAGGAACACTGTTTCCTCAAAACGAAAAAAGTTCTCTTTCATCGCCATGGTAGCTAGTTCCATGATGAAAGATACTGGGGTGATGGAGTTCCATTCTTTTTCTCGTAATAACGTCTCAACCACTTCTAGTGTCTCATTTTGTGGTATTGAGGTGTAGAGGGACTCTACATCAAAGGACACCAACATTTTTAAGTTAGTATCAAACTCGATGTTAGGGAGAATCCTCAGCAGATCTTTCGTATCTTGGATGTATGTTGGTCGCAAAAATTCAATCTATTTTAAACGACAATCCTAGTATGTTAGAATCAATGCCAGTCCAACCTGTGATCAATGAAGACGGATGGCCTAAGATTCTTATACTAAAAAAGAGTTACTCCCGTACCTGTGTACATGGGATTGCAATGGCCGAATACCTCAGGGGAGACTGTGCACAATCTGGGCTGATAGTCACCAACGCCCCTAGACTCTTCCTAGATGACAAAGACTTTTTGCGCGACTGGTCACTAATCGCATGGAAATGCACTCGTGACTGGCTCCTCTTAATAATCAAAACTGCAAAGAGGGTCGTCAACAAGATTCTCGTTGAGATTCAGGTGCTGGAAGGCCAAATTAGGACAAAGATCACAGGGAAGTTATTCACCAAACAGCAAGAGGAAAGTAATAAGACCACCAAAGAGTTTAAAGACTCAATTCTATTCGCCAAGCTTGAGAAGTGCAAAAAAGACTTGGCGAAATTTGCTACGGATAAAGTTTATCCCTATACTAGTGCCACCTATGTCCCAACCCCGTATAATAAGAACGGACGCAGAGGGGGCTCTGCCTATGGGACTTCGACCTCGGAGGACACTTCCAGTGATTCAGACTCGAGTAATCAAGGCAAATCTACTAACCAGCAGCGTGGCAGAGGGAATAGGAGAAACTGGAGAGGTCAAAATTATGGCCCCAATCAATTTAACCCATGGTGGTCACCCAATCCATGGATGACTGGAGGCCCTTTTCCACCACAACCCATGGGCCCTTTTGGCCCCATGCCTTTCCCTCACAATCAAAACATGCAGCCTTTTTTAGGGTTTGGCCAAGGAAGGACACGAGGCAGGAGACGAACCTCCAGAGGACAAGTACAGTGTTCTGTCCCGCCACAATCGATGGGTCTACGGAGCGGGAAGCAAATACCCCAAGATCAAGCGGGAACGAGTTCAGAGACAGTTTGATCATTAATCTGAGCTCTAGAGAGCTTTCCGCTACTGAAACTCAAGTGCTTAATCGAGGACACGGTTTTGTGCAGACTACCACCGGTGATCCTTTTCAGACACATGTTGAGTTAGCTCAATTTTTCAGGAAGGTCAGATTAAATTTTTTCTTCTCGAAATCTGAGAACCCTCCTATTGAACAAAACACGGGACTTAAGAAACCCTCAACTTTTCTGCCCTTACCTCATACCATACCAACTAAGGTTATAACCTTCGAGGAAGCAGTGCGGCACAACATCCAGATCCTGTTCTCAGACACTGACAAGCCGTTCATGAACCTTCCCAAGAAAGAACAACTGGCGTTTTCTGAATTAGCGAAAGACGATTCAGTCACTATCAAGCCCGCAGACAAAGGGGGTGCCACGGTACTTATGGACACCAGCACTTACAGACATGAATGTCTTAGACAACTCAATGATATCAATTCCTACAGTCCACTGTCCGAAGATCCGGCTGAGAGACTTTCCACCAATATCAAGCATCTTACTGAAGAGGCATTATCAGAAGGCTGGATTACCGCCAACGAGGCCTCTTTTCTGTGTACTTCGAACCCGGTGATGCCATATTTTTATGTGCTCCCGAAAGTTCACAAAGAACAACGCCCTCCACCAGGATGCCCAATAATTTCCGGCATCGGGTCGCTTCTTGAACCGTTATCGACATTTGTCGACATATTTCTGCGACCGTTGGTTAAACTAATGCCAACATACATCCAAGATACGAAAGATCTGCTGAGGATTCTCCCTAACATCGAGTTTGATACTAACTTGGACATTTTGGTGTCCTTTGATGTAGAGTCCCTCTACACCTCAATACCACAAAATGAGACACTAGAAGTGGTTGAGACGTTATTACGAGAAAAACAATGGAACTCCATCACCCCAGTATCTTTCATCATGGAACTAGCTACCATAACGATGAAAGAACTTTTTTCGTTTCGAGGAAACAGTGTTCCTCCAGACATCAGGGACCAGCATGGGCAGCTTTTTTGCCCCCAGTTTGGCAAATCTATACGTCCACAAGTTTGAACAGGATTGTGCATTGTCATCTACAAATCCATATTTACCATCTATAAGAGCTTGGAAACGCTATATAGATGATATTTTGGTGGTGTGGCGTGGAACTGAAATTGATCTCAAGGCCTTTCATCTTGGCTAAATGAACAGAATTCTTTTCTACGCTTCACGATTGAATACTCCAAAACTACCTTGGCATTTTTGGATCTTCGAATCACAGCTACCTCAGGAGGCCTGGTATCAGAGCTATATAAGAAGCCCATGTCGCGGAATTCGTTGCTTCAATACGATAGCTGTCACCCAAAAGCGCTCCGGGACAATCTGCCCTTCGGACAGTTTTTGCGTATTCAGCGAAACTGCAGCACGAAAGAGAGTTTCCACAAACAGGCAGGAGAACTTGAGAAATGCCTCCTAGACAAGAAATACAATAAGAAATTGATTCGAGACTCCAAAAAAAGAGCATTGAACAATAATCGTGAGTCTCTACTGGAATTGACTCCTCCCAAACCCAACAATGAAAGGATAGCGTTTGTCAATACCTTCAATACGAGTGTGTGTACCTTTTAAATCATAAGCGTGCGGTGATATTTTTCTAGTAAAATCTGGCATTATTCCATGTGGTTAAGATTTGAACCGCACTGCTTTTTTATGATTACACCAGCATTTGGTGTATTACAGTATGGGCAAACTACTTCCACATGGCTCTTAACACGATTGCACTATAACAGCGTACACACAATCATGCACTTTGACAGTCCCTATCACTAGTCACCATGGGCTGGGGTACAAATCAACAGTCCACTCCAACACCATTCATAAAAAGTCACTAAAAGCAAAAGAGCTCATTTGAAATAATATTGGTAGTGTCGTAGTAGAACTCTAAAATGAAAAGAAACATTGCAATGTTACCTAGCTTTTTGCATGTAAAGCCCCTCTGCATACAATTGCTCCCCGATTAATGACAATACCAAATGTGCTTTCTTTATTTTAGATTGTCTGACACTCTGCTGCCTTGAAGCCATGAACTAGTTAGCTTTCTGTTGATTAAAAATTGCATTTAGCCACAGCGACCAGTTACTCGCTCACATACTTCTCTAACAACACCTGAAACAGTCTTGTACTGTGTCTCTACCAATTCTTATCATACTTTCAGTAGCTAAACTGGTATGCATCTAATGTGCACATGAAAAGACACTATTCTATGTATGAAATAACTGGGTAAATTGTGACAAAAGGCTAAATGTTATCCATCATTTACTTAAATTCTTTAAAGTAGCAATTACAATTTGCCTTCTCACCCCTTCAGAATCATGTTTTGGGATTATGCTAATATAAAGCCCATCTGCATACATTTGCCTACCTAGTTTATGTGGAGACTAGGGGCTAGATGTATGACCATTTTTAGCAGGGTGCAAATGGACAATGGGGCCGTTTGAGACTGCTAAAACAGCTTTTATCTTGCACTAACCCTATTTTTAGAGTCAGTATCCTATTACGGAATCATAAAATAAGATTTGTGAGTCGATATTAGAAAAGGGCGTGCCAAGGGCATCCATTCCTAATAGCGAGTCGCAAGGGCATGTACAATTGTTTTGCCATCGGAATGCGGTCGCAAAACAATTGCAGTTTACCGCCTACTTCAAGTAGGTGGTTAGTAACTTGCAAACGGGAATGGGTCCCTAGAGGAGCCCTTCCCTCTTGTGATTGGCAGAAAAAAATGTTTTTTAAGATTAAGCAGTGGTCCCACAGACCACTGCCTAATCCATTGCCAGCTCTTAAAAAATGAAACAGAAACATTTAATTTTTCTTTTTTGAAACGCATCGCTTTTTTCTTTAAGGAAAGCGAGCTGCATTTCAACAACAACAAAAAAAGTTGTTTTACTTAAAAGCAAACTCAGACACAGTGGTCTGCTGTCCCCAGCAGGCCAACATCCCTGTATTATTACCCATTCCCAATGAGACGCAAATTGCGACCTGCCTCATGAATGTTGATGAGGCAGATCATTTGCAACCCTATTGGGAACCACTAAATGTGTCTGAGACACATTAGTGCATTTCATTTTGCAAGTGTCGAATTACGACTCGTAAAGAAAATCGCAATCAGCTACTCGCAAAATATAATAGTCGTGCAGCTAGCCCAATGTCCTTTAGCCCGAAACCCCCTTGAGTCTGTTGTCACTTACTTTGTTCGCTCAGTAACAGTGTAATGTGCCTTACACGCACCACTGCTTTAAAAAGCTACAAGCTGCCACTGAAGTTTGAAGGTATACCTCTTCCAGAGAAGATGTTAGTACCTTCTAGTTTGTTTGTATCAGATGTTTAACTGCTCAAATTCCCGCCTACAAATTAAAGGCGTATTCTTCTTTAAAGTTATGGCATGCACAGCGCACTGTTATTTTGTGACACATAGGAGGTGATTTATAAATCCAGATCCAATGAGTCTTAAGAGTTCGCCCTCAGAGAGAGAGTTTCATGCCCAAAGGGAGAAAGGTGGTTATAAAGGTCAGGTTGTGAATTTATCTAAATTATCGGCAACAAATGACAGTAGGTGATGTCATGGCTTTAAGTGGTGCTGAGCACCGGCAGTTCTAGAAGCAGGTGCTAAGAGGTCCCTATCTCACCCTTGTTGAAAAAAAATGCATCTTACCTCTGCAGCAGTGCCACCCTTCACTGCCTTTGATGTAACTTCAAAGAGACTCACAATAGATATTTCAGAACGGACGCATTTTCAATTTTTTTTTTTGCAGATTTATATAGCGCGAACTTGACCCAAAGTTATTGGAACGCTTTACATGAGCACTGGTTACGTCACACAAGGACACATTAATTTTTTGGTAGACACAGGGAGATTAAGTGATTTGCCCAGAATTACACAGGATGTGGATGAGACCCCGAGGTTCGAATCGTGGTTTTCCAGCTCCAAAGTCGTCAATCTAGCCGTCAGACCTGTAGTGGCGCGTTCTAGTGTTCGCACGTCACGTCAGCGACGTGACGTGCTGGCGGCCATGTCGGGCTGCGTGCGCATCGCGGGAGATTGGCGCGAAGAGCCGGTACGAGCAGCAGAGGCTCGGCGCTCTTTAGGGATAATAAGAATAATAAATAAGCAACAAACCTCACAGTGGCTGCAGCGTTTCCTTGGGGGTGCAGGCTACATTACAATGGCGACGAAGGTGGGATGGTAGACCCCCCCCCCCCCCCACACACAGCAAGGAAACAGCACCGAGGGAAACAGCAACTACACCGGTGGGCAGGAAACACCAGGCCCAGCAGGACCACAGAGCCAAGTGCCCAGAGGAACAGAGGGCCAGGACAGACCAACAACTACCACACAGGTACCTTAAAGAGCGTGGCAGAGCCCTAGGGCACCCAGAAGAGCAGTACAGCTAACCCACAGAGGGTAGACTGACCCCAAAAACGCAAAGCAGAGCGCGCAAGATCACGCTACGACGCACAAGACAGGGGGAACTGCGCTGGATACCTCACCAAAGAGCGAGGGGGCTGACGCAGGTAGTCCCCAAGCCCAAGCAAGTAAGGAAGAGCAAGACAACACGCCAGGGAGCCCCAGAAGCCAAGGCAGTGCACAACCCATGGTCAAGAGCGAGAAAATGAGCGCGCAAGCTGGATATGCAATGGCGCCGGTGCAGTTTCTACCCAGACCCGGAGAACCACTTATGAAGTGGGAGGACTGGAGAGAATGCATTGATAATTTCATTGGAGTCTTAGAAGACGAAAATGAAGAACAATTCAAACCCACGAGAAAAAAACGCATCTTGCAACTAAACCTAGGCCCGGAAGGTCTGAGAATCTACAAAAGCCTAGTACCAAAACAGAGAGCGAACACAGACGATGACGTGTACGCCCACGCAATTGATGACCTAAATGAACATTTCAGGCCGGCGGTGTGTGTCTCGGTGGATAGATTCAATTTCCAGTAGAGAAAGCAACGGCCAGGAGAGACGGTGGAAGAATACGTGGCGGCACTGAAGCGGCTGGCGTCCACGTGCAGATACGACAACTGGGCAGAGGAGTTCATTAAGGACCAGGTGGTGATGCACACCACGTGCACCGCAGTGCAGGACAAATTATGGGCCAGTGGGGACACCACTCTAAAGGAGGTGATGGTCATCGTCAAAACAGCTGAATTAGCACGCAGGTGTGCGGAAGTAACAAAGAAGGAAACAGCGCCTAGCGTCATGGTGAACAAAGTGGACAATGAGGAGCCCCGCAAAGACTACCAGAACAGGAGGTCGCTGGAGAAGGGACCCAGCAAATGGCAAGGCAACGGCACGGTGAGATACGTCGGTCAAGGAAGCGACGAACAGGAAGACGGTACCGAGGAGGATGTTGTAACAGTACTCTGCATCTACGACGAGGTGTTGAGCGTGGATGGCCAAGTTCTGAGCGTCGATGGCAGAAGGACAATGAAACCTGTCCTGGAAATGTTGATAGGAGGAATTACAATCAGCGTGGTGGCTGACACAGGCTCACCCTACACCATCGTCCAGAGAGCGGTATGGGAGGAGAGATTTGCACCGCATCTAGGCCCAGAACTAGAGAAGCTGGACATCCGCCCAGTCACGTACAATGGGGACCGCATACCAATGGCAGGATTCAGACCATTAAACTTTGAATTTAGAGGCCGGTCCGCTTACTGCAAGCTCTATGTGTCAGAGAAGGGCGCCTCGGTCCTAGGATGGCTCGACCAAGGCGACTTAGGCATCAAGCTGGATCCGGGAGGTAAAGAGCAAATACTACTTATGGAACCGGAAGCATGGCCAGACCTCGACAAATGGAGAAGCGAATACCCAAAAGTATTTGGTGGCACGGTGGGAAGATTGGAGAAATTCGCACATAAAATCATTCTGAAAGAAGATGCTGTGCCGGTGGCCCACAAAGCAAGGAATATCCCTTTGGCAGTGAGGGAAGCAGTACGGGAAGAACTTCAGGACTTAGAAAGCAAGGGGATCATTGAGCCCATCACGTGCGCTGAGTGGCTGGCGCCTCTGGTGGTAGTTAAGAAACCCAGCGGTAAGGTCAGGCTGTGTGTCGACCTGCGCGAACTGAACAAAAACATACTGGTAGAGAGGTTCCCCTTACCCAGAATAGAAGAGATGCTGGCCAGCACCAAGGGAATCAAGTGGTGCTCCACCATAGACTTGACCTCAGCCTACCATCAGATTGCACTACACCCGGAGAGCCGCAGACTCACGTCGTTCATCACCCCATTCGGGTGTTATCAGTTCCGCCGCATGCCGTTCGGGCTGGCCTCGGCGGCAGCAGTATTCCAGAAGCTGATGCACCAATTGTTCAAAGACACGACCGGCGTCCAATACTTCCAGGACGACATCCTGGTGATGGGGCGAGACAGACCCGATCATGATGAATAACTCGGAAATGTACTAAAGATCCTGGAGAGAAAGGGCCTCACAGCGGAATGGACCAAGTGCCGGATTGGAATGGAGTCGGTGACCTACCTAGGACACGAAATAGGAGTACGAGGAGTGACTCCGAAAGCAGAGAACGTGAAAGCGATCTGTGAGGCACCTCCACCCACCAACAAGGAAGAAGTCAGATCATTTATAGGAATGGCGGAGTATTATAGCAAGTTTGTGCAACACTTCGCCTCCAAGACCCATCACATGAGGCAGCTGACAAGAGACAACACAGAATTTCGCTGGTCAGAGGAAGCACAAAAGGAGTTTGATGTCATCAAGAAGGAAGTAGCAGGAGCAATACCACTCCAAGGGTACGACCCCCAAGGGATGACGGTACTGACCACAGACGCCAGCGATAAGGGGCTGGGAGCTGTCCTCATGCAAGACCGAGGGCAAGGAAGGATGGAGACGCTAAGCTTCGCATCCCGCATGCTGAGTGAAACGGAAAAGAAGTACAGCGTAATAGAAAAAGAAATGCTAGCAGTGGTGTGGGCTACGACCAGATTCAGACAGTTCCTATGGGGCACAAGATTCCAATTGAGGACGGACCATAAGCCCCTACTGAAAGCGCTAACATCGAGTGGGCATGCCGACGCAATGCCCAGGATCTCCAAAATGACGCTGAAACTGCTTGAATTCAGGTATGACGTGGAGTATATCCCAGGGAGTAAAAACAGAGTGGCAGACTATTTGAGCAGAGCAGCAGCCATGGAGCCGAGCGAGGAAGACAAAGTGGGAACAGAAGAATGGGTAGCACTCACGGAAGACCAAGAAAACACCATCAGCCATCAAGAATGGAAACAGGCGTACGAGGAGGACCAGATTCTAGGAGAAGTGAAATCACATATCACCAAGGGATGGCCTGACAAGAGGCAGACCCGTGGGGAACTCAACCCATAGTTTGAAGTCAGGGAAGAGCTGTCGATGGACGACCGAGGAGTATTTGTGTACAGGGGAGAGAAGGTCATTCCCCCAACCGGCATCATCCCCAAACTACTGGACATGCTCCACGAGGGACACCTGGGAATTGGTAAACTGAAATTGAGGGCCAAGCAAAACTACTGGTGGCCAGGAATGGATGTAAGGGCAGAGAGACATGTCAGAGACTGTTCACGGTGTCAAGGCGCAGATAAGACTCTCAAACCGCTGCGTCCAGCTCTGGGCAAATTCGACCCGCCGAGAAATCCATGGGAGGAACTATCGGTAGATATTCTAGGCCCGATCTTAGACGTACATGGAGTCCAAAAATACGTATGTGTTCTTGTGGACAGGTACTCGAAGTGGCCGGAATTGAAGGTAGACGAGGCGATGGACACCGAGACCATTGTAAAATTTCTGGCCGACACTTTTGTGAGGGAAGGCATCCCAAAGTCCATCCTCAGTGGCAATGGCCCCCAATTCAGATCAGAAAAATGGATCAAATTTATGCAAAGGAATGGCATCCTAGAAAAGCACACATCCATATACTGGCTGCCAGTAAGGAGTCGGATCAAATTCAAGGCTCTATGCATAGCATATAAAGCTATCCACAACCAAGGCCCACTATTTCTAAAACAAGCCTTCCTTCCGCTCGAACACTCAAAAACGCTACGCTCATCTTCAGCCCACTTGCTAAGAGTCCCTCGCACAAGAAGAGCAAATTGGGGTGACAAACGTTTCACCATCGCCACAGCCAAACTGTGGAATACGCTGCCCCTCCACATCAAAACTGCTCCGACACTACTCAATTTCAGGAAAAAACTCAAAACTTGGTTGTTTTGATCTCAAACTATCCTTCCCAATTGAGAGCTCTGCAACTACAGCACCGAGACACCCTTGGGTATTTGCGCGCTCTAAAAATCGCTCAAAATAAATAAATAAAAATAAATATACCACCCGGCTGGGAACGGTCTAGTGGAGAGTTTTAACAGAGTGGTGATGGGGTCGGTTCAAGCTGCCATCTCTGACAACAAGGACTGGGAAAAGGAGATATGGCACATGGTGTGGGCGTACAGGATCACCCCTACAGGGACCGGTTATAGCCCATTCCAGATACTGAAAGGCCGCGAACCATTCACCCAAGACAATCGGGTGTGGAAAGAGAAAACAATAATGAGTGAGTGGTCCCCAGCAGTGGTGCGAGCCAACCTGGAGAAAGCACAAACTGTTTACACCAAACACTACGACAACTGGAGAAACGTGAAGGACACTGGACTGGAAAAAGGAGAATGAGTGCGAGTAGAGTTGGCCACGCTACAAAGGAAAGGAGAGAGTAAATACAGCAAGCCCATGCAGGTGAAGGAAGTACTGGGCAGAGCGGCCTTGCTGAGCGACGGAAACGTATGGTCGCAGGACCGCATGGCGAGATGCAACAAGATTCTAAGTTGGAACAATGGTGAAACAGACGTAGGAGACGAGGAAAAAGGAACTGTCCAACCGGAACATCGGGAGACAGAGCCTGATGTAAGAGGAGAACAACAAAAGGAAAAGACTGTCGAAGGCGACCAGGGGCAGACGGTCGGAGAGGACCTGAGTGGAGGAGATGGAAGCGCGGCCGCGCTAGGAAGCGGAGAAAGAAGCGAAGGAGTGGCTCCCACTACCCCGGTAAGACTGACCCGGAGGGGTAGAGCGGCAGTCAAGCCAGCAAGGTTGAGAGACTATGACATGAACGGCGGACTGTAGGTTAAAATGTTATGTATTGGAAGAAGGGGAGATATGTAGTGGCACGTTCTAGTGTTCGCACGTCACGTCGGCGACGTGACGTGCTGGCGGCCATGTTGGGCTGCGCGCGCATCGCGGGAGATTGGCGCGAAGAGCCGGTACGAGCAGCAGAGGCTCGGCGCTCTTTAGGGATAATAAGAATAATAAAAAAGCAACAAACCTCACAGTGGCTGCAGCGTTTTCCTTGGGGGTGCAGGCTACATTACAAGACCACATCTTCTCCCCAATATGCTATACTACGAAGCCATAGTTGCTACTTATTTATCTTATGCAACTGACAAACCAATAGCACTGGCTTGTTGTAGGTGTAATCTTACTTGCTGTAATATATATCTGAATGTAGTGACAGCAAAATACCAGTCAGGCGGCACACTTTGCTGAGCATAGATTTTCAGTTTGTGGTTTAAGCCATGCCCTTAATTACGTCGGTCACGCCCCTTTGAGAGACCCCCAGTCTTTTCATCCCATTTAAAGCCCTGGGTGCTATTACCGCTAGCCCACGAAAAGGTATTACAGCTGACTTTTAGCCAGAGGCTCCACCCTCCTTTCAACTAACGTATTCTATAACAACGTACCAGTTATCTTCGATGACCCTCCTAGAATATAAATGTTCAATGCATTGATATGGAAATGAAGAAGTAACCTTAATGCAGGTGAGACAAAACTGCTGTCACAAGTTCGAAAAGATGGAAGCTATGCACATAAGTACAGTAATTAGTGGGAAGGCACCCTCTTTATCAGCAAGATAGCCTACGGAACATTACTTACAGAGATGGGCGGTAAATTAATTCAAGTTACTGTCCGTTGTTGACCTTTTTATACGATAGATTTACCTACAATTTAGATACTTCCGGGTTCACGACAGCCACTCCAATGATTGAACATAGACCTGAAGGCGTAAGGATCTCGCCTTGCGTAAGGTCACCTGGGATTGGAGCATTAACGACAGGACTGCCAATCGTAGTTCGCTATACAAAATTCTGATGTGCTCATTGGCTGTGCAGTCCGCACTTCCACCACGGGGTTATAAACATAGGAAATCCGTGATCCGCCTCGTACTTTAGGAGTACGCCCCCCTCGGTCGTTGAGAACATACTATATTTATTTATTTATTGTATGCGTTTTTATATAGCGCGGACTTTACCCGAAGGTGTCAGAGCCCTTCACAATTGTGTAGTACATTTTTAGTGCTGGCCCGGGCGGTCGAAGACTGGATATTTCGTGCAGCTGCCGCCCACGGTTATGGATGATAGAAGCAGGCCAAAGTATATATGCAGTGCAATGGTCAAAGTAGCTTTGCACAAGGCATGGCTACCTGGGCTTACCGCGCAGACCATCCTGGCTGCCTCTGCTGCCCTCCCCACGTTTCTGGTGCTCGGGCTGGGTAACTGCAAGGGTAGTTCTCTAATAGGTGTCTTGTCTAGGGCTTCAAGTGAAATGAAAACGGACGGTGAAGTAAAAAAAAGTGCGTGGTCGTGAAGATACATACATGCCAACATTTTAGGTCAGGAAAGTGGGAGATTTAAAGTAAAAAATCGGGAGAATGAAAATTCCCCATTGACTTCTATTGTAGAAAATACAATTTCAGGCGAGAGATAGCGGAGATAAAGCCATTTTTGGCTTGAAAAATCGGTAGTCTCCCGCCTGAATCGTGTCTATTGACATGTATGTAGATATGCTATAGTTTTTACAAGAGGCGTGGCGTAACAGCTGTTCACTAGAATTTCTACCTTGATTAATTCATGTTGTTAAACAAAGACATCCCTAGATCAACAAGCGAGACAATGGAAGTAATTTACTAAAAGCAAAACAATCTGTTTTATGTAGTATAGCAGGGAGGGCAGTTTACACTAAAACAATTCACAGTGAAAATAATTTGAGCACTTTAACACGTTAAGAAAGCTAACACTAAAAACAAGCACTGCAATTAAAATAGGTCTAAGCAGCTTTCAGGAACAACCAGAGTTATATCCTAAGCATTTTTAACTGCAGTTTTTACATTTTTCTAAGAGGTAGATCCTTTCCCTGATTTTTTGTTTTTGTTTCAACCCGCTTGTAGTTTGTTGTTTAGGTGTGAATCCATTTGGTGATAACAAAAAGCTGTACATTTCTGAAAAGCAGACAGAATTCACCTAGTTCTCATTTGTGTAGATCCCTCAAGATTTTCCCAAATAAACTAATCATTGAAATCTAAAACCAATGAGAATGAATAGGAAAAATGTTTCATTGGGGACCGCGTTTTTATGTGTAATTTCTTTCAATATGACACATTTTACAAAATAAATATACAGTTCTGTCCAACTGACGCGTCTTGGCGGGGATTTATGGTTTGTAAGTTTTCCAAAAACACATGATCCTCTTAATTCAAAAGCTGAGATTCAGCTTATGTTTTATTTATTGTGTAACAATGTGTAGCAATTCATATGGTCAAGTATAATGAATGAAAAATGGCCAGGAAGGAAACCAATGCATTTCTGAAATGTGCGCAAGACACTTGAGTTTAGGAACAACCGTTATTCATTCACCTCTGAATTTAGGGTTACCCATACTATCTGTCAAAAGAGAGAGTGGGTTAAATTTGATTACACACTTTTTGGGGTACCAGATCACCTCTCTTGCCAGCATTGTTTCTCATTGCTGCAAGCTTTAAAGAAAACTTTGGAATGTTAGCATCAGCTTGATTTATAAATAGGTCCCGCTTTTAGGAGTCCAGCACACCGCAGAGCAACTGTTGCCTGCGCTACCCAAATTCACAATAAAACACTTGTTAAAGTTTTAGAGTGACTCTTAATCAGATCAACATAACACAACTGCCCTCTGTTTACCCCTAGCGCTTCCTGTGATGGAAACACCAGATATGGAACAGCGTCAAACACACCTAGAAGATTGCAGCAGTAAATCACATATGCCCAAGAATGTAAGGCGTAAGAAGCAAGTCAGATGTGCACACTCCTAAACACAAACAAAGGCTCAGCAGAAGGCCTGCATTCACCCAAGGACGCAATACCAGAGCAACCGGCCAGCTGTATTAATCAGATAAAGCCCAAACAATGCCTAGTAGTAAGCGGCACCCTAGATTACACACACCTGGCCACCTGAACCATCTCAGAATGCGACATACAGTTGGTATTTATGGCCCATTCTATTAGGTTGGGATTAAGCATCTAACATGTAATTTATGGCACACTGTACCAATATTTCCTGCCCAAATGGGGATGACCTCTTTATTGAACCCACTGTACAGTATAAAGCATGCCTTGTACCTAATGCCAGTTGAATTTCAGCACACAACTGTAAGAGATGTGGCTGTTTTTCCCGGCCTTTATTGTTTAATTAATCTTAAACTGTTCCTGATTGCCAAGCATTGCTGTTCTCTTTTTTGATAGTTAGAACCTGTTTAGAACATTTGGCAAGACATATGAGAGCTGATCATTCTGAATACCCTGACTGCAATCTGGGGATAGGAGGATCCAGCCGTCCAAGCCCACTCTGCATGCATTTCTGAAGAAAAAGGTGCAGCAGGCACCTCTCTTTTATTGAAACCCTGCCAGCACTGGCGGACAGGATCTGTCCACTGGTGGCTGTTGGAAAGGGTAAGACGCCGCAATTAGGTTTTCTTTCCTAAATAATATGAACAGTATAGCGTAGCAAACAGAAGCAGTACGGGTAAAAATAGATTCACCTAGCACTCATAGTTAAAAGTGGACTAGAGTTGCTTTTTGTATTATTATTTATTGTGGACTAGTCACCTAGCACGCGTGATTAGAGTGACCTGGAGGTACTTTTTAAGCATAAAAATTGATTCTTCTAGCATTTCTAATCAGAGTGGCGTGTAGGTACTTTAAGCATAAAAATAGTTTCACCAAGCACTCCTGATCAAGGTAACCTGGAGGCACGTGAGCCTCAACCTCATATTTTTTAGTTAACCACAAGCTTAGTGCAGGAGGGTTTCTTAGCACCCCCTGAGGGTTGAGAGTAGAAAAAGAAAAACAGAGTAAACTGTTTTCATTTCGGACCAGGGACAGTGTACCTAGGAGGTAATTACGTACATATATGCGATATGAATGAGGTATGAGTGTTGCATAAATGAGCGAAGCCTGCACTGCAGGAATGCATTGATATTGTCCTCATCATTCCTGTCTGAATGAGAGAAACCTTAGCTTCAGGAGCACATTGATATTGTCCACATCGTTGTTTTCTGAAGAACAGAGGCCCGCACTGCTGTAACAATTCTCATTGTTTGCATTATAGTCTGTGGTCAAGAGGCGCCTACTTAACAGGATCGCATTGCTGCTGTGGCTCGCTTTCAAGTGTTCTCTTAATCAGCTGTTTACATTGCCATTATCATGCCCGGCTAGCACACCCCACCCTTTGTAGACCGCTTTTCTTATGTGCCAGCTGCACACAAAGCTCTCACATGCACTCTTAAAGGGCATACCCTTGTTGTTATAATAAAAACTCTACAAACGGTTACACTGTTCACCCGCTCTCAAGACAGACATTTTCTTGTGTGCATGTTATTCTATGGGATTGCCCCATATGTGAATTCTGGTCAATACATTGTAAGAAGCTGGCTCTCTATATAGTGCCCTGAAAATAAGTACATTGTGTAAAGAGTCCAGTGAATCCCCAATTGGTTTACAGAGGCTAAAGTAGTACTAAGGCTCTCTCTTATAGCAGTGTGGGTGAGCAGTTAGGATTATCAGAGGGTAGTGCTAAGCATCTGTTGTATTCACAGAGGCAATAAATGAGACGCTCATTCAAATAATAAATCTGAGACCAAAGTAGAAAAATAACACTTCTTTTTATATATGTTGTACAACCAAGAACTTAGTTCCAAAGTAAGTACTGTTGTTGTTATTTATTTTTACAGGTAAGGAAACTTTTGAAAGTTATGTGCCTTTCTGCACCATGCAATCTTATGGGAGCAAAAGGCATGTATGCATAAAGGTATGTACAGTCGGTTTCTGGATTTCGGATTTTAGTGGATAATGTCCAAAGTACTACAAGCAGTTCCTCAGGAACTGCCTGGTTTTAGCCAGGAGCAAGGTGCAGACGAGTTTGGTAGGTGTGCGCACTACAGAGGGGCCACCTGGAAACAGGCTGCACAGGGGGACTTGGGGTCAAGTCTGAGAGCTCCCAAACTGGGGATTGGGTCATGAGGGGTCTTGGAGCAAGGGGGCACAGCTGGTTCTTCGGTACCCAGGCCAGGGGGCTTAGATGCAGAGTGGTAAGCTCGGCTGGGCAGTGTGTGCAAAGTTGTTCCTCACAATTAGGCTCAAACAGCTGGCAGGGGCAAGATCAGGACAACTGGGCCACTCACTATATATTTATTTATTTGCAGAGTTTTATATAGCGCTGGCTAGACCCGTAGGTATCAGAGCGCTTTAAATGAGGATCAGCGAGTTACAAGTTATAAAAAATAAATTACATCAGTTACAGGAGCAAAGTATAACATAGGAGAAAAAACAGTGATTAAACAATAACATGAGTTATTAGAGCCTAGCATAGTCAAGACACACGTCCAATGGGGCATGGAAGGTAGAGGGGGAATGGTAAAAAGGGGTAAGGAATGCATATCAAGTTAGGCAGACCGGCAAGGGGGAAAGTACTTCAGGGGGACAAAACAGTCAAAGTGAAACAACAAACAAACGGGCTAATAACAAACAATCCAAAAAACGTCCTGTGTATCGGTGAAAGAATAGGAAGGGAGGGGTGTTAGAGACCTTGGGGAGGGGGGGTTGACAAGAGGAAAAGGTCAGTCAGAAGAACAAAGGAGCGGATCAGCAGAAATGAGGATCGGTCGAAATCGCCAAGAATGAGGACCCAGGTCACGGTAGCAATTATCTCAAAATGGCGGAATATACCAAAATTCAATGCAAAAACCGTGAGGTAACTGACTCCACGGCTCCACGTAGGGCAGGAAGGGGAGGGGGGGATCAAGGAGGGAGGAGGTGGGGAAGAAATGGAAACACAGCGGAGAGATTAGGAAAAACTATGTCCAATGTCCAGTTGGGTAGGTGACGGTCAAGGGGTGAAACCAGAGCCAATCTCCTCTATAGCTGCCTAAACAGCTCCACTGGGCATCGGCCATGCTAGCTCGGGCTCTGCGGTCAGTACAACATTTGTGGTTTCCGCCCAGGAGGCATTGTCAGAATTCCATTGGCTGGACCAGTCCCGGTGTTACTGGGAAGCGCCGCCCGCTTCAAAACACTAGTAGTTGGTAGGTTTTTGGGGGCATCCTTAAGATGCCCTCGATGTGCATTTAATATTAAATCTAACACTGGCAGTAGTGTGGGTTTATTAAGACGAGATGTTTGGAACCAAACATCTGGGGTTACAGTGAAGCCATCATGTAGCTGGGGAACTCATATTCACAAGTGTCCAGCCCATGCACTTATTATGGCTTCCCTGTGCACTTGTGATATCTAAGAATAGACTTTGATATTACACGGACACACTTGCTCATGCAGATATGTCCACACATGGGGTACAGTGCACCCTGCCTCATGGCTGCAAGGCCTGCTGTAGGAGTGACTGACTGTGAGAAGTTGGCCTGGTATATGATGATCACTATACTAGTGAGCACCTTGTACCAATCCAAATGACCCTTATGGTGATTGGTTGTAAGTCAACCTTATAGACCAGCTATCCTAGTGGTAGCATGGACAAAAACAGTCTTAGGCTAAACTCAAGAGGGCATGTGAAGCCAGCTGTTTTACCATATGCAATCCTTTTAACATCAAATGAAAGAACACCACACAAGTTATATATTATAAAATATATGTATTTATTACTAGAATAATCCCCTGTACTCTTTATGAGCACAGAAGCACAAGCGTTAAACAAAGAACTTCATACAACATACAAAAGTTGCACAAATATGGATAGGCCGGGTGGCCCCTCAAACCATATACTAAAATAGTGGTATAAGAACCACGTCACAAACAATGGTAAGGCCTAGGGCCTTGAGAATTGCTGGTGCTACACTGGACTACCGAAGGTTAGGTCGGGGGAGGCCCACAGGATACGGGTGCAGTGTCTATAGGCAACCGTTGCACCAAAAGAAGTCAATGGTGCGTAAAAGTTAGAAAGTTACTGATTTAGGAGTCTTCCGACTGGACTAAAACTTAACCACTTAAAACTAAGACACTAGAGGTGTAAACCACTACAGGAGCACCGGAGTACTCTCGTTACCTCACCCACAGGAAGCAGGTGCATGCATAGGTGTCAAAGTGCGTCGGGTTTCCTTGTGGAGTTCTATGGAGCCTGGAGGAAAAGATGCTGCAGGCGACCAGGAGAGAAGAGTCCGGTTGGATCCAAGGGTGGATCGAAGATGTAGAGTACCTGAAAGCAGAGGGGACAGAGTCTGGGTCACTAGCCAGTGACCAGGATGGAACCAGGAGGGAACCAGGCGATGTTGGGTTGCGATCAGGTGATGTCGGGTAGTTTGTCTCTGCTGCCACGTGGACCAGGATGGATCGACGACCACCAGGAGGTGGACACGGACTGTCCCACAAAGGCTCTAGCTGTTGGCTCTTGAATAGGAGTCAACAAGCCTTGGCAAATGCAACCCACGCAGGAATCGGAGATGGCTTCTGGATCGGACCAGCAAGGTCAGATCGGCTGCTCCTTTTCAGGGGAGCGAAGGCCAGTCTGGAGCAACCAGACCAGCAGTGTAAATTTGAAGGATCGTCGTCGCGGAGGCCACTAGCCAACGGGCAAGTGACTGGACAACGTGTTGAGCAGGAAAAATGCAAAAGGGCCCCACGCAGCACTCGAGGAGTGTGGAGAGGTGATCTTTGGTGCAAAAGCTGCTCGGGGCTGGGGCTTCTCAATCCCCAATGCACAGCTTAGAGGGTGCCTCGGGAGCTGCACAGGAAGCACTTCGCTGGCTTTCCAAGATGGCCGGTCCCACGTCGCCTCCACGGGTCTCAGCTTTGCTGGGACTGTGGATCGGGCTGTTGGAAGTCTGGGAGTCCAGGTCTTGTTGGTCTCTCTCTGTCGAGCTCCGGCGGGAGCAACGGCAAAGAAAACCTTTGAGCGCTGATGGTGCCAGCTTATGCAGGGTGGTCGCTCCTTGACCACAAGGGAGATTCTTCAGTCTTCTACGTCGAGTAGGATGTCGAAGGGTCCAGAGTTTTGTATCAAAGTTTCAGTCAAGATGATCTAATGTTTCATGGCACAGCTCCTACCTTTATTCCAAATCAAGGGGCTGGATCTCCTGCTAGGTCCCTCCTATGGGTGGGACCCAGGAAGGGGGTGGTTACACCCCTTTCCCTTTGTCCAGTTTTGCTGCAGAGCTGGGGCTGGAGTGCCCCAGCACCGGTTTGAATTGGACTTTGCATGGGACACCTTGTGTGCCGAAAGGCAGTGTCTAGTTTCATTCAGCCCTCCCTGCCCCAATACACTATCTCCTGTCTGGGTAGTGCTAGCACCTCCCTGTGACAGGAAACCTTTTGTCCAGGCCTCCCCTGCCGGAGTTTCGGTCAGCAGCAGGAGGCCAGACTTGTGTCTGTGGCAGCAGCATCCATTTTGTGATGCTGAGGCTCTGGTTAGATTTAACCGCGTTTAAGGAAAGTAACAAGTCTTATCCCTCTAGAAGGGTGGAATGCTACCCCCGCCGCCAGGACTAGCGAGGGGGTAGTATCCCAAAGCGTATGATACCTTACACGACATGTTTTGATAAAGCCAAACCATAGATAGCATTTAACCGCGAGGTTCATAATGCAATTAAGAGTATATGGTATGGCAATGTCCCAGAACATCTATAAGGACATGGTTCCGAAAGCTGCAGACAGGATCAGCTCATGCTAGAGCACCATCTCACATAAAACCAAGCACTCTGCCTCCAGGATTGTTAAGGCCTGCCATAGGCGTGACTTATAGGTGCATATGTGTGCAGATATAGGTTTAGACATAGGTATACTATATCTAAGCAAGGGGTGATTACACCACCTTGCCCCAGCTGAGTGTTCAGCCAGTTGTGTCAGTTTGGATGGCCAGCCAGGGGTGGCAAAAGATATGCTGCAGCCCCTGGTAGGCCTTGGATGCACCTATGCCCTGGGTACCTATAGTACACTGTGCAGGGGCTGATAAGGTGACCCAATCCCAATTGGAGATGTGCCTAGGGTACATGGAGTCCATTTTACAGAGAGAGCAGATAGCCTGTGGCCCTGATTAGCAGCATCCCAGGCCAACTAAGTCGAAAACCAGCTAAACACTAGGCAAAAAATCTGGAGTAACTATAGTCAGGTATCCACCTTCCTACACTGACCTATACCTCATGTAGTAGTATGCAGGCATGGTAGACAGGGATGTGTGCCATGTTGACTCGTCATTTTTCTGCCCCAAGACGCGCAGGCTGCAATGGCAGTTTTGCATGAGCTTGGTGAAGGGTCCCTTAGGTAGCACAATTCATGCTTTAGCCTTTAGTCTCAATGCCCTACGTACCAGGGGCACCTTTTACTAGGGACTTACATTGAGCCTAAAGGGGAGCCAATTGTGGAGCAATGGTACAGTTTATGGAAAGAACACTGGTGCTGGGGACCTGGTTAGCAGGAACCCAGCACACTTTCAGTCAAAGTTGCATCATACACCAGGCAAAACATGGGGGGTAACCATGTAAGAAAGGGAACATTCCTACACACTGTCGGCTCCCATGTGGGTATCTACTACTTGCCCATAATTCAGTTGTTGTCTCACTGTTCACCCGCTCTCTAAATGCGCATTTTCTTGTACATGCATGATTCTTTGGAGCTGCTCCATATATGAATTCTGGTCTATGCGCACACTGTCTGCTCGCTTGTGTGTATTGACTACATGCTCATAAGTTGATTGTTGTTACACTTTCACCTCGCTCTCAAAAAGCTTGTTCTCTTGTGTGCTCTAGCGAGGGGGTAGTATTCTGTAGGGGTGCTTCATATGTGAATTCTGGTAAATACACACACTCTCTGCTCTCTTGTGCGTATTAAACGCATGCTCATAAATTGATTGTTGTTACACTGCTCGTGCCTCTCTCAAACTGTGCATTTTCTTGTGTGCGCGTTATTCTCTGTAGATTGCTCCATATATGAATTCATGTCCTTAGCGCGCACTCTGCTCTTGTGTGCGTATTCATGTTCCTTATTTAATTTTCATTGCATGTGCCTAACTCGGGTTTTGCAAAACGCAAACTCTCTCGTGTGCACATGACTCCTTGAGGGTTGCCTCACGCGCCCTGCTTATACACATACTCTCTGCCCTTATTCACACCTTCTCTTGTGTGCACATCGCCCTGTTAAAAAGCTGTTTTTTGCCTCCCACATAGATGCTCTCCCTTGTACATGTGCAACTGTTTTTTAGGTCTCGGCCTGTTCCAGCTCATGTGCTGGTCTCGGCCGAGACATTTTGTTGCTCTCAGAAATGCTACTTTGCCGGCGATGAGCTTGCTAGAACGCGCACAAGAGCGCGCGCGCATGCATGTTATAGCAAGCTCATCGCCGGCAAAGTAGCATTTGCAGTGACGCGCGTGCACACCACGCGCGTCATCACTCGCCCTCAGGAGATCCTTCAGAACTCTATATATTTTTTCAGACACACAGCATCCCGCCATATAGAAATGTCAGCTCTAGTTAACTTTTACAGTCTCCTCAATTTACTTAGCAGTGTCTCCCCTTGCATTCTGCTGTCTCCCTGAGTGGTAGGTTCTCAGGTTCATTTCTGAAGAAAACAGTGTCTCTGCAGGCTGCAGCCTTGACTCTAGCTGCCAACTCCACTGCTTCTGTCAACGCAAAAAATTATGTTCAAACTGCTCCAGCTATTGTGTCAACACTTATTGCCGGCTCCGGCTATATGGAGTGGTTTGTATTCGGGCAGTCTTATGTGGCGGGGTTGGCGTTCTTCAACCGCACTCCTGCCTCCCCGACTTACCCGAATATCAGTGGATTTAAGGAGGGGGCCGCCAGGTTCCCAAGTCAACTGGCTTCTGCATATAACAGCACACGTGTACAGAACTATGACAGTACCTCCACCCTGCACCCCCCTCCTGCCGTCCTCCGCACGTTCACTTTCTGCTGGGAGCTACAGAGGAACTGCTTCTGTGCTGTCAGAGGGAACAAAAATAAGTAAAAGGAATAATTAAAGTTTTCAGATTTTGGATGCGCCTCTGACAGGAGATCATACCTTTTCACTTTACTCTGCTTTGCAGGATGATTAGTTCCTCTTTGGGACTTGCGTTATATCTTTGTGACTGAATCCTGCACCTCTGAGCTCTACCTTTACTATTTTCTCTCAAATCCATCGCCTTTGTCCTGTCATGATCCTCTGCACACTGTGATTACTAATGTAAAGCAAAACAATGTTTTATTGTCTCTGAAATGTTTGTGATATCATACATGTAAAAAGTGTTTTTTGATTGCCATTGTATTGCCTCAGGCTGAAAAGTTTTCAGCCTTTTCCCACACATATATTTAGCCACTAGCTCCCAACAAAACATGCCCTGCGGGTCTGCCTGCCCAAACAATGCCCATTCAGAAAACCAGGGCACCACTGAATGCCCACACCACCACCAACCAGGGTCAAACCCACGCCAATCTCATGGCCTCTCAAGCCACAAAAATGTGCACTCCTATAGAGCACATGTAAGGAGCCTTCCTCAACGAAAAGGCAAAAATTAGTAAGCTTTGCCAAGTGTGGCACTTTTCAAACCAAAGCACACATGTACTCGTGGCCTAAGAAAGGAACATTCGACCCCAAAATAATTGAGCATACCAAAATGCAAATAATTACCAAACATAAAGGACATAAGAGAAAGGAGGAAGGCAAGTCTTCGTCTCTGGGCTCTGTTAGAAAAAAGGATTGTAAAAGGACCTGCAGCTCATCCCACTGCAGAGGCTCAGTATTTCCTCCTTCATACACTGACATGTGTGTGGTTACCCCGGTACTGAACTTCCCCCATAGTCGAAGCAGAGGAACCACCCACTAAAATGGGATGCCAATCACCCTCACTCCTAACTGCTCCAGATAGCCTAGGCCTGCACCAGTCCAAGGCCACCCTGCAAAGGAAACTAACTTGCAGCACACCACAGCGAAGCTGGACCTCAGCCCCTCCAGGGTCAGATGAGGCAGGGTGGCTATCTGGGTGATTCTTAGCTGTCCTAGATAGCGATCCCAATATCTAATTGTGGTGATCCGCCCCTTCTCTAAGTGGACGGAAGCTGGCCCCTGCACACACTGTGATGCTAAATCAGCAACAACCTTTCTGATTTGAGAGATCATAACCAGGTGGGGGGTACCAGAGGTCATCCGATCAGACAACTGATAACATTTCGTGAACACAATGTTTAAAAAGATCTGTACCCTGATGGGCATAAACCACACAATGGTCTCACCCCCAAAGAAATTGCATAGTGGAACGCCCTGCTAAAAAACAAGCTAAGCAAACTGTGCACCACCATGGGGAAGAAATAACTGCATTGCTTGCCCTTAGCTCTGTTTGCTCTAAAGAACACCCCAGCAGAGACCACCCCTTGACCCTCCATCAGTTAGTCATTGGTAGGTCAATTCAGACATCAATACCTCTGAGCAGAACCAAACAAAGCGCAGAGTCCATCTACGAGGCCCTGGGTAATAAAATGTATATATATATATATATCTATCTCTGAATTTACCTCTCTAAACAGGTTACCCAAAGGAAGAAACTTCTGACAGCAGTTCAAACCGCTGTAGCAAAAGAAAGAGCCCTAGCACAGGGGAAACACATAGTGGTCGTAACGCCTGTACCTGCCTTAGAGGCAGTAACAGAAGCGAGCATTCCGAATGCAAAAGCTTTACATCCAAGATGAATACAATGGGTTAATTCTCTTTCTGGAACTGATGTTGAATACGTTTTTGATCCTTATTTGAAAACATAAGCATTCCTGCAATACAAACACGAATGTCCTCTGCCACCTGAAATTCTACCTCTAGACCAGTATGATTGTATAATTTATACTGACGGATCAGCATAATCCGCTACGGGGGGTAAAGAAGCTTATAATGCTGCATTCACGATCGTTAAAGGTCATATGCACAATGGCAAATTCACACCTATGGTCACGAAAATGCAATCTCTAGGAGATTGTACAGCTCAGCGAGCTGAACTACAAGCATTCATAATGGCACTTGAAAATACGGATCGCAAATTCCCCACACTCAATTGGCTTCAAAATGGTTTCAAAGATGCAAAAGATGGCACAATCAAGCATAAAACGCTTTGGGAACAAGTAGTTCAGTTGCGAAATGGACTACAAAACACTCACGTGATACACACGCTGAGTCATCAACGTGATGGCATTCACGTTGAAGGGAATTTATTGGCTGATGAAGCCGCGAAGGGGGCTGTGCAATTGGCTTCCGTAGCTGCCATCACTCGTTCAAAAACGAAAATAGACAGTGCAATAATACTGGCTATCAATGCTACACGCAAAGGCAGCGGTAGTACATTACCTAACGGGTTTCCACTCAAATAATCATATATAACTGATACAAATAATGTTCTGTTTGCTTGAATCCCTGGAGTGGGGAATGGGTAATTCCAAACATGGAACATAAATTAGGACTAATCCTGGCAGCACATGAAGGGCTCGCCTCTGCTCATGCACGTGTTTCCGCTACAGTGTCATTATTAAAACAACAATACTGGTGGCCCAGCATTAGAAAACAGGCCAGAAACTATGTCTTGGACTGTGAAGTAGACCAGAAGACGAAAGTATCTACTGTGAAACGTCCTGCGCAGACGCCCCTGTTAATGTCAGATAAACCATTAGCTTGTGTTTACCTGGACCACTGCGGTCCCTTACAAAGGGATGGTAATTATTAATATATCATGGTCGCAGTGGATTTGTGTTCAAGGTTCCTTTGGAGGTGGCCTCAGCGCTCGGCTGATGCTCAAACTGTTATAAAAGATTTGCGAGTCTTTATCGGCACATATACAATAGGCACACTACATTCTGACCAGCGCCCTGCGTTTAGCTCTCGAGCTTACAAAGAAGCCATGGCTAGTTTGGGCGTTGAATTGCGGTACTCTTCTCCATTTCATCCTGAGGGAAATTCTGTTGTGGAAAGAAAAAACCGGGACATAAAGCAGTCTATAACAGCTAGGGTATTAGGTTCGGGTGACGGGTAGGTCAAACATCTAGTAGGGGCTCAATGTACTCTTAACAACTTGCCAAGGAGTTCTCTATGGGGTATCACTCCATATGAGGTCCTATATGGGACAAGAATGTTGATTCTGGACCTTGATTGTCATACAGCAGTGGTGGAAACTAAGAAATTTGATATCAAAGATCGTTTGGCTGTTTTACAGGACTTAAATGAACTAAAAACGAAACAAAGCAACGTGTTCCTGAAGCCAACCACCACTGGTGAAAAACCAAGCGTCCCAGCAAGACATGTGTGGATCCCAAAGCTTAGTGAATTGGGCATTCTTACAGACAACCAGTACCTGTCCTAGCAATCCACAGAACAAGAACAGTGATACTGCTGCCCCTTGCTTGTAAAAAGGAGAACAGGTTTGTGTCTATCAATCTGATCATACCACACTATGTGGCCGATACTAAGCAGTAGGCCAAGTGGACTCCGACAATGTAGCAGACGCACTCCGCTAGCTACAAACCAAGAATGTTGGACTTGGCCTTTTTGGCAGGTTCACCCCTAAACTTTTTTGCCTTAAGCCCCTGACATAGTGGTAGTGATTTTAGACTTCTGCGCACTTTAGCACTGTGGCCCAGTGTAAAGTGCATGCGCACTTTGAGTGCGTGTGGTGAGAGTGGCCTGCTCTCCCATAGGAATGCATGGGGCATATGTGTGCCCACGGTAATTCCTGATATGAGGGGATTGCAGGGTCAAGTTTAGTATGTGTGAACTCGTGAGAATAAATGCTGCGCAATAGTGTGCACATATTTATTGTGGTTATTTTAGAAATCGTTGTGCAGCGCTTTGAAAACGGCTTTGAAAACTGCTTGTGATATCTGCTGTGCGCTTTATTTGCCGATCTGTCTTCTCACTCATTAGCATTTTTAATCTGCCAGCGCTACTCTGTTGCCGTCTGTGGTATCGTTTGCTGCGCATTTTTCACGGAAACTGACCTCATTTTGTTGACTGCTGTCTGCTTGTGTATAGCGCTCTGCTTATTGTCATTTCATTATTGCTAGCGTTTGTTCACTGCTGCATTCACGTTTTCCCCCAGGCGCTCTTGCCGTGCTGACCCCTCCGCCTCCATTTTGTGTGTTGTTGTCCTCGTGTGCCCGCCCCGCCTCCCAGCTGAGACGCCCTCCCACAAACTACAAACAGCGCTCCCATACCTGGTAGCGCTGTGACTCGCTCTCCGCTCCTGTGCTGAGTGGTCGCTCCCCTCTGGCCCTGGTATCGTTGTGCAGCGCTTTGAAAACGGCTTTGAAAACTGCTTGTGATATCTGCTGTGCGCTTTATTTGCCGATCTGTCTTCTCACTCATTAGCATTTTTAATCTGCCAGCGCTACTCTGTTGCCGTCTGTGGTATCGTTTGCTGCGCATTTTTCACGGAAACTGACCTCATTTTGTTGACTGCTGTCTGCTTGTGTATAGCGCTCTGCTTATTGGCATTTCATTATTGCTAGCGTTTGTTCACTGCTGCATTCACGTTTTCCCCCAGGCGCTCTTGCCGTGCTGACCCCTCCGCCTCCATTTTGTGTGTTGTTGTCCTCGTGTGCCCGCCCCGCCTCCCAGCTGAGACGCCCTCGCCCCTCCCCCTCCACCATCCATATATGACAGTTCTTCCCGCGCGCAGCGTCCACGCGCAGCGACCGCGCCCAATCCGCGCCGAAGGTGCGCCAAAGGTAAGCCTGTCTACGCCCGTCCGCGCCTGGACCGCGCCCAGCGCCAGAGCCCCTGCCCCTCGCGCTCCCCAGCCCTCCCGCATTACCTACGATGCCGCCACCCTCCTAGCCCTCGACCCAGGTCGCGCCCTCAACTGCGTCCTAGCCGCTCCTGGACACACCCATGGCCCTTTCTCCTGCTACTCCTGCAAATTCAGCGGCACCGACAACATCTCTGCTGCGACCACACCACAGATTCCTGACCCCAACCACCTACAATGCATCCTTCTCAACACCCGATCGACCCACAGGCATGCCATTGACCTATGGAATCTACTAGACACCATTTCTCCGGACATCGCCTTCCTTACGGAAACATGGATGAATGCTTCCTCCGCACCAGACATCACCATTGCCATCCCTGAAGACTATAAGATCACCCGCAAAGACCGTACCAGCCACACAGGAGGAGGAATCGCTATCGTCCACAAAAAATCTATCCGCATCTCAACCAGCTCTGACGTCAATCTCGCCAACTCCGAACATCTTCACTTCCAGATCCACATCGACCCCAAAACAACACTCAGAGGCACTCTCCTCTACAGACCACCAGGACCCCGCGCAAAATTCAGTGAAGACATCACGGACTTCATCAACCCACACGCGCTCCCCTCCAAAGATTACATCCTTCTGGGAGACCTCAACTTTCACCTTGAAAAGACCAACGACCGCAACACCACCACCCTCTTGGACAACCTCGCCAACCTCGGACTTAAACAACTAGTCACTTCCCCCACCCACATCGCAGGTCACACACTCGACCCCATCTTCACATCCAGCAATCATGTCTCCTTCAGCCACACTACGGATCTCCTCTGGACCGACCACAGCTGCGTTCACTTCATCTACAACAAGCCGAAACCCATCAACCACTCCCAACCTACCCTGCAAAGAAACTGGAACAAAATCACCACGGACCAAATCTCTGCATCGCTCCTTCGAAACTCCCCAGCCCTCTCTTCTAACGCCAACGAAGCCGCCGCCAACCTCACCCTATGGTTATCCAACACCGCCGACACCTTAGCTCCACTGAAAAAACGTCAAAGCAAACCTGGCAGCAAGAAAGCCTCATGGTTCAACGATGATCTCAAGAAGTCCAAGAAACTCTGCCGCTCCCTTGAAAAGGCCTGGAAAAAAGACCCAACCACCAGCACCAAGGACGCCTTCAAAAGCGCCACCCGCACTCACCACCAACTGATCCGAAAAGCCAAGAAAACAGCATTCAAGGATCGACTTGACAACAACGCCCACAACAGCAAGGAACTTTTCAACATCGTCAAGGAATTTTCCAATCCCTCGGCCAACTCCAACGACATCACCCCCTCTCAAACCCTCTGCGACTCCCTAGCCTCTTTTTTCCACAACAAGATTGCAGACATCCACAACAGCTTTGACAACCAACCCGGAAACCAACCCACCCTACCATCTGCTGACCATCTTCCCCCCGTGAACACCCTTAACGCTTGGAACCCAATCTCCACAGAGGACACCATCCGCCTGATGAATTCCATCCACTCAGGATCCCCCACAGACCCATGCCCTCACCACATCTTCAACAAAGCAGACTCCGTCATAGCACCGCACCTCCGAGACGTCATCAACTGCTCCTTCAACTCCGCTACCTTCCCAGAAGACTGGAAACACGCTGAACTCACCGCCCTTCTGAAAAAACCAACAGCGGACCCCACCGAACTCAAAAATTACCGCCCCATCTCGCTTCTTCCATTCCCGGCCAAAGTCATCGAGAAAGCCGTCAACAACCAGCTCGCCGCTTTCCTCGAAGCCAACAAATCCCTCGACCCCTCACAATCTGGCTTCCGAGCAAAACACAGCACTGAGACCGCCCTCATCGCAGCAACAGACGACATTCGAACTCTACTGGACAATGGAGACACAGTCGCCCTCATCCTCCTCGACCTCTCTGCAGCATTCGATACAGTCTGCCACAGCACCCTTCTACAACGCCTCAATAACATCGGAATCCAAGGAAAAGCACTTGAATGGATCACCTCGTTCCTCACCGGAAGAACCCAGAGAGTCCGCCTTCCTCCATTCAAGTCCGAGGCCTCTGAAGTCATCTGCGGCGTACCTCAAGGATCCTCACTCAGTCCCACCCTCTTCAACGTATACATGAGCCCCCTCGCGGCCATCGCACGCCAACACAACCTCAATATCATCTCCTACGCGGACGACACCCAACTAATCCTCTTTCTCACCAATGACCCCAGCACCGCCAAAACTAACCTACACGAAGGAATGAAAGACGTTGCCGAATGGATGAAACAAAGCCGTCTGAAACTGAACTCAGACAAAACAGAAGTCCTCATCTTAGGTACTTCCCCCTCTGCATGGGACGACTCCTGGTGGCCGGAAGCCCTCGGAAAAGCACCCATCCCGACAGACCACGCACGGAACCTTGGCGTCATCCTGGACTCTTCACTCTCAATGAACAGACAAGTCAGCGCCGTATCCTCTTCCTGCTTCAACATTCTTCGCATGCTCAGGAAAACATTTCGCTGGATCCCCTCCGAAACAAGGAAAACAGTCACCCACGCTCTGGTCACGAGCCGACTGGACTACGGAAACACCCTCTACGCGGGTACTACCGCAAAACTCCAGAAGAAACTCCAACGAATCCAAAACGCATCAGCCAGGCTCATATTAGACATCCCACGCAACGAACACATCTCTGGTCGCCTTAAAGACCTCCACTGGCTACCCGTCAATAAGAGGTTCACTTTCCGACTGCTTACCCACGCACACAAATCACTCTACGACATTGGACCAGATTGTCTCAACTCTCGACTGTCCTTCTACACCCCCTCCCGCCTACTACGGTCTTCCAGCCAAGCCCTCGCCACTGTACCTCGCATCAACAAGACCACCATGGGAGGCAGATCCTTTTCATACCTGGCTGCTAAAACATGGAACTCACTCCCCGCTTACCTTCGCCTCACCCAGAACCACCTAGCGTTCAGAAAACAGCTTAAAACGTGGATATTTGACAAATAATCCTCCTCCCCTTCCTAAGCGCCTTGAAACCCTCTGGGTATGTAGTGCGCTATACAAATTTTATGACTTGACTTGACTTGTGTGATGTGAATTGCCTGATTGGCTTGTGAGTCACAGGTGCTGGATGGTGTGGCTGGCTCCAGGAGCCAGGATGAGTCTGCCTGGTGGTGAATAGGGAGATCTGCATGTAGATGGGAGGGAGGAGTAGCACTTGGGACCTGAATCGGGCTGTGCCTTCCCTCCACAATGCTGGCTCCACCTCCTGCGGTGCGTCTGATGTCCCTGGCCTGTCGGGTGAAAGGGAGAGAGGAGCTGAGCAAAACAAAGTGCTCAACAGAGCCCCTGAAGCAGTTGTATCTGGTTCTCCCATGCCCTACACCTGCTAGAACAAAGGCAAAGGTGGTATAACCCCATGTGACCCCATGTAAATGTTCTTGCTTTTGGGTGCTGATCCTGCAGGGCGTGCTGCTGCTGGGGGCCCAGGGGAGAGCTTGCCTCCCTGGGACTGCCTGCTCTTTTGCCTTGGAGCCTTCTTTGCTGGGAGCTTGGTGCTCCATTTCTTTTCCCTATAGGACTTAACCCTAGCGCCTGGTGAATGCTTTATTTTCCTCTCTAGGGAGCACTTTACTTTCTCCCTGCAGCGCTGGACTGCGTGCCGCTGCTGAGAGGGGATCCCCCTGCCTAGGGATTCCCCCTCCTTGTGACCTTTGCGTGGCCGCTTATTTTTATTTAATTAAGCAGATGCCTACCCTGCGTCTTTGCGTGTCATTTTATTCGCGCGGGTGCCCACCCCGTGACTTTGCCCTTGTTTGAGTGAACGGGTGCCCACCCCGCTTTCTATTTTGTTTGTGGGAAGAGGGAGCCTACCCCTCATTGTGCCCAGAGTCGAGAATTGCCGTCGCTGCCCAGCCGCGGCCGCCCGGAAGTCAGGCAAGTCTGCCTGTAACGTGGGCGGGGCCTGCGGCTGGGCCGGAAGCGGCACAAGAGTTGCGAGGCTCCCATGAGCTAGGGGGAGCCCCAGAAGAGGAATCAGCCCGGAGCCTCATGGGCTCCATATCTTAAGTCCCGGTACCGAGACGGGGTACCGGGTGAAGTGTAGCGCCGCAGGCTGTTCCTGCGGAAGGGGTGCGAGGCACATTGCCGGTGCCGGCCCCCACCCCATCCACAGAGAGGAGTCCCCAGAGAGCAGCGCGGTGAGTCAGAAAGGGCTGAGGGGGGTTGCTCCGTGGCGGCTATTGTTGGTGCCTGATCAAGGCACTGGTTCATTTTGTCTCGCCTGAGTGGCCCCCGCCTGATAGGGGGCTTCTCCAACGTTGGGGCAAGTTCTGTTTCTTTACGGCCACCATCTGTTTTTGAAGTCCCTGTGGTGGGCTTGGGAGCCTTTTTTAGTGCACAGTGTCCTAGCGGCACTACATGGCAGAGGGCCACTCCATCGACATGGCAAGTTGTTCATAGATCCCCGTGTGGCTCCAACGTTGGGGGCCACTTCTTTTCCTTTATGGCCACCATTTGCTTTAGACTCCCACATGGGGCACAGTGATTCAGAGCCTAAATGGCTCCACCATGTGCATATTTGTTTGAAGCGCCAGTGCGCTCCACATTGCTTGGGGGCAAGTTCTTCTCTTTATTGTGGCATAATTATTTCAGGAGCCAGTGTGCTCCATGGGACATGATTATTTTTAGAGCCTAGGTGGCTCCAACGTTTTGCTAATTGTTTCCAGAGCCCCCTGGCTCCAACGAAGGGGGCACATTTGTTTAAAAGGACATTGAGAGCCCATGCCTCCTTTTCCTAATTCCAGCTGGCCAGCAAGTAGTGGGCAGCTGCACCATTTAGGTCTTTCTTTATTTTAGGGGACATGTTTTGGATGCAGAAGTGAGATGCACTCCTTCGCCCCCATCTTTGCCTTCACAGCTGCGTAGCACTTAGTGCCAGCTGCTACGTTTAGGCCAGCGCGAAGTGCGCACCCTTGCCTGTCACTGCATTGGCAGTGCGCCCTGACTTTGGACCTATGGCATTTGAACCCCTTAAAGATGGCCAGTTGGCCAAGGGGACTATTAGGTTTGTAGGGCGCCAGGCCCTAGTATGATTTATGTAGGTGCGCAGGAAATGTCATTTATGTACTGTTTTATGCACCTTGATTTATGCTTATAGATGTGATTTTATGAGTATTAGATTTTACCTACTGTCTTATGTTTCATTGTATTCCTACTGTGGTCTAGGTTTGATTTATTCCCTACTGCAGTTTGTTAGAAAGTTTGTTTCTTAATGCAAGTTATGTTTAAGAGATTATGGTCTACTATGTTTAGGCTTATGAGGTTGGCGCAGAATAGATTTCTCGCCTTATGTGATACTGTTCATGATATGATGAATGCTACAGGTTGATGCTGAGTATAGTGTCTGCCAGTGATTACTGGTTGTGTTCTAAGTTTATGATATATTCTTACTTTTACTATTTTTACCAAGTGATGATTCTGACGAGGGCCCATGTGGCCCTGTCATGTGTAAATAATCCTCTGTAAATATTGCCCAGTTCCAGTTGGCACAGTGTATATTGTGTGATTACCATCTAATGTGTTTTATGATAATACAAAGGCTATTTTTATATATAACCTTGTGTGGAGTTCCTTTTGTGGTGTGCCTAGTATGTTGTTACTGTGTGTGTTGTGCAAATGCTTTGCACATCGCCACCGGGCTAAGCCTAACTGCTCGTGCCAAGCTACCAAGGGGGTGAGCAGGGGTTATCTGTGGCGTGTAACTCCCTTACCCTGACTAGAGTGGTGGTCTCTGCCTGGCTTTGGCGCAAGCCTTAGCCAACCAGAGATCTCCATTTCTAACAAAGCTGTTCAAACTGAGAGACTCATCACCTTTGAAGATCATACAGTTAGAAATGAAAGACTGAGCAACAATGCTATGGAACTCGTTCCTCTTGAGACCCAAATAACAGTGCGTCCTGAAGCACCTGTCTACAATGAAGTAACAAGTGAACAAGTGGTTCCAGCGATTTCAACAAATCCGGATGCAATTCCAACCATTGACAGAACTGCCTCTGCCTATTTCATCAACTTTGATACGTTTTCTGAGGATTCCAGCGAACCTGAAACAACGCTAGCAAAAAAGAACTTTAAAAGAACAAGCAACTGACTTTCTTCATCTCCTAAAAATGACTTATCTGGTTTCACAGTGGATTGAAATATGAATTGTGTTGGGAATATTGTTTCTTCTACTTTGATTAGCTCTAGTAATAACTGCTGATAAGTTGAAGATATGTAAAAATGGACACAGCAAGGACACAAGTGAACTTACTTCTGAAGCCACACAAATCATCCCATTGAGAACAAAGAGACTTGTCTGCAGTGAACATCACAGCCGTTCCTATACCTGATGGTATAGCTTGGGACAAAACAGAATATGACATTTTTGGCCCGTCGGCGGTGTTGAAGATTCCACAATTAATCAAGATTTCATTAAGTGACTTTATTACCTCAAGTACCTTTTCAGATGATTGGAACTTCGAGATTGTTAATAATATGATGTCTGATCTGGAGATGTCTGCAGTATTCACACATCATGAATATTTAGAAGGTTCATCAGACTATCAACAAATGCATTGTTATAACCATTATGGTCATAATTTCTTGCACAAATCTACAATGCCTAAAAAATGTATATATGTATAACCAATGGGAACATTGTCCTACACCTCCAAAGGGTAGCTCAAAAACGTTTTCAAATAAGTTTCCATATTTTTCAGAGTTCAATGTATCCAATGCAGAAACAATTTTCTTTAGAAATGTGAACAGAACAGGAATGAAAACTATGTTAACCAATACAAAACAGATTTATTCCCATGTAACCGTCTGTGAAAAGGCCAGTTTCAACATTGGCATTTGAGACGGGCAATGCCAAAAACTGCCAGTACACAATTTGTTAACTCTGGCCACCGACATAGCTTTTCATGCCAATACTGGTGCACTTGAAGATTGCAATTCTCAGGGCTTATGCCCTCAGAGTTATTGAAGCGGTCAAAAATAAAGCAGCACTTTTGAAACTATGGAGAAAATTCCCTTTTACTGAAAGGATCTAGAACTTGTACCGAGTACCACAGTGAGATTTCATTGACTTCAAATGCCATTGGTGGTGAAGGGACATTTCTATGCATCATTGCAAGCCATTTCTCATACATTGTAAAATAAATGTTCCTGAATTGCTCTTCAACATTGCTTTGCTTACCAAGTGGCAAACACTGTAACATGGAACATGTTGCAGTGCCAAAGTCACTGAAGGTGTCTCCCAGCCTACTCTCAAGGAGATGTTTCACATCTACACCAATTATGCTGAACACTTGGCAGACACGGGTTTTTTCAGACTCTAGTTTTTTTATAATGTCCACTACAGCAGTTATGTTTTCCTGTAAAAATCTAAGAATGCAGTAGAGTTCACTTTTTTCACATCACTATCTTTATGCGACCAAAGATACTCACATTTCTTGCCTTTGCCATCATCATTGAGCAAAAATTCTGAAAACGGTTGCCACATGGATAATATAGTATTCATAGCCCCTTGGACTGAGAACCATCAGCTAAGGGATACTGTTGAGATGACTCTTTGATGCCACACAAAGTACAAAATTATAAGTAGTTGTGTTTTAGTTCCTGTGCATAAGAAAACAGTACACCGGAATGGACTAAAAAGTCAATAGCATCCCCCATTTACTCTGAAGATTGTAAAGATGCTTTCATAATACCATCTAACAAGTGGCAAGGATCTCCTACAGGGAATCACTTCAGCTCGGGTATCAATTTTGACAGGTCATCACACAACTTTTTCATATACATAGCTGAATCACTGCAAATACAAACAATATCACTCCAATCTTTGTTGAACTTGGAAAGAACATTTTTTGGCAGAGAATTCCAAGTGACACTGTGTTCCATGTTTTCCAAAAGTCTGGTGTAATGTTTTCACCACTATCCCAGATGCTTGATGATAGCACTTGTTATACATATACTTGTCACTATACATTGAATGTTTAAAGCCTGAGGTGTTGGCAACTCACCTACTATCAATTATGACCCACTAGAAACTGTGGGTTGATGTATTAAGGGTTTTTACCCATTCTCTGTGGGTAAATGTGATGACACATATTAGGAAAGATTCTTATGAAACCAGCCTTTTAACCTACCAGTGAAAGAAACAAACACAGCCAAAATATCAAATATGATTTTGATATTTCCTGATTATCTACAGTTAATAAATAACTAAATTAATTAAAGAGACCTACATCATGCTTATTAACCCTGCATCTTTAGACCAAAGACCACATAACTGAAAAAAGCTGGGGGTGTGGCTTTGCAGCAGAGAGTAATGGTAGCCAGATTGTTTAGCTCCATAGCAATCCCGACCGTCTTCCAAATATCTGACACACAGATCTGTTGCCCACACAAAGGAGGGGCCACCGGAACCATTACTGAGGCTGAAGAACCGAAAAACAACTCTGTCACTACCTGTAACAGAAATCAATGCGCTGCCCAGAGGCCTTCGCGGGCTCAGAAGCCGGGACCTGCCGCTTGGTGGAAAGGGGCGTGGCACATCAGACACTCCGGCCCTTCCGCGATGTGAGACCATGGTTGGGAACTTTGCAGAGCCAGCACCAGAACGAAGGAGGGCCGAGTCTCAACGACACAGCCGCCGATATAAGCACCATAACTAAGGATCGCCAGTAAATGACCGGACGGCGATCCCTCTGCACTGCGAGAGAGCGGCCTGTGGGGAGTGCAGCAGAGGAAATCGTTGACGGAGCTCTCGCCTCCAGTCTCCGACTCTCTGGACTTGTGGGTGCTAAGGGACGGGATGGCAAGCGTGGAGTGGAGGTAACGTGCAGCACTTGTGACGAGGCAACTGACTAAGATTGCCATGTAAAGCGGCACCCTGAGCTGCAGAGCACTCTGTCCCGGCCCAGCCCTCCAGCCTCACTGTGTATACGAGTGGGACAGATGCCCTGGAGTCCCAATTGACTGCTTGCCTGCAATATTATTGGTGGTCTGATGTCCTGGCTAACTACTGTAGCGGAGGGCACGACCAGTGAAGACTAGGCAAGACACCGCCATTGAGCAGCAGCCGGTGCCTGAGGGGTGCAGTGGATATCTCTGCCAGGAATCACATGACCGAAGTGGACTTGTAAGACGCCCCTCTAACCATCAACAGGGGAGAGACGAACCCTGATTGGACACTACGAGGCAAGGGGGGACGTGAATAGCCAGAGGCAGGCACCTTTGATGGTGGAGATCCCCGGAAAGGGACTCAAGGGCAGATCTAGATTGAATGGGGTGAAAATGTCGGGAGCTAAAGGCCTGAAAGTGTCTCAGAACCCAAAAAAGTATACAGTACCAAAGCAGCCGGATCCTGAATTAATCAATCAATCAGTGAATTTGTAAAGCGCACTACTCACCTGTGAGGGTCTCAAGGCGCTGAGGGGATGGGGTGCTGCTACTACTCAAAGAGCCAGGTCTCAAGGAGTCTTCTGAAGGTGAGCAGGTCTTGGGTCTGTCGCAGGTAGGTAGGGAGGGTGTTCCAGGTCTTGACAGCGAGGAAGGAGATGGATCTGCCACCGGCGGTTGTTTGTTGGATGCGTGGGACGGCAGCGAAGGTGAGGCTGGCGGAGCGGAGCTGGCGGGCGGGTGTGTAGAAGTTGAGTCTGTTGTTCAGGTAGGCTGGTCCGGTGTTGTGGAGTGCTTTGTGTGCGTGGGTGAGGAGCTTGAAGGTGATTCTCTTGTTGACGGGGAGCTTGTGCAGGCCTCTTAGGTGGGAGGTGATGTGGCTGCGTCGAGGGATGTTGAGGATCAGGCAGGTTGAGGCGTTCTGGATGCTTTGCAGCCGTCGTAGGTGTCTGGCTGGGATCCCTGTGTAGAGTGCGTTGCCGTAGTCCAGCCTGCTGCTGACGAGGGCTTGGGTCACTGTCCTTCTGGTTTCGGTCGGGATCCACTTGTAGATTCTGCAGAGCATGCGGAGGGTGTTGTAGCCGGAGGAGGAGATCACATTGACCGGCTTCAACATGGAGAGGGAGGAGTCGAGGAGCATTCCTAGGTTGCGTGCGTGGTCTGTGGGTGTCGGTGCTGTTCCCAGTGTGGTCGGCGACCAGGAGTCATCCCAGGCAGTGGGGGTGAGGCCGAGGATGAGGACTTCCGTCTTGTCCGAGTTCAGTTTCAGGCAGCTGCTCCTCATCCAATCGGTTACGGCCTTCATTCCCTCGTGGACTTTGGTTTTGGCGGTGTGCGGGTCCTTGGTGAGGGAGAGGATGAGCTGTTTGTCGTCGGCGTAGGAGATGATGTTCAGGTTGTGCTGGCGGGCTACTTGTGCGAGGGGGGCCATCCAGATGTTGTATAGGGTCGAGCTGAGGGATGAGCCCTGGGGTACGCCACATATAATGTCAGTGGCTTTGGATCGGAAGGGTGGGAGGCGGACTCTCTGGGTTCTGCTGGAGAGGAAGGACGTGGTCCAGTCTAGGGCCTTCTTTTGGATTCCGGCTTCTTGGAGGCATGTTCTTAGTGTGCGGTGGCAGACCGCGTCGAAGGCGGCTCACAGGTCCAGGAGGATGAGGGCTGAGGTCTCGCCATTGTCCAGTTGTAGCCGGATGTCGTCTGTGGCAGCGATGAGGGCTGTCTCGGTGCTGTGGTTTCGTCTGAATCCGGAATGGGATGGGTCTAGGATGTTGTTGTCCTCGAGGTGGCGGGTCAGCTGTATTAGTGACAAAGGAAAACGGATGACCGGCCCAGAGGTGAAGGTTCAGGGCCTGACACTAAAGGATGTCATGGACGCCATTTCAGGGTGCGCTCATCAGTAGAGCAACAAATGGATATTATCATGTCTGAAATGACGCTGATCAGGTCTGACCTGACTAAAATAGGGGGGAAGGTGAGGCAAATGGAAATTTTCACCTCTAGTCTGATGGGAGACGCAATGCATATGCAACAGGATATTAAAGAACTACAAGCTTTTCGCAAATTCGCAGAGGATAAACTCGATGACTGTGACGGTCGTACAAGACAGAATAATGTAAGGATAATTGGCCTGCCGGAGAGGGCGGAGGGCCTTGCCGCCGACCTTTTTGTGGAGGAACTCATCATTAAACTTCTTCACCCTAAGCCGCTGTCAACATTTTATGTGGTAGAAAGAGCGCATAGAGTCCCCGGAGGACAACCGGAACCCCTCCCCGTCCAATGTTGGCGAGACAGAGATGTTATTCTCCAGACTTTGACCCCCCCCCCCAAAGTACGAGAACTCGGAGATCTCCATTTTTCCAGATTTCACCTTAAAAGTGCAGCGTCATCATCGGTCATTTCTCGAGGTGAAAAAGAAGCTTCGAGACCAAGGGCTCAAGTATGTTATACTATTACCGGCCTGCCCCCGCGTCGAAGCAGACGGCAGTGTCTGGTTTTTTTATGCCCCTGAGGCAGCTGCTGACTGGCTGGAGGGTTGGAGAGGGGCAGGAGATCACAACGCTCGCTAAGTAGCGAACCTGGCTGGCACGATGGACAATTCAGTGTGGAGTGGGAATGTCACCAGGAGTCAGCCCTGAATGTTTAATAACGCAATGAATTGGAACTGAAACACTGGCTGAACGTCTACAACAGACAATGGTTTGGATAATAGCATTGAATGTCTGTTGTACCCTTGCAGGTGTTGTGTGGGCCCATTTTTCAGGGCACAATGTGTTTATTCGGAAGGGGTTTTGAAGGCGGAGCTACCACCCGCCAGTATATTCTACTTGTAGTTCAAGTTAGGGTGACAGTCATTCTGCATAGTTTGATTCATGGGCCGTTCTAGGCCCAGAGTGCAGGGGAACAGGGAGGGGCGTAGTTGGGTTGTGTTGTTTTTTGTTATCTAAGAGAAAGCAACATTGACAATTGCTGGGAAAGAGATGGAATACGTACCTCATGACTTCATACATTTGGACACACTGGGATAAGAACTTTAAGCTCCTAAGTCGGAATGTGAACGGAATAGGGGACAAGCTAAAACGCAGTATCGTATTACAATATGCTAAGCGTCATGCCCTGGGTGTGGTGCTCATCCAGGAGACGCACTTAGTTGGCAACTCCTATAAAGCCATGAGTGGAATGGTGGCTCATTCCGGTTTTACCACGGGCTCAAGGTGTGTGGGCATCATGTTGAAAAACTCCTTCCCGCTGTCAATTCCACACATTTAGACAGAAGAGAGGGGTAGATATGTAGTGATTTCCGGACAGTGGGACTGACAGGCTCTAACGCTGGCATCAGTATATGTCCCGCCAGGATGCAGGGCCAGACTTTCCAGGACCGATGTAAAGTTATACTATCTTTCCCTGCAGGCTGCTTGGTCATGGGAGGTGATTTCAATTCTGTGGTACCTGGCACCCTCAACCGCAGTCCTCCCGTACTATAAGCCCCACACAAAGATTGCTCCCAGATTTCCTAGACGTGTCGGGCCTCGTAGACACATGGAGAATTACGACCCGGAAAGCATCCAACACACTTTTTATTCTGGGGCACACAATGACATAGATTATCTTCTCACTCTGATGTCTCAAGTTGGAAATAATACGGAAATTTGACATCTCGCTCGAAGGCATATCTGATCATTCCCCTTTATGGGCAGAGGTGATAATGGGTGAGAAGAGGGTGGGGAGAATAGCGCCTATTAACCTGTGATACTTTCGCCACCCCGTGGTAAAAGACAAGCTAATTACAAATATTGAAAACTACTTTATAGATAATATGAATTCAGTGCAGTCATCTCAAACCCTGTGGAAAGCTTTTAAAACTAGTGAGGGGTCAAGCAATCTCACTTATAGCCAGGGTACGAAAAGAAAAGTAAAAAGACCTGACTCATTTGGAAGACCAAATCTGTGTCCTGGAGGAAGGAAGCGGGGAAGCAGTGGCACCAGATACAATTCATGCCTTGAAGCTTAAAAGAGATGAATATAAATCCCTCGTAACTGACATGGCCAAGTCATTGAGCAGAGATAAGGAGGGTAGGCTATATGATAAGGAATTAGGCCGCAACGTTACTGGCGTGGCTGGACAAAAAGGAACTGGCTAGCAGACTAGTCCCAGAATTAATGAAGGGGTCAGGGGAAGTTTTAACAGACCCACAAGGGATCGCTAACAAATTTGCAGATTTCTATCGCTCTATTGGGCGAGCTCCGCCTCTACAGAGGAGGACTCACAAGCCCTACTTACAGACATAAAGCTCCCTGTTCATTCCTGGACACAGAGGAAAGAGACATGTTAGATAGTGACTTTACTAACGCCGAAGTCGTCCAAGCAATCAGAAATCTCCAGTCAGGTAAAGCTCCGAGTCCTAATGGGCTGCCGATAAAGCTCTACAAGCTGAAGCCGTATACAATAGCTCAGTCTATGAGGACCATGTTTACCGAAAGCCTTGAATTGGGACTGCTCCCACGGGATAAAAGGGTAGCTACACTAGTCTATACCCAAGACAGGCAAACCCAGGAATGCATGCTCGTCCTATAGGCCCACATCCTTATTAAATGCTGAGCCAAAAATACTTGCAAAACTACTAGTTGGTCATTTGGTCCAAGTGATAAGTAAACTAGTGCACCCAGACCAATTGGGCTTCATGCCTCACCGCAACACTGCTCTAAACTTGAGATGGCTGCATAGAGTTATGGGGCGTCAAGGCACGATTCAGGAAGCAGCAGTCGTGGTCTCGCTTGTTGCTAGGATGGCCTTCAACACCATAGAGGGGCCGTATCTGTTCGCAGTCCTGGCTAAGATGGGATTTGGGCCCAGCTTTATCGGGTGGGTTCGGCTTTTGTACGCAGAGCCCCTAGCACAGGTGGTCGTGAATAATAAGAAATCAGAAGTATTCAGGCTAAGTCGTGGGACTTGGCAGGGTTGTCCCCTGTCCCCTCTGCTTTTTGGTCTCACCCTGGGGCCATTGGTGGCGTGGATTCGTAGAGACCCAGTAATCTGTGAACTGTAGTGGGCTGAATCATGGAAGGCTCGCATCTCTCTTTATGCGGACAACATATTGCTTTATCTTGCATCCCCCAAGTCGTCACTCCATAGAGTCCTCAATATTTTCATCAACTTTGGGAAATGCTCTGGGTACACAATCAACTGGAGAAAATCCCTAATGTACGTCCTCAGTGTCGAGTCCCCATCCCTACCAAGAGAGTGTCCCATGCAAGAAGCAAAAGAGGGATTCCAATACCTGGGAATATTTATCACACTGGACCCCAAGCTGAGTTATGAACGTAACCTACTTCCCCCCCCTGCAGAAGTTGAAGCAAGATGTGGCCAATTGGAAGACCCTCCCCCTTTCATTGTTGGGAAAGGCTGCGCTTTTTAGGGCTCGCCCCTTTCCTATTCCGCAGGAATAAGAAAAAGAGCCCTAATGCAGCTAAACCACAACTTAAGGCCAAGGGCTCTCCCCGGCTCTCCCCAAAAGGAAATTTTGGGAAGTGCACACCTCGTGCACAAGCTTGCCTGAACCTTTTGCCTATCAGCCTGCCAGTTCTCCTCCCCTAATTATTCACTTCACTTATTCACGGCCGCAGGCCGTGACTCTGGCTCTTCAAAGGGTCTGCTCCCTGCCTCCCGCCTGCACTTCACGGCCGCCAGGCTGTGCCCCTGTCATCTGCTTGCCTTCTGTCCCTTAATCTCCCTGTGACTCCCCCCTCACCTCTCCCACTCCACTGCTTCAGGCCCCCACTATTTGCTCAGGACATTGCTTGTTTAGGAGCATGGTTTAAATGCCTTTTGAACTGTGAGGTGCTGCACTACCCGTCTCCGAAGGTACTTGTGAGGGTGGAGGCCTCGCTGTCTCAGGGTCTGCACCGAGTGAGCTACCAACGCCTCTGGGCGCTGTGACACTGAGTGAGAGAGTTAAATATTATCCCCCTCACACATTCTAACACAACACATAAATTGCAAGGCTTGTAGGTTCCAGTAATGTTGCCAATACATGCTCACAACTCACGGGTTCTTCTCAGACCAGTGCTTGTTTTTTTTCTCGCGTTTTAACTTAACCACCCAACTCGAATGCGACTCCTCGGCCTGTGGTAAGAGAGGGGAGGGCGCCGCTTCTTTCACCTCCAAACGGCTTGTCTTGCCCCTAAAAGGTATTTTCCTAGTCTTTCCCTGCCAAATAATTTTCTGTAATTTGTCCCTAAATAAGCTCTCCGAGTCTGCCTTTCTCCTGTGGCTTTACTGAGATTGTCAGCAGCGTTTTGACCGTTTTAATGGAAACATGTTAAGTTCCAAGACCAACAGAAATCTGGCAATGTTGTTTCAAGCAACGGAAAAAAAGTATACTTCTGGCAAGCTCGCCTGGCTTCTAAAATACATTTATTTTTAAATGTACATATAAAGAAAAAAACACTTATTTTAGTCACGTAGAGACTGTTCTATCACACGGTTGCCTCCTGTTAGTTTGTTACCAGACAGCTAACAATTTGTGGGTAAACCTAAAACGTTTATCCTGTGTCTCCAAAAGAAATTAATTATTTAGACATATTAATTAAACACATTTTTGTTACAAAATTGATACTGTTGGACTCTATAGAACACTTTTTGTTAACTTAAAGAATATTTCACATTTCAGAATGATTAAGAACGTTTTTGTTGGTGAATTGTAAGTCTTGCCTACAATGTTTTGTGTTTTTGGCATTAGCACCATTGAAAGTCGTCTTACTGGTGTAGAGGAGTGGGAGGAATTTTCCTGTATCGAAGTTCTCGCTCTAGTATGTGTGCACACGTGAGTCTGAGTAGATTAGCAGCATGGAGTTTGAGGAGCTGGGCATCACGGAGGAATGCAGAGTGTTCAGGTGGATAGCTGTGTAAAGTGGCCGACACCGCTAGATGCTCCCTATTTCATCACTCTGAGGTTGGTGGGACTGCAGCACAGGTAAAGAGTTATTGCAAGCACGCTGCCCACGGTCTTGGAGGACGTTTTGACAATTCTACATGGAAACAAAGCTTGACATACAACTGGGCGCGTTTTGGAGAGCTATTTAATAGCAAAAAGAGCAACATTTTTACTTTCTTGTTGAGCTGTGTTAAAATGATAGTTTTTTCTTTTTTGCAATTTGAAGCGCAACTTCAGAAATCTAATAAGTGCTGTTACAAATCTCCCTCCAAAAGTTTGGGAAGGGGTTAATGTCATATTCTATTTTGGAAATGGTTGCAAGGTTTTAAGTAGAAGCAATGAGGCTTACCACCGCTAATGTATTAGGTTCTGCGTGTGCAGTGTAGCACTGTGGTTGTGTTTGCACATATATGGTTATTTGATGAAACTCTTCTCGCTCCTACATAGCTTTTGAAAAGGCAGAAGCTACAAAAAGCTTTGTGCAAACCAAGAAAGACAACTTATGCAGTTTTAAAAAGGCTGCTTTTATGAAGTATGTGTATCACATTGTATACAACCCTGAGACAGGCCCTCACTCTATCTATCCATTGCCCTCACTCTATCCATCGCCCTGACTCTATCTATCTATCCATCCATCGCCCTCACTCAATCTATCTATCTATCCATCCATCGCCCTCACTCAATCTATCTATCCATCCATTGCCCTCACTCAATCTATCTATCCATCCATCCATCGCCCTCATTCAATCTATCTATCCATCCATCCATCTCCCTCACTCAATCTATCTATCCATCGCCCTCACTCAATCTATCTATCCATCCATCCATCGCCCTGACTCAATCTATCTATCCATCCATCCATCCATCCATCGCCCTCACCCAATCTATCTATCCATCCATCGCCCTCACTCTATCTATCCATCCATCGCCCTAACTCAATCTATCTATCCATCGCCCTCACTCAATCTAGCCATCGCCCTCACTCTTTCTACCCATCGCCCTCACTCTATCTACCCATTGCTCTCACTCTATCTACCCATCGCCCCTCACTCTATCTACTCATCGCCCTCACTCTATCTACCCATCCCCCTCACTCTATCTACCCATCGCCCTCACTCTATCTACCCATCGCCCTCACTCTATCTACCCATCACCCTCACTCTATCTACCCATCGCCCTCACTCCATCGCCCTCACTCCATAGCCCTCACTCCATCGCCCTCACTCCACCTATCTATCGATTGCCCTCACTCTACCTATCTATTGATTACCCTCACTCTACCTATCTATCGATTGCCCTCACTCTACCTATCTATCGATTGCCCTCACTCTACCTATCGATTGCCCTCACTCTACCTTTCTATCGATTGCCCTCACTCTACCTATCGATTGCCCTCACTCTTCCTATCTATCGATTGCCCTCACTCTAGCTATCTATCGATTGCCCTCACTCTACCTATCTATTGATTGCCCTCACTCTACCTATCTATCGATTGCCCTCCCTCTATCTATCGCCCTCACTCTATCTATCTATCGATCGCCCTCACTCTATTGATCACCCTCACTTTATCTATCGCCCTCACTCTATTTATCACCCTCACTCTATCTATCGCCTCCCTCTATCTATCGCCTTCTATCTATCTATCGCCCTCCCTCTATCTTTCGCCCTCCCTCTATCTATCGCCCTCCCTCTATCTATCGCCCTCCCTCTATCTATCGCCCTCACTCTATCTATCGCCCTCACTCTGTCTATTCATTGCCCTCCCTCTATCGCCCTCACTCTATCTATCTATTGATCGCCCTCACTTAATCTATCGCCCTCACTCTATCTATCTATCGATCGCCCTCACTTTATCTATCGCCCTCACTCTATCTATCGTCCTCACTCTATCTATCGCCCTCCCTCTATCTATCTATCGCCCTCCCTCTATCTATCTATCGCCCTCCCTCTATCTATCTATCGCCCTCAATCTATCTATCTATCGCATCACCACAGCATCACTCAGCACCACCACTGCATCACTCGGGGGCACCACAGCATCACTATGCGCTACTACAGCATCACTGAACGCCACAGCATCACTCGTCGTCGCAACCACATCACCACTCCACGCCACCACAGCATCAATCTGTGCAACCATTCAACAACAACTGGTTCAAATATGTTCTCTCAATGTTTCAAGCTTTATTACAAATGTCACAAAAAGATGTTAATATTTCACCTATGTTCTTGGATTTTCGTTACAATAAAAAACACTTAACATAATCTTCACAAAAGTTATTTACAAATGTTGAAAGCTATTGCCATTATAAATTACAATAACTTTTATTTAAGTATTAATTATTTAAAAAAAATTAAAAGCCATTGTTATTTGTAATTTCAATACATCTAAGTCACGTAAATACAACATATATTACATTACAAATGCTATAGGTGTCACATTTGCGAAAGTTAAAACTATTGGCATTGGATATGACAAAGCTATTAATTTCGCTATCAAAAACAAAACAAATAAAAAATTTGTCATTTACAATACCAATAGCTGAAACGTTCCTAATGCGAGACCTATTGCATTGCAAATGCTTGTTAAGATTATGTCCCTGCAATGCTTTCTGTATACGCCTCAAAATTTCCCAGATCCGGTCCTGGCAAAATATTTCAAAGAGGTGGAGGGTCTGCACAGGGAATTAATTTGGGATGGTCGCCCTCATATAGCATTTCCAATATGAGTCCTGAGTTGGTATGATGGGGGGATTGGTCTACCTGACATTAGGAAATACTACTGGGCCGCACATCTGGCAGTGCACGTACCGCCACCGGGATGACCCAGGTTACAAGATGAATAATCGGCTACTACCCGGGGGTATTATAACATGGCCCTTTACTCTAAACCCAAGAGATTTACCCTGACAGGTCCAAACAAAGCCTTCAGTACAGGTGTGGCACACGGTTACCAGAAGTCTGGGATGGGACCGGAAGCTAACGTTGGCCACTCCTCTGTGGGACTCGGAGCAATTGGGTACTGTTGGACTTGGCCCATTTTCCCCCAATTTTTTTTCGCTTTTTACCTCCCGATCTTAGGATGTCTCCCCCATGGTAAATAAAGTTGTATAGGCCATGTGAGGTATAAGATGCCCTGGTTACGATGACAATGTAATGCAATGGTGGGAGTAGTTACCAATCCCCCATCAAGAAAATGTACCCTGGTGAAATGCTACATTTAAAAATGAATGTCATGGCTGTGCGTTGTGCCACCTGACTGTAGTAGGTTAGCGGACTAGTTGTCTGGTACAGTCATCCCGGCATTTGGAGGGAAAGCCTGGCACCCAGGGTGCTCTACTCCTCCCCCTGAGCCAGTTCGCCAGAGAATTCCAGAAGCTTTTGGCACTGTCTGGGAGGTGGTGTGAGGGGGATATAAATAAGGGGGTATGTGCCACCATGTGCTGAGATAGAGCAGGGACATGAACGTGAGGGGACCTGATGCCAGGGTATACCGCCACTTGGGCCTGTGTGCTGGACCCTGCACCTATCTAGAACCCCTCTGCTGTCCCCAGGGCTAGTGGAAGCCCCACTGCAGGAGTTCAGGCTGCTGGATAGGAGGAGGGCCACGCTACAGTGGAGGATGGCGAAAGCCTACCGCCCTGTTTTGATGAGTTCCCGCTAACTGCTTACCTGGCCCAGTAGTGCCTGCTGCTCTGCCACCCGGCCACTGGCGGAGGAATCCTGGCCCCTAGCGTCTCATGAGTGCTGCAAGAGGAGCGTTAGATTTCCATTGCCCAGGAGGCGAGAAGCGCTGTGTAGCCCTGGATGAGTGCTGCCTGTTAAGCACTATACTGCATGATCCCACAGCGCTGTGTTAAAAGAACTGCGCCCACCTGCACGCAGAACTGTGCCTTCTAAGTGCTGGGCTGATCCCAGTACTGTTGGCAGCATTTTTGGTGCACCAACATGCTGTACTGGTCTAGGAACTGTGGGCCCCTTTGAAGCGCTATTAACTTCATGCACTGTTGCCGATCACCGCTGCAGCCCGGGAGCAGGAGGAAGGAAAGTGCTGCATCTGCGGGAGCCTATCCCGCGTTGTGGCACCCTCGCGAGTGATGGCCGCGCCCTTTTGCTAATTTGAAACGCCACGGGAGACTACTCTGCGTTGGCGCCTTAATTACCTCCACGGGTGCCCACCCCGCATAGTCGCCGCCTGGAATCACCGCTGCGATCCGAGGTGGAGAAGCGGGCCGCCGAATGCCACCAGCGCGGGTGCGCACCCCGAGTTTCTGGAATTGCCAAAACTCACCGCCACGGCCCTATTGTCGCTGAAGGAAGTATCCGCCACTGCCCAGGAGCAAGGAGGAGGCGAGGCCGCACTTCGGCATAATTAACAGCTAAGCGGGTGCCTATCCCTCATCACAGAACTGCCCAGGATCACCGCCGACAGCCCGGGAGCGCCGCGCGGGCTTCCCCGTGACCTCACTGGAGCCGCACTGCGATTGGCATCGGCGAGGACGTCGGGAGGAAGTCCCGCCCTGCAGGAGCCGGAACCAGGACGACGACGGAAGCAAGTGACGGTACGGGGCTCCCGTGGTGAAGAAGGAGCCCCATCTGGATGAAGGAGCCAGGCGGGAGCCTACTTGCGCTGGCCCAGCAGCCCCCCAAAGAAGCCTGCAGCCTCACGGAGGCTGCCTCGAAGCCCCAGGTCCCCGGGAAGGGAGGGGGCCCGGGCGAATCCTGAGGAAGCTCAGGACAGGGCTCTCATGTGCTGCTGAGAGCCCTGCGAGTTAAGCGCTGTGCGGCAGGGGCCTGGGTGAAGCCACAAGGGCCCCATGGGGCCCGCATAGGTCCAAGGGGCTGCCCTGGGGCTCTCATGCTCTGAGGAGAGCCCAGCAGAATCAGCGGCTGTCTGGAGGACACGGAGGGGGGCCTTGAGGCACATTGTCGGTGCCTGCCCCCCTACCGCAAAGGAGACCCAAGAGGAGCTGGAGCCCCCCGCAGGAATCCTGATGAGTGGGGCGTGTGGCAGAGTTGGGGGGTGTACTTGGGCACAGGGTCGGTGCCCATCTCCCAGTGGCATTGTTGCATTTACAGGTGCCCTGTCTGGCAGCGGGCACCTGCGACGTTGGGCAAAGTGAAGTCCCAGAGAAGGGGCTCCCCACGGGACAGTGTCGGGCCAGGACTGACTCTACCCAACTGCCCCGCTGGACAGAGGGCAGTCTCTATCGTTTGGGCCCTTGTTGACTTGAGGGGATCGTTTTCCAGTATTTGCCGGGTCTTCTGACAATCGCCACCACTTCTACAGACTTACCTCCCTGCCTCAAGGACATTGCTCAGTCACGCCGAAGCTGGGGCAGGCTTGCGCGGCCAGGATACTCCATTTCCTGGCATCCCTGTGTGGCGCCCTGTCTACGCGTCACACCTGAGCGCCCGGAGACGCTTAAAAGAACTTGGCTCCTCCCGCGGCGCGGGATAGCTTTCCAGTATTTGCCGGGTCTTCTGACACTCGCCACCACTTCTACAGACTTACCTCCCTGCCTCAAGGACATTTCTCAGACACCGGAGCGGAGAGGCTCCCTTTGAAATACGCCGCAGCTGGGGCAGGCTTGCGCGGCCAGGGTACTCCATTTCCCGGCATTCCCGTGTGGCGCCCTGTCAACGCATCACACCTGAGCGCCCGGAGACGCTTAAAAGAATTTGGCGCCTCCCGCAGCGCGGGACGCGTGTGGGCGCTGCCTGGGCAAAGCCTGGGCCAAGGGCGGACCCGTCCGCGCCCGTCTTAGACCGGAAGAGGTCTAAGTTGGTCTTGGTTTCACTCTCCGGGTAAATATCAATACTTGTTGGCATTGAGTACTTTTATTGAATCATCTTGAAAAGTTTGGGCAAACTGGTTTAAATCATGGGCAAAAGGAAATTAGTGAGCCCCAGAGGTAATAGGTTGAGTTCTGATACTCAGCAAACTTTATTGAATTATCTAACAGGAGCAGTGGGAGTCTTAGATAAGCAGATCTTATCAGTAGAGGAGTCCATTGAAGGGACTTCCTCCAGGCTTAATCAGGAGTCGCTTAATCATGAAGAAATCTCCCAACCAAATTCAGGGGGAAAAAAACGTAAATCCATCTAATGGCTGTACCCAACCCAGCTCTGATGAGCTTCAATCTATTATTAGTGATTTCCCCACACAACCCCTTCAAAAAAAGTTGAAGAAACCAATATATAGTGGTAGACAAGACTCACAGAAAGACATTACATTGGTTGTAGTCCACTCTTCGTTCAAATCGAAAAAACAAGTGAAATGTACCCCTCAGGGGAAAAAAAGAGTAGAACAGTCTAAAAGTCAATTAAAACAAAAGGCTAGATTAACTAGTAGTTCTACAACTCAACCCGACTCTCACTCTGAGATACAGAACTTGACATCCCTAGTGGTGAGATTAGATTTATATGTAAGGGTCAGTATGGATCAGTTGTCAACTAGAATGACCAACATAGAGAATCTTCTAACTAGTAAATTCAAATTAACGGGCTCAACTTTAAACAGCGACGCTAATCCCAATATGATTTCAAACACCCATCTAAGAAAATCATACTCCTCAACATCTACGTGTAGTCCAGTTAAGAGGACTGTGCCTGTTGTAAGCACTATTGCACTAAACGAGCAAGTATCCAAAATGGCAGTAGACAAAGGGCACAGCATTTGCTGGAAACACAGACCAACACGAATAATAAAACTCTAATAATTCAACAGGTCACTACACCGCAGTCACAATCGCCTTCCTCCCGGCAGCAGCACAAACAAAATTTACCCTGCAACTCCTTTTCCCGTTGACCCATCCGCTGCGGATCCTCACTTAGATCTCCCACCAGAAGCCACTCCCTACATCATTGTTTTGGGTAATGTACTAAATAAACAAGCTCCCAAGGAGGAATCATGGATATCCCTCAAAAATAAATCATTACATTGGTTGAGCAGTAGGGTAGGATTACACATGCAGCTATTCCAGGACTTTAAGATGGTTAGACGAGTGTAGTGGATGGGATCTCGGGAGAGGGTCTTGTCAGGTGACTGTATAGTCATGACATTTGGATCACCTTTGCTGGTAAATGAAATTTTGAGGATTGGTGCAAACCATACTGTAGACCCTGTTGGGATAAATATACTACCACTGGGTTTCTTTTATCCACCTAGAGGAAATAACTATTCCACTGTAAATTGGAGAAATCCCCCTAATGCTCAATGGCCACTGGAGCCGATATCCACCTATAATAGATTTAATGCTCTTTCAGGGCTAGATGATAATGAATGACTGGAATTAGAAGATACTACAACAGGAGAATTAATAATAGAGAGTGCTAGCGTGTCCTTTAGTCAATCTGAAACACAAGCACCAGAAAACTCTCATACCAGCCCAGAATTAGCTACCTTCCTTACTCACAGCCCACATAGTTTGGATTCGACCATAATGTCCGAGAGTGTGGACCCTTATTTAAATGAGGGGGAGTTGGAAAGAGAGCGGCTAGTACATATATCAAACATAGAGCCATCTCTCCAGGCCACGAGACCCCAGTCCGAATTGAAAGGTTTGAAACTTGATATTGTCTTTTGGAATGTAGCAGGGCTACTTTATAAAAGTACAAATGATATTTGGATGGAATTAGTGAGTAAACATAACATCGTTTGTCTACAAGAGACCTGGCTTATTTCCCCAATTAACTTGGAGGGATATAAGACCTACTTTTCCGAGGCTATACCATCTATCTCGGGAAGACAGAAGGGGGGTTTAATAATGTGCATATCAAATGTTTTGACTCTCAAGGAAATAGTCCCATTGAAGCTGGAAAGCAATTACCAGATCCTTATGCTAAGTGTAAATAAGACGTCTATTTACTTCTTAGTAAATTTTTATAATAATTTGAACCAAACTGATTTAATTGATATTTTAAATAAGGTTTCTTTTCTATTACAAGATCTGCGAACAAAGTATATCAACAAATCGTTTGCGTTGATTTGGGGCAGTGATTTTAACTTATCATTGTGCAAAAAGAACTGTACTAATAATTGTGGTATCCAGGATGAGGGCGGAAACAATTTACGCACTTTATTCATACGAATGTTGGTAACCGCATGAATGAGATTCTGTTTGTTTTGGAGCTAGGATTTGCAAATGAATTGGTTATCCCCTCTGTTACTTTCTCCCCTACATGTAATGGGAGGAGGCTTACAAGTACAATTGATTTTATACTCGCTTCCTATAGCACCGCACCGACTATGCAAAAGTTTGCCACTATCAATAACGCAGTAAGTGATCACTTCCCTATTAGTTTATCATTATGTGTACCCACTCTCATGGAGGAGACAGATTATCTGAGTCTTCTGGATCAGCAAACCTTGAAACTAGATAGACTCAATGGTTTCTCATTAAAATGGGGAAAAATAGACCAAGAGTTGATAACGGCCAAAGTAGTCAAGCAGCCTTGCCTTCCTTTGAAATCTGTCTTGATTCTAATTCTTCATTTGAACAAATACTGTCCAGTTATTACATTATTACTAAAACTATAGAAGAAGAGCTATCCCTAAAACAATCGAAAAAAGGGAACACTAAAAAGGGGTGGTTTAATTCAGAGTGTACAAAAGCTTACTCAACACTAAAAATCGCCCTATGTAAAAGCAACCGGGATAAGGAAGAGATTATCAGACTCAGAAAGGCCTATAATGCGGCTCTAAAAAAACGTAAAATTGAGATAAGAAACGGCCTATGGAACCAACTACGTAAGAGCTGTTTCACGAAGGATAGTGCTACTTTTTGGAGAGTAGTCAAATCCTTCTTGAAACAAATGATTCCCCAAAGATAGATGTTGTCAAAGATGCCAAAACATGGGTTAACCATTTTTCTAAAATATTTTGTCAGGCATCGGACGTAAACCTAGAGCACTTCGAGGGTGATGGGAGGGAGTCAATTAGAATATCCAATACAGTTAAATTTTACTCATATGGAGGTAATAAATGCCCTAAAAGCCTCGAAATCAGGGAAAGCACCAGGGCCCGATGGGGTCTCAGTGGATCTTTTTAAATATAAATTAGACATATGGTCCCCCATTCTCACAAGAGTGCTTGAAGCTGTTAAAAATGTCAGATTAGTTGAATCCTGGTCAACATCAATTCTAGTACTGATTTTTAAAAAGGGCGACCGACATAGTCCAACATGCTATCGACCCATATCACTTTTAAATTCTCTCGGTGAGGTCGCTGGTCGCATCCTTCTAGAACGACTTCAGGATTGGGCCACCGACCATAAAATAATTTCAGACCTGCAATATGGGTTTCGTGAGGGACTGGGCACTGTGGATCAGGCCTTGAACTTATCACTTTTTTTAGGGAAATACGTCCAAGCCAAAGGGGGGTACTTGCACATGGTTTAAGTTGACTTGACCCAGCCTTTGACTGCGTCAGTCACACAAAATTGTGGTCAATCATTTTAGCGAGGGGAGTGGATCCAGCACTGGTGAATTTTCTACATGAGCTCTATTCGGGAGCATCAGCAAGAGTCAGGCACGGTTTCGTGGGAGAACTTACTGAGTCCTTCTGGATAGAGAGGGGGGTCAGGCAAGGCTGTGCCTTGGCCCCCTTCCTATTCACACTTTATACCAATAGACTTGAAGCAGCGATGTTGGAAGGGAGTAAGGATTTTCCAACCATCTGTTGTCGGCCAATTCCAGCATTATTATACGCCGACGACGCTGTGATTTTGGCAAGAACCCCCCCCTCCAGCTCCTGTGGGTTTTAAATAAATATTGCAGTTTCATGAATAGTTTGAACCTTAAAGTAAATATAAAAAAGACTTATGCTTTGCACGCAGGTCTTAGACCACAAAAAATTAAAGACATTTTTGTTAATAATACTATGTTAGAACGCACAATATCTTATCCCTATTTAGGGATTTTAATAGATAATAAGTCTAAACGGACACAAACTATCAATGCATGGAAACTGATAATTTTGAGGGCTACTACTGCCCTTGTGGCATTCGCTCAGAAGTTAGGGAAGAGGTCCCCGCCAGAATTTATGAAGATTTATCAGGCCAAATGTATTAGTGTTGCAAGTTATGGCTCTGGGGTTTGGGGGTATGTCAATGCGGACGCTCTACAGAAGGTTGAGAATACCTTCCTGAGATACCTACTTGAAGTTCCCCAGAGCACCTTGACATATGGATGTCATTTAGAGCTAGGGCTGGACTACATATCGGATATTATAAGAACTCAACCAATTATGTTATGGCATCGGATCTGGTCTACAGACCAGTGCGAGTTAACACGTTGCCTTGTCCAGGACTGTCTGACGCTAGACAATATGGATAAGATCAGATGGCTAGTTTTCGTGAAAACATTCTTTGATGATTTAGGCCTTGAGAGATATTTTACTCATCCACTAACCATCTCTGAGATGCAGAGGAAAGAGTTAAAAAAGCTATGCTTAACGCACTTGAGGCAGCTGCGCCTCGCTAATGAGATATGAAAAAGCTCAGTCAAGCATTCATTATCTATTCAGACTACCTTTACCGTGCAACCGTATTTAACATATAATTTGAACCCGTATGAAAAATCTCTGTTGACTCGGCTCAGATTTAATATTTTTCACCGCTTAATCTCCTTGCCTCATCTGAATGATTGGTCAATGAATTTATCTGCCTGCCCGTGCGATGCTATCTCTTCACAATCCTCAATTCATATATTGTTTTTCTGTAGATTTTATGTAATTCCACGAAGACGATGGATTGTCCCCATATTGAGATCTATGTGTTTACGAGGTTGTCACCCAGCCTTTCTAGCGCTCCAATTTTTGGAAAATTAAATATATGCTAAATCTATAGCCTGTTTTTTTAAGTTCTGTGCCAATCATCGTCCTAATCTTGGCTAATCGCTGGCACATAGGTATTTTAATTTGATCTTTTATGTTTTTAACCGCCCAATGCCCAAATCAATTAAGAATTCACAAATGTATTGTTGTATGTTCTGTATTGACTGTATTTATTGTAAGACATTGTTTTTAATTGTTCTTTTATGGTTTTTCTACAAATTATGGAAACCAAATAAAGATAATTTGATTTGATTAGAGGGACTTGAGGGCCTCACTACCCGGGACACCTGACATGTTAGGAAAGGGGCTATGATGGAAATACCTTAATGCCTTACGCCCCCTGGCTAGGTTTGTTGTTTTCAAGCCCACGGGGATACTCCAGGGTTTATGTTAATGAAAGAGGTACCCCCGTCAGAATTCATGTTGTTTAAGCCCTGATGCCCACATGTTAATGTAGGAGATAAAGCCTGCTCAAGTGGTTGTGGCCCCCGCCAGACGTTAAGTTGTCATCACCAAAGACACCTTGAAGCTGTGATATTTACTGAGAAAGACGTTGTTAAAATGGCAAATGTGAGAGTGACGAGTGAAGTGTGACGAGGAAAGCGTGAGGATCCGAAAGTGGCACCTTCCGTGTGAACCGAGTTAGAAGACACGAGGCGTCCGTAGGAAACCCGATATAGACTCAATTCTGCTGGATAGAGTGCTTTTTACCCAGGTTGCCTGCCCCCCTTCTCTGTCCTGATGAAGACCCCACAGCAAGGGCACAACTAATCCCTGCATTATTTAGAGGGTCGAAACGTCAACAAACACCTATTTGACCATCAACTTCACGCCACCATTTGTTTCATTCATTGTTCTATGTGAAGTATGATCCCCTAACCTAATTGTGATGAACCATTGGTCCTCTATACTGTATAAGATTCATAAATACAGTGTCTTGATTCATTGATTTTACTGTCACGTAATCCTTTCCATCACCTTATCCTCACCTGATCACCTACCACCACCTCTCCCCCCATTTTTCCCTGGGGCACTGTACAACCAATTGCATGTATTGATTTGTTCTTGTGTATATTCAGTATACCCAGTCCCGTTGTGAATAAAACAATGTGGACTCATTTATTGTTTGTGTAATTAATTGTTTGGATTATTCACTTCACACTCACGCTGGGACCCCTCCCTCTCAGTACCTATTGAACCCAGGTCCTAGTGACTATGTTTGGGTAAACCCCCCTTCTATACCCCAGACGTTAAGTTGAGGCCCCTGTTAAATGTGTGTTATGCCTAATGTTGATGCCAATGGCCCCTCGAGTACTCATCCTGATGTTCTAGGCCTATGGTGTACTTACTTGCATGAGGTTATCCCCAAGGTGTTTAGTCCATGTTTAGGTGCTCAGTGTTACCGGCCTAATGAGTTCATGCATGATGTGCTTTCTCGCCTAATGTTTTATTTCATGCTGACATGCCCAAAGGCTGATGCCTAGAGTTTCTTCCCCTTGATGGAGCAAGGTAAAGAACAACATTTTGTTCAAACTTGTGAAGTCAATCTCTCGTATCAAAAGTAATCCGATTAATAAGTTTGTGGTGAAATTATTAATCAACTTAGTTTAAGAATGCATCTATTCATTACACATGGGAAAAACTAATGTGCTTTTATGTTGTATACGCAAAGAAAAATAATAAACTAACCTTGTCTATTGTCTTTGTCAGTATTAAATGCGGCAGTTAATCAATGGCATGTGCTTATTTTATGTGCTTATGTTATGTCTTTTCGTGATAAAAAGCTCATGGAGTTCTTGCGGTTCAAAAAGGAAGAAGTAACTATAATGCTGCCTTTATGTTCTTCTGCTAGGTAACATAATTAAAAGGATTAATTAGTAAAGGGGGAGGGTAACAGAATGGGTCTCAATTCTTTAATTAACCCCTTAAGTGCTGCGTCGGGGCATTGGCCGACTGCAGCACTACCTCCCCAGTGCTGCGCACGACCATTGGACGTCCATTCAGCACTAGTTCCAATGGACAGCGCAGCACTGGGGAGGGATATTTGCGCCGCATCTATGAGGTTAATTGATGTCTGGTGTTTGTTTAATATTAGTTTCCAAAGTGATGCCTAAAGTTGGTTCCGAAAAACATGGCTGACAGAGCTGCAGACGCGAAACCTTGTCCAGAGTGGAATAATTGCACATGCACAGCAGTGAAGATTTTATTTACTGCGATGACACTGTGAATTAAAGAACAACTCTGTGGTCGCGTTGAATGTGCTCATGAGGAGATAGCTCTAGGACAGGAACCTGATGTGTTTGCCAAGGTTAGGAAGTAAACGTCCGAGGCTCGAGAAAAGTATCGTTCTTGAGGAAACAGAAAGACGTGGAAATGAAAGACAATGGGCCTTATATGAAGCCCGGACTTGGTCAAGAGTCGGTGGTGACATAACCATTCTTAATCATGGACTGACACAGGACAGCCAATGAGAATCATGGATTTGTCGAAAAGAATGTAAAATGTAGAAAGTTTAGCTAGAGAGAAAGGTATAAAGTCTGACACTATGAGCAAGGATAAAAACTCTTTCTTTCCGATTCCTGAGTGTCGAGTTATGCTGATGGACCTTTGGCGCATGTAAGGACAGCAGACTTTAAATTATTTTTCCTTTATAGGTGGAGTGAGAATTAGTCAGGGAAATAGATTCAGGGAATTAAAACTGTTATTCTGCTTTTTTTCTGAGTTTGCTTTTTAAGTGTCAGTTTTAAATTATTTCCTAATAAAAATGCTGCTTTCTTATTTGCTTATAAAATAAAGATTCAAAACCTAAATGCCTATTTCCTTATGATTAATAAAATTAGATTTGAAGAAGACAAGCTGGTCTTGTTTATTCATGGTCTAGTTACCATCAGTTGATTCAATCGCCTTAATGATCTGTTTAATAAATAATAAATGTTTTAAAACCATGGTAAAGTTGATAAACTGCAGTTGTATATAATAGTGTAAATAGTAAGTGAGTGAATTTATTAATCAGATCACCTGATTCAGTTGCTCAGAAATTGTCTCAATGGTATTATGGGCCTTTATATGTGTTTTGTGATTAATGGTGAGTATTGAGGTGTTAGGTAGCGTTTATGAGACAGGTTTTCAATAGGAGCGCTGGATCACCCTCACGGTATATTGCTAATGTTTCATGTCACTTGGTAACGCTTGTCTTTATTTCAGCCCTGGAACTATTGGACTTACCTTTCTTTTCTTCTTTTCAGTTACCCTGTAAATAATCCCCTGCGTATATATTGCTGTGGCGCCCGTTGGCGCGACATTGTGATTACTGTTTTTGCCTTTGCAGGTGGGACCCAATGCAAGAGTTATTCTTTTTCCAATCAGAACTGGTGTTGTGTCTCTTTTTGTGGTGTGCCTGGTGTATCGTCTGTGGGTACTGCGTAGATGCTTCACACATGTCCTCAGGAGTTTGGCCTGCCCACTCTGCTCCATGCTACTTGCCGTAGAATTGGTAACCCCATTTCTAACAGGCACCTTGAAAAGGTCAAAGGGGTTTGATAAGTGGGATTTTATTGGGATAACAAAAAAGGAAAGCTATCACAGAAGAAAAAAATTATCTAATTTGCCACCCTGCAATGAGAATATGATCTGGCTGACACTGAACACTTTAGATATCTGCAGGTGAGGCATGGACTAACATCGCAGTTGCAAAAGGGAATCTCTCACCCTGAGTCCTCACCGTTGGAGGATAGGTTGCTTGATGGGTCTCTTAAAACAAAGGCAGTGTCACTGACATATAAGAAATTGGTTAATAATGCACCAGATATCGCTGGGGGAGAGATGGGTTGCAGCTTGACGATGAAGAGCGGAAAGAGGCAGTTGCCTACCCACAAGAAGTAGCAAACTTCTCCATATTGCGTTTGGTCCAACTGAAAATCCTCCATTGGATTTACATCAAGGGGTCTTGTCTTGTCAGTATGGGCAGGGTGGACGAGGAATTGTGCAGAAGGCAATGTGGTCAGGCTGGCACGTTTATGCACATCTTGTGGGAATGCATGTACATCCAGAGATTTTAGAAAGGAGTACACAACTATTTTAGAGATGTCCTTGGCCTTGCAATAGGAATGAAGGTGAAAAGATGTCTTTTGAATTTCAGTGAACCTACAGATTTAAACAGGAAAGACCAAATATGGGTTACATTGGGCCTGATGGTAGCCAAGAGGAACCTGGCAAGGCTGTGGTGGGGGGGACTCCGCCCAAAGTGGAGGCGTGGAAAGCTGATATGGATTGGTGCATGCTAAAGGAAAAAAACTGTGTATGTTGCAAGATGATGCCCCAAAATGGAATGATATATGGAGCAATTGGAATGAATATTGTGGCAATATATGTGTCCCTACAACTGTCCCGCTTCAGAAGATCCCATTGTGCCATAACGATTGTCACCCAATCATTCATGTATGATATAAGAAAATTGTGACGTAAATGAAAATAACTGTAGACTGTGATTTTCCCATCGATTGGGATTATGAATGTCAACTTTTTTGTAGTTTAATAAAAATTATTTTAAAAACAACTGAAAATAGCAAAAGGAAAAAGAAACAATATTTTAGTGGCATCCCTAAACAACAAAACTCAAGCAGAATAATGTTAGCCCAGTCTTTCTTACTGCTAGCTTGTATAACCGAGTTTGATTGTATTGGCCCCTTAAGGAAGAAAAATAAAATGACTCTTTTCACTCTCTTTTTCCTTTCTTTGAATGGCATTTAGTTTGTGGTTCTGATGGTGTTTTTTCAGTGTTTATATGTTTCCACTAGTGAGGGCTATTTCTCTTTCAGTGGGGTTTTATCAGTTATTATTGGTTTAAACCTAAACCCCCCACAGCCTATATATGTGGCATGTGCCACTCAGGAGCATCTCTTATTACAAGCTGAGGGTTCCTATACTGTCCACGTGGCTGGGGCTCTTTCTCTTCAGTGACCCTCACAAGCAGGGGACCTTCGCAGTAGACACACTCATGAGTCAGGGGCTGTAGAGCTCTTGCAGGACCCATCCACATAGCTTTTGATGCTATATCCCAGGGATAGTGCTCCACCCCTTCATGTAGTGGCCAGGGAATGGAGAGGAAGAAAGCAGGGTCCATCTATTGTGGCAAATTCCCCAGTGTAGCCAACCTTCAGCTACCAATTACAGCCCCAGGAAGCTCAACCCTCAGCCCATCTTAATCATCAGCGTCCAGCGACACACCCTCATGCCTGCAGCAGTCTCAGGGCGAGTAGAAGAGTCTCAAGCCTACCAGGCAGTTCTGGAGTCTAGGGTAGGAACTCCAGGCCCTATTTCCCACAGTAGCACCCAGGGCCTCCAGTCCCTTTTTCCAAAATGGGCTGCCTCTGAGGCTCAGGCATCCGGTGCAGCTGTGCAGCCCAAGGGGACAGCGCTCCTTGCAAAGCTTTGACGGCTGTATTCTAATGGGTGTGGGAAGGGCACCCACAGCCATGCAGGCTGTGGACCATCAACCCCGCACTGCCCCAGTGCCGCAATCACCCAGTCCGCTAGCGGCGCCGACTGCTCTCTGTAGTTCAGGGTTCTCTCCACAGTCGAATCCTCAGCCCGGCAGGATACTTCAGGAGAAGCGCTCAGTCACAGATCACTCCTGCACTCCGATCCAAGTTCTACTGTTCTGTATTCCAACACGTCACCTGGTTAAAAATGGTATCCCACTTGCATGGCTGAGTCTAGTGCCCATGACAGAAACAACACAAACCAGGGATCATGCAAACACTATAGAGACTTTGCAAGGTCCTAGTTCTGATTGGGTCCTATAGCGGGCTCCAGGTGCAGCCTCAAAAGTGGGGTATCATATTTATCAGGTGAAGTGTGGGAACACTGGATTATGGGAATTTTGTGGATCCCAGTAGCTTCTTGAACGTTCTTGTAGAATAATATGAGGAAATTGCATGTTTATTGCCAAAGTTTGAGATTTGCAAGGATTTGTTGGGGAAAAAGTAATGGGATCCATGGGAGTCACAGCACCCTGGGATCTCCTGTATGTCTACTTTTCAGAAGTATGGGGATGGTAGGTTTTCCTGGATGGAGGCTGACCACTTGTTCGAATAGTGCAGCCATTCACCATGGAAAGTGGGGTGAAACTGGAGTTTACTCCCACTTTGCTGGCCTATATGTAACCATCTACACCTGGGAGAAGCAGACTTTCCTCTTGCTTACCATAGGGACGGAGATGCTTTAGTCCACAGGGGAGCAGAATGATTGTTGAGGCTTTTTAGATGTAGCCAGATGACAGAATGGCCTATAGGTGCTAGCTTCTAGGGTGCTTTCTGTCCACAGCAGGGCAAATTGGAGCAAATCTGCCTTCTGGGGAGTATAAAGACTGGGTTGTCCCTTCTGTTGTGGGCTCCACCTGAAGGCAATTCCCAAGCAGTGATCCACTAGGGAGTGATACCGCTGGAAATGGGAGTTGCTCCCCTTCCACATGATAACTCCCCTATCAAAATTGATAGGCTTGTCGGTCTGAGTATGGCCAGTGCACTGATTTAAGTGAAATGAACAAAAGGGCTCATTTAATTTCAGTTTTACTTCCTTTGTAATGACATCAGTGAACTGTGCCCACTGATTGTCCTTACAAAGAGAAAAGAACAGCTTTTATTGCTGCGGAGGCTCTTCCCCCAGCAGCCTGGCCTACAAAAAATAGCAGCACCAAAGGGATTCCCTATCCGTACTCATTATAGGGTGTCAGCTGTGCAAGTCTGCTCAGCCACACCAGTGGCTGCTAGGGTTTGATGCAGAGTCATTTTTTTAAACATATTATGTCTATAACTGGTTTTGGTATCCAGGCCACATTTGCATCCCTTTCCCCCCCGGGAAATGTCCATAACAATGCAGGCATTACATTGTAATGTCTTTACAGCGCAACTTTTACAATGCAGGTAATATTACATTGCATGCCATTACAACCCATTTGCCATTACAACGCATGCAGTTACAACGCATAGTAAGGTAAGTAATGGAGGTAGTTAGGTAAGTTAAAAAAAATATTATTTTTTATATTATGTTTGTTTTAGGAAAGTGATAGTAATTAGTAATAGTATTATTTTCCAAAAATGTTTTTGTTTAAAATGTATTTAACGCGAACCCCGTAAAAACGTCGTGTATGAGCGAGCCACACAATCAAATATGAAACTAACCGCCCAGAACGAAGCGCACGCGAACCCCTAAAAACAGCACAAGGAGGGTGCAAACGACTCGCACAACACCACAAAACATGTCTCCTGTGTACAAACCATTGGAAATGAATGTCCTGGCCAGATCCAAACAGGCAAACAGAGGGCCTTACTCAGACCCACCCCTTATAACACACCCACCAACAATTCAAACTAAGCCCCACCCACAATAAAAAGGGCCCACACACACAAACCATGATCCTTTGCAACATACCCATTTAGCTACAGAGACTGACAACACACCAACAACTGCACACATCCACCTTCACACATACCCCAATCACTTTCAGACCCATACACCCCCATTCACATTCAGACCCACACACCCACATCCATAAACACCGTCACCCCCAATCACATTCACCCCACACCATGTCCGCACAGAAGAATCCAAAGTTCACAAAGGAGGAGATGGAGATCCTTGTAGATGAAGTCATCAGAGTCGAGCCACAGCTGTTTGGCACATTGGTCAGATGGACCAGCATAGCTGACAGAACACGCCTGTGGGAGAGGATAGTCAATAGGCTGAATGCTGTTGCACCCATCAGACGCACCAGGAAGGAGTGCCAGGCCAGGTTTTACGATCTGCGGAGGATGGTCAAGAAAAAGATGGACGAAGACTATGCACAGAGCCAACTCACTGGAGGTGGTGGTCCCCGCAGACCAGTACAGTACCATCCCTGGGAGGAGAAGGTCATGGCCCTGCTAGCACCGGTGGGAGTACATGGCATTGAAGGAGTAGTAGAGCCTGGTGAGTACACAAATAACTCATGTAACATGGGGGTAATGGCATCCACACCCCAAGTACAAAAAATGCCCGCTACAACCCCCAAGCCCACAACTACAGGCAAAAACAACGCTAATGCCACTAACATGTGTATGCCCCATTGACAAACCAAGGCCATGCTATGTCCTATGCTACAGGAAGCACAGACCCAAGAATGGACATCCGGTATGCTGGGAGGGTGGGTGTCACAAAATGCATCGTGGAACTCCAAATCAGACCCAATTGCATGGGTGTCCGCAGGGGGGGGAGGCAAGGGGGGCTCTTGGCCCCCCGGATCACCAGTGTGTCTGGTGTGGGCTCAGTCAGGACCGGCCCTAGTTCATCATGCTTTTGAGATGGTGATATTGTTCCAGGTGGCAGCCCCCTCCATTGGGTGGGATGGGTGCAAGGGGGTGGCCGAGAAGGCTGCAAGGCATAGGGCCAGAAAGGTGCAAGGAGGAGGGGAGAAGTATGTAAGGCAGAGGGGAGAATGGTGCATGGTAGAAAAGGGTGCAAGGCGTAGGTGGCGCAGGGTACAAGGGGGAGGGGGAGCAGGGTGCAAGGGGGAGGGGGAGAAGAGTACAAGGGGGAGGGGGAGAAGGGTGCAAGGGAGAGAAGGGTGCAAGGCAGAGGAGAGGAGGTTGCAAGGGGGAGGTGGAGAAGGGTACAAGGGTGAGGGCGAGAAGGGTACAAGGGGGAAGGGGAGAACAGTGCCAGGGGGAGGGTGAGAAGGATGCAAGGAGAGGGGAGGAGGGTGCACGGCAGTGGGGAGAAGTGTGCAAGTGGGAGGGCGAGAAGGGTGCAAGGCAGAGGGGAGGAGGGTGCAAGGCAGTGGGGAGAAGGGTGCAACAAACTAGCGCAGCAGCGTGCTCATACCCACGACCCTGAGACTACTTCAGGCTGCGTGTTTTTTTAAAATAGCAGTCCCGCTCTTGTTCGCTGACGGTAGCAGATTAATCAGCTTGCTCCTAGCGACAGCAGCGCAGCGCACTGTAATTTTTACCCCTCTGTTTGACTCTGTTTGTTTTTAAATATTTGCACAAAGTAAACTTCGCTCACTATGTTACTGGACTAATCGGTGTTTTGCTTACCTATCATGCCCAGGCGTGTTTCACTACTCCACCACCAAAAGTTTGGCTGTGTGGAGGGAACGTGCACCACAACCGGAAGGCTCCCCCCTCCACTTCCGGTGTGCCACCACCAGCAAGGTTAGCTCTCTAGCTTTCTGCCTCCCCCCGGTACATAAGACGATGCACTCAGTCAAGCGCAGCGGACGTGTCCAGTGGGCGCGCCGTCAGCGCGCCGGAGTCGCGCCAGAGTCATGCCCGTCTGCGCCCGTCCGCGCCTGGCTCGGGTCGCGGGCAAGTTCCCCTGATCAATCCACTCAACTCCTGGCATACAGCTCTACTCAACTGCTAGCCCTTAGACCTTCCCCGTACCTCTCGCACAACCCACCCCAATTCACCCTCTCAGAGCAGACCTGTGGCCCTTTTACTTGTACATTATGCACTCGTCCCCTCCCAAAAGAGCACCGGCCTAAACCATTGCAGGCGGCGCTTATAATCGCTCGCTCCCTCCCAAAACACAAACTTGACATCCTTGAACTCATTACTGCACACTCCCTCAACTTACTTTTCATAACGGAAACATGGGGAGACGCGGCAGCAGACATGGATTTCACAGCTGCTCTGCCACCTGGTTTCTGTGTAAACCGACTAGACAGACCGATTAAAAAAGGAGGTGGCCTGGCCATCATTTATAGAGAACACCTCCGCACAAAAACCACCCCCCTTCTCAATGTGAGCTGCGAGGCACTCTCATTTATTATCACTCTCACTGGCAATCAGTCACTCACAGGGAATCTAGTATACCGTCCCCCAGGCCCTCGCACTAAATTCCTCGCCAGCATTAACAGCCTTCTAGAAAGTGTAGCAGGAACTCCTCATTTTACTATTCTTGGGGATTTTAATTTTTATCTAGAGGCCGACACTGACAACGATACTGTATCACTCCTTGAAGACATGACAGCTGCAGGACTTAACCAACTAGTCACGGCACCCACACATATTGCAGGGCACACCCTTGAAGGGGTATTCACAAACAATTCAGACATTTCCTACTCCTCACAACTGCCTCTCACTTGGACAGACCATTCAGTGGTCTTTTTTGCTATTAGGCTTAATAATCCCACAGTCCCCCCGTCAACATCTGCGTCCCCAGTCATTTCCAGGAACTGGAAAAACATTAATATCCCTCACCTATCCGCCACTCTGGCCTCATCACTAGATACCATTGACCCAGATCCAGACATAGCTTCTAACAATGACCTTTTACACCTCAATAGCGCCCTAGACACCCTTGCACCACCAAAACTCATTTCCCGAAATCGCACCTCGCCCCCAGCCTCTTGGTTTTCCAAAAATTTGCGCTTACAGAGACAATTCTGTAGGAACCTAGAAAGACGCTGGCGCAAACACTACAGCCTCACTGACAAACTTAGATACAAAAGCGCTCTCATTAAATACAAGCAGCAGTTAGTTATAGAAAAAAGCAGTTACTACGTCACCCAGATCAAATCAGCAGAAAATTCCACCAAAAAGCTCTTTCATGTAGTTAACCACCTGACTAATCCTCCCACTCCACCAGAAAACACCTCTGAAGAGCTGTGCAACTCGCTGGCGGACTTCTTCACTGACAAAGTCACCTCCATATTCTCTGCTTTTACTCCTCAAGCTGTGCCCACTGTCAAATCCCCTGTTCTCAACCATTCCCCCAATCTCCCGTCCTTTTCTTTCTTCCACCCAGTCACACTTGAACAAACCTCACACCTCATCACTACTATCAAATCAGGCTCACCACTAGTCCCCTGCCCCCCTTCCATCCTCAACCTCATTCCTGAGGCCATCTCACCTGCAATAGCACAGTAATATTGGTGGTAGTGTTTCCCAAAAAGAGAAAACGTCCGCACCTTCTGTTGATGAATATTTCCAATGGGCACAGTCTACGTGTAATATCAAAAAGAGGTGCACTGGGAACCTGGTAAAACACCCACCACCAGGGGTGTTAAACAAAGCAACTTAATGCTAGTATCAAGAAACAAGGAAATACCAAGTTACACAAGCACCCTCTAACAAGTCAAATATCAGGAAAATTTGCTGTAGAGCATTAATTATTTCAAAAAGTTTTTTTGAACACCAATATCAGACATGAGTTCATCTGGAATTGAGAAATTTCAAAATATGGATCCAAGACAGTTGTTATACTTCAAGATCTTTATTTTAGACACATTAAAAGTTTTCCAGCTTTGCACTGCCGACACGTGTTTCGCCCACTCAGGGGCTTTTTCGAGGCTATCTTAGTCAGAAAAGAGAGGTCTGGCGGTCGGGAAGTTCATAAGGGTCAAAGGATGTGAAATGTGTCAATACTAGGAATCCTATTAATAATAATGAAAATGATCCCGGCGAGCTGTTCAGGGTGTGGGTTCCACCTTACTAGTTTCCATGTGTTGGATATATGATGAGTCAAAGAAGTATGTCTTAATATGGTTGTGCGAGTCACTGCATGGAGAAGAGTCCTTATTTTATATGTTAAGACACCAACGGACCTTGATAAGTCTTCCAGTAATTTGCACGGACCAAGTCTCCACTGCTGGGCACTAACCACCTGCAATAGCCACTATATGCAACAATATGTTCCAAGCAGGCACCTACCCGTCGGTGTGGAAAAAGGCGATCATCAGGCCTCTTCTAAAAAAAAACTCCCTTGACCCCACTGATCCTGCTAGTTACAGACTACCCTTTCCATCCAAAATTTTCGAAAGCCTCATGAACCAACAATTATCAGACTTCATTGTCATCCATAACTTATTGGACGACACACAATTTGGCTTTAGGAAAGCACACGGAACCGAAACAGCGCTCATCAAAGAAGCGGATGAGATCAGACACACGTTAGACAAAGGAGGAGCGGCAGTCATGATACTGTTGGACTTGCCAGCGGCTTTCGACACGGTCGATCACAACATCTTGATCGACCGTGTCGCAGCCATGGGGGTGGAACACAAAGCCAAGGACCTGATCGCATCTTTCTTACACAACCGGTCCCAAACTGTCAAACTGGGTTCCTTCTACTCATCTCCCCTTTCCCTTCCCTGCTGTGTCCCACAGGGCTCCTCGCTAAGTCCGACTCTTTTCAACATCTACGTATCGGACTTAGCGAGGGTGATAAAGGAACACGACATCAGCCTCACCACCTATGCTGATGACACTCAGTTAGTCCTCTCAATACACTGGGACGGAGACAGGGTGAACGCCAACTTCCAGGAGGGAATGTTGGCCATCAGCTCCTGGATGGCTGCCAACTGTCTCAAACTGAATTCCAACAAGACTGAGATTATGCTTTTTGGCAAACTCGAGCCCTGCTGGTCCCCTCAGTGATGGCCAAGCGAACTAGGCCCCCCGCCCAAACCTGTCACAAAAGTAAGAAACCTCGGAGTCATCTTCGATGATCGGCTTCTCTTCAATTATCATGTAAACAATGTTGTTTCCTCGTCCTTTTTCACCTTGAGGAAAATTAAAAAAATCCTACCTTACATTCCCACCTCAGCTGCAAAGACCCTGATCACCTCCCTCGTACTTTCACGAACTGACTATTGCAACTCCCTCCTCCTCAATGCTCAGGCAAAGGTGCTTAATAAGCTCAAGTTGGTGCAGAACGCTGCAGCCAGGGTTCTGCTCAACATTCCAAAACACAACTCCATTTCCCCCTTCATTCGTAAACTGCCCTGGCTTCCTGTGAAAAGCCACACAAAGTTTAAGGCTCTATGCATAGCATATAAGGCCATTAACAATACTGGTCCTCAAACTAGCTTTCAGACCTTTAGAGGTACCAAGAACCAAGAACTCTCCGCTCATCCTCAGCCCACCTCCTGAACGTCCCGCGTACAAAAAATGTCAACTGGGGTGACAGACGCTTCGTAGTGGCCACAGCCAGACTGTGGAACTCACTCCTCCTGGGCATTAAGACTTGCCCCACGCTACTCAGCTTCAGGAAATCACTTAAGACGTGGCTGTTTGCATAATAGATGCCCTTGTTCGTGTAGTTTTTTGATCTTAAAGCGCCGAAACACCTCCGGGTAGTTGCGCGCTGTACAAATCGCAAAAAAAAAAAAAAAAGGCAGAGGGCCAGAAGTGTTGCAAGGCCGAGGGGAGGAGGGTGCAAGGGGGAGGGTGAGATGGGTGCAAGGCAGGGGGCTATAAGGGTGCAAAGCAGAGGGCCAGAAGGGTGAAAGGCAGAGGGCCAGTAGGGTACAAAGCAGAGGGCCAGAAGGGTGCAAGGCAGAAGGGAGGAGGGTGCAAGGCAGTGGTGAGAAGTGTGCAAGGCAGAGGGCCAGAAGGGTTCAAGGCAGAGGGGAGGAGGGTGCAAGGCAGTGGGGAGAAGGGTGCAAGGCAGAGGGGAGGAGGGTGCAAGGGGGAGGGTGAGAAGGGTGCAAGGCTGAGGGCCAGAAGGGTGCAAGGCAGAGGGCCAGAAGTGTGCAAGGCAGAGGGCCAGAAGTGTGCAAGGCAGAGGGGAGGAGGGTGCAAAGTGGAGGGTGAGAAGGGTGCAAGGCAGAGGGCCAGAAGGGTGCAAGGCAGAAGGCCAGAAGGGTGCAAGGCAGAGGGGAGGAGGGTGCAAGGCAGTGGGGAGAAGTGTGCAAGGCAGAGGGCCAGAAGGGTGCAAGGCAGAGGGGATGAGGGTGCAAGGCAGTGGGGAGAAGGGTGCAAGGCAGAGTGCGAGAAGTGTGCAAGGCAGAGGGCCAGAAGGGTGCAAGGCAGAGGGCCAGAAGGGTGCAAGGCAGAGGGCCAGAATGGTGCAAGGCAGAGGGGATGAGGGTGCAAGGCAGTGGGGAGGAGGGTGCAAGGGAGATGGTGATGAAGCTAAACATTTGGCCACCCCTATAAACATTTCTGTGGACGCCCATACCCAATTGCACTCATCCAATATGGCCCAGGTACACACCCATGCCCCATGCTCAATGCACATGGAGTGTGAATGTACTGACAAGATAGCTGACACTGGACCCTGGTGTAGCCAGCACAAGGCCCTACTGTGACCAGTGCAAACACAAAAACCAGGACATTAAGGTCAGATATCTTGGACAGGAACTCACAACCACTGTCATGGCAGCATGCTCCATGGGAGGACAAATGCAAAAACAGTCGATGGACAGAATCCAGAACAATGTCATACATTCACCCCAGTACAGAGATCTGGGCCTAAATCCATAGTTTTTTGGCACACCACACCACTTCAGACATGGCCATATGCAAATCAGTCTTGACCCTATGCCTCATGGGAACAGTCCAGCCTGAACTGCCAAGCCATGTCTTCCCTGAAACGGAATCAAGCATCCTAGGACCGGTTTCTGGCTATCAGCCGTCTTCAGCCAGGGGGGACAGCCACACCACGAGGTAGGTCCAGTTCCAAATCAGACTCCAACTACCAGCACGGCCTGTCACACACACCCCTTACATAAACATAGCCTCCTGGGACAGGCAATGGAGGGCCCTACTGTCACAATCGTCATGTAACACAATGAAACAAATACAGATCTGCTGAAGCATCCAAGCAAAAAAAGCACGGTGCAGATTCACAAGTCCCTAGCGCTTCTTTCACAACGCCGTGGCTTCACCTTTGTGACGTAGCGGACGCGCAAATGTTGCGCAATGATGCTGGGTATTTTCAAGGTGTCGCATCTGGGACATGTGCCACGTTCTAAAGCCCTGCACCAGAAGTAGGTGTTCTGGTCCGGGTGGGGGGGAGATGGGTGGGGGGGGGCAGTGGGTGGCCGCCACCGTGCAGCAACACCTCCCAAAAGTGGTTGATTAAAATCTTAAATATTTCACTCAGTCACTTTTATGCACATGCTGCCTCAAAACCATGTGCATGCTTGAAGCAGGCGTAAGGATTGAGGCAGCATTGTGCAGATATGGCCCCACAGAGCATTCATGGTGCAGCGTTGCGCCGGCGTCCGAACTCCAACAATGTGCCACTCCAACGGCACAGATGCGTGACGCAGCTGTGCCGTTTTTCCACCATGGTGATCCACATTGTAAATGTGTTGCATCCATCCTGGCATATCTCTGGTGCATAATGACTGTCAAATCCCTGATGATATGCATGGCTGTGCCAGTCATTGAAATAGTCCCTCACATGTCAATGACTCCTCAGCCCAGATCAATCTGACCCCACAACATACCCATACACAAGTCAACATTGAGAATAGTTCAAAGCATAGACAACTACCAGGTGGAACGGTGCCAATGATAATGTGTATAAAAAATGGATGTTGCATTAAATGGCATTAACATTGCCTGTCTCTCACACCCACAGGGCAACGTGGGGAATCTACCCCAACAATGGAGGAGATGAATCACAGTCCCAGGCTCCGCAGGACCCTCATCCCTCCGACAGCGAAGCCTCTCACCACTCTACGGATGACCCCGACCAACCTGGTACCTCTGGTGCCCAAACCCGTGCAGCAGCTGGATCAGGAACATCTGTGCAACCACCACACCCATTTCTGCCACATCCCAGCAGACAGCTCGGAGCCCTGCCCGCACTCAACAACTGAGCCAGTCTGACAATGAGGGACAAGGTACGCCGGGCACTCAGGAGGTGGCAGACAACATCACCACTGCCATCCCTCAGGGGTCCCATCGATCCGATGTGCCCACAAGGGCAGGCCAGGCTCGTGCGGGCAGGGGCGGTGGGAGTGGCACCAGGCGGAGGCGAGAACCTGACCAGCCAGCTGCAGGGCCAGGTATGTCTGAACTGCGCAACATCATGGAGGCATATCGGCGGGACACCAGGGAGTTCAGCCAGGTACTGGGGGGGCCTCACAGAAATCAAAAACCTTCAGGACGAGCAACACGCCAGTCAACAACAATATCAAGGACGGATGGAGGCAGGACTAGCTGAGCTCCTGGCGTTGCAAAAGGACATAAGCCATTCAATCCATCGGATCGCTGAAAACATGGAGTCACCTCCCTGTGTCACCAGGCAAGAAACATCTAGGCGAAGACCGCCAACAGACACAGGGAGGGAGGAGGAATCGTCCGACAGAGTGTCCCATGCATTGTCAAGGCCTGCATATGAGGGTCCCCCAAGGAAGGTAGGTCGTCCACAGAAAAGGCAGTGAGAGGCAGTGGTTAAGCCAAAAGAACGGGGCACCATTACGCCCGAAACACAGCTGAATTCAAAAGTATACAACGCTTGCAATGCTTTTCTTCATTGATCGTCAACTCCTCAATGTTTATCCTCTTTTCATGTTAATCAACTTTGATCCACGCGTGGGAAAACATGCTATTTTCCAAGTTTCAGATGCTTATGATGTGACCATCCGGACCTCTATCACAAACACGACCAGCGCATGAATTCGTCCAGGCATGTTCTTTATTCAAACCCAATGCATTTCGGACTAAACAAGTCCTTCCTCAGGGGTAACTGTAAATAGAACATGTTTCATTACTGCTAGCTTATACATATACGGTAATACATGTTTTTGAAAAAGCAAACTGAAGGCCAAATAATATAACATTCAAATGTGTGCCCGTACCTGAGAAACAATGAATATGAACGAATTCTGCCCCCAAACTATGTTCTAAATTTGAACAATTATACCCCAAACCATATCTGGTGAATTGAAATTCCAATTCCAACCCCCCTACTGCCCCAAAACCCTGCACAAAACCACTAACACCCTGCTTTAATTGTGCTTGCCCTGCCCAAAGATATACTTCTAAACTGCATCTTTTATTCTTGTCTCCGGGCGCCTTTCTCACCCCTCAACCAGTGTCATTATTCCATTCATTATTCCTATTCACATACAGCTCACTCCCTTCATTTATCGATCATATTCACTGCTGCAAACCTATCCTTTCTTTTCCTCTCCTCTGACACATCATCAAACTCCCTCATATTACTGTTTGTTCCCCTTCCAAACGTTTCTGTGCTTCATGCAAGTCACAACCCATTGCTCTCCTTTTTTGACTTTCAGGCTTTCCTTCGATAATTCAGCCTACACCACATTATACCCGAAGCCACACATACCTGCCAGGACGATGTTAACAGCTCCAACTACGCATCTAGTCACAAAAAAGTATTACCTCCCCATAGCAGCGCGTGGCTTTTGAACTCTACAGGCTCATCTAAATCCCTCCCTCAAACAATTATGTGTTAATTGAACACCTGGTGCTCCCACTATGCATCAAACACCCACACAGCTCCAAAAGTACAACTCCCATAGTGCACCATCCCAAGAAAACCAAATTGTTTACGGCAACACCAAAGTGACAAACACAAGAACGTGAGAGGCAGTGGGCCATGCCCATCTCCAAGGTCACCTCGTCTGGCATCTTGCCTTTGTGTTCAACAGCATCTCCTCATTGACTGTCCTACTCTCCCACATGGACTTGCTGGTTGCAGTCTGAACAATGATGCCAAGCACTGTGGTCTGGACTCTGTTGACTCAAACTGCAAGGCATCACATCTCCCTTTGTGAACTTTGGATTCCCAGCATTTTTGTACAGCACCTAGCACTTACTCACGTTTCCCGCACAAGACAGATAAAAAAAAAAACACGAGTGAAATGGATGTTGCAGTCTTTTTCCCTGAGTCAACAACATATGTGTGGGGATATGTTAAAGTATGCCAGAGTGTTGAACAAACTCAAGCCATCCATACACTAGGATCTGAGTCCAGTCAAGGACACACATAGGTCACAATGTGTCATCAAATACATACATGGAGCCCAATACTCACCCATGATGGTTTCAATCTGCTGAGTGGGGGGAGTGGGAGGGGGGGGGGGCTTGCCATACTGCATGGACAGACATTTTTGGAAGAGTTCTATGAAGGTGTATAGGTCATGGGTCATGTGGAGGTGCCCAGGGAGGGAGTACCAGGTATGTTTGATGATGTGGGAAAACCATCTCCTGCATACAGTTGTACTGTGGATGTGATGAATGGTGCCCAAGGCAAGGTTGGCTGGACGGAGTTGGGGCAATGGGCTGTTGGATGGGAGACGTCCATGTTCGTCTTTGGGGCTGGGGTTGTGGAGTGCCTCCTGAGTGTGGCTGAGGAGTATGAAGGTGATCCTGCAGTTGACAGTGAGACTATTGTAGGTATCTCAGGTGGACTGTCATGTGACTGTGACAGGGGATGTTGAGGTGTGCGGATGCACCCTGGTTGTGCACAAGTCCTCCTGGAGTCTGGCTGTTGTTCCTGCGTAGAGGGCGTTACCGTAGTTGATCCGGCTGGTGTCGTGAACCTGGGTGACTGTCTGTCTTGACTAGGAGTAGTTCTATCCTAAGCTCATTTGCAGCATGCAGAGGAACTTGCAGCATCAGGTAGAGATGGTGTTGAGTTGCATGGTTATTGTGAGCGAGGACTGTACGACAAGCCCCTGCTTGCGTGGGTGGCCAATGTGTGCTTGTGCGCTGCCCAGGCCGGTGTGACACAAGGAGTTGTCCCAGCCGTAAGGGGACATTCCTCAGATGATGAGCTCAGTCTTGTCCAAGTTTAGCCTCATGTGGCTGATGCTCATCCATTTGTCAACGCACCTCATGCCTTCTTTAAGGTTGGATCTGGGAGGTGCTGGGTCTTTGGTGAGGGTGAGGAGCAGCTGGGTGTCAATGGCAGAGGACATGATGATGAGTGTATATCCGGTTCCCCTAGTGACATCTCGCCCGCCAAGCAATACAGCATCCTTGCTAAAATTCACAATCACCATTTAAACGCCATCTGGAAGCTTTCCCTCAGATTGGGCTCCTATCCGGATGCGTGGAAACACGCGTTCCTCCTGCCCATCTTAAAGAAAGCCAACTCATTTCCTGAATCTCCTTGCAATCATAGACCTAACTCTCTTTTACCAGCTCCGGCCAAGATTTCAGTGAAATTTTTCTGCTATCAACTGATGGCCTTTGTTGAAGAGAATAGCCTCCTTCCCGACTCTCAATCCAGCTTCCATCCCGGCTATAGTACGGAGTTGGCCCTCATTGAAAGGGCAGACTCTATACGCTGGGCGGTCGACGGAGGTTCCAAGGCGGTGTTGGTGCTGTTAGACTTGTCTACAGCTTTTTACGCCGTCACCCATCCTCAGATGATGAGCTCAGTCTTGTCCAAGTTTAGCCTCATGTGGCTGATGCTCATCCATTTGTCAACGCACCTCATGCCTTCTTTAAGGTTGGATCTGGGAGGTGCTGGGTCTTTGGTGAGGGTGAGGAGCAGCTGGGTGTCAATGGCAGAGGACATGATGATGAGGTTGTGTGCGCATGTGATGGTGGAGAGAGGGGTCATGGAGACATTATAGATTGTCACGCTGAGAGATGAGCCCTGGGGCATGGGCCCGATGAACCCCAGTGTACTACGTGCCAAAGGGGGGAGGCGGAATCCCTGGGCCTTGCTGGTGAGGTACTTGGCGATTTCATCCTGGGCCTTCCTGTGGATCCCAGTGTTGGAGATATGTGATGTGACAGTGTGGTAGCACATGGTGTAGAATGCCATTGAGAGGTCGATGGGGTGAGGGTGGTGGCCTCACCATTGTTGAGCAGGGTCCAAGATGTCGTTGGTGGTGGCAATGAGGCTGTTGCAGTGGGGTGATTACTGTGAAAGATGGTCTGGGGCGGGTTGCCTGGAGATGTTTGCTTGGAGGGAGATGGTCAGTTGCTCGTTGACTGTCTTCTTGATGACATTTGCCGGGTAGGGAAGCAGGGTGATGTTCCAGGAGATCCTGTGGTACTGCCGTCTGTTGTGTAAGAAGGGCCTGGGTCTATGCATGCCTCCAGCTCCCATGGAATGTGGCGTACTGAAAGGAGACATTCATGACGTGCCAGAGGTGGGCTTCAAGGATGGGGTATGCTGTGATTGAGATGTTGTGTGGGAAGGGTCCTGATGGAGAACTGGAGTGGATGGTGTACATGAGCCGGGGGGTGTCTTTGCTGCTGACGGGAGTGGGGGGTATGTCCTCTGGATAATAGCTCTGTCTGCTTCTGTGTGGCGAGGCTGTTGTGTACGTCCATGAGCTTGCAGTGGTAGAAAGTTGCAAGGGATCCCCTTGCCCTTGCAAGGGTGGGATGTCTTTTCGATGGAGAGCTGGGGTTAGATAGTTCACTCACGATGCTGATGAGGTCCCTCATGTTGTGTGCGTTGGTGCCTAGGCCATACCTGAAGGATGTCCTCTTGTCCATGCTGATGATATGGTGATGTCTGTGTGTTGCGTATTCCAGGGTGAAAGGTAACTGATGGTTGTTTGTTTTGCAAGGTTTGCACAAGAGTCCGTCTACACCTATATGAGTCTAGTAGGTCTGCCTTGTCCCTGGTGGCTTAACTGTTGTTGTGCTTCACAGGAAAGTCCGCCAATGTGGCAAGAGTGTTGTATCAGTCACTGATCCAGTGTGTGCGGTTGCAGGGTGTGGCGGTGTCGTTGTTTGGAGTGTCCTGTGTGAGGGTGCCACATAGCTCGTTTGTGTTGACTTAGGTCAAGCCTCTTTGGTGGATCTGTTGCGAAGTGTGTTGCAGTGTGTTGCTTGTTGGACAACTGTATGCAAATGTTGATGTACCGATGAAGGATGGTGGTGTGGTTGTCCTCCAGCCAGAAGTTGCTGTCCCCCTGCCTCATGTAGTCTGTGTAGGTGAGGGCTTGCGTGCTAATATAGTTGTCCAATGTCTGAGGACCAATCAGTAAAGCCATTTCCCAGCTCTGTGCTCTCAGATTTTGCCACAATTTCTGAGGAAGCCTCTCTTCTCAAATTGCAGAAGTGTATATCCGGTTCCCCTAGTGACGTCTCGCCCGCCAAGCAATACAGCATCCTTGCTAAAATTCACAATCACCATTTAAACGCCATCTGGAAGCTTTCCCTCAGATTGGGCTCCTATCCGGATGCGTGGAAACACGCGTTCCTCCTGCCCATCTTAAAGAAAGCCAACTCATTTCCTGAATCTCCTTGCAATCATAGACCTAACTCTCTTTTACCAGCTCCGGCCAAGATTTCAGTGAAATTTTTCTGCTATCAACTGATGGCCTTTGTTGAAGAGAATAGCCTCCTTCCCGACTCTCAATCCAGCTTCCATCCCGGCTATAGTACGGAGTCGGCCCTCATTGAAAGGGCAGACTCTATACGCTGGGCGGTCGACGGAGGTTCCAAGGCGGTGTTGGTGCTGTTAGACTTGTCTACAGCTTTTTACGCCGTCACCCATCCCATTCTTCTGAACCGCCTTAAGACCATAGGCGTGGGGGGCTCAGTGCTGTACTGTATATCATCCTTACTATCTGACCGCACACAGCAGGTCCAGACCTATCAGTTAATCTCCCCAGTCAAACCACTGAAGTGGGGCATGCTGCAGGGCTCTGCTGTGAGCCCTCTGATTTTTAATATTTACTAAACCCCGCTGGATGAATCGATTGCCATGTCTGAAGTCAAAATCATTTCATATGCTGATGATCTTAAGCTTCTATTCACCTTAAATGCTGTGTCTGCTGCAAATTTTCACAGACTCAAAAATTGTCTCAAGAATATTGCGGCCTGGATGGACCGCAATGTCTTGAAACTTTATCCAGATGACAACAAGATCCTATTTTTAAACAACCTTCTCCCCTCTCTTCCAATCTGTGGTGCCTAGAGGAGCTGGCCATTGCCCTGGCACACAAGAACTCGGTCAGGAATCTGGGAGTTAGATGGGACAATCAGATATCCACTGCCACACAGGTACAAGAGGTGGGTGCCGCTTGTTTTATCAAGATTGAAATCATCAAGAGATGTATTAACTATCTGCCGAATTCAACCCGGAAAACGGTGGTTCACGCATTGATTACCTCCCATTTAGACTACGCAAAAGGCTCATACGTGGGTCTCACATTAGGCTTGCTACGTATACTGCAGACGCTCCAAAACGCTGCTGCCCGCCTGGTATGTGGAGTCTCACTTTGACAACATATCTTCCCGTATCTTCGACTACTACATTGGCTGCACATGGCTACACAAATCTAATTCAAGGTGCTGACACTCACCTTCAGGGCAGGACAAGGCCGTGGTCTGGTCTACCTTAGGAGGAGAATTTGTCCCTATTGTCAATAACAATCTCTACGGTCTAATGACAAGCACTTGCTCATTAGTCCTTGGCTTGCAAAACCTAGATCAGGACGGAACCTTTCAGGTAGGAACCACCCAATGTTGGACTAAGCTACCTCTTCTGCTGCGTCTGATTCTGTCTGAATGTGAGTCTCGCTAAGCCCTTAAGACTTGGCTATTTAGCCTTCTTGTTTAGTTGCTCCTCCGTATGCTGCATCATTTTCTGCCCACTACAGTGCCGGGGCACCCCGTTGGGTTAGATGTGCGCTCAATAAATGCCTATTATTACAATTGTAGATGGCTTAGCATAATTGTGGGTGTAGGCCTGGAGATCTGTAAATGATAGTTAGACTGAGGGTGGTCAGGGGGTTGGTGTGAAACCTGAAGTGCAGATGTTTGACAATGCTGAGTGTGTCCTTGGTGTTGTATGTTGTATTCATCCTCCTGGATTGTTGGTGCGGGCCCTGCGGGGGATCTCGTATCCGTCTGTGTTGGCAATGTTGAAGTGGTGTGCTGACGATGCGTTCAATCAGGTTACTGTAATGCAGGCGATGTGTGGGGCTGTTGTGTTGATGAAGTAACAGAGTCCAATGGCGTGCTGGTGGATGTAGTGGGTGTGCAGTAGGAGGCACATGACCTGGTAGTACGGACATGCTCTGTTAGGCAGGGCAGCACGGTGTTGGCAGTAGGAGTTGCACACGCAGCATGCGAAGCTCTCATGTGTACGCTTAGGGGTTGCCTGATAGCAGGTGGGTGATTGTCAGTTGTTCACTGTTTGGAGGGTTGCTGGAGCATGAATCTGTTGTGTTACTTGCGTCATGGAAGGACCAGAGGGTCTTGCACTGTGCACGTTGCAGGTGCTGACGGTCCTGCCTTTGGCACGGAGGTGGCGCAACAGTGGCACTGACAAGCTGCTGTCTGCATTAAGAATGGGTGGAGGGAGGAAGGAGCATCTGGGAGGCGTGTGTGTTGCAGAATCAGTGGTGCGGTGCCGCAGGGGAGGCAGCAGCAGGAATGAGTGAACACATGACGGCGGAAGGGGTGAAACACCATGCAAAAACTAGCACACAAAGACAAGGAGGTTTGAAAGGCACAATGTAACAGGTGTATGGAAAGGAAGGAGTGTCTGGTTACTCATGGGTCACTCCAAGAAAATGGATGAACAATAACCAAAAATGACGGGCACAGGAGCAGGCACCAAAAGGCCAAGCTGCGCACAGGACACACATCGTCAGGTGTTGCCTGCCCGTTGTGGGTAGCTAGCTTCACCAATACATACACAACTATGTACTTCATGCACAATAGGGATCATTAGCCATGATAAACTGCATGCAAGTTGCCACAGTACACATACTCCCATATGCACAATCTTTGTCAATTATGCCATAGATGACGCATGCAAAGTGGCAAGAGATCTGCGGTGACAGTTATGAGGCACATTGTACTGTGGGGAACACATTTTCTACACAAATGGATCAAGTTTGTGTTGAGGCCATGCTGCTTTAGCAAATGTCCATGGCCAGTGCCATTGCTCTGAAGACAATAACAGTCATGCAATGAGTTTACCTGTAATGCTGGTGAAACAATGTGCACACGACTGCCTGGGACTGCCAGTTCCTTGAATCCTCAGAAACGTCCGATGCTCAAAGTGGTCCATCTCCCGATAGCCCCTTGGTCTGAGTAGAAATAACTGACTCAAAAGGGTGATCAGGCGAGGGAAGGAAAGGAAGGGAGCAGCAGGGAGGGAGATCTGAAACAAAGCTAAACAAGCATAAGGATTCAACACTTCTTGTCACTGAATCACAGAGTACCTCAGGAACTATATAGTAACAGTTACACCTGTAAATGAAAACAACAGCCACTGTATCCTAGTTGGGATCACAGTAATGAAAATGATAGTTGATCTGAGGATTGAACACGGACACATAAAAGGTAGCAGAGTAGTGCAGCTAAATGAAGCGGGCATAACGCTCTGCAGGCCGCTTCAATGCAATTAGAGCCATGCGGTAATAAAGAAAATCACAGTATATGAATAAGGCTCCTATAAACAGAAATTTTAATGCGCTGCAGTGCTACTCAAACAAAGGCAACAATCCGTAGTTACCCCTAGGAATCAGTGAGGGTCAAGAAGGGAAATTACACATCACCCGCAAGAGTCTTAAGAAGCTCATCAAACAATGGAGGGAATTATGTAAACACAAGGAAGCCCAACAAGAGACAGTAATTGGCTCGTCCAAGTGGGCTTTGAAATGCCTAACATAACAAGCTGCTGTGCTGGAACTCAACAGAGAGTAATGACGAGCAATGGCACAAAAAGTTAACATCAACTTACAGAGAAGGCTTGCAATGCAGTGTTCCCCACCGGCCCTGAGGAAGCGACGTGACAGTAACAAGAATACTGGCAAAAGGGGCAATGCATCCATACGAACAGACTCACAGGACAGTTGACAGAACATGTGGGACATACGCTGGCCCACACCTTCAAAACATGGTTGTTGGAAATCCAAATGTACGGGCACACAAGATTAAGTGGATGAGCCAAACACATCCTGCTGCACACAGTGAGGCTGCAATTCCCCATAGAGCCTGTGGTTGTGATGTCCCACACAATGTCAACCCGTGGTATCCGCAATGTGTCAGGGTCAAGGTTTACACACATTGATGCCTTCACCAGAGTCAAAACTCCACTACAGATGACTCAAGAAGGGTGACTGTCCTGTCATGGGAGTGGTGCAACATGGAATTTGATCCATGGTGATGAGACCTGTATGGATGGTTCTACAACATGCACAGAAATAGTTCCCACACATTTCCAAACGATACCAACCCCAAACAGCCTTTTCTGATTTCTTACCCGAACTGACATTTACACATGTCCGTGCATGGAACGCTGATTCGGCCCACGTTTCAATCATCATGAGGAATAGCAGGAAGACTAAGATGACACGAACAGACAACAGGCACAGCAACCTGGGAATGACAGACACACAAGGGCTCACCATTAAAAATATTGGCTAAAGACATGGGCATGTACAAAACAGGAACAATGTAGTACACATGTTAATTTCAAGCTAAGTCATTGTGCATTACTCTGTGGCATGACATCAGCACTTGCGTGACACATCAGAACGCACATCAAAGTTACTTTGCATACAGTCAGCTGGACACACACATTGCAACACATGCCACTCAATGCTACAAGCGTGCACACTCATTCCCTGTGACTCACAATTATGAGAAGAAGTTGCGTATGAGCTGACTCCGGATATCATCCTCCTACTCCTCCTCATCACTTGCATTGTGACCAAGCCCTTCATCTTCAATGGGTTTGATGTTTCTGCTCCTCAGGATCCAGGATGAGTGGCACTGCCTTCTCAACTGCCATGTTGTGCAGCATGCAGCACACAATGAAGATATTACAGACCTTGTCTGGTGCATATGGGAGGGATCCGCCGGCCTTATCGAGGCACCGGAATCAGCTCTTCAGGAGGCCAAACGTCTGCTCAATCACTCGCCTGGTCTGCCCGTGTGCATTATTGTACCGCTGATCTGCAGCTGTTCTTGGGTTTCGGAGAGGTGTCATTAGCCATGGCATGTTGGGATATCCCGAGTCACCTACAAATATACATCATGTAAATAAGTGGGTCAGGAGATGCCGTCAGAGCAAAAGATACTGAAACACACAGGACAAACAGAGCTTACCCACCAACAAGACATGCCCGATCGTTGCGCAGCTGCAGCATCATTCGTGGCATCCTGCTACACCTCATGATGAATGCATTGTGTGCCGATCCTGGAAAACGTGCACAAACATGGGAAATCAGCATGTTAACAAGACACACCACCAGGGCATTTATTGAATGATAATGTTTGCTGTTGCGATAATCCTGCTCCTGAGCCTGTGGTGGCACCAAAGCCACATGTGTCCCATCAATTGACCCAATGACATGTGGCATCCCTCCCAGGGCATATAATTCACCCTTGACATCTCTCAACTCTTCAGGAGATGGAAATTTGATGAATTCATCAATGTGCTCCAACATGGCTGCTAAGACATCACGCAGGACACGGCTGAACATTGTTTGTGACATTCCACCGACATCAGCTATGGTTAATTGAAATGTACCTGTAGTAAAAAAATGGAGGGCTGCCATCACCTTTAGCTTGGGGGTCAGCGCAGTAGGATACCTGTGTTGCGGTTGGAGATGTGGTTCCAGCCTGTTCGTCAAGTCCTGAATCAACTGTCGAGTGAATCTGTAACGTCGGATGCAGGAACGTTCCCTCATGGTAGCCAAGTCTGGAAATGGCCCTGGTAGAGGCGGTGCCCTGCAGGACATATTTGGGAAGAATTGAGAATAATTGTCAGCCAACATCGATGGCAATGTACATAGCACATGCAAAACTGCTACTACACATCAGGTCACTATGGAGTCTGGCGTGTGCAATACATCCAGGACACATATGCCAGCTTGCTGGCACTCCTACGAAAACCCAGATACACCTGTTGATTGACAAATAAACATGACGTGCTCTCAAATGAGCGGCTGGGCTGGTCTGAGTGAACAGCCCGAGATATCACTGGAGTGACACATGTCACCAAACCTGCAGTGGAAGGTTGTCATCCAATCCAGACAGCTGACCGCAAGGCACACTCATAGGTCACATGGAATGTCAAATGTACATATCAAACACATTGCGATTAAGGTGTGCATGTGACAACAAAACAACACAGCCATTCTCACGATGCAGACATATATGCCTGGGGAATAATGATGTCTGATGCCATCAGACCCAAAAGCCATGGGAATGCACATGTGGCATGGTGTGCGTTGATGTGAAACCATTTACATCTCAACACAGACCCATGTTAGATGCACCAACAGCAGATGCAGTTTACGGAACACAAACAGCAAGCTCAATGTTTAACATGACACACACGTGACATAGTCACATAGGGTCATGCTGAGCGTGAAATGTCAAGTGACAAAGTGCCCCGGACCCTGGCATCAAGAGACAGGTGCCCGTAGTGATTAGCCATCCCAGTGTTGCTGTGCATGACAACATCTGCATAATGATATGTATGGGACAAGTGTGAAGGTGATGTGTACCACATAGTGCCCCATCACACATGGGACACAGAATGGGTCTCCAGTGAAATTTTATTAATTTTATCCAACGATGTCAGAGATGCAGCCTTAAAATCTAGAACGTGCGACGCAATCATACCCATGAAAACAGCATTGTTACCAACGAAAGAAATGCCATTCTAGCTAGGAACAATGTGATACACACTTGTCACCTTGCACAAGTTCCTGTATGCCCGGTTTAGGCACAAATAGCATACACCACTTAGAGCACGCTAAGCCTATTCCGAATGGAAAAATGTGTTACAATTGCGCGAGCAAGTTCTGTTGAAGGACCAGTCAGTAACTTAGCTACTGCTTTTCTTTCCCCTTTTTCCCCCATTTTCCTCCTTAACAGGCTTGTGTAATATTACAGGCAGGCAAATGTTTTCTAAACTTAAGTCCTGATGATGGTCCCATACAATTGAGCAAAAGGGACCGAAACGTCAACTCAAAATAGTGCTTTCACGACTGTACCATTGTGTTTTATTTTGTTGTGTCTAGCACTTTCCTGGCATTTCTTCTATTCAAACACTGAGGTAAAAGTGGCCAGTTCTGCTCCTCTATTTGCCTGTAACAATTGTCCTTATATGTTGTTTGTCCTTCTTGAGTAAGGTACAGGACTGTGCCTAATAACCACTCATTTTTTGATCCCTTCAAAATAAATACCCTGTCCGGCTGGACAGAGAACAAAATATAGTCTCCCATCATGGCCTATATTTCATTGTTCCTATTAATCCTGATAAGCTAAGGACCCTTGTCCCTTATAGCATGTGTCAACAGGTCAGCACACATCGATTGTGCAACAAGATCAGATGCCCTGTGCTATATCACTGCCTGCTACACCTAGGGCCTGCACATGTAAGAATGCAATGACAAGAACTTGATAGACATCCTTGTTTGTACCGTACCTCTACATCCCTGCCATGTGTGCGCCTCGTATCACTATTGTAATGGTGCCATATGTGAGCGTGTGAAACGCACCTTACCCCTGCATTCACAACAGTGTGTGAAATGCACCATGGGAAATGCACCGTACCCCTGCATTCACAACAGCTTGTGAAACGCACCGTACCCCTACTCTCCGGGCGTGTGTGCGCATCGTCTTACTATTGTAATCGTGCAATACGTGAGCGCACCATACCCCTACTCTCCGGGTTTGTGTGTGCATTATCTCACTATTGTAATCGTGCCATACGCGAGCGCACCGTACCCCTACTCTCCGGGCGTGTGTGCGCATCGTCTCACTATTGTAATTGTGCCATACGTGAGCACGTGAAACACACCGTACACATGTATGGATCTCAAAAAAACTTAGGTGACACCTAGGGGATGAGTAGTAGGCCATAAATGCATCCTGGTTGTCATGGATACTGAGATTTGAGTGTGTGCTACAAAAGTCAGTTGAGCAAAAATATACAATGTTGCAAAATGATTTTGGAGCTGAAGCTCAAATTTTGAACGATGCAAATGCTGTCTGAGCCCAAGGTTTAAATGGATTGGAGGAAACGTACAATGCGAACGAATCTGACCTATCACTCTGTACTCCTCGAACAGAAAGCCCCTCATCAGCACTGATTTAAGGCAGCAAGAACCCATGAGAGGGCACTTGCCTGCACAACATTGGAGTGGACCACACTGCTGCTGCCTCTGCATCCTCTGGCATTTCATGGCTCGTACTATGGAGAGGGCCCCAGCCTTCACTGAGGAGGAAAACCAGGCCCTGCTGGATGCCTCCTACCACAGTACAGCAAGCTGTATGGGAGGCCAAAGGAGCAGGTGAGTGCTGACTGCACTACCTTTGATTGTGCACCTGTTGTGTGAGTGTCACAACAGGCATTGTGTATTGGTGGGACACACATGCAATGTGGTTGTGAGTGAGTCCCAGGGGTGTACATGGTGGTGTCTCGCATGCAGAGCATGATGTAGTTCATGTGTGTTCACTCCTCACTTGCATTGTGCTTACTGTGACATTCACTGCATAGTGAAAGACACATTCAGCCATGCCAGACCTTGGGGGCTTTATTCCCAAGTGTCCTGAGGTGGAACAGTGTTCCCCCCGGAGTGACAGGTGACAATACTCACGGATGTTTAGGACTTGATTGTCCAAATGCTGTGATTTAACCTCATGGACATTGAAGTGTGTGAATGTTTCTTGTCATCTGGGTGAGTGTGTATGTGATGTGTTGCACCACTGCTGCATGGCGTATGCAGCAGCTCTAGCCATCTGATGTGACAAGTAAGCAGTACTGTGTGCCTGACTTGCAAAGCTAGCACGACACCTGTGACACCCCATTGTCAAGTGGCACATGTGCAAAGTGAGGTTTGTATCCGCTGTTGTCAGTGGCAGGCGAGTGATCTGTGCCAGGGTGTGTCTGTCTGGTCTGCTGGGGTTCTTAAGTAGAGTGGGATATGTGACTGCTTGGTACGTGCTGTCCCAAACCCTGCAGTTGCATGTGTTGCCCAGTGTGTGCCATGATCAGTGAGTATGTTGCACCCGTTACGCCATCTGTTGCCTTTCAATGCCATGTACTGCATTGGGGCTTGCCCACAGGCCTAATTCACATGGACAATGATGCAAGTCCTGCAACCATCCTATGCCCTGTTCACATTATCAAAGGTCTGCAAGTGTGTGTCTCTAGGATATGGAGCAGGTGTAGTGATGTTGTTTCACTTTGTCTTCCTGACAGGTAACTGCCTAAGAAAAGGGGGAAATCTGGATGGACATTGTCTGGGCCGTCAGGTCTGCGGGGGGCCATCGCCGGTGGCTGCGCAATGTCCAGAAGAGGTGATAAGACATCCGGTGCTGGACCCGGCGTATCGCCCGGGTCCAGCTGAAGATGAAGCCTCCACGCCGACATGGCGAAAGCTGTCACCTCACCCCTCACATGCTCTGGGTCCTGGCAGTGGTGTTTCCAGACCTCGATAGGCAGTTAAAGGAGAGACAGCAGCAAGGAGGGGGTAGGTACAAGGCTGTTTGCTGCATTTTTTTTGTCACCTGCTTCTTTCGGTGCTTTAAGCCTGGCTACACTCCCACAGTTGGGGTGTCTGGTCAGACAGGTTATATGTGCAGTGTCTTTTCGATTCCCCATAGTCACCTGGTGCTCATTTTCATCCCTTCCCCTCCATCACATGTGTCCCCTGGTCACATTTGCACATGTTCATCTAGGGTGCAAGAAAATTAGACAGCACATGTGGGAGGGTGGTCTATGACATGTGTTGGGACCTTTCCTGTGCCATGACCTGTGCACTGTGTTTGGGCTTCATATTTGTTTGCACTGATGATGGGTCTCAACATAGGAGTGTGAGGTTTCAACTGCACACCCTTTCAGCATGCATGACCCATGTTGTATTCTCAGATATGATGTACATTAGTTGGTAGATATGCATAGTGCCATGACGGTTACTCATGGTACAGTCAACTCATTCCAGACCCACGGATCAGTGTGCCCACTACAGTCCCTTGAGACACCCTGGCCTCCTAATCATGTGAGTCATCCAACACTATGACCATTCTATGTAGGTTCAGCATGGGTCTGCCTCTGTGGCATTGGTCCCTGGCATAGTTTGTATTTTTCCTGTGTCTGCTACATGTGTCCACTGGACATGGATACAAGATTTGGCTTGTGCATACTCACACTGAGCAGTGCCTGCGTGCCTATTCACAACAAACTGTTGTTGGTTGTTTGTGACTAATATGTATTCCCAGACCCACGAGGTGAGCTTGGGTTACTTTTGGAATTGTTGCTGCACAGTTTTTGTTACCCTGATTCAGTGGTCTCACTTCTTGAGCTGTATCAATCACATTGACTGAGGGATGGGGGTGTTGTGCAGGAGAGGTCTACATGGGCCTGCCTGATTTAGCCTTGCCAGGTCTTACCTGTGAGTGAGAATTGGCTGATCAATGTTTCACCATGCACTGCCCCTGTGATGGTGGCCAGTGATTTCATTTGGGGCTTGGCAGCCTATGTCATTTGGTTCCAGCCATGATTCTGCCTCATACATTTTTGCCACATGTATGTAGTTCAGATGCAATGCTGTTTTGTCTTAGTGTGCACACTTCTGTGTTGACATTTTGCCTGGGGATAACGGTGTGTCCACAATGCAGCAATGATTTTGTTCATCACAATTGCAGGCCCATTAGCCTAAGTATTGTAACTTGGCACTCACAACACTTGTTAAAATGTGTTCATGTTTTGAATGTGTTAATGTGACAAATTGTGTAAAGGACACTTATGTGCCTGCATGATAGTTGTTTCACAAGGTAGTGCACACAAAACGACATTTCCAATTTTTTGAAAGAAGCAGGCAGCTTTTCAAAGAGGCCAGTGTTAGGGATTCATGGTGTGCCTTGATCTCCATATCCCCAAAGTGGTCTTGAGGTCTTGAAACTCCTTTGCTGTCAATTGTACAAACTAATGAGTGTCAAGACATCAAGACCTCTGTTGGACCATGTATATGGACAGTATGCAATGCCATTTGTTTCTAACAGTGTTTTATCTTAGAGGGTGCCAACTGATTCAAAGAATGTGTAAATCTTTTTTGTGTACATTTCATTGTGAGACGTCTGTCATGCAGGCACATACGTGTTATCTTCACAAGATGGCAAATTACCACATTCAATACATGTCGATTGTGTAAAGTGTGGTGAGTCCCAAGATGCCAACATTTATTTACATTGATTTTTTACACCAATTTACTTACAGGGCTCTGAGTTTGGTGTCACCTTGGGGAGTGAGATGGGTTAGTTTGCCCTGAGGGGCACCACTACTGTTTATATTTTTGTGAACTTGAGGTGGCATCACTTCATTGTATTGATCTGCTCTCCTATAAGCAAACAGTAGCTTCTCAGTGTAATTCTCATTCAAGTTGTGGCCTGGTGTGTTCTTTGGATCCTTGTGTCCAAGTAGCATGTTGTCTATACCAACTGGGCAGTACAAGTCTCAAATATGTGCAGGCTATCTGGCTGTTACTCATGATGCATGCCATGATTTGCAGTGTGACCTACTTATTTGGTGCTCATGTGTCAGATGTGTACAGGTGACTGATGCATTTCTGTTTCTTCTCCTTGCCCACAGCATAATCAACAGAGACAGGAGGAGACAGCTGCACGGACCAAGAGGAGGGACCCAGCCACAGTGCCACCAACGCTGAGGAGTCGGAGGGAGCCAGTGGCCCGGAGGGTGAGGGGAGTCAGCCTACGGACCTCTTGGAATGCGACACATCCTACCACGCAGATGGGTCCACGTCTGACTCCCAGGAAGATGGGGAATACGCTGCAACACCTGGCAGCATCACTGTGTCTGTCCCCGCCTCCTCCAGAACCATCTCCACCCTCCCAGTTGCTCCGGTCCCTTCTTTCCGTGCAGCCCCTATGTCTCCTTCGGCCCCGGCACTGCAGCCCCTGCCCCTGTCTCCCCTGCTGCCCTCAGTGCGGAGTCTGTGGACCTACTCCACCAGATTCAGGTTTGTTAGACATCAATGCTGAATGTCCTCCATGGCCAGACTCAAATACTGACCCAGTTGTTGTCGTTCATGGAGGGCATGTCAGCTACGATGTCTGACCAACGTCTGACCAACGTCGGATTCCCACGTCCATGGACTCCTCACTAACGGCAGCAGTTTCCCTCTTGCAGCGGTCCGCCCCCCTCCTTCGGACCCATCCACACTCCCCTCTCCCATACCTGTCCAAAGCATACACAGGAAGGCACACCTCCACAAAAGTCAAAGCGCACACCTCCTGGCACGCAAACTCGGAGGGCTGGAGGCACACCGACAGGGACTGGGGTCAGACCGCAGAAACGCAGCCAAAGTCACAGTCCGCAACCCTCACAGCCCTCTACCTCCACTCCCATTGTGTCCTCGGGTGCAGGGGTTGGTCTGGACGAACTGGCTGCAGTGTGCAGCGCAGAGTATCTTTCCACCTTTGGCGCTGCACAAGCCACTGAGGACGATACGTCCCCCCCTGCACCCACCACACCTACCCTTCCCACTACAGTCCCTGCGGTGCCTGGTCCTGACCCCGATGATGCCCCCCAAGGGTCAACAGCCCATTAGATCATTCCTGCGTAGGCAAGTTTGGGGTAGACGACCTCCCCAACGTCCCTCTACAAGACATTGTTGTGGACTGGCCATTGGCCTTATTTGAGCTGGGACTCATTTTTGCACTTCTTTTCATTTACAGCTGAATAAAGCCTTTTATTTTGCATTCTACACTATTGCATTTCAGGAACTTGATATTGGTGATGAGGGCCCTGGAGTTAGTGTCATGGTAATGTTTTGGGGTTCTGAAAGATGTTTTTTGATGATGGTCATGAGGTGGACCATGGTATCTGTGTGCCATCACAATGTATCTGCAATTATTCATTGGTTGTGTGGGTTCAGTTTGGCTACAGACATTGTTCCAAGGAGTGTTCCTTCCTCTGTGACACCTGAGATCTTCACTGCAGACAGCTGCACAATTGTTGTGCTGACATGTGTGCACATTTCCTTTTTTGGTGACAGTTCCCTTCAGCAATGGCCATGCCTGCTCACAGATTTCTACTGCTCATTAGTCTGTGCCATCCATGCTACTCATTGTACTTGTGTTTTGAGTATGTACAAATGCCTTCATGGACACATTCACCCTTTTTACCAATATGCATGTGTGTTATCACAGCCTACCCCTATGTTGAGAATTGTTCTGCAGGGGATTTGGGCACATGACCCACCATTTTGAGCATTGTATTTAAGGGTTTTCATCCCTATTCCTTCCATGAGAGACTACATCTTAGTGGTCTGACCACCACCTGGACATTCATATCAGCCCTGGGATGTACGTGAGAGTGTGTGTTCCCTTTCGCTCGCTTTGTTTGGTGGGCTGGTACACCACTATCCCTATTGTGTCATGATGGTAGGGTGTGTATTTCGTCAGCAACCTCCATGGGCGGGTATGCATGTGGAATTTGACATCACACCCACATGTGATGTGTCACGCAGTGTGTGACAGCAATCCATCCTCCAGGGAGTGGGACACTGCTGTAAGTGATGTGTTGCTATGGCACTATCATTATAGTCACAAGTTAGGGATGCGCTCATACCCCCATGTAGTTGTGGTATGCTGATGATGATGTACCCCCTATATCTGAGCACTGCTGGTAGTCATATCTACCCACCCCCATACTGTTGGCCTCTGCTGGGAGTCCTCTGCACCCACCCCTCATATATCTGGACACTGCTGGGAGTCCTCTGCACCCACCCCTCATATGTCTGGCCATAGCTGGAAGTCATATCCACAAACCCCCATACTGTTGGTGTCTGCTGGTAGTCCTCTGTACCCACCCCTCATATATGTGGACACTGCTGGGAGTCCTCTGCACTCACCCCTCATATGTCTGGCCTCTGCTGGGAGTCATATCCACCCACCCCCATACTGTTGGCCTCTGCTGGGAGTCATATCCAACTACCTCTCATATGTCGGGATACTGCTAGGAGTTCTCTGCACCCACCCCCATACTGTTGGCCTCTGCTGGGAGTCCTCTGCACCCACCCCTCATATGTCTGGCCACTGCTGGGAGTCATATCCACCCACCCCATACTGTTGGCCTCTGCTAGGAGTCCTCTGGACCCACCGCTCATATGTGTGGACACTGCTGGGAGTCCTCTGCACCCGCCCCCATGCTGTTGGCCTCTGCTGGGAGTCCTCTTCACCCACCCCTCATATGTGTGGACACTGCTGGGAGTCCTCTGCACTCACCCCTCATATGTTTGGACACTGCTGGGAGTCCTCTGCACCCTCCCTCATATGTGTGGACACTGCTGGGAGTCATATCCACCCACCCCTCATATGTGTGGACACTGCTGGGAGTCCTCTGCACCCACCCCGCATATGTCTGGACACTGCTGGGAGTCCTCTGCATCCACCCCTCAAATGTGTGGACACTGCTGTGAGTCCTCTGCACCCACCCCTCATATGTCTGGCCACTGCTGGGAGTCATATACACCCACCCCCATACTGTTGGCCTCTGCTGGGAGTCCTCTGCACCCGCCCCTCATATGTCTGGCCACTGCTGGGAGTCCTCTGCACCTACTCCTCATATGCTTGGACACTGCTGGGAGTCATATCCATCCACCCCATACTGTTGGCCTCTGCTGGGAGTCCTCTGCATCCACCCCTCATATGTCTGGCCATTGCTGGGAGTCATATCCACCCAGCCCCTTACTGTTGGCGTCTGGTGGGAGTCCTCTGCACACACCCCTCATATGTATGCCCACTGCTTGTAGTCATAACCACCCACCCCATACTGTTGGCCTCTGCTGGGAGTCCTCTGCAACCACCCCATATATGTGTGGACACTGCTGGGAGTCATATCCACTCACCCCTCATATGTGTGGACACTGCTGGGAGTCCTCAGCACCTACCCCTCATATGTCTGACCTCTGCTGGGAGTCATTTTCACCCACCCCCATACTGTTGGCGTCTGGTGGGAGTCCTCTGCACCCACCCCTCATATGTCTGCCCACTGTTGTAGTCCTCTGCACCCACCCCTCATATGTGTGGACACTGCTGGGAGTCATATCCATCCACCCCCATACTGTTGGCCTCTGCTGAGAGTCCTCTGCACCCACCCCTCATATGTCTGGCCATTGATGGGAGTCATATCCATCCAGCCCCATACTGTTGGCATCTGGTGGGTGTCCTCTGCACCCTTCCCTCATATGCCTGCCCACTGCTGGTAGTCATATCCACCCACCCCATACTGTTGGCCTCTGCTGGGAGTCCTCTGCACCCACCCTCTTATGTGTGGACACTGCTGGGAGTCATATCCACCCACCCCTCAAATGTGTGGACACTGCTGGGAGTCCTCTGCACCGACCCCTCATATGTCTGGCCACTGCTGGGAGTCATATCCACCCACCCTCATACTGATGGCCTCTGCTGGAAGTCCTCTGCACCCACCCCTCATATGTCTGGCCACTGCTGGGAGTCATATCCACCCACCCCCATACTGTTGGCCTCTGCTGGGAGTCCTCTGCACCCACCCCTCATTTGTCTGGCCACTGCTGGGAGTCCTCTGCACCTACCCCTCATATGTGTGGACACTGCTGGGAGTCATATCCATCCACCCCCATACTGTTGGCCTCTGCTGGGAGTCCTCTGCACCCACCCCTCATATGTCTGGCCATTGCTGGGAGTCATATCCATCCAGCCCCATACTGTTGGCGTCTTTTGGGAGTCCTCTGCACCCACCCCTCATATGTCTGCCCACTGCTGGTAGTCATATCCACCCACCCCATACTGTTGGCCTCTGCTGGGAGTCCTCTGCACCGACCCCTCATATGTCTGGCCACTGCTGGGAGTCATATCCACCCACCCTCATACTGTTGGCCTCTGCTGGAAGTCCTCTGCACCCACCCCTCATATGTCCGGCCACTGCTGGGAGTCATATCCACCCACCCCCATACTGTTGGCCTCTGCTGGGAGTCCTCTGCACCCACCCCTCATTTGTCTGGCCACTGCTGGGAGTCCTCTGCACCTACCCCTCATATGTGTGGACACTGCTGGGAGTCATATCCATCCACCCCAATACTGTTGGCCTCTGCTGGGAGTCCTCTGCACCCACCCCTCATATGTCTGGCCATTGCTGGGAGTCATATCCATCCAGCCCCATACTGTTGGCGTCTTTTGGGAGTCCTCTGCACCCACCCCTCATATGTCTGCCCACTGCTGGGAGTCATATCCACCCACCCCCATACTGTTGGCCTCTGCTGGAGTCCTCTGCAACCACCGCTCAAATGTGTGGACACTGCTTGGAGTCATATCCACTCACCCCTCATATGTGTGGACACTGCTGGGAGTCCTCTGCACCCACCCCTCATATGTCTTGCCTCTGCTGGGAGTCATTTCCACCCACCCCCATACTGTTGGCCTCTGCTGGGAGTCCTCGGCATCCACCCCTCATATGTCTGGCCACTGCTGGGAGTCATATCCACCAACCCCCATACTGTTGGCCTCTGCTGGGAGTCCTCTGCACCTACCCCTCATATGTCTGGCCACTGCTGGGAGTCCTCTGCACCCAACCCTCATATGTGTGGACACTGCTGGGAGTCATATTCACCCACCCCCATACTGTTGGCCTCTGCTGGGAGTCCTCTGCACCCACCCCTCATATGTCTGGCAACTGCTGGGAGTCATATCCACCCAGCCCCATACTGTTGGCCTCTGCTGGGAGTCCTCGGCACCCACCCCTCATATGTCTGGCCACTGCTGGTAGTCATATCCACCCACCCCATACTGTTGGCCTCTGCTAGGAGTCCTCTGCACCTACCCCTCATATGTCTGGCCACTGCTGGGAGTCATATCCACCCACCCCCATACTGTTGGCCTCTGCTGGAGTCCTCTTCACCCACCCCTCATATGTGTGGACAATGCTGGGAGTCATATCCACTCACCCCTCATATGTGTGGACACTGCTGGGAGTCCTCTGCACCCACCCCTCATATGTCTGGCCTCTGTTGGGAGTCATATCCACCCACCCCCATACTGTTGGCCTCTGCTGGAAGTCCTCTGCACCCACCCCTCATATGTCTGGCCACTGCTGGGAGTCATATCCACCCACCCCCATACTGTTGGCCTCTTCTGAGAGTCCTCTGCACCCACCCCTCATATGTCTGGCCACTGCTGGGAGTCCTCTGCACCTACCACTCATATGTGTGGACACTGCTGGGAGTCATATCCATCCACCCCCATACTGTTGGCCTCTGCTGGGAGTCCTCTGCACCCACCCCTCATATGTCTGGCCATTGCTGGGAGTCATATCCATCCAGCCCCATACTGTTGACGTCTGGTGGGAGTCCTCTGCACCCACCCCTCATATGTCTGCCCACTGCTGGTAGTCATATCCACCCACCCCATACTGTTGGCCTCTGCTGGGAGTCCTCTGCACCTACCCCTCATATGTCTGGCCACTGCTGGGAGTCATATCCACCCACCCCCATACTGTTGGCCACTGCTGGAGTCCTCTGCAACCACCGCTCATATGTGTGGACACTGCTGGGAGTCATATCCACTCACCCCTCATATGTGTGGACACTGCTGGGAGTCCTCTGCACCCACCCCTCATATGTCTGGCCTCTGCTGAGAGTCATTTCCACCCACCTCCATACTGTGGCCTCTGCTGGGAGTCCTCGGCATTCACCCCTCATATGTCTGGCCACTGCTGGGAGTCATATCCACCCACCCCCATACTGTTGGCCTCTGCTGGGAGTCTTCTGCACCTACCCCTCATATGTCTGGCCACTGCTGGGAGTCCTCTGCACCCAACCCTCATATGTGTGGACACTGCTGGGAGTCATATCCACCCACCCCCATACTGTTGACCTCTGCTGGGAGTCCTCTGCACCCACCCCTCATATGTCTGGCCTCTGCTGGGAGTAATTTCCACCCACCCCCATACTGTGGCCTCTGCTGGGAGTCCTCGGCATTCACCCCTCATATGTCTGGCCACTGCTGGGAGTCATATCCACCCACCCCCATACTGTTGGCCTCTGCTGGGAGTCCTCTGCACCTACCCCTCATATGTCTGGCCACTGCTGGGAGTCCTCTGCACCCAACCCTCATATGTGTGGACACTGCTGGGAGTCATATCCACCCACCCCCATACTGTTGGCCTCTGCTAGGAGTCCTCTGCACCTACCCCTCATATGTCTGGCCACTGCTGGGAGTCATATCCACTCACCCCTCATATGTGTGGACACTGCTGGGAGTCCTCTGCACCCACCCCTCATATGTCTGGCCTCTGTTGGGAGTCATATCCACCCACCCCCATATTGTTGGCCTCTGCTGGGAGTCATATCCACCCACCCCTCAGATGTCACGCACCGTACACGAACATTTCTGGCGTATGTGCACAACGTATCACTATTGCAATGGTGCCATACGCGAGCGGGTGAAACACACCATACCCCAACATTCATGGCGTGAGTGCGCATCGCGTGACCCGCACCGTACCACAACATTCATTGCGTGTGTGCGGTTCATATCACTATTGCAATGCTGCCCTATGTGAGCGCGTGAAAGGCACCGTACCCCAACATTCATGGCGTGTGTCTGGCACTTATCACTATTGCAATGGTGGTATAGGCGAGCGTGTAAGACGCTCGCCTATACCACCATACATTCTGTTGTTGTGGTACGTTCCGTTGTTGTGGTACGATGTTCTCGCCGTTAGCGCCGTCGTCGGTTTCTGTGCACCAGGTCGTAGGCGTACAGGATTGGAATGACCCGGACGATGGGGTTCATGGCGTGTATGTCGCGTACCAGGGGCGCGCTTCGGGTAGGACTCTGCTTTTACGGATGTTTTCAGCTCCCGTAGAAAAAGGGTCAAACGGAGTGTCGCCGACACGAATCGTACTTGCTGGGCCATAAACTCCTGCTTAGTTACGTACGGATGTAGCATACAGCGTGAACCGGATTCAAATTGTATGCATTTTTTTGTTGTATGGTGTTTGGTACGATTCATACGGAGATCTGCTTTGGGTTTGGATTGTACTTGATCGTATGTACGGGGACGTTGAAGGTGTACGATTCGTACGAGAAATACGCTCCGAACAACTATTCATAGGGGATTTAACCTAACCGGAATCGGCCCCTTTATGTTTATAAGAACTACTTTAAAAGATTGATAATAGTGTCATGAAAGTAATTTTTTTTGTAATTTTTTTGATGCTACGGGTTTATAGAAATGAATTTCTTGCGCCGTCCTGGTTTTCCAAATAGGACGAAGGAACATGGACAAAGACTTCATGGATTTCAGAAATACTTTTTGGGACATTTTTAAAACATTGATATATGATTTTTGTCGAGAGAGGATTTAATCAATGGATTTTTTAATGTGCGCTTTTTTTCAGAAAGTTTTTACTTTTTCGTGTTTTTTTTAACTTAAACTTGACGGAATCTTGTTGCATTTTTTCCAAACAAGTATTCTTTTTCGGGATTTTTTTGGGGGTGATATGTTTTTTTTAGTTATGCACAGTACAGTTTACAGCACAATTTTTGCTGTTAAAAATGGCTTTGCACAAACTGTGTCAATTTTGCTTAGTTTAACTCAGGTCATGGTTTATTTCTATGATTATGGATTATTTCCTATGGATTAAAGGATTGCTCAAGACTCTTGGTGAAATGTGGGATTGTACGTAAATCCAAGAGTTGAGAAAAGAAGACAACTGAAGGTAAGAAATCCGACTTTTAATTAATAATTTAATTTTTTTTAGAAAAATGCCAAATAAATTAGGGTAATTCTTTGTCAAAACAAGCAAATAAATTGGTTTAGGAGTTAGTGCAGATTCGAAATGTAAGATGTGTGCAATATTATATAGGTAGTTTGAAACCACCATCAACGAAAATTGTTGAATTGCACCCAATAGTCGCTCTGACATTTTTTTTGTTCTTTTGGCGATTCATGGGTTCAGACTACCAGTTAATGATTGCGGAATTCTCATTCTTGGAAACTTTGCTCCTTCTTCAAAATTTCCAAGAAATTATAGAAGTTAGGATGTGGTTAACAATAGATTTGTTGACGGAGTTGTGCCATACCTCCATGGCATTATTTGTTTTTGTTCCTCCCTTTAAGCAGGTCGAGTATCAGTTCCATCACTTCACATGGAAACGAGGTAGCCTCCTGCGACCTGACCTGCATAGATGGCCAATCCATGTGTCTTCAAAGTAATTTAGAATGAGTGCCTGTTTTCCTCATTTGCAGTAAAGTAATCAGATTCAGTAATTGATGTGTAGTATTCATATACACTGTCAGGAGGAATTAAGCAAAGTGCAGGTAGTTTCTTCAATTCAAATTGTAGTTTACTGCCTGATATATAATCCTCAACTAAGGATGTTTTTAAAATTTTTCGCCAATAAGCCTGTTGAAAGTGAAAAAAACATCCTTGAATTTGGGGATCTGTGTACAATTTGGTAATTGTATTAATCATAGGTAATTCAAAGTCAATTAACACTTTTCTAGGACTTTTGTTCATGGTTTTAGTTTTTACCACTAACAAAAATTCAGTGAATGTTGTGGTTTGTTTATCAGGGAGTAAACTGTATTCTAAGGACACTACTGTGTGATTAATGTAGACGTGAATAGTGTATTTTTGGGTGAATGGATGGGGTGTGGAATTAGACATCCATCCATCCATCATCCAAATATCACTACTCTCCAATTTAACAAGATTATGTGGTGTGCTAAAGATTAATACTCGTTTAAGAGGGTTTTTGTTGTAATGCAAAGGAAAGGTTTCATTAGTAACGGTTAAAGACAGTTTAGGTGGAATGTTAATAGAAGGTTTGTGATGTTACATGTAGGGGGTTACTTGCCTGATTTTCACGCTGTATAATTCTGCGTAGATTGGGGATTGTGGGCATACAACTTTCTACATGTGATGGGAATGTGTTGAGAAACCTCCCTCAAAACTGAACCACAGGGTTCATTGGAGGTTGATGCCAGTGCTTTCATTTATATTCTCTCTTACCTCTATCTCCATTGCAGAGCCAGAGTGGTTGTTCTCGATGGTCCTTTCAACAATGTCACCAAGAGCAACTGCTCTGCCTGTGCAATGGGATGAGTAATAATGCACACACCTCCAATGACACCTGGGCTCAGTTAATCTCTCCTTACAATAAACGCGACCACTGTGACTTAACATTCTGTTCCCCCTACTGGAATGTATGTATTTGGCTTCTTTTCTTGCTGCCATTATCTTTTGAAAGAAGAGAAAGTGAAAGACATTGTTTTAGTGATTTAAAGTGTGGTTGCTTTTAAAATAAGATTCTACCTGCAAGTGAAGAGTTAGTGCACATTCTTTATTTAACAGCTGTATTGTTTTCCACATTGTTCCTGGATTTGATAGCATTGGCTTGATAATATTTGTTTGGAATTTGTTACAGCTTTTATACCTAAACCTCTTCGATGCTCATGACGGAATGGTTCCGTCATGAGCACCAATGCTCCTGTGCTCATGATGGAACCATTCCGTCATGAGGACAGGGGCACAAAATCCCTCTGCTGCAAACTGCAGACTGATTTCCATTTTTTGGGGGGGGGGGACTCGGGAGGTGGGGAAGATCTTTCCTAACCTCCAGAGGCCCTTCCCAGGTTTTCAGTCTAATGACAATTGCGCACATGGCGTGCTGTCGTCATTAGATTGAAAACAAAGCTGAAACATTGTTTCCGTTTAAGTGTTTCAGTGCTCGTGGGGCTTTATCAGCCTCCCGAGCACCGAAACACTTGGGAGAGGTATTGTTGGATAGGGGAAAAGCTCCCCTTTCCAATGGTACCATTCCCTAGTGGATCCCTGCTTGGGATCACCCCTGTTGGGCAATCCCCAAGCAGGTATCCACCCACTAGCACCAGGAAGGGGGGAGTGGTTCCTTGGCCTTTGCTCTCCCCATATTTTTTTGTGCACAACATGGGGGGCAGAAAGCCCACCAGAAACCAAGGATTTTTTTTATTGACGGGGTGGAGGCGGCCCAAAAAGGGCATGGAAATGCCCCGACTCCCCAGAGAATTGTCAGTCTTTCTTTCCCCCTCCCCCAGGGGTCAGAAAACTCATTAGAAGCCAGGGATTTTATTTTATTGATGTAGGGGTGGGGGCTGCCCAAGATGGGCAGGCCAATACCCCATCCCCTCCCCAAAACTGCAAGTATTTCTGCTCCCCCCAGGGGTAGCCAGGGGCAATAGCCCCTAATCTGCTCCCGGGGGTCAGAAAGCCCTCTAGAAATCAGGGATTTTTTTTATTCACGTTGGGATGGGGTCTACCGAAAAAGGTCATAGCAATGCCCCCCCCCCTACCCCTGAGAAGTGTCAGTCTTTCTGACCCATGGGGGCAAACAGCCCTCTAGAAACCAGTATTTTTTTATTGATGTTGGGGTGGAGGCTGCCCAAAATGGCTGTGACAATGCCCCCATCCCCAGGGAAATTCCAGTCTTACTGCCCCCGTGTGGGGCAGAAAGTCCATTGGAAACCAGGGATTTTATTTGATTGATTTAAGGGTGGGGGCTTCCCAAGATGGGCAGGCTAATACCCCATCCCCCAAACTGCAAGTCTTTCCGCTCTCCCAGGGCCAGATGGGGGCAATAGCCCCTAATCTGCCCCAGGGGGGCAGAAAGCCCACTAGAAACCAGGGATCTTTTTTATTGATGTTGGGGTGGGGTTGCCCAAACTGGCCATGACAATGCCTCCACCCCAGTGAAATTCCAGTCCTTCTGCCCCCCCCTCTCCCGGGGGGCAGTTGGGGGCTGTATTCCCAAATCTGCGGGGCAGAACGTCCATTAGAAACCTGGGATTTTTTTTATTGATGTAGGGGTCGGGGCTGCCCAAGATGGGCAGGCCAATGCCCCCCCCCCCCCCAAAATGCAGGTCTTTCTGCTTCCCCCAGGGGCAGATGGTGGCAATAGCCCCTGATATGCCCCCAGGGGGGCAAAAAGCTCACTAGGCACCAGGGGATTTATTTTTTTTATAATGTAGGGCTGCCCAAAATGGCCATGATAATGCCCCCACCCCAAAAACAATTACCACAGTCTTTCTGCCCCTCCCTGAGGCATATTGGGGCAATAGCCCCTTATCTGCCTCCCGGAGGAGGCAGAAAGCCCACCAGGTCTCAGATTTTTTAATTCAGGGTTGTGGTCAGCCCAGAATGGGCATTCCAATGCCCACATCTCCCCCAAAAAATGCCACAGTTTTCTGCCCCCCGAGGGGCCGATGGGGGCAGTGGCCCCTGATCTACCCCTGGGGGGGAGGGGGCAGAAAGCGCACTAGGCGCCAGCGATTACACTGGCTTTTTTTATGGATGGGAGCAGTAGGGGCTGCCCAGAATGGGCATACCAATTCCCCCACCCCCCAAAAACATAGCCACAGTCTTTCTGCCCTGGGGGTCATATGGGGGCAAACCACTCTCCCCCCTAACCCCACCAGGGCAGCAGAAAGCCCACTAGGCACAGACATGTTTTTAGCAATTTGCATACCAGTGGATTTTGGGCCCTAGCGCAGCCGGCACATAGGGAAACCTACTAAACCTGTACATTTTTTTAAACTAGACAACAAGGGAAATCCAGGATAGGGTGACTTGTTGACTTGTGTGCCTCTCACCAGTTTCTGTTACCCAGAATCCCTTGCAAACCTCAAACTTAGTTAATAAAAAACACATTTTCCTCACATTTCTGTGATGGAAAGTTCTGGAATCTGCGTACATGCACAAAATTCCACCCACCCCTGGAGGAGGAAGATGGCGGCCAGCTGAGACGCTCGGTCGTGAGCTCCGATAAGACTCCAGGGTGATACGAAATCAAGCTGCTTCTCGATGCAGAACCAGATAAAATAACGATGTGAACTGAGGCGCTACAAGCGGATTAGCCCCTAAGACTCCAATAGACCCCAACACGCTCATAGGAAGCAATATTTTGCAAGAAGGAAAAAAAAAAAACCCTCCCCGGCAGACAAGCAGACAGAGCCCGATTACCTGACCGGCGAGAGCTGTGTGACCCGAGACCGGCAGCGGCGGCGGCAGCGGCAGCACACCCAACTCGGGCTGTTACGCTCTTTACTCCTTCTTTTGGCGGCTGACTGGCCGATAACCTGTTCTGAGGACAAGTCTGGGGGATATCAACAGAACCTGCATGACGGGGTGGGTCACGGCTGTGGTGCGGCGAAGCCTGGATCCGGCAGCCACTTCTTCGAGCAGTGACGGGCTGTGGGAGAGAGCTCGAGACGCTGCCCAGAATTACAGGAAGAAACTCGGCGAGATCAATTTCTTCTTCCGGGGTAAGAGCAGCAGAGCCTGCAATGCTGTCGTGTGTGTTTGCGTAGATGGGGCGGGAGCGGACACTGAAGACTCGGTGAGAGCCCCACAAGGCAGTAGCAACGAGGTCTTCAGTACAGGGCATTTGAAAAGAGAGGGGAGCCCAATTTCGCCTGAAAATCGATTGTCTTTACAAGGTACAAAGTGCAAACAGAGACATAGTGAAAACTTTATAAAGATAAAATCGCCGATAATTCCTTGCTGGATGAATGAAAGGAGAGGTGAAAGTCTCTCCCCGAAGGAAGCATTGGCAGAAGGGGGACATACACACAATAAGCAACAGAGAGGAACTGAGGCAGCGGCAGAGGCAGTTGGATTAGAAACCCAAGACGGTAAAGATCTGTTATCACAAAATTCAGGGGAAGCTGATAACAAACACATTACTTTACCGCTAGGAAAAGACAAAATTGTCAAAAAGAAAAAAGAAAAAGGCCCCCCACATTTTCTTTATTCCACAAGATCTAGATCGAAGAAGACACAAGTAGCAGGAGCCTTGTTTTCTGTGCTAGAGAGATCAGAAGAGGGAGGAGTAAGGTCAGCATACTGCCTCAGGAATCAAAACTTAGGTAAACAGAGCCTTCTACAGCCTACAAAAAGGTGCATGACCCTGAGAAGTACAAAGAAAAACGTGAAACACCCCCCACGTTCAGAGGAATTAACAGAGAATATAAAAAGCAGAGGGTCTAGGAAAAGCAAAGATCAGAAAATCAAGATTACACCATCTCTAAGATCATACTTTAAGGTACAACAAGTGGTGCAAGTAAGAGGAGGGGGTCTTTGTCTAGCAACTAACACGACTGTAGCAGCAAACACAGCAAACACAGTGGACGCAGCATCCCTGCCAGTACCAGTATCAGACAATCAGTGTGTCAGTCCAACCTCCGAAGAAGAAGTGGTGGAGTTTGCAGACAAGGAGACAGCGGTGAGAGCAGATATGCAGTCGTCCCCAACTCCAAACATAAGTGTGACTATCCCATTGACACAATCAATATCACCAAATCAGCCACCTCAACCAATACATCTATCCCAAACAAGCTCTATGATCACACCGCGAGCCGAAATAGTAAATGATCAAGAAATCGACCAAGAGACTCAAGAGGATGCACCAGAACGAGAACATATGGAGTATATGGCTAAAAATAAAACAGAAAAAATCCTGGAGGTGTGCATGGATAAAATGATGGATAAAATAATGGGGGAAATGAGAGAAAAATTCTCAATCTCAGAAGGAAACCAGAACAAAATACAAGAGGTTGTTGAAAGCCTAGACCAGAAACTAAATGATTTAGGGGTCAGAGTTACAGCGGTCGAAAATGAGCTTGGCGCCTTAAGCAAAAAAATAGACACAAATCAAAGAGAAATAAGACATTTAAAAGACAGCGAGAAAGCCATCAAGGAGAAACTAGAATCTTTGGAAAACCAAGGAAGAAGGAACAACATAAGAGTGCTGAATGTTCCTGAAAACTCAGAGGGATCTGACATTAAGGCTTATGTTCTATCTCTCCTAGAAGAATTTCTTCCCTGGACGAAAGATTGTGACTTGGCAGCAGATATTCAACGAGTCCATAGAGATCCATTCAGAAAAAGTAAGGAGAGAAAGACTCCGAGAAAATTCTTGGTAAATTTTAGAACCTATTCTCTGAAAGAAAAAATATTGAGTGAGGGTCTAAAAATTGGGAATTTCAATAAAGACAATTGGTCATTTCGTATACGGTCAGACATCTGTAAAGCCACACAAGACAGGCAATGGGAGCTGGGGCAATATATGCAGGAACTGAAAGCTCTGGGTGCAAGTGTACAACTGAAATTCCCAGCTTCCTTAAGAATAATGTGGCGAAATAAAATGCACAACCTAAGGGAGCCAAAAGAGGTTGAAAACCTTATTCAGTTGATAAAAGACCAAATTGAGATCGATAAACTAAACAAGGAATAATGCAGCAATGAAGTATTAGAAGGAACAAACGCTAACACATTTTTACCAAGAAATGTAAGAAGAAACTAGGAAATTTGGAGAAAAAAAACCGCGGAAAATACATATACATATGTATAAATATAAAATGGGACAGAACAACAGCAGTAGGATATATACTGGGAAGCACTAACGTAATAAAGAACAAAAGAATAAAATACCTGGAGAATCAGAGCACGAAATCGGGTGTAATAACACCTGAAAGAAGAAAAAGGGAGGCTTCCTCAGGGAGGGAATCTCAAGTAACACTCAAACACAAAAATGCAATTTTGTAAATACACACGGGTGGGGAGCAAGGTAGGGAAAAAAGAAAAAAAAATCCTCAAAATTGGAATACAAAAGGAATAGTAAGGGAGTTAATGGATGCCTCAATCGAAACAACAACTTAAGATGACAAAAGAGAAATCAATAAAAATTCTAACATGGAATGTTAATGGGCTTAGAACCCCTTCAAGAAGAAGAAGGATTGTGGAATACTTGAAAGAAATAGAAGGTGAAATTATCATTCTTCAAGAAACACACCTAATAAATGCAGAGTGGACTCAATTGGTAAAAAATCTTCATTGGATTGGATCAAGCATACATACAACACAAGAGTGTAACATAAAGGGGGTAGCAATCATCATAAAAAAATCCCTTAATGCCAAAATAGAATCTAAAGAAGTAGATATCAATGGTAGATGGGCAATTGCTAAAGTCAGAATTGAGGACCGCATCCTCACAATTGTGGGATATTATGGCCCAAACAGGGATGACCCAGCGCCCCTTAAAAAATTATACTCTGAACTTTTAACATTTCCAACTCCGATTGTTATGGGAGGAGATTTCAATATTATAGCGGATCCTAAAACAGACAGAATGCCTCCAACAAAACAATGGAATGTACCAAAAATGAGGGAATGGCTAGGGATCTACAAAAAAGACCTAATTCTGAAAGACATGTGGAAGCTAAAAGGTGTAAAAAATTATCTGTACACCTACCATAATAAGAAATTAGGACACAAATCCAGAATAGATTTCTTCTTAATGAATAAATCTCTGCAAGCTAATGTAAAAAGCATTGAACACCTACCTGCGCACTTATCAGACCACTCTGCGGTACAGTTAACCATAGCACTTCCACAACCCCATCTGCCCAACAGGTGGACAGTTGATCGATCAATCCTTAGAGATGAACAAAATGTGGAGCAACTCATAACAACTTCCCTCCATTACTTTGAAGATAATGCTGTCGGAACATCAAAAAGAGTAATGTGGGATGCTTATAAAGCGGTAATAAGAGGTAAACTGCTCAGCTTGGGAGCATACAGACATAAAACAAAACAATTGGATATTAAGAAGTTGGAACTGGAAATTAAAGAAGTAGAACTACAGCTAGAGTGTGGCATAACTCAAGAATCAAGGAAAAATCTAGAAGAGAAGCATCATAATTTAAAAGAGAATTTGATGGATTACCTGGAGAACATAGTCAAAGAAAAATGGGAGAACAGCAAACTAGCAAACCATGAATATGGAGAAGGTTGCGGAAAAATGCTAGCCTGGAAAATGAAAACGGATCAGACTAGAAATAATATACTAAGCATTTATACCCAAGACCAATCATCCACCTGCTCAGATGATGTTTCAATAAGGCAAGAATTCTATAAATTTTTCACCTCAATATATAAAGAAGACATAAATCCATCAGATGAAGACATCAAGAACTATCTTGAGAATGTTCCCCTTCCAAGCCTAACAGAGGAAGAAGTGAATTTCTTGAACGCCGAAATAACACCAGAAGAAATAAGAACTGCCATATGTAACCTAAAGAGAGGAAAAGCTGCGGGTCCAGATGCGCTGCCCAATGAATTCTACATTGCATTAAAAGAAACATTAATTGAACACCTAAAAGAAATAATGAATAAGACCTATCTGGGACACAAAGCGATACCTGACTCATGGAATGATGCGACGATCAGCATCTTATTAAAACCAGGAAAAAACCCAAAGAATTGCGCATCGTATAGGCCAATATCACTTCTCAATTGTGACTACAAGCTGTTTATGAATGTAATAGCTAAAAGATTATCAAAGGTTATGGCTAAATTAATTAACCCGGATCAAAAGGGCTTCATAAAGGGCAGACAAATCCAGGAAATTACGCACGAACTAGTGGCAACAATTGACGTAGCTGTCTGCGAAAAGCTACCTCTAACGATTGTTACATACGATGCTGCCAAAGCCTTTGATCGTGTCAACTGGGCCTTTCTAAATAAAATCATAGAAAAAAGCAAATTAGGGAGCAAATTTAGTCACATGGTAAAAGAAATCTACACAAACCCAAGAGCGAAGATAGCAGTTAACGGGAACCTCACAGAAAATATCAAGATTCAGAGAGGCACAAGACAAGGTTGCCCCCTGTCTCCGCTACTCTTTAATCTGTATATCGAACCCTTGGCCTGCTCTATTAGAAATCGACCGCTGATAACACCTTTCAAATATCAAAATTGGACAAAGAAAGTTGCCCTTTATGCTGATGACCTTATGGTGTTTACTGACAACTATAACTTCTCTAAATTAGCGATTGAGGATGTAATGAATAAATTTGGCAAGGTTTCAGGCTATCTGATAAATAACGACAAAACAGAGGCAATGAGCTGGAATACTAACTCAAACTCATCTCTTCTAAAGGATAAAATAAAATATTTAGGCATCACTATAACAAAAGATCTTGAAAAAATACCGGAAATAAACCTAAACATAGCGGTGAAAGAAATGAGAAGACTCCTTAAAATCTGGTCAGGTCTGCCGCTAAGTTTTTTAGGCAAATCTAATGTAATAAAAATGTCAATCATTCCCAAATTCACTTATCTCTTTAATAACATTCCGTTAGAATTTAAAAAAGAAGCCCTAAAAAAAATACAAGGAGAAATATCTAGCTTTATTTGGTCAGCAAAAAGTACAAGAATCTCATGGAATAAACTCAGGAGAAATAAGGAACAAGGTGGAATAGCAAGCCCTGACATATACGAATACTATAGATCCTTCCAATTTAAACATTTCAGAGTCTTGTTAAAGGTACATCATGCCTATCCAACTTACTTACAACATCTAACAAACGTTGAAGATTATTTCCTCTTCAAATTTGGTCACCCAAAATTCTTCAAAAAAGTAAAACTGAAGGTTCTGAATAACGCTGTCAAGCTTTGGAATCGGATAAGAATCGCCACAAAGATTCCCTACTACAGTAGCATGGCTCCAATATGGGACTCGCCAGGCACTCCAGAATGCTTAAAGGACTTACTATCAAGCCCACTCAGACAATCTGGAATTGAAAAATGGGGACAACTCCTGGTTGAAAATGTTTTATTATCCTGGGAACATCTGCAAATAATAACAGAACGAAAAATCTCAAAGTTTAAATATTACCAGCTGTGCAGTTGGGCAAATACCATTCCGAAAGGAGCAACAGATCCAAATAATTTAGAAACAGAAATGACGAAAGAAGCGGTATTAAAAAAAGAAGTCTCAAAATGGTATTGGACTCTAATTGAATCCGGCGAAGAAAATGTTGCTTTACCTGAAAAGATATGGAGGAAAGATCTACCAAACGAAGTTATGGATCTAAGTCAAATTTGGAAAAAATCAGTAGAGAAATGCTGGCTGTGTGTAAAGCCCGCAGCCCTAAAAAGAAACCATCTTTTCTCTATACATAGAGCTTATTGGACACCCAAAAGATTATCAAAATGTAAAGGCTCGGCAGTAAAATCGTGTGGCAAATGTGGCGAAGAAAAGGTGGATGATATCCACATGTTTGGTGGCTGCCAGCACTTACGCAATATTGGCAAGAGATTGGTAAGACACTAACTGCAGTATTAGCAACACCTATAACTGTAAGTACTCTTTTAATTATCTTTGGGATCTATTGTACCACTCAACCAAGTCTGATTAGGCTAAGTAAGCACCAAGAAAATTTATTGTTCGTTCTGATCCTGTTGGCACGTAGAGAGATTTGTATTAACTGGATAAAACCGGCTCCACCAATCCATGAAAATTGGCTAAACTCTGTAATAAGATCTAGCAGACTGGATAGAAAATGGAAACAACCCAAAAGGATGAAGTACTGGGAGATTTGGGAAAATTATATCACTTCTAGATGACAAACTAGAACCCCTCCTTGTCCGAAGTTTTTGCTTCTTTTTCTTTTTTCTTTTTTGATTCCAATGATTAAGCGGAACAATAATTCCAGGCATGACTTGAAGTCTGCCAAGCAGCCCAAGGGCTAGATATTCCCAGAACCAAAGGAATTATTGAGCAAGATAAAGGTGTACGGAAGAAAATTGACTGGTAAGAACTAAGATAATGAGAAACTCCCCTTGTATCCATCGATAGACGATTAGGGGCAGTATGGTGGAACAACCGCTCAAATACTGTCAAACTCCCAAACACCTTTCTTTCTGCATAAACCGCAATATGAGGATAAAAAAAAAATAATTCCACCCACCCCGCATTCCCCAAAGTCTTCTGAGAAAAACTGTACCTTACTTGTGTGGGTAGGCCTCGTGCTCGCGACAGGAAACGGCCCAAAACGCAACGTGGACACACCACATTTTCACAGTGAAAACAGACCCTTTTTTTGCAAAGCGCCTAGCAGTAGATTTTGAACCCCAGCTCTGGCGGCACCTAAGGAAACCTAGCAAATTTATACATTTTTTAAAACTATACACCCAGGGGAATCCAGGATGGGATGACTTGTTTGGCTCTCACCATATTCTGTTACCCTAAAAAGTTGTCAAACAATACACATTTTCCTCACATTTCTGTGGTGGAAAGTTCTGGAATCTGTATGGATCTACAAAATTTCACACACCACGCATTCCCCAAAGTCTTCCGAGAAAAAACGGTACCTGACTTGTGTGGGTGGGTCAAGTAGGAGCTGTAATAAAAATAGTTGAATGACTGCTATTTTATGTGCTTCATAATTATTTTATGTATGATTTCGACTTTGATTATACTGTGTATTTGCTGAAAAATGTGGAAATTCTATGGGGATTTTTCCCCCGTCATTTAGTTCATTTTTTTATTTTATAATATTAACACTCAGGTATTTTAATGGGAAGGTACTTTAAAAAGTACCTGAGTATTGAAATTAATACCGGGGTATTAATAATCTCCCCCACTCTATTTCCCTTGTATCCCGTCCCAGGGGATGGGTATACAAAAAAAAAAATGTATGAAAAAAAACAAACGAAAATATATTATGCGTTGTAATGGTATGCGTAGTATTAGTATGCATTTTAATGATATGCGTAGTAATGGTAGTTTTAATGTATCTTAGTGAACATGCGTAGCAATGGCATGCATTGTAAAAGCATGCAATCAGATTTTGACATCTATTTCTTTCTTTTTTTTTTTAAAGTTTGAAAAGCTTTATTGAGTTGAAGAAAACAATGTAAAACATCATTACAATAGCACGAATAAAGAGCAATAGGAATTAAAATAATTGTGGAGAATAATGTGCCAATAAACAAGAAAGGCCCCAAAAGGGGAAAACGCTATACAAAGAAAAAATGCTTTTATAACTTTTCATTTTGTGGGGAAGGAAGAGAGAAAGAAAGAGGGAAGAAAGGGGAAAAAGGGGGAATGGAAGGGGAACATCAATAGAAGAATATATGGTAAGAGAAATAAAGAGGTATGAAATACAGAGAAGTTCATAGTAATAATAATAACAGTAATACTAAATATAACAATAACATGAGATCAAGAGGCACTTTTAGATAAAAAGTCTGTTAAAGGGGACCAAAGTAAATCACGTTTTATCAACAATGGAATAGAAGAAGCACATGCACGATCTAGTCTATGATGATGGCAGAGCAAATTCCACCAAGCATTATAAACCACATTTGTAGTGTCTTTCCAATTAGTTGTTATAATTTGAAAAGCGATAGCTATGCAAAGATCAATAAATTTACGAGTATGGAGTGGGACATCCCAAACTGGGGCCAAACCACCCAGGAATACAGAAGAAATAACAAAGGGAACATTAGTAGATAAAAGTGTAGACCAAATGTGGGACCACATAAGTTGGACCTTAGGACAAAGAAAAAACATGTGAACAAAGTCACCAGGAGTGCATGAACAGGACCAACACTTCTTAGTGTCTAACAATTTAAATTTAAACAAGTCACAGGGAGTATAAAATAATCTATTATAAAAAAAATAAAGGGTTTGTGTGGTACTAGCAGAACGAGAGGTGGAATGAAGTTTGGACCAAATAGAGTCCCAGGTAAGTGAGGGGAAAGTTTGATTGAGGTCTGATTCCCAGATAAGTTCAAGATTAGTTTTTGGCCTGTCAATAAGTGAGGGAGAAAGTAATTTATAAATAGCAGAGGCCTTAAAGGGAACCTGAAAGTTAGGTGGAGAGGCAAGGAGGGGAGGTGAAGAGGATGAAGGAGTGTTGTGTAGGATAACAGTGGATAGTTTGGGCAGAAGTTCATGAAAGTGTATGCAGTATTTGTTAGAGATACCGAAGGAGTCACGAAGTGCTGGAAAGGTTAATAAGGAATTGTCAGAAATAAGATGGCGGTAAGTGAGAATTCCTTTGTCAATCCATTCCTTCCAAAAGAGCGCACGATTGCGTAATTTAAGAGATTTATTATACCAAAGTGGGGTATTCATATGAAGAGTAGATGGTACCGAGAATGAACGAAAAAGGGCGAGTGTTAAAGCTTTGGAGTGTTTGAAAATAGGAGAAAGTAGTTTAGGAGGTGGTTGAGTGAGATTGGAGGCAATAAGGAAGGAGAAGGGGTGAAGTTGAGCCAATTCCAGAGAGCTCCAAGCCGTAGTAGGAGGAGACGAGGTATCAAGAAAAGGCCAAATTTGCTTGAGAGTAAAAGCAGAATGAAAGCGTGAGATATTGGGGAAGTTGACACCACCAAGATGTTTAGGTTGTTGAAGACGGAGGAGAGAGACTCTAGCCTTACGCTTATTCCACAGGAATTTGGAAAAAAGACTATTGATAGACTTAAAAAAGAAATGGGGGAGAGAGATAGGAAGCATGGAGAGACAGAAGTTCACAATAGGAAGGAGCATCATTTTAATAGTGGAGAGACGACCCCACCAGGAAAGAAAAAGAGGGGACCAATTTTCTATTAGAGAAGAGAGCTTTTTAAGGATATCGGAGTGATTAATTTTGATAGTTTCTCTAATAGTGTTAGCATATAAAACGCCAAGACATTTGATAGAGCCAGAGTTCCATTGGAAACCAGAACCCTGAAAAATGTGAGGAAGACAGAATTTATTGAGGGGAAGGACTTCAGTTTTATCAATATTTAATTTATATCCAGAAACAGAGGAATAATCATGTAATAAAGAAAAGAAAGCGGGAAGGGCATCAACAGGGTTAGAAATGTAAAGCAAAATATCGTCTGCATAAGCAGTAAATTTAATCTCAACATCTTTATAAAGAAAGCCAGAATAGAAAGGGGATTGTCGAATTTTCTCAAGGAAGGGTTCGAGTGCCAGAATTTGACATCTATTTCTTATCAGCGCAGCTTCAGTGGTTGTCTCGTTGGCTGGCGGGACTTCAGATAGAGGAGATGAGCTAAGTGGGAGAGCCATGGCTCAGAGGGACACTAGTCGCGTTGATGCTGGGAGTGAGGGTGAAACTAATAAGGTGGCCTGCTCTAATTGGGTTGGTAATTCAATGTTGGAAGTCAGCTATTTATAAAATGATACACACTCTATGATCCTGGCCTGAGGCTGCCAACCACCAGAGGGCAAATCAAAACCAAAGGGGATGATGGACGGAGTGTTGAACATTGCAAGCACTCATCCCCCAGTCAACTGATCTAGGTTTAATCCATCATCATTCTTTAGCTCACTCCGCCACCCCAGTTCAGACATGGCCATATGCACCACCAGAGGGCGCTTCTTTACAGATAAGAAATGTCCAGCCGGACAGTTTAATATCTTAATAAAAAAATAATCTCAAAGAAATAAGACACAGAGTGTGATGGAAGTAGGACACCAGCCGATGTCCGACTAACCCACTGAAGGGACAAAAACAGAACACAAACGTAGTAGGCAAAATATGGTCATCTGAATATCATAAATCATAAGCAGATAATCCACAATATACACATATGCATGAAACAATTATTGTCAGCTATGCATTTAGTGCACTCAGGTCGATGACGTTTCAAACCATGCATAATATCGGTTCATCCTCAGGACAGAAAAATAATTGCCTAAAGAAATAGCAGTTTTCACTTCAACCCACGATGGAGTTGGGCTGAAATGGAATCAGCGCAGTGAAGCAGAATAAATGATTTTCTCGGAGGTAGTAGTCCGTACCGGGAATTGAAGGGATCAGAAGGGGCAATGCTCTAGGCGGATGATCGGAAAATGGAGAGAGCAGGTCCACAATGGGGATCCTTGCATGGCGAATAGACAAGATTTTTTTATTAAGATATTAAACTGACCGGCTGGACATTTCCAAAAAATATAGTTCTATTTAGTCTATATTCATTTCCTTAACATTCTCCCTTTTGTCTAAGGACCACTGTTTGTAATAATAGGTACCTACCCAAGGTCCTTAGCGTATTGCGCCCTGGGTTCCCTTGTTTTTTCCAAATAATCTTTACAGATAAGAGCACACTGGAATGAAGCAGAGTGGGGATAGAAACATGTGGGAGTGCAGGGCGGATATACAGACGTGGAGGCTGAATGTATTGTCGAACAGATGTTATTTTATTATCAGTAGGCACAGTTTTCTGTTTAGCAAGATTATCACAAGTCTCTTTCTCTGGATTGGTGTTCACACTCTCAGGGTGGCTGGTCGTAGTGGTTCCGGCAGTTCCTCCCTCTTCAGGTTGGAGATAGGTGGGATGGACTTCGTATTCATCCGTGGTGCCACTTCACCCGGAGGCTCGCCCAAGAGAAAAGAAAAGGGAGCCTGTCAGTTCACTGTGCTAGGTTATACCCGTCACCTACACCCGGTAGTGCTCAAGGACTATGGACTATGAGGGAAGGGATGGGTTAAGACTATGCTTGGGTTGTCAGGGAGTCTTATGCTGGTGGTTATAGGGGTCGGGTACACGTTAGGTAATTGGGGTAAGGATTCTCATTCAGAATTATCATTCAGTAATACACCAACAGACCGTGTTCCCTCTGTTCTGTTCACCCGTGTCCTCCTCTCCTCCCTCCTCCCGCCTCCCTCAACAATACCACCCTCTCTTCCCCAGGATAGGGTCACTTACATGACTCCGGCGTAAACCTCCTGAGTTACGGCTGCTCTCCAGCGTCCTCCGGTGGACACCACCACTCCTCTGTCCAGTGGTCGTCGGGTTCCTCCGCCTCCTGGTCGCGCTGGTCGATTTCTTTCTTCTCTTCACTCGGTTCCTCGTCCTGTTTTTCTTTCTCGGCGTCCGGCTCCCCGCTTCGCGTCTTCAGCCCCTCCTTCTAGCTACCGGTCAAAGACGCCTCTTCCTGTCCTGGTCTCCGTTTAACTGGTGCAGCTCAAGCGTTTCCGGGGTCAGCTCCTCCTCCTCGCGATATGGAGCCGCTCTGCAAGGAGAGAGGAAAGGTACTCGCGTCTCGCCCGCATCCACATAGGTCCACCCCCTCCGCGCGGAGGATTCTGGTCGCTGTAGTCCCATGCCTTGCAGTCTCCCTCGGCTCACCTTCTCACAAAACAGTAGGGGATTGTTATGATGAAAGAACACTCCACACCATGGAACGACCTTTCACGCTTTCACCAGGTAGGTCACCCCCTCAGCCGCCACACGGCCCCCCTGTGCCGCTTCTGCCCTGCTGCCCACTGTGCCACCTGTGATTGCTCAGTCTGATTTCAGTTTAATTTCCGAGCCTTACTGCCGTCTTTGTTTTTTCCTGTAGCCTTTCTCTTCTTCTGTCCCGTTTGCCCCTAGTGCCCGTGCCCAAAACCCCCTGCCCCCCACCCGCTCCCCTCCCTTGCTCTTCCCGCCGCTGCCACCCTGTGGCCCCGCCCCCCTGGACCCCATTCGCCACCCTGCTCCCGCCTCCCAGCTGCTCCTTCCTCCCTTAGCCCTTCTTAAGGTTGCCGCGCGGTGGTGAAGGGAGCAACCTTTGACCCTGTCACCAGGTAGGTCGCCCCCTCAGCCGCCATACGGCCCCCCTGTGCCGCCACTTCCTCTGTGCCACCTGCGATTGCCCAGTCTGGTTTCAGTTTAATTTCTGACCCTTACTGCTGTCTTTGTTTTTTCCTGTAGTCTTTCTCCTCTTCTGTCCCCGTCGCCCCTAGTGCCCGTGCCCGACTCGCCCCTGCCCCACACCTGCTCCCCTCCCTGGCTCTTCCCGCTGCTGCCACCCTGCGGCCCGCCCCCAGGTACCCCATTGGCCATCCCGGTCCCGCCTCCCAGTTGCTCCTCCCTCCCTTAGCCTTTCTTATGGAGGCCGCGCGGTGGTGAAGGGAGCGACCTTTGACCCTTTCACCAGGTAAGTCGCCCCCTCAGCCGCCACACGGTCCCCCTGTGCCGCCGCTGCCCCACTGCCCACTGTGCCACCTGTGATTGCCCAGTCTGGTTTCAGTTTAATTTCTGAGCCTTACTGCCGTCTTTGTTTTTTCCTGTAGTCTTTCTCCTCTTCTGTCCCCGTCGCCCCTGGTGCCCGTGCCCGACCCCCCCTGCCCCCTACCCTCTCCCCTCCCTCGCTCTTCCCGCCACTGCCACCCTGTGGCCCCGCCCCCCTGGTACCCCATTTGCCACCCCGCTCCCACCTCCCAGCTGTTCCTCCCTCTCTTAGCCCTTCTTATGGAGGCCGCGCCGCTGGCACGCCAAAGGCAAGCCCGTGTGCGCCAGTCTGTGCCTGGACCGCGCCCAGCGCCAGAACCCCCTGGCCCCTGCCGAAACCAAGTAACCCGACTGAGATACGACACCACGACCCTCCACGCACTCAACACCGGCCGACCAGCCGGCTGCTACCAAGCCACTCCGAAGCCCACCCACAGACCCTTCTCCTGCCAAACCTGAAAATTCACCTGCGTCCGAACCCACGTCCCACCACCCAGACCAGGCAACAACAACAACCACCTCAAGTGCATTCTGCTCAACACCCGCTCCGTCCACAAGCACGCCGTCGAACTCTGGGACCTCCTCGACACAAGAGCACCAGACATCGCCTTCCTCACAGAAACCTGGATGAGCGCCTCCTCAGCCCCCGACATCGCCATAGCCATCCCGGACGGCTACAAGATCACCCAAAAGGACCGCATCAACCAAACCGGAGGAGGAATCGCCATCGTCTACAGGAACACCATCGACGTCACGACCAACTCCGAAGATGCCCTCACCACCGCCGAACACCTACACTTCCAGATCCACACCGACCCCAAGACCACCCTCAGAGGAACCCTCATCTACAGACCCCCGGGCCCACGCACACAATTCAGTGAAGCCATCGCCAACTTCATTAGCCCACACGCCCTCGCCTCATCAGACTACATCCTCCTAGGGGACCTGAACTTCCACCTGGAGAACAACAATGATAACAACACCACCACCCTGCTCGAAAACCTCGCCAACCTCGGACTCCAGCAATTGGTGAACACCCTCACCCACTACGCCGGCCACACGCTCAACCCCGTCTTCTCTGCCAGCAGCCACTTTGCCTTCAGCCACTCCACCGGACTACACTGGACCGACCACAACTGCATCCACATCCCAGCACCACCCGCAACAGATCCCCCATAGATGCTGGAGCAAAATCACCGCAGACCAGCTAACCACATCACTGAGCCAGAAACCACCCATCACCACCACGAACACTGATGACGCAGCCCGCAACCTCACACAGTGGATAGTCAACTGCGCTGATGCCCTTGCACCACTGAAGAACCCCCCGCAAGCCCAGCAACAGGAAAACAACATGGTTCACCGATGACCTCAAAGAGTCAAAGAAATCCTGCAGATCCCTCAAGAAAACCTGGCGCCGCGAACAGACGTCAGAAAACATGACAGCCCTCAAGAACACCACTCGCAAACACCACCAGTTGATCCGCACCACCAAAAAGACATCTTTCAAAGAACGGCTGGACAACAACACACACAACAGCAAGGAACTCTTCAACATTGTAAAAGAGCTCTCCAATCCCAACGCCAACAGCAACGACATCACACCGTCACAAGACCTCTGCAACTCCCTCACCACGTTCTTCCACCGCAAGATCGCCAATATACACAACAGCTTCGGTGCCCAGACTCCCCCCCCTCCTCGCCACCTACAACCATCCTCAGCGCTTGGACTCCCATTAGCACTGAAGACACCGCCCACGCCATGAACACCATCCACTCCGGCTCTCCTTCCGACCCATGCCCTCACCACATCTTCAACAAAGCCCACACCATCATCGCTCCCCACCTACGGAACGTCATAAACAACTCCTGCACGTCTGCCACCTTGCGAGAGCGCTGGAAGCACGCAGAGATCAACGCCCTACTGAAGAAACCCACAGCGGACCCCAAAGACCTCAAAAAACTCCCGCCCCATCTCTCTTCTTCCCTTCCCGGCGAAAGTGATTGAGAAGATCGTCAATAAGCAGCTGACCGCATTCCTCGAAGCCAATGGGTCCCTCGACCCATCCCAGTCCGGATTCCGAGCCAACTACAGCACCGAGACTGCCCTCCTCGCAGCCACCGACGACATCAGGACCCTACTCGACAACGGGGAAACCACCGCCCTCATTCTCCTAGACCTTTCAGCCGCCTTTGATACAGTTTGCCATTGCACGCTAATAAACCGCCTCCACAACGCCGGGATCCAAGACAAAGCCCTGGACTGGATCACCTCTTTCCTCTCCGACAGAACCCAGCGAGTCCGCCTCCCTCCCTTCCACTCCGTGGCCACTGAGATCATTTGCGGCATACCCCAAGGCTCATCACTCAGCCCAACCCTCTTCAATATCTACAAGAGCCCCCTCGCCACCATCGCACGCAAACACAACCTCAACATCATCTCATATGCCGACGACACCCAGCTGATACTCTCCCTCACCAAAGACCCAGCCACTGCCAAACTCAACCTCAAGGAAGGAATGGATGAAACTCAGCCCTCTGAAACTGAACTCAGACAAGACGGAGGTCCTCATCCTCGGACCATCCCCATCCACCTGAAACGACTCTTGGTGGCCCGCAGAACTAGGCACCGCACCGACACACACTGACCACGCATGCAACTTGGGATTCATCCTGGACTCCTCTCGCACGATGACCAAGCAAGTCAATGCCATCTCATCTTCATGCTTCAACACCCTGCGCATGCTCCGTAAGATCTTCCGCTGGATCCCTACCGAAACTAGAAAGACGGTCACCCAGGCCCTCGTCACCAGCCGACTTGACTAGGGGAACGCCCTATACGCAGGAACCACAATCAAACTTCAGAAAAGACTCCACCGCATAGAGGACGCATCCGCATGACTCATTCTCGCCACAATCACATATCAGCCCACCTGAGAGACCTGCACGGGCTCCCCGTCAGCAAAAGGATCACGTTCAGGCTCCTCACCCACGCACACAAAGCGCTCCACGACATAGGCCCCGAATACTCCAACAACCGCCTCACGTTCTACACTCCAACACGCAAACTCCGCTCCACCAGCTTCGCCCCCGCCCCCGCCACCGTCCCATGGATCCACAGAACCACCGCCGGAGGAAGGTCATTTTCCTACCTGGCGGCCAAGACATGTAACTCCCTCCCCACCCTCCTACATCTGACCCAGGACCACCTCACATTCAGGAAACACCTCAAAACCTGGCTTTTCAAGCAGTAGCGGCATTCCCCCACCCTGCCCCACCCCCAGAGCCTTGAGACCCTCAAGGGTGAGTAGCGCGCTCTACAAGTGTATTGATAGATTGAGTCTTTATGAGACAGTGTAGCTTACTGCAAACACAATTACAGACATGTACAGTGCTGAAGAGGGCGCTACTCCAGCTGTGGGCACTGAACACTTCAGGGCTGCGTACAAGCAGCCTCTTTCATACCCTACTTACTTTTGGAGGGGGACATAAGCTAATCACTTGGATTTACAAAACGTTTCTACCCGTGACTCTCACTCATCATGCCTCTTTGCACACTAGATGTGAAGGCACGTTGAGCAAGAAGTTCAGGGGTAAAGAATAGGAACAGACTCTAGGGTAAGTGTGTAGGATATCTAGGAATTGCAGATTCAAGTACACACAGTTTAAATACTTCCTCACAACAGATCTCACTTCACACAGGATCAATGTAATGATGCATGTTGACACTATACAATGCCCCTGCTACTCTCTACCGGATGCTGATTTCATATACATGGTATGGAGCTGCCCTACTGTGGAACAGTACTGGGCCAAGGTGGTAGAGGATATGGAACACACACTTGACAGGAGAGACTTGTTGAGTATGGAAATATGCTTGTGGGCCTGTACCCCTGAAGGCCGGGAAAGAAGGTGGGACATAGGTTCTTGGACCTAGCTCTCGCGTTGGCCGCAGAGACATAGCACCACATTGGCAATCAACAGATGGACTGGCGCATTGTAGATGGCAGCAAACGGAGCTGGCAGTAGTGGAAGGGGCTGCCTCAAAGGCAGGGGAGCAGAGAAAGGTGCAACATAGACCAATTGGAGAGCTATGGATGGAAATACTAACAACTTTTGCAGAGTGGATGAGGGACACATTACCTCGGAGATGCTATGGACTTGACTGCTGGGGCTAGTTGGAACCCCAAACTTGTGCACTCTGGACAATGAGAGAAAGGTACATTCGGTAATGCTAACCGTACATAAGAAGGATGGGTAGTGCCAAAAGGGGGGATCTATAGACAAAGTAAATCTGGATGCCCGAAACTGCTGAAGTCGGTATGGGTATTTGCAGAGCAATAAAAGTTTTACATTTGTAAGTTATTAATGATACTTAATTGGGAATACAGGAAAAAGTGGGTTGAATGGGAGGGACAAAAGTCCTCTCATGCATGACAATGTACCATAATTCAAATTAATCTTAGTTAGTGGAGTTGTATCCCTGCTACATGAAGCATTCAAATAAAAACAAATTTGAAAAAAAACATTTGGGATTTTGATTCTCTTTTTTCACATTTATTACTGAATGTCCATAAATCTTGTTATTGATTTTCATAATTTCATAAAAAACGTTCTTGATCAACCAACAGCCAATACATGTTTCACTACACCAGTCGATTCTTCGGGGCTTATGAACCTCTCATCCTGTTCATGCAACAAATATTACAAAGAAAACAACTGCCAAAGTCACAGTCATGTAAAGTAGTAAAATATGTTGTTAGTAGGAATAACTAGATATGTTCTCAAGTTAAATTCTATTGAAAACTAAGATAATGGTATTTGTGAGGGAATATGGTGTATTATATGGTTTGGTTGTGCGACCTCACAGTGGAATACACTTACTTAGCCTTTTAGGACCAGCAGATTTCATTTGTTAAACCCTTAACTCAACCCTGGGTAGCTGTTGCTCTGAGCGGGCTGGCTTACACAATTTAAATAAGGTGTCTCCTACCAGTCGATCTCGAGCTACCTGTGGCTCCCTGACACCTTTCAAGTAGCTTGCAGTCTTGAGTTAATTTTTAAATAAGCACTTGATCAAACTTTTTTAGGTCTCGCCTAGCAAATGCAGTGCATACTCTGCTTCGCCTTGGCAAGACTATTGTTGTGGGTGTGGTGCGCGAAGGGAGACAAAGCATGTGCGCGCTCGGACAGGCGATGTGCACGCGCATGGCGTCTCCTCTCTGCCTCACCGCACGCTTGTTTTCTCGTGTTACAGAGTGATAATATTAATAATAAAATGTGGTGTCTGCTCTCTGCCTCACCGCACGCTTGTTTTCTCGTGTTACTGAGTGATATTAATAATAATAAAATGCTAATGAAAACAGCAATAAACACTTGCACATCAAATGCGTTTATTTGGCTTCCAGCACCCCCGGCATCAATTTCAAGGCACTAGCAGTCCCACTGGCGTCATTTTCAAGGCGCTGGCTGTTATCCATTCATATTCATTTTTCAACAGCGCTTGACTGTTTACTTTGCCGCATCTCCTGAGCTTCCCTACTGTGATATGCACAATTTCACCGCATGTCACTCCTTTCAAATGTTCTCCCTATATACATTGAGGAACCATTCTTCCAAAAAGCCATCCCATCTCTGAGATTACAGATTATACTGGGAGCTCGTCAACTGCTTCACTTTGCCTTTTAAAGCAGAAATAATACAGCAACGTGACTGCAAGGTCACACGGTTCTACTGGGCATAAAGTGAAATAAAAATGTAATGAGTCTTATGGCTCCCAACAAAATGGCACTTATTTTACTTACTTGACAGACTTCCTAACTGCCCTGTTAAATTTAGATACAGATTATGGAGCGTGCTCTGAACCACTGTACTATCCTACGCATTCCAGATTGAATCTATCTCTATCTCTAGCTGTATCTTCTGAGTCCTTAACATTTGATCAAAACTAGGGGACGACAGAAATGGAACTGGAACAGACAATTGAGTGCTTTTTTGACAAATAAGCAAATAAGTGTCAGGACCTTCGTCAGGAGGCAAATGAAGCATGCACCACATATTACCCCTACCAGCGCTGGCAATGACAATATCAACAGAAGTACTAGCCATCACACTCCTACATGAGTGACATTTCACAGGTCCTCAATGCCGCAAGAAATACTTGGGTGGCAGATATTAGTAATTTTAAGTTACATTGAATTAACAAACAACTGCTCTTGAGCGTGTCTCTTAAGTGGACAAACAGCAACACCGTGCCGGTATTTGCAATGCAATAGGTCTCGCATTTATGCGAGTTTAAGCTATTGGTGTTGTAAATGACAATGTCTTTTATTTATGTTTTAAAACCGAAAACACAAATACAAGGCACTGTTATTTGCAATGTCAATAGCTCAAACTCACGTAAATGCGAGACCTATTGCATTACAAATGCTTGTCTTGTAATGTTAAGGGAAGGCTGTGTTTACTTTACATTATTATCATCAGGCTGCAGACAGCAGGGCCTGATAATGAGCAGTGCTCAGGCAGATTTATGGGTCAGGGTGAGGTGAAGAACTGAAGCACTAATGTATTTAGCTCTTTAAAAAGTCCCTGTGAGCATGTGTACAAATGTATGTTTCGGAATGCTTTTAAATGGTAGAAAACTAAAATTAAGGGTTACCTAATGATTAATTCCTCATTTTAATTTTCTCCCACTTCACAGTGTCTTACAAGCATCTGGTCTTTTGCTCCCAGTGGCCAGTTGACACTGTGCCATATTTATAACTGAAAAATAGTAATTTGTTTTCAAATGGGAGAAATTTTAATTGAGGAAAGCCTTTTATATGAACCATTAAGTATTAAAGTCTTCACTTTCAATGAAGCCAAATACCTCTTAATTTTTTATGAAGTATGTTTATTCACTTAAAATTTCTCCCATTTTTTATAAATATAGCACCATGGGGAATATGTAGGTAATTTCCATTTTGCGATTCCCAAATAGCCATTTTTAAGGAATCACTATTTGAGAATAGCAAAATTGAATGTAGGTAAAAATTCGCAATTTTTTAGCAAATCTCTAACATTCCTTAATTGTGATTAGCAAATTGAAAATCGCAATTAAGGAATGAGTGTCCAATTCATTCCTATGGGCTAAGAAGCCCATAGGAATGAAAGGGGAAACATTCACAAACATTCACAAACATTCGCAATTCCAAGGGTGCCAGGGTGTCCAAAGGACACCTGTTGCACCCCTGGAATGTGCCTGTAAGTACATATGGCACACAATCATGCCCTAAGGACATGTCTGTGTGCCACATGGCACTTTGAATTTTTTAAAAAAAATGCATTTTTGAAGGAATTCGCAAATTACCATCTACTTGAAGTAGGTGGTATTTTGCGATTCCTTATGCAAAAATCGCAATTTTTTAAGCACCCCTACATAGTATTAAAGGAATCTCAAAATTGCAATTCCTTAAATGCTATAAGAAAAATGGGGAATCACAATTTTTGCGATTCCTTATTTTGCTAAGTGGCACCTACATATCAAACCGCCGTTTGCGATTCGCAAATGGCGAAATTCACTGAATTTCGCCGTTTGCGAATCGCAAATGGCTACCTACATATGCCCCCATATCTACATGCCAATGGTTGCTCAAAAGCTATCAGTTAAATTCTTTTTGGTTTAAACATATCACAAGGACGACTGCGGAAGCAGGCCAGTTCAGCAGAAATAAAACTATGCACTCCATAAATAGAAACAATGGTCCAAATTTACCAAAAATGTGTTTGCAGTAAGCAATCTCAATTAACGTACTGACTTTTGCAACCACAACATTATTTTACAAACCAAGCCATCTATGAATAAGAATTCTGACTTTGTTATAGTAGAAAATGGGTTACTGGTTGAGGGTGGGGGAGTGAAATCCTACCCAAGTAGGAACCACGAACCTTGTCAGGGTGCAGTCACAAGCAACCATAAATTAACATGTGCTCAACCCTCGGGTAGCTCGGTACAGAGCAGTCAGGCTAAACTCTGAGGCAATGTGTAAAGTATGTGTGCAACACTTTAAACAGTAACAGTTAAAACACACCACAAAAGGATCCCACACCAAATTAGAAGAATAGATGACATTTTAATAAATAAAATAAGACCAAAATGTCAAAAATCCTATCAGTAGAAGAGGAGAAATGCTGGATTTAAGATTTCCGTTGAAATGGCACCAAAAAGCACAAAACACCAGCTGTGAATATCTGGTCGCCAGGACTGGGACAAAGTCCCACGTTCAAGCTGAATGCGATGAAGCACGAGCTAGCTACAGGAGTCCAATTAGGCCTGCTGCACAAAATACCTTAAATCTTGTTTCTGGAGCATTGCGAGGGTCCGTGTCGAAGATGTGTCACGCAGCCGAAATGATGTGTCGGTTCCGAGCTGCAACACGGCTTCAGTGCGAGGTCCTGCATCGTTGTTGAGGATCTCGTTGGCCAGAGATTACGATGCAGAGTCTGGCGTTAGCGATGGGTGATGCTTCGGTTCCGAGAAGCTGCAAGGATATGATGCAAGTCCAGCTTTGTCCTCAGTGCTGCCGTTGATGAGAAATGCAAGGGCCATGCACCGAGGATGCGTCATGCAGCAGTAGTTCTGATGAGGCGACGGACTGCAATGCAATGCTGGTCTTTGCAATGGAGAAGATCCACGCAGCGGGGGCGAGGCATCACTTCTGCCTGGGGTTGCCCCGCACAGCAGAGGAGATGCGTCATTTCCACTGGGTCCACAGTAGCCGATAGAGCACCTTAGGCCCACTTCCAAGGGTCCAGGACTGAGGTGGGACCGCTTGGTAGGGTAGACTCACAGATGGCAGAGTATTAAGTGCTGCGGTCAAGGTTTTTGGAGCATTCTGTCCCTGAGGCTGAAGTCATCAGGCCAGCCAACTAGCACTTGGAGTCACTTTGCAGTCCTGGGTTCCACAGATGCAGGTCAAGTCCTTTTCACCCAGGCAAGAGGGAATCAGGCAGTAGGTCAGCACAGCAAGTCAGCAGTCTAGCAAAGCAGTAGTCTAGCAGAGCAGAAGTCTCGCAGAGTGGCAGTCCTTTCAGGAGCACAGCTGGCAGAGTATCCACACATCCAGAAGTGTAATGAAGACATGGTGTCTGAGGTCCAATATTTATACCTGGTATCCCTCCTCTAGATGGTGGGAGAAGCTACTAGAGGTTTCCCTTTGAAGTCCCCAGCCATCTGCCTTTCCTGTCTTGGTTCCAGACTAACTAAGAGGGGTATGTAGCCCTTTGTGTGGAGACAGGATGCACCCTATTCAAAAGGGAGACAGGCTATGCCCGCTCTGCCGTCCCATCCTGGCAGTGATGGCCCAAACAGGCATACCTAAGCTCTCTATTGTGTGTGGCTGTCTAGGAGGAATACACAAAGCCCAACTGTTAGCTCCACCCACTCCTGTGACCAGGCTACAGGCACTAAAGAGCTAAGGCAGGAAAATGCCAACTTTCTAAAAGTCACAAACCAAGAAAGGGTTTGGCCTTCAATCAGTTAGGCTGGTCCATTAATGCAATATATCTGAAACAATGCCAATACTGATTATCATTCAATCAACCAGACACTATTTGGTGACTGCTCCTGCCAAGATGTTTGTATTTTCTTAGTTAGGTAGTAGTCAGGGGCATCATGGTATTCTTTCAGCTTTAACTGTACAGAAACTGGGCTTATAAAAATAATGTTTTTGTTATGTGGAGTATATGTATTATTTATATGTGATGCAATTTAGATGTTTGTATATGTTTTTGCATTTTGAAATGTTGTGATTCCTGTGTATGGTGAAAAAATGCTGAAATTCTAAATCAGCAATCAAGTTTTCAAAAGGTTTCTCAAAAAAACATATATGTTACAAAATACAAAAAACTGATTTTTTCAATTGATCATAGTAATTGATTTGTGTGATCATAAAATGAATGGGTGATTTAATGATAATTAGTAATGGCATATTTCCTGATATATTGAACTTTCTAAAAATGGCATTTTCAAAATTATAATTTAAAATCCAACTTTACCCTGAGAGAGGAGTGCTCATTAAAATTCCAAAGAAACCAAGCATAAATTGGTTACTGGCTCCCATTTAGAAATTACAGCTTATTAAATGTAATAAGTAACACCAATGTTATCCCTTCGCATGTCTGGTCTTTTTTGTGCATGGAGACCATATTGGTTCACCATGGAAACAAGCATTGGCAAAGTCAAGAGGTCTATTGTTTTGTTTCATAATTTTTTTTGCAAAACGTTATTGTTTGGAAATATGCTGGGTACTCATCAATGTAAAAAAAATGCTACAGGCAAAAACGTTTTTGGGGGTCTGAAAGTACTGTCTGGCACTGAAGGGAACTACTTTGAGGGCAGATGTGTTCCTTGTGAAAGGACAGCATGCTGTAATCTGTTGAGAAGTCAGCCAATAGCTGTAGTGGGCTTATACATTACTCCTTAATGCATGCTGGAATGGGTGAAAGAAAAATGTGAATGACACCAACCACAGACAAATTGGTGAAGTCTGGCTGAAACTCCTATAAGTAACTAGGCCATACACATCATTTTAATTAAAAAAAAATCCTTGGCTAACACAGACCTAAAAAAAAGTAGATCAGTTTGACATTGGCTGCAAACCTCTTGCCTTTGAGCGAGAAAGACAGATGTCACGAGAGAAGGCAGGAAAGCAAAAAGAAAAAGAAGGAAAGAAATAAAAACAGAAGGAAAGAAAAGCAAAGAGAAAAAAGAAAAGGAATAAAAAAAGAAGGATGCAAATAGAGATAATGAGAGAAAGAGAAGGAAAGAAAGTAAGAAAGAAGGAAACAAAAACAATGAAAAATGCAAGAAAGAAAGGAGAAAGGAAATAAAAAAAAGAACAAAGGAAAGAAGGAACGAGAAAAAAGAAAGTAAAAAGAGGAAACTTAATACAGAACAGTTTCAAATGGAATCATTCTGATCTGGTATGCTGTAAAATAGCAGCAGTCAGAAAAACAAAACACTCCTAAAGGAATTTATTGCAGCATTGGCAGAAGATGGGAATCTGATAAAGGTGGAATGTGCATCAGAAGTACTGCTGTCACATCAGGTTCTAAATAAAGTAATATAAAGTAAAAACCAAAACACTGGTTGTAGGAGAGTAGGGTCTGCTTCCTATGGTTACCCCCACTTTTTGCTGTGATTCTCTGGTTTTTTGACTTTAGTGTGGCTGTGGGCCTGCTAATCAGGCCCACAGCCCAGCTATTCTCTCTCTAAATTGATACCATGTACTTTAGGTACATACCAGATTGGTTACTGGTTCACCCTTGTGAGCCCCTGTATAGTGTACCATAGGTACCCAGGGCATAGGTGCACCATAGGCCTACCAGGGGCTGCAGCATGTACTGTGCCACCCCTGGTTTGCCTTCCAAACTGACACCACAGGTCTGTACACCCAGCCTGGGTAAGGTGTTGTAATCACCCCTTACTTAGATATAGTATACCTATATCTATATATACATATAGACACATATGCACCTATAAGTCACTCCTATGGCAGGCCTTGACAATCCTGGAGGCAGAGTGCTTAGTTTAATGTGAGAGGGTGCTCTGGCATGAGCTGAGCCCCTCTGCAGCTTTTGGAACCATCTCCTTATAGCTGTTCTATGAAATAGCCATACCATATACTCTAAAGTGCATTATAATCCTCGCGGGTAATGCTAACTTTGGTTTGGCTTTATCAAAACACTAGCAGCCCGTCCCGACGTTTTCCGGGTATGAATTGCTGCCGGCCAGTAGCATATTGTTTTGTAGGATTTCTTTTTTTATATAGCATTTCTTATCTGTGACAGGCCTGTGAAACGCTTCGATTCACAGTGCACTGCTGATGCACTTAAGAGTGCACGTTCAGTAGTGTGTGAACTCGAGTTTCCCTACTTTCTTTTTCCTTGCAATGTTATATAGCGCGAACTCGACAACATGGCATGAGCCAAATTTACATTACAGAAGAACACATTCATTTGTGGTAGGCTCGGGGAGACAAGGCGATTTGTCTGGAATCACAGGATGTTGAGCTGATGCCGAGATTCGAACGTAGCTCCCCAGCTCTAAAGTTCACAATTCTAGAACTTGTGGCGGGAGGTGGGTCTAAAAGTGTATGTCGGTGCTGGCCATCAATGAGAGAGCCCTGTGCATTTTTCAAGTTGGTGGTGAAAAAATATGAGTATGTTGCTGGAGATGTTGGCCGCCGTGCCACCAATGTACTTACCGGGGGAGGGTAACCACCCATTATTCCGCAACTTTCTTTCCGCATACTTTCATTACGAAAGTACCATGACTCTTCAATGCCATTATAACGCATGGCATTACATTTTATATGCTTTTACCACGCATACATTTACAACGAAATTCGTTGTAAATGCATGAATGGTAAAAGCATGTTTTTTTAATGTTTGGATAAGGCAAGTATGGGTATAGGGGTATATGTTTTGGGGTACTGAGGTATATGTTTTGGCGTGTTTGGGTATTTTAAGGGTTGAGATATAGTTTTGGGTTATGGGGTACAGGGGTAGTTTTAGGGTTTCGGGATAGGTTTGGGTTTGGGGTATAGGGGTATTTTTAGGGTTCAGGGGCAGGTTTGGGTTTTGGGGTACAGGGGTATTTTAGGGTTGAGGGTTAGGTTTGGGTTTTGGGGTACAGGGTTATTTTTAGGGTTCAGAGCTAGGTTTGGGGGTACAGGGGTATTTTTAGGGTTCAGAGGTAGGCTTGGCTTTTGGGGTACAGGGGTATTTTAAGGGATGCGCTTACCAATCCTTTGCAGACGCCGTGAGGGGAACGGCTGTCCTTGGGGTTCTCTGCTCGCACTGTGAGGGAAACGGCTTTACCCACAAGACCAGCGCCGTGAGGGGAACGGCTTCGTGGGCACTTCTGCCTACATCCCCCCGCAGCCACCAGGGGAAACACTTGACTCCAGCCCCAGCCCTCAAAGCGTGCCCACCCCCACTCATTGCGGCACACGCTTACCGATCCTTTGCAGACGCCGTGAGGGGAACGGCTGTCTTTGGGATCCTCTGCTCGCGCCGTGAAGGAAACGGCTTTACCCACAAGACCAGCGACGTGAGGGGAATAGCTTTGTGGGCACTTCTTCCTACATCCCCCAGCAGCCACCAGAGGAAACACGTGACTCCAGCGCCAGCCCCAGCCCTCAAAGCGCGTGCGCCCCCACGCATCGCAGGACGCGCTTACCGATCCTTTGCAGACGCCGTGAGAGGAACGGCTGTCTTTGGGTTCCTCTGCTCACGCCGTGAGGGAAACGGCTTTACCCACAAGACCAGTGCCGTGAGGGGAACGGCTTCGTGGGCACTTCTGCCTACATCTCCCAGCAGCCACCAGGGAAAACACATGACAACAGCGTCAGCCCCAGCCGGGCCCTCAAGGCGTGCCCGCCCCCACGCATCGCGGGACGCGTGCGGGCTGCGCCGGGCTAAGCCCGGGCATGGGCGGGCCGTCTGAGGCCGTCCGGGGCTGGACGAGGCTGGGCAGGGCTACCCCGCTAAGCACTGTTAGAAGGTGAGCGCAACTGTTACATCATGGGTAAATGTTCAGTTATACCTGGCTCTAAACCCTCGACTGTGACTACTATTGAAAGCATGCTCGTAGAAGCGGTTAACATGGTTTCAACTGAGATTGAAGTAACCGAAAGAAGACTCTCTATGAGCCTACCTGTACCGTATCAGCTTTCACTGGGTGGAGTTGAACAGGGTAATTTACTCATTCCGCCCCCATTGTCCTCAGAGATTCTGATCATTACCTCTAGCCAGCGTGATATGCTAACTAAGGGCCCGGAGACTGAGTCTGTATCTGTTGATGCTGACGCTGATATAGTTAACATAGTATCCCAAACGGGTTCGCTAATAATGTCAGCAGTGGGGACTTGTTCGCGGCTATTCCGGCTGCCAAAATAGCGGGTGGAAAGAGGAAGAGAGGAGTAACCAAACCAACCATAAGCAAAAGGAAACAACCGGCTCACTCTAAAACCCAACCTACTCCGCAAAGTATGTGGAAGCGAGGACCGACTGCTGCCCCAACAGGTCCAACAGAGCCTATACCGATTGATAATGTGGAATTGACCTCAGCTGCAGATGGCATCAACTCCGCCCACACACAAACTGACCATATGATTACATGTGGTATACAGGGTAAACCAGGGGATCTCTTAATTGATACCTTATCAGATTTGGTTTATGATCCCCTAATAACATTAATTGATAAACAATTTAATGCTTTATTCAAACGGTTGGACAGATTGGAAAATGTGGTTAAAAAACCTGAGACAAGGAAAAATAATGTTATTGTTATTGATAAAACTGCGGGGGGCAATAAACACATTGGAACAGCAGATCAGAGAATGTTAAAAGCAAGTGGCACATGTATACCCCCAACTACTAATGCTGAGTGTGATAAACATGGCATCTCTAAAGACAGCCACCCTCTTAAATCTACCCCCACCCCGATGCTCTTACCTTATTCAGTAGCAGTTAGCAATGGGACTATCAGTAATAGCCAGCCACTGATCCCAGTGTCAGCCTCCCCTGCACCACCGGTCCCAGGGCCTACAGGTGGAGTAACTGATCTGAAAGATAGTTTTATTCTCTCTAAAGATGTCCTTAACTTGCCCCCTGAAGCCTGCCCTTACGTTGTAATCCTAGCTGGCGTCCCTCCCCTGAAGAAAGATCAATTGGAATCATGGGATCAACTCAAAAACAAGAGCACCGATTGGTTAATAAAACATAAAGGTTTAGGGATGGAGTACGCCAATGATATGCTCATGGTGCGACGTGTAGGCTGGGTGGGGTCTTCAGAAAAGAATATCCAAGGTGATTGTATCATCATACATTTTAGATGCCCCCCTTTGGTAAAATGGCTATTACAAGCACAAATTAACTATTACTCTGCCCCAACCAATATACAATCCCTACCACTGGGTTTTTTTATAAACCCCCACTAGACCATTATATTCCCCCCAAATCAACTTGGCACAAACAGAATCGCTCTAGAGCTCTGGTTTGTTTAGAGAGCCCATGTAATCCCTTTATGCCATCATGGAACCAGCAGAACCGGTTTTCCTCCCTGTCCAGCTTGGAGAGTCAGGATGACTACCGAACCACCAATCCCCTATTATATGTGAGACAGCAGATCCCTTAACACCATGCATAGGTGCCAGCGAACTAAAAAATGCAGATCTGAATTTAAATATTTTAAGCTGGAACATAGCGGGATTAAGATCTAAACTGAATTCTACAGAGTGGGTTGACCTGGTTAGTACTTATGATATTTTAATGTTCCAGGAGACGTGGTGCACAGATGAATTGTTGCTAGAAGGATTTGTGTGTCACAACAACATTTTAAATATACCTTTATGGATATTCTTATCCGAATAAAGATTATTTGAATTGAATTTAAGGGTTCAGGGCTAGGTTTGGGTTTTGGGGTACAGGGGTATTTTAGGGTTCAGGGGTAGGTGTGGGTTTTGGGGTACAGAGTTATTTTTAGGGTTCAGGGCTAGGTTTGGGTTTTGGGGTACAGGGGTATTTTTAGGGTTCAGGGGTAGGTTTGGGTTTTGAGGTACAGGGGTATTTATAGGGTTCAGGGCTAGGTTTGGGTTTTGGGGTACAGGGGTATTTTTAAGGTTTAGGGATAGGTTTGGGTTTTGGAGTACATGGTATATTTATAGGGTTAACATGGGTTAGTGTTTAAGGGTGTTGGGGTATTTTAAGGAGTAAAGGTGGGTTATGATTATGGGGTGCAGGGGTATTTAAAGGGAGCAGGGTGGGATTAGCACACGATATGAGACATGGCATGAGGGGCGGAACGTACCACACGCCCCCAGCGTTTGTCACGCCCCCAGCACACGCCTACAGCACAACAGACACGCCCACAAGGGACTACTTTGCTGGCACAGTTCTTTTACCTTTTAAATGTATATGGTGGGCGTCTGCATAGCCTATGTCCTTCTGCTGCAACTGCCCTTTCCAATGCTGTATTGGGTGTTGTGATTGGTGCTGTGGTTCCTGAGATTACCCGTCTCAAAGGTTTGTGCTCTCTCTTTATTATATTAGTATAAATATAGATATAGATGTCGTGTAAGGTGTAAAACACTTTGAAATACTACCCCCCGCCAGTTCTGGCGGTGGGGGTAGCATTCCACCCTTCTCGAGGAAGAAGACATATAGTTACTGGTTTACCCGGTTAAAGTTAAACAGAGCATCAGCAACACAAAATGGATGCTGCTGCCACAGACACAAGTCTGCCCTCCTGCTGCTGGACAAAACTCTGACTGGGGAGGCTTGGACAATAGTTTTCCTGCCCAGTGAGGTGCTGGCACCTTCCCAGACAGGCTCTTTGTGTATTGTGGCAGGGAGGGCTGCATTCAGTGAATGCTTTGCAGACACTGCCTAGGACACACTAGGTGCTCCATGCATTTCCCAGTTCAAAACGGTTGCTGGGGCACACAACCCCAGCTCTGGCGTGAAACTGGACAAAGGGGAAGGGGTGTGACCACCCCCACCCAGGTCCACCCATAGGAGGGATCTTAATATTTGTCCAACCCCTAAACTTAGTATAAGTATGGGATCCCAGTCCCTAGGACTTTAGATTACCCTGGATGAAACTCTGAAAGACATATCCTGGACCTTCGACATTCCATTTCGACTGGAAGACGGAAGATGGAAGACTTCTCCCTTGTGGTCAAGGAGTGGCCACCCTGTTCAAACAGGCACCACAAGCATCTTTGCCGGTCTGCACTTTCGAGGCTCCCGCCAGATCCCGAAGAATCTGCGACACAGGACATGGACTTCCAGACATCTCTGACCCCGACCTTCGCTCAGAGCAAAGCTGAGACCTGTGGCAGACACGAGAGACGTGGGACCGGAATTCCTGGACATCCTGCATTTTTCTACCTGCATCGACTTCTCGGGGTATCCTGAAGTTGTGCATTAGGGTACTTGAATCCCCAGACCCGAGCACCTTTTGTACCGAAGCACAGAGCGCCACACTCCACGAGTGGCCCGTGGACTCGCGCCACACTCCACGAGTGGCCCGTGGACTCGCTTTGTGCATTTCCGTTCGACGCGTCTTTGTGGTTCCTAGTCCGTTGGCTAGTGAGCCCCCAAGAAGACCAACCTTTACTTTAACTTGCTTTCCTGGTTGTTCCAGGCTTGATCCAACTTCCCTGCAAAGGAGAAGTTCCACAGACCTTGCTGGTCTGCACCAAAGCCCATCTCAACATCCTGCTTGGGTTGCGTTTGCCAAGGCTTGTTGGGTCCCATCAGGATACCAACATCACAGTCAACTAGATCCTTTGTGAGACAGCTCAAATCCAGCTCCTGGTTGTTGGTGACGCCTCCTGGTTCTTGTGGCTGAAGAGACAAACTTCACCTTTTCACCGTAAATCACCCGACATCTGGTGGAATCTTCCTATCGCCGCCCTGGTCACTGGCAAGTGGCCCAGGCTCTGTCCCTTCTGCTTTCAGGTTCTTCAGATCTTCGATCCACCTTTGGATCCACCCGGACACTATTCCTCTGGTCGCCTGCAGCACTTCTTTGCAGATCTCCATTGAAATGGACGACGAAACCCGACACCAAAAGAGAACACGAGTACTCTGGTAGTCTTGAGGGTATTGGCCCTCCAAGTCTCTAAGTCTAAAAGGGTTCCATCGTAGTTCATTTAGAAGTGCCCTTAAATTGTACATTTGTAACTTGTTCGTTTCCCATTGAAAGTCAATGGTAACCCGCTGCTGTGTTTAGACACTGCACGCGTCTCCCGTGGGCCTCCTACATCCTAAACCTTTGGTTGTTTAGAGTAGCCCCAGCGATTCCACAGGCCCCAGGCCTGCTTTCTAATTCTCATGTGGTTCTTATACCACTATTTTAGTATATGGTTTGTGAGGCCCCTAGGGCAAAACTTATACTGTGCAACTTATTGTATGCTAATTAAGTAACTTGTATTGTACTTTTACGTCTGACCTCATAAAGAGTGCAGAGGGGTTGTGTTTATAATAAATGTGATATATACCTTGTGTGGTGTGCTTTCATTTGGTACTCAAGGAATTATAATTGGTAAAAGAACTCACTTATATTCGCTCTCTGAAGTCTTAGCCTGAAGACTGCTCGTCACTGCTACCCCCAGGATAGCTTTCTATAAGGTTGACTTTACAACTACCATCAATAAGGGTCAATTAGACTGGTGCAAGGTGCCCACTAGAACTAGTGAACATCATATGCCAACTTCTCACACTGGCACTGAAGTCAAGTCAAGTCAAGTCAGAGAATTTATATAGCGCACTACATACCCAGAGGGTCTCAAGGCGCTTAGAAAGGGGGGGAGGATTACTTGTCAAATATCCACGTTTTAAGTTGCTTTCTGAATGCTAGGTGGTTCTGGGTAAGGCGAAGGTAAGCGGGGAGTGAGTTCCATGTTTTAGCAGCTAGGTATGAGAAGGATCTGCCTCCCATGGTGGTCTTGTTGATGCGAGGTACAGTGGCGAGGGCTTGGCTGGAAGAACGTAGTTGGCGGGAGGGGGTGTAGAAGGACAGTCGTGAGTTGAGGCATTCTGGTCCGATGTCGTAGAGTGATTTGTGTGCATGGGTTAGCAGTCGGAAAGTGATTCTCTTATTGACGGGTAGCCAGTGGAGGTCTTTAAGGTGACCAGAGATGTGTTCGTTGCGTGGGATGTCTAATATGATCCTGGCTGAGGCGTTTTGGATTCGTTGGAGTTTCTTCTGGAGTTTAGCGGTAGTGCCTGCGTAGAGGGTGTTTCCGTAGTCCAGTCGGCTCGTGACCAGGGCATGGGTGACTGTTTTCCTTGTTTCGGTGGGGATCCAGCGAAATGTTTTTCTGAGCATGCGAAGGATGTTGAAGCAGGAAGAGGATACGGCGCTGACTTGTCTGTTCATTGAGAGTGAAGAATCCAGGATGATGCCTAGGTTCCGTGCGTGGTCTGTCGGGATGGGTGCTTTTCCGAGGGCTTCTGGCCACCAGGAGTCGTCCCATGCAGAGGGGGATGTACCTAAGATGAGGACTTCAGTTTTGTCTGAGTTCAGTTTCAGACGGCTTTGTTTCATCCATTCGGCAACTTCTTTCATTCCTTCGTGTAGGTTAGTTTTGGCGGTGCTGGGGTCATTGGTGAGAGAAAGGATTAGTTGAGTGTCATCCGCGTAAGAGATGATGTTGAGGTTGTGTTGGCGGGCGATGGCCGCGAGGGGGCTCATGTATACGTTGAAGAGGGTGGGGCTGAGTGAGGATCCTTGTGGTACGCCGCAGATGACTTCAGTGGCCTCGGACTTGAATGGTGGGAGGCGGACTCTCTGGGTTCTTCCGGTGAGGAACGAGGTGATCCATTCAAGTGCTTTTCCTTGGATTCCGATGTTATTGAGGCGTTGTAAAAGAGTGCTGTGGCAGACAGTGTCGAATGCTGCAGAGAGGTCGAGGAGGATGAGGGCGACTGTGTCTCCATTGTCCAGTAGAGTTCGAATGTCGTCTGTTGCTGCGATGAGGGCGGTCTCAGTGCTGTGTTTTGCTCGGAAACCAGATTGTGAGGAGTCGAGGGATTTGTTGGCTTCGAGGAAGGCGGCGAGCTGGTTGTTGACAGCTTTCTCGATGACTTTGGCCGGGAATGGAAGGAGCGAGATGGGGCGGTAATTTTTGAGTTCGGTGGGGTCCGCTGTGGGTTTTTTCAGAAGCGCGGTGAGTTCAGCGTGTTTCCAGTCTTCCGGGAAGGTGGCGGAGTTGAAGGAGCAGTTGATGACGTCTCGGAGGTGCGGTGCTATGACGGAGTCTGCTTTGTTGAAGATGTGGTGAGGGCATGGGTCTGTGGGGGATCCTGAGTGGATGGAATTCATCAGGCGGATTGTGTCCTCAGTGGAGATTGGGTTCCAGTCGTTAAGGGTGTTCACGGGGGGAGAATGTTCAGCAAATGGTAGGGTGGGTTGGTTTCCGGGTTGCTTGTCGAAGCTGTTGTGGATGTCTGCAATCTTGTTGTGGAAGAATGAGGCTAGGGAGTCGCAGAGGGCTTGAGAGGGGGTGATGTCGTTGGAGTTGGCCGAGGGATTGGAAAATTCCTTGACGATGTTGAAAAGTTCCTTGCTGTTGTGGGCGTTGTTGTCAAGTCGATCCTTGAATGCTGTTTTCTTGGCCTTTCGGATTAGTTGGTGGTGAGTGCGGGTGGCGTTTTTGAAGGCGTCCTTGGTGCTAGTGGTTGGGTCTTTTTTCCATGCCTTTTCAAGGGAGCGGCAGAGTTTCTTGGACTTCTTAAGATCATCGTTGAACCATGAGGCCTTTTTGCTGCCAGGTTTGCTTTGACGTTTCTTCAGTGGTGCTAAGGTGTCGGCGGTGTTGGATAACCATAGGGTGAGGTTGGCAGCGGCTTCGTTTGCGTTAGAAGAGTGGGCTGGGGTGTTTAGAAGGAGCGATGCGGAGATCTGGTCCGTGGTGATTTTGTTCCAGTTTCTTTGCAGAGTTGGTTGGAGGTGGTTGGTGGGTTTTGGTTTGTTGTAGGTGAAGTGAACGCAACTGTGGTCAGTCCAGAGGAGATCCGTAGTGTGGCTGAAGGAGACATGATTGCTAGAGGTGAAGATGGGGTCGAGTGTGTGACCTGCGATGTGGGTGGGGGAAGTGACCAGTTGTTTAAGTCCGAGGTTGGCGAGGTTGTCCAAGAGGGTGGCGGTGTTGCGGTCGTTGATCTTTTCAAGGTGAAAGTTGAGGTCTCCCAGAAGGATGTAGTCTTTGGAGGGGAGCGCGTGGGGAGTGATGAAGTCCGTGATGTCTTCACTGAATTTTGCGCGGGGTCCTGGTGGTCTGTAGAGGAGGGTGCCTCTGAGTGTGGTCTTGGGGTCGATGTGGATCTGGAAGTGAAGGTGTTCGGAGTTAGCGAGGTTGGCGTCAGAGCTGGTTGAGATGCGGATTGATTTCTTATGGACGATAGCGATTCCTCCTCCTGTGTGGTCGGTGCGGTCCTTGCGTGTGATCTTATAGTCTTCAGGGATGGCAATGGTGATGTCTGGGGCGGAGGAAGCGTTCATCCAAGTTTCTGTTAGGAAGGCGACGTCTGGAGAAATGGTGTCTAGTAGATTCCATAGGTCAATGGCGTGTCTGTGGACCGAACGAGTGTTGAGAAGGATGCACTGTAGGTGGTTGGGGTCAGGAATCTGTGTTGTGGTCGTAGCGGATATGTTGTCGGTGCCGATGAATTTGCAGGAGTAGCAGGAGAAAGGTCCATGGGTGTGTCCAGGAGCAGCTTGGACGCAGTTGGGGGCGCGACCGGGGTTAAGGGCTAGGAGGGTGGCGGCATCGTAGGTAATGCGGGAGGGCTGGGAGGGACGGGGGCCAGGGGGTCTGGCACTGGGCGCGGTCCAGGCGCGGACGGGCGTAGACGGGCTTACCTTTGGCGCACCTTCGGCGAGGCCGTAGCGCGTGGACGCTGCGCGTGGGGACATCAGACATAAATGGAGAGAGGAGGGGGCGGAGCGTGGGAGGGTCAGCTGGGAGGCGGGGTCTAGGTGCAGGGAGGGTCTGGGACGGGCCAAGGGGTCAGAGCAAAATGGCTGCAGGGTAAACAAATGTACGGAGGTAAATTATCTCGAGCGCTACAAACCTCGGTGTGCACCGCAGTGAAAGCGCTAGTGGTGATAACTGTATGCCAAGTAGCGTTATCGAGCGCTGCACCCAGAGTTACTGATTTCCAAAGTGAGTTCTTCAGCAGCACGAGCGCTATACAAGGCTAAATGCAGAAACACAATGCTAATGATGTTAAGCAGCACGAGCGCTTTACAAGGCTGAATGCAGAAACACAATGCAAATGAAGTTAAGCAGCACGAGCGCTATACAAGGCTGAATGTAAAAACACAATGCAAATGAAGTTAAGCAGCACGAGCGCTATACAAGGCTGAATGTAAAAACACAATGCAAATGAAGTTAAGCAGCACGAGCGCTATACAAGGCTGAATGCAGAGACACAATGCTAATGATGTTAAGCAGCACGAGCGCTATACAAGGCTGAATGCAGAAACACAATGCAAATGAAGTTAAGCAGCACGAGCGCTATACAAGGCTGAATGCAGAGACACAATGCTAATGAAGTTAAAACAGCACGAGCGCAGCGAGTTGTTAAGCAGTAGGTTAACAATACCAACAGGAGAGGGAGGTGAGGGGAGCAGCCGTTTCTGCGCAGAGCAGGATGGCTAGCTTGTGTGTGATGTGTTCCTTGTGAAAGAGGAAAATGTAGTCACTCAAAGTGAAGTTAACCAGTGGCTTAAGTAGGCTGACTCACTGCCCCATGCTATATGTTGAAATGGGCGGAAGCAAAATGTGAAGGACACAACAGACTAATGAATGAAGAGAGGTGTCAGAAAGTCCCTATATGTAAGTATATTATACATATTTTAGTAAAAATGAAAAAGGTCTTGGCTAAAGCCAGACCTAACAAGTAGCACTAAGAGCATACCAATGCAGAATTTTAACAAGACAAGTCTACTACAGGTCTACCACAGGTCATCATTAATCACAGAACATGTTCCTGAACTGAGAGTAGAAGTACAAAATCGTTCCTGTAAGGAAGAGCGCCGTAGGTCTACCGAGTAACAACTTAAATGTGCCGTGCAGGCAATAACGAGAGAATGCTTTCTCAACTCAGCTCTTGCTTAGCATGGCTTGCCAATATACAGTGCTTAAATGAGCCGGTGTTTTTCGGTGCTGGGCATCAGCACTTAATTGTCAACAGCACACGTATGACAGTCTACCACGTGGTGGCGCTGCTCATCTAATGTAGATGACAGGGGCAATGGGTGGTGCAAGTTGCACCGGCTGATCAGTGTGTCGAGAGGAGGCAGGACGTGGTCAGCGCGCTCTCGCCAAACAGACCTTCTTTGCCATACAATCATATCTTTCTGTGCCCATTTATAGTCAGAGTGCGCCTTTTGGTACATCTACAATCGTGTCACTACAAAATTACTGGTTTAACTGCAGAAGCGGTAGAACAGGCCCTTTATATCCCGCTCCTCCTCCTCCTCCACCCCTCCCCTTCCCATCCCCCTGGGCTGTTTATCTACCCCTTTCAGGTGGTGGGTGTAAGACAATAAATACCGGAAAAATGCAGAAGACAACCACAACATTTTCATTGTTGGTGTCATAAAATGTGTTACTCCCAGTGGTCGAAAGGGGCGGGATCGGCAAGGCACGTACTTGTTTCATTTTTTGCAATCTATTCCCCTACTTTTTTTATTTTAAAAATTCACCCCATGATGCCATAAATAGCCAAAGCCTATAGATAAGGCTTGGCCATTCGGGGAAAGAAGGCAGGGTGGGCAGAGAAAGAAACAGACTTGTATCTTCCTTCTTGCCAAGAGAAGACCAGGGCAGTGTCCTCCTCTCCTGCTCTGCTGCTGGCAGTTGCCCCCCTCTCTTTCTTCCTCTTATTCCCTCTCTTTCTGTCTCTCTCTCGCTCCTCTGTGCTTGCTGCTAGCCGTGACTTATCCTCTTTTTCCTCCTTCCTTGCATTCGTTCCACTATGAAATGGATTTTTTTTAAAAGAAAGACTTTTGCTGGAAAGGTCCTCTTTCTCTGACTTTTTTTCTATTCCATAGTGCAGCGTTGGGGCAGAGAGAAATTAAAGGTTCAAAATACAAAAATTAAATGAACAACTAAACAAAGCAAGACAGAGTGGTCGCAAAGTGGCCTGATGGGATTTTATTCACACCTGCACAGATTAGCAGCACTTTTCAGAGTTTGCCAGCAAAGCACTAATTTTGTTTTCTCGACTTTCTTTGAACACCATTGTTTCCCCTTGGTGGGGTACTGCACCATTCCTAGAGGGCCTGCAATACCTGGTTAATATGTAGAGTGGATAATGTTTAATGTGATCCTTATCACTTGTTTCCATTATTTTAGTTTATAAAATGTGTACCATGACTCTGCGTTTAGCGAAGTGGTCTTTACAAACCATACTGCTTACGTTGTGTTTGGCTACAAGCAATGGACATTGAAACGGGTCCCCTCCGGGCACTGTAGTCATGTCCTTTACTTTTCAGGCAAAAACACTCATTGATTTCTGAATAATAAGAGTAAATGTGTTAAGGTAACCATGTTGTCTGTTGTTCCTGCTTACATTTCACATGCTTTACTTAATCGTGCATTCCTTTTTCCAGGATGTTGTTATTTTTTTTTCAGGCAGCATATTAATTACTCTTGTAGTGCATAATATGAATTGAGTCACACCAGGTGTGTATAGCACTGCACAATTTGGTTGTAACTAAAGGCAGTGTGAGTTTCTCTCAGAGGAGCAGTATGGTGTCCAGTGGGTGAGAGGATGTGGGACTATGGCCAGAGCTGCCGAATTTAGAACTGGGAACCACGTTCAGCCTTCATGAACAGTCCACCAGACCACTCCCCTCAGGGAGCACATTCGCATGCTAGTACTTAGAAGGCCAGCTAGACCTTAAAAGCCCTGGTGTCATAGCACCAGCAGGTAGACCCGAGCGGTGGTAAGTGTGGCTAAACCTTGAAAGCCCATCCAACACAATCCATACTGAAGTTCACCTCCAGTCTTGCGGGCAGGCCAATGAAGCAGCACACCCTACACCAACAGTGACTCTGTCACTGAGGTTGTTAAACAACGATGGGTACGCAGTTCCCCAATGAAGGAAAGAAGGTTAAAAGTGAGAAAAGGGGATGAACCAAGAAGTGGGTGAAGGCACAAATAAGGGGGAAGGGGGGATCCTCCCTTTCGGAACTAAAACCCTCACACAAAGCTCTGTCATTGAGGTCACAGGACCCAGTCCGCCTCATCCATTGATACCTTCATTGGCCTTGTTTCAGTAGTAGTAACTGCAACTCACCAGGGATCGACAATGGCGGGTTTGCACATACACCAAACTAAGTTCGAAAACTTCACAGTCTCTGTGCTTAATGCTCAAGCACTTTTAACATGTGCTGCCTAATTTGGGGCTACTAGAATTATGCAGCAATGGAGGACAAAATTATGCTGCAGTGTTGACTAATTATGCAGCAAAAAATAGGCTACAGCATAGTGCAGTATATTTTCTGATACAATATTATTTTCACAGTTTTAAACATAGTAACAGTCTTTGCAAAGATTGTGCCTCATTTTTTCCAGTGTAACATACAAATGCAGTAGTGAGAATGGTGACCAGTCAACCTCTGCAAAGAGCCCTACACTTCGCAGCTACACAAGTCAATTTTTTTTGTAACATTTGATCCGTTTGAGCTACAAACAATTTATTAGTTTAAATCGTCCAATTATGCAGCAGATGATGTATTATGTAGCAAATATGGCAGAGCCATAATTATGTGGCATACATTTGCAAACTAGGATATTTTGCAATTCATGTTGGAACTGCTCTTGTGGAAAAGGGGAGGAAAATTGCTGATGACAGAAACAGCATGGCTCGGAGACAAATAGCTTGTGATTCCACTTTTAAGCGCATTTGGGACACTGTGATTGGAAACGTATCCCACTTTGTGGATGTATTTTAATGTCAATAACTCATACTAAACTTTTAATAAACGTGCATCCAAGGTTGAATTAAATAATGTAATAAGTTGTAACTGGTCAGTGAAATACCAAAACAATTATTAAAAATGGGGATATTTTGCTCTTTCTGGATACACCTCTGACTTCACCTACTGACCCAATCCGCAGGTCATTCCCGCCCTCTGATTCTCTGCCCACAGATGCCAGAGTCCAGGTGCAGATGCAAAATGGTTGGAATCTTGTTATGTCCCTGAGGCTTTAGTTCAGGAGGCCAGCTAACTAGTCCTTGGAGTCACTCTGGGTTCTGTGTTCAAGAGATGCAGGTCCAGTCCTTCTCACCCAGGCAAGAGGGCAGCAAGCAGCAGGTCAGCACAGCAAAACAGGTGTCAAGCAGGTCATTCCCGCCCTCTGATTCTCTGCCCACAGTTCCCCTACATTGCCCCCCCCCCCCCCCACACACACACACACACACTTCGACCACTGGTTACTCTGCGTTAGTCAGCTAGGTGACAGGAAGTGGGTTTCTGACTGTTCTTTTGGCTGAAGGGGTTTCCGGCTCCGTCAAGGGTTACTCTTAGAGCGCGCCTACCATGTAGAATATTATATAGCGAAATAACGTAAGAACGAATGCCCTTGGCTTCACATGGGCCCCTTGTGCCTATAAAGCTTTCTAATCAACTTTGCAAGCTATGATTTTTCTGCTGATTCTTGCAATTTTAAAGAAAAAACACAAGCCCTAAAATGCAACGTGACTGTGGCTTAAAAACACGAATGGCTGTGTCACGCATGACAGTTTCGTTGGCAGATGAGAATTAGACGTTATAATTTAATTTCATACGTGATTCCATGACAACATTTACTTCGCACTTACCTGTAAAGGCATTTCCTGGCTGTGATCTTTCCGGATGTGAGTATAATTAAATGCTCCTCGCCCCCCCCTCCCCCGGGGCCCCACACTTATGTCAGGACTTGCATGATAATAAATTGCAGCGGCCCTACCTACTGTTTCTGCACTCATGTCGCTGCTCAAGCACCTCAGACAAGTCCGCATTAGCAGGTGGCATTTATAGGTAGGAGCATTGATGGCTGTTTTACCAGCTAGCTCTGAGGCCAGTACAGAGCTGAAAGAGGAGGCAGAGATATGTCTTTCCAGTGACGTTTCCATGGTGATCATGTCAAAAAAGGAAGTTGGCTAGTGACACTGCATAAGCACTTCCTGAGAACTGCTGGTGTTTTCATGCCAATTGCAGACGATTTCACTGCACAAAAGGATCACTTTACACATTATATCTATCATTTTACACTTATCATCGAAATAGCTACTGTACTTATGAGAAATTGTCATTCAAACGTCACACACAAACAAGAGGAAGACATGGCAGCGATGCGCCTGCAGCTGCTGCCCACGTTTCTGGGTGGAGAGGAAGAGGCTACTTCACAGAGCTGAGTGAACTCTTCCCCAGCCAGGTGGGTAAGGTGAGGCCGGCAGGGTCAGTGTCAGCCCTCTCTGAGAGGGAGTGAGCTGGAAAGGAGCTCAGAGTGGAGATCCTGAAGGACTGGGTACAAACCTGCCACCGCCATGTGAGCTAATGGGACTTTGTACACATCAGTCCCCTCTACCCTCCTCTGCCCTCATCAGCATCTGTACAGGCACCACGTGCTAAACTCTCTCTGGGACTGAGAAAGTCATATCAGGGTAAAACGTAAAGCCTGTATATTTGCTGACGGGGTCGAAGGCACTAGCTTTGCGCAATCTAGTCTGCCTCTGCCGGAACTGGTGCATCGTTCGATGAGGAAGTACAGTGTCTCGTCTGCTTTCACTGGCCTCACTACATTCGCCGATATAGATGGGGGAACCAGTTTGTATAAAGTCCCTTCTGACTACACAAGTGTAAGAAATTGGGTTGTTAGTTGACTATGGTGTAAATCCTGGTCACGCACCAACCACAATCCTTGTCAGGGTATGGCACAAGCAATCCCCAAATTAGCCTTTACTCTCCCCCTTGGTCGCTTGGCACAAAGCGGTCAGGCTTAACTTAGAGGCACTATGTAAAGTATTTGGGCAGCACTTCAAACAGTAGCACGGTGAAAATACATCACAAAAGAGCCCACAATAGGTTTAGATAGAGAAAGTGTTAATAATTAAAGCAAGACCACAACAACACAAAATCCAAAGTCACAAGTTCAGGCCACCCGCAATGGAGCGCAAGCTGGGTACAAGGACCCGTTAGAGCCCCCTAAACAGAGTACCTTAAATCCAGGTTGTGGAGTGTTGCGTTGATCCGTGTCGAAGATGGGCTGTGCAGCCAAAGCAATGCATCATTACAGAGATGTGGTGAGGCTGCAGTGTCTCTATCGAGAATCCAGTTGACAGGGCTTGCAATGTGCAGTCCAGTATCAGGGATGCAGCATGCAGCTGGTTATGGGTTGGTCCCGAGGAGCTGCAAGGATGCAATGCGGAGTCCATTATCATGGTGAAGGGTGGCGTCGACAAGAGCTGCAACGACCTGGGCTGTGGATGCACCACGATGCGTTGGTTACCAGGACTGCAATGGGCGATTCAGGTCTTTGCAAAGGGTCCGATCAAAGCAGCAGCTGCAATGAGTCAATTCTGCTCAGGGATGCCCCACTCAGCCGAGAAGATGCATCAGTTCTGCTCGGGGATGCGTCGCTCAGTAGAAAAGATGCTTCAGTTGCGCTGGCAAGCACTTTAGGCCCACTTTCAAGGGTCCACTACTAGGGTAGCAACACTTGGTATAGCAGACTCACAGATGCCAGAGTCCAGGTGCAGATGCAAAATGGTTGGAATCTTGTTATGTCCCTGAGGCTTTAGTTCAGGAGGCCAGCTAACTAGTCCTTGGAGTCACTCTGGGTTCTGTGTTCAAGAGATGCAGGTCCAGTCCTTCTCACCCAGGCAAGAGGGCAGCAAGCAGCAGGTCAGCACAGCAAAACAGACGTCAAGCAGAGTGCAGTCTAGCAGATAGGCAGTCCTTTAGAAGCACAGCAGTCCTTCTTCCTCACAGAGTATCCACGATCCTGAAGCATATTCAAGTGGTGGTGTCTGAGGTCCTTCTTTTATACACAGTTGCCTTTGAATTGGGAAGTTACTTCTAGAGGCATGCCCTTGAAGTCCACAATGTCCTACCTTCCCTGTCCTAGCTCCAGACTAACTACAGGGAGTACGCAGCCTTTTGTGTGGGGACTGGACACAGCCTATTCAAGTGTAAGTAAGGCTTCTCATCCTGCCAGTGATGGCCCACTCAGTCACACGTATAAACTCCTACCGTTTGTGGCAGTCTAGGAGGAATACGCAAAGCCCAGCTTTCAGCTACACCTGGTCACTTGAAAAGAAACAAGCTGCAGGCACTAAATGGCTAAGTGACAAAAATACCAATGTTCTAAAAGTAGCATTTTCAGAATTGTAATTTAAAATCCAACTTCACCATAAATTAGGATTTTAAATTAGGATTCCCAAAACACTAAACTTGAACCAGTGATATCTTCCCATTTGAAAATTGCACTTATAAAATGTAATAAGGTAATCCCAGTGATATCATATGGGATATATCGGGCTTGCAGTGGTGAAAAACAAATTTAATTTTACAGGACATGTAAAGTTTGAAATTAGATGGCCTGCTTTTTAAGTACATTGCACCCTGCCCTCTGTGCTCTCCTGCGCCTACCATAGGGATGACTTCTATGTATTAAAAAGGAAAGTTTGAGCCTGGCAATAGGCTTATTTCGCCAGGTTGAAATGGCAGTTTAAACGGCACACACAGACTCTGCAATGGCAGGCCTGAGCCATGTTAAAAAGGCCATGTAAGTGGTTGGCACAATCTGTGCTGCAGGCCCTCTAGCAGCTTTTAATTTACAGGCCCTGGGCACATGTATTGCACTTTATTAGGGACTTACAAGTAAAATACCTATGCCAATTGGGTATGAGCCAATAATACCATATTTTATAGGGGAGAACACATGCACTTTAGCACTGGTTAGCAGTGGTAAAGTGTTAAGAGTCCTAAGGCCAGGATAAACAAGATCATACAAAATGGAGGAGGAAGGCAAAAAGTTGGAGGAAAAGACCACCCCAAGGCTGACAGGTCTAACATGTGTTCCCCCAGTGCAAAATAGGGAGAAATCCCCAACCTCTTGGGAGTTCTCATTACTAAGGCAAAGAGCCTTAATAGACCATCAGCGAGTCCATTCCCTGTACAGAGATAGACCACCTCAACAGTTTGGAATTTCCCCCCTTCATTTGCATGAGCCACCTGAGGGGCCTGTGGTCTGTCTGAACCCAGAAATGAGTCCCAAACTGGTATGGTCTCAGCTTCTTCAGTGCCCAGACCACAGCAAAAGCCTCCCTCTCAACTGCACTCCACCTCTTTTCCCATGGAAGTAACCTCCTTCTAATAAAGGCTACTGGTTAGTCTAGGCCCTCCTCTTTTAACTGTGCTAAGACATCCCCTATTCTATGCTCTAAAGCATCTGTCTGCACTATGAACTTATTAGAGAAGTCAGGAGTTTTGAGCACGGGTGCTGTATACATGGCCTCCTTGAGGGCTTTCTGGCAGGCCTCTGTCCAGATCACCTGTCTAGGCTGCTTATTTGAATTCTGCTCTGTTAAGGGGGCAATAATGGTGCTATATCCCTTAACAAACCTCCTACAGTATCCTGTGAGGTCCAGGAAGGCACTCACTTCAGTCTGTGTTTTAGGGCGTTGCCAGGCCAGGATAGTCTCAATTTTGGCCTGCTGTGGCTGCACCATGCACCTATGTGGCCCAGATAAACCAGGGTACCCTGCCCATCTGGCCCTTACTTGCCTTGGTAGTTAGGCCTGCCTGCTGCAGGGCCAGAAGCACCTACTGTAGGTGATACAGGTGAACCTCCCAGCTGGAGCTGTAAACAGCGAAGTTGTCCTGGTAGGCGACAGAGAATGCCCAAAAAAAGGTAAACGGATGGCGGCAGAGTATGCCTCCTTCCCAGTTAGGACCCAATTGGCCAGCCTCTGAAAGGTTGCAGGGGAATTCTTCAAACCAAAGATCATCATCCGAAACTGAAAGTGGCCCCTTCAGTCAGAGCGATCTGCCAGTACCCTGCTGTTGAATCAAAAGTACTGAGGAACTTGACAGCTCCAAGCATGTCTATGACCTCATCAGCTCGAGTGATGGGCTTCATTTTTTGTGATACAGCTGAGACCCCGGTAGTCCACACAGAACGTAAATTCTGGAGTAGCTCCCGGTGGGGCAGCCATGGGTACCAGCACCAAAGGGAAGGTCCAGGGACTGCTAGAGGGCTCAATCATCCCTAACACCAGCATCTTGGAGACTCCCCCTTTGTACTGGTACTCACCTTATTTGGCAACCTGTAAAATGTGTTCTTAACAGGTGGACTGTCTCCAGTATCAATGTCATGAATGCACAGGCGTGTGAGTGCAGGGGTGAGGGAGAACAGAGAAGTGAACTGTCCCAACAACTGGTAACAGTTACTCTGCTGTTCTGCAGTCAGTGTAGGGGAGAGGTTGATATCTTTCAATTACCCATCATGTTCCTGGGTGTATAGGAGGTCAGAGAGAGGCTAGCTCTCCTCTCCCACTCCCTCATCTGTCACCAGTAGCATGTTCTTTTCGGATCTCTCAAAGAGGGGTTTGAGGCAGTTCACAGGCAGTACCCTTAAGGAGTTCTTAGGGGTCTTGAGATCTACCAGGGAGGTGGACTCCCCTTTCCACTCCTTTACCTCATATGGGCCTGTCCAGTGATCCTAGAGAGCTCAGGGTTCCTTCTGGCAAGGCTGAAACTCTATGAGAGTGGACTTCTAGTCATACCAGGGTCTCTCAAACTTTTGACTGGCCTCAAGTTTACTTTTTGTCTTTTTCCAGAGGCGGTGCATCTGGTTGCGGAGGGCCAACATGTAGCTAACCACATGCTGAGGGGGCTTCCTGGAAGCTTTCACCCACCTATCTTTTACAAGGCCAACAGTTCCCTGGACAGGGTGTCCATCGAAGAGTTCAAAGGGGCTAAATCCCACTCCCTTCTGTGGCATCTCCCTGTAGACAAAGAGAAGGCATGGAAGGAGGACATTTCACTTAAGCCTCATAGGCTCAGATAGGCTCATTATCATGCCAGGTATGCCCTTTATCATGCCTTTTGAGGTCTTGTTGAATCTCTCCACAAGACCGTTGGTTTGGGGTGGTAGTGTGTAGAACTTATAAGTTGCCCCACACTCATTCCACAAGGACTCATGTATGCTGACTTGAAGGTAGAGCATCTGTCAGACACTTTCTCTTTGGGGATTCCCACATGGGTAAAATTCTGTCACCAACTTCAGCCTCTGAGTAGCCAATGACATGGTCCACCAAGACCACGGTGAACCTGTTGCCCAAAGCTGTCTTGGGGTCCACGGGTTCAACAATGTTGATGCCTACCTTCTCAAAGGGGGTGCCAACAACAGGTAATGGGGTCAGGGGAGCCTTGAGATCTTTCCCTCACTTCCCTCTGGCCTGGCAGGTTGGACAGGACCTACAGAATGCATCTGATGCTGTATTGTTCCCCGGTCAATAGAAGTGGGCAACAAGTCTGGCAAAGGTCTTGTATCAGCCAAAGTGACCTGCCGGGAATATGTTGTCAGCCAAACCCAGTAGGAAGGTCCTGTAACACAAGGTGATCACCAACACATGAGCTACCCCAGATCTGGGAGCCTTAGGCACACTAGGTAGGAGGTTATTCTCCAAATAGATCAGGTGATCTCGAGAGGCATCACCCGTTGCCTGGGCCTCAGCTTACTGTCTAGAGCACTCTAGTATGAGGGCACTCTTTTTGCGCCTTGCAGAATTCTTCCTAGGTGGGCCCACCCTCAACTGACCAACCAGCAAGCTCAAGCAGGTCACTCAGGGTGGCAATGTCCTCCCCTGTTGGCTATGGGGCATCCTCCTCAGGTGCCTTGGCAACCTCGAACTTCAGGGGCTGGTTTTCGGAGCCCCTTGTCCCGCTCCTTCTTACAGCTGACTAGGCCATTGTTCCAGGCTCCAGATGCCTTTGAATCTCTTCTCGAGCAGCCATGGACCATGTGGTCATACAGACCCATTCAGGCAATCCCAAAATATCTTCTGACAAACTGCTGCTTAATCTTATAGCACAATTGGTGTTTAGTTTGCTGGAAAGTGAGAGGTGATTTTAAAGTGAATTAAATTACAATTTTGCTGGAGTGCACGCAAAAGAAAGAAAGATTATGCTTATTTTGTGGTCATTTCATATAGAATTGTTCTTTGTTGCAGAGAAACTATCAAGCTTGTCTCTGAAGCGTAAACCCCGGACAAGCCTATCTTAATCTAAAATATTTTGAGTAAAGAGAACTCATTTTTATCCGTGGCTCTGTATTACTACTCCGCAAGTTCCAATAACATTCTTAGCCTTAATAGACTGTAGAGCATCAGGCTCTTTCATGAATAGGAACTTTCTGAAAAGCCATTCCACTGGTTCAAAAGACACTAGCATTACATAAAGTGTATTTATAAAGTGCACGTTCACCCAGAACGGTATCTTGGCGCTGAATGACAGATGTTTATTGTTACCCAACTCAACGGTACTCACTTTATTGACCTCAGATGGATGAAAGGCTGAGTGAAACCGCCAGGATTTGAACCTGTGACCATAAGGTTGAACACAGGCCCCTGAGGTGGACGCTTAAGTCCACTAAGCCACGAGACCCGGCTAAAGCAGTAGCAGTCCTGGGGATAGGTGGAACACTCTTGGTGTCTGAAGATGTACAGCTGGAAATCAATCCAGTCCTGATTACAACAGACAATGGGAATGTTCAAATCATAATTTTGGATGTCCTTTCTTCCCTCATGTTTCACATCATGTTGAGAACGATCTGATTAACATCACATAATCCTGTAATTATTTGGCATCAAAAATACCTCCTCCTGGGATCAGAATACTGCAAACAAATGTGTTGGTTAAGACCTACAGTTAACTCACTGACATGATGTGCTGGTCAAGAACAAACAGAGGAGCCAATGGGTGTTTAGCAAGGAGGGATTGGATGGATCCATTACCGCCTCATAATACATATGACTATGCTATCAATCTCCAACCAGGAGGTCCCTCAGATTTACCCTTTGAGTCCCAAGGAGGACTTGGTGTTGAAAGAATACTTGAAGAGAATTTAGCCAAAATATTTTTATAACATTCTGTTTCTCTGGCAGGGACACATATATTTGTTATACCTGGGCTGAATGGTGAATATAGACCTTTCAAAATCCATAGAAGGCTGAATGTGATCCCCATCTTCTATAGACATCTTCTCCCCTCATCTCTGACCATCTGGGTCAAGCAAGAACCTGACAAAGCCTTATCCAAACTAGATCTCAGAGGAGCCTATGATTTAGTCCGTGACAGAGAGACATGAGTGAAAGAGAACATTCAATACTAAATATAGGCATTATGAATATTTAGTGATGCCTTTTGGCTTCTGCAACACCAGCCTTCCAGCATTTTGTAAATGTTTTAATTAGAGATATATTAGATACATTTATGGTTTATGATTTATATCACTAACATACTCTTTTTTTCACAGACTAATCAAGAGCATTGACGACATCTCTGAGAAGTCCTCTTGCCATTTGGAATGATGACCTTTAATGCAAAAGTTGGAAAAATGCATATTCAAGACTGACACTGTGTCAATGTGTCATAATATCTGATCAGGGAATTCAGATGCATTCAGAGGAAGTGAAAGCAGCGGTGGACTGGCCGGGGCCAAACAATTTCTTGATGATTTGCCTGTTTTTTCACAGGCATTTATTGGAAATTTCTTTCAGATCATACAACTAATAATTGAGTTTACCAAGACAAATCATCCTTTGGGAAGAACAGAAAAGTTACAGACATCCTTTATAGCCACATCCGACTTTTTTTTAATAGAAACTGATACCTCCTCTTTGCGGTTCATGCCATTCTATTACAAGAACATCCAGAAACTCATAATGTACATCCGCCCACATATTTCTCATATGCCCTGTTTGCTCCCGAAGAAAAAGATACCATCTATAACAGCAAACTTCTGGCCCTAAGGAAGCTTATGCACACTGGAGACATTATTTTGAAGGTTCACCATATCCATCACAGTAAGAACAGATCACAAAAACTTGCGTTTCTTGAAAAATACGAACACTAGACGTGCTAAGTAGTCTGTCTCCTTTTCACACTTTAAATATACCATCACTTATAGATCAGAATCTCAGCAAGGAAAAGCATATACATTATCACGCCACAGAAGAAAAAAAGAACATCCATCTGACGGCCCTCCAACAATCTTACAGAAAACCCTATTTTGATTAAAAAATCAGATACTCTCGCAGACACGACAAGAAGAAAAAGATTATGTCAAGAACGTTGATAACACGAAAAGTATTGAGCAAGTAAAAATAGACATTGATGATTGTTTCATGAAGAAAGACTTCGTGATGAGGAATTACAGGCTTGTCAACTTGTGTCAGGAAACCTCTTGGGTAGGTCACCCAACAATGAAATAAACTGAAGACCTGGTTTCACTGACTCTTTGGAGGCATACTGTAAAGAAAACAGTTGAGTCTTCCATAAAAAACCATGCGACTTGTGCACAGAATAAGGTAGCATCCAAACGAACAGTACAGTTGGTACACCCTCTTCTGACATTTAGCAAACTTGGTTTGGAATTTGTATGGACTTTGTAGTAGACTTCCTATTTCTCGAGGGAGTACAAATCTTTGGATAGTGGGGTAATTAATAAGCTAAACTTGCACATTTGGTTCAATTACCCAAATTACTACAGCAGTCAAATTAGCCAGATAGTTCCTCTAAGAAATAGCCTTCATGACCGACCTGAATCTATCATAATTGACAGAAGAACTCAGTTTATGTCTGTAATTTGAGAGCTCTCTTGAAATAGTTCAGCACAGTTATTTTCAAAATAACCAGTTATCATCCTCTGATGGACAGGCTGAGAGACTCGTAGAATCATAGAGCAATATCTTATGCTGTGTTCTGCTGATAAGCCGGGTCTTTGGGCCTCTGAAATACCCCCGGCAGAGTCTCTGCATAGCTCTCTGTTTTTTTAAAACATTTTTCTGCACATACTGGTTTCATCCTAGAAAGAGTCCATCCATATTTACATCGATTAATGCCCCATATGTTCAGTCTTTGTTACAATCCTTTTCCATAGTCCATCAATCAAAGGTTCACAATTTACTTAAGGCTAAGGCTTATTATAAGAAATGTGTGATCTTAAAATAATTAAAGGGCAACAGGTTTGGTTATCAGCTAAATCAAATCATTTTAGTCATTCCCTTGTCACACCTAAAATGTTCTCCTCACTTTTATGCCATTTGCCATATTGGAAGTAATGGGTCCTGCAGCTGTCAGACTTAAACTCCCAGAACGCTGGAAGGTGTGCTCTGTATTCCATGTCTCCAGGATTAAACTAGTACAGGGTAATCAACAGGCCAGACCTGCACTGATAGCAGCACTGGGTCAACAAGAATTTGAGATAGAGGCAATTTGATGTTTCACAATTAGAAACGACTTCTTCAGTACCTCATAGCATAGAAAGTTATGATCAGAGCTAGCTACTGGAATTATGTCACAGGGGAGGACTACATTTAGTGCGTCGCCCCACTGCTTTGTAGCAGTGAAAGAAAGGAAAAATAAAATTATAATAACGTAATGTTATTATCATTTTATTTTGTCCTGCTGGCAGCTTTATGTGAGTGGGCGGGGCGGGATGCTCTGTTCGTAGGGCCAGTCAAACAGTCATGCACACTTCGTATTTTCTCCATTCAGGCTGGATTACTGCCTGCGTGGAGAACATGCCCAGGCTCCCAGTCCCTGGCTGAGCACCGAACCAAGGCGCTCAGACCAATCACAACTCTGCGTTGCAGAATTGTGATTGGTCAGGGGAGCCTGGGTGCTTATCAATTACCAGGTTGCATTGCAGCTTTGTGATTGGTCAGGAGAGGCTAGTTGCCTCCTTCCTGTTCCATTTCCAAGGAGAGACGTGAAAGTATGTTTTTTTTTATAATCCCCCTTACCCACCCACTTTCCACCCTCCCCCTTTATCCCTGCCAGCCGCTATTGACTAAATTATGAAACAAGGTTGACTAAATTATGCTGCGAGAAAAGGCAAATTATTCACCATAAATTGGAATATTTACTTTCAGTATTAATCACTGATTTGCCATTTTTGCAAACGTAAACATTTTCTGGACAAATGTTTAATCCGAATAATGTCAGTTTAATACCTAAATACAGCAATCAGCAACAGAAAGGTGATCAGTTAACCTTTACGAAGCGACTGTTTTTGTGCACTAACACATGTGACGGCGGTTTAGTAACTTTTGAACCGTTTGAGCAAAATAAAATATTTCGGCAAGAGCAGCAAATTCATAACTACGCTGGAAATGCTACAGCTGCAGAATCACATCATACCATTGCCCATGGTTATAATGCATCGGATATGTCATGGCAACCCACTTCTTTTGTACATGCACCCAGATTAAACAAAGAATTTCATAGAAAATTTCCTAATAAAGCAAAAAGAACCAGGAAGGGGATACTGGGAAGGAAACAAGCTTCCGGGGACCGGTTTCTGGCATTTCAGCCGTCTTCGGCCCGGCTTGCTTGAATCCTGATGGTGCAGTGAGCAAGGGACTCACATCTGAGTATACCCTTCCACGCTTATGGTGGACAAAACGATTCAGAAAAGGGGGTGGTGATGGATAGAGTATCTGTATTAAGCAGAACACTCCTACCCAGTCCAAAGATCAGGGCTTGATCCATCACCGTTTTTTAGCTCACTGCACCATCCCAGCTCAGAACCTGGCTACATGCAAATTAGTCTGTCCCTGGCCCAGTGCATCATGGGAACAGGGCAGACCAAACTACCAAGCCAATTCTTATACTGGGAAGGAAACAAGCTTCCGGGGACCGGTTTCTGGCATTTCAGCCGTCTTCGGCCCGGCTTGCTTGAATCCTGATGGTGCAGTGAGCAAGGGACTCACATCTGAGTATACCCTTCAACGCCTATGGTGGACAAAACGATTCAGAAAAGGGGGTGGTGATGGACAGAGTATCTGAATTAGGCAGAACACTCCTACCCAGTCCAAAGATCAGGGCTTGATCCATCACTGTTTTTTAGCTCACTGCACCATCCCAGCTCAGAACCTGGCTACATGCAAATTAGTCTGTCCCTGGCCCAGTGCATCATGGGAACAGGGCAGACCAAACTACCAAGCCAATTCTTATACTGGGAAGGAAACAAGCTTCCGGGGACCGGTTTCTGGCATTTCAGCCGTCTTCGGCCCGGCTTGCTTGAATCCTGATGGTGCAGTGAGCAAGGGACTCACATCTGAGTATACCCTTCCACGCTTATGGTGGACAAAACGATTCAGAAAAGGGGGTGGTGATGAACAGAGTGTCTGAATTAAGCAGACCACTCTTACCCAGTCCAAAGATCAGGGCTTGATCCATCACCGTTTTTTAGCTCACTGCACCATCCCAGCTCAGAACCTGGCTACATGCAAATTAGTCTGACCCTGGCCCAGTGCATCATGGGAACAGGGCAGACCAAACTACCAAGCCAATTCTTATACTGGAAAGAAAACAAAAAACAAATCCCTCAACAACATCGGACCCAAATACCTCAACGAGAGAGTCTCTTTCCACGTACCCAAGAGGAACCTCCGCTCTGCCGACCTCACCCGGGCAGAGGTCCCCCACATATGCAGAACCAAAGCAGGTGGGAGAGCCTTCTCCTACATCGCGGCCAAGACCTGGAACGAGCTCCCGGTGAATATCAGATGCTTGCCGACCCTGCACACATTTAGGAAGGACCTCAAGACCTGTCTCTTCGACTGATCCGGAGCTGCCCTTCCTCCCCCCAATGCCTTGAAACCCTCGCAGGTGAGTAGCACGCTTTATAAACCCCTGATTGATTGATTGAACCAGAAGGGAAACGGGCTAATCCACGAGAGCCTATATCTTTTTTTTATTAACATTATATTGATTTTTAAGAATTACTTTGTTAGTGGCAACGTGTTCCCCGTGAAGCTATTTATCAAAGCAACACACAGTAGAACTACAAACCTTGCTCCATCCCACCCAGAGCCCGCTCTAGGGTGGTGTGGTCAGGGCGACTGCACTGGACGTTGACATGGGGAGTGGCGTCATTTGTAGAAAATGTGTACTATCATTTTAAAAGTGCCTGCTGCCTCGTTCCTCTCCTCCAGCAACTTTCAGACATCAATTAAAATGTCAAGAGAAGTCCGGTGATTAATCGTCTTCCTGGAAAGAGACAGGAGGTTTGTCTAGTGGAAGTTTTGACTCATTCTAAGGTAGCAGCAGAGGGTTAAAATGTCTGCTGCTAAGAATGTGGACCATGCAGATAACTAAAAGCATATAATGTAAATAGGTCAGTGGGTTACTGCTTCTGTAAGAGAGCTCCTTTTTAGGTTTTGCCTGGCGAAAAGATGCGCTCTGCGCATCTTTCTTGCGCAGGCGAAAACCTGATGAGAACAGTACGGGAGACAGGAACGCCCTCGTCTTTCATTGGCTAGCTCCATAAATGGAGGCTAGCCATTGGAAGACGGGCCTGTCCGTCAATGCTGGACCAGATTCGGGGGCGTTCCCGAGAATTTTTGGCTTTTGGCTACGTCACGCTACGTCAGCCAAAAGCCCTCGGGAACGCCCCCAAATCTGGTCCGGCATTGAGCCGGCACCCGCCTTCCTGTGCCCCATTCCCGCCCCCCTACCGCTGCATCGGCTCCCGTTCCCGCCCCCCTACCGCTGCCTCGCTCTCCGTGTCTAGTTGCTAATTAAGCCGCTCTGTTCCCATAGACCGTGATAATATCTGTCACAGACATCTGCTCCGAGCACCTAGAGGACCTCCCATGCCAGGTACCACTACTGCGTCCCTGCTCCCATAGACCCTGGTCGTTTTACCCACAGACATCTGCTCCGTGCGCCTAGAAGTCCATTCTTTCTAAATACCGGTACCCGTCTCTGTTCCTATAGGCCCGATTAGATGCACTTGCAAATGCCTGTTCCGTGCGCCTAGAAGTACATTCCTTTCAGGGACAGATACTAACTGCACCTCTGCTCCAAAAACCCTGTTATCTTGACTGGTGGACGCCCACTATCTTCTACCTCAAAGTCAGTCCCTTCGAGGCACTTGCATAAGGTCCATGCTTCTGTAGAGAGTCCTACTTATACTGACAGACACCTCTTCCGAGTGCCACGAAGTCCATCCCTTTAGGTCTGCTCCCATAGACTTTTCCAGCTGCGCTCGCAGACACCTGCTGCGCGCGCCTCACTTCCTTACGGTGCCTTCACGTCACTATAATATCCTGACCAGTCCGCAGCCTTTTTTTTAGCCGGATCACCCCCCCCCCTACCTCACTCCGGAACGCTCTAAACCCCTGCGCTCACCCTTCTAACCCCAGAATGCCTAAATCCCCTCTCTTACCTATACCAGTCCAGCTGCACCCGCTCACTCTCGCTCCTGTAGTGCCCAGAAGCCTCTCGATTTCTTGAACCGTTTAATGCCACTTGATCACCCTCCAGCCGCAAAGCCTCATGCTCCTCTAACTTGCACCAGTCCAGTCTCAACTGCTTACCAACAACCGGCAGCGCCTGGAAGCCCCTCGCTTCGCTTACCTGGACCAGTCCACCTCCTACGCGTTCACAGTCCTGTCCATCCCCAGCGGCTCGATCTCCTACCCGCACCAGTCCCGTTCCTCTCCCGCTCACCCACCACCTGTAGTACATGTAAGACACTCACCCGCGCCCCCACCCCAGCCGCAGTGCCTAGAAGCCCCTCGCTTTGCTTACCTGTCCCAGTCTAGTCCCGCTTGCTGACAGTCCATCCCCAACGCCTCGAGCTCATCTTACCCGCACAAATCCCGTTCCTCTCCCGCTCACCCATCCGCTGCAGTCCCTGGAAGACATTCTCCAGCGTCGCATCCCACCCACAGCGCCTAGAAGCCCCTCGCTTCTCTTACCTGTCCCAGTCCAGTCCCACTTGCTCACAGTCATCCCCAACGCCTCGAGCTCCTCTAACCCGCATCATCCCGTTCCTCCCCCGCTCACCCACCCCACCACCTGCAGTCCCTGGAAGATGCTCTCCCTCGCACCACCCGCAGCGCCTAGAAGCCTCTCTTACCTGCACCAGTCCAACCCCTTCTCGTAGCCGCGGTCGAAGAAGTGGGGTTCGGCCCCCAGCGCCTGCACCTCCGGGTGGATCCGCAGGAACTCGAGCAGCGCACGCGTGCCCCCCTTCTTTACCCCCACGATGATGGCCTGGGGGTAGCGCCTGGTGCCGGGGCCGCTGAACACCGGCAGCGGGGCGCTTTCCTCGGAGTCCTCCTCGTCGTCCTCCGTCCCGGGCGCTCCTCCCCCGAGGGGCCCTCCCCCAGGGGCCCGGGGGTCGCAGCAGGGGCCACTGAGGCAATAGAAGAAGTAGCTGCAGAGAATGATCATGCTGAGCAGGAGGGGCCCCCGAGGAGGGGCCCTCAGCAGCACCCCCAGCTGGGGGGCTCCTCCCATGAGGGCCGAGGACAGGTCCCCGGGAGCTGGGGCCGCATGCTCCCCCCTGAGGAGGACGCTGCCTCCTCTTGTGCTCCTGTGCCAACCTCCTCTGCGCCTCAGGTGCCGGCAGAGCGCTGGCACCCGGGGTGCCCCGTACCAGGAGTAGGACCGGCAGCGCTCCCGCAAGGGTCACCAGCCGGTGCCAACCTGTCCAACTCGCCCACTTGGACCAGCTCTGAAGTGCACACACTTTAATTCCTGGCCAATTATGCCCACAGTCTTGAAATGGGACAGGCTCTGTCCACAAACCTTGAAATTGGACAGTCTCCGCCGATACTCCTGAAAACGGGCCAGTCTTTGCCCACAGTCCTTCAAATGGGACAGTGTCCGCCGACAATCCTTGACATTGGACACTCCCTGTCCTGTCCTTAAAGTTGCTACTTCTCGACCCACGTGCTTCCACACGAATCGACTCTGTCTTGGAAACAAAGCCTCGTGACACTGGGTCCACTCTGTCCACAGCCCTTACTGTTGGAGCACTCTGTCCACTTTTCTGATAGAAGGACAAGGTCTGCCCCCTGCCCTTAAAGCGGGGTCAACTTAGTCCGCACTTTCTCCGGGAGTCAGCTCTGTTCACTGTACTGAAAATGGAACATGCTGCGTCCTCTCTGCGTCGCCACTCTGTCCACATTCCTCATCTGGGATCGATTCTGTCCTCCTGTGAGATCCGCTCTGTCCTCTGAGATCAGCTCTGTGCACACTCCTCTGAGATCAGCTCTGTCCACACTCCTCTGAGATCAGCTATGTCCACACTCTTCTGAGATCAGCTCTGTCCACACTCTGAGATCAGCTCTGTCCACAGTCGGCCTCCGAGGTCAGCTCTGTCCTCACTCCTCCACCTTGCTGAGCTCTGTCCACTGCTGAAAGCGGGGCGCGCGTTGTCCACCCTTCGCCAGTGGATCTGTCCTGTGCACTCCTCTGGGATCGGGTGGTACAGTCCTCCGCCGCTCCGTGTAAAGTTGGGTGTGTCTTTGCTCCCGGTCGCAGATCTTCTGGCCACGCCCCTTTCCCACGTGCTCCGCGGATGCCTCACTGGTGTCTGTTCGGATCTGGTCGTGATTGGGTCTCGCTGTGATCTGGGACCAGTTGTTTCTTTCTTTCTACGCCGTGATCCGTCGCTCCCGCTGTCCTGCTCGCTGTCCTTTCGATGCTATCCTATTGGGATCCGGCTACCGTCAGCATTTTCATTTGGATCAATTATCCTACTCCGCAGGGATCTGTTCCTCCACCCTTGTTCAGTTCAGATATATTTCTCTTTTTCCTATAAGATCTATTCCTCTTACTCCGCTGGGGTCTGCTTCTCTTATTCCGCTGGGATATATATAATATATATATATACATATATATTTATGATCTTATTTCGCTGGGGTCTGTCCCTCTTATTCCCCTGTGGGATCTGTTGCTCTCACACCACAGGGATCAGCCCCGCCCCCTCTTCTTCCAGTGGGATCTGTCAGGGTGCTCCTTGCTTCGCCCGTTACTTCTTCGGACCTGTGGGTGTCTGTGCTGCCAGGGTCTGTGTAAGTCACGCCAAGGGTCCTCTTGTCACCTAGAAGCCCCCGCAAGGTTTGCAGCACTCAGGGATCCTTTTCCTTCCCTCCTTTTGAAGTTGCCGTTCACATTGAATCCCGGCTGCACTCTCTGCGCTCCGGTGGCAGGGAAGGTAGTGCGAGGCTGGATCGGACCCAGAGTGTGAGCCGGGGTGCGGGGACAGCAGCGCACGTGCCGGCAGCACTCAGAAGTGACATCCACAGGACTTATACTCAAAATACTGACGAGCACTGGCTGAGCAGTGGACCCCCGAGGCAGGTGTGTCTCAAAAGCCGGTGCCTCCTTCCTTGTCTTGTGCGCACCGCACTGACACTGTAGGGTGTGTCCTTGCTAAGGTGCAGTGCAGCTAAGCTGTGAGGAGCCTGCTGCCACTCTCACCTCTGCAGCAGAGCCTCGGCTTGCAGTGTGTGTGTGAGCTCAAGGTATGTGCGGATGGACCTCACACCCGCAGCAAGTGTTGGCAGTGTGCGTTATTGTGGAGAGAAAGGAATTGCACAGGAGCTGGTGGTGTTCGTATGGGGCGTACCCCTACTGCCCGAGTGTGTGGAAGGGAGAGTGTGAGGGCGGACAGTGTGTGATGAGACTGCACAGCTGCAGGCGCTGGACGTCTGTGTGTGGATGTGCGTGGAGTACAGTGTGTGGGGGCAGGCAGGGCACGTGCTGAGATACTTCTGTAGGAGGTGCGGTTTCTGGTGGGGGTGGTCGCGGTGCGTGGATGGTGGAGTAGGGGAAGGCAGTGTGTGCGCGCAGAAGGAACAGCAGGGGCTAAAGATACGTTTGGGTTGAAGGATGGCAGCTGGTGTATGGCTTGCTGCAGGAGGTGGCGGTGTGTGACTGTGTAGGGGGAGGGTGGTGGGGGCTGGCAGTGTGTATGACGGTGCTGGAGGTGGAGGTGCGTGACTGTGCAGGGGAGGGGAGGGCTGCCAGTGTGCGTGACGTTGCGCGGGAGGTGCGTGACAGAGTGGTGAGAGCGGGCAGGGTGCGTGCTGACTGTCCAGCGGACATCTCCTCAGTCTCCACAGACACCCCCTCAGATTCTGCAGACACCTCCTCAGTCTCTGCATACACCTCCTCAGTCTCTGCAGAGCCTCCTTAGTGACATTTCTGGTAACAAACTAGGAAAAAACAGTTTGACAGAAATGCATCTTCTCCGTTAGGGATTCCAGGACCAACACTTGGGTGTCTGTGGGTGATGCCCTGTGTTGCCATTCTCTTGCTAAGCGTGGTGGTTGTGTACTGCTTTAAGCTTGGCGCATGCAGGAAGTAAGGCACTTTGTGGTGTGTATGTAGTTTGAGGGCAGAGAGTTGTAATATACCTTGCGTGCAACATCTAACTGGCTCCAGAATGCTCTCTCCCCTGACCTTCGGTGTACCGTGAAGGGCCGGCGCGAACTGGACCTCTAAGTTCCACTCTAGTCACGCTCCCGCCATTGCTTGTTTCGACCTTTTAAAATGTGGCATCAATGATGCACTTAGCACGATCGCCGTGAGCGGCAGCGCCTGGGGCCTTAGTTCTTATGACGTTTATTTGTCGAGGTGAATATAAAAATATTGTCTTTGGAGTTTTTTGCTTTCAGCGTGAGTTACCTCCATCAGTCAGGCGGTACATGAAAGACCCAGGCATATTTGCCATGGTGTGGACAAGGTTGCCCAAAAGCCTAGCGATGCTGGACGCCCCTCCCCTATCCGATTTCCCGGCTTAGAGTTAAAACCTTGTTGGCGGCCGACCCTCCTCCACTTAATGCTGGACATGCCATGCGTTCTGGCCAGATCCCTTCACTGTTGCTCCTTTTTACTTCAAAAACAGACTTTTCCTTAGATTTTTGCCGACTGTGTTGGTATCCGTGCAATAAAACGCTATACCAAAACCATTATTAGCACAAAATGCAACTTTAAAAAGGTTTGTAACATCATATGCTAAGTAATTCCTATGGAAATACACTAACCTAATTAATCAAACTAATGCATGAAAAATTCTGATCTCCGCTGTCCTTAAACTACCCCAAAGTATAAATATTATTTATTATATTATACTCTGGGGGTGTGTGTGTGGCTCTGGGTGTGTGTGTGGCTCTGGGTGTGTGTGGCTCTGGGTGTGTGTGTGGCTCTGGGTGTGTGTGTGTGGCTCTGGGTGTGTGTGTGTGGCTCTGGGGGTGTGTGTGTGTGTAGCTCTGGGTGTGTGTGTGTGGCTCTGGGGGTGTGTGTGTGTGTGGCTCTGGGTGTGTGTGTGGCTCTGGGTGTGTGTGGCTGGCTCTGGGTGTGTGTGGCTGGCTCTGTGTGTGTGTGGTAGTAATTGCTGTCTGCTGAGCTCGTCTGTAGGGTGCAATAGGTCTCACATTTGCGAGAGATTAAGCTATTGGCAATGTAAATGACAATGCCATTTATTTATCTGTTTTCAAAACCAACACATAAATACAAATTTTGTCATTTACAATGCCAATAGCTCTAACTTTTCCAAAGGCGAAACCGTTGCATTGTAAATGCTTGTTTTACTTGTCGTTTATAAGTCAAAACCTAATGTAGAACATTGAGCTATTAACTCTCATCCTAGAGCTGCATGCAAACTTCAAGGTATATGTTAGAGCTACAATCATCCTAGTCTTGTGAAAAGGGTTCATTTGGGTAGGAGAAAATTATTATTATGAAAGGGAACCCCTAACAATGATGTTATGTTTTAAATTCTGAATTTGTGTTTTTCCTGAATACGAACTTTAGCTATATTGCCTACCAGTATCAATGCCATGTCACTCATACACTACACCTTGTCGTACTGTCTGATGTAACATTTCCTATACACTGATTTACAAACATAGGATTGTCTCTGTGCAATGTGTGTGTGGTGCTCGAAACACCTTACAATGGTATGAGTGGTGCTATAAAACTAAATGAATATGAGGGACAGGTTTATGGAGACTTGAGAGGCACTGTTAAAAGGTGCTAGTGAAGGAATCCATGGCATAGGTGGTCATTGGGGGGGCTCCGACAGACATTGTCGCACAGGGTGCCACCAGTGCTAAAGCTGGCCCTGGTCCCACCCCACCCCTCGACTCGGGTTACCACAGTATCTTTTTAGTCCCATTGGGCACAGTTCTGGGTGGCATTCCATCTCTACTGGTGGCTTGACAAACACAAGTTGTTCCTCACTGGCTTTGTCGCAATCCTGCTACTTGCTAATGTAAAACACCCACGCGTCCCCTCCTGGCTGGGCTAGCTTTCTCCCATGTCCCAGCAATCCCATATTTTCCCAAACATTTTAGGGCATCCTTTATCCTCGGAGCCCATTTGATCTATTGATCTATATTTATTCATTTCCTTCACCCAGCCCTGGATTCGTGGTCTATCTGCCCTCCCCCACTTCTATAATATTTACCTTTTTAGCCTCAGGTTAACCAGCACTTTCTGATTTGATGTGATGTCTGATCCCCTCCAGAAACCCAGGAGTACCATGGGTGCCTGTCCATCTATTTGTGTATCCACTGGGGTTTCCAGCCTGGGCAGTAACCCTGGTCAGTACTGTCCCAGCTTCGGCCAGTCCTACAGTATGTAGAGGAAGGGTCCATTTGCCTGCACCCTCGCAAGCACTTATCATGGTCCGCACGTCCTATTCTGTGTAATAGTGTCCTAGTGTAGTAGATCCTGTAGGCCACCTCACGGGGGAGTTGCAAGGAGGCAGGCCTCCAGTCTTCGTCGTCTATGTCCTCCACATCTGCCTGCCAGCACTCTTGTAGCTTGCTCGGGTCTCCCAGTGTGTTCACCATCAAGGTTCTATAGGTGAGAGCGATTGCCTTGGTGGTCATATGGCCCTTTGGCAGACATCTCTCCAGGGAGGACTCTTCCATTGTTTTTCTTCAGGTGCAATCCGAGCGCATGGCGGAGTTGTAAGTACCTGAATATCTGACTGGGAGACTATCATATTTCCGTCTCAGATGCCCAAATGGGACTATACTGTTTGCATCCCATATGTCTGCTAGGGTGGACAGGCCTATCAAGTCCCATATACAGACTCCCGGAAGGGTGTTCATAGGGCCCAATTTGGTCTCCCATCACATTGTTTTTTTTTGTATAAGTCGTTTTTTCACACCCAATTTCTCTTGTTAAGTGCCGCCAGGTGGCTACCACTGTGGTGGTTGCAGGTGGAGTGCCATCCCCCAGTTTACCGCCACATAAGGCATGGACCTATCTCTTCTTACCCAATGCTGCATGATCCAGTCTGTATAAAAGGGCGTCTAGGGTTGCGTAGGCCCAGTGATTCACTACACTGACTTGTGCCGCTTCGTAATATTTCTTAACATTCAAGAGTGCTATGCTACCCTCATATGATGAGTGTTGTAGTGTAACACAGGCTATATGCATCTGTCCTGCCATGGGAGGGACCATAGCAACCTGTTTAAAATGTTGAATAACGTTTGCGGTATGGCATATGGACTGTTATGCTTTTTGCAGGTGAACCTGGGTAATGCTACCATTTTGAAGAAGGCTGCTCATCTAATGAACGGAATTGGCAGCACGTTTTTTAATGCTATTGTGGGAGGGCGGGTCGGATATACAGACGCGGAGGTTGAATATATTTTCTAAGTGTGGTAGTTTTATTATCAGGAAAGGCACTCTTAGGTTTCACTAATGGGAAAGTCTATTTTCCTTCTGGTGAGGGATCTTCTGCCTTTGGTAGGATGCTTGGATGTGAAGACTCTTCTTCGTCCTCCTCTGAGCTGGTGCTCAATGGGGGTCTGCCTGGACTCTTCTGCAGTGGTTGATTCCTCCTGAAGGCTCACAAAAGGGAGAGAAAGGGTGGGCCGTCAGTGATAAGTTCACTTGCACTGTGTATGCGTTATTCTACCCGTCACCTCACCGGTGCAGTACTAGGGCATGCTATCTCTTGCAGCAATCAAGGGTTTGTTCAACAATGGTGTCACAAGGGGGAGGCGTGGTTTGGACGCCGAGGGAGATGGCGGCTCTCTGAGTCTCTCTGCTCGTGCCGAAGGAGTCATCTAGATCTGGAGCGAGCAAAACCTCTCCAGCGCCGACAACAACAGAAGAATCGGACGCGGGAATGTGAGCGGGTCACATAGAGCGCTCGACCGACGAGTTACGCGAAGGAGAAGTCCGGTTTTGACAGCTTCGCAGCTCCGCTCCGGGTGCTGCCGGGCTCTGGTAAAGGACGGCGGGAGGAAGGCTACGTGACCGCCCAGCAAACCGCCGAGGATGCCGGCAGACGAAAATCGAGGATCCAGCTCGATATGAGGGCAGACTTCTGAGGATTCCGGCGGCGAACTGGACTGTGAGATGCGCAAAAGGGTAGCGGGAGAAAGAAACCGTGAGTAAATTAAACGCTTGGGGGCACAACAAAACAGCTCGAGAGACAGCCACCGCTCGCACCCTCACAAAATGGCGGCATAACGCATTTGTAAGGAACTGCAGGTCTACAAATTGATTCTGCCCATATGTTATCAGCGTTTCCACGGGGGTAAAGGAGCTAAAAACGATTGAGCTTAAAAACGATTGAACATTAAAATCGGTAAATCGGTAATAAGCGGAAATGTGCTTTTTGTGACGATTTTGACCCCTGAGGCTCGATAACGATCTTGCATGTGAAGACTGGCCATGATCCCAAATCAACCAAATTACTTTCGATACTGCTAAGGCTTCAGGGCTGCCACAATTTCATACGCTGTGATGGCTGGGTGCTGGCTCAACGCGAAGAAATGATTATCTGATGTCTTATAATGGGCAAAAGTTATGGGCAACCAAGGATTGGTAAAAGCTGGTAAAGACTGGTAAAAGAGTGAAGAATCTGAATGTATGCTTGGAGATTGCGCCTACCACACGCTGTATCACTGCAATGCGAATGAGTGTGAGTTCCACTCCTCACATATTACCTATTTAACGCTGCGCGTGGTGGATTCCAAAATGGCGACGCAAGCTTCCACCCTGAGATGAAGAATTGCGCCTTCAGCACAGTGCCCGATCTAATCAAATAAACGGACAGATAAGTTGATTGCTGGCTCCTGGGTGTCTCTGCTTTATCAGTGGTCATCTGGAGGAACAAATAGGAACAAATAGGGACAAATACCGGAGGCTGGAAAAAGAAAGTGCGCCATAGCGGTCAGGCACAAATCAGGGGAATCACTGTCAACGATCAGTCAGTCTACACCACGAATGACCATGTCAGACAAAGAGCTAGCAAAAAGCCTAAAGAGACTTAAGTCTGATCTGCCCTCACCTGGCAAAGGGAGGAAGGATAACCCGGATCCAATAGATTTAATACTTAGCAGACTTGATGAAGTCAGGGATCTGGCGAAAGCGACAAAGGAAGAGGTGGCAGCAATCAGACAAGATAACCGCGACACCAATGCAAAACTTTTAGAGGCGGAAACGAGGATTAGCAAACTCGAGGATATGGAAGTTAAGACCTGCAACGCAGTTAAACGCTTGTGCATAGCAGCGGATCAAACAAAACGGAAACTCGCTGAATTGGAGGACCGGAATCGAAGGGGGAATCTACGCATTTCTGGCATTCCGGAAGGTTCAGAGGATCAACTGGGGAGCTGCGTGGCTTTTCTTGAGTCCTGGTTTACCCAAGCTACAAACATGACGTTTCTACACCCACTAGAATTTGATAGAGCCCATAGAGTCCCGGCCAGGATCTCAAAGGATCAAAAGGGTCCCAGAGCTATTGTTTGTAAACCGCTCCGGTATCAGCATGTAGAACAGATTCTTACCTTCATGCGTAAAAACAATCACATTTTGTGGAAATCTGCTAAGGTCTATATATCTCAAGACTATAGTAAAGAGACGGTGGACGTCAGGAAGGCATTCTTGGCACTTCGACCGCAGCTGAAGAAAAGGGGCTTCCAATATGGATTCGTTGGTCCGGCAAGGTATCAAGTGATTATTCAAGGCTCTCCACACATTTTTTCAGATCCACTGAAATTGAAACGTATGCTGGATGGCCCTGAAGACTTGGACATGGAGACGAACAATCCTGAAAGCTCCGCTGATCAGGCTTCAGCCTCAGGTTATAAATGAAGGTCATCCTGCTACACGCATTTTCCAATGGTTTTCTATTCCTGGTTGTTAAGCAGAACAAAAGAATATGTTCGGACTATTATGTCACACGAATATGGTACTTTTGAAGGCCCGGATTAAGGCCCAAGTTTAAGGCTTTTGATTACGGAGTTCATGTCTCCATATATGTCTCCATATTGTACACATTTTTCAGTATACTTTGAGGGTCCAGGTTAAGGCCCAGGTTTAAAGCTTTGACTAAGGTATCCATGTCTACACATTTGTATTCTTCTACCTTGAGCTACTACGTTTAATACGTTTAATGCGTTTTCGCATGCCTCATTACATAACTTTATACCTTTACCAGCTGGTAATGCTGTGGGTTCTGTTACTCATTCAAACGAAGGTAATGCCTTGTTTCGCTTGTCTCTTATCTTGCAGTCTTTGAATTCCTTCATACGTGCAAGGTTACTAGATGCATGGTTTATTATAGTTGCGATAGTTAGAAACAACTCACGAGATTGCAGTAAATGTTAATAGTCTTGTATGCTCCAAATTAATATGGATATGTTTAGGCACGGGGAGGCTGCACCGTACTCTCTCTCCAATCGCCATGCCTACTGAATACAGGTGGGGTGGGGAGGGTGGAGGGTTGAGGGGATTGGGGGTTCGGGTATGTGTTACATGTCTTTTATGTTTGATTCTTCTTCTTCTTCTTGCTTGCATTTACACTATTGCACTGGCACTTGATGGTGGTGTGGGTTATAGACTCTATGTTCACTCATATGTCCTTTCGAAGTCTCGGGGAGGTGAAAGATTAACATATTGTAGTTGGTCAGGTGTGATGAATGTCTTTCTCCGGATGAAGCATTCTTTAACTGTTCACACATAACACTGTGAATACTTCGATGGGAGTATGTAATATGGACAAAATGAAGATATTCACTCAATGTTAAAGGTTTGAACCAACCGATCAAAAGACAAAAAATCTTAGATTATGTGCGTAGGTTAAAAGGCGATATTGTATTGCTACAAGAGACAAAGCTGGAAGCTAAGCTGTTTTACCACCTGAGGAATAAGTTTTACAGTGAGGTTGTGTGTGCAGAATCTGTACACAAAAAGAATGGGGTGTTGATTCTTGTCGCGAAGAAATCAAAGGTGGAGGTTTTATCTTCTGAGGCTAGTTTAGACGGGAGGTGGGTTACGGCCAAACTAAGTAAGGATAATACGGAGTTTTATGTTACGAGCATATATGCTCCTAACACCAGTGACCTCAAGTTTTGGGAGGATCTAAATAAACATATGGAAAATATCCCAGATAGCGCTGTTCACATAGTGGGTGGTGACTTTAATCTTCCAAAAGACGCAACGCTAGATAGGGACTCCCACTGCCCTTTCAAACCAAGCAAATCTCATAGAGCCTTCAATAATCTGTGTGAACGCTTTCATTTAGTGGATGCATGGAGGCTCCAGAACCCTACAGGGAGGGATTATACTTTTTATTCTACACCACATGACTCGTACTCCAGGATTGACTACATCCTCATAACACAGAACGGGGTACCCAGAATAGAATCTACCACCATAGAGCCTCGTGTGATGTCGGATCATTCTTGTATTTCCCTGTCCATTGCAAATGCCAAATCATCTCCTCGTCAGACGTCTTGGCGCCTGAATGACGAGATATTAAGCGATGCTCAACACAGATCCACAATACAAGCTGCCATTGTCTCTTACCTGCAAATTAATAAAGAAGGGGACACATCTGATCTTATTAGATGGGATGCTATGAAAAGTACAATACGGGGAGTATGTATCAAGATTAGGTCTGCCATGAATAAAAATTATAACGCGAAATTAAAATCCCTTGAAAGTGAAATTGGAGATCTTGAAAGTAAGCATCTAAGGCTAAGAGACGATATGACTCTCTATGCTCTGGCAAATAAAAAATATGAACACAATAAATTAATAAGTGAAAGGGCGGGAGTTTGGCTAGACAAAGGTAGGAGATTTAAAATTTGTGAATCCAATAAAGCGGGGAAGAGTCTCGCTTCATATTTGAAATTTAAAGTACAAAAGAACTGTATTAACATCCTTAAGGACGCCTCAGGGAACTCACATTCTGAGCCAGACAAGATAGCTGAGGTATTTAGGGTGTTCTATGAGGACCTCTATGCAAAAAATACAAAGGTGGAGGAAGATAAAATTAAGAATTATTTGGATGAGTGTGATCTTCCAAGGTTGACTGCTGAAGATCAGGTTGGTCTAAATGGCCCGATAAGTGCTGAAGAAGTGGAAAGTGCGATTCAAAAATTTAAAACAGGGAAGGCACCAGGCCCGGATGGCTTTACAGCAAAATTCTATAAAACATTCCCCACTATATTATCTGGGCCCTTGCTAAACCTATTCCAAGAAATAAATAGCTCTGGTGAAGTAAAAGGTACTCTGGCGGAGGCAACAATTGCAGTACTCCCTAAGGAAGGTAAAGACCCATCGCTCCCAAAAAACTACAGGCCGATTTCGCTAATTAACATTGACTGTAAGATCCTAGCTATGATACTTTCCGCACGTCTTCAAAAGGTGCTCCCACAACTAGTCCATCCATCTCAAGCGGGCTTTCTAAAGCATAGGTTGTCCAGTGATAACACACGGATTTTGGCGCATGTGTTGGAAAAAGCTAAACTTCTAGAAACCCCTACAGTGGCAATAACGTTAGATGCCGAAAAAGCCTTCGATAAGGTTGATTGGGCCTTTCTCGAAGCAGTCCTCAATAAATTTAACTTGGGGGAAACATTTACACGGCTAGTTATGTCACTTTATTGCTGCCCCTCGGCACGAGTCAGGGCGGGTGGATCGTTTTCATCCTCCTTTTGCTTAAAACAAGGTACGAGGCAGGGGTGCCCTCTATCACCCTCGTTATTTTTATTGGCAATCGAACCGTTCTTACATCATATAAGGAAAGACCCTAAAATTGCAGGTATACCGTTTGGAGACTGCACGGTCAAATTGACAGCGTATGCAGATGATGTACTTATCCTATCTGAAAGGGCGGATGAGGCAGTATCTGCACTCATGTCGGACATTGAAGATTTTTCGAAGGTATCGGGCTACAAGCTCAATAAAGACAAGACGGAGGTCAAACCGCTGAACAATATAGGTGACAAGGGGATCTTGGGGGACTCTGGTCTTACATGGCAGCCCAAATGCTTTAAGTACCTGGGGTTGGACTTCGATAAGGATTTAGTCTCCACCCTAAAAATAAATGAAGAATCGACATTGAAAAAAATATCTACTCTTCTAGAAAGTTGGTCCCCAAAATTCCTTTCTTGGTGGGGCAGGGCTGAAACACTCAAAATGATGTCGACCCCCTTAGTTAACTACCTGGTCAGTATGCTCCCTATGACGTTCTCTAATACTTTTGTCTCGAAAATAGACCAGCTGTTTGGTAACTTCCTGTGGCGGGGCAAGAAAGCCAGGATATCCCTAAAGAAGCTACAACTGACGAAAGATAAAGGCGGCCTGGGTCTGCCATCGTTCAGGAACTACCAGACAGCCTTTCTTTGTAAGCAAGGTGCTCAATGGTTACTAAAATCACCAACTTACACTCCTGTGTGGATTGACATTGAGAGATCAATAGTGGGCAATGCTCCTCTTGAGTCTTTAATCACCATGGATCTGTCACACTTACCACACTCAAGATATATAATGTTAAATACCAGAAGGGCCCTACTCAGACTTGACCAAACGCACAAAACCAAATTGACATTTTCTAAATCATCATGTATGTCTTTATGGAGAAACCCCTACCTTAAACACGCGGGTGTGGAACTCTTCTGGGAGTCATGGTCCGGAAAAGGTATTAATCTGGCCAGAGATTTGTATGACAATAGCGAACCAATCCCGTTCTCAAGCTTACAGACGAAGTTTGACCTACCGCCGATAGACTTCTATAATTTCCTAAAAGTTAAGGCGACACTAACTAGCCGTAACTTCTCACCCTACACTCCATGGTTGATAACACATCTCCCACGCATTATGCACACAGGTCACTTCGTTTCCAAGGTGTATAAACTGTTGCTACCGTTGCCCAGTAAATCTCACAGAACTGTGGAAGCGAAATGGGAAACGGAACCTAACTCCACAGGAATAGAGTTGGATTGGGAATTGATTCATAAGTCAGCACTTGCCCACAAAGTATCACCCATCCTATTCCAGACAAAGTATATGCTCATAAATAGGTCGTTCTGGACTCCGGAAAAGCTGTTTAAGTGTAAATTACGTGACTCTCTGGAGTGCTGGAATTGCCAATCAGGGACTGGTGATCTTCCTCACATGCTATTCAACTGTCCCCTACTGGGAGAATATTGGGAGAAAATATTTGTATGCATTCATCATGTATTTAAGATAAAGCCAATGAAGGAATTTGTATATGTCATTCTAGGGGGGCTGGAACCGCGATTGGCAAATGAGCATGATCGCCAACTTTTGGACTTAATGTTGACATTGGCATGTAAGGTTGTTTTATGCAAGTGGAAATGTGCTAAGGAAGTAAATTTCAAGATTTGGCAGGAATGGCTGTCTTTCCTAAGAGGTGCCACGAATCAGGCATTACAGTCCTCTACGTGGTGTCCATCCAATAAGAAGTTATGGAAGTCACTAGACAAATCATCCCTCCATTTTGAGCCGCCTTGAAGCAATACGACCTTGTAATAGTACCTTTGATATATGGGTGTGAACCTAGTCCGTATGTTAGAGCTATTCCCATTGCATCCACACGTCAAGTGTTTAACAACTTAATCAATAACCATGTGACAAGCAAGAGTGATTCTTCTCTTTATTTTTATCATTTGTAGTTTCTGTACTGGTCTGACAACATCTGTATCAATTCACTTTTGATGGAAGATTTAATGTAATGTCTTTTGCTTTTGTTTTCTTACTTTAATAAAAACGATTTGAATAAAAAAAAAAAAAAACAATGGTGTCACAAGTATTATGGTTGTTTATGAGACCAATGCACCCCGCTTCCTAAAGGGGGAAAAGGAGAATCTGGTAGGCAAATTGTGTGAAGGGAGGGGATTCCTACAGGGAACTTATGCTGCGCAAAAGGATGTGCAAGGAAAGGGGTCCGTACGTGAAGGGACGTGCAATGAAGACTGTGTCACCATAAAACAATATCCGTGCCCGTGAACACAACCCGCAACTTTCTTCCCTCCCACCTCCCTCTAGCCTCCTCCCTCTCCCACGTTCCCACCTACATTTCCCCCTGAACTTCGACACTCACCGGCCTCATCGCAACTCTCCTGAGTTGCGGCCGCTCTACAGCCTCCTCCGGGATACACCACCACTCCTCACTCCAGCAGTCTTCGGGGTCCTCCGGTTCAGTTCCATCTCCGTTCTCGGCTGTGTCCAGCGCGCCGTTGCTCCTTTCCTCGTCTCTCCTTCCCGCTTGCTCCGTTCGACTCCTGACTCCTCCTCGGGTCATAGACACTCATCCCCGGGCCAGCTTTCTTTTCAGTGGTGGTAGATCACTGTATCCGGGGTCAGCTCCACCTTCGTCCTTCCTCTCGCCTCGCTGTAGGAAGTCACGAGAGGTATGTGTGGCCTGCTGGTGTGATGTATTCCTGTTGTCACTTTGATTTTGGCCCGGAACGGAGCTATGGGCTGGCGCTTCCCTGATCCCAGGCAAGTACTGTGCACTGAGCCGGGCCCCCGGACCTCTCCCCTTACAGCTATGTGTCCGACTCAAATTTAGTGAGCAGGGGTCTTGGTTATCTATGTAGTGTGTTGTGGTCCCCCATAGATATCCAGAGTCCCAGGTATTTAAAGTGGTCAATCACCGTCTTTAAGGGAATAGCTAGGTGGGCAGGAGACGCTCATCCACCCTTTGAGAAAATCAGGGACCTAACCCAATTTATGATCAAGCCCGAATACTTATTCTGTGGAGTTTTATACAGCGCGAACTAGGCCCGAAGGTATCAGAGCGCTTTACCTAAGCACCATTTACGTTACAGACAGATACATACATTTTTTTTAGAGTGCTTCACATGAGCACCAGTTACGTTACAGACGGACACATTCAGTTTTGTTAGGCACGGGGAGATTAAGTGATTTGCCCCGAATCACAATATGTTGAGCGTCCCTGCCGAGCCTCAAACCCAGTTCCTCAGCTCAGAGGTCGACCGTCCTAGCCATTAGGCCACATTCTCTCCCCATATAACAGAAAAATCTTGCCCACCTAAGTCAAGGAGAGTTCCGATTCTGACATGTATAATAGGATATCATCCGAATATAGCGAAATCCATTGCTCTCAGGAGGAGTCCCATCTCCATCCCCAGACCTGAGGGTTCATTCTAATCAGTTCCACGAGTCCCCCTGTCAAGTGTGTAGAGCATCGGTGATAGGAGGCAGCCTAACCTAGTGCCCCATTGTATCGGGAATTCCTGTAATTTGGTATATAGCACCAGCACCCACTTAAGGAATTTGGGCCGGAAACTTATTTCCTTGAGGGTCTCAAACAAGAAGGAAGCAAAACCAAAGGGGATGATGGACGGAATGTTGAACATTGCAAGCACTCACCCCCAGTCAACTGATCTGGGTTTAATCCATCATCATTCTTTAGCTCACTCCGCCACCCTAGTTCAGACATGGCCCTATGCAAATCAGTCTGTTCCTCAAGGGAGCAGTCCAGTCCAAACTGCCAAGCCATGTCTTCCCTGGACCGGAAACAAGCATCCTGGGACCGGTTTCTGGCTAATCAGCCATCATCAGCCAGGCTAGCTTGAATCCATTGGCAAAGTGAGCAAGGGACCTGTAGTGTAGTTCCTATATTCCCAATAGGCTCTGTGCATTAGAATAATATATCCTATAGTTTAGACGTAGGACTGAGGTCGACTAGGTCTCTATCGAATATATTAAACTTATTAGTGAGTGCCAGCTAGCTCAAACGTCACTAGAAACTTTCTCAAATTCACAAGAAGGGATTAGTTTCTGACAACTCCGTTAATATTACAACTTTGTTTCCCCAAGAATAGAATATATCTTCAGAGTCGTGGAAACAATATATAAGTATTTCACTTAGTCACTTGTGTATGCTTCATTTCTACAGAGCTTGCAGAGAAATAGAGAACAGGTGTTTTCAATAAAAGGTTTTATTGAACAGTCTTCTTTCTCATGCAAGTAAAGTGAACTGCTACAATCGTTAGGCAGACTGCAAAGTATAATGCGTACAGCAAGAACAGTATCATAAAATAATACTGTAAGAGCATTGTATGGTTTCTAAACCATATATAAATACATACATAAATAACAAAGGCTAAAAAGTACGCAACTGATGCTTCTAAAATACGCCTACCCCAATGTACCTAACCTAAGTCTAGTATGGGGGAAGAAGTAAGTGTGGTGAGTGTAGCATAGGTTTAGTTTTCTTTGCCAAAAATCTATCCAAGATTTCTCTTAGGTTCTAATCAGCTCCATACCTTTAGTTTAGAATGAGGGAGGTCTGGTATCTCTTGTCTCGGGACTCGAGTTCCCAACACCCCGCAAGGGGAGCTTGGAAACACTAGAGCTGAATTCTCGCCGAGGGAAGTGCAGCCTCTCGATCAGTGCGTCAGCTGGATGGTCGGCTTCCTTCGGCACTTGCTGTAGCAAGCAGCGTCGGGCAAGTAGGTAGTTGAACTGCTCCGAACCACCGTGTCTTGCAAGAGCAAGTGAAGACAAATTTATACCTTGAAGGTGCCTAGTTTGACGTAAAGTTGGGCATAACAACATCAGTAAAGAACCCCAAGGGAATAGTAGTTCTTTGTAAAGTACATGAGTTCTTGGACAAATCAATATTCAAATAAGGGGAGGTCCCCGACTACTTAAGCCGATTTTCCAAGAAATCGTTGTGACATTTTGGTATAGGTGGAAGTAGCCATGCCTGTATTAGGACTGCATGGGCTATGTTTAAATAAGGGAATGATTTCTATGCCTATATTAGGGCAATGTGAATTGTACCTATATAAGGGCATGAATCGGAAAAATTCACTTGGATCCTAAAACACCATACAACAGACCCATGTCTGGGCATACCCTTCCAATTTAGGGCGAACAAAGAAAAACCAAAGGGGATGATGGAGTGTTGAACATTGCAAGCACTCACCCCCAGTCAACTGATCTGGGTTTAATCCATCATCCTTCCTTAGCTCACTCCGCCACCCCAGTTCAGACATGGCCCTATGCAAATCAGTCTGACCCTGTGCCTCATGGGAACAGTCCAGCCGAACTGCCAAGCCATGTCTTCCCTCGAACCGGAAACAAGCATCCTGGGACCGATTTCTGGCTAATCAGCCATCATCAACCAGGCTACCTTGAATCCAGCGGCAAAGTGAGCAAGGGACCCACGTCTGGGCATACCCTGCCAACTTAGGGCGAACAAAGCAAAACCAAAGGGGATGATGGAAGGAGTGTTGAACATTGCAAGCACTCACCCCCAGTCAACTGATCTGGGTTTAATCCATCATCATTCTTTAGCTCACTCCGCCACCCCAGTTCAGGAATGGCCATATGCACCACCAGAGGGTGCTTCTTTACAGATAAGAGCATACAGGAATGAAGCAGAGTGGGGTAGAAACAATAGGGGTTTATTATGATGAAAGAACACTCCACACCATGGAAGTCCTAATGGAACAGGGTAGCTTACCGCAAATACATATCCAGACATGTACAGTGCTGAAGACGGCGCAATTTCCAGCTGTGGGGACTGAACACTTCTGGGCTGCGTACAAGCAGTCTCTTTCATACACTCCTTACTTTTGGTGGGGGAGGGACATAAGCTAATCACTTGGATTTACAAAACGGTCCAGGGAAGACATGGCTTGGCAGTTCAGGCTGAACTGTTCCCATGATGCACAGGGTCAAGACTGATTGCATATGGCCATGTCTGAACTGGGTTGGCATGGTGAGAAAATTAACGATGGATTAAACCAGATCTGTGAATGGGGGTGAATGTTTTGCCAATGTGCAACATTCCGTCCATCATCTCGTATGTTTTGCTGTTCGACCTATGTGGGAAGGGTATGCCCAGATGTGGGTCCTTTGCTCACTACGCCACTGGAGTCAAGCTATCCTGGCTGACGACGGCTGATAGCAGGAAACCGGTCCTAGGATGCTTGATTTCAGTCCAGGGAAGACATGGCTTGAGAGTTCGGGCTGGACTGTTCCCATGAGGCACAGGGTCAAGACTGATTTACATATGGCCATCTCTGAACTGGGGTGGCGTGGTGAGCAAAATAGCAATGGATTAAACCCAGATATGTGACTGGGGGTGAATGTTTTTCCAATGTGCAACATTCCGTCCATCATCTTGTGTGTTTTGCTCAAACAAGGGCCACTTCACTGAGTCAAATGATTTGATTCCATCTAGGGAGGCGATGGCCAGTAGCACACTCTGGTCCCTAACCGCTGCCATGTTATTCTATAGGTGGTGTAGGTAGGGTTTTGTGGGCCTGTGTGGAATGAAGCAATTTTGGTCCAGTTGCACCAAGTTCAGTATCACCATCCTCAGGATGTTCACTAATACCTTTGCTAAAATGTTGGTATCTACTTTGTTAGAACTGGGGGTCTCTAGTTGGCAGAGGTAGGTACCACTGTTCAAATAGGGACCCTTGCTTCTAGTCAGGGTAAGGAGGAAACCCTCTGAGATAACCCCTGCTCAACCTCTAGGTAGCTTGGCACGAGCAGCCAAGGCTAATCAGAAGGCAATGTGTAAAGTATTTGTACCAACACTCACAGTAACACAGTGAAAACACCACAAAGTGACTCAACAACAGTTTAGAAAATAAAAGGTATTTAATCTAAACTACACAAGACCAAAACAACCTAAATCCAAAATACACAGTTCAAGAATATGGTTGCGATAAAGTTCTTTAATTTGCAATAAAATAATCCACAGTTGCGTGAAAAGTTCACAGTTGCTACACGTTTAGCTCACAGTACCTTTAGTTGCGACAAAGTTCCAAAAGCAGAAGCTGGTGCGGTGGAAAAAAGAAGAGATGTGTTGCTCCAGAGACCTTGGGGAGGTGATGCAACAACCCCGCTGTGGCAGCGGGCATGTTGCGACGAATACGGTCTGTATGGGAAGGAAGGCCACTTGTATAGATTCAGGTGCTTAGGTTCCATAGGAAGTTTGTTCTTGCATAGGCACGATGCGACGATCTCGTAGGGGCTGCGACGATCTGCGGGGCGACGATGTGCGATCCAGCGGTGATCTCTCTCTCGCAGCTCCTCAATGTGATGGCTCTGCGACGATGTTCGCAGCGACGTGATGCGGTCCGCAAGCAAGCGGTGCATCGATCTCACCCAGCGACGACAGGCTCTGCCACGACACTCGCAGCGATGATAGTCTTCCCGAACCGGTCTGGTGTGTCCCGCAAACGGAGGATGCGACGGCTCTGGCAGCGGCAACAGGCGCTGCGACGATCTCGGCCTTCATAGCGGAGAGAATTTCCTCCCACTGTCGGGGATGCGCTCCGCAGCGAGCGATGCGATAACTTTTCTGTAGCAAAGTCTTTAAATCTTGGTATCCAGCTTCCCAGCACAGGTACAACTTCCAGAGGCACCACACATGGGCCACACACTCCAGGAAGGACAGAACTCTCTCAGTAGAGCTCAGGGGGAAGCTGGGGGTGAAGTCCTTTTGTTCCTGGGTCTTCAAAACAGGGAGCCAGCTCTTCTCAGGCCCTTGGCGATTCCTTCAAGCAAGGGGACACAGCACAAAGCAAAGTCCTTCCCCTCTCCTTGGCAGTAAAGCAACAGCAGGGCAATCCAGCATAGCAACAGCTGGACAATCTTCCTTCTTCAGTTTCAGCTTTCTCCTTGGCAGAGGTTCCTTCTTGATTCCAGGATGATCTAATCTTCTGTAGTCAGGTGTCTGTTGGACAGGCCACATGACGGGCCGCTCTCCCCCGGCTCGACCAAGCCCGAGCCAGTCATACAAGCACCACACACCACCATTGCACGTCCTACGTCCCCTCAGGGACACCTGCCCTCGAGCATGATAACCTCGTGGGTCCGATCCACGGCCGACCCACGCGCCCAGCCCGGGCCGCCATCTTGGACACTTCGCCACGAGGCCGCCTGGCCCCCGATCGACCTCAACCCTGGGCCTAGCCCGGCCTCAGACATTCCGGCACCACCCTCCACCCAGGAGGCGAGCGAGCTACTTGGCCAGTCAATGGGAGAAAGAGGTGTCGATGGTTCTCCCCCGGCCAGTGCCGCTCGCCCATCGCCTCCCCGGGCGCTGGCTCCACCCCCCTGCTGGGTGTCTGGACTCCCTCATCCCGGACCTCCCGACCTCCAAGTGCGAGGGTCCGGACATCAAAGCACGCCAGCCCTATAACTGGGGCAGCTCCAGAACAGGAAGGCAGTTGTATCTTGGAGTCGAGAGACGAAAGAAGAACTCATCCTGGACGGACTACTGGCGCTGCCGTAGCTCTGTCCTGTGCACCATCATCCTGCCTGTTGGCGCTGCCACAGCCGTCGTAACCTTCATCCTTCACCGTCGTCCGGATCTGCTGGCGAGGCCGCGGACCGTTGTAACTGTCATCTGCATCGGGACCTGCTTGGCTTCTCCACGGCCCGTCGACCATCCTTCATCCATATCGGGACCTGCTTGGCTTCTCCACGGCCCGCCGACCACCCTTCATCCATCTCGGGACCTGCTTGGCTCCTCCACGGCCCGATCAGCAACCACGCCGAGCTCGAGGATTGAGAGCTATTGAACTCATTGGTAACTAAGACTGTCCCGCTACCCTTTTCCTCAACCAGAGATCAGAACCGAGGGGACCCCTGAGTCCAGACCTCCTTGTATTATATCAACGTAACCTAAGAAGTGCATATAAAGTCTCGTTAACCTTCAATCTTGTGTGGTGTCCGTCTGTGGGGGGGAAGTTACTTATCTGTACAGTCGTTGGAGACGGCTCTCCCTGGAGACCTCTCCCCGTAATCTCGGCCGACCCTCCCGGTCCGTCTAACATTGGTGGCCAGCGGCGCGATCCGAATCACCGCATAACGTACAGAGAGTAGCTCACCCCACAACGAACAACAATGTCGACTAAAGAGAGCGGATCAACTGAGAAGTTCCAAATGGAAAAGCTAGAGGAATACAGCCATCGTGAACTAAAGCAGTTCTGCATCGAACTAGGTATCGCTACCACCGGACTAAGTACCAAGGACGATTTTAAGCATGCCCTAGAATCTTGGGCAGAGACCGGGGATGTCGAAGCCCCGGAGCAAAGCACCGCGAAAAAGACCAACACGGCCCCTGAAGAGCAAAGAACGGGTCTCTCGCAAGACGAGATCCAAGAAAGAGAAAAAGCCCGACTACACGAACTTGAAATGGCCCGACTCAAGATGGACATAGAACTCAAATTGGCCGAGCAAAAAATAAACTTAGAGCACCTTCGCCTCCGAGAAGAAAGAGAGGAGAAACAGAGACAAAGGGAGCTCGAGGAAAAAAGACTAACGTACGAGCACGAGCGGAACCTAGCCGAGATCAACCTGCGCAAACAGAATAAAGAATTAGGGGTGCCCGACAGACCGTCCACCCCCGGGACCACGGACAAAAAAGTGCACATCCCCAAGGATGTGGTCCGAGAATATTTTCGAGAAGACGACATCCAGCAATGGTTTAAGGCATATGAAATCGCGATGACTGCGCACCGGATCGATAGAGCCGACTGGGGAGCCGGCCTATGGGGCAAATTCCTCAATGAGGGCCGCGATACTCTGTTACAGCTCCCAGACCACCAGATGACCTCCTACGACCATATGAAAGCGGCCCTCCTCACTCGCTATGGCCTCACGCCCGAGATGTACCGTCAGAGGTTCCGAGACTGCACACGCATTCCAGGTACAACTTGGGTGGACTATGTAACGTACTTCAGCCGAGCCTTCGAAGGCTGGATCAGAGGGAACAACGTCACGACCTACGAGCAGTTGTTCAATCTGATGGTATGGGAGCATCTGTCCAACAACTGCTTCATTGAACTACGCCAACACCTCCTCGACAGCAAGTTAACCGATCCCCGGCAGCTCGCAGCCGAAGCTGACCGGTGGGAGATCACCCGAGTGGGCCGGAATGGGTCCTACGAGCAGAACAGGAACAACAATGGTCACCACCGATCCAGAGGAGGAGGAGGGGGCCAAGGACGAGGAAGAGACAACACTCCGGCCGCCCCCACTACCAGCACCACCCCCCCGGCCAACCGGGGCAGCACCCCGGCGCGACCGGGATACAGAGCCAATGTTACATGTCACCGATGCCAACGAGTAGGCCACTATGCAAATGACCCAAGCTGCCCGCAGTATCCGAGCCCAAGACCCCGCCAGGTGGCCGCCGCGGCACTAGGGGAAGAACAGATCTCCGAGGAACCAGAAACAGACGAGCAAGAGTATCAAGGGTGGGAGCCAGCCGCCATGACTCTCGCGTGCTTAGGGGGAAGAGACATGGTCCCGCGGGTCCCCCTACCCGCTAACACCCAGAAGTACAGCCAATGGGTGAGCATCAATGGACAACGGGCCGAAGCCCTTCGAGACACCGGGGCCAGTGTGACAGCCGTCCGCTGTCATCTGGTGACCCCAGAACAATATCTACCGAACATTCTCTGCCCTGTACGATCAGCCGACAACTCGGAGAGTCTGTGTCGGATGGCCTGCGTCCCCTTTGAGTGGGGAGGGGTCTCCGGCATGTTGAAAGTAACGGTCCGAGACGACGCCCCCGTGGACTGCCTCCTCGGAAATGACCTGGAAAGCTCCCCGTGGGCAGCCGTGGAGCGAAAAGAACACTTGGGGATGTTGGGCGTCCCAGACTGGGCGTGCGTCACCACCCGGTCTATGGCCGCCCGTGCCAACCATCACCCGGAAGAACCAGAATGGCCGGCGCCTCCGCCTCCGGTCGCCCCCGCCGAGACCCCCGACCAGGGCATCCCCCTCGAACCTGCTCAACCTTCCGACCTTGCTAATCTCGACCAGTGGGCTCAAGAAGGGGGGCCCACACAAGAACAATTTCGTCAGGAGCAGAAGACCTGTCCCTCCCTTGAGGGACTCCGACAACAAGCGCTCGCCCAAAGCGCAGGGGATACCTCCGGAACTCATTGGGTCTACTGGGACAATGACCTACTGTACAGCGAGCAACGAATCGCCGAGCTGGGGGCCAACCGAGTACTAGTGGTGCCACTCCGCTTTAGAGACTTCCTGCTAAATCTGGCCCACGATGTCCCCCTGGCAGGGCACCTGGGACAAGATAAAACCTACAGCCGCCTAGTGACCCACTTCTTCTGGCCAAAAATGAGAAACGATGTGCACCAGCATTGCCGATCTTGCCCCACGTGCCAAGCCAGTGGGAAGAGCGGCCGCAAATTAAAGGCCCCCCTGCAACCCTTTCCCGTAGTCACGACCCCATTTGAGAGGGTCGGAATAGACATTGTGGGACCCCTAGACCCACGTACAAGACAAGGCCATCGCTTCATCCTAGTACTAGTGGACCACGCCACCCGCTACCCTGAGGCTATTCCTCTCCGGACCGTCACAGCCCCAGTGGTCGGCAGGGCCCTGATGGGGATCTTCTCCCGTGTGGGGTTCCCCCGAGAAGTCGTCAGTGACAGAGGCACGAACTTTATTTCCAAATACATGAAGTCCCTCTGGCAACAGTGTGGGGTCACCTACCGCTTCACGACCCCCTATCACCCCCAAGGAAACGGACTTGTTGAGCGGTTCAATCGCACTCTAAAAGGGATGATCGGGGGATTGGAAGAACCCCTCCGTCGCCAGTGGGACGTGCTGCTGCCGTGCCTCCTCTTCGCCTACCGGGAGGTCCCACAGAAGTCCCTAGGCTTCAGCCCATTCGAGCTGCTCTATGGGCACCCAGTACGGGGGCCACTCAGCCTGATCAAAGAAGGCTGGGAGTTGCCTCCGGCCAAGAGTCCTCCAGATGTCTTCCGGTACCTCCTCACCCTCCGCAACCAGTCCCAGCGGTTCAGAGACCTAGCGAAAGCCAACCTAGAGGCCAGTCAAGAGGACATGAAGAGATGGTATGACCAGAACGCCTCATCTATTGAATTCGAGCCGGGGCAACAGGTCTGGGTAATGTCCCCCACAGAACCGTGCGCTCTCCAAGACAAATGGACGGGACCCTTCAAAGTAATCGAGCGCAAGGGACCCGCCACCTATCTGATCGATATGGAGTCCGCCCGGAATCCGCTCCGAGTCCTCCACACCAACAGACTGAAACCCCACTTTGCACGAACAGAACTCAGCCTCTTGATGGCCACAGACAACGGGGTTGAGGACGACTCCGAGCCTCTCCCTGACCTCTTGCGGACCCAGGAGCAAGACGGCTCCGTGGATGGGGTCCGACTCTCGGAGACCCTCTCCCAGGAACAACGCCAAGAGTGCCAAGCCCTCCTATCACGGTTTGCCAGCCTGTTCTCCCTCACCCCAGGTGTCACTTCCTGGTGTGTGCACGATGTGGACACCGGAGACAGCCCTCCTATCCGCCACCGGGCCTACCGCGTACCTGATCGGGTACGGGCCTGCATCCAGGCGGAAGTAACTAAGATGCTCACGCTCGGGGTCATCGAGCCCTCCGACAGTCCATGGGCCAGCCCGGTCGTACTGGTCCCCAAAGCAGCCGCCCCCGGAACCACACCCGAACTCCGGTTCTGTGTCGACTACCGGGGCCTGAATGAAGTCACCAGAACGGACGCACACCCCATCCCCCGGGCAGATGAACTGGTCGACCGAATGGGCGCTGCCCGCTACCTCAGCATCTTCGATCTAACGGCAGGATATTGGCAGATCGGCCTCACACCCCGAGCACAAGAACGTTCTGCCTTCTCCACCCCCGATGGCCACTATCACTTCACGGTCATGCCCTTCGGCATGAAAAATGCCCCAGCGACGTTCCAACGGCTCGTCAATCAGGTCCTGGCGGGGCTCGAAGAGTTCAGCGCCGCCTACCTGGACGACATCGCTGTGTACAGCCACCACTGGACCGAGCACCTCCACCACCTCCAAGCAGTGTTGCAAGCCCTTCAGCGAGCTGGCCTCACGATCAAGGCCAGCAAATGTCAAATTGGACAAGGGTCAGTGACCTACCTCGGACACCAAGTGGGAAGCGGTCTAGTGGCCCCTCTTCAACTGAAAATTGCCGCCATCCAGAACTGGCAACCCCCTAACACTCAAACTGAGGTGCGAGCCTTCCTGGGCCTCACGGGCTACTACCGAAGGTTCGTGAAAGACTATGGTACCATCGTGGGGCCTCTCACCGAACTCACGTCGAAAAATCAGCCCAAGAAGGTGAACTGGACCCCAGAGTGTCAAGCGGCCTTCGAACAGCTAAAGGCCGCCATGTGTTCCGCTCCTGTACTCCAGGCCCCAGACTACAGCCGGGAGTTCGTCGTCCAGACGGATGCCTCCGACCAGGGCATTGGGGCGGTCCTGTCCCAGGTGAACACCGAAGGCCTTGATCAACCGGTGGCCTTCATCAGCCGGAGACTCCTACCACGGGAGCAACGCTGGAGCACCATAGAGAGGGAAGCCTTCGCTGTGGTATGGGCCCTCAAGAAGCTCCGACCCTACCTTTTTGGCACCCACTTCCGGGTGCAGACTGACCACCGACCCCTGCAGTGGTTGATGCATATGCGGGGGGAAAACCCAAAACTGCTACGCTGGTCCATCTCCTTGCAAGGTATGGACTTTACCGTTGAACACCGGCCTGGGTCTGACCACGCCAACGCGGATGGCCTGTCCCGGTTTTTCCGCCTCGACGAAGAGAGTCCCCAAGAGGATGGGTAACTCTCCCCGCCTTCAGCTGGGGGGGACGCATGTTGGACAGGCCACATGACGGGCCGCTCTCCCCCGGCTCGACCAAGCCCGAGCCAGTCATACAAGCACCACACACCACCATTGCACGTCCTACGTCCCCTCAGGGACACCTGCCCTCGAGCATGATAACCTCGTGGGTCCGATCCACGGCCGACCCACGCGCCCAGCCCGGGCCGCCATCTTGGACACTTCGCCACGAGGCCGCCTGGCCCCCGATCGACCTCAACCCTGGGCCTAGCCCGGCCTCAGACATTCCGGCACCACCCTCCACCCAGGAGGCGAGCGAGCTACTTGGCCAGTCAATGGGAGAAAGAGGTGTCGATGGTTCTCCCCCGGCCAGTGCCGCTCGCCCATCGCCTCCCCGGGCGCTGGCTCCACCCCCCTGCTGGGTGTCTGGACTCCCTCATCCCGGACCTCCCGACCTCCAAGTGCGAGGGTCCGGACATCAAAGCACGCCAGCCCTATAACTGGGGCAGCTCCAGAACAGGAAGGCAGTTGTATCTTGGAGTCGAGAGACGAAAGAAGAACTCATCCTGGACGGACTACTGGCGCTGCCGTAGCTCTGTCCTGTGCACCATCATCCTGCCTGTTGGCGCTGCCACAGCCGTCGTAACCTTCATCCTTCACCGTCGTCCGGATCTGCTGGCGAGGCCGCGGACCGTTGTAACTGTCATCTGCATCGGGACCTGCTTGGCTTCTCCACGGCCCGTCGACCATCCTTCATCCATATCGGGACCTGCTTGGCTTCTCCACGGCCCGCCGACCACCCTTCATCCATCTCGGGACCTGCTTGGCTCCTCCACGGCCCGATCAGCAACCACGCCGAGCTCGAGGATTGAGAGCTATTGAACTCATTGGTAACTAAGACTGTCCCGCTACCCTTTTCCTCAACCAGAGATCAGAACCGAGGGGACCCCTGAGTCCAGACCTCCTTGTATTATATCAACGTAACCTAAGAAGTGCATATAAAGTCTCGTTAACCTTCAATCTTGTGTGGTGTCCGTCTGTGGGGGGGAAGTTACTTATCTGTACAGTCGTTGGAGACGGCTCTCCCTGGAGACCTCTCCCCGTAATCTCGGCCGACCCTCCCGGTCCGTCTAACAGTGTCCTATAATTATACCCCTAAAAGTCCCTAAAAGTCTTTGTTCCCTTTGTGCAGGAGGGCTCTGAGCCCGGTCTGAACCAGTTCTGGGTGTTCCTTGAGCACTTTGTTTTCCTGGCTTCTCCTTTCCTTTCAGTGTGAGAGGCAGGGTCATCACCCGCCCAGCAGGAGGTGGAGCCAGCATTGTGGAAGGCAGGCACAGCCCTATTCAGGCTAGGTGCTATCTCCTCCCACCACTCAAGTTGCAAATGCAGTCATTCAGCCTAGGGCTGACTCAGCCAGCCTCCTGGGGAATCCCCAGCCCCTGTCACTCTCAAACCAGACAGTCAATACACAAACAGGCCAAGGCACACAGAAAGGGCAGAGAAGAGAACAGCAACTTTCTAAAAGTGCTGTTCTCAAACACAGGATTTAAAAACAACCTTTCCTAAAAGGTGTGGTATTAAATCCTTAGTTCAGGGATACTAGACTTGTATGTCCTATCGTGTTCCTATGGGAAGATATGCTGGTAGCCACTGTAGCCAGCATCCCCCATGATAGCCTATGGAGCAAGATAGCCTTGCAGCAGTGAAAAACGAAAATCGCTGTAATTCACTACCAGAGCAGGTCACCTGCACAAGTACATGCTCTACCTTCCACCTACACTGCACCATGTACATTTACATTTACATCTACATTTACAATAACAATTTACACAGAGAGCACTTACACTTTGACACTGATCAGCAGTGGCAGAGTGTCCAAAGCATCTAAACCAGCAAAAACAAAATCCAGAAAAGCATCAAAAATACGGGAGGTAGAGGCCAAAAAGACAGGGGAAACCATGCCAAAGATGCCAGGTCTAACATACGGTGTCACACGAGGTGCTGTTGTTCAGACTGCAGGAGATTGGAGTCACTGGTCAAGCCCTGAATTGGTTGAACTCCTTTCTATCAGGAAGGACATTCAGAGTATCTACTCCCCCATTTATTTCTAAAGAATGTCCCATCAGACAGGGGGTCCCCCAGGGGTCGGCGCTCAGCCCCACACTATTTAATATTTATGTTCGACCACTAGCTGAGGTCGCCAGGAGGGGGGGGGGGCTGTCGCTTGTATCCTACGCTGACGACACCCAGCTGGTGGTGGCCCTGAGGGATGCAAATGGGATGAGCGCAAAGAACTTCAAACAATGCCTCATTGACATCACCACTTGGATGACCTCTAACTATCTACAGCTCAATGCTGGTAAAACTGAGGTACTGCTGGTAGGCAAAGAAGTAAGTACCTGGGACGCCAAATGGTGGCCTGTAGCTCTTAGCAATCTACCAGATCCCAAAAACCATGGAAAAAACCTTGGAGTTTGGATTGACTCTGCCTTGAATTACACCCAAAAGACAAAAAAGGTCGCGGCCACCTGCTTTGGTATTCTGCGAAATCTCAGGCCAATTCTAAAGTTTTTTGACCCAAAAACCCGGCAGATAGTGGTTCAGTCTGCCATCCTCTCTCGGCTGGACAACGCGAGTTCCCTGCTCCTCGGAGCAAATCTGTCGGAAAAAACAAGGTTGCAACGTGTCCAAAATGCGGCAGCCAGAGCGCTGACCGGTATCCCCCGGCACCAGTCAGTGGCAAGCACCTTGATTAAACTGCACTGGCTCCCGGTGGAGAAAAGGATCTATTTCAAGACCTTATGCATGGCATTTAAAATTTTGAAAACTGCATTACCGCCCATGCTTACTCCCCTTCTAACACCTTACTTACCCAGACGCACCCTCCGCTCAGAAGGCCAGAACTTGGCAAACGTCCCCCGCATTAAGCTAGCCCGGATGGGTGGTCGCTCCTTCCGTTATCTTGCGGCCAAGCTCTGGAATGCCTTACCTCCCCCGATCCGTGGCCTGAACGATCTTCTATCTTTTAGAAAGGCATTGAAAACCCACCTCTTCTGCTAAGCTGGTACTGTTATGTTCACTGAAAATTCCATCTGCAGCTACACCTTCTGTCTTTAAAGCGCCGGGACGCCCCTTTGCTGGGGCAGCCGAGTGCTATATAAGCTCTTTTAACATAACATAACATAACATACGTTGAAAAGTGAAATTGGCTGGTAGAATTCACAGGTTTCTCTCGACTTTCCTGCTTTAGGTATGGGTATGATACATGGTGGCTGGGAGGGTGCCCTTACTGTGAGCCTCTGTTAATATTTGATGGAGCAGTGGTACTATCTCACAAGCCATCTGCTTGAGAAATTCCGCCATTTGGGCCCAGGACTTTCCCTGACTATAGTTGTGTGAAGGTCTGCTGGATCTCCTCTCATGTGAGGTCCTCTTCGAGTTGGTATCTTGGGATCTGTTAGTGACTTAATGGGGTAGTCCCATATAAATTCTATTACCGCTGTCTCTGTCTTGGTGCATTTTGCAAAGTAGAAGGTCCGCAAATATCTGCCATGGCGTTAGCTAACGCTGCGCTGTCTCTGGCTGGCATGCCATCCCGGGCTGTTAGTTGTTGTATGTTGTGTCACTCTCTTTCTGTGTCACTGAGCAAGGCTAGGATTTTTCCAGCCTTGTTCCCTGCTTCATATACACGTTTTTTCTGGATAGTGTGTGTACATTCAACTGCCACTAGGGCTAGTGCTCGGAGTTCCTCCTGTTCCTGCACCAGGCGCACCTTTGAGCTGCCAAGGGCTGCAGGAGGTAGTCTCTTTCTAGTTCTAGGATTTCCCCCTCCAGTATGTCATGCTGTACTGCTTTTTTTGCTTCTCCCCCGCTTCCCCTGAGATTATCACTCAGTGGATTGTGGCTTTGTAGGCTTCAAAGAGCATGGCTGCCCCTTACTGTGTATATATTTTCTTTGAAGTAATGTTTTGTGGCCTCTCTTAATTGTTCTACCACTTTCAGGTTTGTAAGTACAATGTCGCCAGCCTCCATTCTCCTTGCCTTTAAGCCACTGGGTGAAGGCATAGTGGAGAGTGGTCCTCAATTCCCAGATCTTGTATTCTGCCACTGGGGCCACTGGGGCCACTGGGAACCTGAGCGGGACTGCCGCTGGTGTAAAGAAATAATCTATGCATGTGTAGCTATTTGTGCAACGGAGTACAGGAGTGGCCCATGCAGGTAAGAGCGGTGAGGCGGGATGGCGGGTGGGAGGGGGGAGGGGGGGCGGCTCGACAAACAACGACAAGGGAAAATTAAATAAATACATAATTTTAAGTAATTGTCGCCTGTCAAGCCCCATCCTGCCTAACCGCTCTTACCTTCAGAGGCCGCTCCTGTATCTAACCACAGAGCGGTCAGTGCCTGAGTTTAAAGTCAGTTTGAAGTCCCCACCATGGAGAGTCAGAGCATAAGGCAGCTCCAGGCCCATTGTGATGAGCTTGCCTAGAGGCTCTATGTGATGTAGGTTAATTTTAATATCTGGAACAGGACCTAAAGAAGTTAAAAGCAGAAAATAGAACTACGAAAAGAGTGTGGAAGAAAATGAACTACCCCAAAGACATGCTACCCCTCAAATGGTAGTCAACAATATGCAAAGCTCCATGAAGTAAAGAGTCTTTCATTATACCACCCACATTTCTGAAGCAGGTCGCACTTACTAAAGAGCAGTGCTAAAGTACTTCTGTATTCCAGAATCCTGAACGCACCATTTACTCACAAGAGCCTGCAATAAGCTGGGAGCCCCTCATTGCCAAAGGAAAAATCCTGCACAACTTCCTCCTGACCTAGTTCCATGTTGAATTATTTCCAGCATTCTATACCTTATTAGCTGACTGGAAGACCTTTTCCTCAGCAAGTATTCAAGAACATCTTCCTCTTCATCTCTGCGGTTTTCCTGGCCAGAACCATTGGTGTATTATATGAAATGGCCTTATTGTGAAATGCACTCACAAAAACTGTCTTGGGTCCAGTCCGGCTAATTTGTATCACCTTTACGCAACCTTGGGTAGCTATGGCTTCGAGCAGCAAGGCTTGACAAAGGAACTTAGTGTAAAGCGTTTAACAGCACCAAACAACAAAATAAGAAAGTCAGACAACAAGAAAGAGACAACAATTTATAAAAATAGGGTGTATTTTATATGAGTTTTTCGAGAACATGATGATCAAAATCCACACGAGGGTTCCGAGATACAGATTAGTGAAGATATAAATACATTTAAATGCAACTGCAAACAAGCAGTGGTCAACAAGACATTTGTAAACCTTTGAAAAGTGTGCGCCCAACAGCAGGTAGTGGCAAAACTTCTACAGAGGCTACCAACTTACCGGTTTGGGCTTCTTCAGCTCTGGTGTCCCTGGAACTGGATCCAGACACCTGATCCTTGGTGTCACTGCTTTGGTCTGAAGACAGGAATCAACTTTTCCCCGGGTCAGGAGCTGCAGGCGCAGTCCAAACTTTACTAGCCCAAATTGCAGCAGGGCAGTCCTTCGTCAGTCGTTTCTTCAAATCCAACGTAATCGAACGAGCAGGGTGCCATATTTATTCCAGGAAATTGCCCTGAGGGGACCATGCAGTCACTAGCCAATGGGCTATGTGTCCCTTCCCTTCTGGTGATGTGTTTCCTGCAATTTGTAGCATCTGGATATCCCAGAGTGGACTATTCTAGCCGCTCTCAAAATGTTGGGATCCTTCCCCAGTCATCAGGAGCTTGGCAGCCAACGCTCAAGGGAAACCCGATGTGGGGATGGGTTTTCCCCTCTCTATCCCGATCTTCAATTTGTCAGCAGGAGCAGAAGACATCCTGTTCTGGAGTGTTGTCACAGGTGGCCCTTTAAAAGCAGGCTGGGAGCCATTCTGTCCTTTGTCACACTCAGGTTGACACAGTGCTACAGTCCTGGGGAGACAATCTGCCTTACATGCCCTGAGCACCATATACTAGGGATTTATAAGCAAGTCAGCACTTGCCAATTGGGTCTAGCCAAGTCGACATACACTTTGTAAGGGTAAGAACACTGGCTCTAAGGTCTGGTTAGCAGTGCACTCTCGCAGTTGAAAAACAAGAGGCATCAGTCCAAAAATGTGGGGGTGCACATGCAAAAAGAGGTATTTCCTTACAATTATATATTCCACCATTACTATAAACCATAGTCTATTTGTATTTAATCTTTGTGAATGTTTTCACTGCAACAGTGGTCTGCATTTGTTTAGGTAGCAAGGCTATGCCCAGACGTGGATCCTGTGCTCACTGTTCCAATGTAACCAAGCTACACCCACCTGACAAGCCCCAATCAGGGTGAAACTGGTCTTGGGTTGCTTATGCTCCGGTTCAGGGAAGATCTGGCCTGGAAATTTGGGCTGGACTTTGTCCTATAAGAACTGGGTCAAGGCTTATTTGGATATGGCTGGGTCCAAACTGAGGTGGTATGTGGGCAAAAGAATGATGGATTGGAATACCACCCGATTGATTGATAATGATTAGACAAATTGCACGCATTACTCCCATCACATTTTGTGTTTGCTTCATGTGTTTATTCAGTTATTAGAGACAACTGTCCCTTTCAGGAAAAATACATATATATAACCACAACACTCCAATCAGGATTGGGTCTACTCGTGTCCAAATGGATAATATTTAGGATTTAGTTAAAGCATAAACATTACATTGACATAAAGTGAGCAGGGCTTGACGGGGTTTTAGGAAATCAAAAGAATACCTTACCTCAGGCATAAAACTTAAAAAGTGACTTTATAGTGAGAATAAGAAATAACAACAGTCACAATAACAAGAACATCTTATAGTCTGCATAAATCTCAAATGAAGGTTAGAGTTTAAGACGTGGTTATCAACAACGTTTCGATCCCCAACATCAGTTATGGGATCATCATCAGGACTAAACAATCAAAAATGCCTGGGAAGTTGCTGATGATGCAAGGAGTGAGACAGTGAGCTCATGGACGGGAGTCCAAGTCTGATGGTATAACACACTCTGTTGGTTGCCGGATGGACTGCCAAAGAGGGTCAAGGGTGAAGAAGAACCATGTCCATCCAGAGCGGCTTGTACAAACGTTGCATGGGTCCAAATAACCAGGAGGCGGTCGTAGGGGAGAGCGAGGTCTCAACCCCCAGTGGATCCGGGAATCGGGATAAGTGCTAGGCATGCGTGATAGCATGTAGGCGTTCGTTGGAAGTGCGGTCAAAGGAATAAGCTGTAGGAAATGAGAGCCTTGAATTGGGCCTCGTATACGGCGAAGAAGGGGTGCCGAGTGCGTGCACCGTATGATGCTGCAATCGCCAAGTGGGGTAGTGCAGTGATGTCCGCCAGCACGTCTTTTGTCATGTGGGGGCACACTAACCAAAAATACACAGAGGAGCGTTCTGGAGGAACTATGTTAGGAAATCTCAAGCCTAACTGATCAGAGCCTATGTTCAGTTTTTAAAGGATGAGTGCCCTCACCCACCCAGAGTTGGCATGCTCACCAAAGGGACGCTCCGGCTCCTCATATTAGTAGTGAAATTCTACCAATGTGGATTACAACCCTCACAAACGAGGGCAGCTCTTTTGCCAAAAGGATGCCATGGAGTGGTTATCGGGACCCAGGATCACTGGTGTGGGGTATATTTAATGATTAGTGGAGAAGAAATCTAAAAATACCTACTGGTAGATTAATGATTGTATTCATATCTCCAGTATCTAGTTTTAATAACAGGATGGAAAGAGAATCATTATGCCTTACCTAGTAGGTTGGCATGTTTCATCCCTTTACAGAACCCAGAATAGGTGCAGGATGATTTCTTCAGGGCCAGACCTCTCTGGTGTCGGTGCTCATAAATTAGTAGCATAACGTTTCTTGATAGTTAATTAAAGTTGTACTGTGACCCTAGAAGGAAGGTCCTCAAAATGAATGTGGCAGAAGATTAGGCACCTTTGTCGGTGATATAATAAACCAGGGCACCACTGTTGTATACAACGGTACTAGGAATACCAGCCCTGGGATGTTATAATTATAGTAAGGCTTCTACTAAAAATTTCTAGGGAGCATCTAATATGATTTTTAGTATAGCAGACAAACAGCGGTGCTTCTCAAACATACTACAATTCTGCACAATATGCCAGTCAGTTTCTTGACTCATATGATCGAGGATTAATCCTAAATTGTATCATAGTGCCAATGCCAATATATGCAAAGGGCACTGCATCTATTGTAGCCTCACTAGCTATCAAGGTCACATTGTTTTTTTTTCTGAAGCACTTAACAGAGGGCCCCATTTAAATCAAGGTGGTAACAAGGCATCATTCAAAAGTCAACGAATGCCATGCCTGTAGAAGTATATGAATTACTGACTGCAGACCATTTGCCGGTGGCCAGCAACTGCTAACTCCTTACCATTGAAAACCATGACCTATGTATTTTGGGGGTTGAAGTTATAAGAAACATATTTATGGAGGCTCCAGTCCTTCTCACCGAATCCAAGAGTAGGTTAAATTCAGCCTATAGGCATGATATGAGCTGCGTGTTAGATCAGAAGTCAACGGGGCCTATGGTGACTGCAGTTTCTTTTCTTTTACAAAAATATATTCATTTTATTGACAGGCTAAAAGAGACACGCATAAAACGAAGTAAGGCCAATCAAACGTGTCACATAAAGTGATAGAAACTGAGAAAGATGCCTTTACAGGGGGGCCTTTAAAAGGTGGGGGCGCTGGGCAATTGCCCATTTGGCGCAGGCCTTCAAACGCCTCTGCCGTTACTGCTCTGCTCAGTGGTACGAGAGTAACGGAGAGCGACTTGCTCAGCAGGAGACCGTCATCTTCAAAGTCAGCATGTATTGAATTAATCAGTATGACATAGTGTGTGTGCTACTGACAACGGTCTCTGTGCTGGAATGACGGGGGCAGCGGGCTCCTCTGTGGCTCGCGCGGCATGTGTGGGGGCTGCAGGACTGGGCATCTCACTTAGGGGAATGTGGCAGCCCCCGAAGCACTCCCAGGCTTTTTCACATCTACGCTGCTTTGAAATGGACCCTGGGGCAGTTGGGTGCTATTTACCCTCGACGGCTTCTGCTGACTGCCCCTCCTTCCACTCAATGAATAGACATTGCCAGTTTGTCATCAACAAGGGGACTGGCTTGACGCATCAAGGAAGAGCCTGACGAGCGGAAGACATCTTTGAAGGACGTGCAGTCCAGTGGAGAGCCACGCACACGTCAATTACATGATCTGCACAACGTCAACAGAGCGTCTGTTGCGCTAGGCGTATTTTCTGAAGTGCAGCCAGGCACTGCGGTAGAAATCAAGGAAACGTCCCGTTATGTTTTGAGTATTTTCTTAAAACTTTCCTAGAGTCTAGAGATATTAACATTGCTGAATTTTGAGGAAATCAATCTGACTTTAGCTACATTGCGCACGAGTAATGCTCCTTGATTTTAAGATCAAAGTATTACAATAGGGTGGCTGGATTTTAGACTCTTAAGTAAGGGTGGTTTGGGCGACCTCCATGTTAGTTCTATTTTTGTTTCATAATCGATGTTGAAGCTACTGGGATTGCAATGTTTTAACGCTCTGTTTGTAATGTAGGGCGCACTGGCTACCCAGCTTTTTTAAAATGTGTTTAAACCAATATTCTGGCGAGACTGCTATTGTCACATATGCCAACAGAGGAAGACTCCTGAATGAAGAAGCCAAACATTCTATTTTAGCTGTCTCTCACCAAAAATTGTCTCTTATTCAATATGTGTCAACGGGGAAAAGACATTCTTCTGATTTTATTTTCAAAATCTCCCTCTTTTAAGAATTAAAATATTGGCATGTATGACCAGCTTCCTTCAATAGCTAAAATAAAATAGAGGCATCACTTCTACTCGGTGACACATGCACTTCCAAGAGGAAAAAGCAGAAGCAGGCCTTGGAAGAGGAAGCCCATACTTCTGCCTTCTGCTAGTTATAAATAAGATTATGCTGCTGACATATCATGGATGGTTCATTTTTAGCCATGGCACCATCAGCCTACAGGCAATTACCGAATTCCTTGAACGAATGCACTGATGCCACCTGAACGGACCCTAAGCTAAAATCTTTGCTGTTGGTGGGACTATGCTCAGAGCCTGAACTCCTGTCTTGTAGCACCCCCTTCCCCTGCCAAACACCTCTCAGGAAGTAACAAGCAATGGCATAGCCAATAGGTCTCGCCTTTGGGACCGTATAAGCGTTTAGCCAGAGCAATTGGCTGTGTTCGGTAATGTTGCGTAGAAAGGCAGGCAGCCCCGGAAAGAAGTGGTGTGCTGGTACTGTTCTGTATAAGGAGTGTCAGCCCTGGTGAGAAGTGCTGGTATTGTTCTGTATAACAGCTGGCAGCCCTGGTGAGAAGTGCTGTGCTCGTACTGTTCTGTATAAGGTGTGGCAGCCCTGGCGGGAAGTGCCAGTACTGTTCTGTATAAGGGTTGGCAGCCCTGGTTAGAAGTGCTGGTACTTTTCTGCCTAAGGTGTTGCAGCCCCGGTAAGAGATGCAGACACTGTCCACTCACTGAGGGTGTTGCCGTGCCATGGAGGACTATAGTATTGTCAACAGCTACAAGTAAAAAGACCTGTTGAGAAATGCTAATACTGTGCCCTCGTGTTTGCAGGGTAGCTCAGCGATCTAGCTGTCAATGCAGACAGATGAGGTGATCACAGGATAAAAGTTCTGCTCCCAGCACGGCTAACCTTATTTTAAGGTCTGTGACTTGTTTACCATTAAACTGGACAATAGAAATGATAAAAGACTTTACATTGGCAGAAGTGCTCAAGTTATTAAAAAGCTCTGCCAAGCACGTGCCAGCCTTTAATTACACCTAAAATAGCAGAAAAGAGTCGGTGCTAATCTATAAATGATAATTACGCACTTATATAGCGCCGAGGAACCCTTCCTGGCCTTTCCCTGTGAGGAGCCCACTCCTGGGCACCCCCAAGGTGAAGTCAGGCATCCTCAGCGTTGTTGGGGCCGTTGTAGAGATTAAGCAAGCTATTGCCCAGAGGTGCAGAGTGGGCTCATGATCAGAATAGGCACCGAGGCGAGAATTATCAGGTCCGAGGAAATTGAGCCCAAGACCCTCTGAGGCGGGAATTGATCCCTGGTCCCGGCCAGACTACTGCATCAGGGTCTGCCGCTCTAACCATTGAGCCACACTTCTCTACTAATCTATAGCTCTGATATGCATCCATTTATTAAAATGATATCAGTTAAGAGGATGGCACTGTTGATATGTCACATAACCGGATTCATTACCACAGTCCTGCTGATTGTCCATGTTGTACAATGTAATTAATAGGATTGGGATAGTTCAACACTGATCTGATCAGATCTGATCCACGTCTGAAAGGTATCGTACATGCACCATTTGAATATCAAAGACTAATCTATGTTATAAATACCATCACAAGCAAGCTCACCTACATGTACCTCCAATGTCATTGTGAGTACAGACAAAACAATCGTCTTGTGTCTTTGCACACTTCATTCAAAAGCAGTCTTTATTGCTCAGTTCTTCTCTTTCCTCTTGTTCAGTAAAGGAGACAGAGGTTGTGGGAAAAGTAATCCAAAATAAAATACAAACTAGGAATGATGAAAAGGAAACACCGTTTATTCAGGTAGGTGTTACAGGTCAGTAAGCCAGTTGCAGAATGCATCCATCTACGTAATTCACAAACAACCCCACACCCGATATTACAAACAATAACATTCCTATCCCTGCTTTCCCCACAAGGCAAAACACAAAACAACAAATAAAACATATTTCATAAAACATTAATAATATAACTTCTTTTTCTTTTTTAAGACATGACATAATCTTTAAATCTTACACGAGGATGACAAGAGAGAGTAGGTCTTTGTGAGTTTACAATAGTTTTGGAATCATCAGGAACAATAGCGTGTTCTTGTTCTTTCACATCTAGAAAAACATCGCTGTAATCCTTAGTGTGATGCACCACTCTTCCTTTGAATAAAGATATTCTGTTGAAATTCCAAACACTACGTCCATCTACTTTCACAGCATTTCTAAAAACTTCAATAAATTTTTTAGGACAAGACCATATTGGGTAACCCTTGACTGTAAATCTAATCCTATTTTAATATTGTTAATATCTTGTGTATGCTTTGCTTTTATGAGTAATTACTCGAAAAAAGCACTATTTGAATTGAATTGTAACCCTTACCAGCATTGTTTGCTCTCTTAATACATACTACATCTCCCATTTCAACAATTTGTTTGCTGACAGAAACTTGTTTTTAATCATGTTACGTTTCATTTTACTTTTGTATTCCTCAACCCTACACCATAATTTCTCATGGTCTTCATTAGAAAAACCACATCATTTGCTTTGTTTTTCTTTCAACCTCCATGGACCACGTGTGTTTGTGCCCTCTTAATAATTCAAATGGACTAATTAAAGTCATTGAATTAGGATAAGTTCTGTATGCCAATAACATGGACTGTAACGAATTTCTCCTATTAAGTCCACTTTTAACTGAGAGTTGAATAGCTTCTTTTATCACTCTGTTAAACCTCCCAACCTGACCGTTGGCTTCTGGGTGGAAAACAGCTATTCTTTTATGAGTAATACCACATTTCTTAAGGAAAGATTCCATATTATTACTGATGAACTGTGGTCCATTATCTGTTACAAGTTCTTGTGGAATGCCTTCCCTACAACAAATTTCGTCCAGAAACTTTATTATTTTCTCAGAAGTAATTTCTTTCACCATTTGGACTTTGGGCCATTTTGAAAAGTAATCAATTAAGACAATTCCAAAAGCCTCTTGTTAGGGTAATACAGAAAAAGGGCCTATTATGTCCAAACCTAATTTACGCGAAGGACCTTCTGGAAAATCAACAGGATGTGGTTCAGGACGTAAGGGAACTGCAGACTTATCACGAGATGAACACTCTAAACAATTCTTGATAGCGTGTTCAACGGAAGCATCAATCCCTGGCCACCATAATGATTCTCTAATTAACTTTTTGGTGCTTGATATTCCCAGATGTCCTTCATGGGCTAGGCTAATGATGTTCTTTCTTAAATTATGAGGAGGTACAATCTTATCGCCTCTTAAAATCACAACATTTTTAATAGCTAATTCCTCTTTAATTTTGAAATAACCAATTAATTCGCCGGATAGTTTTCTTTCTTGGGGCCAACCATGTAAAATGTGATATTTACTTCTTTTTAAATTTTTCGTCATTATCCATTTCCTCTAGCCATAGTTTTTCTTTAATAATAGGATGTTCATTATTTATTGCATTAATGTCCTGTGTGGTAAAGGCTACCTCACAATCCTCATTCACAACTATCACAGGATCATAAGAAGAAGAAGGAAACCTAGACATGCAATCAGCATGAACATTGGACTTCCCTTGAATGTACTCCAATTGGAACTGGAAACTTTGTAATCTGGAAGCCAATCTACTAATCTTGCAGACATTGTGCGATCACCACCTGGTGCCATCATATAAATAAGCAGTTTATGATCCGTTTTAATTACAAATTTTGTTCCACATATGAATTTTCTGAAGTGCTCCGCACCCCACACACAAGCTAACAATTCCCTTTCAATCACTGAATAGTGTTTCTCCGCCTCACGTAAGGCCCTATATGCATAAGCAACAATCCATTCTTTGTTATTGTCCTTCTGCATTAAAACTCCCCCTAAACCAGAGCTGATGGCATCTACCATAATTATGCATTTCTTTCCACTTACAAAGGTTGTAAACATGGTGCATTGACAATGCATGACTTTAAGGTATTAAAAGCAATTGACATGTCATTTGTCCATTCAAACTTTGCATTTTTCTTTAACAAACATCTAATAGGATCAACTTTGGTGGCTTAGTTTGGAATACATTTTGCATAAAATTCAGTATAGCCCAAGAAAGCAACCAATTGTTCTTTGGAATTTCAGCATTAACTATATTTTCAACATGGTTACGTTTAGGTTTAATTCCAGTACAGCTAATGGTATGCCCTAAATATTCTACTTGAGATGCTTTAAATTAGCATTTATCTGTACGAAGTGTGAGACCTTTTGATGACAGAGCAGACAATACCTTATTCAAATTTTGATCATGTTCTTCAGCGTTTTTCCCATAAACTAGTATATCATCTTGGAACGCAATGGCGCCTACTAATCCCTCAAGAGTTTCCTTCATTAACCTTTGAAACACTGAGGCTGCACTAGCCAAGCCAAATGGCACACCACAATACCTGTAGAGACCTTCAGGGGAAAGGAATGCAGTATAATTTTTTGATTCATCATCTAGGACGACCTGATGGTAAGCATTGGCCAAATCAATGGTGGAAAACACTTGTGCACCCGCCAACATAGAAACCATTTCATTCTAATTAGGTAATGGGTGAGCATCAATCCATATCACATTATTAAGACTGCGTAAATCCACACACAATCTAAGCTCACCAGTGGATTTAACAGAAATCACGATCGGAGAAACCCATGGTGAAGATTCAATAGGTTCAATTATGCCCTTAGAACATAAATCATTTAACATATATTTGAGTTTTGATCTGTAAGATAAAGGTACTTTCCTCACTCTATTCCGGATTGGAATGGCATCATCATGTATTCTAATTTGGTGTTTAAATACCTGGTACATCCCCAATGTGTTTGTGAATACTTTCGGAAGACTTTTTTAAAATTAGAAATAAAATTGCAATTGTCAGTTGTGGAACTTACCACATAAACAGGAGGATCAGCTTTGGGATTTATTTTGATACCCATTTTTTCTTGGTGCGGCCAACCCAGAAGTGATTTTCCAGATTTTGCTACATATACTTTACCGTATGCATGTCGTTCTTTAAATTTCAAATTCGCCCAAAAATAACCAATGAGATCAACATTGTGACCAGTATAACCTCGGGGTGTGACATCAGGAGGAAGCAAAATCTTGTTAGCCCATTTGCTATCAAACAATTGTTTGGCAATAATAATATACCTAGAACAAGAATCTACAAATACTTGTACATCAACATCATTAATACATATTGTGCAAGAAGGACATTTTGAAACATTTTCATTGCTACACATGTTGATTACGGTATTAATATGATTCCCATACTCATCAAAAGTATTCTCATATTTAGAGAAGCCTTGAATATAGTTGACCCTTTTTGATGTAGACCTGCACACCTTTGAAAAATGGCCTTTTTTCCGCATTTTGAACATATTTTATCAGAAGCTGGACAAAACTTTGAATTTCCTAAATGTCCCTGACTTCCGCATCTATAACACACAAAGATATGTTTTTTATTATCATTTCCAACATTTTTGTTTCTCCCATCCAATTTTGCTAAATTTTTAGTTTTTTGTAAATTATTTTTCCTTGACTTGTCTGTTTCTTTAGAAATCGCAAATATTTCACTTTTTTCAGGACCTCTGATTTCCTTTGCAAACTTTTCTGAATGCTCAATTGACTTAGCAATATCAATTGCAGAATTTAGGGACAAATCAGATGTGGCCCATTGCCTTTCTTGAACTTTTTTGTTGTTAGTTCTCATGAGAATTTGATCTCTGAGTACTTGTTCGTAACTAATATGTTCAAAGTTACAGGAAACTGCAAGAGATGGAAGCGCTGAAACAAAATCCTCAAGGGATTCCTCAGGTTGTTGTTTTCTTGAATAAAAAATAAATCTCTCCATGACAATGTTTTTCTTTTTCCCATATCTTAGGTTTAATTGTTTGGAAGCATATTGATACCAATTTATGTTTCCTGGATTAATAAGAGCAGGTAGATTTTTAAACTCTTTGAGAGCAATCCCACCAAAATAGTGTTTAAGTAATGCTAACTTCCTTTCTGGTTCGCAGTCCTCACCTTCTAAAACTTCAACGTAAGATAGAAAAGTTGGTTCCCATGTTTCCCAATCCATAGGTGGTTCACCGGGAATAGATAAAAATGATGAAGGAGGTACAATTCCAGCCATAATAAATGTTATGAAATAAGATGGAAAATGTTTGGTGAAATACTCTCAGATATAGATAATAAATCTTTTATAATGATGAATGGTTACTTCAAATAATAAATCTGGCAGGAAACTGAAGAAAGTTACTTATTTTTCCTATGAAAACTTCAAAGCTTTTATTTATTTTGTTATATTTATCAAGGAATATTAAGGTTAAATAGTACTTGTGAAACACTGCCGATACATGCATCAGTAAATCCTTGCCAAATGAGAAAATGAACTCACCATCTTATAATAGATGAATTGTTGGAACTGTTTTTATTCTGTATAACGTTGCAGCTGAAGTAGCAGTTCTAAAATTAAAACTGCCGGTAAATCAGCTGTTACTCGTTGCGCATTTCCACATGCCTCATGCACATATGGATCACTATGGTGGCACGCATACGTTTGACAACGTGCGTGATGACGTCGGAGCTGACAAGAGAGGTTATCTCTTGGGAAGAAAGGACGTCTCGAGTCTCTCACAGTAATTTTGGTATAAATGTTAAAAATACATCAGAGTTGAATCCAAGGTCAGAATCGGAGCGAAGACAAAGAAATCTTCTAAATAAACAGTGCCTGAAACTCTTGGAACAGCAATTCAATGCTGTTTAGAGATTTGTAAATGGAGCAAAATAATGATGAAAATAAAATTTAATCCAACATCCTTTGAGGAGGCTTCATTCCTGCTCGTCGCCAGTGTGTGGTCAAATAGTACTCACCTTGCTAGGCTACTAATAACTTGCTGTACACTAAATAGGTTTTTAAGCCAGATAGTGCTAGTGCTTAAGACCTTCAATGACAAGAGTATTGTTTAAAAAAAAATAATTCTTTTTATTAAACAACAGGAATTGGCGCTGAAACATGAATCATGTTGATAAGTTACAGACAGGAGGAATTCATTTGGTGACATGTTGACAATCACAGTGACTACAAAAAAGAGCAATGGTACATCATGGGATACATTCTTTATGGTGAGGACAGGTCATCAGAGATGGGGCTGCGCGAGGGACTACAAATCTCCCCTCTGTATGTGTTCTATGCCCCCCAGATTTGAGACCATTTCTTAGAGCAGCCCCTCGCAATGTACACTGTTTTTTTCCCGGAACATACACCAGTCCATGTTTTTCTTCCATTCTGTTATGGTTGGTGGGGAGCCGGCTCCCCACAGCTGAGCTATATTGCTTTTTGCCACCATTAGGCCCAGCGCTTCCCAGATCTTACCCATTCTGCTCAGGTCTGTGGGTTCCCACTCATTCAGTAGGCATCTCTTCACTTCAGGGCGGATGGCCAGACCCAACACCTCACCAAGAACTGCATGTATTTGACGCCTGTACCTCTGAATAAGATCACTCTCCCATAGGATATGCATAAACATTCCCGCACAGCCACATTGCCTTCTACATTCTCCCCCTTCTGTCCTTTCCATAAGAACCAGGCAGGGTCCAGTAATGTACACTCAATGTAAGATTTTGAGCTGGATAAGTCATAACCTGGCCGAGATAACCACTTCCCTTGGGGAGGCCAGTGCCTCTTGCCATTCCTAGTCATCCAGTTTGAGGCAATCCCTTTCCCACTTTACCCTGGTGCCCTCGAGAGGGTCCGCTGTGTTGTTTATCAGTGTTTTATATGTGAGATTGCTTTCTCTGGTAAATAGCCATGAAGTAGCCTATCTGGAGAGGTCTGGAATCTGGGGGTGAGGAGCCTCTAGTTAGGTGTGACTGTAGTGCATGTCGGACTTGGAGGTAACGGAAGTATTCTGGGTTGGTGAGCTCATATTTCTGTTGCAGGAAGGCAAATGTCACTACTTCTCCCTTTACCCACATGTCTCCAATAGACCAGATCCAGATGAGGTCCCATTTATCAAATCCTTTTGACTTCCATAGATCACCCAGTCTCTCTGAGTCCCAGAGGGGTGTTGCTTGAGTCAGTTTCTGTTCCCATCCCAGACAGAGTGTTTTGTGGGCTCAGTGAGGGGGAATCGCTTTGGCCTAGAATAGAGAGCTCTGTTATAATTCCCACCCGGGAGGAGCCACAAGTCCATGGCGTTGCCCGGGGCGTCCATTCGGTGATATGTGCCTTGATTGACAGCTGCAAAGTGCGCCGGCCAATAATATTTCTTGAGGTCTGGGAGACTGAACCCACCATCATACCAACCAAGGGTGAGCTTGTTGAGTGCTATTCGGGGTTTCCCTCTCCACAGCAAGTCCCTCTTCAAGCCCTCAATTTCCCTAAAGTAATAGGTTGGCACTGGGTCAGGGTAAGTCTGCAGCAAATATAGGAAGCAGGGCAGGGACATCATCTTGAAAAGCGCTGCCCTGCCCAGCAGAGAGAGAGGAAATGCTTTCCATGCGGTGATGTCTCACTTCAATCTATGCAGTGGTGGTAGTAGATTGCAGTCATATTGGAGCTGAGGATTCTACGTCATGTAGATCCCCAAGTATTTAAATCTCACCGTGGGGATTTGAATAGGACAGCCCTTAGGTACAGCGGGTGGTTGTTAGTGTAGGACCTAGATAAGAAATGTAATCCAGTTAATGGAGTATCCAGATAATCTGCCAAAGATTGCAAAGATGTTGAACACTGCAATCAGCGACTCATTCGGAGCAGCTAGGAAAGGCAGGATGTCATCTGTGTAAAGCAAGATGTGGTCTTCCCATGATTCAGCCCATCGTAGTCCGCATATAACCTAGTCACCGTGGACCCATGCCGCCAGGGGCTCTAGGGCTAGGGCAAGAGGGGGAAGCGGACACCCCTGGTGGTTTCACTGACCCAGAGCAAAGATTTCGGATTTTATGTCGTTCACTACAACCTGCGCCAGGGGTTCTGAGTACACGAGCTTGACCCAGTGGATAAACCCAGTCCCAAATCCCATCTTTGCAAGCACAGCAAAGAGGAAAGGCCATTCGATGGTATCGAACGCCTTTGATGCGTACAGTGAAACTATAATCGCTGGTTCTTGTATCATGCCCAGTCGTCCCATCAATCCGTGCACTCTACGGAGATTCCGTGCAGTGTTGCACTGTGGCATGAAGCCCGACTGGTCTGGGTGTACCAGATCGCTGATCACTTTTACGAGGCGATTAGCCAGTAGCTTAGGAAAGATTTTAGGTTTGGCGTTTAGAAGAGAGATAGACCTATACGAGGTTGAGTCTGTCCTAGGTTTGCCCTCTTTATGAATGGTGATGAGCGTGGACACTCTCTGGTCTAGCGGGAGCGTCCCCTGCTTCTTGCTCTCTGCAAACATGGATCGGAGGTGTGGGGCTAGCCTGTCCGGCGCCAGTTTATATAGTTCAGTTGGTAGGTCGTTGGGACCCAGCGCCTTGCCAGACTGGAGGCATCTGATCGCCATCGCAATTTTGTCATTAGTGAAGTCGCTGTCCAATAGTTCCTGGTCATCAGCTTGTAGGACAGGAAGGGCAATGTCCCTGAGAAGGTACTGGGAGTCCTCTGCTGTGTAAGATGTATGTGTGCGATGGATGTCACTATAGTGGGCAGCAAACATATGAGCAATGGCCTGGGAGTCCGTGATGTATCGACCATCTTTATCGATCAATCCTGGCACCAGCCTGGATGCCAGTTCTTTCCGGTCTAGCCATGTTATGAGCTTCCCCACCTTGTTCCCAAGATCATACACTCTGCCTGACGTCTCCTTGTCCATTGATCTGGCCCTTTCCGTGGCTATCGCTTTATACTCATCCCTTTTAAGTTGCATTGTATGGAGCTTCTCTTGTGTCACCTCCTCTTCCAGCTCCCTTTCCAGGATGAGGACCACACTTTCTACTGTCACCAGTTCCTTCATTTTATACTTGCGCTCTCCGGCTATCAGGGAAATGGCCTGTCCTTGGATCACTGAATTAAATGCTTCCCACAGTGTCTGGAAGAAGTCAACCGTGCCTTCATTTTCCTGGAAGTACAAGTTCATGACTTGCAGTAGGGCCTTTCACATGCAAGGGTCTCGGAGATGCCATGGATTTATGGGGGCTATCCTGCCCAATCCTCCCTGTCCCAGCGCCAGATGAGCTTATACTGGGGAGTGGTCAGATATGCCCCTCGCCATGTGCCTGATTTCACGGACATGCGTTAGTTGGGATGCTGGGACGACTATGTGATCAATACGGGAAAGACTATTGTGCGCCCCGGGGTGAAACTTGTGTTGGACACTATCTTGATGGTATGCCCTCCACGGATCCCTTAAACTGAGGGCCTCTAGAAAATGTGGCAACCATCTAGCTGATGTCCCAGTGTCCTGCGGGGGATACCCATCCATTATGCCTAAAACCACAGAGTTGAAGTTCCCTCCCATCAGCAGCAGGCCCTCCAGTAGTGAGAGTAGCACAGCTCCCAAGCCATTGTATGTGCGAGTTTGTAGGCCTGGGGGGGCATAGACAGACATGCAGGTGAGCATACGTCCCTCCCACTGCCCCGTGATACCTATATATCTCCCAAGATCGTCTGACCATTTAGATTGGACCATGCATGGGAAGGAATTTCACATCAGTATTCCCACGCCTCTGGAGCCAGTGGTGAAGCCTGCGTGTGCTGCCAATTTATAGCCCTATCTGTGTAGTGCCTTGCAGGAGTTTCCTACTAAATGTGTTTCCTGAGGAAGGATTACGTCTGGGGCATGTCTCCTAATATGTTGTATTCTCACACAGCGCTTAACCTTGTCCCCAAGCCCATTTATGTTCCAGCTCAAAAGTTTAAGGTTGCAGTCCCTGTGCATGTGCATTGAAATGAACGAAAGTCAACAGTTCCTTCCATAGAATACAATATTTCTGTGGCAATTTGGTAAAAACAAAACAACCATTGTTACCCAACTCCCTGCTCCCCTGAACTCTGGGCCTTAAACCGCCCATTGACTCAAACATGCAGAGTGCCTGTCCCCAACTGAATAACTGAAGGTAGAAATGTGGGGGTGAAGTGAATGCTACGTCCCCCAAACTCTCCCAAAGCGATCAATGTGTCATCGCTCCCCAAGAGCAGCAAGCCCCAAGAGTCATGTTCAATCAAACATGGATTAAGAAACTCCACACAAGATTATATAAAAAAATACCCTTTGTATTGCTCATAAAACACATTAGAACACAATCACATATATGCACTGTGCCACACCGGGCACTAGGTATGACTTTACAGGGGATTATATACACTTACAGTGCCAATCAGGCCTCTGTCATCACCATCATAACTCCAGGTAGTGAAAACAACCAGTACCTACTCGTAGACACTGTACATAATATAAACACATTATGCATAAATCATGAGGTATGAGCATCATCACAGTAGCATAAAACATTGAGCATACAGATATTAGGCATACATCCTAGGTAGTAACTGTGTAACATTTCTACAACACATCATGCCCCTCATAGACATAACCATAACTGCACAGTATGCCACCAATGGTCCTCCGTGCACCTTAGTACACACTTGTAGCGTACACATATTAGGGAAACCCCATGCCATCAAATATGCCTGTCACCATTACCCAAATCACTTGTGCCATTAGGCACTTGCCATCAAAATGCGTAAATCGTACAACATGTAAAGCACTTTCCATCAGAATATGCCATAAGCACCCAACTCACTTTATCACTGGCAATTGTCATACCCATCATATCGCACTAAGATGGGTATGACATCATAGTACCAGTGTAGCTTATACCTCTAGTAATGGAAGCACACTTTTCAGAGTAGCTATCCAATCTGAAAGCTGGTTAGCTTTTGTGTCTTTACCTCTTGCAGTTCTCTACCCATTGGATTTCCAATGGTCGAAATCAGTAGTGCAACCCTGAACACAAAAAGATGACTCTGACACCACTAATGTAGGAAGTTTCAGGTTCGCTTTATGTAAGGCTAACAGCAGTGCATTTATTTTAACCATTTGTGCTATGCCACCACCTAAGGACTTAGTGTACGTTTGAAAGGTTTTAAACTCACCATGTTTAAAGCCACTCTAGAGATTGGAATGCTAGCCTTAAAGGCTTCCTCTTTCATGCAGACTGGCGTCACTATAATGATCATCTTCCCTTGAGCTACAGATCTTTCTTTAATAGTGGACTTCTGAACAACAGTAAGAATCTTCTCTGAATGAGACACAAATTCCTCAACAGTAGAGTACACTTGTCAATTGGAGTTTTCTGATACTCAATATGGAGTATGTAAGTGTTAGAACTTGGGGTCTCTAGTTGGCAGAGGTAGGTACCATTGTCCAAATAGGGACCATTGCTTCTAGTCAGGGTAAGGAGGAAACCCTCTGAGATAGCCCCTGCTCACCCCCTTGGTAGCTTAGCACAAGCAGTCAAGGCTTATCAAAGGCAATGTGTAAAGTATTTGTAACAACACTCACAGTAAAACACAGTAAAACACCACAAACGGACTCCACAACAGTTTAGAAAAATAAAGGTATTTAATCTAAACTACACAAGCCCAAAACGAGAAAAATCCAACATACACAGTTCAAGATTATGGTTTCAAAAGAGTTCTTAAAGTTGCAATAAAATAATCCACAGTTGCGTGAAAAGTTCACAGTTGCGTCACATTTAGCCAACAGTACCTTTAGATGTGACAAAGTTCCAAAACAGAAGCTGGTGCGGTGGAAAACAACCGATGCGCCACTCCTGAGACCTTGGGGAAGCGATGCGACAACCCCGCTGGATGTAGCGGGCGTGTGGCGGTGACTCCGGTCTGTATGGGGAGGAAGGCGATACCTTGTATGGATTCCGGTGCAGAGGTTCCGTAGTGAAAAAACTCACAAAGGCACGATGCGATGATCTTTGGGGGCTGTGACGACCTCCGGGGCGACGATGCGTGGTCCAGCAGCGATCTTCCTCTCACAGCTCGAGGCGATGGCTCTGCGACGATGTTCGCAGCGACGTGATGTGGTCCGCAAGCAAGCGGTGCGACGATCTCACCCAGTGAGGACAGGCTCTGCGACGATATTCACCGCAATGGTAATCTTCCCACACCGGACTGGTGCATCCCACAAACGAAGGATGCGACTACTCTGGCAGCGGCAACAGGCGCTGCGATGATCTCGGCCTTCGTAGCGGCGGGAATTTCCTCACACTGACGGGGAAGCGCACTGCAAGCGAGCAATGCGATAAAACTTGCAGAAAGTCTTTAAAATCTTGGTTTCCAGCTTCCCAACACAGGTACAACTTCCAGAGGCACCACAACTGGCCAAGCACTCTAGGAAGGACAGAACTCTCTCAGCAGAGTTCAGGAAAGCTGGGGGTGAAGTCCTTTTGTTCCTGGGACTTCTTAACAGGGAGACAGCTCTTCTCAGGCCCTTGGAGATTCCTTCAAGCAAGGGGACACAGCACAAAGAAAAGTCCTTCCCCTCTCCTTGGCAGAAAAGCAACAGCAGGTCTGTCCAGCAGAGCAACAGCAGGACAGTCTTCCTTCTTCAGTTTCAGCTTTCTCCTTGGCAGAGGTTCTTTCTTGATTCCAGGATGATCTAATTTTCTGTAGTGAGGTGTCCTGTACTTATACCACTGAAAGTCTTTGATCCCTTTGTGCAGGAGGGCTCTGAACCTGGTCTGAACCAGTTCTGGGTGTCCCTTGAGCACTTTGTTTTCCTGGCCTCTCATTTCCTTTCAAAAAGAGGGGCAGGGTTGTCAGCTGCCCATCAGGAGGTGGAGCCAGCATTGTGGAAGTCAGGCACAGCCCTATTCAGGCACAGGTGCTACCCCCTTCCACCACTTTTGATGCAGATGGAGCTATTCAGCCCAGGGATGGCCCACTCAGCCTCTGGGAGCCTCCCAGCCCCTGTCACTCACAAGCCAGACAGTCAATTCACAAACAGGCCAAGGCACACAGGAAGGTCAGACAAGAGAACAGTAGCTTTCTAAAAGTGATGTTCTCAAACACAGTATTTAAAAACAACCTTTCCTAAAACATGTGTTATTAAATTCTGAGTTCAGGGATATCAGACGTTTATGTCTTATCTTGCTCCTATGGGAAGATATGCTGGTAGCCACTGTAGCCAGCATTCCCCATGATAGCCTATGAGGCAAGATAGCCTTACAATAGTGAACAATGAACATGGCTGTAATTCACTACCAGAGCATGTCACATGCACTAGTACATGCTCTACCTTTCACACACACTGCATCCTGCCCAAGGGGGTACCTTGAGCCTTCCATAGGGGTGACCAATGTGTACAGCATGGGAAGGGTTAGGCCTGGTCAGTGGGGACACTGACCAGGAGGACATGGCAGTTCACAGACTGCACACAGGCACTGCAGTGGCAGGCCTGAGACACCATTTTAGGGCTACTCATGTGGATGGCACAATCAGTGCTGCAGGCCCACTAGTAGCATCTGTTATCACCAGTCCTGGCACACTCAGTGCACTTTACTAGGGACTTCTTGGTGACACAAATATGCCAAATATGCCAATCATGGATAACCAATCACAATAACAATGTACACAGGGAGCACTTGCACTTTGACACTGAACAGCAGTGGCAAAGTCCCCAAAGCATCTAAACCAGCAAAAACGAAATCCGGCACAGCATCAAAAATACAGGAGGTAGAGGCAAAAAGACAGTGGAAACCACACCAATGATGCCAGGTCTAACAGTAAGTAAGGCCTGTCATACTTGGTGCCACTCATATTACCAAGTCACAAGATGTACCTCTTGTTTGCAAAAAGGCTGAAGCTTTCACAACATTCTGGAGTGCTTTAGGATTTCAGTGTGTGTTGGAGTCCAATACTTCCCTGTGATGGTAGGAGTAATCAACGAATGTTGGGTTGAACCATTTAAGCGAAGTGTGAGAGAGACGTTTTTTCAAAAGTTTAGAAAACCCATTAAAGCTTGAGGCTTTCTGAATGTATTTGTAGGCTCTAATGTAGGAACAATTTCAAAGGACCCCAACACTAAGCCTTTTCCTTCTCTCAACAGTTCATAGTCCATAAAAATCAAATTCAAATGTCCCATCTTACTTTTCCTAAATTTAAATTTGCAACCTGCTTACACAAGAGTGCTAAATACCTTAGCCACATGATTTAAGTAGTCAGATAAATCATCATCTGTAATATACATATTATTTACATGTAATGCTTCTTTTAAATCATCCTGTTAGCTTTCACTTATTTTTTCAAATACCATCCGGGATTTTTTATACCCTGGGGGAACCTGGTAAATCCGTTTTTGAATTCTCCCAATGTAGAAGCTGTAAGCAATTGTGGCTCAAGAGCTAAGCATATTGTGAAAAATTTTACTGACATCACTTGTGCTTTTATACTTTGTACTGCTGAACAGAGTCATTAAATATATACTGTGATCTTTCTGTACAAAATATATTTTACAATGCTTGTTCAAATTGTGAAAGTCGAGTACCAGTCTCCAATTTAAATCTGGTTACAAAACTGGAAAAAGGGAAGATTATGGTAGATTGCATGGAAGTCGATTCACATACTTGCCTGGGGTAGCGGAAGTGATGTCACACACTTTGACCCGCCTCTTATGACAACACAGGAAGTGACCTCATAATCCCTAGAATTCGTATCTTTCCAGAAATCGAAATCATGGAACTTAAAAGGCCTGAGCTAAAAGAATATTCTAATAATAAAAGGACACTGTTGCAGGGATTCTGCTCAGTCACAGAACTGTACACAGAGACTCAGGACCTCAGTGAATTAGGGTGTACCAAAAACTCACCTTAGTACCAAACATCCCTTACCAGACTAGCATCAGTGTCTCATTAGCTCTTCCTCCAATAGCAAACTCACCAATGATTAGACAACCCAGAACATGTGACTTAGGATAACTCAGGTAAGGTGGGAAACAGGAGTATTCTTTCGTTATACTCTCATACCAGTCCAGAACAGGGAGTAATGGGAGACACGAGCAAGTTTAAAATGTTTATTTTAACGCCGTGTTCTCAGGTGCAGAATCTTAGCTAATACAGCAGACATATGATAAGAAATAAGATTGTCAGCATAGTTACTATTACATAAACTACAAAGGGAGAAAGCATTTTATAATGCTAAATGGAAACAGGTTAAATATATACCTATATTTCACCCTCCCTTGCTAGTAGATTATTTTATAACTAAAGAAGGTCTCTTAGGCTTGCATAGGCGACCCCATACCTCAGAGATTAGCAGGAGTGAATCACATAGAGTTCTGCACAAGCTCTCAATATACAAATGTTCTCCAAGTGTGTTTCAATCATGCCTACAGTGTATTATTAAAGGCGCCAGTATCTGAGCTGTCCGTAGCTGCATATATGTTATGTCTAGAACGTGCGCTGATCAGTTCGAACAAAAGCAACAGTGTCGATATAATCTTGAAGGCCTTGGCCCTCACTGTTCAGACTAAGCTTACAAAGCAAGTATAGCAATGTAGAAAAACAAGTTATTCTCATGTGAAGCAAAACTCTCAGCCTAACGCGAAACAATAACTAACGTTTGTGCCGTGTGCAAAAGAAAGCAAAAGGTAAAACTGCATTTAAACTTCTAAAAAGCTCAAGCTAACTTAACACTGTATAAATGTAAGGCTCAGCCCCACTACAACACTAAAGCAGATATCACTGTCTATGTTTTCACCCATATATGAAGCAGGATGCCAAATTGTATGTTCAAGAGATCAGCAAAGGCGCATGTCAACATAAGCACAATCATCTAATGCTGAAGTATAATCATTGTTTTTTCAGACATAGCCTCAAATACCCAGACATAAAATATACTGTCAACTTTCATCATTCTATTCCCAGGTAAAAACTTCATACACTCATCCAAAAAAAATCCTTTCTCCCATACACAACCTCTATCAGCCTCATAAAAGCATATGTGCAGAATCTGCTGTATCTAGAAATCAGCCTGCACACAGGCTACACGTTCCCCAACTATGGATACAAGTGTGTGGTTGCTTACAACACTTGGTGTGTATTATAGCAACATTATGTTTTGATTAGGCACTGATTTATGTATCTGAGACATAGAGGTGCTGATAATAATATAAACAGCTTGGTTTTACATGCACTAAATATAAACAATTATAGATCACAAGCCACTGAATTCACTGTCCACGTGTAGATTTGGTCATAATAGTTGTCACTATTCCACGAACTAGTAATTGCAGAAAGAGAGAACCTGAGCCTTCCCTGTAAGAATAAACATTTTAGCGGTATGCATTAACCACAGGCTTCTGCAGCGAGTAGTCAACCCGTTAGCCTTATTGTACCAGCACAAAGTTCCAGAAATGTTTCCAGAATAGGAGATACAGAGTTTACTGGTTCTGGGTGAAGTGGCATTTTTGGCTCTTTTGCATCAAAATGCAAAACGTAGAAAGTTTGCATGGATTGGGACTGCATGGACAGATGCAAAAAGATTTGTGTTTCAGAGATTTTTTTTAAGTTAACTGAGCAGCCTGTTTTCACATCTCAGTACAAGTGCCAATCGTCTACCAATGTATCTCAACCCTAACCATAAGCAGCTTCTGCTTCTATGCTTTACAGCTGACAGGCAATCTCTACCAAAGTTCCCTAATTCAAATCCTCAATACTTCCTAACTTCCATCCAAAGAGAGCTTTAAGGGTGCACCTTAACCCTGACCTTCTGCAATTCTGCTTTTCCAAAGAAAGATGATTGCTAACCTCTGGACTTCATTCCAACCCACCCAGGGGTGTTGGAAACACACTCAGATGAAACAGTTAAAAAGCATACAAAAGTTATACACAAAAACCGCATTGATTTCTTAGGCACTACAATAAACTTTTTATTCTCTTTAATCGATTCAAAAAGATGGCTAGACCTGACCAAACCCCACAAATGTAGCCCTGCTACACCTGATTTCCATTGGTTGCCGACAAGGAAAGAGTCACAAGCTTAATATTGTGGACAAACTTCACTCTGCATTGGCTGTTGATTGAACAAAGCTGATCTTCGTTACATATGACATTGCACCTTGTATTAAACACATAGGGCCAGATGTAGGTAGGCTTTTACCAGGTGGTAACGGCCGAATTCGGCCGTTACCACCCGGTAAAAGCAATTTGACATGTAGGTCCCTGTAATTTACAGACTCGGTAAATTTACCGATAGGTAAATTTACCGAGTATGTAAAATACCGAGTCGGTAACATTATGGATACCGGTAAATTGGTATGTAGGTGGGACTCTTCTGAGTCCCACAAGCAGTACAAAATCGGTATTTTACCATCAAATAATACTTGATGGTAAAATACCGTTTCAGGTGTGCATGCACATGTGTGCATGCACACCTTTGCCATATGACAGGCAGACCTGCCCTTAGGGCAGGTATGCCTGCCACATGGCACCCGAGCCTCTTTTGGGGGTGCCAGAGGGTGTCAAAGTGACACCCCCTGCACCCTTGTGGCTATCGGTATTTACCGATGTGGTAAACACCGACCGGTAAATGCCCGTTCATTCCTATGGGCTTCAAAGCCCATAGGAATGCATGGCCATCAACTGGTCGGTATTTACCGCATCGGAAATTACCGACTGTTTCCGATTCGGTAATTGCACATCTGCAATTACCTACATCTCGGTATTTTTATTTTCCGACCTCTGAAATACCGAGTCGGTATGACTCGGTATTTAAGAGGTCGGAAAATAAAAATTACCTACATCTGGCCCAGTATGTTTTATCTTTGTAGACAGTATTACTGAGATGGGACAGGGACAAATAGGTTAGGCTCTCAGATGAAGTAAATTTAAAACCAGGATTGAGACCAGCGCCTCTTAAGCTAGTTTATTCTCAGGTTACCCTTTTAGCTAAAGGTGTACTTACAGATATCACGTGGTATACCAACTTTTGTGCTGTGTGACCCCCTTCCTATTTGTGTGCCACTCACTTCAGCTCTAACTCTACATTTGCACTCACTTATAAGACTAACATGTTATATTGGTAGACCTCTCTCTGCTCGTCACAGTTGCTTTATTTCTCATTGAAAATTTATCATCTACCCATATCCGATTAGGACCGGGTTGGAAATATCACCGGTCCCCCAATACCGTGATCACGCCGCATACAACAGCCCTGAAGAGTCACTGTTTACCCTGAATTGACGAAACACGTGTCGGCTGGTTACTTGTTCAAAAAGTTTTCCTTATAATCAAGAGAATCACTCACCAAACTATTAAAAACCCATTAAAAAAAACATTTGTTTGCAATTTTATTCATCTCTACTAATATGATTACTACAAATCAACAAACACCGGTGGTGTGCGCTTGACTTTGCTTCACTGAAGCGCTAAAGATGACCATGCAGTGGCCAACAAGTAATCCCACCCCTGCTTCCCCCAAATCTCTTTGGAAATAAAGGAATGGACCAAACTGACCACCTTGCTTAACTGCACCCCGATCTTAGTGGACTCAGTCAAATCACTAGGAATCACGCTGGACAGGACCCACATCAACTCGTTGGCTAAAAATGCATGGTACCACCTTAGTTATCTTAGAAAACTGAAACCACCTCAGACCTCAAAATGGCAGTTCAGGCTTTGGTCATCGCGAGGATCGAATATGGATGTACAACTCTATCTGGCCTGCCCAAGATCTCAACAGCTCCGCTAAAAACCTGTCTCAGTGCAGCTGCAAGACTCACATCTGGATCCAGAAAATTAGATCACATCTCTGTGCATTTAAAAGCTTTGAACTGGCTTCCATAAGACGACAGAGTACAGCTCAAACTGTCCTGCATCACTCATGAGGCACTTCACTCAAAAACATTGGTGTATCTAGCTCAGAAGGTGATGATATCTGGAGGAGGCCGGAACTCCTGGAGCGCAGAAGATCTTGTGCCGAAACCTCCATTCTTCCAAAAGAAGAAAACTTACAACAGAGCTTTCTCAGGTACCGCACCCAGAACCTGGATCTTTCTACCGCCAAACATTAGAAGAATACCATACCATTCAAAATTAAGGAGGCCAAGATCTTCCTAATGGGTAAATTCCTTCCTTAATTCTCCAAAATCATTCGCCTTGCATCTGTTCATTGACTCTTCATCCGTTACCAACGGTTTTAAAACTCAGAAGGGCCCTCTATGACATCCAGGACAGAGCGCTCTGAGGATCTACACAATCTTTTCTAGGGTCCTCTGAGGCGAGCACTCAGCTAAACTTTGAACTCTGAGTCCTTTGGTGGTTAAAAAGGAAATTTGTATTTTGACATTATTGGTCAGTCTCGGGTACTGCAAAGCACAGAGATCTTTTACTGCCCTTGTTTGTGTATATTGTTTTATATTGTTCTTCATTCGTACGTTTTTGATGCTTGCTACTGTTGCAATCGGGATCCCTATATATCTGTTAAGTGCTCTAACACCCTTTCGGGTCATGTTTGTGCTATATAACACACTAAATAAATACTAAGAGTGGTGCAGGGCCTATTCAGGGAGTGTACACTAATATACACATCCCTCAACCTGACATTTCCCTAGAGTGCAATCCATCCTGCTTCATACATTCTTCTTGAGACAACATTAACAATTAAGAAGTATCTGGTCCCATTAAATATTGTGCATCATTCCTGTTTCATCACCCCAACTCTGGGCCTGTTTTGCAGTCCTCCAGGGTGATAGGCTTAAGACTTGAAAAGCCACAGTTGCAGAGATATGACACATAAACAGGCAGATTTGAAGGGCTCAGCCACCACTTCCTGCACTGCTGCACATGCATGTTTTCCTTTTCGCATTCTGAACAGGCAGACTTTTAAAAAAGTGACACAAGTTGTTTTAAGATGCGCGTATTCTGCACTGCAAAACAACATGAAGCATTTCCCCTTCATCAGTCAGTGCTACGTTCTTCCTTCAGTAGTACAACATACCCCGCAGGCAGTACCATAAAGCTGAAATATTATATTTTGTATCTGAAACACTGAGCGAGTCAGTTGCAGAAATAAATTGGGCTTGAATCAAAAGAACATACGGTACTCCTGTAGCAACTGCCCCTTCGAGAACAACAGCAAAGGGAAACGTGATCTGCGGGGTGTGCAGTGTAGCCATCTTGCAAATATTAGCTTTGGGTTTTGCCTAATATGATGGAGTAATAGAAACGATATGCTTAGGAAAGCCTTTTAATACATTTTAGACTCTTTGGAGGCCATCAAGTATTTGCAGCAATCGCTGTTTTAAGTAGAAGGGCACAGAGTAGACCTCGCCCACTCCTGGCCGGAGATTACAATTAAAAACCATGGGAAGCATTTTGCTGTGTTTCAACTTTGTGATTAGAGGATTACAAAAAATGTATAGTAAAAACAGATAAGAAGGGGAGCAGCACTATGTATGTGGAAACAACAATGCATTTCGAGAAAAATGCGAGCTACCCGTGTCCAAAAATCATCGAAAACACAAACTGATCCTGAAACCATTATAACTGGTCAACAGGTTTTCCATCATGGATTAACTTTTTATATTAATATTAAATTGCCTTATTTTATATAGTACTTCATAGGGCGCTTGTGGAATTTAGCACTGTCAATTTCATTTTTAGTCGGTTAATCCTTAATATTGGTAAATATGCAAGGGGTGTGACCGAGCAGCCGAAGCAACATTGCATGCTGAGTCCGAGCTCCAGCCGAGTGCGGCGTGCCAGATAAATCCTAGTACACCAGGAGCTTCAACCTCGACCTATCAATGAGCCTGAATTAGCAGCCCAGCTGCAACTCACCTCGGTCCGATTGGCTTGCTAGGTTTGTCCCGGTCCTCTCGAGGCCTTGAAGATGAAAACGTTTCTAAGGCTCAAGTATTCAGGAGTGGTAGAAGAAGTCCAGCCAGACACAGCCAAGGGTTTGGGGACTTCAGGAACAGCACATGGGGGTTAGGGGTCAATTTGGCAGAGGGCAACAGCAGCATCCTGAACAGGTCCAGTTGGAACTGGTCAGCTGAGTAGTTGCAGAAAAGGCATCTTGTAGCTTGCTTTAACCCGGTAGCTTGAACAAGAGGCCAGCCTTATGACCTTTGAACTCCACTTATTTGCTCTGGGTACAAGGAGGAGAAGGTCCAGTCCTTCTAGGCTCCTCTCAGGTCAGACAGCAGGTCCAATCTTCATCTGTTCTTCCTCAGATCCAGAGAGTGTTCTGAAGATGTTGTCAGGGAAGGCTTAAATCCAAGATGTTGAAACACTTCCCCAAGGTGTAGAGCATTTGTGCCTACGCAGAGTTATGGCCAGGGTGATGAGCAACCCCTCCACTCTGGTCACCCCAAAACCAGTTTTGGGGCCAGCTCCCTTCATGCAAGGATTGGTGCCTGTCTGAGTGGGGGAACAAAAGATTGGGTCTGTACTTGAGTCGTCTGACATCTGCCTGTGACACAGGAGGCCCCTTTGAAGTAAATTAAGTTCCAGGGCACAGCCCAAATTTTCATCCTGCCAATGGAACAAAAACATACAGGCTGTTGTCTCTGCTCTGGGATCAGTTTTCACACCTCATCAGATCTTGAGTACTTAGAAGGATGCAGCTGGAGACAAAAATTTTAGGGAGGTAATAGGACACTTTCTAAAACTTGCTTTTCCCTGATGTTTAATAAAAATACAATTTTACCATTAAATTAGGCTTTTGCCAAATATGAAAAAGAACAGTTGATCATATCAGTTGTTTGTGCCTGTCATAACACAGCCATAAATAATAACTTATAATGATTCCTGGTGTTTCTCTATGGGCCAGCAAGCATTCCTTTAGTGATAATAGCTTAAGGGTGCTAGTCACGGTAAGGACATATTTACATGCCATTTCTACATGTTCTACTTTTAAATACCATGCACCCTACTTTGTGGACTACAAGGCCTATTTAGGAGCGATTATTAATGCTTAAAAGGAAAGTTTATGCATGTCTAAAAAGTTTATTTTGACATATCGAATTGAAGATTTTACACTGCTACATTCAGGCTACAAATGGTAGGCCTGAAGCCACGTTTTCACTTCATCTGCAGTAGATGGCATAATAGGTGCTGCAGTCCACTTGTGACATTTAATTTACATATCTTGGGTGCATGCTGTACCATGTACTAGGGACTTATAAGTAACTTAAATATGCCAATTAGAGTTATGTCAATTTTCCCATGTTTAAAAGAGCAGCAGCAGGGGTCACGTACAGAGAGCTCCACGGGCAGCAAAAACAGATAGGGCAAAAACCAGGGGTCCACCACACAAAATATACTAATTTCCTAGAAAACCAATAGGTACTTTCTGGAATTTCAATGACTGTTTCATCACAGAACATACATTAATCAATAAGCACAATACATAATAGGTATTTTTTTTAGAGGAGACAGCAGAAAGAGAAGTTTGGATTAATCCTAAAATGGAGTGGGCGCAGTTGGGAATAGAAGATAAGATGCCACAATTTGTTGAAGATATATCGGGAGTTAAAAGCGGTTTTGTGGCATAGAGAAAGAATTATAAACTGGCAGGGTGAATTAGACTTAAGCTTGCTTTGTGCAGCCTAAGAATAAAATTGCTCCTGTTATGTAAACTATGACGTTGCCATAGCTCTACAAGGTTTGCTTTCCCACACACTAGTGACACGGGGAACTTGGTTCAATGCACCAAGGATGAATGTGAAAGACAGGCTATTGTAGCTCCACAGAACCACACCCAATATATTGTTGAAGTGGGATCATTGCTTTTGGGTTACTAACAATCTCTAAGCTGAGATCTGGGACACCATGGTATCAGAAACACACCTATTTCGCTCTTCACAATATTGTACACACAAATGGTACTAAGAAGAATAGACACTTTCAACTATTGGATAACCTGTTTCCAAGCATATCTAGAATAACCACAAACAATATCATAAAAATAGCAAATCGGCACATTGCGAACAACAAAAATAAAATAAAACATTTCTAATATAATTAAAATGTAATTTAAAAACAAACACCCTAAAACCTACTTCTATGTGTTACGCTAGGATAGCACAGAAAGTAGAACTTGCAATGTAGACTTTCTTAGGGAGAACACACTGCATACCTTGTTGACAGCAAGAGTTGGGATAATCAGAGAGGTGTGAAGGCAGTGTTCCCTGAAAAAGGAAAACACAACACTTGACAGCATCCTTCCTCCTGGACCCAGCTCGCTATGTGTATCAGGTGTGATGTAGCATCTTGTTAGTGCACTGGCAGTAGTCAAGAATGTCTCCGGCATTATCTTGTGTGATAATCTGCGAGAAGGACCTCTCCTGACAAGTGCTCAAGCCCTTTTATCTCTTTTCAAGGATTGGAATTTTTGGCGTAAATTCAGGAATTTCTGACATAGATTATTTACATCACAGTGTGTGTCCCATGTATATCCTGATGATCATCTAAGGTGAATGAATGTCAATTCAGATTACACTGTTTTGACTAGTCGTCTGTTTTAGCTCTTATTTGACCTTGACATTTAATAACTTGATACTCATCCAAGAATGATGTTGCATCAGGTGTCATATCTGTCATTGGCATCTTTTGCTAATACCATACACGCATTTATTCCTGGTAGTTATTGTCTCCCTGTAGTCTCCACAATTAATTCCAGGGACACACATATTAGAACACTATACCCTTGATATATTTTTGTGCTCATAGGGGACAACTGTGTCTTTCCAAACTAAAAACGCTGTTCTGCACCTCTGGCACAGTATAAGGATGGTGTTTTACTATTTAATCAGCATCCAAGCTGATTTGGGCGAGAATCACTTCCTGCCAAAGCTATCATAGAAGCTGCTGTGAGCTGTGACTGAGATGCAGCTCTGCAGCCCCAACCTCCATCCTGAGAAGGAAGATAGCCGTATGAGAGAAGTGTGCAGGCCTGCACACTCAGTCAGAGTGCATTTGTTAATGCATTGAGGCCGGCTTCCTGACAAATTATACCAAGGTATGAGATTAGGTAATTCCAACAAGTCTGGCAGATAGGTACTCCTGATATGCTCTTACTAGTGTAGATACAACAGTGATAGATAGAAGTAACATTATGAACAATTAACACAGATTAATTGTTTGTGTTTTTACCATTCTATTAATGCCTATTACAATGATGGGTTTCATCTGCTTTATAATCGAAGCTCATATTTTATTTACAAGGATCATATTCTTTCAAAATATATTTGAAAATGTCTTCTTGTACCTTTCCTTTGTGAACCTTGGACATTCAAAATTGACAAACGAATGGGTTAGATCTGTTTCCACAAATTGCTTGAGAATCAGAGTGGTCATGTTTAAAGCTACTGACAACACAAGGGAGATGGGTTTCCTCAGATTGGATTATAGGAGTGAGGGGCCCTTTGGGATTGTTTGCAGGAGTGCAAACATGAACTTCAGCAAAATTGGGTAGGGTTACCCCTGGGAACTTTTACCCCATTGGCTATACCGGAGCCAAGTGTCACCCCAATGCCCTAGGAAGTACCATGCATAAAGGCAGAATCCCTGGGGACTTCTTTAGAACTCTTACTGGACCAGTGGATGAATAGAATAGGATTGGGCATGCTGTATGTGACCTGAAGGACTGACCTGCTCCCCTGGTACCCAAGACCAGGAAGTGCACTCCAAGTGCTGGTTGGCTGACCTCCTGTGTGGCTACAGAGCTACCAAACGCTGCAAGAGATCTTTTCCTGAAGTTCCCAGAATACCAGTACTAACTGGACCTGAACTGTACACTGCTAGTGGCCTGTGCTGGAGTGAGTCTTGACCTCTAAGTTCTGTTCTTGAGGTCCTGGGGACTTTGATTTTTTATAACTGGATTATCCTACCACTCCCAATGCTGAAAACCTCAGACTTTGAAACTTTTTGACCTACAGTCCTCCGGAGGACCGTGACAAACCACCCCAGCTAAAGATGACATAGGTGTGACCTTGCTGGGGTAAGAAATCAGATTTCTCATATGCACAGCACCAGCAAATCTGATTCAGATGATCTTCAACATGAAGATCCTCCTGGACCTAACGTTAAATGCAGCCACTTGCCCCACTGAAGGAGTCCAAGCTCCAAAAAAAGGAGGCTAATTTGTAAGGTAACATTCTTGACCAGGCAAAGGCACCCACACTATCTACTTATCTTGAGGAATTCCTTGGGCGTGAAATTTGAATTTGTCTGAGCTTGTCCTGTCAAAACCAACAACTTCAGTGGTACCTCACCGAATGCCTATCCAACTTCATGAGGACTTCTTTGGATTAAGATTGATGACTTGCCCAGCTGAAGTGTTTCTTTCTTCCAAAAATAAAGACTGGCAATGTCATTTACATTGACTAGACTTCCTTGGATACAGCTGTTTCCTTGCATAGCTGAACATTTTTGACTTTCAGAAAAAAGACTGGCAACCTCATTTATAGTGACTGGAGTTGGATATACCTAGAGAAAATATGAGGAAAAAATGCATTGGGCCATCACATTTATCCTTATATTCTTACTATGTACTCGGTGTTGATAGAAAGGAGGTGAAAAGAGCCCTTGAAGTGCAGAGGTTGTGAGGAGAAATTGCCATTCTTAACACCACTGTTACTCCACACATTTTCCTTCTACCGCCTATTTTTGGAAGTGGAAGTATCTTCTTTGTAGGTTAGAGACTGCATTTATAAAACGCCCACTTTTAACAGAAGGTTTATAAAAGAAAAATTACGTACATTGTCATTAATATTCAAAGTGAACAACAGCCTGTGAATCGAAGCTTTGAGAGGCAAATAATACTTTCAGTAAACACAGCCCATTTCAAGTCTTTGAGCAATCTGTGTACAGTAGCTAAGAAATCAAAATTTAATCATGTTAATACTGTTGTGATCTTATCAAATTATTAACATTGACATATACAAAAGTGTAGAAAACCCCTCAGAATAAATGTGTGGCTATTGTAATTCAAAAGTAAATAATGTTCCTTGCTCACCTCAGGGAAGGAAAGAAGCAACGCTTCACTTCCTCTTTTTGCGCATGCAAATCAGAGCACGAGCAGGCATACGCTACAGATTTTAGTTCAAGTGGTGAATGAATCTATCAATTAACAGTATGCAGGTACGGTTTCTCATCCACCAGAAAAATGCATCTTTAGAAAAATATGTATTTTTAATATAAATAATGCACACGTTCATTATCCACTCATACAGGTTAAAATTAGGCCTGGGCGAAGCAATACGCTATGCTCGCGTAGTTTGCAAAGTTTGCGCAACTTCGCACTACGCGAACTGCACGTAGCACAGTGCGAACACGCGTAGTGTAGCGTAGCATAGTGCAACGGTCATTTTTTGCTTGCTCGCGGTCCCCAACGTCAAGTTGGCGACCGTGAGTAAGCAAAATGACATCTTGGCAAGACTTTTTCCTCGTTCGCGATCAGCAACATCAAGTTCGCGTTGAGAAAGCTGCCGCTCGAGGAAAAATCTCCTCGAGTGGCAGAAAACTACAGCTCGCACTGTGCAAGATGCCGTTTTCAATGATTGCACAGTGCCGGATGCTTGTCCGCACTGTGCAATCATTGAAAACGGCATCTTGCACAGTGCGAACATGCTACTACGCAGTTCGCGTAGTGCTACGCGTAGCTCACGTAGTGCGAAGTGCAATTCGCGTAGCTACCCGAAGCGCTACTTCACAAACTACGACTAGCTCTAAGTTCCACAGTCCCAAGGTAAAACTTGCCACCGGACCAAATGTGGTTGGTGAGTTGATCCGGGCTCCACGTTTCAATGTGTCCCTTTGCCCTTCAGCCCAAATGACAAGCCTAAAGGCCCAGAGTGGCTCCCTAAAGAGAGCATAGCTCAGGCGTTATACTGGAGACATTCTTCGATCGAAAAACGGCTCCTGGGTAATGAGCAGCAGGAGAAGCTATTAGTAGACAAATGGTTAGGGCAAGTGATAAACACAATGGCACTGGGGCCTCTCAGATGATAAGTAGTGTCTCTATCAAGCTCCCTCTCAGCAGCGATCTGTCTTTCATCATGCTTGTTGTCAAATTACAGAATAAACTTGTTTTCGTGGAACACAGCTGGATCAGCTAGGAGTGTGGATAATGTCATTTCCTACCCTTAATTCGTACTTAAAATATCTTGTGCTTCTAAGAAATGTGATGAATAGATGATTCATTGATGGATAAGTACCTGTACTCGTTCATCCCAGCCATTAAAATAGAAAATAGGCCAAGCGGCATTCTAGTAGCTTTGCCACTGCAGTAATGAAAAATATACAAATGTTTGGGTGTATTACTGTTATTATTTACTAATCATCACATCATTACCTATGCTGATTGTTTATCCATCTAGACCCAACCTATGTAACTCCATGTTCTTGTTATGTGCAGTATTTCTAAAGTAACTAATCAACTTGTTTAACTACCACTGCATAAATGAATGTGTTTTAGGGTTGAACATATGCAGTATTGGGGAAGCTGGGATTTTTCTCTAGATTTTCATACCCATCTCTAGAATCCCAAACCAGGTAAATTGGAACTTTTTCCCTGTTCTAGAAATATGGAGAAAGATTTCGCAATGATGTCTTTAAACAACTTCTAACAAATCCAATTGAACTCAAAGGACCAATGACTATGACTGGAATTTCAAAGATTTATTACAAAGCCAAAAATAATTGAATGTACAAACATATCAGTAAGAGGTTCAAAAAATAAACTGCCACTAATACAAACATAATCCCACGCAAAATTCTTAAGCAACTCAGGATAAAAAGCAAAGTCAATTCCAGTAACAGCAGGCAACCAAGAACAGTCCCAGCTGGAAGTTTGGACTGCATTTACAAAAGAAAAGAAAGGGGTTAGTCTGTCCTACACTATTCTAAGGTGACATCCCTACATAACATTCCCATTAAAAAAGAGTAAAAGAGTCAGCAGTGAAGACTTCCAAAGAAGTACATTCACTTTCTTTAGACAAATAGTCTAACTGTTGAGCTCATTCTAAGATGCTCCTTCTAACACCCCCCTCTGGCCAAAGTTCCCCAAGACTCGTTCTCTACAACTTCCTGCATCCTGCTCTGTCCGTTCTCTAACTAAAATCTGCTCTCCACCCTCGGGTGCTGTCCCTAATACAAAATCCCAAAAACAGTTGACACGCCCAAAGGTACACCCCTCTGGCAGGTGAAGATCTTCGGATTTTTCCAATATGGCACTTTTCCATCCAGCGTCCGTTGGTGTGTCCTTGGGTCCCAGGCACCTACCTTGCTAAATGTTGCACTCCCAAATTCTTGGCAGCTTTTATCCGTCCGCGCCTACTATCCTAACTCCCAAACAATGGACCCTTCTACCTAACGAGCCTTGTGGCCTTGCACCTGCAAGCCGAAATACATGAGAACATCTCTGCAAACATTCGAAGTTACAATTTTATATTTTGCTGAGAACAGCTTTCCCCTGGAGAGAGAAAATCATTCCTTCTCGACTAAGGCTAACAAAAGAAAATACAGTTAGGCCCCTACTGGCTTCAACATATCTCAGGCCCTTGCACTTTCAAATGCATTTCTAACTCGGCATGACATTACATTTTACTACTTCAACACGTTAATTCTATTTTCAATGTGAGCACTAGCTTTCATTCTAAAGATTATGTTAATTCACTCATTAATAAACATATATTTCAAAAGCATTTCATTAGTAATACGACATTTCACATGTGATTACATTTCTGTATTAGGCAACACTACATTTTGATTAAAACTCTACATTAGTCTCTGGTTAATAAACACATCCATATATATTGTGCTGATTCTCAGCCTAACATTATAAGTCTAAACTACATTAGTAGGCCCGCTATATATGTGGGTGCTGACTACTCAGGATTATGGTGCACCCCCTACGAATTTCAAAATAACATGGCGCTCTCTCAGTATCGTTCGATCAGTTTTCAATGCTCACTGTTCTGTAAATGTAAATGTATTTATATAGCGCAAATCACCACTGGTTTCTAAGCGCTTGCTTAGGGAACCCATCCTGGTATTCCCCTGCGAGATAGCCCCGGCAGGGTATCCGCAAGGTGAAAGCCAGGCATCACGCCGCGAGGGGCCGATTGTGGAGATTAAGCAAGCTATTGCCCAGAGTCCTAGAGTGTGAACCCATGAATCGAGTAGGCACCGGAGCGAGAATTGTCGAGTCCATGGACATTTTAGGACTCAAGACCCCGCCGAGCCAGGAATTGAACCCTGGTCCCGGGCTGACCTCTGCTTCCAGGTCTGCCTCCTCTAACCAGTGAGCCACACTTCTCCACCTTCTAGCAGACAAACAACAATCTATAGAAGTAATACATTGGTATCTTCTTTCTAATTCTTATGAATCCCTAAGCCTACTGTATCTGTTTGTGCCTGCCTTTTCTGAATAGTAGCCTGATCAAACCTCTTGCAACTGGCCCTCGCCCTACACTATGTGAGGGACTAATGAAGCCCCATCCTCACCCACTTAAACGTGAACCACGTTTGGAGTTGAACTACAGTACTCTGTTCCCCGAGACCTTGTTACTGGGCGTGAATTCAAAGATAATGTTGCCCCTTCAGTCTCTGATTTCTTTGTGTAGCACTTTCATGTTGGTTTTCCAGGTCCTGGGATCCTGCTTTCTTTCAGTGTTTTCCCATCTGTGTCCTCTTCTGCCTCTTCATGTTTCCTTCCAGTGCCACATATCATGCCATCTGTGCCACGCTGTCCCTTTATTTTACTGGGGTCACAGGCCTCTCTGCATTGGTCCTCCATCACTTCTTTCCCTTGATCAGATACCTTTTCCCTGCCTCACAGTACCTTTCTGTTTTTTCTAGTCAAAAACAGAAAATCTTCAGCTCTGGATGAGCTTTAGCTTGGTTTGGGACACAAACAGGTTAGTCAGTTGCATCACTCTTAATTTCTTCACTTTATCTAAAGACCTTCTCTGCTTTAAAACTTGCCTGGTGTAGTCCGAAAAGAACATGATGAGAGCATTACTTTCTTCAGGTTTCATTACAAGACTGGGGGCTACCTGTTCATTCTATTATGTCTGTACATCTCTTTGTAGTGCATTTATGTTTGAAATACCTTTTGTAATCTGTTGCTATGGTAAATGATGTTCCATGTTCCATGCAACAGAAGCTGAAGAGATACCTTCCTGTGCAGTTGGATGTACTGTGCTGAACTACCTCTACCAAAAATAAATATATTTTTTTTGTATTTCCAATTTTGGACATCTTTATTACAAATTTGATTGCTAGTCCTCCAGTTAAATTCAGAGATTATGTTTGATCCATGGTTTTATTCCTTGTTATTTTAGGGGATGAGATATTGCTAGTAAGTTTTTTTTTTATGTTTGGACCTCCTGGTGACAAGATGGATACCAAGGTTTGTGAATCATTATTCTTTTAATGCGACTTCAAGCAGCCGTTTTAAAGTTATACATCACAAAGGAACGCTCTAGAATAGAATGCTCATATGTTACAATGGCAACAAGGCTAGATAGATCTGCCGCTTTTAAATGCGCCTTCAAGCAGATAAGTTCTATTTCCATTACTCTCTATGCCTTCTTTGTTTTTTCAACCTTCTTTTTAGACATTTGTACTGTTGTTTACTATGTTAATCCTAATATACATATAACTGTTTTTCCTTTACCTTGTATGCTTTTTTTCAGTACTTGGCGCTTTTTCATTGTTTTCCCTAGTGGCCTTCACGGACCTGAGCTGTTTCTCCTTGCCGTTTTTATTAAATTCCGGCCCGCCGCATTGCCTCATCCTCAAGCATAATCACTCGATGCAGACAGGGTGCGGCACTCTCTGCACTCCAAATTACGGATTGTGGGCCGTGCCAAGATAGTCACACCCTTTGAGCCTTCCGGTTCGCTCCGTTCGCTTGTCCCGGACCATCGACTCCGCTTTTACTCGCTTTTGCCTTGCTTTTGCATGCACCAAGGGGTCTCTCCTGTTTTAGAGCAGAGACCCTTGGCAGGCACTGCGCTACATCAGCGAGGCCCTACAAGAACTCTATTAACATAGTTGCAATTGGGTTGCTTAGCAATGCATACACCAACAGCTGATCGCTGACGCTGTCCCTCTTCAACCCATTTTACCTACTGTTTAATTGTTAACAGGCCATAACTATTTTCAGGGCAGTGTTACCCCTATTATAATGATAAATAGGCCAAGTTATTGTCCTATTCAATATCAGGGCAGTCTGACATTTTGATATTTATTAAAAAAGCGTTCTTAGTGCTTGGGACATTTATTTATATTATTTATTCCTACATACCTATTTTTTAAATCCCTTGTCTGGGAGTTAATTTGCTGTTAACACCTTATTAAGGATTTAACCCTTTGTGGATCAACTTCTTATAATGTCCGACGTCGAGTCAGACGATTCCCAAGCTCCAGCCCCCACTCCCAACCCTAATGAAGAGCTTATTAAAAAATGTATACAAAAAGAGATGCGTTCAAGCATGAGGAGACCATCAGCCAAATGGTTGCAGGTAAAAGACCCCTGCCTGAACCTCACTGCACTCCAAAGAGGACACATTGAAGATTTGAATAAATGTGGTGCCAAAAGATCAAGGAAAACTAATAATTTAGAAAGGGAGAGCCCATTGAACACACTGGGAGGTCCAAGCACCTCAAACCTATTGGGAGGCTTACGCACCTCACACCCTAAAGGAGGACTAAGCACTTCAAATTCTAAGAGAGTCCTAAGCACCCCAAAAACATCTGGTGTCCATAGCGACACAATATATCTGGATGCCCCACGTGTCACGCTTTATCCAAGTGCTCTATCTGAACCCCGTTTAAATGATATTGATCAAAGAGCAACTAAGTCGCTGGATGAATATATCCTTGACCTGGATCCAGATGAGAATGATCCAGATTTTTGTCTCCCAGAGAACTCCCCTCTTCCTCTAAGGAAATAATCGTTGATCCCTTAGGTGGGGAAATGTTCTCCCCCTATAACATTCAATACCCTAGGAGTTCCCAATGGTGGCCTCGGAACCATGTGGCCAAGTTTATCATGAGGTGGATTAGACCCCCTTTGAAAGAGACACAAGGAATATCCTAAAGGCTGAATGCCCAAGACCCATGGTCCAAGATAAAATTTGTCTCACTCCAAACCTAGACCCAGAACGTATTAAGTTCTCATTTAAACTGGGCAGGGGCCCCAGGAAGGGGATGGGGTGCACCCTCAAAACTTGCCTATGATCCAGGAGACCCATCCTTTACAATCAGAGTGTAAGGCATTATTTGGAAAACAAAGATGGGTTGATAAGATCATAGCCACAGACCAACAATGCTGCTCGAAGGGAGTTCCTGTTATACTTAAAGCGAATTCAGTAGTCGAGCTCATTAAGTTCCAGGTAGACGATAGAGGGTGCTGGGTTATTGCGGAAATCAAATGTCAGGAGTCCAAATAAACGCTAGCTAGCTACTATGGGCCTAATGAGGACAATATTACGCCTCTAAACAATCTTTGTCTTGGCTTGGTCGACTATGAGGCTCCTCTGATATTGGGAGGAGATTTTAATGTGCTTTTAAATAACAAGCTAGATAGGTTTTCCCCTCGAACGCAGGTAGCAGTTCCGTGTGTTAAAGCCCATCTTTTGACTATATTAAAATCGTTTAACCTCCGCGATGTATAGCAGAAAAAAATGGGAGAGAGTAGGGCATACTCCTTTTAGAGCAAGAAGAATTCTCATTACTCCAGAATTGATTATATATTTTTGGAGCATTCAGATCTCAATAAAGTTAGCTCAATCAAATACCTGCCCATACACCTATATGATCATGGTGCCATAGCTCTTAACCTGGAACTCCCTCTAGAGCTCACTCTAAGGAGAAGGACTCTAAATAGGAGATTTCTTCTGCAATCTTCAACTCCTGGCTTTCTGAAGTCTGAAACAGCTAGCTTCTTTCAAGACAACTTGGGGTTGCCCCATTGTACGTTGTCTGGGATACCTTAAAGGCCTGGCTCAGAGGGATACTAAAAGGGGCGGTTGTGGGTTGGGCTAGGGCCAAGAGGAAAGAACTGGCCGACTTAGAACTACAAATAGCAGGGGCAGAAGCAGTTTTAAAGGCGGGCTGTCCTCTCGGACTCAAGAGCGACAACTTAATAAAGAGAGTTGAAGAGCTGCAGCTGAAGTTCAGACTTAAGTCTGAAGAGATCTTACTCCAAAAATGGGAGGCAAGTAAAAGGAGGGACTTTGAGCTAGGGGAGAATTGTGGCAAGCTTCTGGCTATGAAGAGTAGGGTTGATAGATCTAACAACTATATTAGTAAGATTAAAGTTGGTACACAAATCACAGCGGATAAAAGTAAAATAGAAAAGGCTTTCGCACAATTCTTCCAGGAGTTATATCGAGAAGACTTTCAAGTTGTAGAGGAACACATTGATGGGTGGCTCAAAGAAAAACAGCTTCCGAAAATAACTGAGGCTAGTCAAGAAATCCTCACACTAAAAATAAACAGGTAGTGAGATATAATAGCTAAGAAAGGGAAAGTGGCAGGCCCCGATGTGATCCCGATTGAGGTTTGTTCCGTATTGAGGGAAGATGTTATCCCGGGTTGGCTGAAAATGTATAACGAGATTTTGGATAGTACATCCCTCTGCCTGACTCCTGGAGCGATGCAGTTATTACATTGACTCTGAAGCCCGGTAAGGATCCAACTCAGTGGCAGTCATACCGGCCAATTTCATTATTAAATGTTGACTATAAGGTCCTTGCTGGGATTTTGAACAACCGGCTCTGTAAGATCATAGGGCCAATAATTCATGAGGACCAAAAGGGTTTTCTCATGGCTAGGCAGATGTCAGAACTGGTATACACTTTAATTGGGGCGGTTGATCTGGCCTCATCATAGGGTCTCCCTCTTTCAATCATTACTGTTGACGCAGCCAAAGCCTTTATCCACATGAATTGGCATTTCCTGGATAGGACCCTGAAGGTCTTTGGCTTCGCCGACGGTTTTAGGGAAGTCCTTAAAAAGTTATATAAATCCCCCCGAGCTTGGATTTTGGTCAACGGTAGTCTCTCTCCTGTTGTTAAAATAGGACGTGGCACTAGGCAGGGTTGCCCGTTGTACCCCATTCTGTTCGATTTATATATAGAACCTTTAGCCTAGAGTTTAAGACTAAATAAGAAGATCGCTCCTTTTGAAGTAAATGGGTTTGTGAGGAAACTAGGGCTATACTCGAATGATTTGATTTTATTATCCTCTAATGTCAACACTACACTCCCAGAGCTTCTTGTTGAAGCCCAGATTTTTGGGAAATTATCAGGTTATGAAATAAACAACGACAAAACTGAGATTATGGCATGGAATATCATTGATCAGGAGGGGATCTTCACCAGGGAGCTCAGATATTTTGGAGTTGTAATAACTCAGAACCTTAGAGAAATTCCTAAAATTAATTTAAATAGAGTTTCGAAAGAGGTTAATGTTTTATTATAAAGATGGCAGAATATTCCACTCTGCCATTACGGATGGGTTAATTTGATTAAGATGTGTGTCCTCCCGAAATACACCTATCTGTTTAATAATATACCCCTAGAATATGCATAATCTGATATTCTTAAAATTCAGGGCAAGATATCTTCTTTTATCTGGGCAGGTAAAGGGATCAATCAATCAATCAGAGTACTGGTAAAGAGTGCTTGTAAAGCGCGCTCCTTACCCGTGAGGGTCTCCAGGCGCTGAGGGGAGGGGGTGCCGCTACTGCTTGAAGATCCAGGTCTTGAAGAGTCTTCTGAAGGGGAGTAGGTCTTGGGTCTGCCGTAGGTGGGCAGGGAGGGTGTCCCAGGTCTTGGCGGCGAGGTAGGAGAAGGATCTGCTGCCAGAGGTTGTTCGTTGGATACGGGGGACAGCGGTGAGGGCAAGGCTGGCGGAGCAGAGCTGGCGGGAGGGGATGTAGAATCTGTGTCTGCTGTTCAGGTAGGCTGGTCCGGCGTTGTGGAGTACTTTGTGTGCGTGGGTGAGGAGCTTGAAGGTGATCCTCTTGTTGACGGGGAGCCAGTGTAGGTCTGTCAGGTGGGGAGTGATGTGGCTATGGTGGGGGATGTTGAGGATCAGTTGGGCGGAGGCGTTTTGGATGCGTTGTAGTCGTCGTAGGTGTTTGGCTGGGATTCCTGCATAGAGTGCGTTGCCGTTGTCCAGTCTGCTGCTGACGAGGTCCTGTGTCACCGTTCTTCTTGTTTCGGTCGGGATCCACGTGTAGATCCTGCTTAGCATGCGGAGGGTGTTGTAGCAGGAGGAAGAGACAGCGCTGAACTGTTTAGACATGGAGAGTGAGGAGTCGAGGATGAATCCTAGGCTGCGTGCCTGGTCGGTGGGTGTCGGTGCTGTTCCCAGTGTGGTCGGCGGCCAGGAGTCGTCCCAGGCTGAGGCGGTGGGTCCAAGGATGAGGACCTCCGTCTTGTCCGAGTTCAGCTTCAGACGGCTGCTCCTCATCCAGTCGGCGACGGGCTTCATTCCCTCGTGGAGGTTGGTTTTGGCGGTGTGTGGGTCCTTTGTGAGGGAGAGGATGAGCTGGGTGTTGTTGGCTTAGGAGATGATGTTGAGGTCGTGATGGTGGGCCACTTGTGCGAGGGGTGCCATGTAGACCTTGAACAGCGTCGGGCTGAGGTATGAGCTTTGGGGGACGCCGCAGATGATGTCAGTGGCTTCGGATCAGAAGGGAGGGAGGTGGGCCTTTGGGTTCTGCTGGAGAGGAAGGACGTGGTCCAGTCGACAGCCTTCTCTTGGATTCCGGCTTCTTGGAGGCGTGTCTTTACGGTGCGATGGCAGACCGTGTTGAAGGCAGCTGACAGGTCCAGGAGGATGAGGGCTGATATTTCGCCGGTGTCTAGTTGGCGCCTGATGTTGTCTGTGGCGGCGATGAGAGCTGTTTTGGTGCTGTGGTTTCGTCTGAATCCGGACTGGGATGGGTCCAAGATGTTGTTGTCTTCGAAGTGGCGGGCCAATTGTATGTTGACGATATTCTCAATGACCTTCGCCAGGAACGGAAGCAGGGAAATGGGCTGGAAATTTTTGAGGTCCTTAGGGTCCGCCTTGAGCTTCTTGAGGAGGGCGTTGGTTTTGGCATGCTTCCAGCTTTCCGGGAATGTCGCTGTTTCGAAGGAGATGTTGATGACCTCCCGTAGTTGGGGGGCGATGGCTGCCTCTGCTTTGTTGAATATGTGGTGTGGGCACTGGTCTGACGGAGATCCTGAGTGGATGGAGTTCATGACCTTGCGTGTCTCGTCGTCATTGACGTTGAACTAGGAGGTCAGGAGGTTGGTTCTGGTGGTGTTCGCGGGTCAGGTGGAGTCTGGTAGTCGGGGCGGTTGTGGTGTTGAAGCTGTCGTGGATGTCCGCAATCTTGCGGCGGAAGAAGGTGACTAGCGAGTCGCACAGTTCTTGTGAGGGTGGGATGTTGTTGGCGCTGGGGTTGGAGAGTTCCTTTACAATGCTGTTGTGTGCGTTGTTGTCCAGGCGGTCTTTGAAGGAGGATCTCTTGGCTAATCTGATGAAGTGGTGATGTCTGCGGGTGGCGTCCTTGTGGGCTGCGTGGTTGTCCGGTGTGCGTTCGTGGGGCCATTTCTTCTCCAGTTTCTGGCATGCGCGTTTGGAGGTCTGGAGCTCGTTGGTGAACCAGGTGCCTCTCTTGCTGGTGTGTTTGTTGGAGGGTTTCTTGAGTGGGCGAGCGTGTTGGCGCAGTCGTCGATCCACTGTTTGAGGTTGTGGGCTGCGGTGTCTGGGTTGGTGGGGTCGGTGGGTGGGTTCTGGGCAAGGGTGGTGATCAGCTGGTCTTCAGTAACTTTGCTCCAGCAGCGGCGAGGCAGCTGTTAGGTGCGGTGGTGCGTGGTTGGTTTCTTGAAGGTGAAATGGATGCAGCTGTGGTCGGTCCAGTGGAGTTCGGTGGTGTGGTCAAAGGCGACGTGGGTGCCTTTGGAGAAGACGGGGTCCAGCGTGTGGTCAGCGGCATGGGTGAGTGCGTTGACAAGTTGTCTGAGGCCGAGGTTGGTGAAGTTGGCGATCCGGGTGGCGGAGTTGGCGTCTTCGTTGTACTCGAGGTGAAAGTTCAGGTCCCCGAGGAGGATGTAGTCCATGGAGGCGAGTGCGTGGGTGCTGGGGAGGTCGGCGATGGAGTCGCTGGACTGGGCCCGGGGTCCGGGGGGTCTGCCGATGAGTGTTCCTCTGAGGGTGGTGTTGGGGTCGGTGTGGATCCGGAAGTGCAGGTGTTCTGCGGTGTTGAGGGTGTCATCTGCGTGGGTGGTGACCTTGAGAGAGGACCTGTTGGCGATGGCTATTCCTCCTCCGATTCCGTTGGCGCGATCCCTGCGGGTGATCTTGTACCCGTCCGGCATGGCTCTGGCGATGTCGAGCGCCAAGGTGTCGTTCCACCAGGTCTCGGTCAGGAAGGCTACGTCTGGGGCGGAGGTGTCGAGCAGATCCCAGAGCTTGACGGGGTGTTTGCGTGTGGAGCGGGTGTTGAGGAGTGTGCAGCGTAGGTGGTTGGGTCCAGTCCTTGGAGGTTTGGTGGCTCTGTTGCAGGTGAAGCTGCAGGTGCGGCAGGAGAAGGGTCTGTGGGTCTGTTTAGGGATGGCCTGGAAGCAGGTGTGGTTTTGGCCAGTGTTGAGTGCATGAAGGGTGCTGGCGTTGTAGCGGTGTCTGGTGTTATGGTGTTCGTGGGGTCCAGGGGTTCTGGCGCTGGGCGCGGTTCAGGCGCGGACAGGCGCAGACGGCTTGCCTTAGGTGTGCCTTTGGCCGCCTGCGGCACGTCCACTGCGCGTCCGTGCAGCGTACAGCATATATGAGGAGGTGGGAGGGAGGAGCAGCTGGGAGGCTGGAGCAGCGAGTGGGCAGGGGGCGGGCCGCAGGGGTCACAGCGGCGGGGAAGCAGTGGAACAGAAGCAAAATGGGGCACAAGAGGGGGGGAAACGATTGGTAGAGAGCACAAAAACGGAGCACACAGGCAGAGGGGCAGAAAAGGGGGGAGAAAAAACAAGTGGCACAGAGCACAAAACGGGGCACACAGGCAAGAGGGGTGAGAAAAAGGGGGGGAAACGAGTGGCACAGAGAAAAAAAGGGGCACACAGGCAAAAGGGGCGAGAAAGAGGGGGAAAACGAGTGGCACATTGCACAAAAGTGGGTCAAAGAGAGGGGAAGCAGTGGCCCAGAAGCCAGAGGGCACTTACGAGCCGGTTGGCAGTGGCAGCAGGGGCACACAGTTGGAGCTGCGTGGAGGGGGAGCGACCTATCAGGAGGGTCAGGGGTCGCTCCTGGTAGGTCGCTGTCCTGGAAAAAACTTAGGAGCAAATTAACACGAGGGGGTATGGGCTTACCAGACCTCCAGCTGTATTGGTCAGCCCACCAATTAAAAATTGTAGGATGTTACTACTTACTCCAGATGACTCACTGATAGGCAGCATTTTCAAAGCTATGTTAGTAAGGTGTAGTGGAGCTAGGATTCATGTACAAATTCGGCTCCCCTAATTTTTTTTAAAAAGTCCGTCTGAAGACGTTGCGTATGGCGGCCAAGTTATGGTCGGACTGTCGAGACTTTCTTATTATAGCGATTGGGCACCAGTGTGGGACTGCCCTGGAACACTGGAGTGTCTTTTGGACACTCTAGCTCATCCGTTAAAAGAGGCTGGAGTTTCACACTGGAAGGATATTGTAGTGGGTTATGAATGTCATCCTTGAGACTTTTGGAGGCATATTACGATCGGAGCTCTGTCTAGGTTTAAGTTTTATCAGATTTCATCTTGGTGTAAGAGTCAAGGCTGATCCCTTTTGGAAGATAATCCCATGAAAAATGAACTACAAGATTTGGCCTCAAGGAAGAAAGAAGTGGCTCAATGTTATAACTATCTCTTGGCTGCAGTAGATAGAATGGTGGAACAGCCATACCGGGTCTGGAAGAACTGCTTGCCAAATGACGAGCTGAAATATTTCTGTCAAGTATCTCTTGACATTCTTTTCCCACTGATTAAATCTACAACACTCAGAAGAAACCACTTTTTCACACTCCACAGGATATACTGGTCCCCTCTTAAAATATCCAGAATAAAGGCCGGTGGAGAAGCTCGCTGTCTGAGATGTGGTTGTCAGAATGCAGATGATGAACGTATTCGCTTCCTGCCCCAAGGTACAAGATTTTTGGAGAAGCGTGGGTAAGACTATCTCCAGGGTCCTGGGTACCGCTGTGGAGGTAAGCCCATCTTTTATATTTCTTGCCATTGTATTTACACCGGGGGGTGCTAGGCCCGATAGGGTTGCAACATAAATTGGTGTTTTATCTGATCCTGCTGGCCAGGAGAGAGATTTGTAAATTGTGGCGTCAGATGGTACTCCCCACTTGGAATGCCTGGTGGAATTCTGTAAGATATTGTAGATCTTTAGATCAGAGGGTAAATGTTTATAGCGAAAGGCCAGATATTGGGTTGTTTTGGAACTTGTTGGATGATCCATCTTTTTGATGAGACCAGATTAGACTAAGGTACAGGATAAGTTCCAATGATTAAAACCTCTGTGTCAGCTCAGGTTGTGTGCAACGGGTGCTCCCCGCAAGGAACACCAGCTGAGATTGGAACCACCAAGTTATATGCACCAGACGTGGACCAGGTTGGAAGGTTGCTATAGCTACAAAGGTCATAGGAGGAAAAAATAAAACTTGCCAAGACCGCATTCTCGACATGCCAGGTCCCTTGTGCAGAATGATTGATTTAATTGAAGGGAGTCACATTAACGGCTCTTCCCCAAACATTGACTTATTATTGAGGGGATGGAGCCAGAGGACACTAATCTTCCCCGGCAACGTTAACACAGAAGTTAATACCTAAAGAAGGAAACTTGTCTTATCTAAAATTGACCCTAAACTTTGTGACATGGCCAAAAAGGAACCCTCTGTCAACCCAAACGGATTTCCTTTTGGGGAGGACATGATCAAGGGACTAGTCAGATATGTGGCAACATTCACTGCACTGGACAAGGCGCAAACTAACATGCGCAGAGTTTTTAACCCTAGTGTTTTTGCTAGGGCCGGCAGAAGGGATCGCTCTGCTGGCCGGCCTTACCAAAGACCCTTCTTCAGGCAACAGGGTTTTGGTCGTCCCTACCAGACCAATCCCTCCTTCAACCCTCAGAGAGGAAGACTCTTCTGTTCTAGATGCTTCAAGTAAGTACCATTTCACCTCATCCTTCCTTTTCAACAGGGAAAGTAGGGGGTCACTTAAAACATTTCTTATACACCTGGAAACACATTACACAAGATCCTTGAGTTCTAGAGACTGTTCAGGGTTTCAAAATAGATTTTATAGAAAAACCCAAACACATTACAACACCAAAAGTGTCAACCCTGACCCAAGAACAATGGTCTATTGTGGTAGAGGAAGTAAATGTTGGAGAAGGGAGCAATTGTAGAGGTCCCCTGGGAACGCCTGAATTTTCTGAGCAATATTTTCCTGGTGGAGAAGAAGGACAAAGGGTGGTGACTGATAATACATTTCAGAGAATTGTACAAATCTCTCAGCTACAGACATTTCAAGATGGAAGATATCCATCTCCTCAGGGACATGCTTTTAGAAAAAGACTGGTTAGTGAAACTAGACCTAAAAGACGCCTAGTTTACAATTCCAATGGCGCTTGAATCCCAGTCCTTCCTCCAATTTGCTTGGAACAGTCACCTATATCAGTTCTAAGCTCTTCCCTCTGGTCTATCATCTGCCCCCTGGTGCTTCCCCAAAGTTATGAGGGCGATCGCCTCAGTCATAAGAGAAAGAGGTATCCCCCCTATAATTTATCTAGACAACATTCTTATCATGTCTCAAGGTCACTCTCAAATTCTGAAACACCTAAATACTACCATAAGCTTAATAGAGAGTGCAGGTTCTATTATAAACAGAGAAAAGTCAATCAAGATTCCCTTGAGGTCTCTAGAGTTCCTGAGCTTTACAGTAGACAAAGTGAAGTCTATGCTGTTACTTCCCCCGAAAAAGATAACAAAGATTCAAAAAGAGATACGTCATGTTCTGAAACTCGATCTGTTAACCTTAACAGACTCCTGGGCCTCCTCTCATCGTCTATCCAAGCCATTTTCCCGGGTCCTTTACGCCAGTGGTTCCCAAACTTTTGACTCCTGAGGACCCCCATTGAGTCACCACTGGAAGCCGGGGACCCCCAAGCAATTTGCATGAGTTAAATTTCAAACATTAAAACAGTAATTCTAAAAAAAATACACATGTGTGCACATAAAACAAATACTCAAAGTACTAAGGATTTTGGGGCCAGATGGAGGACCATTTCATTTAGCGCCTCGCAATTGGCGACACATTGCGAGTGGCAAATTGTGAGTCGCTAAATGAAATGTACAACAGTGTGTTTAACACTGTTTGGGATTCCCAATGGGGTCGCAAATTGCGAGGTTCATTAATATTGATGAGCCTCTCGCAATTTGCGAGCCCAATTGGAATGCCAGCCCTCCCAGCGATGGTGGTCTGCTGGGCTCTGCAGGCCACCATGTCTCGAACTGCTTTTAAATGAAGCAGTTTAAAAAAAATGCAGCCTGTTTACCATGCATTAAAAAAAAAAATTCTAAGGGGAGTCAGAGGTCCCTGGGACCACTGCCTGCCCTTAAAAAATAATGTTGCATGCATTTACAAAGGGGTATGGGTCCCCTGGGGACCTCTTCCCATTTGTGAATGCATTACCATCTACTTAGAGTAGGTGGTAATTGTGACTGTTTTGCGACAGCAAAACATTTGTACATGGTTTTGAGACTCGCTTTACATTTTTTTACATTTACTCGCTATTTGGAAGGGAATGCCCCTTTGAAAATAGCAAGTTGCAAAACCTATTTAGAGAGTCGCAAACAAATTGCGACTTGCTAAATAGGCTATGTACCCATTCGCGCACCCTTTCGCGCACATAAATACAGATCGTACATCTGGCCCTTAGTATTTTATATTGAAGTAATAGCCCCTCTGTCACATGTATTTCATTTGTTTTATAGCATCTCTCATACCATTGTAGGATGTCAGAGCACTTTAATTCACACACATATACAGACATTGAATCATACATGTAAATCAGTGTGTATATAAAATGTTTAAAGAGTGCATGGTCTGGAAAAGCACAAACTCAGGATTCAGAACATAACACAGTGGCTAGCATTGACTTTAACATTAAAAATGTATTTCCACCCAAATATATCTTTTTAGCAGCATCAGGATAATGAATAACTGGGACAAAATATAAGTTACTAACTGGTACCATGCAGTTTGCAAGCAGCTCTTTGATGATAGTTTATAGGTCCCTCTGCTAGATTACGATTGTCACTTATGAAGTGCACTGTAACAAAAGAAACTCTGTGACAAAAGCAGTAACCACGAACCTAGGCACATAAAATACTGCTTTTTAAGATGCACGTTACACGTTCTTTGCAATAGGCACATTAACTCTCTGTGCTACATTAGTTAAATCAAAGCTGCCACTGAACTGAACTCTCCTCACTCTCCAGCAGGTACATTAATCACTGGCATTCTCTTGACACTTTTATTGTTGCTGGAAAGCTGCTAATTATACAAGAAACGTTTCTGTGCTTTTAAAACTGATGCCTACGAATCCCCTGGGAATGTGTCACGGACCCCTGGGGGTCTGCGGACCACAGTTTGGGAAAAACTGCTTTACACTATTGGGCCCTCCAGAGGCTGAAGGGCAGATCCCTTCGATCTCAGCTATGGTATGGAGACAAAATTCACCTAGACACATAAGCCAAGACAGAACTGACCTGGTGGTTAGAAAATCAGGATGCTTGGAATGGAACAGCCATATTTGGCATTTCCCCAGAATTTGCCTTGAAATCAGAAGCCAGCCTTCATGGCTGGGCTGCTTGCTTTCAGAATCAGAACACAGGAGGCTTTTGATCCTATTTGGAGAGCACACACCACATACATTTTTTGGAGTTGACCGCTGGGCTCTATGCTCTAATAAATTCTAAGCAATTCCTTCAGGACACGTCAATCATTCTCAAGATGGACAGCATGTCAGCCGTAGCCTACATAAATCGCCTAGGGGGCACAAAGTACCAATACCTCTCCAACCTAGCAAAAATGCTATGGAAATTCTGCCTGGAACACAGAATATTGTTAAGAGCAGAATACCTTTCAGGAATAAAAATGTTTGTACAGATTGGAATTCTAGATTCCTAGTTGACCACACCAACTGAAAACTGAACGCAAACGTCTTAAGAAGACTAGATTACCTTTGAGGTCCCTTAGAAGTTTATCTCTTTGCGAGCAGGCTGACCTCCCAAATACACAAATACTTCAGCTGGATTCCAGATCCAGGTGCTCTGGCAGTGAATGCCTTTCTTCAACCTTGGAAAGGGATTCGGGATATGCATTTCCAGCCTTTGTATTGATCCAGCATGCCCTGCAGAAGTTGAGAATGGAACAATGTTCAATAATCCTAATAACACCCTTTTGGTCGTCCAAACCTTGGTGTCCAATGACCTTGGAATTAGCTTACAAAATATCCTTTCTATTCCCAACTTCAACAGGCCTCCTAAGAGACATAGACGGTTTGGAACACCCCCTACTCCACAGCTGGACTTTAAACCTTCTTGCCTGGAAAGTGTCAGTCGAGCTAATGAATTCTCTCACCTTTCGGCACAGGCTTCTTCTCTCCTCCAAGAATCCTGGGCCCCCGGTAAACACTATAGATACAACCACATCTGGAAAAGATTATTCCGTTGGTGCTTGGAAAGGAACCTGTATTCAGTGGAGGCTCAAATCATGTATGTAGCAAACTTTCTTGTTGAACAATTTGAAAGAGGTGTTATCTTTAGATCAATTAACTGATATAGATTAGCCATTTCATCAGGTCACTCCCTTTTAAATGATACAACTATTGGTAAAAATGCAATAATATGTAGAATTATGAAAACCATTAGCACTAATAGACCACCTAAGCCTAAATACGAAACACTACGGGACATGAAATTATTACTTGACCTATTTTATAACAGGCCCAAAAACAGCCTTCCAGAAAATAAAAAAACTCTCTAAAACTAGCTTCTCTCCTATGCCTAATATTCTGTCGGAGAGTATCGGATGTTAAAGCACGGGAAATAACTAATAGATCTTATGAAGGCTTCACTGTCAGATTTGAAATTATCTAAGGAACAAAAACCATGTCTGACATGATTTTTTACCCAAGATTCGATGCTTGCAAAAAGTTGCTTTTGGTAGATTGTATGAAGGAGTGCCATGCGAGGATGAACAAACATCGCACTGCTGGTGTAAACCAGCTTCTTATTTCCTTTGTTAAACCCTTCAAACCTGTATCCACCTCTTCTGTAGTTAGATGGGTTAAACTAGCTATGCAACTGGCAGGCATCGACCTCAATGGATTTCAAGCACATTCTTTAAGAGGCGCTATGGCCAGCCAATGTTTTTGGAAAGGATGTAAGTTAGACGATATTCTTAAAGCGGCCGACTGGTCCAGTTACTATACTTTTGCGAAACATTTCTGCAAACCTGTTGAACACTTGTCTGATGTAGTTTTACTAGACTACCAACATGCATAATCATAGCCTCCAGTCTTGTAATGAAATTGCAATTCTCCTATAACCATGACCAGAGAATCTGGGTTTCATTAAAGACTCGGAGGCTAACGTTATCCCAACCCTTTCCTCCTGGGAGTGGACTCTTAAGCTAGCATGTTAATAATTTACTTTATTGCATTTGTTTGAAGATTAGAATTAATAAAACATTTCTAAAAAAATTATAATGAGGAAACAACTCAGTTATTTCAATATAGTATGCTTTATGACTGCACTATTTAATATCCTAAATATTCTCCCTTATACATAGGGCTTATTAGTGCAAATATTTAATATTTTATCCTTTTTCAAGATAAATCAACATAAATGGTCCCTCCACAAGATTGAGGATCTTACCTGGAGTTTAAAGACTTCCTACTCTTCCCTCCAAGCAAGTCTCGGCATCATACGTTCTTGTTCTTTTGAATTCATCAGTTTCTAAAGAAGTTTATCTTTTTTCATAATAGTTGAACTTTGTTTTTCATTGCATTTAAAAGAGGCAGATCTATCTAGCCTTGTTGCCATTGTAACATATGAGCATTCTATTGTAACAGCTTTGCTTTGTGCTGTATAGCTTTAAAATGGCTGCTTGAAGTTGCATGAAAAGAATAATGCATAATGTTAGCCTCCTTGTCTTGAATGAAATCCAGATTCTCGGGTCATGGTAATAGGAGAATCGCAATTCCGGGCCACTTTTATGATTGTGTCTCTGTAGTGGATGTTTTTGTTGTCATTGGGCTCGGAGAGCCCCCTGATGGGTTCACAGAATCAGGGCAATGTGAGCCCTCTTTACTGCAAAATATCAGATCTCCTATTACGGTATCAGTCTGTCTGTATTCAGTTGAAGGCCAACTATGTGGAGATTGCTTCTCCGGGTCCATCGCAATGTATCCTCTACTCTATCCTCTAGGATTTGCAGGTGAGACACCTTCACCTTCGCTTCTCCCATGGTACCTTCTTTTTCAGACACTTGCCCTTCAGTTCTAGTAACGTCGACGACCACATTACATGCGTCCTGCCTTACAAAAGCCACTTAAATTCCCATTTCTATCTTGTTCCCCAGGGTGCTACGGGTGTCTCTTATCACCTGCAGGAACGCTTCCATTTAAGCTAGAGGTGAGCAGGGGAATACTTCCCCAAGGCTGTGCAGCTGTACATGTCTACCATGCTCTATTATGAGATGGTGATTCATTCGTCTTTCACCACGTTTAAGAGATGCTGCTCAGTCTGTTTTGTTTTTCGAAAGCCGTGTCTCTTTTCACACTGCTCCCTGCCTCTCTGTTGCACAGTTACTGGTTTCAACCCGTTTGTTATTTTTTCAGTCTGCTCCCTCTTGTCTCCCCCAGTTAGCATTGTTGAGGTTCTGTGCTTAGGCAGCTCTTCCTTCAAGGGGAGCACCCTGGCATTATTAGGTAGGTATGAACACTGTTTGTATGGATGCTGAGGGGAGGAATGTTGGTTCTTATGGGGTACTTCACTGAGGTTCCTTGCCTCTCTCAGGCTTCCTCTGGATCTCCTGTCCTTAGGGACCTGCCTCCTGGATACCAGTGTCAGTTTTCAGCTGTTCTTCTCTAAAAGTAGCCCCACCATTTCTCTGTGTCCCTTGCATGCTCATGGGGTTCACTCCCTGTCTCATTTCCAAGGCGGGTCCTCCGGCGGTTCCTCTAAGGTCTTTTCCATTTTAGGTACATTTCTGGCCAGTGCCTTTGCTGCCTATGTTGGGGCTTCTCTGTCATGGTTTTCCCACTTTGAAGGAACTGCAATGACCTCCCAGGGGACCTCTGCTTTACACCTTGTGTGGGGCTGGGGGAAGGGGTTAACCTCTCCCCCTCCCGGCCCCTGGCTGTTGTATGAAGACTCTCTGCTTAAGGCCCAGAGAGGATCAGAGAGCTCTCAATACTGCATTCACCTTCTCCACTAGAAGGCTTTGATATCATGTTCACTGTTTGAGGGAAATCTGCTCCCACCTTTTTCTTTTCTCTTGGCTAGTGTTGTGTAGGGCTTCCACATTGCCTCCCACCACCTGCTGTCCTCTGGCCTCTTGCCTTTCAGGTCGGCTTGCTTACTGTTCGGAATTAGAAACCTTGACATGTGGGATTGCAGAAATTCCGGTATTTAGCCCATAGCCCTAACCATTATATTCCATTGCATTTGTTGACGCTCCCTAGCGCGAGTAAAGAGGCGCGTCAGAACGTAGCCGTTGCTTGGCTTACTGTTCCAGTACCACGCCCCCCTCTCCACTTCCTGGTTCCTGATCGCGTCCTCCGTGGCGTGCTACAGATCCCTCTGGTCGTTCTTGGAGATTATCCTTCCAGCATCTGGCTGCCGTCCCTCCCTGCAGTGTCCCGCTTTCCTTGTGCGCTGTGAGAAAGTTCTTGCCGGTCTTCGGCATTTCTCTGTTATCGCTCGAGCAAGATTTGGTTGTTTCCCTACCTTTCCTCACGCATTTTGCGGGCGTCCTGCTTGACTCATTTCTTTACCCTCCAGCTTTGTGGCACTAAGCAACCTTTATTTCTCCCCGTTGTATGTGATACCTTCTGAGAGAGAGCGCTCCGCCCTGGTCGTCCCTCAGGGCCGGGTGTCTCTCCTCCTGAGTGTGTTACTGCTCCGCTGTTCAGACCCCTACACAGCCGGTCGGTACACCTCACTCCTTATATTGTTCTCTTTTGTGTGTCTGGTGTGTGAGTCCTTCGTGAAACGGAAACACCCTCTACGCAGGCACCACCGCTAAACTCCAGAAGAAACTCCAACGAATCCAACGCCTCAGCCAGGCTCATATTAGACATCCCACGCAACGAACACATCTCTGGTCACCTTAGAGACCTCCACTGGCTTCCCGTCAATAAGAGGATCACTTTCCGACTGCTTACCCACGCACACAAATCATTCTACGACATCGGACCAGATTGCCTCAACTCTCGACTGTCCTTCTACACCCCCTCCCGCCAACTTCGCTCTTCCAGCCAAGCCTTCGCCACTGTACCTCGCATCAACAAGACCACCATGGGAGGCAGATCCTTTTCATACCTGGCTGCCAAAACATGGAACTCACTCCCCACTTACCTTCGCCTCACCCAGAATCACCTAGCGTTCAGAAAGCAGCTTAAAACGTGGATATTTGACAAATAATCCTCCTCCCCTTTCCTAAGCGCCTTGAAACCCTCTGGGTATGTAGTGCGCTATACAAATTTTATGACTTTATGACTTTATGACTTTATGAGTTCTGTCCTTCCTGGCCTGTCATTTGGGTCTTCTGAATTCCCTCTTCACTGAACTCATCTTTAAGGCGATCCCGACCTTCATTTGGGGTAAGAATACCTGGTACAACCACGCATGTCAATGTTTTAAAAGTTACAGCAATATCTAGCTAGACTGTATATTACATAGTGCAACCTGGTTTTGTTTCCTAGCCTGGACCACCACCTGAGACTCTTCCTACTGCAAGCTGACCCCCTTGTATGAGCAGAGTGGTGGACACTCCTTGGGTTATTCCCTCATACTTTTAGGGGACAGTAGACAGGAGTGTGTTTCATATCGCTTTCTTGCTTCTGTGTCCTGGAGGTGGAGGGATTCTTCTTCGTTCCCGTGGAAGTTAGTCAATTTGTTAACAGAAAGCCAAGCCCGCGAAATATCTTTCCCCCGAGCGAAGATGAATCCCGACCCTTCTTTGGGTGCTCCTGACCTTAACCTCCAGGCCCATACCATGGAGGACCTCACTGCTGCTTTAGTGGCCCTTCAGTCAGAGGTGGGTAGATTGGGTGTGGAAAACCAAAGACTACAGGCAGAGGTTCATCAGTTAAGAACAGCTGATAGAGAAACAGGAACTATCCCTAAATCCCGCAAGAGCTATATACAACCAGCCAGATTCACTCTGGGTTCCACAGAACCATAAAAAGGGGCAAGCGTTGATTCCACCATATCTCCTGTCCAAGTCACAGTACATACTCCTGGCCCGGTTCCTCTAGCCATGCCCGAGAGATTCACAGGGGATAGTACCAAATATAATGTGTTTTTGAACCAATGCCAGCTCCAGTTCTTATGCAAAGCCGCAGCGTTCCCAGATGATTCCGCCAAAGTAGCCTTCATCATTTCTTATCTTGCGGGGAATGCAGCTGAATGGGCTGTACCAATGGTACAGAATAATGATCCTTTATTATACAATCTCTACCTGTTTCAAGAGAAGATGAGTAGCTTCTTCGCTAAGCATACTTATATGCAAGCCAGCGATACTGCTCTACTAAATCTTAAACAGGGATCCAAAGACCTCCTTTCTTACATTACTAATTTTAATCGTCTGGTCTCTGAAACACATTGGCCAGAAGATAAGAAAACCTCCTTGTTTTACCGTGGGTTATGTGATGAGTTAAAAGACTTACTCTCACAAATAGTTAACCCACTGGAAGACTGTGCCTCATTGATTGATATAGTTGTAAAGTTGGATCATCGACTGCATGAGAGGAAAGGGGAAAAGAATCGAAGTAGTGTACCCAGATATGTTTTGACCAGACCAGAGAAACCACCACTAAAAGATACTCCAGAACCCATGCAAAGAGGGGGAATAAGAGGTCCTTTATCCACAGAAGAAAAGGATAAAAGAAGAAAGCTGAACCTATGCTTGTATTGTGGAAAAGGGGGTCATTATGCAAAAGATTGCCCAGTTCGCCCCAAGACACCAAGACTATCAGCCAGTAGCCTTTCTAGTTCGGAAAACTAGAATGCTTGAGGAACAGAGAGATCAATTCCTCAAGCTACAAACACCAGCAGATCTCTACTAACAAACTACTAACACACCAAGTGGTAAAACACTTTATGTTACCCATCACCCTCACTTACATGAATCAAAAACAGTACAACATGTCTATTCTTTTAGATTCCGGAGCTACTGGAAACTTTTTTGACCTAAGACTCGCTAAACAACTGGGTCTGTCTTTTGTTGCTAAACCACAACCTGAATCCATATGGGCTGTAGACGGGTCCGAGTAATCTTCTGGGTTGATAAGTTATCAAACCTCGCCTATGGTCATAGTTTTTAACAATGGACATTCTGAGAGTATTGTTTTCGATTTAATAGATGCTCCAAATTTCGGTGCCATTTTGGGAGTTCCATGGTTACAGGTACACAACCTGTTAATAGACTGGGTAAAAAGAACTGTCACCTTGATATCCCCGTATTGTAAAGCTCACTGTTACCAAGAAGCCATAGAACAAGAACTCCTGTTATATTGTGCTGTTCAAACAGGGACTGACCTGAAAGTACCTGACCATTATCTGGACTATAAAGGCGTTTTTAGTGAACAAGAAGCTACTAAGTTGCCTCCGCACAGGAGCTATGATTGTCGCATCGACTTAATACCCGGGGCAGACCTGCCCTGCAGTCGCATTTACGCCCTGACTCCCTCAGAAACTGAGTATCTGAAGGATTATCTGGATGACATGCTTAACAAGGGGTTTATCCGGCCCTCTACTTCACCTGTGTCATCCCCTCTGTTTTTCATTGATAAGAAGGAAGGTGGGCTCAGGGCATGCCGGGATTACAGAGCATTGAATAAGATCACCATAAAAAATAAATACCCCCTTCCTCTTATTCCTGTCCTCCTTGATCAAATTAAAGGAGCAAAAATCTTCACCAAAATCGATCTCAGGGGTGCTTACCATTTGATCGTCAAGCAGGGTGACAAATGGAAAACCGCCTTTCGCACCAAATTTGGTCTTTATGAATATTGCGTCATGCCGTTTGGTTTGTATAACGCGCCTGCAGCATTTCAATATTTTATAAATGACATTTTAAGGGAATATATCGATATTTTTGTCATAGTTTATATTGACGACATCCTTATATTCTCACAGAATGAAACCGATCATGTGGAGCATGTCCGGAAAATCTTGAACAAATTGCATGAAAACCACTTGTTCACCAATTTGGATAAAAGTGTGTTTCACACTACCGAAGTGGACTTCCTGGGCTTCATAATCAAGCCTGAGGGCATTCAGATGGATCCCAAGAAGGTGGAAGCCTTGGTTAAGTGGACGAGTCCTACCTCCATCAAAGAAATACAGTCTTTTCTAGGCTTCGCCAATTTTTATCGGCGATTTATCGACCGCTTTTCTGATTCTGTTTCCCCGATGACAAAACTTTTGAAAAAAGGGGTGCCTTTTGTATGGTCGGCCGAAGCAGAACGAGCTTTCTGTGACTTAAAAGACAAGTTCACCACTGCGCCCATCCTTCACCACGCAGATAACACACAACCATTTTTTGTGGAGGCGGATGCTTCTCAATATGCTATAGGGGGAATCCTTTCACAGAGAGACATCGAGACAGGACAAATGCATCCTAAAGCATATTTCTCAAAAACCTTATTGCCTGCTGAGAGAAATTATACTATAGGAGAAAGAGAACTGTTGGCCATCAAGCTATCCTTTCAGGAGTGGAGACACCATTTGTTAGGATCCCCCCATGTAGTCACCATTTATTCAGACCACAAGAACCTTCAGTTCTTTAAATCAGCAAGAGCACTCACGCCCAGGCAAATGAGGTGGCTGTTATTCTTTAGTGAATACGATTTTCTTATCACCTATCGACCTGGGTCGCAGCAGGGAAAGGCAGATGCTTTGTCACGTTTAGGACATGAAAAAAGCACAGACAAGGAACAACCCCTTCCTATTATTCCTGAGAACAAGATACTTGGGGTGGGAGAAAAAGACTTCAAACTCCTTGATGATATCTAGGAACATCTCCTTGCCATGCCATCTGAAGACTGGTTGCAAAATCCCTTACATACCATCAGAGAAGGGATGTATTATCATGAAGACAAACTGTATGTCCCTACTCCCGCTCTTCAACAAAAGATCATAGAGTGGTGTCATAGCAGCACCTTGGCAGGACATCCTGGCAGTCGTAAAACAAATGAGTTGTGCCACAGATGGTTTTGGTGGGAATCCATGTCCAAAGATGTGTTAGCCTATGTGCAATCTTGCGCCACCTGTGCACATCAAAAGGCTTCGCATTGTGCGCCTACAGGGCTACTAAGACACCTAGCCATTCCTCCATCACCCTGGCACACCATAAGCATGGATTTTATGACTGATCTGCCCTCCTGTCAAGGTTACACCACTATTTATGTAGTAGTGGATTTGTTGTCAAAAATGGGTCATTTTATTCCTCTGAAAAAACTGCCTTCCTCTAAAGAACTAGCGTCTGTCTTCTTGGACAATATTGTAAAACTGCATGGATTACCCACAGTCATCATCTCTGATAGAGGTCCCCAGTTTGTCTCGAAATTCTGGCGGGGGCTGTGTTCCGTTCTAGGTATTGATCACAGACTGTCCACCTCTTATCACCCCCAAACCGATGGGCAAGCAGAAAGGACCAATCAGACCCTAGAGCAGTTCCTGCGGTGTTTATTAACATCCATGCCCACTACTTGGGTTCCAGCTCTTCCGTTGGCAGAATTTGCTTACCACAATTCTAGTCACTCCGCTACAGACGTCTCCCCTTTTTTCTTTTTGCATGCGCAACACCCTAGAATGATTCCTATTGTGTTACCGCAGAATGAAACATCTGTACCAGCACTAGATGAACACCATGCACACATCCAGGAAGTATGGGAATCAGCAAAGACAGAGCTAGGCCAAGCCAAAGAAGCCATGAAAAAACAAGCTGATAAACACAGAAGGGCAGAGCCCATGTACACGGTAGGAGAGAAAGTGTGGCTGTCCACTAGGAACCTTAGGATGGAAGGTTTGAAAAATTCCAACCTAGATTCATAGGACCCTTTCCTATAGAGAAAATCATATCCCCTGTCACCCTGAAACTGCAATTACCCCCATGCATGAAAATACATCCCGTCTTCCACAGTTCCTTGATCAAAAAATACCTACCCTCAGTTGTCCCTGAGATCCCTCCTCCACCTGTACAAATCAATGGAGAAGCGGAATACGAAGTACGTAAAAATTTGGATTCCAGGAAATCTAGAGGCAAACTCCAATACCTCATAGATTGGGTAGGGTACCCCCCGGAAGACAGATCGTGGGAGCCTGCTGAAAACACCCATGCAGCTAGATTAATCAGACCATTTCACAGACTCCATCCCTCCAAGCCTGGTCCTGGGAATAGGCCTTTGAGGAGGGGTACTGTTAGCAATTAGAAACCTTGACATGTGGGATTGCAGAAATTCCGGTTATTAGCCCATAGCCCTAACCATTATATTCCATTGCATTTGTTGACGCTCCCTAGCGTGAGTAAAGAGGCGCGTTGGAACGTAGCCGTTGCTTGGCTTACTGTTCCAGTACCACGCCCCCCTCTCCACTTCCTGGTTCCTGATTGCGTCCTCCGTGGCGTGCTACAGATACCTCTGGTTGTTCTTGGAGATTATCCTTCCTGCATCTGGCTGCCGTCCCTCCCTGCAGTGTCCCGCTTTCCTTGTGCGCTGTGCGAAAGTTTTTGCCGGTCTTCGGCATTTCTCTGTTATCGCTCGAGCAAGCTTTGGTTGTTTCCCTACCTTTCCTCACGCATTTTGCGGGCGTCCTGCTCGGCTCATTTCTTTACCCTCCAGCTTTGTGGCACTAAGCAACCTTTATTTCTTCCCGTTGTACGTGATACCTTCTGAGAGAGAGCGCTCCGCCCTGGTCGTCCCTCAGGGCCGGGTGTCTCTCCTCCTGAGTGGGTTACTGCTCCGCTGTTCAGACCCCTACACAGCCGGTCGGTACACCTTACTCCTTATATTGTTTTCTTTTGTGCGTCTGGTGTGTGAGTCCTTCGTGAGTTCTGTCCTTCCTGGCTTGTTATTTGGGTCTTCTGAATTCCCTCTTCACTGAACTCATCTATAAGGCGATCCCGACCTTCATTTGGGGTAAGAATACCTGGTACAACCACGCATGCCAATGTTTTAAAAGTTACAGCAATATCTAGCTAGAGTGTATATTACATAGTGCAACCTGGTTTTGTTTCCTAGCCTGGACCACCACCTGAGACTCTTCCTACTGCAAGCTGACCCCCTCGTATGAGGAGAGTGGTGGACACTCCTTGGGTTATTCCCTCATACTTTTAGGGGACAGTAGACAGGAGTGTGTTTCATATCGCATTCTTGCTTCTGTGTCCTGGAGGTGGAGGGATTCTTCTTCGTTCCTGTGGAAGTTGGTCAATTTGTTAACACTTACTGTGTCAGTTTGTGCCTCTTGTTCCTTATTGCAGACAGTCTCTGCTACCTGCTTCCTAAGTCCCAGGTGAGGTAGGCCACCTTTCACCACATCTCATCCATTTACTTAGTGGCACTGTAAGCTCTGAGCATTTGATGTGCCTTCACCTCACTGGTCTCTTCTTTGCCTTCTGATCCAGTCTTCCTCCTCTGACTCTTCGCCCATCCAGTCTCACTGGAGCCCCCTGACTTTTCACTTCATTCAGCTCCTGCATCCAGCCAGGCTCTTCTACCAGACACTCCTTCTGGTTGGCTCTTGGCTCGCTCCTCTTGCCAGGCTCACCGCTGAGTTATGTGTTCTCTCTCTCAGTGACTTTGTTCTCCCTCAGGGCTATTTCACTCTTGGAAATGCTTGTCAACCATGCTGTTCTACAGCAGTAGACATCTTTCTTCCTGGCCTGTCGTGTTCTTCCTCCTCACTAGTCCAGGAAGTATTGTTTTAATTCAAGAACTTGTAATGCATCTGCCCAATCTTCCACGCCACCTATTCTGCATTTTTGGGGGCGGGTGCTGATGTCTCCTCCTTTCTACCAGAAGGAAGATTTAAGGGACCTTATGGTGAATCTTCAGCAGAACCGTCTGCCATCCTGGCTACTTGGCCACACACCCTTCTCAAGGCAATATTAATACAAAAGTCCTATCCACTACGTGAAGGGAAAAGAAAAGGGAGCTGGTAGATGGCAAAACACGATTGTTTTTCAGGTAGTCAAATATATCACCATCCTCCAAGGGAAAGAGACTGGAAAATCATGTTGTCAAACAGTAAGCCACAACACAAGGATCAGGTCTTTTATTTGTGACTGTCCAAAGCTCGTTTCAGCCAGAGTTGGGTACCTTCCACCTGCCCCCGCTGCCACAACCGGCCCTAGAGTCCCTTCAAAACATGTTGGATAGGGAGCTCAGTGAGCTCCACTTCCCTGTGCACCACATGATTAAAATGTGATCTCTGTGGTAGTTGCTTTTTGTTGATTTGTAATATATGGGATTTAAATATAAAGTCGGATTGGAATTTCATTTGTTTGTATGGCAAATGCCTTTGTCTTATAAATAGAATTTGGCATAGTTTAGTTCTTCGCAATGCTCCTGTGAGCATGTCTGTTTTTTTACCTCATGGAATCGTCCCCCATGGTTTAGTCCTAGTGGATCTTTACTACAGAATCCCCATTTATTCAGGCAGACCTGATGGAAAGCTGAGGACTGATCCTGTTTTCACATGCCGATGACTCCCAGATCATCTTTTTCCTGTCATCTGGTCGTGCAGTTAACTCGGAGGACCTTAACTCCTGCCTTGGCCTTGTCCCCTCCTGGATGAATACCAACTCTCTGAAATTAAATGGTGACAAGACTTAGGTTATGGTATTGGGCAAAGATCCCCAGCTCAGGGGACAAACATTGGCCTCCTTTGCTGGGAAAGCCTCCTGTACCCACCAATAAAAGGAAGAACCTTGGTTTCTGGCTCGATTTCACCCTGTCGATGAAGCCTCAAGTGGCTAACCTATTTTCCACCTGCTTTGCCACTATGAAATGACTGAAGAAGATTTTGTGGATTTTTCCCTTTTCTGTTCAAAGAACAGCTATTGCTTGATTATGGCAATATTTTGTACCTGGGGGGCGCAACGCAATTCTAAGAAGCCTCCAGTTGGTTGAGAACTCAGACACCAGAATCCTGTTTCACTACCATAAACATTCCTCTTCATCTGGCCTTCTTCGCCAACTGCACTCACTCCCAATGGAAAATTGAATAAACTTGAAGGCACTTTGCTTCACGCACAACATTAGTTCCAGTACAGGACGCTGGTACCTGCAAAAACTGATTGTTCCTTACCTTCATTTACGTACCTTGCATTGAAGTAATCTAGTTCTGTTTACAGTTCCCAGAGTCAAGCAAACTCGGATGAGCGTCCGCTCTGTCTCCTTTTTTGGGTCCCAGGCTATGGAACTACCTTCCCGATTTCCAGAAATGCCGTACTTCATTATTTGCCTTGCGCAATGAATTGAAAATCTGGCTCGTCTAGATCCCTCTTTTAAGCTGCTTTACTTATGTACTCTAAGCACTGGGAAACCCTCAGGGTAGCTATGCGCTATATAAGCTCTCAATGATGATGAAACAGTCTTAGTGAATTGCACCTACTCTTTGAGATCAGGGCTACTTTCCTGCTGAGATTCCCGATTCAGAACCAGATCACCAGGTTTGCCTGAGGCTTACATGCAGAGTCAAATTTCCTTCCAATGCTTGGAACCACCCTTTGAGATTATTTACTGGTTGGTTAGATTCCCTAAAGCAGGACCAGTGAAGATGGGGAGAGACCTATCTTCTAATCAGAGCCTTTACAAATTCCTTTCATGAAGCTCTCAAAAGTGAATTTCCCTGTAAGGATGTCTACTGATTTTTATCCAGAACGGTCCCTTTGAAAGACTGGCAGAGTTGAGGCAGAGCCAATGATTTGTCACGGGTAAGTGGGTAAGTGAAATAATTCTGGCGGGCGGCACATGGACTGCCTGACTATACTATGGATAAATAGGGGTTGTCTGTTCGAAAGCAAAGGGATTTTACTGAAATAGCATAGATGCCTCCAGAGCACTTGAGACGTATACTTTTACAGGTTGGCATCAGCTATGGACTGCAGCTAATGTTAAAGCTATAAGATTTACTAGACAGGCCAATGGAATCAAAGGAAACAGAATAGAATTTAGTGGGATGCGTGACGTATTTACCCAAATGATGATGTACAACCATGTAACAAATATCGCAAGTTATACAAGCACACTATAAAGTACACGAATAACAGAAGAGAGGCGACTGAGAGAATGAACAAAGGATCGCCGATCATAAGGATGGTTCATTGTACAATTAAAACATAAACCAGTAAGCAATTTAGGGGCAGATGTATCGAACGATTTTTTTGTCGCAAACGCTGCGATTCGCTAAAAAGCAGCTTTTGCGACACAAAAATCGGAAAATGCTATGTATCATTTAAAACGCATCACAATATTAAGTAATCGCAAATTTTGCGATTGCTTAATATTGCTTAAGCATTTAAGGAATCTCATATTGCGATTCCTTAAATGCTATGTAAGAAGCAATCAAGTTTTGCGAATTCGCACTAAGAAATCGCAAATTACCACCAGCTTGTAGTTGGTGGTAATTTGCGATTTCGGTTTCAAATGCACTTTTTGGCATTTGTAAAGGTGAGAAGTGACAAAGGGCATGTATGTATGCGCACACATGTAAATTTCAGGGGTGCAGCAGGATGTCCTTAAGAAACCCTTGCACCCTTGAAATTATTCTCAATTTGCGATTAGCAAATTGCAAATCGCAAATTGCGAATAACTTCACATTCATTTTTATGGGCCTTCTGGCCCATAGAAATGAATGTGAAATTATTCCTTATTTGCGAATAGCAATTTGCTAATCGCAATTAGGGAATTTTAAGAAATCGCTAAAGAATTGCGATTTTTTTATCTACATACAATTTTTCAATTCTCAAATAGCGATTCTCAAAAAATCGCTATTTGAGAATCTCAAATAGGTATTTTGATACATCTGCCCCTTGGTTATTTATTATCGCATGTTGAAAAATGCACTAACGCCGTCTGAACAAGGATTGTTTTGCAAGTATGTGGCCACTTCTATATGCATATTTCAAGATTGCTGTTACCAACATCGAATAGTAACGAGCCTTATTCACTTAATCTGTGTTGTGGATTACATCACATGTTCTCGAAATAAACTGGAGAGTCATAATTTTTTAAAGCTAAAATAGCGTTATTTAAGCTTTCATTTTCTTAAAATGACCGCACCATTTGTACTTTAGTAGGAAAGAGATATCGCTGTTTTTTTAAAAAAAAAAATCTTCCTCTTCCTTGCTTTTAATGCTAGAGATGCGTATTGATGATCTCACTGTACTTTATCAATTTAAAGACAAAAGACAAGCTAATATTTACTCAGAAGTATTGGTTCTTCTTTGTCGCTTCCTATTAAAGCTATCACATGACTTATTTAGGGCTTGTGTGAGTCCCGTGGTCACGACGCACACAGTTCCCGGTTGGGCACGTGATTTTAAGTCAGGCAAGGGGGAGACAGGAAGACAGAGGGATCATCGCAGGCCTATGTTGACTCACTTCCTTTTGAGTGTTACGGCTAATGCAGGTGTTCTAGCGGTTTGAAGGAGCAGACTAGCTTTGTAGAAATGTGATTTGCAAACCCCAACTACAGACATATTATGCAAGCTTAGGAACTAAAGTCATTATGCTTAGAAATCCTACTGATTTATAAGATACTCTGTTTCTTTTGTAGTAAAACTACAGTCTACAGATTCTTGGGGTGAAAATCGGTGGATCACTGAGTTACTAAATGATGCAGCAACTTCACATAAGCATCTTTGTTGATAAGAGATAAGTTAGTGAGGATAAAACTGGCGACAATGCCATGGGTTTCTCAATTTTATTATGACACCATTACATGATGTCATCAATATGCTAATTATGGTATTCAACTTCATTCTGTTTTTACACTTTCCACTGTGCAGTTGATAATTTCCTTTCTTTTCATGAATTTCTTTTACTTGGACCTTCTTCTATTTTATATCCTTTTTAGGTCTCGCCTAAGCCAATGCTTTAGTAATGTTTGGCGAGATATTAAGTAGGGACTTTCAAAAGTGCTCCAAAAGTGCGGATCGTGTACAGTGCATGTGCGCCGGGCGCGCACACCATTTGTCCGCCAGCTGATCACTTTCGCGGCCGCTTTGATGTTCTCAGTGAGCCGCATGGCCACTGAGAACATCAGAGCTGCCGCGAAAGTGCTCACCATTTGCCACCCCCTCTCTTATCCCACTTTCTGCTTGTTATGAAAGCAGTCAGCTGAGCCTGCACTGTGTTTTTCATGTTCACAAACGAGTGCAAAAGGGACTAGTATGTTATGACTTTTACCACTAGCCTCTTTCTGTCTGGGTTACCTGTTCTCTAAGAATTTGGGCTTGGTAGCCCTTTCTTCCATTAGTAACGTGGCAGTGCACTCTCCGGAGTAGTCATTTTTGTTCTCATTTTCGCTTCTAATAAAAGAGTTTATATAATCTGCAGACGAGTGGCGTGGTCTTCTCGTTTATCCAGCGGGGGGCACTATTGTATTATTGTTGTCCTGTTGGACTGTTCTAAACCTTGGAGTACATTACAGTACCCGAGTCTTGCGGGAGGGGAGCATTACCATTTCTGGGCTTAATCCTGGAAATGTGTTACTTTTGTGCTAGGTTTATTCTCTGTTTTCAGTATTTACTCCTCTCACAAACCCCGGCCCTCTCGCCGTATGGCCGTAATAACGCTAGCACTTGCTGCCTGGGGCTTTGGAGCCCTAACTCCCTTCAGGATTTGCTCTCAGTGCCCTCGGGGTCAGCTCCTGTCTCCAGGTTTGACACATGAAAACCTGAAGTGCCTAGTCCTGTCTGGGGGGTGGGGAGACTCTGCCTTTCAGCAAAGAGGGCGCTGTTCATGAAATGAGCCACTTGGAATGGTTCTTTCCTCAGTTGCAATCAATGTTTAGGATACCTGTTCTCCCACAGGCGAGTCAGCGCGGTCCCATCCCACAGGAGCTGTCCTGTCCAGCTCCGCTGACGCTGTAACCTGCATAAAACACAGTCCGTGGACGCATTGTTTCAACCTCTACCAGGACCAGAGGGAGCATGCAGTAAAATCTTTAGCCTTGGCGTAGGAGAGTAGGGTCTGCTTCCTATGGTTACCCAAACTTTTTGCAGTGATTCTCTGGTTTTTCGACTTTAGTGTGGCTGTGGACCTGCTAATCAGGCCCACAGCCCAGCTGTTCTCTCTCTAAATTGATAGCACATACTTTAGGTAAATACCAGATTGGTTACTGGGTCAAACTTGTGAGCCCCTGTATAGTGTACCATAGGTACCCAGGGCATAGGTGCACCCAAGGCCTACCAGGGGCTGCAGCATGTATTGTGCCACCCCTGGTTTGCCTTCCAAACGGTTGTATGACGATCCATCGTGTACTTTGATTTCGCGCACGTTTACAGAGCAGCATTTACATCGCAACGGCGCTTACATCGCCATTGTTTGCATCGCACGTTGTTGTGACGCTAATGTGGCCATATCATTGGATAGCGTGTCACATTGCAGAGGTTACATCGCGCGACATGACAACGTGATGTTTGTGCCAGGTTTAAAATCTTTATAGCCAATGAGTGATTGAGGGGGGGGGGGTATATACTGTATTGCCGACCATCTCTGCAGCCATTTGTTTTTCTGTTGTAGGTGTGAGCAGCCGTGACCCTGTGTACATATTTTTGGGTCTACTGTAAACCTAAGCAACCGAACACGCCAAAAGTTGCGAAGTGAGCGTGTAGGTGTCAACTTTCTCTCGATTTAGGCGAGTGCACTCAAATCCAGCCACCACATGGTCTAGCAACAGCAAAGGAGGAGGTTGCGAGGTATTTACAGGAAAAGCACAGGCATCGGAAGTGTGCTTGAATATGTAGTCAATGGCCACATGTGATGCTCAGCCCCCATGAGGGGTGAATGTAGTCCTGTGTTTGAGACCCCTCACTGTCCTTGTGGCTGGCGCCTGGGGTCCTTCACCATTAGGCCTGCTGGCGGTCCTCTAGCACCGCACCTCGACCTGCCGGTAGTCTGCCGGGGCCCCTCATGGCAGGATTACCAGTGAATCTGTTGCAATATTCGCTGTTTCTCTGCTCTGTGGACCTGTCACTGGCGCCGTGCCTGAGGTGCATCATCAGAGCTGTGTGAATAATAACAGCTGTCACCCCCCTGCCTGAGGTGCATTATCAGAGCTGTGTGAATAATAACAGCTGTGAGCCCGTGCTTGAGGTGCATCATCAGAGCTGTTTGAATAATAACAGCTGTGAGCCCGTGCCTGAGGTGCATCATCAGAGCTGTGTGAATAATAACAGCTGTGAGCCCGTGCCTGAGGTGCATCATCAGAGCTGTGTGAATAATAACAGCTGTCACCCCCATGCCTGAGGTGCATTATCAGAGCTGTGTGAATAATAACAGCTGTCACCCCCGTGCCTGAGGTGCATTATCAGAGCTGTGTGAATAATAACAGCTGTCACCCCGTGCCTGAGGTGCATCATCAGAGCTGTGTGAATAATAACTGCACCAGCCCCGTGCTTGAGGTGCATAATCAGAGCTGTGTGAATAATAACTGCGTCAGCCCCATGCCTGAGGTTCATCTTCAGAGCTGTGTGAATAATAACTGCGTCAGCCCCGTGCCTGAGGTGCATCATCAGAGCTGTGTGAATAATAACTGCATCAGCCCCGTGCCTGAGGTGCATTATCAGAGCTGTGTGAATAATAACTGCGTCAGCCCCGTGCCTGAGGTGCATCATCAGAGCTGTGTGAATAATAACTGCGTCAGCCCAGTGCCTGAGGTGCATCATCAGAGCTGTGTGAATAATAACTGCGTCAGCCCAGTGCCTGAGGTGCATCATCAGAGCTGTGTGAATAATAACTGCGTCAGCCCCGTGCCTGAGGTGCATCACCAGAGCTGTGTGAAGAATAACTGCATCAGCCCCGTGCCTGAGGTGCATTATCATAGCTGTGTGAATAATAACTGCGTCAGCCCGTGCCTGAGGTGCATCATCAGAGCTGTGTGAATAATAACTGCGTCAGCCCAGTGCCTGAGGTGCATCATCAGAGCTGTGTGAATAATAACTGCGTCAGCCCAGTGCCTGAGGTGCATCATCAGAGCTGTGTGAATAATAACTGCGTCAGCCCCGTGCCTGAGGTGCATCACCAGAGCTGTGTGAAGAATAACTGCATCAGCCCCGTGCCTGAGGTGCATCATTAGAGCTGTGTGAATAATAACTGCATACAAGACAGCGGGAGAAGGAGGAATGAGAGACTAGGTCGCCCTCCAAAGTCTTAGTACATAAGTTGGAATCCAATATACTGGATCCCGAGACCTAGCTCAAGTTTAGGCAACTGAACTAGTTGATCAGTGTAACCTTACAGGAAAGAAAAATTTCTTTCTAGTGTCCCCTCACTCACCAGGGTTGCCCCACAGTGACATGCTTCATCATTGGGGCCATCTCAGTTCTCTACGAAAATGGGCGTGCTGCGACTCACGAACTACGCAGGAGCACTTAATAGTGAAAGACTATGTGTGGTGTAAACAAGTGGTGGAGTGGATATAAGTGGATTAAAAATACCGTGCTTAGTGGGCCTCAACAGATTTATTATGCTTCTAGGCAGGTATGTTAAAAGTGGGGTGAATATCACTGTAAACCAGCCTGTAATGAGGATTGGTTCAGTGAAAGTGAAAGGTCAACATGTTTCATGCTACCCCTAGCATTTCTTCAGGACCATGCCGGGACCAGCCCTGCATTTGCCACTCCTATGTCCCTAGTTAGGGAGTGATAGATATAAGAAAAAAACACTTAATAGCAAAGGCATGCGTTCACAATGGAAATACATACGTTTGTACTGATTTCTGATGCTGTAAAAAGAAAGCACATCATTAGTAGCATTCATCCCCTCCCGATGGGAAGGGTCACATAGTATACTTTCATGCCGCACACATCCGGTGCTATAGTGGATTGTTTGTACCATATTGGTGCGTTCAGGCTGTCATGCCAAGTGTTAGACGTTTTAACTGTGCTGAGTGATTGTTTAATTCACACATAAAAACAAGACAGGACTTAATGTGACCAAAACGATAGACACGTAAAACATATAGCAGATACATAGATAAAATAAGGCTCTCAATATGTACTTAGTATTGTGCCTGTTAGCACTTCATGGTCTCTCAGGGGGTTGGATTTCACCTATTGGACACACTGCTGTTGGTCCGTAAGGGGAAAGAAAGAGAAGGAGGGGAGATCGATAATTGTCAATTCGCAAGTTGGCAATCAATATTTGCACAAATGCCAAATGCGATCTCTCAAGATTCCGTGAAGAAAGGTTACTTACTTCCTAGATGGTGAAAGCGCTCGATAATACCTAATAACAGCCTCCCAGGGACCGTATCTTACTCGTCTGCTGCTCCGGTAGGATTAAATGGAAGACGGGCTTCCGGGTTCCTCCCCAAACAGCTAGACCGGTGGGTCCAGGCGGCCATCTTAGGAGTATGCTTTTCTTTGCTGAATAAAGGATATTGAAGAATCGTTGCGGTTTTGCTTGGGCAAATTATGCGTGCAAAATGGGAAACTATCGAAATTATAGTTATTCAAAGTACAGACAAAGAATGTTTTTGCCACCCAATTATATCGTGATGCGGGACATAGTGAAACTTGTAAATAGTATAGGTGGCTCTTACTTGATTAAAGTAAATTAAGGTTTCTCATCAGACAGTTTGCTTTTAAAAAAACTATGTTGAAAAAATTATTATTAAACGCTTACTGAAGAGAGCCTGCAAGTAGCTGGTCGTCTTCAAGGTGCAGACTCTAAAGGGGCAAGTAAATGGAGAAAAATTACAATATGACAGGACTTGATGTCCTATTTGTTGGTATAGTTACAAAATAGGGGGCTACGGCAGTCATACTGACTTTTCATATCCTTCTTTGGATAGAGGTATTTATGTCACAATACACTGTGGTTAGTATGCATTGATAAGGGTGCCAGGTTCAGTGTGGACTCATAGGTGAAAAAAGGAAAGGGGGGGAGAGGGGAGGGGGACGGGGGGGGGAAAGGGGAAGGAAGTTGGGTACAGCAATTTTAAAGTTCCACGAGGTAGACACAGGGGATAAAACTAGTTCCTGAAAGCGCCCCACAGAATATCGCCATTGAGTCCTTGGGTGTCCGTATGAAGTTTGAACACCCATCGTTGTTCTCGCTCGTGGAGTATTCTTTCTTGGTTTTCTTTAGTTTTTACAACTTCCAGTACCACCCACGTCATATCATTGGGTGTGTGATTCTTTTCAATTAAATGATTCGTCATGCATGTTGTTGCTCGTTTACACCGGATGTTGCTCCTGTGTTCAACTATTCGGGTGCTGATCTTGCGTGTAGTAATTCCAATATAGTGTAAGTTGCAACTACAAGTGATCATGTACACAACTCCACTTGTATTGCAGTTTGACATCTGTTTCAGCTGCCATGTGACATTGTTGTTAAAGATGACCGTCTTTGTGGTTAATGTCAAGTGACACACACTACAGTTGTTACAAGGGTAGTGGCCTGTTGGTAAAGGTTGTAGTCTGACAGTGGTGTTAGTTGGTTTTGGACGGGTGTGGACCAAATGATCTATCAGATTCATCCCTCGTGACAAGGAAAAGCCTGTTTCTAATGCATTTTTTTTTCATGTACGTGACAAGGGAAAGCCTGTTTCTGATTAATTCAAAGGTACGTGACAGTCTGCATAAAGCCCGTTTCTGATGCTTTTTTTTTGCATGTACGTGACAAGGAAAAGCCCGTTTCTGATTAATTCAAAGGTACGTGACAGTCCGCATTTTATTGGCATGTACGTTTCTGTTGCGTTGTAATTACATGCAATGTTAATGGCATCGCGCCGTTGTAGCATTCGTATTAAAAGCATGCGATGTCAACGATCATGCGATGTAAAAGCCACGGTGCGTTAGCACTCCGATGTTTTGACATCGATGTAATGGGTGTTTCCCCTTCCAAACTGACACCACAGGTCTGTTCACACAGCCTGGGTAAGGTGGTGTAATCACCCCTTACTTAGATATAGTATACCTATATCTGTATATACATATAGACACATATACACCTATAAGTAACTCCTATGGCAGGCCTTGACAATCCTGGAGGCAGAGTGATTGGTTTTATGTGAGAGGGTGCTCTAGCATGAGCTGAGCCCCTCTGCAGCTTTCGGAACCATCTCCTTATAGCTGTTCTATGATATAGCCATACCATATACTCTTAAGTGCATTATGATCCTTGCAGTTAATGCTAACTTTGGTTTGGCTTTATCAAAACATGTTGTGTAAGGTGTCAAACACATTGGAATACTACCCCCCCGGCAGTCCTGGTGGCGGGGGTAGCATTCCACCTTTCTATATGGAGAAGAAATGTAGTTACTGGTTTACCGGGTTAAAGTTAAATAGAGCCTCAGCATCACAAAATGGATGCTGCTGCCACAGACATGAGTCTGCCCTCCTGCTGCTGGATGAAACTCTGGCAGGGGAGGCCTGGACAATAGGTTTCCTGTCCGGGGAGGTGATGGCACCTCCCCAGACAGGCTTTAGTGTATTGGGGCAGGGAGGGCTGCATTCAGTGAATGCTTTCCAGACACTGCCCGGGGAACACTAGGTGCTCCATGCATTTCCCAGTTCAAACCGGTTGCTGGGGCACTCAGCCCCAGCTCTGGCGCAAAAATGGACAAAGGGGAAGGAGTGTAACTACCCCTACCCCAGGTCCACCCGTAGGAGGGACCTTAAAGTTAGTCCAACCGCTAAACTTAGTATAAGTATAGGATCCCAGTCCCTAGGACTTTAGATTACCCTGGACGAAACTCTGAAACATATATTCTGGGCCTTCGACATTCCATTTCGACTGGAAGACAGAAGATATCTCCCTTGTGGTCAAGGAGTGACCACCCTGTTCAAACAGGCACCAACAGCAACTTTGCCAGTCTGAATTTTCAAGGCTCCCCCCGGATCCCGAAGAATCTGTGACACAGGACATGGACTTCCAGACATCTCTGACCTGACCTTCACTCACAGCAAAGCTGAGACCTGTGGCGGACACGAGAGACGTGGGACCGGAACTCTTGGACATCCTGCATTTTGCAAGCTGCACCTACTTCATGAGGTATCTCGAAGTTGCGCATTGGGGTGCTTGAAGCCCCAGCCCCGAGCACCATTTGCACCGAAGCTCAGAGGCCCCCACTCCACGAGTGTCCCATGGACTCCACTTTTGCATTTCAGCTTGATGCGTCTCTGTGGTTCCTTGCCTGTTGGCTAGTGAGCCCGCCCAAGAATTTTCTTCGAATCTAACTTGTTTTCCTGATTGCTCCAGGCTTGCTCCAACTTCCTTGCAAAGGAGAAGTTCCTTAGACCTTGCTGGTCTGCACCGAAGTCCATCTCGACTTCCTGCGTGGGTTGTGTTTGCCATGGCTTGTTGGGTCCAATCCGGATACCGACACCGCAGTCAACTAGATCCTTTGTGGGACAGCTGAAATCCAGCACCTAGTCATCATTGATGCCTCCTGGTCCTCGTGACTGAAGAGACAAACTTCACCTTCTCACCTGAAATCACTCGACATCTGGTGGCATCTTCCTATCATCGCCCTGGTCACTGGCAAGTGGCCCAGACTCTTTCTCTTTTGCTTTCAGGTTCTACAGATCTTCGATCCACCCTTGGATCCACCCGGACACTTTTCCTCTGGTCACCTGCAGCACTTCTTTGCAGATCTCCATTGAAATTGACGACGAAACCCGACACCAAAAGAGACCTATGCACCCGGCTTCTGTGGGTGAGGTAACACGAGTACTCTGGTAGTTTTTAGGGTATTGTCCCTCCTAGTGTCTAAGTCTAAAAGGGTTCCATCGTAGTTCATTTAGAAGTGTCCTTAAATTGTAAATTTGTAACTTGTTTGTTTCCCATAGAAAGTCAATGGTAAACCGCAGCTGTTTAGTCACTGCACACATCAGCCGTGGGCCTCCTACATCCTAACCTTTGGTTGTTTAGAGTAGCCCCAGTGATTCCACAGGCCCAGGCCTGCTTTCTAATTCTCACGTGGTTCTTATACCACTATTTTTGTATATGGTTTGTGAGGCCCCTAGGGCAAAACGTATACTGTGCAACTTATCGTATGTCAAGTAACTAACTTGTATTGTACTTTTACCTCTGACCTCAGAAAGAGTGCAGAGGGGTTGTGTTTAGAATAAATACATATATATTTGATTTATACCTTGTGTGGTGTGCTTTCATTTGGTACTCAAGGGATTATAATTGGTAAAACAACTCGCTTAATTCGCTCTCTGAAGTCTTAGCCTGAAGACTGCTCGCCACTACTACCCCTAGGATAGCTTTCTATAAGGTGGAATTTCCAACCACCATCAATAAGGGTCGAATAGACTGGTGCAATGTGCCCACTAGAACTAGTGGACATCATATGCCAGGCTAACTTCTCACACTTGGCAGCTGTTGATTAACCAAAACGCACGTTCCGCCCCTGTGACATTCCACAGGTTATTTTACCTCCAGCTTTCGGGTGCTGGCTGTTGGTTGGAATGTGCAGTTCGTAGTCTGCATACATGTGCGAATAATGCCGACTGTAAGGTCTTCTCAACGTCCGTCACCAACCCTGACCCCTTGCTTCATATCCTCAGCTCCGAAGGGCCGTCTATGTGCCGGAGGCCTATGTGAGGGGGCAAGAAGGAAGGCACGTGGTAGAGGGTGAATCTTTAAATCTGTGCTCATGCCCAGTTACTGTGTGCCTTTGCCTTAGTTTTGTTTGCAACCAGTACAAATAATGCCATTACTGAATGCCAGGTGTGTGGGTTTTTTGTGTTTGAAGGGACCGGTGGGTGCGTGACTTCATGTGGGTCTCCCACACATTGTGGTCTCCTTTGTGTATCCTTGGTGCTGTGTTTCAGGATTTTTCAGCATTGCATGTGCACAACCTGCCACTCTCCTCAAATCATGCCTGGTTGGGAAAGATATCCATCCAAATACCCTTTGAAGGCCCTCTGTTTTCTTGCCAGAGGGACCCCCCCATCTTTTTTTCCTGTGCTAGCTTCAGAAAGGCAGATCTTGTGAAATTGGAACACCAAATTTGGAAGAATGCTTAAGCAAAATTGGAGGTATAGCTGAAAATTTCTGTTGGGCATCCACACACACACAACCACACACACACCCAACCACACACCCAACCACACACACACCCAACCACACACCCAACCACACACACCCAACCACACACACAATCACACACACAACCACACACAACCACACATACAACCACACACACAACCACACACACACACAACCACACACACTCACACAACTACACAACCACACACACAACCGCACACACAAGCACAACCACACACACACACAACCACACACACAACCACACAGACACACAACCACACACACACACAACCACACACACACACACAACCACACACACATAACCACACACACACAACCACACACAACCATACACACACAACCACACACACACAACCACAGACAGACAACCACATACACAACCACACACACAACCACACACAACCTCACACACCCAACCACAAGCACACACACAACCACAAACAACCAGAAACACAACACAAACAACCACAACCACACACGCAACTACACACACAACCACACAGAACACACAGAACACACACACGCAACCACACACACACGCAACCACAACCACACACACAATCACAACAACAAACACAACCACAACCACACACACAACCACAAAACCACAACCAGCCACACACACATACACAACCACACACAGCCACACACACAACCACAACCACACACACAACCACACACACACAACCACACACACACACAACCACACACACACACACACACAACCACACACACAACCACACACACACAACCACACACACACACACACAACCACAGACAGACAACCACATACACAACCACACACACAACCACACACAACCAACCACAAGCACACACACAACCACAAACAACCAGAAACACAACACAAACAACCACAACCACACACGCAACTACACACACAGCCACACACAACACACACATAACCACACACACAACCACACACACACGCAACCACAACCACACACACAATCAACACACAACACAAACACAACCACAACCACACACACAACCACAAAACCACAACCACACATACAACCACAAAACCACAATCACACACACAATCACACCGTCAGTGCACACTTTCACCAGGCACAGACACCATCAGTCGTCAGTGCGCCCTTTCACCGGGCACAAACACCACCAGCCGTCAGTGCGCGATTCCACCAGGCACACACCACCAGCCGTCAGTGCACGCTTTCACCAGGCACACACACCACCAGCCATCAGTGCACTCTTTCACCAGACACACACGCACCACCAGCTGTCAGTGCGTGCTCTCACCAGGCACAAACACACCACCAGCCGTCAGTGCACGCTTTCACCAGGCACACACACACCATCAGCCGTCAGTGCACACTTTCACCAGGCACACACCACCAGCCGTCAGTGCACGCTTTCACCAGGCACCCACACCAGCAGCCATCAGTGCACGCTTTCATCAGGCACCCACACCAGCAGCCATCAGTGCACGCTTCCACCAGGCACACACACCACCAGCCGGTAGTGCACACTTCTACCAGGCACACACATCATCAGCCATCAGTGCACAATTTCTACAGGCACACACACCACCAGCCATCAGTGCACACATCAATTGTTAACGCATCCACAATTAACTATTGTAGCAATCGCAGTGTGGCGCACTTTACTTTTAAATATATTAATCTAAAGCTCAGCATGCCACCATTGGTACAAAAATAAATGCGCACTTTTCTGGCCTACAATTAATAGACTTTTGTTGCAATTGGTGTGGCAATATTTAGCAATGCCAATAGCTCAAACTTAATTAATGCGAGACCTATTGCATTGAAAATGCTTGTTAGGTTAAGGCACTGTCTGGTTTCAAAAGACCTTTTGTAGTTTTGGCAAGAGGTTGTATGGGTTTACAGCCTGCCCATTGCTTACAATTGGTTTGCTTCACTGTTGCTCTCATTTACTTGTTTCTTATTCGATGGCTTTCCTGTTCCATCTGCATTTGTCTTTCCCCGGAGCATAGGCTCTTTACCATTCTCTGATTGTCTGGCTTCTATCCTTCAGCTGCACACATATAGAGAACTAAGGGCCATATGTAGGTAGCCAAATACCGGTCGGTAACGCCCCAAAATCGGTAAATTTGCCGTTACCGACCGGCATTTAGCTTTTTCCAATGTAGGTGGGTATAAATAAGGATTCTGTAATTTACCAATTCGGTAATTTATGGAATCAGTAAATTACCGAATCCTTAGGATACTGAATCTGTAAATTACCGAATCCTCAATGTAGGGAGCACTAAAGTGAGTGCATTTGTGATCAGATGATTCGTTATTTACCACCAACTACAAGTTGGTGGAAAATATCGAAAACCATTCAAAAAGCAAATTTGTGCTTTTTGAAATGTGCGATGTGGCAGACATACATGCCCTTAGGGCATGTATGTGTGCCACATGTGCACACATGCACGATTCAGGGGGGCAACAGGGTGTCAATGTGACAGACACCCTGCCACCTTTGAATAGGTTCGCCTTATTACCGATTCTGTAGTTACCAAATCGGTAATAGTGAATGGCTTCCCATTCATTCCTATGGGCCACCAGGCCCATAGGAATGAATGGGAATTACCGATTTGGTATTTTCCGAATCGGTAATACCAAATATTACTGATTCTGTAAAATGTACCGAATTTTTATCTACATACTATTTACTGATTCTGAAATACCGAATCGGTAAAATTTGGTATTTTATAAGCAGTAAATATGGATTACCTACATATAGCCCTAACTTTTTTCCTTATTCTTTCAGCACACCATAAGAGTAAATGTGTTTTCTAGCTCTCTCCCTTGTGGGCTACTTCATCCTCTCAAAATCCCAACCCTTGTGTTGTGATGTTCCCCACTCCTCCCAGCTTGTCTTTAAAAGCAGAGCAACAGGGCTACTTTTACTGGGATTTGGCTGAAGAGCAAAATGTAAGGGTTGTTTTTGTTTTATCACCTGTATTCCACATATTGGAAAGCACAAGCTTTGGGACACAAAAGCTTTGTGGTGATGGAGGAAGGACTATCTCCTGCACTCACTTAGCTGATTTCTGAGGCAGAATGTGTACTTAGCATGACACTTCTCCTTAAATCTGCTCCTTGGGTTACTACAAAAAATCAAATGGCTGAGTCCTGTAGAAAGTAAAATAGGCCTTGACCAGGATTTTCATTTGCATTCGGAAACTTTCTTCTTCTTTTTGAAATTCTGTTGAGTTTCTTGATTGAAATGTATTCAAAGAATAAACCATGCATTTTAGGAAGATGAAACTGTGAATTTAATGTACAGATTTGTGGCACCAAAAGAGACATCTTTGCTTTGCCTCCCGAGTTTTTACATTTACGTTTTTAAAAGAATACCGTTCAAACAAACATTGGCAAACCCAGCAGATCAGTACTCACATTATGAAGGTGAGACCTATTATCTTTGCTAATGCTTTTTTGTTTTGCCATCTTCTTTTACAGAGAGGAGAGTTGGCCTAATGGCTAGGGTGGTCAGCCTCGAATCTGGGGAACCGGGTCCGAGTCTCGGCAATGACGCTGAACATCCTGTGATTTTGGGCAAATCACTTATTCTCCCCGTGCCTAGCAAAAATGAATGGGTCCTCATGAAACGCAACTGGTGCTATGTAAAGCGCTCTGATACCCAATACCTTCGGGTCAAGTCTGGGCTATATAAAACTCTGTAAAAAAATAATCAAAAAAATCTTTAATCTCATGTTAATTTCTTTCACCTGTCTATGACCCATATATGTAACATTACCTCGTCATGTTCCCGTAGTAAACTGTACCTGTTTGCTGTGGCATTTATTTTTCTTCATTCCTGCTCCTTGACTGCCCACTCTCTTTCCCCCATTTTTAGGTCTGGCTTTGCAACACAGCAGTTGGCCAGAGCTTTTGTCTTTGTTGATCTAAACAAGCAATAGCAATACCTCTGAGTTTGGCTTTTTGTTAGGGTAAGCGTTTGGAGGATGTGTGTGTGGGTGTGTGTAGCATCCTAGCCTTTTCTTTAAAAAGATGTAACATCTTGGGCTACAACAGGGAAGCCAGGATTAGGGCCCATTTACTGAACAGACTGCATAGACAGAGCTAAGCTGTACCCTCACAGATGAGTGTTATGAAAAGTAATAGGAAGATGTTGTTCATGTTCTAAGTGGGGAACGTAACAGGCATATGCAACAATATATAGCAAGTAGATACTTTTTAACCCCTTGCATGCTGATGACGAACCCCAGCCGTCATGCACTACAGTGCTCGTGTGCTGATGACGGCTGGGGTTCGTCATGGCCCGCCCCTGTTCATTTGTTTACCGCACAGGGGCGGAAACGGGCCAGCAGTGAAGGGGTTAAAAAATTCCATGCAACACAACCCCCACTTGAAATTATATGTACTACTTTGTGGCAAAAATATAGTAGCTAAAAAACTGTGAATGAAATAATGTGGTAATTAAATGTTATAGGCTGGATTCCGAAGATTGCAGATGGAGGTGGGTTCCGCTTTTGTGTCTATGTATCTGGCATTAATACTGGTGCATGTATATTAAAATTATGTGCAACACTATGTTTCTATGTTGTTTTTGTTGATCAGAAGAAAGTGAACTCGTAGGATCCTTTGAACTATTGGATACTTCTTCGCCACTTGATACTTTGTTGCAGCCACACCGCCACATCTCCAGCTACCCTTGCGGCACGCATGCCGACAACACAAGGGGAGAGCGGACGGAGGCACACATAAGGCAACCAGGGCTCCCGCAGCGTGGGAGCCTTTGAACTATTGGATACTTCTTCACCACTTGATACTTTGTTGCTGCCACACTGCCACATTGCTGGACCACATTGCCCAGCAACCATCATGGCGCCCACGTCGCTAACACAAGGGGTGAGTGCCTGGAGGCGCTCATAAGGCGGCTAAGTCTCCCGCAGCGCGGGACGTATGCGGGCGTGCCAAAGCCCGGGCCAAGGGCAGGACCATCTGCACCCATCATAAGCCGAAGGAGGCCGGGCTGGGCCATGTTATTGTCATCTTCGATCTAGTGGATTCTTGTGGACACTTGTTTGACCTATAACAGTAAGGTATGAGGGTATAACATTGTCACCATAACAAGTCTTAACATTGGTAAATGGCGCAGAAAACAAAGAGTAAACGTAAATCGTTAACGGGCCAGCGGGTTGCGGGTACTTTATATGCATTTTTATTGAGGGCAGTGTCAGCCCTTATTCATGAAATTGCACTCACTGAGAGCAGATTATCTGGCTCAATAACTCCCAACTCAATTTCTCCCCGATTAATGAGATACACAATCTGGTATCTGATTTAGAGTCTACTGATGCACCCAGGATAAGCAACACCTCAACTAAGCCAAAAGTAACAACTAGGGGTCAAAAAGGCAAAAATAGCCAGGGGAGTAGTCCCGTACCACAGTCTAAGAAAAGAAAGGGGCAGGGTTTTATTAGGCAATCTCACCACATCCAAAAGAGAGGCCGCAAAACCAAAATTGTGGAGGAGGAGGAGATTTGTCCAGAACCCAACCCAGCTCAGAAGGATTCTACTCCAATAATCCTAACCCCACCTCAGAATAATGACAAAGGGGATTTTTGGACAAAATGGGAGCGGTTGTTTCAGCTTTACTGAATCCGTTAATTCACAAGCTATCTCTACTAGAAGCGAGCATAGATAAATTGGAAAAGCTCGCGGGTAGTACCCTCCCTCATCTGACTAATACATGCCAGTGTAGAACAAAGTCTGCCCTTTCTAACAGGAATGGGTGCCCTACGATTACTCAGTCGGACATTCCTGCCCCTGGAATTAGGAAAGCACCTCAAACTGTCTCTTTGGACCCCTCGCTTAACCTTCACAACACGGCCGGTCCTGGAATACCACACATGGAAGAAGCATCCTTTAGCATCAATCAAGTAGACACAGTGCAGGACCCATCTACTATCCAAGAGCGGTTGTTAAATATTCAAAAAGAACCCCTCCCTGATAGGCATAATGTTACATGTAGACAGTGAGTACAGACCCTAAATGTCCCAATACAGCAAAGACAGCCCCCGAGAGACTTGCCCAGCTCAAATATACTACATCTTCCCCCAGAAGCAACGCCTTATACCATTGTGTTGGCCAATGCCTCTCCTTTTCCACATGGAGCTATGGAACACTGGTCAATACTAAGAAATAAGTTGCTGCATGTGCTGAGTGCAATGACGGGATTAACAAGCCCTCTTTTTGCGGAGTTTAAGATGGCACAGCAGATCGTTTGTATAGGAATCTCCAAAAAGTCACTAGAGGGTGACTGTGTAGTATTAACATTTGGGTCACCAGACCTGGTTCAACAATATTAGATAGGGTGGACAACTGGCCAGGCAGATGTATGGGGATTAACATTTTACCCCTAGGTTTTTTCTACAAACCACACAGTCTCCCACAGTTCATACCAGGGGTGGCTAGAGACTGGGGGCTGAGAAAACCTAGGTATGCTATTCCAGTTAACAACTATATTAATGTCCTCAATACCTTAGAGGAAAATGACTGACTGACACCCGTAAATGGGGGTCTAATTGTTGATGCAGACCTTCTCAGGGACTATGAGGTTGTAGCACCAGCTAATGACTGGATTGCAGTACAATAGGCTGTGGTTCTTAAGTCGCCTTACGCAACAATTGAAAGGGAACCTATTGAGAGAGGTATCACATGTAGTACTTTAGCCACCCATTAGAATCAATGTGAATTTCCAACCCTGGCCCAAGCTTTCCCCCTAAAGGTAGCCTCCCCCTTCTGAGTTTGCCTCCTCTGAGAATTTCGCCTTGTGGTGATTGTTCTCCATGCAAGGTCATTTCCTGAAACATTGCAGGGTTGCATAATAAGATAAATAATCAAACATGGTGTACTTTTATCTCTTATCAGGATATATTATGTCTCCAGGAAACTTAGGTCAGAACCAATTCATATAAACGCATTCAAAACACTCCATACACCTGCAGTGAAGGAACGAGGGGATAGAGCTAAGGGTGGGCTTTGTGTGTATATCTCAAATAAGCTTGCACTGGACAAAATAGATTTAATGATGGGGAATAGATACTATCAGCTGGCAAGATTACATCAAAATCTGACCTATTGTACAATCTTGGTTAACTTTTACAATAACATTCCGCCAGATAACTTTGGTAATGTCGAGCGAAAACTTGGTACCAAACTCAAATCATTTATTAATGCCAGTGGTAAAGAGACTATGATAATCTTTGTGGGTGATTTTAATTGTGCTGTATGTCCATACGAGGATAGCAGGATTTGTGGTAATATTGATGAAGAGGGCATATGTAGTACCCATTTTTGCCTCACCATGATGGGGGAGCTGATTAATGAGTTGATTGTGAGTACTGAGCTTGGCTTCGTGAATGACCTATTGGCTAGATCTTTTCCTATGCCTTACACATTCAATGAGGTGTATCCTCAACAATAGATTATATATTGGTCTCATTTAACCACGCCCTCAGGCTGCATCCTTTTATGGTGGGTGATAATCCCATGAGTGACCATTTCCCATTATGCCTAGAGGTCAATCTACCATCACATAGGCTTGCCAGAGTTGATAATGTTGCAGAAATGGCGGGAAAAGTAATACTTAATAGAACCAACAGGTACACCTTGCAGTGGACAAAGGTTGATCCTGATGCTGTTACAAAACAACTAGTAACAAAATGTAAAACAGCCATTGAAAACTGCCTGAGTGAATTAGCCTCACAAGATGGTATTCGACTGTCTTTCCAGCAAATACCATCTGGAGTTAGGGAGTTACTATTTGTGCAACTCAGCAATAAGATAAAAAAACAGAGGTGGTTCACCACAAAATGTATACCCGCACTTACCAACCTAAAACTGGAGCTGCACAGGCAACTTAGAAACCCCATTAAGGTCAGACAGGCAAGATTAGATTATAGATTGGCCCTTAAGGAAAGAAGATGTGCCCAGAGATGGGAAGCATGGGAATCCCTTCATAGTGCAGCACAATTGAAAGATAGTGCTGCCTTTTGGAGAGCGGTGAATTGAAATAGAAATTGCTATATCCAAGGAGCTATGGAGTAAACACTTCTTAAAGGTGTATAATGGTCAGGTGAATCCATACTTCCCAGTTAGTGATACATCAGCGGAGTACACTGAGTACGCAAATCTACAGTTCAACTTGGAGGAAGTAGAAAGAGCCCTATCAGAGAGCCAGAGCGGTAAGGCGCCTGGCCCAGTTGGAGTACCTGTAGACTTGTTTAAGTCAAACATCTTCCTTTTGGGGCCCATTATAACACAAGTTATTAATGGCAAATGCACGGCCGGTATGCCTAAAACATGGGCGGAATCCATCATAGTCCCAATCTTTACAAAAGAGGACCGAGACGATCCCGGGTGTTCCAGGCCCATTTCTTTAATAGATTCTATGGTCAAGTTAGCGGGATGGGTTATCCTGGAACATCTGCAATCCTGGGCAGAAGAAAACACGGTCCTATCTGATATACAATATGGATTTAGAGAAGGTTTGGGGACGATTGAGCAGAGTTTAATCTTGGCCTTACTGGTGGGTAAATATATGAGAGTCAAGAATGGCCGTTTTTACCTGCCATTTGTTGCCCTTACTGGTGCCTTTGATTCAGTAAGACATGATAGGCTGTGGGAGGTTCCTCAAGCCGTTGGGGTTGATCCTCATATTATACTTTTTTTAAGGTGCCTGTATAGTAGTGCATCAGCGAGTGCGCGTATTGGTTTCGCTGGCAAGCTCATGCCTGCCTTTCCTGTTAAGAGGGGGTTGCGGCATGGTTGTGTGCTGGCCCCCTTTCTTTTTAACTTGTAAACAAATGGACTGTGCCAAGCCCTTCTCAGGAATAATCAAGATTTCCGCTCTGTGAACAGATGCCCCATACCTGCTCTACTTTACGTGGATAACGCAGTTTTAATGTCAAGAACTCAATTAGGTCTCCAGAGGGTTTTAGATAGTTTTACTGTTTTTATGAAGGACCTTGTCCTTACCATTAACATTTCTAAGACTTTTACAATGAGCTGCAATCGTGGCTTTCAGAGAATGAAAACTATGTTTGTGGACATACAAAAATTAGTTCAGATAAAGAGCTTTTCCTACCTAGGCATCTTATTCAATCAAGGCGACTCATGGGCACAAGCTATTCTTGCAAAAAACTGGCATTCATCAAGACAACAGCCGCCTTGGCATCTTTTTCAAGAAAGCTAGGTAGGAAGCCGCCAGGTGAGCTTATTCAAATTTATAGGGCCAAATGCACCGCTAAAGCAATGTGTGGGGCCCGAGTATGGGGCTTTGCTAACACCCTCCCTATACAAACCATTGACAACTCTTTTTTAAGATATATTTTAGCAGCGCCAGCCAGTTCACCTTCTTATGCCTCTCACGACGAGTTAGGTCTTCCTTTTATATCAGACCTTATTAAATTAGAACCAATTCTCCTGTGGCATAGGATCTGGTCAAAGGACCAGCCAAAGCTAACTGGGGAGATTATACAGGACTGTCTAAAACTGGAAGGGGCTTTAAAGATCCCCTGGGTAAAGTATAATTCCAGCCTACTGTTTCCGGTTCCGGGTTCCAGTGGCAGCAAGGAGATGCGAGGAGGAGGAGGAAACGCGGCTGAGCTGTGAGCTCGGGAGATCTGACCCGACCCAACCCAGTCCCGGCTTCCGGCACGAAACGGTGTCTTGACACGCCACAACCCCCGCCCACCAAGCAGCGGCTGAGACGTGAGGGGAGACGCGGCGGAGCGGAGTGGCTGAAACTGCAAGCCGAGAGCAGCTGAGGTGACACGAGGAGTTGCGGCTGAGCGGCTGAGCGGTGGTATTGTGAGCCGCGAGCCGCTGTGCGTTGAGTTGTGTGGAGGACCCCGTTTTTCTTAGTTTGTGCAGCCGAGCGTACAACGGAGCAGCTGTTTGTAATGGCGGGGGTGCACCGCAATTGGATCACAATCGAATTGAATTGAGCAATGCTGCATGTTGAATTGAATCGAATTGTAGAAGCCGACCGGGAGTATTTTCTAAATCTGAGTGGCCTGTGAAAAAAAGGGAGCGGGAGGGAGTGCTGCATGTTGAAGCCGACCGGGAGTATTTTCTAATTTGAGTGGCCGGTGGATATTGTCAGCAGATAATGGCAACAGTAAGGAATACTACTTGGAATATTGGAATACCACCTGGATTAACTGGCCCCACTGTTTGAGCGAGTCACCACCGGTCCTATTTGGCCCTATTTGGCCCCTCTTTTTAGTAGAGGTTAGTAATTCAGTGTGGTGTTGTGGGGGTTCTATTAACTGGTCTGAAGTCTGGTCTGGTCTGCTGAAGGAGTGGCGGACTCTAAGAACCGATAGCCTTATCCTGAGGCAAGGCCAGCTTTCCCTTTCTCTTCTAATTAATATTCTGCTAACTCCAGCCGCTAGACGGTAGATATTGAGATCGGGCCGTCAGCGTGGGGCACTGCCAAAACTAAGACAACGTCAGAAGAACGAGAAATCTATGAATGTTGTGTCCCAATTTAGAGCATGCCAAAAAATGAGGAAAGTAGTGGTGTTATCGCTGCTTTAGAGGAGCATATGAGCGAGTCAGCCAAATTGGATGTTCCTCTTATAATCTCTGGTCAGGACTGTAAGAATTAAAGAATTAAAGAGAATAGTTCTCCCAATATAATTTGAGGTCCAGAGGAGGGAGGAGAAGAAACCAAAGCAAAAAAGTACCTCTAGTCAGACCTATATATTTTTTTTCAGTGATAATCTTCACAATATCTTTCAAAAAGGATGCTATATGCATGAAAAAAACATTGAATGTATTCAAACATATTATCTTTATTATTTTTTAATTTTTTTCATTCGTTCTATATTTCTTATAATAAATACATAACAATTTGTTTGCATACAAAAAATTGAGTACCACCTTCTGTTGATCAATCTAAACAAAACATAATTAGATATAAGAAAAAGAACCCCAAACAATTCATCTGTACGCATCTAAGACCCCCATATTGAAAATCATTTTTCATATGTAAAGAGAAAGAAGCAACAACTTGTAAAAAATGTATAAATCAAAAAGTGAATAGTTCTTAGGACTTCTCTCTTAAAGTAACTCATAGGGGTCTCTCAAGAATAACTCATTGCATGTCTATTGTCTTTTGTTAGCTATGTCCACTCTGTTCTTTTAGACCGGGAAGTGAGTGTAGTAGTATGCCTGATGGAATGAATGGTATGAGGATAAGATGAATTGTTTGGGGTTCTTTTTCTTATGTCTAATTATGTTTTGTTTAGATTGATCAACAGAATGTGGTACTCAATTTGTTGTATGCAAACAAATTGTTATGTATTTATTATAAGAAATATAGAACAAATGAAAAAAATGAAAAAATAATAAAAATAATATGTTTGAATAAATTCAATGTCTTTTTCATGCATATAGCATCCTTTTTGAAAGATATTGTGAAGATTATCACTGAAAAAAAAAATATAGGTCTGACTAGAGGTACTTTTTTGCTCAGGACTGTAAGAATTCACAGCAGGTTACGCAGCCATCTATTCAGAGTTTCTTTTTTAAGTATCATCAAAAACAGACTAAAAAACAAAAAATAAATACAAATAAAGACATTGAGACTGCTAGTGACTGTGTAACATCTTCATTATCATCATCACCATTATGTGGAAAAAGTGTTTACCCTTGTGCACTAATAGAGTCCAAGATGTCTTCAGAAATAGAAAATCTGAATGATGTAGCTGGTTCTTATGATAGGATTGAAAATTGTGAAAAGGTTGAAAAGGTTGAAGTGCCGTTAACGTCTAAATTCTTATTAGCATCTTCTGATCAGTTACATACAAAAGCTGAAATTCATTTACATGACTCTGTTGTACATCCTACGGAATTAATTATGATTGATGATTCTCATGATTCCAGACAGGAGGGGCTCTGTAAACTGACAGCTGATAGCCGAAAAGAGTCTGGATCGGTAATTGATATCTCCTCATGTTTGGTTCAGAACGTAAGTGAGGAGGTTTTTGTGTCAGACTTCATTGTTGAAGAGTCAAATCTTAAGAGGGGGTCCCTAATACCAATGCCAGCGTCAGTTGAATTAGTATCCAGCCCAAATGGTCAATTTGACAAATTTGGCAATGTAAGACCTTTTAATTTGGACCAGTCGAGCATAATCCTGGGGAATAGTTTTACCATTAATAAATCACTATTGGTTCCAGGTGCGGTTAGTGCTGAAAACGTTCCCATCATGAACGAGCCAAGTAAATCCACTAATATAGTTTTAAATAATCGGTTTAACTAAGTGGATTTATCTTTATTAACTAAATTTGATGGGAACTTTCAGGCCAGATCTGGTGAATTAGAAAATAATGTTTCTAGACCTGAGCATGGAATATGGGAATGCCTACTGCATACTATGGATTCAATCACTAATGCTCTTAATTTTCATTCAGACAAGTTAGATATTCAGGTAGACATCCTAAACACATTGGCATCACATGTAGTAGGAATTGATGCTTAGCTTCTGCAATTAACCAAACTGATTACTAAGGTGCAAGCAAAGAGAGTCAGTTAATAACCTGAACTTGTGCACAATTGATAGATAAAATCTCCAATTTACCGTCAATTGTTAGCTCTATGGTACAGGAAGTAAAACTGTTGTCAGGTAGAAAAGTTAAAGGTAATGAATAATTTATAAATCTACCTGGTATAACAAATGCTTTAATGGGTCCTGTTATATTTGGGTCATTGACTAAAAATAATCCTACTATATAACAAGAAGATAAGAATAACAGAAATAGTAAAAATATTGATAGGAATGACCAACCTGTAAATGATGCCATTAAACTGAAAAGCCTCAAAAGTATTAAAAACAAGGACCATTTGGCAGTTGAGGAAACAGTATGCGATTGTCCTGAGCCAATTCAAGCACTAAACGTTATTAAAAACTCTGAGATGAAAATGATTTGTCCTGAGGCAATCCAAGCATTAGATGTTACTACAAACCCGGAGATCCTGTCCAAACGGGCAAGAAAAAGGTTAAGGAAGACCCATAATAAAATATCACAGGATAACAAACTCCCCAGTGAGGAAGTAAGTATTAATCCTAAAAAATCTAAAGAACCTGAAATGAAACCTTTATTCCCGAATTTTAGACCAATGAAGGATTATGTAGTTAACTTAAAGGATAAGCAAAACAGTCATTATCCTAAAAATCCAAACAGGATGAGGCTAAACCCAGTATATGGCCTAAAGTCCCTTCTCCAGTAAAGTCAGGGGCTGCTGTGCCTGATCAGTCTTGTAATGAATTGGCCTATCAACACGGAGAACAAAACACTCTTAATCAGAAAATTGCAAACCTTACTAATCACCAATGTAGCAGGAATGATCATGCAGATATACCCTGTATTCAGGACCAAAAGCCATTAGAGCCAAATGCATTAAGTCATTGGACAGTTTCTGTCTTGGCTCCTATTGTTCAGAAGAGGGTATTAGTACACTCTAGAGATAAGGATGAAATAGAGGCTTCTGAGCTGCTGTCTGAAAAGAGGAAAGTAGTCTTTTGTCCCCAATATACTACGAGAGGCACTTATGATATTTTGAACCGTGGAAATATTTTGAGATTATTAAATGCAATCTCAGAGCTGAAGGATGTAATATCAGATGATTTGGAATTTGTAGAGTTTAAGAAGGATTGTAATAACCCTTATAGGGAAATAACTATTACAACCTGGCTAGGGTAGATGTATCAACATACCCCTTTGCGATTTCTAAATAGCGATTTTTAAGGAATCGCTATTTAGAAATCGCAAAATGGGATGCATGTTAAAAATCGCTATTTTTTAGCGATTTCTTAATTTTCCTTATTTGCGAATTCGCAATTAAGGAATCATTTCACATTCATTCCTATGGGCCAGAAGGCCCATAGGAATGATTGTGAAATTAATCTCAATTTGCGATTCGCAATTTGCTAATCGCAAATTGAGAATAATTTCAAGGGTGAAGGGGTGTCTCAAGGACACCCTGCTGCACTCCTGAAATGTACATGTGTGTGCATATGGTTCACATACATGCCCTATGGGCATGTGTGTGTGTCACATGCCACCTTCAAAAATGCCAAATTGTGCATTTTTAAAAGAATTGGCAAATTAACATCAACTACAAGTTGGTGGTAATTTGCGATTTCTTAACCAAAATTCGCAATTGAAAAATGCTACATACAAGAATTTAAGGAATCGCAAAATTGCGATTCCTTAAATGCTATGGCAAAATAAGGAATTGCACATTTTTGCGATTCCTTAATTTGCGAATGTTTGATGCATGCTAAAACATGCAAATAGACCGCTTGCGATTTGCAAAGGCCGAAATTCTGCGAATTTCAGCCTTTGCGATTCGCAAACGGCTTAATACATCTAGGCCTAAGTGATGAAATAGTTAGTAAAATAATTGCTAATACTAACAAATTTGAGAAATGGGGCATCAAGGTCTGGAGAATTCAAGGGTCACAATATCCAACTCCGTTGATCCCTAATAAGTCTTCTTATAGCCATGTTTAAAAGAAGGGTGAACAAAAAATAGTCACGCCATCACATGTCAGAGTGCTGAAAGGTGCTTCAGGCCCATCAACAGAGTTAAATTTGGCATGCGGTATTAAGATCAGGAGTTGTCAGCAGGGTTTACGAACATGTGAAGAGTTAAAGAATGTCACCAATCCGGTTGAGGATTGGAGTTGGCTTCCATCAATATTAACAAATGTAGATTCTGTGAAGAAAGATTGATGCCTGATCCCTCTTGAAAAAGCATTACATCCTTTCAAATTTTGTTTCTGGAACACAAATGGCGTTTAATCACTTCTTGATGATTCAAATGTTATAAGTTTTTTAAAAACGTTTGATATATTAATTCTGCAAGAAACTTGGAATATGTGTAGTGAACCCCTTAATGGTTATTTTGAATATTTGAATGCAGCAACTCCTGAGGCCGCTATTGGTCGTCCAAGTGGTGGCCTCTCTATCTGTTTCTTTGAGTCTTGAAGTTGAGCATTTTGAGATTGATTTCCAGGTAAAATGGATACAGTGTGTCAAATTAATTGCTACACAATCGATTATTTTTTTGAATGTTTAATTGAGTTAAAAAAAAAGGTCAGATCCACACAACTTACACATCTATGGGAAATGGTGAAAGTGTTATATTATGATCACCTGGATTCAATATTCATCATCTCTGGGGATTTTAATATGCATCTTTTTTCGTATAAAAAGCGGACTATACACTCAAAACTTTTATCTCAATGGACTAATTGTGAGTTTATAAAATATAACCTAAAGATTATGCATGATGGTGATAACATACTGACGTTTAATAAAATGGGTAGCTCTTCCATAATCGATTATTCAATAATCTCTGAGAAACTTTTTAATTTAGTTCAAATATATTAGGTAGTCCCAAGGATTGAGAGCGATCATAATCCTCAAGTTATCTTTTTCGCTTTTTCTTTTGATTATCTGCCAGAATCTAGAATAATCAAAACTGCTTCTACCCCTTTTAATCTTAAAAGGTTAATATGGAATGACAAAACAGAGAAAGATATTTTGGAAGTCCTTTCCTGTTTAATTTTAGATGTTCAAGACGCTAATGTTGAAGGGAAATCTATGGTTGCTCTTTGGCCTAGTTTATGTTCCGCGCTTTTAGCTAATTTCTCTAATTCTAAACCCTCTGGGGGTAAACTTTAAATCCTAAGAATCCATGGGGGTTTTCACACCGCTTACTATACCTTAAAAGAAGTCTTAATAAAACAATAAGATCACTGTAAAGGAAAGCAAAAGGAATATCATATTTACCGATGTTCCAACAAATTAGAAAATTGAAAAAGGGATATAGGAACGAAATTTGGAAGCCTAAACAAGCATATTATGAAGAAACCTGGTCTAAATTACATTGTGCTTGTAAATCTAAAGTCTCGCGGCTGTTTTGGAGTATTATTAACAACCTTGAAAATGGTAATCATAGAAGTACTAGTGCCAATATTGATGAATTAAGTTGGGTAAACTTTTTTAATAATTTGAAAACTGTTCCTCTAAGCCCACAGTGCGATGATGGTAAAAGTAATCCTACTCATCATTGCCAATGCAAGATAATAGATGGTGGGTCAGATTTAAGGGTTTATGATCCACTAAGTTCCCTTGATATTGAGCCATGGTCGGTTGAGAAAGTTAAAAAAAGTAATAAATAAGATTAGATCCAATTGAGTGCCTGGCCCGAATGGAATTCCGAATGCAATTTTTAAAGCAAATATAAAAAATTGGCCAGAGCTATTAACACTCCTGTTCAATGAAGTGCTTAAAACAGCCTGATTCCGGAATCATGGCAGGGAAGTATTTTCCAACCAATTCATAAAAGTGGCCCCCAGCACAACCCCGCAAATTATCGCTTAATAACATTAACAGATGTAGATGCGAAACTATTTGCCAGTTGTCTGTTGGACGAATTGGAATCATGGGCTATAAGAGAGGATTTGATTCCAAATTTACAAACCAGTTTTAGAAAGGGAGAATCAACTTATACTAACCTGATTTTATTAACATTATTAGACGAAAGAGCCAAATGTAGAAAACGAAAATTGTATATCTGTTTTATTGACTTAAAAGCGGCCTTTGATTCTGTGCCCCGAAATGTTCCTTGGTGGAAGTTAATCAATTGGGGTATACCTGACACACTTTTAAAAATGATCAAATCGGCACAATGGCGGGCGGAGGCCCGAGGAACCAATCAACGCAGGCTAAATTGGACAAATATGCGTATGAAAAAAATAACTCGCAAGTGGTGGAGGGACGCCCATCCACAGGGAAAACACCGGAAGGCGATGGCGCAAAAAAGGTCACGTTAGTAGACATAATGAAAGCCCTATCGGCAGTTCAAACGACGGTAGGGACAATCTCGACGGACGTTTCTCTGCTGCGGGCAGACTTCCACAAAATGACTGAATGGATTAAGGAAGTGGAAATAGTCACAAAGTCACTGGTGGAGGACACATCAGACTTGCAGAGAACAATGGCACGGATCGAGACAGAAAATAAACATCTGAACGAGAAGCTGGACAATCAAGAAGGGCGATCAAGACGGAACAATGTGCAAATTCTTGGACTTCCGGAAACGGAAGGGAACCAGGCTATGGACTTATACGTTGAAGACTTTGATCAAAACCAAACTGAAACCTAAGGGTTTATCCCACTTTTTTCTCTGTTGAAAGAGCTCATAGAGTCCCGGGTGGCAAACCTAAGCCGGGGGCGCCACCAAGACCGGTACTGGCCAGATTGTTCAATTTTAGAGATAGGAAATGGACAGACTTCCAGCACAGCCACAAACATCAGGACCCTCCCGATTCCAGGGATTTATAGAGGCGATGGGGCTCATAGACGTTTGGCGACATACACACCCAGCAGCAAACCAATATACATACCACTCCAAGGTACACAATAGCCTTTCGAGAATAGACTACTTCCTAATGGTGGGATCGAGGCTACAGAATGTTGAGGAGGTGGAAATTAAACCTAGGGGCATCTCAGATCACTCTCCGGTGTTACTGAATCTCTCTTGCAGGAGGATATACCTAATTTACCCTAATTATCTAAAGATCCCCAGTATAAGAAAAGCACTCAAAAACCCGACTAAAAATTATTTTGCGGAAAATACCACCTCTGTGCAGTCCCCGTCGATCCTTTGGGAAGCTTACAAGACGGTCCTCCGGGGACAGGCTATAGCAGCCATCACGGGGCATAAACGATCACAACAAAAAGAACTGGGGGAATTGGAGCTCGCCGTACACACGGCAAACATAGCACACATGGCGGATCCCTCCTTAAACTCTGCAGCAACAGCGCTATAGAGACCACTTACAGCACCGAACCATAGACTGCATCACTGCAATGACACACAAAATCTACGATGTGGGGGATAAAGCGGGGAAAATGTTGGCATGGTTGGATAACAAGAGGGGAGGACCCAGGGAGATACAACACTTATACTCAAAGGCAGGCATACTACCGACCCATCCTGAGCAGATAGTAAACACACTGGCAGAACACTTTAAGGAAGTTTACACTCCAGTACGGGAAGTACTAGACCCCGAAGCGCTCAACTCGCTTAGCCACATAGAAACCCATACCCTCCCACCTGAGGCAGTTACAGAACTAGAGGCAGACCTCACGACCGACGAGCTACAGTCGGCCATAGGGGCGGTACAACCTGGAAAAGCACTGGGCCCCAATGGGATCCCGATAGAATGGTACAAGCTCATGTCTGAAACACTAAGCGCGCCTCTGCTGGCAATGTATAACGACAGCCTCGGGTCAGCCATACTCCCGTTAGATCAACATACGGCGACAATCGTGTCAATTCCTAAACCAGGTAAACCCCCAACAGATTGCCCTTCTTACCGCCCGATATCACTTCTAAACGCGGAAGCCAAAATCTTAGCGAAAGTACTAGCAAATAGACTAATGCCCCACCTCCCCCAGCTGATCCACCCGGACCAATCAGGTTTCATGCCACACTGAAACACTGCACTTAACCTCAGGCGGGTTCACGGACTACTGGCGCGGGCTCCGTTGCTTTCCGAACCAACAGTAATAATGTCACTAGACGCAAAAATGGCTTTCGACTTGGTGGAAGGGCAGTACCTTTTTGCAGTCCTATCTCATAAGGGCTTTCGCCCTAAATTTCAGGCCTGGATACGGCTCTTATACACTGAACCAGTGGCTCAGATAACTGCCAACAGCCACATATCGCATACTATACAACTGGCAAGAGGTACACGCCACGGCTGTCCGCTGTCGCCGTTGTTCGCGTTGGCGCTGGAACCATTGGCGACCCTAATTAGGGAGAAACCGCTACTAAAAGGTATTAGCTGGACAGCGGGTGGGAGGATCGTATCTCAGTCTACGCTGATGACATGCTGCTATACCTTACGGACCCTGACCATAGCGTACCTGAGCTCCTTGAAATTTGCAATACACATGGGAAAACATCAGGATACACGATAAACTGGTCCAAATCGGTTCAATATATTCTAAAAGATCCAGATCCATCACTCTCCACCGATTGCCCGATCGTGATAACCAGGGATTCTTTTAAGTATTTAGGCATATACATCACTAGAGATGCGCAGACTTGTTTGGTAAAAACCCGATGCCCCCTCTAGAGCGACTGAAGCGCGATGTCAAACACTGGGCGTCCTTGCCCCTAACACTGCTGGGGAGAGCAGCACTATACAAAATGATGGCCTTACCCCGGTTCCTTTATGCTCTAGACAACATACCATACCCAATACCGCCACAATACTTTAAACAAGTTGCAGCACAGGTCTCGACCCTTATGTGGGGAAACCTACCGGCGCGCATAGCCCAAATTAAACTGAATAAGAGCTGGTATGATGGCGTGATTGCATTGCCGAACCTACAATGATACTATTGGGCGGCGCAACTCAAAACCATCCATTACTGGCTTCATGCACCCCAAGACAATCCAGCATACAGAGCCGATAGGTTACAATTAGGTACAAACAACATGCTGGCGGTGCTGTATAATAGAAGTCTATTTTCAAAAAACAGAGGTCCTTAGAAAAGGAAGGAAATTGTGACAATAAATATAGACTAGATAGAACTATATTTTTAAGAATGCCCAGCCGGACACTTTAATTTCTTGATAAGAGTAATATAAAACAAGAGGAATAAAACACAAAGTGCGATGGAAGTGGGACACCAGCCGATGTCCAACTAACACACTTGGGGAACAAACAAAAGGGAGGGAATATTCAGGCAAAAATAGGTTATCAAACAATTAAAATTGCAAAATGATAATCCTCAGTATACACATATGCATGCTCAAAATGTATGTTAACTATGCATTTAGTGCACTTATTGTCGACGACGTTTCGAACCTCACATATTATTGGTTCATCCTCAGGACAAAAAATGATTGCCTAAAGAATTAATAACTAAGCTTGAAACCCCAGTCAAGATAAGCTGAAGATCGCTTTGGTGAGAGTATTATTTCGAGTGAATCTCTAGGGATAGAATCTACGTAAATACAAGGAAATCGGGGGGAACGTTGCCCTGGTCCAAGAGTCTGGAGTCAGGAATGTGTAGGTCCACAATGGGGGTCCTTGCACAGCGTGAGGCAGCCTTCAGGCTGTGCAAGGACCCCCATTGTGGACCTGCACATTCCTGACTCCAGACTCTTGGACCAGGGCAACGTTCCCTCCGATTTCCTTGTATTTACGTAGATTCTATCCCTAGAGATTCACTCGAAATAATACTCTCACCAAAGCGATCTTCAGCTTATCTTGACTGGGGTTTCAAGCTTAGTTATTAATTCTTTAGGCAATCATTTTTTGTCCTGAGGATGAGCCAATAATATGTGAGGTTCGAAACGTCGTCGACAATAAGTGCACTAAATGCATAGTTAACATACATTTTGAGCATGCATATGTGTATACTGAGGATTATCATTTTGCAATTTTAATTGTTTGATAGCCTATTTTTGCCTGAATATTCCCTCCCTTTTGTTTGTTCCCCAAGTGTGTTAGTTGGACATCGGCTGGTGTCCCACTTCCATCGCACTTTGTGTTTTATTCCTCTTGTTTTATATTACTCTTATCAAGAAATTAAAGTGTCCGGCTGGGCATTCTTAAAAATATAGTTCTATCTAGTCTATATTTATTGTCACAGTTCCCTTCCTTTTCTAAGGACCTCTGTTTTTTGAAAATAAGTTTCTACCCATGGTCCTTAGCTTACTGCGCCCTGGGTTCCCTTGTATTGTTTAAAAGAGTATAATAGAAGTCTGGCCGCAAAATTAATAGGGCCTACAAAACATCAGTTGCATTATGTTATGCAGCGCAGGCGAAATTGGGATGGGCTGTGGCACACCAAGGCATTGGGACAATTAAGGAATAGCAAGGGCTTTACACAATGGGACAATATCAGAATCTCCATGGTGGGTGACATGTGGGATTAAAAGACGGTGATCCCCTTTGCACAACTCCAACAACAATATGACTTGGGTCAGAATGAAACATATCGATACGCACAAATTAGACATGCTTTGTTGACGGCACTCCCAGCTGACACTGACATTCCAGAAGCCTCGCCACTGGAGGACCGCCTACTCACAGATTACATGCAACAACGCGCAACGTCACTCACGTACCGGAAGCTACTTAACAATTTGCCCGACCCTACACTTAGACACCGGTTAAAATGGGTGGAAGAAATGGGAGATATGGACGACACTGACTGGTTGATGGCCCTGGCCTGCCCTAGGGAGGTGGGCATATCTGCTAAGTTCCGGCTGGTACAACTCAAAATAGTACATTGAGTATATTACACCAGAACCACCCTACACAGGATGCAATGGGCGACACATCCCTTCTACCTCAGGCGGTGCGGAGGGGAGGGCAAATTTTTTCACACCCTGTGGGACTGTCCAGCTAAAGTAGAATACTGGCGACAGGTCCTGCACACTATGTCGCAAACGTTGGGTGTTTCCCTCCTGCCTGAACCTCTAAAGTGTATTCTGAATATATGGGACACCACTGACCTCACTCGCCAGGGTCAAACCTGGGGAACGCTCGGCCTCATAGTTGCTAAGAGAGACATAGCGCAGAGATGGGGTGCGGCAGACCCCCCCACGTTGGCGTTGTGGTGTAGAAATATGGACCTGATCATGGTAACGGAGGGCACAGTCTATAAGGCCAGGGGAAGCCCGCGTAAATGGAACAAAATATGGGCGCCTTGGAACACCTTCAGGGGGACCTATGCAACTTGGTGCCAGAGGAAGATGTAGATAGTTCAGATGACAAATATATAGAGGCGTAACGATGCAGTGCGTTCAAAGACTTGATTACTTAAACGAGACATGTACGATGTAACGACTGTGTCTTGAGAATTGTTGGATTGCTTAAGTTTTAATGATCAAAGTACCTGCTGTTGTGCAAATTATTTGATTACCTAAGTTACACTGCTCAAACTTTTCCTGCTGATGTGATTGCTGTCATGACTGTAACTGTTTTCTTCAATAAATAAAAGTTTTTTTTAAAAAAATGATCAAATTACTACACTCCGATACTTGGGTACAGATCAATGTTGGCGACGGTAGACATGCGACCCGTCGCCTAGAAACTAATATCGGCTTGAAACACGGATGTGTTTTGGCTCCTTGCCTTTTTAATCTTTTTATGTCTGATCTACCAGCCCATTTTAATGATCTTAATGCTCACTCACCTTCTGTGTTGGGTAAGGAGATTAAATATTTACAATATGCCGATGATACCATTTTATGAAGCCAAACTGTCATAGGGCTAAAAAGATTAATAGATTCTTTTAACCTATATGTTACATAAAACGGTCTAACAATAAATACAAAAAAACTAAAATAATGACCGTGGGAAAAGGCAAATTGGGAGTAAAAGAATGGAATATTAATGCTTTGGTTATTGAATGTGTAAAATCGTACAAATATTTGGGAATCACTTTTGATGATAATTTGTCATTTAGGCAGCATTTTAATAACCTTCAAGCAAAAGGCACTTCGCTCGCATTTGCTTTTAGAAAATTGAGAGATAAGCTATTATGCCCAAATTATGGTTATTTGCTGTAGGTAATGAGAGCAAAGGTAATTCCATCCTTGGACTACGGTCCTATTATCTTTTGGGGCAAAGATGCGAAAATGCTTGATGATATTGAATTAAGGACATATAAATCAGTTTTTAGGATTCCCAAATATATTAGTCGTGCCAATATAAGACTTGAATTCGGCATAAAGAAACTGTTTTTGGCCCGGCAATCCACATTTTTAAAGTCCTTACTGACACTATCTCGAGCTGAAGAGGGCTCGTTAGCAAATCTGTGTTGGCTTGAGGTCTCAAAAGGTGAATATGCGAGTAGTTGGCAAACTTATTTAAATGAGTGTTTACGTATCTAGATGAAGTAAGGAGTAAAATGGTTTATAAAAAATCAATTAACCAATTGGCTGCTTCACTGTCTACTATAACGGATAAAGATGAATTAAGCAGAAAGAAATTCCGTAAAGTAGACATTTTAAGTAATGAAACATCCGTTATGAAAGTCAATTAAAAATTGATAATGATACAATGGTCTTAAATGCTTTTAGGGAGTGTGTGGGCTATTTTAAGTTTGTTTTAAAATTATTTTGTATTGAATGTCACCCCACAATAACAGATTGTATTTCATGTATACTTTTATTTTGAAAGTTTCCTTGATAACTCTTGCTGCTAATATAAGGCACTTTAATTCTTGCTGCTATTTGATGGAGTATACTCTATGTATCAAACTGTCCTAAATGTAATTCCCTTGATAATTCTTGCTGCTAACACAAGGCACTTTAATTCTTGCTGCTATTTGATGGAGTATACTCTACGTATCGAAATGTTTTTAATGTAATTTTATAATGGCAGGCAGTATTTTATGTACACTTCTTCAAGTTAAAAGTGTATCTGTCAATTCTAAATCGCTAGCACAAGGCACTTTCATTTATGATGGTGTTTCCTATATTACGTGCCCTTACTAATTTAAAATGTTGTTGTGTAATTTTTGCTGCTAGCACAAGTCACTGTAATTTATGATGAAGTTTACCCCCTGTAACACTCTGTTTTAAATGTAATTTAATAATGGCATTTTATGTACACTTTTTTTAAGTCAAAAGTTTACTTGACGACTCTGAATTGTTAGCACAAGGCACTTTAATTACTGTTGGTGTATTGTATATTATGTAGCATTACCAACTTAAAAAGTTACCTGTAATTTTTGCTTCTAGCATAAGGCACTTTAGTTTCTGTAAACACAATGCAATTTATCTTCTGCTGCTAACTGTTTATTAGCAAATTGTTAATTTGCAGTTGAACAAATTATGTTAGGGCTTGGTTGTCGATCTTATCTTGTATATAAAAACTCACTGTATCCGTATATTTTCAATCAAATTTTGCTCTGGATATGTACTTTTTCGTTTGTAATGATTTTAATTAATCAACAAATAAACTTACTTACTTACCCTGGGTAAAGTATGTCTGTGATTTTACGAAGGATATTGGGCACCCAGAATACTTTACCGGCCCTAGGTCCTTACAGGCAATTTCCAGAAAGGCCATAAGAAAGGAGTGACTTGAGTTATTGGTTATAGCGAGAATGACAGGAGAAATTGTGAAACCCAGTGTAAAGCAACATCAGTTAATCATAACCACCTCTTATATGGAACCTTACCTTACATTTGTACCTGGCAGCTTCAACAGACAGTTATTAACTTAGTTTAGACTGGATATTGTCCACAGACTTGTGACCCTTCCAAAATTTAACGACTGGTCACAGGATCTGCCTTTGTGTCCGTGTGACAATCATTCTACGCAGTCCACCATCCACTTGGTTTTATTTTGTAAATTTTATGCTGATTTGAGGAAAGCGTGGGTTTTACCATTTTTAAAACAAGAGGGATTGCGGCAATGCTGCCCTGCACTAATTAGATTACAGTTCTTGGAGGGCGAACAAACTGCTTGGCGGCGCTTAGCCATGTTCTTTTAGAAGGTACTCCTCCAAAGGAAATCGATTACAACAAATGAAGTATAGCATAATGGTATTTGATATTTTTTTGTGGTTTTACTGTTGTTGTTTTAATATCACTAGATATTTTATTAGCATTATATGACTGTTGTTTTACAATGTGTATAATGTTGTGACAATGTGTATCATTGTCTTTTGATATGCTTTTATGACTGTTAAAAGATCAGTTGAATAAAGATTCCCTTGACTTGACTTGACTTCGTAGGACACAGCGTGGAAGCCCATTAGTAAATGATTGTGCCAGTTGAAGATGCAATTAAATACAAAAAAATAAACACTCAAGTGAAGATGGAAGTAAGAAAAGCAAAAAAGGGGGAAAAAACTTGCAAGGCACTGTCCTTTGCATCTCTACAGAAAAAGGATAAAGGGAAATTTAGTAGGATTTCACAATTGCCACTAAAATGTTGGTATAAACGAGTGCATAACAAACAATTATTAGGGAATGCTACAAGGTTATGTAATGCTAAGTAATACTCTGAATCATTTGACCAAATTTGCTGCTATTTTATACGCAACAACTGTAATGATGCATGCTGCAAAATATCTGATATAACACAAAAAGATCAAATTAACATATACACAGTAATATGTTATAATTATTCTTAAGCAACTATTTTTACATTGTTACATCATTTAGAATGTACATTAGTGTGAATATATTAAATAATGTGCATGTAGATGCAGTATTTTATACAATAAGACAATCATACTTTCACAATCCCTGCCCCGGGGGTTACTAATTTGAACTGTGCTGCAAATGCGCATAGACTTTTGTCATTTGTACTATGTGAACATGCAAAAACATCAGATGCATTCCCAAAGTTCACCTAGGGCTACTGAGAGCACCAATGAATGCTGCAGCGCGATTCGTCTAAGGTCTCAAGAGATTTGATCACATTTCCTCGGCCATGCTAATTCTCCACTGGCTACCCATTGAAGCGCAGGCCCAGTTCAAAATTGCTCTCCTTACCCACAGAACGCTGCACTCTTCCTCACCCTCCTATCTAAACGAGAAACAAAAAATCTCTGTAGCAAATAATGGTTCCAGACATGCCCAATCCCTGTTACTGGAACTCCCCCACCATCAGTCAAGAATGATTTATTTATTTATTTATTTTAATTTTTTTTTTTGCGGAACTGATACACGGCCATTTAGCTCACAACCCGGAGGTCGGGCGGCAAATTAGATACAACATATTCAGTCAAGAATGATACATGAACCAGTCCATCTTTGGTAGTGTCACTAGATTTTGGAACTCTTTGCCCCCTTCCATCAGTCAGACCACCTGCCTGGTAACTTTAAAAAAGAACCTCAATTCGCTCCTATTTGACAGACATCTTAGTTAATTCACCCTCATCCAGACTTATGTTCTCACTTCACGGCATTCTGATCTGCCTTTGTTGATTGACCCCACCATCTAAATTGTTGCTGTAACTATATATTTCTTCTGCCCAGTTGCTTTTGCTTTGTCTTGTGGTTAATCATGCCCCCATTCACTGAAGTAATCATTTGAGTTTAATTACTAGTATTGTAATCCGCTGGTACACTTATATCCTGCTTGTTGTAAAACGCTCTGATGCCTTTGGGCCATGTCTGCAATTGCATAAATAAATAAATAAATATTAAATATGTCTCCATTCTTTGCCAATCACGTTTTTTTCATCCACATTTCTTACCATCATTGACGCCAAAAAACGAAACTCAGATTCCGGAATTAAACTCTGGGCTACAAGAGATGACCAAACTGATAAAATGCCTGTGTCAAAACGTAGGCATTTTATCGTAGCAGGAATCTACAAGAAATTTGCTGACTGGATGCGAAAAACATACCCTGCTTATCAACCAGGGGATAAGCAGGGCCCTGCAGGACCAATATGGCAATATGTTTTCTTGTCAGTTTTTTGCGTTTGCAGCCCAAATGGCAGCCACCTATCATTGTCCTCTCTTACTTTTCAGTGCCCATTGAGACCACCATCTTTGTTACGGCTACTGCTATAAAAAAGGACACACCTAGCCCCCGAGTGCTGATTATTTAGTGCGGAAGTGCGGAGGCAGTTGGTCCCGCTCGCATTCAAACTGCATTGAAGTCGGCCTCAAGGAACGGTCGTCTGTTTGCTGAGCGCTCTTGAGAACTTAAGGGGACGCTCCTCCTGCTTCATTTTGTATTTTGGAAAAGCAGCCAAGTATTTAGAGGCAAAGGGCAAGCAGTGTTGGAACTCTTGAGAACTCGTTTAACTCAGGGGCGTAACAAACGCCCCCGCAGCCCCCGCGATGCGGGGAGGGGCCCACTCTCTTCAGTGGGAAGCAGGTGCAGGCTGCTCGGAGCCCCTTGCTCTGAGCCCCTCCTGCTGACTGAAGAGAAACAAAGTATCAAGTAACATTGTTTCTCTTCAGTCAGAGGTGCCCAGCCGGAAAGAGGATGGGGTGGGTGGGGGCCCCAGAGAGCAGGAGGCAGCACAGAGCACTGCTCAGGACCCTGACGAGGACAGGGCTGGGGGCCCCAGAGAGAGAGCAGGAGGAAGCACCGAGCACTGCTCAGAACCCTGACAAGGACGGGGGCTGGGGGCCCCAATGAGAGAGGAGGCAGCAGAGAGCACTGCTCAGGACCCTGACAAGGACGGGGGTGAGGCTGGGGGCCCCAGAGAGAGAGGAGGCAGCACAGAGCACTGCTCGGGACCCTGACAAGGACGAGGGTGGGGCCCCAGAGAGAGAGCAGGAGGCAATACAGAGTACTGCTCAGGACCCTGACAAGGGTGGGAGTGGGGGCCCCCAGAGAGAGCATTCTCCAGGACAAAGCTCATATGAGAAGGGATGAGGCAGCAAAATGGTGCCCTGAGGTAAGCACTCTTGTTAGAAGCACCATGTGGGCGTCCGCAGGGGAGAAAGGGGGGGCCGGGAAGGGTGCAAGGCATAGGGGAGAAGGGTGCAAGGTAGAGAGGAGAAGGGTGCAAGGCAGAGAGGAGATGGGTGCAAGGCGGAGAGGAGAAGGGTGCAAGGCAGAGGGGAGAAGGGTGCAAGGCAGAGAGGAGAAGGGTGCAAGGCAGAGGGTAGAACGGTGCAAGGCAGAAGGGAGAAGGGTGCAAGGCAGAGAGGAGGAGGGTGCAAGGCAGAGAGGAGAAGGGTGCAAGGTAGAGGGGAGAAGGGTGCAAGGTAGAGGGGAGAAGGGTGCCAGGTAGCGAGAAGGGTGCAAGGTAGAGAGGAGAAGGGTGTAAGGTAGAGGGGAGAAGGGTGCAAGTGTGCAAGGTAGAGAGGAGAAGGGTGCAAGATAGAGAGGAGAAGGGTGCTGGTGAAGGGGAGAAGGGTGCAAGGTGGAGGGGAGAAGGGTGCAAGGCGGAGAGGAGAAGGGTGCAAGGCAGAGGGGAGAAGGGTGCAAGGTAGAGGGGAGACGGGTGCAAGACAGAGGGGAGAAGGGTGCAAGGTAGACAGGAGAAGGGTGCAAGGCAGAGAGGAGAAGGGTGCAAGGCAGAGGGGAAAAGGGTGCAAGGCGGAGAGGAGTAGGGTGCAAGGTGGAGGGGAGAAGGGTGCAAGGCAGAGGGGGAGAACGGTGCAAGGCGGAGGGGGAGAAGGGTGCAAGGCAGAGGGGAGAAGGGTGCAAGGCAGAGTGGAGAAGGGTGTAAGGCAGAGGGGACAAGGGTGCAAGGCAGAAGGGAGAAGGGTGCAAGGCAGAGGGGAGAAGGGTGCAAGGCAGAGGGGAGAAGGGTGCAAGGCAGATGAGAGAATGGTGCAAAGTAGAAAAGGGTGCAAGGCAGAGACGGGTGCATGGGAGAGGGCGAGAAGGGTGCAAGGCAGAGGGTAGAAGAGTGCAAGGGGGATGGTAATGAAGTAAAAAATGTGCCCCCCCCGGAACCATTTCTGCCGATGCCCATGGCAATGCACACTACTTTGTGAGAGAGAGTGGAGAGAGAAAGAGAGTCAAGTGAGAGAGAGAGTGGAGTGAGAAAGAGTGGAGTGAGAGAGAGTGGAGTGAGAGAGAGTGGAGCAAGAGAGTGAGTGGAGCAAGAAAGTGAGTCAGCAAGAGAGAGAGTGGCGCAAGAGAAAGAGTGGAGCAAGAAATAGAGTGGAGCAAGAGAGAGAATGGAGCAAGAGAGAGAGTGGAGAGAGAGAGTGGAAAGCGAGTGGAGAGCGGCAGTGGAGAGAGAGAGAGAGAGAGAGTGGAGAGAGAGACAGCTGAGAAAGAGTGGAGAGAGAGAGTGGAGAGAGAGTAGAGAGAGGGAGTGGAGAGAGAGAGTGGAGAGTGGAGAGAGGGAGAGAGAGAGAGAGAGGAGAGATAGTGAGAGTGGGGAGAGAGAGAGTAGAGAGAGTAGTGAGAGGAGAGAGAGGAGAGAGAAAGTAGAGGGAGTAGAGATAGAGTAGAGAGAGTAGAGAGAGAGAGAGAGTGGAGAGGGCCAGTGGAGAGAGACAGTGGAGGGAGAGACAGTGGATAGAGAGACAGTGGAGAGAGAGAGCATGGAGAGAGAGACAGTGGAGAGGGAGTAGAGAGAGACAGTGGACAGAGAGAGAGAGTGGAGCAAGAGTGGAGAGAGAGTAGACAGAGTAGAGAGAGAGAGGTGAGAGAGAGAGTAGAGGGAGAGAGTGGAGAGAGAGAGTGGAGAGAAAGAGAGTGGAGAGAGAGAGTGGAGAGAGTGGAGAGAGAGAGGAGAGAGAGTAGAGAGAGACAGCGAAGAGAGAGAGAGAGAGAGTGGAGGAGAGTAGAGAGAGAGAGTGGAGAGAGAGAGTGGAGAGAGAGAGAGTGGAGAGAGAGAGAGTGGAGAGAGAGAGAGAGTGGAGAGAGAGAGAGAGTGGAGAGAGAGAGAGTGGAGAGAGTATAGAGAGAGAGAGAAAGTGGAGAGAGAGAGAGAGTGGAGAGAGAGAGAGGAGAGAGGGGAGAGAGTGGAGAGGGTGGAGAGAGAGAGAGTGGAGAGAGTGGAGAGAGAGAGTGGAGAGAGTGGAGAGAGAGAGAGTGGAGAGAGAGTAGCGAGAGAGTGAAGAGAGGAGAGAGAGAGAGTGGAGAGAGAGAGAGAGTAGAGAGAGTGGAGAGTGAGAGAGTAGAGAGAGTGGAGAGAGAGTAGAGAGAAAGAAGGGAGAGTAGAGAGAGAGAAGAGAGAGTAGAGAGAGCGAAGGGAGAGTAGAGAGAGAGAGTGGAGAGAGAGAGAGCGGAGAGAGATTAGAGAGAGTGAGAGACAGTGGAGAGAGAGACAGTGGAGAGAGAGTCAGTGGAGATAGAGAGAGTGGAGCGAGAGTGGAGAGAGAGTGGAGAGACAGTAGAGAGAGTGGAGAGAGAGTAGAGAGAGAGAAGGGAGAGTAGAGAGAGAGAAGGGGGTGAGTGAGAGGCAGTGGAGAGAGAGTGGAGAGAGAGTGGAGAGAGACTGCATAGAGAGTATAGAGAGTGAGAGGGTGAGAGAGTGGAGGGAGAGACAGTGGAGGGGGAGACAGTGGAGGGGGAGACAGTAGAGAGAGAGAGAGAGTGGAGATAGAGTGGACAGAGTTGAGAGAGAGAATGGAGAGAGAGAGAGAGAGATAGAGTGGAAAGAGATTAGAGACTGACTGACTCAGAGTCTGAATACTGACTGACGGAGAGACTGACTGGCTGAGAAACTGACAGAAAGAGAGAGACTGACTGACTGAGAGAGTCTAACTGACTGACTGAGAGATAGAGAGACTGACAGAGAGAGAGAGAGACCGAATGACAGACAGACTGACAGAGAGAGACAGAGAGAGAGACTGACAAACTGACTGACTGACAGAGAGAAAGAGACTGACTTACTGAGAGAGAGAGACTGACTCTTTGAGAGAGCGAGAGAGAGAGAGACTGTGATGGAATTGGGGGTCACAGTGTGTATGAAGCTATGCAATGCCTCTTAAGATTGCTATTGTCTACTAATAAAAATGTATTATCAAAATGTGCTCTTTGTAGTTACATCTGCTTTTGAAATACTGCATTGTCGCTTTGTCTAATGTTTTAAAACGGAAACGAGAAGGAGCAGTGGATGCACTTTTGTCAAATCTGATTGATGAGTGGGCCCGATGTTGTATATTATGACAGGAGTCTGCATCAGGAAACCCACCTAAAATTGGGCAAACTGCCCTGGCGTACTGATGGCAGAGACCATGTAATGAATGGACCACCACCTATGATAGCCTGGTGGCAGACTTACCCCAACCTTTACCTCCACCATCCAGTGTTACTTATAACGGCTGTATTGGTGACAGTGGCTTAACAATCGCCCGCATCCCCTGCAGTATGGCGGGTCGCTGGCCTGAGAGCCCTAGACTGGCACAGAGGATGGGAGGGGGGCCCCCTCCATGTAGTTTGCAGGGGGGCCCCCTCAAGTTTCGTTACGCCACGGGTTTAACTACCCAGTGTGTGGTTCTGCTGTATGAGGTAAACGCATAATGTAGAGTTGATGAAGAATGAAACCTGTTTGGTATAACAATCCTGAGACTTGATATAGGCCCACATGCACCAAAGGAAAACAAGCATTTGCAATGCAATAGGTCTCGCATTAGGAAAGTTTGAGCTATTGTTATTGCAAATGACACATTTTGTATTCATGTGTTGGTTTTGAAAATAGCGAAATTAATAGCTTTGTCATTTACAATGCCAATAGTTTTAACTTTCGCAAATGTGACACCTATTGCATTTGTAATGCAATATGTGTTGTATTTACGTGACAGATGTATTGATATTACAAATAACAATGGCTTTTAATTTTTTTAATAATTAATACTTAAATAAAAGTTATTGTAATTTATAATGGCAATAGCTTGAACTTTTGTAAATCCAAGAACCGAAGTGAAATATTACCATATTTTTTGTGACATTTGTAATAAAGCTTAAAACATTGAGAGAACATATTTGAACCAGTTGTTGTTGAATGGTTGCACAGACTGATGCTATGGTGGCGCTGAGTGATGTTGTGGTGGCGACGAGTGATGCTGTGGGGATGCGATAGAGTGAGGGGGATAGATAGAAGGAAGGCGATAGATAGATAGAGGGAGGGCAATAGATAGATAGATAGATGACGATAGATAGATAGAGGGAGGGCGATAGATAGACAGAGTGAGGGCGATAGATAGAAGGAAGGCGATAGATAGATAATCACCTTCTCCTCACACAGAACCACCTCTCTTTCAGAAAGCAGCTAAAAACCTGGCTATTCGATAAATAACGCATCCACCCTCCCTCAAGCGCCTTGAGACCCTCCGGGTGAGTAGTGCGCTATACAAATTACTGAACTTGAACTTGAACTAGACAGCCGAGGAGTTTAATACGGTTATCAAAAAGAACAACCTGTGAATGCTTATATCAGTACACCTGTGACATGACCCTCAATATATAGAATAAGACTTCTTTCCCGCCATCATACCTCCCAATTCACTCTAATCCATCATTTACATGGGCACTGGGGGCAAAGGCTTCTTTAAATGGTGCCGGGGGCTCTAGAATGCTGTCAGATATGTTCCTTAAAGGGAAAATTAAATCTTTCACGCAATGTAAACTAGTTTGGGCTGGACGATAAGGAAAGGTTCAGGTGTGCACAGACCCGACCCTTGATCCAGAGGACAAGCAGGCAGGTATTCAAGAAAAGACTATTTGAGAAAGAGATCCGGAAGAAAATAGGGAGAAAAGGAAGTATTAAAGTGAGGCCAAAAGGGGACCTCAGATGGGCATACAGGGGCACATGGGAAAGAATACTTATGATATGCATACAACCCAAACAATGGGAAATCCTTAGAAGAGATTAACAAAAGCTTGCGGATTGCTGAAAACAAGGGACCTACACTACAGAGTAATGTATGGCTGGTATTTCAAACAGGGAAGATTGAAATACATATATTGGAATGCTAGGCATGCTGGAGAGGTTGTGGCGGTCGCGGTATATAAGATTGCATATATATAATATGGTGGGTGCACCCCACCATAAAGCTAAAACCCTTCTGAAGGAGCTGGGAAGACACTAGCGCAGGTCCTGGATAATCCTCTCCCCGAGAATCCAGGCGCATGGAAACTAGGTTCGCGATCCTTGGAAATCAAATGTCTACATAAGCAAGAGTGGGAAGCAAAACTACAGTGTTCAGGGGCAGCAAAACTGACACTGATAACTATAAGAAACACGTAAATTGGAGAAGCTGTTGGACGTGCTTAATAAGTAGTTATTTAGAAGTATGGATCTGTATGTCACTCGCAACTCTGGGGAAAACGAATATTCACTTTATTCCCTTTGACTTTTTGTGTTGACATTATAACAGGTCAGGATGAAAATTCAATAAACATAGTGTGGACAAAACTACTTTAGGGAGGGAAAATGACAGTCTGGAATGCCTGGCTCAGCTGTTTATTGGCTTGTCAGACCATACAGGACAACCGCCGAGCCAGGTTCTTAATTTCTGCCTTTCTCAAACTTTAAAATGATTTCCCAGTTCACCTCGGAGGATGCGAGTTCATTTCTGCTTGATGGCAAGACAATGTTTCGAGATTATTTTCACTCTGATCAAGCTCAGCCAAAATGCACTGTGTATGCATAATTTTAATCTGTAAATTTACCTTTTGAGGACCTTTTCAAAGCTCCAAAGCATGTGTCTGCAAATTTCACTCCAAAAGTTTGCCTTTTCCAACATTTTCGCGAACGTTCCAATTTTCATACAAAGGTAGGGAATTGTAAAATGTCGTAAATTCGTGAAGTGCAAAGTTTTCTCTAGCACTTCGCGAAAGGTGCGAGGAAAAAGAACTTCGCAATTTCACACCTCTCTGCTATGGGGAGGATGCTTTAAAAAAAGAGGCGTGTGTGTGTGAGCATTATCAGCCAGTGTCCTCTAGCCCTACTAGCTGGACATATGTAGAAAACTGGTGGTGGCACGTTCAGTGAGTTAGGGTGGCAGTAGTTGCCAACAAGGCCTGACACTTCAATTTGCAACCAGGCTGAGATCAATAAACTAATTTTCTCAGGATTGCAAATCTCCTCCCTCCACCAACAACTTAGTAAATAGCGGTGAACGCCTCAGATTCACAATTTATTTCGCGCACAAGTCAAATGACACCGGTGCACAAAAAATCCATTTGAAATTCCAGATTCTGATACAGAATTAAGAATTGAAGGAATTTCACAGTGCTCTATAAAGATGGGAATTCCCCCATTACGGTGCATTTTTCACTGCCAGATTCTGAGTGGAGGAGGTTATGGCAATAGGATAGTCAACAATTGGGTGAACATGTAAAATGCAGTCAAAACCCACAGATTCCGTTTTGAGTATTTATAAACATTCTGCAGACACTTTACGAATAGGAAGGCACGTACTTATTCAAATTATCCAAAGTTAGAGAAGTCTATTCTTTAAAAAAAAAACTCTTAAAACCTTAGACATGGTCTGGAATTAAGAAATAGTCTGGTTTCATTTCAATTAGTTTTACTGTTAACGTATGAGGAGACATTTTTGTTTCTTTGTTGCTTCCCGTTGTGGTGTTTGTGTTGTCAGAACATAGCTCATTATTTTCCAAAACAATATCACTGCACACTTCTGTGATGTTCGCACAGTTCACACATTTCTTGGAATTAGGTGCAAATAACAGCTGTAGATACCTTTTGTTAACCAGGCTCACAATGGCACCCACTGTTGAGCTAGGCTGTTCCTTTGACCCTCTTAAAATGTGATACCTATGACGTTCCAGTTCACATTGCATTACAAAATTAACCTGTAACCAACAATGCTGCTTGAGGGGTGGCAAGCGTTTACACTGCATACAAACAAAAACAACGTTTACAATCCCGGGCGGAAGTCAGGCAGGCCGGGGGCGGGACGTCAAGACACACCGGAAGCCCGGGCTTCCGTGAGGTGAGAGCCTCGCACGCACAGAAGGATGAGACCGCCACCGCCTGCAACGAGCCCTCGCCTGGAGACGAGTACCGGTGAGTGGGGGCCACGGCTGAGCTTCGAGGGTGGGGGGTATGTGTGTGTGCGTGGGGCGGCGGGGGGCTCTGTATGTGTGTGAGCGTGCGTGTGTGTATGTGTCTTGGAGTCTGTGTGTATGCGTGTGTGTGTTTAAAAGAGCCCGATGACTGCGGTGTGAGGGGGTGCGGGGGGGGAGAGTGTGTGTGTGTGAGCAAGCGAGTGTCTGCCTGTGTGTATGCGCACGCATGTGTGTATGTGTGGGGATGTGCACGGCGCGGGAATTGCTGCGAATGTGGACGGAGCCGACATGCGCGTGCACGAGGTCAAATCCACAGGTTAAAGCGCGTGGCACCCTCTTGTCCCTAATCCCCCCGAAGTCGATGACTATAGTTGTCGAACTTGGACAGCATCCTACGGATGCTAGTCCAGCTCGACCTAAAAAACGGTGGCAAACGGACCGATTCTCAGAATCTGCCCCTTTGAGACTGGTATTTTTGCATTTGGGATGCATCATCCCAAATGCAAAAATCCCAATCTAAGAAATCGCAAAATTGCGATTACTTAAATTGCAATTGCATTTCAGAAATCGCAAATTGAGATTCCTTAATGCATTAAAGTAAAATTTTTTAGCAATTTCGCTAATTGGAGTCGCAAATTACCATCAATTTGTACTTGATGGTAATTTGCAAAAACTTTGAAAAATGCACTAAAGTGCCTTTTTCAAAGTTACATTTTACACACACATGCCCTTGGGGCATGTGTGTATGCAACATGTACTCATATGCTGATTTTAGGGGTGCTACAGGGAATCCTTTTGGAACCCTTGCACCCTTAAAATTGCATGCGCAATTTGCGAGAACCTATTGGGTACTTGCGAATTGCGAATGAAATTCCAATTGCTACTCGCAATTTGCAAGTCGCAATTGAGGAATGTTTAGAAATTGCTATTTTTTTAGCGAATTCTACATGCATAGGCTTTTGCGATTCCTTAATTGCGATTCCTTAATAATAGCAAGTAAGGAAATGCAGAAGCCTACTTTGATGCATGTGCCCCATAGTGACTAACGGTGCATTCGGTTGCATAGCAATTTGAGAAAGACGCAAGGCATGTATAACAAGCATTTGCAATGCAATAGGTCTCGCAATTGTGAGATTTTGAGCTATTGGCATTGTAAATGCCAAGGCTTTTTTTTATGGGTTTAAAAAACAACACATAAATAAAAGACATTGTAATTTACAATACCAATAGATCAAAGTTTCTAGAAATGCAAGACCTTTTGCATTGCAAATGCTTGTTGTTCACAAACTACCTGTGCTGTGCTTTCATTTTAATAGAGGCCACGCCCCGTTCTTTAGAAGAGCCGTGTCTAAAGAAATGTCCACAGCCGCTATTAAAGTGAAAGTGTGGTTGGGACACTTTTACCAAAAAAAGCATTTTTTTGTCAAGTTGTCAAGCATGTTTTTTTGTTTTGTAAAAGCACCCCATGAAAGCGCTGAATGATGCAGGAAAGCATGTAGTGCCTGCAGTAGCAGAACCGCATGGTCATGTGAAAGACATACAATGTAGTGGTTTTTTCATAGAAGAAAAATGGCGAGGAACAGGAAGGAGAGCAGCCAGGCTGAGGAGGAGGCAGTCACGCAGAGAAGTGCCTTCTTTTTTAAATTTTATATTTGGGAGGGGTGAGGGAGCAGACTAGAGGTTTTTTCAAACTCTGTGGAACTGCACGTAGAGGCACTACGCCAGCTCCGCCCACCCTTAATATATATATAAAGAGATAGATAGGTATCTAGATAGATTGATAGATATCTAGATACATAGATAGATAGATAGATAGATAGATAGATAGATAGATAGATAGATAGATAGATAGATAGATAGATAGATAGATAGATAGATAGATGTATTTTTACTGATAAAAGAAAAGGTTACAGGGACGTTATAGTTAACAAATAGAATTTTTAAAACTTAAAAATTCACTGAAAAACCAAAGGTTACAGATACTTTATACTTAGGTTCAGATTTTACAAATACAAAACCATATAAATTCTGCATTTTTAGTTACCCAAGATAACTATAACTTATGCCCCCCACAATGCACTGCTTATGATGTCACATATTACATCACTCATGACATGGTTAGTGACATCACTCACGACCTATCAAATGACATCACTGATTACATAATCTAGTGAGTGTTTCATAATGGTTTCTGACATTGAAAGATAGATACTAACCTACTGCATCAGTTAAATTACTATTCTTTCTGTACTACTAATAAGTGTTAGTATTTCTAACATAGATCATCTGAAATATAATACCATTTAAAAAGCGAGTGTAGTATTTATGAATGAAGTAGCCTCTACGCTGACACATGTCCCCTGCTGATGTGTGTACAGTAGCGCTGTGCAACAATCTAATGTGTTCATTGAGACTTCACTCCACAGTGATGGCTAAGTATAGTTGTGTTTTACGACATACTCGCCAATTTGCTTAGACCTTTGTGATGCATGAGTGCAGTAGGAGTTTACAATACATTCATCTGTTCACTAAGAACTCTGTTTAGGGTGATTGCTCAGTGTAGTAGTGATTTGCAGCACCTCTCTGCTGACATCTTTCTCCAGGAAGGATGAGAATAATTCTACTAGTGGTTTGTGACACAATGGCCTGTTCACTTGGAACTCTCTACTGGGTGTGTATTGTGGTGGCTTGTGTAAAACTGATGTCTGTACTCAAACCTCTTTCCAGGCTGACAAACGGTGTTGTTGTGGTTTGTGATAGACTAGCCTGTACGGGTAGATTTCTTACTTTGGTCATTAGCGTTTAGATTCGTGGTTTAGAAAAGACAGGACTATCCTCTGAGAACTATCTCCAAGGTGACAATTGAGTGTAAAAGTTGACAGGCATTATTACAGTGAGCTCTCTGTTGTACGTCTCTCACCTATCTTCTTTTCTTATTTAAAAAAAATAATACATTATATTTTATGAAGTATATTGAAGTTTACTTTGCTGGATGCTGTCATCAGTGATGTCATTTGAGATGCCATCAGTGATGTCACTGACCATGTCATGTGTGATGTAATATGTGAGGTCGTAAGCAATGCATTGCTGGGGATGTAATTTATAGTAACTGTTAGATTTCCATGGTTTTGTGTATGTAAAATCTGGACCTAACTATAACTTCACTGTACCCGTTGTTTTTTTTCAGTAAATTTATTAGTTATTTTAAAGTTCCATTTCCTAGCTATAATGTCCCTGTAACCTTTATTTTTCTCAGAGAATTTCTACTTTTTTTAATGATATTTACTAATTATAATGTACCTGTAACCTTAGTTTTTTGTGAATTTCACTTTTTTTAAATATAAATTATACTACAATTTGACCCATAAGTTCAGTTTACTAATCTACACTTTCACAAGTTTATATATACATTTTATTCACACATCCATTCTTATTATTAAACCATTTAAAAAAAAACTAATATAAGGTAATTTACATATCTTTTTATGAATGCAACGCACCAAGCCTTTCTTTGTTCTAAATTAATTTTATGAATCTGCAGATCTGTTCCCAACCAAAAGCACACATTCAATACTAAAACAACAACACATTTAATGCAAACTTATTCTATTGTAATTTCTATAAGTGTATCACTGCCCATGTGTGTGCATATGATTAGCTGAGTGAGGGCGTGATGGGTGTGTGAGTGGGTGTGTGAGTGGTTGTGTGGGTGTGTGACTGTGTGAATGGTGTATGGGAATCTGAGTGTGTGTAAATGGTTTTGTGGGTCTGTAAGAAAGTGTGTGAGTGGTTGTATGGATGTGTGAGTGTGTGTTTGTGTGTTGTTGTGTAAGTGAGTGTAAGTGAGACTGTAAGTGAGAGTGTGAGTGGCTGTGTGGGTCTGTGAATGAATGAAACCCGACTTATATTGGCTACTTAGCCCATAGGGCGTCAAGGCGCCTAATCCAAATAGCTATAGTATCCACAGAGCAAGCTTACTGATAGGCCTTGATGAAACACCACGTTTTTAATGCTTTTCTGAAGAGGGACAATGAGGGTTGCACCTTAATGTCAGCGGGGAGGGCATTCCACAGACGGGCGGCCACGGTGGCAAAGGCCCTACCTCCCCATCTGACTTTCTTTTTTTTTTTTTTAAGCAGAGTTAAGAAAGGTCTTAGTGGGGCCATCTTTGATCTTAGGAGTCCACAGAGGGTTGCACTTCCATACTCCAGCTTGTCCAAAATGCGACAGCCCATTTACCTCTGAACCTGTTGAAGTCTCCCCATTTGCGAGATTTTCATTGGTATCCTATCAAGAAAAGATTCTTGTTTAAAGCACTTTTGCTGTTAAACGGGGCCTTGCATCAGACAGGGGCGATCTATCTCAGAGCTAAGTTCCGCATCTATAACCCACATAAACATTTGTGTTCAGCTAATAAACTCTTCGCTGTAATTCCTAAAATCCAACAAGCTAGAGTGGGAGGAAAATCTCTCGCACACAAAGAAGCTGTTGCATGGAATAGTGGCCTTGGAGCTTCAAGGTCTAACCAATACCGCAGTCTTTAAAAAAAAGGCTAAAAACCTAGCTCTTTATTCATTTTTTTTTCATTTTTTTTTATTTTTTAACCAGGAAAAGCAAGAGTCATATTACAAAGAATAGAAGCAACCAACACAACATAAGTAAACACATAGGGCAAAGAAATAAAGGCACAGATATTTGGATCAACCAATACCACTAGGAATAATGCCAGCTTTCCAGTTAGTAACTGGACGCCAGAGTGCTTCCCCACGCGCCCTAGATTTAACTCCTCTCATTTCAAAAATAGCAGTTTCATATCTATAGACTGCTAGGAAGCGTGCTAGCCACATCTGAAAACTTGGCGGGTCAGATTCTTTCCAGCGAGCCGACAGAATTAACCTTAATTCCGCTGTGCCTATAAACAATAATCTTTCTTCTGATTTTGCTAGATTTAAAGAATAATCATGTCCTAATAAAAACAAAGTTTCTGACTCAGGTATTTTGTGACCAAATACCTCTTCCCAAAAGGATAACATCATACTTTTAATCAAAGTCAAATTGGGACAATTACAAAACATATGAATAAGGGTTGCCGGCCCTTAAGTACATCTAGGACATAAATCATTCTCACGCTTACCCCACGAAAACAGTTTAACAGGAGTGAAATAAAGATCAAATAATGTTTTAAAAAATTGTGCTTTAAGATTGCTAGCCATAAAAAGCTTCTGACTCATCTCTAACACTCTATCAATGTCCACGTTAGGATTATTTAATTTTGTTACCCATTTACTTTCAATTTTTTTCTAGATCATCGTGTTTCTTGCTCAAGAGAATATTATACAAGGTCCCTATCCTGGTGTGCATTCTAGGTATAGCATCCAAAATTTCAATTCTAGAAAGGCAAATTAGGGACTCTTTGGCCTTTAATTTAGCAAATGTCTGAGCAAATTTTAAAAAGTCTCCATTTGGTAAATTATATTTTACTTTCAAATCAAAAAAGGTGGTATCGAAGTCATTTACTAAGAATTCACCAATGGTTTTGATTCCCAGATTGTCCCATTTCCTTGCGACAGGATCGAAATCCTGGCCTTGAATGGCATTGGAGCGCCAGAGCGGCGTATATCGATTAATCTTCCCAATATGCATATATTTGGCCACTTTATTCAAAATTCTCCATGCACTAGCTATAACTTCTCCCTTAAAATACTTATCGTTCCTTGCCTCAGTTTTCCGTAAGAGTAAGCCCTTGGCCTCCTGACCTAATAGAAGCTCATATATTGAAGGTATTGCTCCAAAGCCTTCCGGGCTCTCTACACTTAGACCACTAATCATGGGAGTAAGCTGTTTTAAAAACGCCGCCCGGTGATAAAGAATTATGTTAGGTATAGTAAGGCCGCCTCTATCATAAGGGAGTGATAATAGCGTAAGCGATCTCCTAATCTTACCATGTTGCCACATAAATTTAGACATAAGTGAGTTAATCAGCACTAACACTTTCTGATCTATGGCTAGCGGAATTGCCCGGAATAAGTAGAGGCATCTGGGTAACATATTCATTTTTAAATAGTTGGCTCTTCCTATACTGGAGAGATGGAGGCTATTAACCCTTTCGAGGTCATCCTTTATCTTAACCACTAGTGGATCAAAATTAGCTTTTGCTAATGACTTAGTATTAGCACACACAACAACTCCCAAATGCGTAGCCTTTTCAGCTCTTCGTTGATCCGGACAAATGGTATTATCGGTGCACAGAATAATCGTCTTTCCTCTGTTAAGAGAATACCCGAGCAGCTCCCAAATTCCGTAGTCACTCTCTCTATTTCACAGATAACCTCAATCGGGTCAGATGTAGTAACCGCGATGTCATCGGCATAGGCCAATACTTTAGTTTCGAAATGACAGCTAATAACAGGCTTAATAATGTTACTTTCTAATAGTTTCAAGATAAGGGGGTTAATATATAAAGCAAAAAGCAGGGGCGAGCACAGACACCCCTGCCTAGTGCCCCTAGCAATGTTGATATGTCCTGATACTGACCCTGCTGCTAGAATTTTTGCTTTGGGGCGGAGATACATTGACTTAATAGATTTGATAAATTTGGGGCCGAAATTATTGCGTTTCATGACTTCCCACAGAAAGTCCCATGAGACGCGGTCAAAGGCTTTCTCAGCGTCAAGTAGAATCACCGACATCTGTCCTCCTGTGGCAGCCATAGCATCAAACAATGCAATTACCCGGCGGGTATGATCTGTAGTCCCTTTATCAGGGATAAAGCCATGCTGCCACTGGGAGACAAGACGTTCAATGACCCCACTGAGTCTGAGAGCCAATACCTTTGCATATAATTTAGAGTCCGAATTAATCAGGGATATTGGGCGATAGGAAGTTAGCTGCTAGGGGGGTTTCCCCTTCTTTGGAAAAACGATTATGTTAGCCTCATCCCAAGAGTCTGGTGGAACACCATTCCTTTGAATCCCAAGGAATAAATCATATTAAATAGGACACAGTTGGTGGCTAAGAATTTTAAACAGATCAATCGGTAATTTGTCTGGACCTGCTGCTTTACCAGATGGCAATAAAGATAATGCAGAACCCACCTCTGCTAGAGTAATTTCTTTTTCAAGCTCTTCCCTGGTGGTATCGTCTAGAAGCATCATAGCCTCAGAATTAGTAAGAAAATTCTCAAGATAATCTGCTATATCATTTTCGGTAGCTGGTACTTCCTCCGAGTAGAGGCTCTGATAATACATTTGGAGTTGATGACTGATGTCTGTCGCATGAGTAAATGTCTGCCCATTATCTACTATTGAGGAAATGCTGTTCCTAACATTTTTCTGGCGCGTACGAAGTGCCAGCTGCCTACCAACTTTCTCTCCACTTTCATAAACTTGTTTCCTGTGTGCTTGATATGTTTGGGCAGCTTTCTGACTGAGCTTAGTGTTTAGTTCAGATTTCAACACTGCTACCTGAAACATCAAGTGCCTGGCTTCTTGTTTTTGTGTAATTCTAGCGGTATGTTCTTCCTCAGCTTTAGCCAAGGCAGATATTTTCAATTCATATTCTTTTCTTAAGATTCTTCCGGCTTTATTTTGGAAATTAATGGTTTCCCCCTTTAGTGCAGATGTGTAGGAATCCCATACAATGTTTCTTGATGCACTAAAGCGATTCATATTGAAAAATTCCTCTGTCCAGGCTTTAATATGATTAATGTACTCATTATTAGATAGCAGCTTTCTATCAAATGACCAAGAGCATTGTTGAGTGAGATTGGCATCATGGGTGGTTGACAATACTAAAGGATTATGATCCGAGATTATTTTAGGTGGTTTATTTATGAATGAATAGGATGCTAGATCCCTAGAGGTAAACATGTAATCGATCCGGACGTGTTTTTGATGAGAGTGGGAAAAATAAGTATAGCCTGGGTCATTGGGATTGTTTTGTAACCATATATCAATTAAACCCAAGCTACATACCAGGCTTTTAACAGCGTGGTACACCCTTGGTTTCCGACCAACATATTTCTGCTTCGGCAGTAGCGTCGTAAATGATGGCAAAAGTGAGATGTTGAAATCACGACAGAGGATTAGCGGACCTTGCCACGTAGCTAATTCTGTTTCCAAAACTTCGAATACTGCAGGGTCATCATAGTTTGATCCATAAACAGAGCAGATGATAATTCCGCTGGCCAATTTAACAATTGCCCACCTTCCATGTGCGTCAGACAGAAAGCGTACTCCCAGGCCAAAACAGGATTTTGCAAAAATTGCTACGCCCCTGGTATTCGAGGATTGGGATAATGTTATCAGCAAATTATACTCCTTGAGGCTCAATAAAGCTCTTTTACTCCAGGGAACATGCGTCTCCTGAATGCACAAAATATCTACAGGATTTAATTTCATTAATTCGCCCAATCGAAGACATTTGTCTCTGGATAGGAGCCCCCCTACGTTCCAAGATTGAACACTAAGTCTACCCATTGTTTATGTAAAAAGATTGCAAAGTGACCATAATCAAATAATATTCCTTGTCTTGCTTTACCTCCTTTCCCATTGTTTCCAGAGTTAACATTGCCCTTCCTAATAGACCTGGTTCATTTTTAGTTTTTCTTCCACTCCCCCACACCCCCCCCTTCCCACCACCCCAAGAATTCCTCCCCTGAACCCTCCCCCATTACCCCTCTCCCCCTTACGTAGGCATGATGGGTGATGTAGTTGCTGCACTTCTACTGAGCTACCGCTCCCCAACAAGAAAAGACTAATAAAGAAATAAGTACAAAAATATAAACCATGACCAAAGTGGCCCCTATATCTTACATAACATCCAAATAAATCTTAGCTCATACCTAACAATTATTACGAGATATCCAGATGTACATTACATAATGAAAACCGACCATGATTAAATGCTGTTCTTTCCTAAACATGTACAGGTTATTACTAGCAATACCTATAATTTATCGAAGATAGTTCACCAAGATAGGCTTTTGCTTTCATTTCAGACTGGAAAAACTTTGTCTGACCACCATATACAATTTTGAGTTTAGCGGGATTGTTCAGGAATGCCAAGGCTCCCTTATCTTGAAATGGTTTAATCAATAGACGCAACCGCCATCGTCTTTCCACGGTTGCGTGACAGAAATCGGGCCTTGAAAAAAATGAAAAGTCATTGAATGATAGTTTGCGATCAGGTCTCGCTTTCTCCGCCAACATCTGCCGTAACAAAAATTTTCCAAAATATACTAGAATAGCACGGGGATACACCCCTGGTTTAGGTGGCAGGTTGAACGGGACTCGGTGGGCCCGTTGTATTTCCGCATCCCAATTCCAATCTTGCAATTCAGGCATAGATTCACTGAGCAGTTTGATAATAAAGGCCCGCATGTTCTCCCCCTCCATCTTCTCTGGAACTCCTAAAATACGTAAGTTATTACGCCGCTGCCTATTTTCGAAGTCCTCAAGCTTCCACTTGATATCCATAAGCTCCGCCTCCTGAAGCTTAATTTTCTCGGAATTCTCAGAGGAGTCTTTTCCAACCGACATCACCCTTACTTCCATCTCCGTGACTCTTTCACCTATGTGACTGCAGGTTTTAGAAAGCTTCTTAACAACCCCTTCCGTTTTGCGCAAAGCTGCACGAGATCTTTTGCTGTCCAGAGCTGTCTCTTCTCTATGTGCTGCTATAGCCTGTAAGATAGTCTTGACCGCCGTAGGGGGCATCTCCGAGATACTGGAGCTGGCACCATGGCTGACACTGGGGCGGTCCTTGGCCAGACCACATTGCATGACTCTAGACCCTGCTTTAGTCTTAGCTTTAACAGTGTTGGCATTCTGTCTTCCTTCCCCATAACTATCTTCTGACGAATTAGAAAGAGGTTCCGACTCCTCATCCTCCTCCGTAGACTCATAGCTCTCCGACCATTCCCCCACGACATCGGCTCCAACCTCACCGGTCTCGTCAGAGAAGGAATAAAACTCGCTAAGGTCTTTTTCACCCTCCGGCAGCAGGGCGGTTTGTAGCAGGCTTACATTGACACCTTCGTTCACTGCAGTCAGTTCCGAGGGACTGCTAGGATGCATAAGTGGGGGTATAGACAGCTGTTCTTCAGAAGCAACAGGGTGTGAAGTAACTGGTGTAGCGGGTGTAGCTGTGTAGCTGACAAGCTTGTGGGTATGATCTGATTTGTGACTGCTGCATCCTACATAGCCAAGTTATCTAGCTCACTTTGTACCCCTAATATGTTTCCACCAGGGCCTGTGAACGACATGGTGCGCCCCTCCGCACCTCGGACCTCGCCAGCTTCCAGCCCGCTCACTCCATCAATTTCGGCCAACTCACTAGATTGCAAAGGCTCAGAAGTCTCTGTGATAATCAAGTTATTTGCCATAGCCATAGTTGTGGGCTGGGGATTGGCGGCAGCTTTTGGGGGGCCGGATGATCCATTAATTAAATCCAGAGTGCTATTTGTTTGAGGCATGGAGAGAACTCGGGAGCCCTCGTCCAGTATATTGTTCTGAACATCATCTGGAGGTATAGCTAATAATAACTCAGCCTGAGGACTAGCCTGAGCCAATTGTTTCCTTAAAAGTAAATCAAGTACTGTGCCCCCCCCCCCTGTAGTACTTAGCTTCCTTCGTGAGGCGAGGACCTCCTGTCTTGGAGTATTGTTCGTGGGTACAGCTGTTTGTTGCTTCTTCGCCTTAGCTTTCACCATTTTAGCCGAGGTGCTGTTAGACTCTTCCCCGTCCAATGAGTCCTCTCGTTGTTGCCTTTCCGCCTCTTTGCGTAGAACTGTAGCTGCCTTCGCAACTCGCGCTCTGGCTGCAGTGGCTGAAGCGGCAGAAGCACTCTTCGGCGGCATGACTGGTGATTTCCGAAACCTCCGCGGATATCTCTGCACACGCGGCAGAATCAGAAAAGTGAAGCTGCCACACACTACGAACCCGGAACTCTGCAGCAGCAGCTGCACCGGCTGCGATATCCACCGAAGTACGGCTACTGAAGCAGGCAGGAGTCTGTCCGGAGCGTTACTGTGAGGCGAAGCCACGGACCTCCGCATATGCCCAGGTGAGTTCAGATGTCTTTCGTGGCTTTCCCTGTAGTTTCTGAGCTGGGACAACCCCTGTACCATAACGCCACGTAATTTCGGAGCAAAAACGGGAGTAAGGGTAGAGACGTAGAACACGGGTTCAAAATGCACAATTTACACGATTCTCAGCCATCATCATTCAGAGACAGGTCGGCAGTCATTACAGGCTCCATCCGATCGAGCACTGAGCTGTGAAATCATGGGTCATCTCCGGTCTGGTCACGGTGAAGCGGAGCTCAGTGAAGTGCTGCAGTACGGTCTAGCGCTAGACCGCCATCTTGCCTCACCCATCTGACTTTCTTGATGCGCGGGATACACAGAAGATTCATGTTGGAGGAACGGAGGCTCCTGCTGGGAGAATAGCGAGTTAGCAGGGAGCCTAAGGCATCTGAAGGTCCTGCCAGTAGTGCTCCAAAAGCCAGACATAGAATTTTAAACACAATTCTGTGCTTGATCGGGAGCCAATGGAGATTCTTCCTGGCTAAAGTGGCAAAGAAAGAATTAGGGACGTCCAACACAAATCTCGCCGCAGCGTTCTGCACGCTCTGAAGGCGTTGAATAAGGCCCTTATTGATATCTGCATACAAAGCATTGCAGTAATCCAGTAGGGAAGACACCAACGCGACTACAGTCTGCTAACATGCCTGAGGGGAGAGATAGTGGATGATTCTCCTAAGAATCCTAATGACTCCCCAGCAGGTAGCCACAGTTCTGTTTACCTGAAGATTCATAGGCAGCGAGGTGTCAAAAATAACACCAAGATTCCTGGCAGAAGGCGATGGTGTAGGACAAGCTCCCAACGAAGGAGGCCACCACTCACTGGACCAGGCATCCTGGTCCTTGCCAAAGATCAACACCTCAGTTTTATCGCCATTCAGCTTCAGGGAATTTTGGATCATCAATTCGGCAACTACTTGCATGCAGTTCCTGAAGCTGGACGCAGCGGTACTGACCGAATGGGCCAGGGACACCATGATCTGTGTATCATCTGCGTATGATACCACCTCCATCCCCTGCGATTTTACTAACCTGGCAAGTGGGGCCACATAGATGTTAAACAGGGTCGGACCCTTGAGGAACCCCACATTGCAACGGTTTGGCAGGGGAGAGGAACTCTCCAAGCTTGACCCTCTGCTTCCTAAGTTCTAAAAAGGTATGTGAGTGGGTGTGTGAATGGTTTTGTTGGTCTGTGAGTGGGTGTGTGAGTGGTTGTATAAATGGGTGTGTGAGTGGTTGTGTGGGTATGTAGGTGTGTGACTGCACATATGAGTGGCTTTGTGGGTCTGTGAGTGGGTGTGTGAGTTAATCAATCAATCAATCAGCATGGCTAATCACCTAATAGATAATCCAGGCACCTGTGTGAGTGGTTGTGTGGGTCTGTGAGTAGGTGTGAGTGATTGTGTGGGCGTATAAATGAGTGTGTGTGCATGTGTGGGTCGGTGAGTGGTTTTGGGGTTTGAGAGTGAGTGTGTGAGTGGTGGTGTAAGTGGGAGTGTGAGTGGCCATGTAGATTTGTAAGTGGGTCTGTGAGTGAGTGTTTAAGTGGTTATGTGGGTATGTGTGAATGTGTGATTGTGTGTGTTTTAGTGGCTGTGTGGGTCTTTGAGTGGGTGTTTGAGGGGTTTTGTGGATCTAGAGGTGTGTGAATGGTTGTGTAAGTGGATATGTGAGTGCATGTGTGAGTGGCTGTATGGGTCTGTGAGTATGTGTGTGTGCCTGCTTGGATGTGTGAGTGGGTGTGTGAGTGGTTGCGTGGGTGTGTAAGTGGGTGTCCGAGTGGGTGTATAGGTGGATTTGTAAGTGGCTGTGTGGGTCTGTGAGTGGGTGTGTGAATGGTTGTGTAAGTGGGTATATGAGTGCATGTGTGAGTATATGAGTGGCTGTATAGGTCTGTGAGGTGTTGCATGGGTGTGTGAGTGGGTGTCTGAGTGGGCGTATTGGTGGATGTATAAATGGATGTGTGGGTCTGTGAGTGGGTGTGTGAGTGGTTTTGTGGGTCTGTGAGTAGTTGTTTGAGTAGATGTATGGGTGTGAGTGGCTGTGTACACTGACTGATTGACCAAGCAAAACACTCAAACACCCACTCAGTCACCCATACAGCCACTCACACCTAATCAGAGACCAAGAAACCACTCACACCCCCATTTAAACACACATATAGCCACTCACAGACTCACAGAACCACTTATACACCCACACAACCACCGACACACCTACTCATACACCCATACAGCTACTTATACACCTACTCACACATCCAGAAAACCACTCACACACCCACACATGCACCAGACAGCTACTCATATACCAACACAGTCAGTCTTACACACACTTACAACCCACACAGCCACTAGCACACCCACTCACAAACCCATATAGCCACTCAAATCCCCATACAGCTACTTACACATCTATTCACACACAGACAGCAAAACAGTTACATAAATTATAATAGGGTATGTTTGTATTAAATGTGTTCTTGTTTTATATTGAGCGTGTGGTTTTGGGTTGAGACAGGATCCCTCATGGATCCACCTTCAACATAACTGACAGTCCCCTTATTTGGCCAAGGATCCATAGTGGATTAGAAAAAAGGATTTGAAAACAAAAAGAATCAGTGTTTGGGAAAATGATTGACTCTGAAAAGAGCCTTTGTGTTTATGATGTGTAGATGAAAATTACACAAAGAAAAGTATGTAGTCTTTTATGTTGTTGAGAATCATCCTATTGACTGTGAAATAGACTCTGGCTTTTCGATATATTTAGTCCATGTCCAAGCTTAAGTTGTTATGGTATATAGAGCTCATTTTGTGGTCTTTGCAGAAATGCAGGAACAGCTTTTTTCTACAGGTTTCCTGGATTTCTCTATCTGTGGACAGATTGGGTTGACAATGCCATTTCTGTTTTTTTCAAATATTGGAGAACACCAAGGCAGTATGTGAGAAAAGTGACATTCATTTATCAAATGTTTCCTTCATTAGGATTTCCAGTCCTACCCCAGTAATTGTACCTAGGTCATTGCCACCATATTGCTCAATCATGAGGTCTGGAGGTTGGCAAGCCAAAATGCTTTCAACAAAAGGCATAGAATGATGCCACTTTAACACTCTGGAGGTGTGTGTAGAACGGAGCAGTAGCACGCCACTACTGCTCCAGTCTACACACACTGTGAGCCTTCGATTGAGATTACAGGGATTGACTACTTGGATATTGAAATAGGACAAGGATATTCGGCCAATGTGACAATAAATCGAGTGTTGGAGGATATGGATTTATGGAAATTGAAGTGAATAACTCAGGTTTCTGAAATAATTGGTGTACAACAGTGGAAAGGATAACAGAAATTAGTTGCTTTAGCCCTGATGAAGTCATTTGGACAACTTTTCCATTGACAAAACACGCGTGGTGGCTGTATTGTATACACTATTTGGAAAACTGTACAGATTTATCTGGAAGTTGAAGGAATGTTGAACAAGTCTTCGTAGAAAATGACGGAAGTAAGAACACAATAAAAAACTACAGACTTATATTTAATGCTATCTAACTCCTGTTTGATTTTGTGATTGGAAATCTTTTTGTATATTATAGAGATACACAGTATGCTCAGGGAATCTTAACCAAAATTCAATTGCAATTTGACAGTCTGGGGTGGTGGCTGTTTAGATTTCCTTTGATGCAAATTACAAAAATAGAACTAGAGGTACTTATCTATCAGAATTTGCGCAATTTAGACCTCATCGCCCATCTGTAGAAATAATGTTAATTATGGTGTACGATAAAAAAAGTATATTTAAAAAGAAATTATGAGAGTATATAAGCTGAAAGATATGTATAGCTTTTAGACACTACAGTAAAAGGCAAAATAGAAGGGAAGTTAGATGAGAACATTAACTAAAAATATAGTGAACAGCAAAAAAGGAATAGCAATTGCTATACTGAAAATATAGTTATTATATTAAGCCTGTATAAATGAATGTGTTTAAAATTAGATGTGGCTGGTTGCTTGTAGTATGTAATTCAATAATATATCATTGTCATCCACTCACACAGTCAGACAGGCACTTACACGCCTAGTTACAAGCCCACAAAATCACTTATATACCCATCATTCATATAGCCACGCAGTGACTGATACTGCCACTCAGTCACACATCACGAAAAAGCATTCAACCATATACTCACCTAAACATCCACTTACATAGTCATTCACACACACACATACAGGTACTGTCACACCCACTCACACCTATACCGTCATTAATGTAACCCACAATCAGACAGTCAGTTACACACCCATACACCGTTATATGCCCAGTCACCTACCCAGCTACTCACATCCCCATGTATAAAATCATACAGCCACTCACACACACACACACAGTCAGACAGTGACAAAGGGAATAACATATCCTCTCACACCACCAAACAACACTTATGTATCCACTACTAACAGAGCCACTAGCACACACAGTTACACACCCAAACAACCAGTAACACCGCCATTTACCAATCCATTCAGCAACTTACATACTCATATAGATACCCATACAGTCACAAACACACCCAGTACACATCCAGTGACACACCCACAGAGGCACTGATACACTCACTCATATATCCATTCCGAAATATTTCTAAATGGCAGAGGACTTCTTTGGACTTGGTAAGTCTTCTTCTTCTTTGTCCTGCTCTTCCCCTTCTCTTCTGTCTTCAGTAGAAGACATCCCGACTTTAGAACTATGTACTTTTGAAGGAAAGCCAAAAAAAGGATGTTAGTCTGTCTGCAGAGAGATGTGAAACCCGAATAAGTCATTTAGGGTGTGTGATTGCTGTGTGCATGGGTGGAGATTTACTGTATCCAATGAGAAGTTGAGCTTGGATGTGCTCCTGGAATCGAGGCGGATCTCCGGTGGCATCACAGTGCATCCACGGAGTCGCCAAACTTATAAAATAAATATGTTGTGAAACCAGATAGGCTTCCAAATATTAATGTATGGCTATGGTTTTATGATGTAAATGTTAACATTTGTCGGGCCTGTATGTGATATTTTTAAAATTTTATCGACTCCTTACATTGACCACGATTGCGTCACAGGGTACTCATATAGGCTCCCTTCTCAAAATTGCAGTGGCTCAGCGGATCGATAAAATTAATTAAAAAAAAAGAAAACTTGGTTTATTACATTTATAGAAAGACTCCATAAGTTACCTTATCTTAATTTAATTGCTATTTTTAAAATGTATAATATTATTAAATGTGAAAATAAAATGAATTTATAAACTTCTGAAAATATATATTACTAAATCAAACTTATAGGTGAAATTGTAGTATAATTAATATTAAAAAAACCTGGGAAATTCACCAAAAAAATAAGGTTTAATGGGGCATTATACTTAGGTAATGGCATTAAAAAAGGTAAAAATTCACTGAAAAAACAAAGGTTACAGGGAAGTTATAGTTAGGAAATACAAATAAAAAAACAGAAAAAACAAAAGTTACAGGGACGAGATAGTTATATTCAGATTCCGAACAAAACCATAGACCACTGACCATGACATGAGTGATGTAAACTGTGAGGTCATAAGGAGTGCATTGCGGGACGTGGGTTATAGTTAGCTCGGGTAATTATAACTGCTGAATTTCTATGGTTTTGTGTGGGTAAAATCAAAGCCAAAATGTATCATTCCAGTAAGCTTTTCTTTTTTTGCAGTGAATTTCTAAGTTTTTTTGTAATTCTGTTTCCTAACTACAAAAGTCATGTAACCTTTGTTCTTTTCAGTGAATATGTATGTTTGTATATGGATATATACATATATATATATATACATATATATATATATATATGTGTGTGAGTGTGTATATATTTATATTTGCTAATCCTATACTTAAAGATTTTGCTGATAAATGGCAAAATACTTTGTCCCTTTCTATCTTGGCGTGGATGGCACTGTGCTAATCCTATGCTTAAAAACTTTGATAGAAAAGCAGAAATTTAAGGTGTCGCTGGTGTTAAGGGTACAGGAGCTGCTTTGCCCCTAAACTTGAGAACTACCCATAGTTCTCTGCTTGTTTTTGCATAATGTATTCATCATTCTATTGAGAAAATTGAGAATCTATTTACAGCACTCCTAAGAGGTTGTAATTCTAATAGTCCGGGCAAAGATTGTTAGAGGCCCTAAAAATAACACACTCTACTTGTCATAGAGAATACCAGAGGGACAAATAACAAAGTTGAGTTCAATGGGGATTTCCAAAGAAATTCAGAGTACAATCCAATTAGTGTGTATTCTTCAGTCTTTTCTTTATTGATATTTCAGTTTCGTAAAACAGATACTCCCGGCGATCTATGTGCTGGGAGTATCTGTTTTACGAAACTGAAATATCAATAAAGAAAAGACTGAAGAATACACACTAATTGGATTGTACTCTGAATTTCTTTGGAAATCCCCATTGAACTCAACTTTGTTATTTGTCCCTCTGGTATTCTCTATGACAAGTAGAGTGTGTTATTTTTAGGGCCTCTAACAATCTTTGCCCGGACTATTAGAATTACAACCTCTTAGGAGTGCTGTAAATAGATTCTCAATTTTCTCAATTTCATGTGACCCACACTCAGTGTGTGTCAACAGCACCTTTAGGTAGTAGGTGCCTTGAGTTTCTTTAGCACCCTTCAATGCAATGATGTTTTCCTTTATGTGATCCTGATTATTGATGTGTACGAATTGTTTACATAACAAAATTATTCTCTAGAGTGTTGTGCGGACGTTTCCCATAGGGAACACTACTACCTATTCTTTGTGGATATTCATCATTCTATGCCTGATCATATATATATATATATATATATATATATATATATATATATATATATATATATATATATATATATATATATATATATATATATATATATATATATATATATATATATATATATATTACCTACTGGCGGTCGCCAGTAGGTATATATAGTTAGGATTTTTTCTCTATGGGATTTTTGAAAATTCTATGTCTAATAACTTTGGCGTTTGTGGACGGAATTGGCTGAAATGTTCAGGAAAATGGAACATTTTGTTTCTGAGCAGCCCCTGACAATTTGGGGGGGTTTCATCAAGGGGGGGCCGAGAAAAAAGGGGGGTCCCAAAACGCTTTTTTCCCATGTTAATTTCCATAGGGCGGTTGGCCTCACTTTTAGCTCGAACGGCTGAATGGATTTGCACGAAACTTGGCAAAATTGTAGGGACTGTTAGCCCAATGTGCCTTTGCTAGGTCTCAATTTATGTGCTCCAGTGGATTTTGAGTAATTTAGGTTCAAAAAAAGATATATATCTGGGCGGAGCCTAACCACACATCTGATCTGATTGGCTGACAGCACTTCATCCAAGAAGTGTTGGCAGCCATCTTGGGACCAATATACATGATAGCACCTCATTAAAAAGCATTGTAGTTAATAGAGGGTTTTAGGACTTTAGTTACATTATAAATCATTTGTTGATGGTACCATACTCGTTTTAGGAATTGTGGTGGGTTCTAAGGTGATTTTACCATGTGAAAAAACCTTCTGCTGTGATATCATGAATATTGTTTGAAAGAAAACTAATATCTCATGATTTTCCCACAGTGGTTTGGAAGGGGATCTATAAGCTAAACTGAAAGCATATTTTCTGTAAATTCACATTATCTTTCTCAGTCATGTGAAAATGAAGTCTGACATTCTCAGTAAAACATGTACATCCAACAAGGACAGAGACTGTCAGTTGATTCCTTTGTGTTCTACTGCAGCCTCCTAGAGTGTTCTAAAGAACAACTAGAGCGCTAACAGTCCTACTTATTACAAAGGTATGGCACACCTGAAGCCATCTTGATTGGAATAAAGTGGTAACTCTTAAAACATTTAATTTAAAAAGAAACAACATGAGGGGGTATATTTGCCATAGAAAGTATGATTAGTGCTGCAGAATGAAAAATTAGGGCACATTTTGAGTGACTTCTCAAATCCTTTTCTATTTCATTAAAGCATTCTGACATGCAGTCTCCCAAAATGGCCACCAGAGACAAAAGAGCCCAAATGTAGCCCAAATATCACCCAGATGTAGCCCAAGTATAGCCCAATGACAGAATGTCCCAGAGTGTTCTAAAGAACAACTAGAGCGCTAACAGTCCTACTTATTACAAAGGTATAGCACACCTGGAGCCATCGTGATGGGAATAAAGTGGTAACTCTTAAAACATTTCATTTAAAAAGGAACAAAATGAGGGGGTGTATTATGCAATAGAAGGTATTATTAGTGCTGCAGAAAGAAAAATTAGGGCACATTTTGAGTGACTTTTCAAATCCTCTTCTATTTCATTAAACATTTCTGACATGCAGTCTCCCAAAATGGCCACCAGAGACAAAAGAGCCCAAATGTAGCCCAAATATCACCCAGATGTAGCCCAAGTATAGCCCAATGACAGAATGTCCCAGAGTGTTCTAAAGAACAACTAGAGCGCTAACAGTCCTACTTATTACAAAGGTATGGCACACCTGAAGCCATCTTGATTGGAATAAAGTGGTAACTCTTAAAACATTTAATTTAAAAAGGAACAAAATGAGGGGGTATATTTTGCCATATGAATTATGATTAGTGCTGCAGAAAGAAAAATTAGGGCACATTTTGAGTGACTTCTCAAACCCTCTTCAATTTCATTAAACAATTCTGACATACAGTCTCCCAAGATGGCCACCAGAGACAAAAGAGCCTAAATGTAGCCCAAATATCACCCAGATGTACCCCAAGTATAGCCCAATGACAGAATGTCCCAGAGTGTTCTAAAGAACAACTAGAGCGCTAACAGTCTTACTTATGACAAAAGTATGGCACACCAGAAGCCATCTTGATTAGAATGAAGTGGTAAGTCTGAAAACACTCAATTTAAAAAGGAACAACATGAGGGGGTTAATTTTGCCATAGAAAGTATGATTAGTGCTTCAGAAAGAAAAATTAGGGATCATTTTGAGTGACTTCTCAAATCCTCTTCTATTTCATTAAAAGAATTCTGACATGCAGACTGAAACGTGCACTTTGAATACCAGCAGCAGACGTCCCTGGTGAGCAGTAGCTTTACTACAGTGATCTAATGTGCAACTAGAGTGCTAACATTCAGAATTTATGGCAAATGTGTGACACATCTGAATGCCTTCTTGATGGAACCAAAGTAAACAAGCATTGAAAATGCAATAGATCTCGCCCTCGTTTAAGTTAAAGCCATTCTGTTTGTAATGAGGTGGCTTTTTAGCTTTGCTTTTATTAGTGTTTTTTCAACTTTCATGTAAATAACATGCATCTGTATGCATATAAGTATATGTATGCATGCATTTATGTTTGTATTTATATAGATATACAGATGATATATGTTTATATATGTATGTATATATATATATATTCACTGAAAAAACCATAGGCTATAGACCATATATAGTTAGGAATTAGCATTTACAAAACCATGAAAATTCACTGAAAAAACTATAGGTTATAGACCATATATAGTTAGGAATTAGCATTTACAAAACCTTGAAAAGTCACTGAAAAAACCATAGGTTATAGACCATATATAGTTAGGAATTCGCATTTACAAACCCTTATTTTACTCACACAAAACCATTGAAATTCCATATATAGTTAGTTGCACTAACTATATATCGCGCACCCGCAATCCACTGCTGATGATGTCACATATTACATCATTCATGACATGGTCAGTGACATCACTGATGACATCTCAAATGACATCACTGATGACAACATCCAGTGACTGTATGTTTCTGTAAAGTTAAAATATGTCTTACATATTGAAGAATGAGTGGATGTATAAGTGTCTGGATGAAGGATTTAGTAGGTGCATGACTGACTGTATGAGTGAGTGATTAAATGTGTCTCACTGAGTGCATGGGTTAGTGACTAAACTGTATTAATTTGTGCATCATTATGTCTGTTGTTCTGTAAACTGTTACATGTGTTGATAAGTAGCTATATGAGTAACTATATGGGTTATTGATTGGTTGCCCAAGTATTTGTATGGGAGATTGAGTGTGTGTGTGGGTGGCTGGGAGGTGTATGACTCTGTGCATAGATGTGTGAGCAGTTGATTCACTAGATGTATGGTTTCAAAAGTGCATGTGGAAACAGCTGTATGGGCGGTTGACTGTGTGCATGAGTGTATTTGTGAGTGAATGGATATCTCAGTGCTCCATGTCAAAGTAAGTACATATGTAAAACACAGTACATGTGAGAGTTGACATATATAAATAACTGTGCATAAGAGCCAGTGAATGTGTGAGTGGCTGTATGGATCATTGTGAACTTGTATCAGGGATTGTATAAGAGAGTAAATATGCGTTAGTATATGTTTGAATAAGTAAAGTTTGTATAACTGTATAGTTGAGGAAATGGAGGTGTGATTGATTCTTTGCATGACTGACTAGGTGTGTGAGTAACTCCATGGATGAGTGACAGTCTGTGAGTGTCTGTTTACACTGATTGTATCTAAGGTTATATTAGAGTCTGAAGAGGTTCATCGTATTATCACATGAATGATATCATCAGTGATGTGATCAGTAATGTCAAATGAGATGTCATCAGTGATGTCATCAGTGATGTCATTTGAGATGTCATCAGTGATGTCATTTGAGATGTCATCAGTGATGTCATCAGTGATGTCACTGACCATGTCATGAATGATGTAATATGTGACATCATCAGCAGTGGATTGCGGGTGCGCGATATATAGTTAGTGCAACTAACTATATGTGGAATTTCAATGGTGGCCAGTAGGTAGTTATAGTTAGGATTATTTTGAATAGGGAATTCGCAACATTAAATTGGGATTAACTTTGGCGCCGATTGATGAATCTGCCTGAAATTTTCCTCAGATGTGCCTGGCTGCGCTCCGCTCCTTCCCTGAAAGTTTGGGGGGGATTTGTCAAGCGGGTGCCGAGATAAAAGGGGGGTCCCAAAACGTGTTTTCCCCATGTTAATTTCCATAGGGCGGTCGAACTCACTTTTAGCCCGAAAGGCTGAATGGATTTCCACCAAACTTGGCAAAATTGTAGGGACTGGTAGCCCGATGTGCCTTTGCTATGTCTCAAGATATGTGCTCCAGTGGATTTTGAGTAATTTAGGATAAAAAAATATATATATCTATAAGCGCGCCCCGGTACGCACACCGGGACGCTCCAGCGCGCTACGCGAGTACGCGAGCGGAAAGCTGATTGGCTCTCGGGTGTCTGTCAACATTCCAAACAGTCCGGAGCTGCCGCCATCTTGTGTCTCGGTAGGATCGAGACACAAGAGGTGGCAAAAACAAAGGGAGAAATTACCAAAAGGGGGCAGGGTAGACCCCCCCTGACCCCTTAGGTTTGATGTGGGGGCTATGAAAGTGCCCCGCAGGGCAAAAAAAAAATATATTTTTTTTTGATTTGCGCGGGGGGAGCGCCTGGTACGCGCACCGGGGAGCGCACAGGGGAGCGTACCATGGGGAAAAAAGAATGACAGATTTTATGAAAAAAGTAGCATTTTTTTACAAATTGGAGGTAGTTCTAAAAAGAACTGTTTTTTTAATTCTTTTTGCTGTTTTATATTTTTTTATTGTTTTTTGGAACATTTTGTACTTTTTTTGGCTTTTATGAACAATTTTATATATTTTTTGATATTTTAATGGGGAGAAACAAAAAACAGGGAATTGTAAACGGCTCAACTGGAGCAAAAAAAAACAGGAAAAAATTAAGGTTTTTTGGGGCAAAAGTGGTTGTCACCAGCACGGTTGCTTTGCTCACCATACGTAATTGTTTGCCCACAAAATATACATACAATTTTGTAATGTCCAAACTTGGGTTGTATGTTTGGAACCTTCTCCCTTGCCTCTGGACGCGTTGGAGTGGGTTGCTTACTTTAGGAGGTGCTGGATGAAGATTGGGGAGGGTTCCTGGACATTTCTTGGACCTCTGCCCTAGCATAGTTATTAGGGTGCCGACGTTGCATGTGGCGAATCATGGTGTTATTGCCAAAAGAGTATTTTTTGTTAGGGTTCCCCCTTGAAAGTTCAGTGCCACAGATTAGGCAAGTCACCTTAGGTGCATTTACTTTCTTCTGGTCCTTTGGGATTGAAAAAAACTCCCAGATAATGTGCTGCTTTGGCCTATATGGGGTGTTATATTCTGGCAGCCACCTCCTCCTCTCCTCCTCCTCCTCCTCCTCCTCTTCTTCATCTCCACCACTGTGGTGTTGTGGTGGTCCTTTTGGTGGTGGTGGTGGTGCTGGTGCTGGTGGCTGAGATGCTCCTGCAGCTGCTGCTACTGAAGCCATTTTTAAGTACAAATTACTAGTAACAGATCTCCAAACAGGTCTTCCTCAGTCAAAGGAGAAAGTGAGAATAAGGAAAAAAGGTGGGGGCTTTCATCATTTGGAAAACAAAACTGTCCTGAACCAATGAAAAATGTTATTTTCAGGTCACATGACCCGGGCTTTCATCATTTGGAAACCAAAACTGTTCTGAAGCAATGAAAAGTGTTATTTTCAGGTCACATGACCCGACGCGCTTACGCTACGCGTCCCGGGGCGCACCCCGGGGCGCTTACGTAGCGAGATCGTATGCGCGTGGGTGCTTCTGGGTGCGCTTACGCCGTGCGTATCACGCGGACGCGGCTACGCGATACGTCACAATGATGTTTTCGTACGCGACAATAGCGCTAACGGGACGCTCCCCGGTACACGCACCGGGCCGCGCCGCAATATTGTGCTTTCCGGGGCGCTCACTGGTACGCGCACCGGGAGTGATCCAGGGCAAAAAAAAAAAAAAAAAGCATGAACAATATACATAAATAAAATAGTATTAGATAAATATACAATATAGGATTTATTACAAAAAATATTAGATTTCATAGCTATATAAATTTGCTATTAAAAAACCTTTGAAATTCACGGAAAAAAACATAGGTTTGAGACCCTATATATAGTTAGGAATTAGCATTTAAAAAACCTATGACATTCTTTTAAAAAACCATAGGTTTCACACCAGTTATAGTTAGGAATTAGCATTTAAAAAACCTTTGAAATTCACTGAAAAAAACATAGGTTTCAAACCAGTTATAGTTAGGAATTAGCATTTAAAAAACCTATTAAATTCACTGAAAAAACTATAACGTGGGAATTTCAATGGTTTTATGTCAGTAAAATTTCCAGCTAACTATAACTGGTGTGATGTCATCAGTGATGTCACTGACCATGTCATGAATGATGTAATTTGTGACATCATCAGCAGTGCATTGCCGGGGCGCAAATTATAGTTAGCTCAACTAACTATAACAGGGGAATTGCTATGGTTTTGTATGGGAGAAATGTCCAACTGACTAACGTCCCCGAAACCTATGGTTTTTTCCGTGAATATATATATATATATATATATATGTTGGTTTTTTTTTAAACTACTGGCGGTCGTCAGTAGGTAGTTACAGTTAGTACTTAGTTTCCATAGGAGGAGTGGTGTTTCATTTGCCAATAACTTTGCCGCAGTTTGACGAATCTTCGCAAAAAAATTAAAACTGATACGATGCTCACTTCAGCTGCTGTTTTGTAATTTCCCATGGGACCTTTGAATCAGTGGCACAACAAAGGCCCCTGCACTCCCCGCAGTGCGGGGTGGCCAGATTTCCAGGGGGCTTCCTCAGCACCCTGGCCTGAGAGCTCCCAAGTAAGTCCGAAAGGAGGCCCCTCCATGCACTTTGCAAGGGGGCGCCTCAAATTCATTATGCCACTGCTTTCAACTCTGCTACAGCCTCAACTGCTGAACAGAATTACACCAAATTGGGCAGGAAGGTAGATGCTGGTCCAAGGAAGTGCCTTTTTGTGATTTGGTTAAATCCGTTCAAGTAGTTGCAGAGAAATGTAAAGACATTTCTATTTGTATATATCGGGACGTGGTAGATCTGCGACTCCTCCCGACCTCGTGCTGAGATCTGATTGGCTGCCAGCACTTCAAACCAGGAAGTGTTGGCAGCCATCTTATGACTCGGTAGATCCGAGTCACATAAAAAAGATTTTTTTAAAGGAAAGGGGGCAGAGTAGAAACACCCTGACCCTAGACCTCTTGGGGTTGTCCCATGGGGACCCCAGAGGCTATTAAAGCATTTTTTGTAACTTTCTGTGGGAGTCGTGGTGGGTCCGCGAATCCTGCTGAATTAAAAAAATAAATAACATGCAGTCTCCAATGCTTAGGTAAAAATAGGCCCCCAGGTGGGTCAGGTCTTAAAGGTAGTTTTTATACTACTGCTGCGGTTGCCCATGAGGCACGCCCTGCCCTGGGACTGCCACCTCCCTGGGGCAGACATGTGTAACCTGATGCAGGGGGGCTGAACAGCCCCCTATAGCCTTGTAGATCGCCACCTCTTTGGGGCTATTAAATGAAAATAATGCAGTGGAGGCCTGTATTGCATCCCCGGCAGCCCCAGGGACCACCACCTCCCTGGGGCTAATAATGAATTAATGCTGGGGGCCGGCTAGGTGCCCTGCAAACCCAGGACCACCACCTCCCCAGGCCAATAAATAATAAATACAAATGCGGGGGCCCAAGCAGCCCCCCGGCACTCGGGACCACCAGCTCCCTGGGGAAATCAATAATAGAACCGCAGCCCAGGGGGGCCACCACCTCCCTGTGGCTCAAATTATATATATGCAGGGGGTCCATTGCTGAGCACCACCTCCACAGGGCAAATGTGAACAAACAAGGGAAGTCATTCATGGAGGCCTATGTGGCCCTGTGGACCGTCATTTGCCATGTCATCAGTAAGCTTATCAGTGATGTCTTTGACCATGTTGTGAGTGATGTAATATGTAAAGTCATAAGCAGTGCATTGCAGGGGCGCAAGTTATTTTTTTTATTCCATTTCCTAACTATAACATCCCTGTAACCTTTTATTTGTTCAGTGAACTTCTAAGATTTTTTAAATGCTAATTCCCGAGAAAAAGCGGTGGTTCAAATAAATGTGTTTCCAATATCCCATTTAGACATGCCTGCAGCCTGATTGACTGAACGGAACAACACCAAACTTGTCAGAAAGCTAGCTTTTGTTCCGCAGATTGTGCTTTTGTTATTTGGTGTAAGTCTATTCAGTAGTTTTAAAGGAAGTTCAAATTTGTATATTTAGGATTGCAATGACTTTGCGAATAATGACAAGGTTATGCAGAGATCTGCAGAGCTCTGATTGACTGCCAACACTTCAATCAGGAAGTGTGGCAGCCATCTTGGGACTCGGCTGATAGACAAATGTAAACATATAGAAGAGGGGGCAGGAACGGAATACTCTGAACCACCCACACTTTGTCTTGGGGTCCCAGCGGGGGCCCTTCCTGGCCCAAAAAGCATTAACTAAATATATATTTTCCCACAATATTCACGATATGCAGCAAAAAAAAAAGTAAAGCCACATGCCCTTTGTTAGACCTGACATCATTGGCTTGAGTCTCTCCTCCATTTTTTCTGTTTGCCTCTACTGTTTTACGATGTTTTGCTGGTATATGCTTTGGGCGCCGTGTCACTGCTGATCAGTGCCATAGCGCAAGTGCTCCCGATGTTAAATTGATGTGTCTATTGTATCCATGTTTGGCCTATTTGGTTTACTGTCAGTCCCTAGTCTAGTGCACCAGGAGTGCCGGGGCTTGTAAATACAAATGCCGCTCGTGGGCTTGCAGCACGTGTTGTGCCACCCACAGGAGCGGCTTCCTAAAAGAATGTCTACGGGTCGGTCATTGCGAGACCCACGTGCAGTCTTGTACTGTCACGCAGGCTGCGCAAGTATATCTACTTGCCAGCCCCTCCAACCTTCCCTTAACTTCATGTTAGTCACCCCTATGGTAGGCCCGCGGGCAGGGTGCATTGTAAGTGTAAGGTAGGACACGCCTGACCAAGTTGGCATGTCCTGATAGTGAATTACCGCCATATTCGTTCTTCACTATTGCGAGGTAGCCTGCTCTCCATTGCTTAGAATGGGCCGCCGGGATTATTAATGCTATGATCCTAGCTGGCTCGGAGAGCACGGTGCAATGTCGAGTTTGGTATCCCTGAACTCGGGGTTTAATTACGCATCCGTTGGTGTGGATGGTTTTTGGACTCTGGGTTTGAAAATAGCACTTTTAGAAAGTGTCTATTTTCGTGTCTAACCATATCTGGTTTCTGCTGGTCTTGCGTGTGTGTGACAGGAGCTGGGTGGCTCCACAGGTCTGGATGAGTCAGTGTGGGATGAGTGGGACATTTACGTTGAGAGTAGGGGGAGAGTAGTTGTTGATAGCCTGCCTTGCCTGATACAATGCTGGCTCCACCTCCTGCTAAGCGACTGATGGCTCTGTGCCTGCCATGGACGATCCTAGCCCCACCTCCTGCCAGGAGGGCGATAGCTCTGCTCCTGCCAGTATCAATGCTGGCTCCACCTCCTGCGGGGCGTCTGAGGACCCAGCCCGGCTCAATGAATAGGCCAGGTGCTACTGCCTAGCTCCACCCACCACAGACCCAGGATGTTGGGAAATCCCCGGCATAGACAAAGGGATCAAAGACGAAAAGGGGTATAAGAGAAGGACCCCTGAACTAGGAAATCAGATCACTTCTGACAAGGAACCCTGTAACCAAGGACAAGAGGCCTGCTGATCTAAAGGACTGCCTACCCCTTCTGCCAGTGTGCTGTTGTTGGGGGAATCCTGCAGTGCTTCTTTATTTTTGCCAAGGAACCAGGAGAGAGGAACTGTGTGTGTACTCTCACGCTTGCTAAGAAAATCTCCAAGGACTGGAAGAGTGCCAGTCTCCTGCTGAAGTCACAGGGCTAAAGGACTTCATCTGCTAAAGTGCTATTTGCTGGAAGCGAGAATCCAGCACCTCTGAAAGGACCAGCAATCACGACGACCGGACGCTGGGCCCGACCGACGCCAGCAGCAACGCCAGTGAGTGGGAGTACGGCTCTAACTCCAGAGGACCTCGTGTCTGCCCCGCTGCTGATCGCATCAACCGTGTGCCCTTCGACGCCGTGAGCGCTGCTCACTCTGTGCAACCGCATCATCGACGACGCCTGCTGAGGCCTGATCGACACCGAAGACGCGACGCCGGAGTGCTCGACGCCGTCGATCATCGTGTGCTTCATTTTCCTAAGGTACTGTGTTGTTGGGGGTCCGTGTGACTCCAGGCCCGACGTAGCGCTCCTCGCGGTCGACGCCGAACCTGTGGATTATCTTTGCCTCGACGTCGTGTAGCTCCCGTGTGAGTTACCCTGTTGCTAAGAACTGTGTTTCCAAGAAGAAGATTTGCTTGATACTAAAAGACTTTTGTGCTAAAGAAGAAACTACCTTTGAACTATCCTTTTTCCTTCCCGAACATATTTATTCCGATTGTGTACAGTTTTTCGTTATTTGGTCTTGTGCTAAGCCTTATATAAAAATACTTATTTTTATAATACTACTGTGTCGTGTCCATTTGTAGTGTATTCACTGTATTAATGTATGTGGTCATAATTGCTTAACACACAGCCTCTGAGATAAGCCTGTTCTGCTCTGCCAAGCTACCAAGGGGGTGAGCAGGGGTTATCGAAGGGTGTGATCCCCTTGCCCTGACTAGAAAAGGAGTGTCCCTATTTGTCAGAAGTGCATACCACTGCCAACTAGAGACAGCCGGTTCTAACATTGGATGCAGCGGTGAGGATTTGGACCTTGCATTTATGACCCATGTACAGTGATTAGTGTGCGCTACATAGTGAAAGCAGACCATAACGCAGTCACAATCTAATTCGGAAGGATCCTATTTTTGTTCTCCGCTTTCCTGAAACTTGATTTTTTTGAACACTGCCAGTTTTAACCATGAGTGACAACGGAGTCACTGCCCCTGCTATCGTTGTTGTGGAGGAGTTCGAGAGGAACAAGCTTAAGAAATACAAGAAAGATGAGCTGAAACACTTTTGCGACCAGTTTAAAGTTCCTACCACAGGCCTCTCGAGAAAAGATGATTTTTATAAAGCATTACAGGCCTGGTGGGAGTCCAGAAATCCCTCTGATGTGGTGGTGGTACCCACAGAGGAAGGGGATGAGGAGGTGCCAGTGAATGGACCTATGCCCTCTCCCGGAAGCAGTGTTTCCTCCAAAGGTCTTTCCCCTGAAGAAAGAGAAGAAAGGGCGAAAGAGCGAGCTTACAACATGGAGATGGCAAGGCTAAAAATAAATGGGCAGTTGGAGTTAGAAAATGCAAGAGGTAGAAGGGAAGCTGAGTTAGAGATCAAAAAGTTGGAGTTTGAACGAGAGAAGTTAGCTTTGGAGCGTGAAGCCAGGTTGAGGGAACTGGATATCCAAGCTAAGAAGTTAGAGTTGAATCCCTCTGGTGGCAGCATTCCATCCGAGCCTGCAGAAAGTAAGTTTTACTTCCCGAAAGATGTGATCAAAGATTACAATAAGAATGAAGATATTGGTCAATGGTTTAAAGCATATGAGTTAGCATTGTTGGCCCACCAGGTCCCTGAGAAGAATTGGGGAGCGGGGTTGTGGGGTCGCTTTGTGAATGAGGGAAGAGATACCCTGTTAGACATGCCTGTTGCGGATAGGATGTCGTATGCTCATATGAAAGATGCTTTAATGTCGCGATATGGCTTAACCCCCGAGAAGTACAGACAAGCTTTTAGAGAATGTAAGAAGTTGCCTGGTACGACGTGGGTTGAATATGTGTCTTATTTTTGCAGAGCCATGGATGGTTGGGTAAAGGGCAGCAAAGTGGAAAGTTATGAAGCTCTTTATGATTTGTTTGCTTGGGAGCACTTGTCTAATAACTGTTTTCCAGAGCTGCGCCAGCACCTGATTGATAGCAAGATATCTAACCCTAGAAAACTTGCTGAGGAGGCGGACCGCTGGGTCAGTACCAGGGTCCACAAGGGTCCAGTGGGAGACTCAGCCAAAGGTGGGCAGGGTCCCCAGCAGAAGAGTGGGGGGGACAAGGGTAAACAGAAGGAGTCTCAGAAAGGGCCCCAAAGTAATCCCCAAGGGAACCAAGAGAAAGGTTCCCAGCCTCCCCCTAATAAGAAGCCAGGGGCCCGACGGGTAAACCTGTTCATAGGGGCCCCCTAACCTGCTACGGTTGTGGGCAGGTGGGACACCGGTTTTATGACCCCCAGTGTCCCAAAAAGGATTCGAATGCACCGCCGCGTGCACCCCCTCGTCAGTTGGCGAGTGTAGCCTTGGGAGGGGAGGAGATGGTTGTCCATGGTGGGAGGGGTCCCGCAGAAATGTCCCTGGTCTCGCTAGGAGACATGCAAATGGTCCCTCCACCCCCTCTGCCTAGTAACACTAGTAAATATAGGCAGTGGGTGACCATTAATGGCCATAGAGTGGAAGCTCTCAGGGACACCGGAGCGAGTGTGACAGCTGTCAAGTGTCACTTGGTGTCCAGAGAGCAGGTGGTTCCCCACGCATTCTACCCCGTGATAGCTGCCGATAACTCCCAGAAAGAGTGTGAGGTGGCTCAGGTTTCCTTTGAATGGGGGGGAGTTTCAGGTACTCTTCAGGTTGCTGTGAGGCCCGCCATGCCTGTCGATTGTCTCCTGGGCAATGATTTAGAAGACTCCCCTTGGGCTAAGGTGGAGAGAGCGGCGCACTTGAAAATGTTGGGTGTGCCCGAGTGGGTGTGTGCAACCACTCGATCCATGACAGCGAGTAAGGGTGTTGATGGGGTCCCGGAGCCTGAAAGTACGGCCCAGGACCCAGCTGTGAAGAGAAGAGGCAGGAGGCGCGGGAAACCGGCCCCCGTAGTTCCCGTGGTCCAGGAGGAGGTAGACCCTGAGGGGGATGCCCTGGAGCCCACAGGGGAACAAATTGCCGAACTGGGAGATCTGCCCGAGCTGACCCACTGGCAGCAGGATGGGGGTCCCTCCAGGGAGGAATTCTGTGCGGAACAGAAGGTGTGCCCTTCTCTTGTGGGCATGAGGCAGCAGGCCTCAGCCCAATCCTCAGGTGATCAGTCAGGGTCACATTTTGTGTACTGGGAGAACGACCTCCTGTATAGCGAGCCTAAGGCTGCTGAGCCTGGGTCAGCCCGTGTGCTGGTGGTACCCCAGCGCTTCAGAGCCTTCCTACTGGGTTTGGCTCATGACGTTCCGTTAGCTGGACATCTGGGGCAGGACAAGACCTATGACAGGCTTGTCACCCATTTTTATTGGCCTCAGATGCGTAGGGATGTAGACATCCATTGCAAGACTTGTCGCACTTTCCAGGCAAGTGGGAAAAGCGGAAGGAAGCAGAAGGCTCCCCTCCAACCTTTTCCAGTGGTCAGCACCCCCTTTGACCGGGTGGGTATTGACATTGTTGGGCCCCTGGACCCCAAGACAGCCCTGGGCAACAGGTTCATCCTGGTCTTGGTGGACCATGCCACGAGGTACCCGGAAGCCATCCCTCTCAGAACAGTGACGGCCCCCGTGGTGGGACGGGCACTGATGGGTGTTTTCTCCCGGATGGGGTTCCCCAGAGAGGTGGTGTCCGACCGAGGCACCAACTTCATTTCGAACTATATGAACTCTCTGTGGAAGGAGTGTGGGGTAACCTACAAGTTCACCACTCCTTACCACCCTCAAGGAAATGGGCTGGTTGAGAGATTCAACCGGACCCTGAAAGGCATGATTATGGGTCTTGAAGAACCAATGAGGCGGAAATGGGACGTCCTCTTGCCATGCCTGTTGTTTGCTTACCGTGAGGTGCCGCAGAAGTCTCTAGGGTTCAGCCCCTTTGAGCTCTTATACGGTCACCCGGTAAGAGGACCTTTGAGTCTGGTCAAGGAAGGCTGGGAGCAATCTCCCAGGAAACCTCCCCAGGATGTATACAGCTACATGCTGGCCTTTCGGAACCAGACTCGGCGCTTCAGAGAACTTGCTCAGGCAAATCTGGAGGCCAGCCAGGAGGAGATGAAGCGATGGTACGACCGGAATGCCACTCTGGTAGAGCTTCAGCCTGGTCAGGAAGTGTGGGTCATGTCCCCTGTGGAACCTTGTGCGCTCAAGGACAGGTGGACTGGACCGTTTAAGGTTGTGGAGAAGAAGAGCGATGTCACCTACTTGGTGGACTTGAAATCTCCCAGGAACCCCTTGCGGGTCCTGCATGTCAACCGGTTGAAGCCCCACTTAGAAAGGTCCGAAGTGGGCATGCTCCTAGCTACAGATGATGGAATGGAGGAGGAGAGTGAGCCTCTTCCTGACCTCCTGTGTGCTAAAGAGCAAGACGGGTCGGTGGATGGTGTGGTCCTCTCTGACACACTGACCCTTGAGCAGAAACAGGATTGTCACCAACTGTTGGGACAATTCCCGGATCTGTTTTCCTTGGTTCCGGGTGTCACGCATTGGTGTGTCCATGACGTTGACACCGGAGACAGCCCTCCTGTGAAGCACAAGGCTTACAGGGTGACTGACAAGGTCAGAGCGTACATTAAGGAGGAGGTCTCCAAAATGTTCGCGTTAGGGGTGATGGAGTCCTCTAGCAGTCCTTGGGCCAGCCCAGTGGTCTTGGTCCCAAAGGCTGCAGCGCCTGGTGCTTCACCAGAACTCCGGTTCTGCGTGGATTACCGAGGACTCAATTCGGTCACGAAGACTGACGCGCACCCCATCCCCAGAGCTGATGAGCTCATAGATCGGTTGGGGGCTGCCCGGTACCTTAGTACGTTCGATTTAACGTCTGGGTACTGGCAGATCGCCTTGACTGATGGGGCAAAAGAGAGTTCAGCATTCTCCACACCAGATGAGCTATACCAGTTCCGGGTGATGCCCTTTGGGATAAAGAATGCCCCTGCCACCTTCCAGAGGTTGGTCAACCAGGTCTTGGCTGGACTGGAGGATTTCAGTGCCGCCTACCTGGACGACATCGCAGTGTTCAGCGCCAGCTGGGAGGAACACTTGCGCCACCTCCAGGAAGTGCTGTTGGCCCTGCGCGGAGCAGGCCTCACAATCAAAGCCAGTAAGTGCCAGATTGGGCAGGGTTCTGTGGTGTACTTGGGGCACCAAGTAGGGAGCGGTAAGGTGGCCCCCCTGCAACCCAAGATTGATACCATCCTGGCTTGGGCACCGCCCAAAACCCAAACGCAGGTGAGAGCCTTCTTAGGACTCACGGGTTATTACAGGAGGTTTGTCAAGGATTACGGCAACATTGTGCACCCCTTGACTTCGCTGACTTCCAGGAAGCAGCCACAAAACGTGATCTGGACTGATGCCTGTCAAACGGCCTTTGACACCCTGAAAACTGCAATGTGTACAGCACCCATACTCCAGGCACCCGACTTTTCGAAAGAATTCATTGTTCAGACGGACGCTTCAGAGCATGGCGTGGGGGCTGTTCTAGCTCAGGTGAATGAAGAGGGCCGAGACTTGCCTGTAGCCTTCATCAGTAGGAGGTTACTTCCCAGGGAAACAAAGTGGAGTGCGATAGAGAGAGAAGCATTTGCTGTGGTCTGGGCGCTGAAGAAGCTAAGACCCTACCTGTTTGGGACTCACTTCCGGGTTCAGACAGACCACAGGCCCCTCAAATGGTTGATGCAAATGAGGGGTGAGAATCCGAAACTGTTGAGGTGGTCCATTTCTCTACAGGGGATGGACTTTACGGTGGAACACCGCCCTGGTACAGATCACGCCAATGCTGATGGTCTGTCCAGATTTTTCCGCCTTAGTGATGAGGACTCCCTAGGTTAAGGGTAGTTCTCCCCACATTTCAGCTGGAGGGGACACGTGTTAGACCTGACATCATTGGCTTGAGTCTCTCCTCCATTTTTTCTGTTTGCCTCTACTGTTTTACGATGTTTTGCTGGTATATGCTTTGGGCGCCGTGTCACTGCTGATCAGTGCCATAGCGCAAGTGCTCCCGATGTTAAATTGATGTGTCTATTGTATCCATGTTTGGCCTATTTGGTTTACTGTCAGTCCCTAGTCTAGTGCACCAGGAGTGCCGGGGCTTGTAAATACAAATGCCGCTCGTGGGCTTGCAGCACGTGTTGTGCCACCCACAGGAGCGGCTTCGTAAAAGAATGTCTACGGGTCGGTCATTGCGAGACCCACGTGCAGTCTTGTACTGTCACGCAGGCTGCGCAAGTATATCTACTTGCCAGCCCCTCCAACCTTCCCTTAACTTCATGTTAGTCACCCCTATGGTAGGCCCGCGGGCAGGGTGCATTGTAAGTGTAAGGTAGGACACGCCTGACCAAGTTGGCATGTCCTGATAGTGAATTACCGCCATATTCGTTCTTCACTATTGCGAGGTAGCCTGCTCTCCATTGCTTAGAATGGGCCACCGGGATTATTAATGCTATGATCCTAGCTGGCTCGGAGAGCACGGTGCAATGTCGAGTTTGGTATCCCTGAACTCGGGGTTTAATTACGCATCCGTTGGTGTGGATGGTTTTTGGACTCTGGGTTTGAAAATAGCACTTTTAGAAAGTGTCTATTTTCGTGTCTAACCATATCTGGTTTCTGCTGGTCTTGCGTGTGTGTGACAGGAGCTGGGTGGCTCCACAGGTCTGGATGAGTCAGTGTGGGATGAGTGGGACATTTACCTTGAGAGTAGGGGGAGAGTAGTTGTTGATAGCCTGCCTTGCCTGATACAATGCTGGCTCCACCTCCTGCTAAGCGACTGATGGCTCTGTGCCTGCCATGGACGATCCTAGCCCCACCTCCTGCCAGGAGGGCGATAGCTCTGCTCCTGCCAGTATCAATGCTGGCTCCACCTCCTGCGGGGTGTCTGAGGACCCAGCCCGGCTCAATGAATAGGCCAGGTGCTACTGCCTAGCTCCACCCACCACAGACCCAGGATGTTGGGAAATCCCCGGCATAGACAAAGGGATCAAAGACGAAAAGGGGTATAAGAGAAGGACCCCTGAACTAGGAAATCAGATCACTTCTGACAAGGAACCCTGTAACCAAGGACAAGAGGCCTGCTGATCTAAAGGACTGCCTACCCCTTCTGCCAGTGTGCTGTTGTTGGGGGAATCCTGCAGTGCTTCTTTATTTTTGCCAAGGAACCAGGAGAGAGGAACTGTGTGTGTACTCTCACGCTTGCTAAGAAAATCTCCAAGGACTGGAAGAGTGCCAGTCTCCTGCTGAAGTCACAGGGCTAAAGGACTTCATCTGCTAAAGTGCTATTTGCTGGAAGCGAGAATCCAGCACCTCTGAAAGGACCAGCAATCACGACGACCGGACGCTGGGCCCGACCGACGCCAGCAGCAACGCCAGTGAGTGGGAGTACGGCTCTAACTCCAGAGGACCTCGTGTCTGCCCCGCTGCTGATCGCATCAACCGTGTGCCCTTCGACGCCGTGAGCGCTGCTCACTCTGTGCAACCGCATCATCGACGACGCCTGCTGAGGCCTGATCGACACCGAAGACGCGACGCCGGAGTGCTCGACGCCGTCGATCATCGTGTGCTTCATTTTCCTAAGGTACTGTGTTGTTGGGGGTCCGTGTGACTCCAGGCCCGATGTAGCGCTCCTCGCGGTCGACGCCGAACCTGTGGATTATCTTTGCCTCGACGTCGTGTAGCTCCCGTGTGAGTTACCCTGTTGCTAAGAACTGTGTTTCCAAGAAGAAGATTTGCTTGATACTAAAAGACTTTTGTGCTAAAGAAGAAACTACCTTTGAACTATCCTTTTTCCTTCCCGAACATATTTATTCCGATTGTGTACAGTTTTTCGTTATTTGGTCTTGTGCTAAGCCTTATATAAAAACACTTATTTTTATAATACTACTGTGTTGTGTCCATTTGTAGTGTATTCACTGTATTACTGTATGTGGTCATAATTGCTTAACACACAGCCTCTGAGATAAGCCTGTTCTGCTCTGCCAAGCTACCAAGGGGGTGAGCAGGGGTTATCGAATGGTGTGATCCCCTTGCCCTGACTAGAAAAGGAGTGTCCCTATTTGTCAGAAGTGCATACCACTGCCAACTAGAGACAGCCGGTTCTAACACCCTTATTTTGAAAAAGTCCCCTGGGTAGGGCAGGTCCAGTGGGCATTAACCTAAAAAAGGAGGTGGGTGCACAGGTCCCCCTCCTGAGGCACTAGGAACCCCACAGCCACCACTTTCCTAGGGTTTTGTTTAAAATATTAGAGTGGACGCTCTCCAAGGTCTCAAATGAACTCCGAGGGCCACCACCTCCCCGATGTTTTAACTAATTAATGGAGGGGGCTGCAGGGACCCCCCTTCTGGGCTGTTTCAAGCCCAAGGGATCACCGCCTCCTCAGGGTTCACACATTAATAGTGCGGGCCACATGGGCCCCCAATGCCCTGGGGCCAGCCCTTGCATAACAAAGGAGTCGGGCCAAGCAACCCCCTCTAGAGATATTTATGGCCCTGGAAACCACCACTCCTCAGGGCCAGCTTCTGTTATGTCTCAGGGTTCCCACCACTAGGACATGGCTGTTTGCTGGGACTGCTACCGCCAAATCAGAGCAAACACTCCGTTTTCAGCAGGCGGGATGTCAAAGTTCTCCTGCCCGCTGAAAGCAAAGGTTTCATCTCTTCCCCTGCCCGCAGACTTGTGGGAAGGGAAACAGATTGCTCCTTCATAGAGGAAGTTGCATTTCCAGCAGCTCCCTCAGTGCAGCAGCAATGCCGGCACCGACAAGATGTAGGGAGCCAACTGGGATTGCAGGGGACTTGAGGCTTCCCCTGCGGTCTACATCGTGCACACTGGTTGCCCTGACTAGTGCCAGGGCACCCAGAGGCACATGGCCAGGCCCTGGGAATGGGGTCCCGGTGGCTGAAATTGGCCCAGGGAGGGGGTCTGGGTGGCCCCATCCCCAATTGCATTAAGGCCCATCTCTGGGGGGGGGCTGAAATTGACCTGGGGGGTCAATGCGGCTCCCCTTCGCCATTGAATAGTTTCCGGGCCCTGCATTACGGAGTCCCGGGGCAAAAACCAGCCCCCTCCATTGACATTGCTGTGGCCCCCATCATGGAGAAGGAAAAAATTTAAAAAGGAAAAAAGAGCAAAAAAACAAGTAGAAAAGGCAAAACAGAGAGAGGAAATTAGCGGAAAGGTAAATCAGAGAGTAGAAAAACAAGCAGGAAAGGCATAATGGAGTAGAAGAGGGCAAACAGAAGGCAGAAAAATGAGCAGGAAATGCAGAACAGAGGACAGAAAAACCATCAGGAAAGGCAAAACAGATCAGAAAGGGGCAAAACAGAGCACTCATGCACCAACTCACAGACCCACTCATAGACTGACACACCCATTGGCAGAACCAATGAGATACTCATACAACTACTCAAACGCCCACTCAGATACTCATGCACCCACTCACAGACCCACTCAGATACTCACACATCCACTCACAGACCCACTTATAGACTCAAGCACCCTCTCACAGACCCACTCAGAGGCTCACACACTCAATCCCAAACCCACTCAGAGACTTATGCACTCACTTACAGATTTACTCAGACTCATGCACCCACTCACAGTCCCACTGAGACACTCACACACCCACTCATGGCCCACTTAGACACTCACACACCCACTCAGACTCATACACCGACTCACAGACCCACTCAGAGACTCACACACTCACTACCAGACTCACTCAGAGACTCATGCACTCACTCACAGACATACTCAAAGACTCATGTACTCACCCACAGACCCACTCACAGACTCACACACCCACTCACAGATGCAATGACTGACTCACAAACCCACTTACAGACCCACTCAGACAGTCATGCACTCACTCACAGACTGATTCACACACTTATGGAGGATGTCGCAAACCCACTCAAACACTCAGACAGACAATCATACATCTATTCACAGACCCACTCAGAGACTCAAACACCCACTCACAGACTGACTCAGACACTCATGCACTCACTCACAGACTACCTCATACTCTTGGATGCACTAGAAAACCCACTCTGACACTCTCACACCCACTCACAGACCCACTCAGACATACACTCAGACACTAACACACCCACTCACAGACCCACGCAGACACTCACACACCCACTCACACACCCAGTGAGACACTTATGCAGCCATTCCCAAGTCCACTCAGTCACAAAAAACATCAATTGAGACATTAACAGGTTACAGTTAGGAAATAAAATTAAAAAACCCTAGAAACTCACTTAAAAACCAAAGGTTACAAGGATTTTAGAGTTAGGAAACAGAGTTTAAAAAACTTTAGAACGTAAATGTAAATGTAATGTAAATTGATACTTGTATAGCGCACTACTCACCCACAAGGGTCTCAAGGCGCTTGTACGAATACCGCTGTGGAACCCATCCTGGCTTTCCCTGTGAGGCGTCCACTCCTGGGCGCCCCCAAGGTGGAGGCCAGGCATCCTTAGCGTTGTGGGGGCTGTTGTGGAGATTAAGCAAGCTATTGCCCAGAGTTGCAGAGTGGGACTCCATGATTGGAATAGGCACCGAGGCTAGAATTATCAGGTCCATGGAATTTTGAGCCCAAGACCCGCCGAGGCGGGGAATTGAACCCTGGTCCCGGGCTAGACCTTTGCATCAGGGTCTGCCGCTCTAATAATTGAGCCACACTTCTCCACGTCACTGAAAAAAACCAAAGGTTACATGGACGTTATAGTTTGGTTCACATTTCACTTATACAAAACCTGTGAAATTCAACAGTTTTAGTTAGCTGAGCTAACTATAACATGTGCCCCTGCAATGCACTGCTTAGGACCTCCAATATTACATTACTCGTGACATGGTCAGTTACTTTGGGTCCAGGGACCCCATCCCATGGGGCTTGGTATCATTTGTTATTGGGATATGGGCATGCAGTCCCCCTCCTCAAGCTGATATTGGCCCCTGGGACACCATTCCCTGGGACCTTGCATAATTTTCAGGGGGAAAGTGGCATATGGACCCCAAAGCAATTTCAGCCCTGGAGACCCCATCCCCTGGTGACTGGTGTTATTTTCAGGGAAAGAGGGTCTCGCATCCCCCATCCCGGGGCTGAATTTTGACTGAGGACCCCATCCCCCAGGGAGCCGCACAGTTAAAGTGGGTGCCCTGGTTCCCACCCAGGTTACCACTCATAGTGTCATTAGGTATTATGGGGGGCCCAAAGGCCCCAGTGGCCCCAGCCAGCTCCCCACATACAGTGGGAGCCAGAAATGCTCCTGCCCATGGGGAGCAACTCCTAATGCTGCTCTCTCTGGGCGAGATACATTTTTCATCTGTTTCCTTGCCCGCTTCAGTGTGGGCAAGGAAACAGATGAAAAGATCTCTCCCAGTTGGTGGGAGCATTTTTCATGCTCCAGCCCACTAGGGGTGGACTTGGTGTTTTCTCCCGCTTGGGATCCCCAGGGCCAATAATGGCTCAGGGTTAGGGACCACACAGTCCCCTCCCCTTTGGCTTTGTGGTTGTGGCCGGGCCTCGGATGGGGTCCTGAGCTCTCTAATAGGCTGCCAGCAACATGAGAAAAATATTCCTGGCAGCCATTACAGGACTCAAGGACTTAGTCCCCTGTTCTGAAGTTAAAAAATATATATTCACATATAAGGGTGCAGGGTAGGGACACTATGATCTCATAGACCCCGTAGGGGAAATAAAAAAATCAGCAAAAAAATCCGCAATCCCACAACACTCTCGCTAGATTGAAAAAAATTACAATGGTAGCTGGGACACATTTAACACCCCTATGCACTTGGAACCCCACTCCCAGAGATGTGTTTATAAAGGGATGGACCTCCTTACCGGAGTCTGCAAAGGCCCTGGGGAGAACCCCTGGCCTGAAAATAGTTTATATGGGGAGGGGGGTCACACGGTCTCCTCTCAACAAGTCTCCAGTGCACCTGGGAGCCCCCAGGCCAAAATTCCTTTATATGGCTATGGGGGGTCCACCCAGCCTTCCTTCTCTTTTAACTTATATGTACGGTTCTGGGGGAATGGGGTCCCCAGGGCCTAAAGAGGCTGGAGGAGGGGGACCACACTGCCCCCAACCACTTTAAATTAAACAAGGACGTGGCTGATGGGGTCCCCATGGCGAGGCTATGGCCAACCCCTGCCTTGCATGGTTAAATGCTGTGTGCAGTGTGGGATTGGCTGCCTTTTGTGGGGTTGACCACAGGGCCTGGTCACAGGCCAGGCCTTGTGGCCAACCCCCCACCATTCCCAGCCAAAGTCCATGTGAAGCGCGGGGTTGGCTGCATTCAGGGGTTGCCCATAGGGCCAGGCCACAGTCCAGGCCCTGTGGCCAACCCCCACCGTGCACGACTGATGGTCCTGCACAATATGGAATCAGATGCTCTTGCGGAGGTTAGGCACAGTGGCCAAACCACCGATGAGCATGGCCAGAGGCCGTGCATAGTGTGGGGTTGGCTGCATGTGAGGGATTGACTGCAGGGCCTTGCTCACCGGCCGAGGGGTTGCATTTATGCATGGTAATTAAATATTACTTTACACTTAAAAACCTATAATTCACAGAAAAATACAAAGGTTAAAGTAACATTATAATTAGGTGTGAAAAAAAGATGGGTTTCTTTTTCGTTTTTTTTAATTAAACCTAAGAAATTCACTAAACATTCTGAACTAAACAAAACAAAACACAGAAGTTCACCAGTTATAGTGCCCCAGCCATGCTTATGACCTCGTATATGACATTGTTCATGACATTGTATGACATTGTTCATGACATGTTTTATGACATCATTTAACATCTTAAATTACATCATTGATGACATCACTGATGACTTCATCCAAGCTTCTTTTGTACACTTTGCTCTTTAAACATGTATACCTTTAGAGCTATGAAATTAGTGCAACAATGCTCAGAATAATATGAAAATGAAGTGACTTTACTGCTATCATACATACAACCTTTATAGGTAAGGCAAGCTTGCATTATTTGTCACATTGACCCTACAGCATACACTTCATGGGTAGCCGAGTTCATGTTGACCATTAACCACAGATTGAAAGAGTAACCTATCCTTCACACGGTGCTCAATCTGTATACAACTGTTCAACAAGTTTTCCTACAGATACTGAAGCCCTGCTACATAACTAATTCCCTACTATAAACAGTCTTTATCAGTATCAAACCGCTGAAGTCACTGAACCTACATTGAGAAATGCAGTGGCTACGAGTAGAAAAGTAGGTACAGTTTACAGTATTTACTTTATGGGGAGAGCTTACTTTGCACCACAGTTTGCAGACAGTGAAACTCTCATGAGAAATACACTGCAGAGTATTAAAAAATAATTACTAAGCACAGTGTACACTCTATGCAAAACGTGTCCAAAGAGCGACTATTCACTTAAAATAACCAAACTCTGATGGTGCAAAAGATCAAACCACCTGCAACCTTCATACTGTGGTGAAAACTTCACAGATAACCCATCTTCTGAAGAAAACAAGCACATGTATATAGGTTAGGACATGGTGCACACAGTCTTGAATGTAAATGTAGAAATTGTCATGCTATCTAACAACTTTATTATTATTATTACATTCCTTATATAGCACCAGAATCGACCCCCGAAGGGGTATCTCCGCGCTTGCCTTGGGAACCCATCCTGGTTTTTCCCTGTGAGATAGCCCCTACAGGGCATCCCCAAGGTGAAAGCCAGGCATCCCACCACGGGGGGGGGGGCATTGTGGAGATTAAGCAGGCTTAATGCCCAGAGTTGCGGAGTGTGAACCCATGATTAGGTCAGGCACCGAAGCGAGAATTATCAAGTCCGTGGACATTTGAGCTCAACACCCTGCCGCGTCAGGAATCGAACCCTGGTCCCGGGTCTGACCTCTGCTTCAGGGTCTACCTGCTCTAACCAGTGAGCCACACTTCTCCACTTAAGGCTGCTTATAATAATTAGTGTGTAGTACATAGAATCTTTAACCTGTTGGAAACTTTTTCTGCAGTGGCAAAATAATAGGGATGGGAGATAAATTCTGCCAGTGGAGTTTGCAGAGTGTTGACCACTCCGCTTTCGCTTGAAACGCAGAGTTATGGCCGAATATGCGTTTCTCGCTTGTGGCTCGCCATTGCTGAGTTGGCGAACGCGGGTGCGAATTGCCATCCCCTAGCACCATTTTCGGGCACTAGGAAGGTATCAGTGGGATTTTCTCAAAGTGGACAGTTGCTTCCGTTCGTGGTGAGAAAGCTGCCGCTCAGGTAGAAAATCTACTCAAGCAGCAGCAAAGATGCAGTACCCTCTGGCATGCAATGTGGTGCCAGGTGCTGCAGTTGGCACTGATTTTGCAGCTCCCGGTGCTTCAAATTTGCATGAGCAGCATGAAGTGATGATTTCGCCCCACATGTTGAACTCCATGGAATCTCACTGAGTTTTTGTGTAAATCCATTCTACGGAGTGAAAGTCCACATATTCCGTCCACCACTTCAAAAAGCTTCTGTGGAACATGCCGTCACCTGCACCCAGAGCTACTCTTCATTACAAACAATCATAAAGTGTTCAATACCTCTACACACCTATGATGCATCATGAGCACGTGTTTTGAAAACTCTTACACCCATTAGCTGGATACAGGCTGTACACAATTAGGAAGAAAGGTAATATGGTAGTAACTTGCCACTATGTAAACTATAAAACAAACTAACACACTCCTTGGATGATGTCATCTGTAATGTCATAAATGATGTCATAGAACGTGTGATGCATGATGTCTTTGTGAAGTCATAAGCGGTGCATGGCGGGGGTGCAAGTTATAGTCTCCGAACTATGACTGGTGAATTTCTGGGTTTTCTTTTTGTTCAAAACATTAATGATGTGTTGATGTCACTGAGAAATTCACCTAACTATACTGTTTGTTACTGTAACCTTTGGTTGTTTCAGTAAATTTTGAAGGTTTTTTTTTTAAACAGATCTTACGATAATGTTACTCTAACCTTTGGATTTTTAGGTTTAAATCTTTTTTTTTTAGTTTATGCATCGAACAGTGCAACTTGTAATGAGCCAAGTAGATTATACATGTACATAACCTTTGAATTTTTAAGCGAATATATATATTCAATTAATAAAATCTATAACAATAACATTTTAATTTTATGTTTAGTTAACAGCTGCAGCAATTGGTTTGTTTTCTCAAGAAACAGCCCACATGGATGCAACTTTATGGCACAGCACTGCGTATATGTAATCAGTATTCAAAGACTGCTTGAGGAATGATGTATTACATGCAATGGTTTAATTTAATTTTGATAAGAATATCAATTCTTATAAGGAATTTACTGGCAGATTTTCCACATATTTTTGTGGGAACCCGCCATGTGTGTAGTATGCCTACAATCTTCATTGAAATAGCCCACATGGGCATATTTATATGTCACAAAAGCATGTATATGTATCCTGTATTCAAAGAATGCTTGATGAATTATACGCAATGATTTATTTCAATTTTGATTAGAATATGAATTTTCATTAATGAATTTAGTAGTTGAGAATTGTGCACATTTCTGTGGGAACAAGCCATTTGTTTAGAATGTAGCATTTTCATTGTACGTACGTACAGCATGTTGATGATGCCTTTAAAACCATTTCTAAAATAGTGGCTACCTTTATGTGATCAAGCCTTCGTTGAAGTCGAAACACATAATGGGGAAAAAATTAAGTTTTCTTGCTGAAAGACCCTGAGTGTGGACGTCTAACTTTGGATTGTGTGTTCGGACTGCACACCTTCAGAAAAGGGTTTTGTATATATATATATATATATATATATATATATATATATATTCACAGAAAAAACCATAGGTTATAGTGGATATATAGTTAGGAATTTGCATTTACAAAACCTTGAAAATTCAATGAAAAAACCATTGGTTTTAGGCCATATATAGTTAGGGATTTGCATTTACAAAACCTTATTTTACTCGCATAAAACCATTGAAATTCCATATATAGTTATAAGCGCTAACTATATATCGCGCACCCGCAATCCACTGCTGATGATGTCACATATTACATCATTCATGACATGGTTAGTGACATCACTGATGACATCACTGATGACATCTCAAATGACATCACTGATGACATCACTGATGACAACATCCAGTGACTGTATGTTTCTGTAAAGTTAAAATATGTTTTACATATTGAAGAATGAGTGGATTTATAAGTGTCTGGATGAAGGATTTACTAGGTGCATGACTGACTGATTGAGTGAGTGATTAAATGTGTCTCACTGAGTGCATGGGTTAGTGACTAAACTGTTTTAATTTGTGCATCATTATATCTGTTGTTCTACAAACTGCTGCATATGTTGATCAGTAGCTATATGAGTAACTGTATGGGTTATTGATTGGTTGTCCAAGTATTTGTATGGGAAACTGAGTGTGTGTGTATGGGTGGCTGGGAGGTGTGTGACTCTGTACATAGATGTGTGAGTAGTTGATTCACTATATGTATAGATTCAAAAGTGCATGTGCAAACAGCTGTATGGGCGGTTGACTGTGCATGAGTGTATTAGTGAGTGAATGGATATCTCAGTGCTACATGTCAAATTAAGTACATATGTAAAACACAGTACATGTGAGAGTTGACATCTATAAATAACTGTGCATAAGAGCCAGTAAATGTGTGAGTGGCTGTATGGATCATTGTGAACATGTATCAGAGATTGTATAAGAGAGTAAAGTAAATATGTGTTAGTATATGTTTGAATAAGTAAGGTGTGTATAACTGTATAGTTGAGAAAATGGAGGTGTGATTGATTTTTGGCATAACTGACTAGGTGTGTGAGTAACTCCATGGATGAGTGACAGTCTGTGACTGTCTGTTTACACTGATTGTATCTAAGGTTATATTAGAGTCTGAAGAGGTTCATGGTATTATCACATGAATGATATCATCAGTGATGTTATCAGTCATGTCAAATGAGATGTTTTCAGTGATGTCATCAGTGATGTCATTTGAGATGTCATCAGTGATGTCATCAGTGATGTCACTAACCATGTCATGAATGATGTAATATGTGACATCATCAGCAGTGGATTGCGGGTGCGCGATATATAGTTAGCGCTTATAACTATATATGGAATTTCAATGGTTTTATGCTAGTAAAATAAGGTTTTGTAAATGCAAATCCCTAACTACATATGGCCTAAAACCAATGGTTTTTTCATTGAATATATATATATATATATCCAACAAGGCAGGAAACCCAATTTGAAGAAAGCCACTGGAGGTATTAACTTTTCACATGATTTAATGGCAGCATGCTGACAATTCACAAGACGAAAGTCACATCCACAGTATTCCCTCGCCAGACGCGTTTCAGGAATCAAAAGTTCCCTTCCTCAGTGGCGTTGTGCTGTGACTGAGTAAAAGCGCTGTTGATCTCACACAGTTCATTTAAACCACCTGTCGACCAGGGCGTGGCCGGCAGCACGGCATTCTGGATATGATAGTCCTTCACTTAAAATATTATAGATATATATTTTTTCTTTGAGTTTTATTTAGCAATAACTAAATCCAAAGATATCTGGTATCAGAGCGCTTTACATAGCACCAGTTTCATTACATGAGAACACATTCATTTTTGTTAAGCACTGGGAGGGCAAGGGGAGATTAAGCGAGTTGCACAGAATCACAGGATGTTGAGTATCGTTGCTGAGACTCGAACGCGGTTCCCCAGCTTCGACGTCGACCACTCTAGCTGTAAGGCTACATCCTCTCCCAATAGTATATATAGATATATATAAAAAGGATAATTTAAAAACACAATGTTAGTGCATTCCAATTACTCGTGAGCAAGGAGCGGACGCTCCCAAACGCACAGAGTGGTATTGCCTAATAAATTATCACCCTGAAAAAAGTTTGGGCTGTGGTGGTGTTGTTTTACAGATTTTAAAACTACGCATTGGTGGATATATATATACATATCCTATTGGCGGAGAAAAATAATTTTTTGACTTGCCTATATCTTTTGTTTGACAAATCTTCACAAAGTGTTCCAAAACAAGTGTCATAGTGAGTCTTGTTGTGCATGAAAAGTTTTGGGTGATCCATCAAGTGGGAGCCGAGAAAAAGGGGGTGAAAATAAATACTATTTCCCATGTTAATTCCCATAGGAGCTTTGTACACTACTGCACCCAAACCTCTGGACCGAATTACCAAATTTGGAAGGAAGGTAGAATTTGGTTCGCAGATCACTCTTTCAGTTATCCGATGTAAATGTAGTTGTTGGGAAATTTAAGAGAAGGCAAATAAGGATATCTGGGCGGAGCCTAAGCACAGATCTCATGGTGAGATCAGATTGGCTGTGAGTTCATCAACCAGAAACTTGATGGCAGCCATCTTGGGACATCTGCTTCAGTCGCGTCCCACAAAAAAAATCTTTGAAAAAAATTAAAGTGGATGTTGGACTTGGCCCTTTTTGCAGGGTTATCCCTGAAATTTTTGCCTCCCTCCTGTATTTTGTCTGACCTGTTGTTGGCTGTTTTATGACTCTGGGCACTTTACCACTGCTGATCAGTGCTAAAGTGCATATGCTCTACCTATTGTAAATTGATGTATGGATTAGTGATTCCATGATTGGCTGGTTTGGTTTACTTGTCAGACCCTAGTATAGTGCACTGAGTGTGACCAGGGCTTGTAAACCAAATACTGCTGGTAGGCTTGCAGCCCTGGTTGTGTCACCCACAGAGGCAGCCTGTAAAAGTCTGTCTCAGGTCTGCCATTGCAGACCTGTGTGCAGTCTGGTACTGCCATGTTGACTGGGCAAGTGCACCCACTTGCTAGTCCCTAAACCTTCTTTTTTCTGCATATTATTCGCCCCTATTGTAGGCCCAAGGGCAGGGTGTCTTTTAGGTAATAGGTAGGACATGCCCTGGTGTGTGTGGCATGTCCTAAGAGTGAATTACAACCATTTTTGTTTTTCACTATTGCAAGGCTACCTGTTCCCCATAGGCCAGAAAGGGCAGTTTGGTGATAACATCTTATAATCCTAACTGACTCAGGGAACCAGGTAGAAATTTGAGTTTGGTACGCCTGAACTCAGAATGATAATTACATCTTTTAGTGAAGTTGGATTTAACATTCTGTGTTTGAAAATACCACTTTTAGAAAGTAGGTATTTTCTTGCCTAACTGTCGAAGCCTGCCTCTGCTAGGTTGTGTATTCCTTGTCTGGAGTTTGAGTGACAGGGGCTGGGGGATTCCAGGAGACAGGGTAAGTCAGCACAGGGCTGTAGAGTGAGGGGAGAAGAGCACCTGGGACCTGAATAGGGCTGTGCCTGCCTTCCACAATGCTGGCTCCACCTCCTGTGGTGCATCTGATGTCCTTAGCACACACTGTCAAAGGAAAGAAGGAGTCTTGTCAACAAAGTGCTCCCGGACTGGGTACAGGACATTCTGCCTTAAGAGGACAAATGATTTGCTAATATAAATATTGGGATCTAGACCCAAGAACTTTAGATCACTTTTGGGAAGCAAGAAGAACCTTTCTTGAGGAGAGGAACCAGAGAGAAACTGAAGGAGGAGACTGTCCCTAAGCTGAGTGCTGTTTGGGGGACTAGCCTGCAGTGGTTGCCTGACTGCCAAAGAAAGGAGAAAGGACTTTGTGCTACTTTCAAATCAACTTGTAAAGGATCTCCAAGGGCTTAAGATAGAGCTTGCCTCCAACCCGCTCCCCTGCCTTCCCTTGCTGGGTATTGAAGTGCCTGCTGTTGAGATGGGCCTTCTGAGAGACTGAGTGTCGCTTGGAACTGGAAGAGCGACTCAAGACTAAAAAGCATGTCGCCGCCGCAGCCATTATTGTCGCATCACTGGAGAAGAGTGTTGCCGTCGCAGCAGACGCGGTTGCATCACAGGAGAAGCGTGCGCCCGCTGCCGCCATCACATCACCCAAAGCCCCTCGCATCACCGGCGAGGATTCTCACCATTGCAGCAGACGCCGTCCCATCACCAGAGAAGCGTGTCACAGGACCTGTCGCAACTCAGAAGATTTGTTAGCTCATCGCACGGCCGTCGGGCGTGCATGCATCGTGTCACATCAAGAAGAAGACGCCATTTTGTTTTCATTGCACCAGATCTTCATCGCATCACGGCGCTGCTGGTCGCATCGCCACAGAAGCGCAGTCAGAAACCGACACATCACCTCCCCAAGCGGAGAAGAACCGACCCACCCCCTACACAGCAGTAGGGACCTGAAGCATCACCGTTCTTGCATATAAGGAACCAACGCATAACCTTCCCTGCAACACTTTCGTATATAGCGTTACTCATCCAAAGTTACATGGAACTCAAAGTGTCGCATTTTACATCAAAAGTGAACTAAGCTATTTCTACCATTTATTTTAAGTACAGTATTGTGGATTTATGTCATTTGTGGTCTTGTGTTAAGTCTATTTAAAAATACTTATTTTTATACTACAACTTGTGTGGTGTCCATCTGTAGTGTGGTCACTGGGTTACTGTATGTGTTCACAAATGCTTTACACACTGACTCTGAGATAAGCCAGTCTGCTCATGCCAAGCTACCAAGGGGGTGAGCAGGGGTTATTTTAGGAGTGTACCCCCTTACCCTGACTAGAAGCAAGGGTTCCTATTTGGTCAAAGGTACCTACCTCCGCCAACTAGAGACCCCCAAATCTAACAGTGGAGTTTTCATTTGTTTTTTCCGGCATGCATTTATGAGTGCAGGGAAACAGATTAAAACATAGCTCCAGCACGCAGGGAGCTGCATTTCCAGCAGCTTCCTGCTCACAAGAGCAAAGCCGGCTCACACAGGTGGCAGGGAGCCGGCTAGCATCGCAGGGGCCTTGCGGCTCCCCAGTGATCCTATTGAGAAGACATGGCAGGGCCCTATGGGATGGGGTCCCTAGGACTGAAATCGGGCAAGGGAGAGTGTCCGCACGGCCCCTCTCCCCTATTAAAACAACAATTCCCCTGAGTGCGTTTCTCCCCAATTTTGGAGACAAATACGATTGCATCTCCACCAAACAAAGAAGCACTCACTTCCGTAAAGTACAAATCATCCAAGTGGGTTTTTTTCTGCATTTCCCTCATGAAAAGTTATCTGTTTGCATCCTTGCTTTTCTCAAGGGCAATATCTGTGATGGGAGGTTCTTTCTTGTCATCTGCTGCTGAGAGCAGAAACTTATTTAAAACTTTTAAAAACTAGAAATATGTAAACTTGCCTAGAAACCCCAGCCATTTGGCCCTGCCACATATACATTAGCTGTATACATCTTCACACCATTTTCCCAAGATGACAGACATCTTACTAAAAGGCCCCTCAAGTGCCTTTGCTGACGATTTTGGAGATGGTGTCTTGATGCCCTGGAATATGATTCCATGTCCACCAAACAAACAAGCAATTACTTCTGTAAATTACAAATCATCCAAGTGTGTTTTCTCTGCAGTTCCACCTTATAAAGTTATGTGTTGTAGTCGCTCACGGAACAATCACATTGGCAACATTACAGACATACAAGGTCACCGGAGACATTTCCTCAGTGTCCTTTACGCAACTGTAGTGTAGGAGATGCGCTATGAATTTACCCAACTGGGTAGCACTTACTAATAAGCCAGTAGAAAGTAGTCCAGTTGGATAAAGGTGTTGCACAAAACCATGGCATCTTCTTGGATAAATAAATAGGGCAGGATTCATTCTGGCACGATGCTCATTTCATAGTAATGAAACCTCAACGGGAAGTACTTACAGATGTAAACAAAGCAGGTGCCCGCTTTGAAGCTCCTCTTCTGTAAAGTACTAAACATCCTAACTTTGCACGCATGAGTAAGGCAAAGCAAGTGTGTTTTCTCTGCATTTCCACCAAAAAGTTATTTGTAATCTGTGAAAGAGGCGTTTGCATCCTTGCTTTTCTCAAGCAAAATATCTCACGTAGTGCCTGTGAACAGGGTTTTTTTTCTTGATATCTGCTGCTGAGACCAAAGATTGTGTTCTAAACTTTTAAAAATTACAAGCATGTAAACTTGCCTAGAAGCCTCGCCTGTTTGGTTCTGCCCCATATACATTAGTGGTATGCACCATCTTCCTGTCCTTTTCTCAGGATGATGGACAGCTTACTAAAAGGCCCCTGAGGGCTTTTCCCACTGATTTTAGAGACCGGATCTTGAGACCTAGGAATACGATCGCCACCAAACAAAGAAGCACTTACGTCTGTAAAGTACAAATCATCCTAATGTGTTTTCTCTGTAGTTCCACCTTGTAAAGTTATGTGTTGAAGATGCTCAAGCAACAATCACATTGGCAAAGTTACAGATACATAAGGTCACTGGAGACATTTCTTCAGCATTTTTTTCACAGCTGTAGTGTAAGAGATGCACTATACATTTGCCCAACGGGGTAGCACTAACTAATTAGCCAGTAGAGAGTACTCCATTTGGTGTCAGAAGTGCAGCACAAAACGGTGTACGAAGGGCAGGATTCATTCTGGCATGATGCTCACAGAAGTTAGACCTCAAGAGGTTACAGTTAGGAAATAAAAAATGTTAAACTCTGAAATTCACTGAAATAAACAAAGGCTATAGGAAATAGAATTTAGAAAATGTTAGAAATTCAATGATGAAACCAAAGGTTACAGGGAGTGACCTTATAGTTAGGAAATAGAATTTTAAAAAACTTGGAAATTCACTGAAAAAAACAATGGTTACAGGGATGTTATAGTTAGGCTCGCATTTCACTCATACAAAACTAGAGAAATTCAGCAGTTGCAGTTAGCTGAGCTAACTATAATGTATGCCCCGCAATCCACTGCTTATGACCTCACATATTACATCACTCATTACATGGTCAGTGACATCTCTGATGACATCATCCAGTGTTTGTTTTCTAAAAGTTACAGAGTGTTAATAATATATATAAACACTAGCAGCCTGTCCCGACCTTGTCCGGGAGCAATCAGGCTTCCCCGACCCCCGCCCCTTTGAAAATATAGTTTACGACAGAATGTTCATGTGCAAAATTCCACTACCACAAAGTTCGGAGAAGTACAAACATGCATTTAAACATATTCGCAGAAACAGGATTTCTGTGCGTCTCCACACCTTCCAAGAGAGCAGCAGTCGGGGGTAAAGAAAAACGCGTAGGCGCCAGTATTTGTAAGCTTCCCTTTCACATCCGGAAGGCATAAACATACGGTGGTCGAGGGGATTTAAACCAGATAGATGTTCTTTTACCACCTGTCTCCTACGCACTGGAGAGTCCTGGCCCACAGCTGTTAGCCCGGCCTCCGCCTGCCCCGACCCCCGCCTGTCCCTGCAGCAGCCCGGCCCCCACCCGGGCCGGCCCCCGCCTGCCCTGACCCCCGCCTGCTCCGACATGGTCCCCTTACCTCAGCCGCCGCTCCTCAGTTTACCGCTCCTCGCCGCTTCACCTGACCGCCGCTGGCCTGTCCGCTGCTCCTCACGTCACCGCTCCTCCCCCGCACCATGTCCGCCGCTCCTCGTCTGGCTCCCGGACGCCTCTCCTCCCCGCACTCCTGACGTGAGCACGCACGTCGCTGCCGGCGCTACTTCAGAGGGACTACTTTTGTTTTTACTGTAAATTTTTTAAATTACGTTTTTTTTTTATTTATATAGCCTATAACCATCTACACACCCTGACGATTCCAACGGTGTATCGGGTGTGTGGATTGGCGCTGTGGTTCCCGAGTTTACCCGCCTCAAAGGCTGAAAGTTCTTCCTTTATTATAGTAGTATAGATATATACTAAGGTAAGCTTAGGTGGTAGTGCCTGTATCGGTGAGTGAGTGGGTGTGTAAGTAGTGTATAGAAGAGTGAGTGGGTATGTGAAAGACTGTATACATTAGTGAGTGGGTGTGTGAGTTGTAGGTTTTCTTTTCATGAAACACCTATTAAGTATTTTCCAGTTTTTTTTTCTTTTTCTACTGAGTCTTTCAATGGTACTGAACTCAGTGTTGCTCCGGACTCTGTTCCTCCTTCTCAGCCTGCTATAATAATTTCAGGACCAACGTTTTGTCCTTTGGTCCTGATGGAACAAAGAGTTGAAAACAACAGAGATGTAGTGGTGGAAGCCTTGCTGTCCAGTTGCACTGATCCTCCCTTATGCCCCTGATCTTGGATATGGGACCAATTTGAGGTCTCAACTTCCTTACATCAGTGTTTGGTCAGAACAGCACAGTGCAAACACTAATAGGCTTTCCTCAAGCATGAAAAGCCAAGAAAGTGTCATGTGTTCCTTGCATGGCCCATTGTAGTTTTCCCAGGGCTAGCCTAATTGTGCACATTTTATGCTGCATTTTCATTTAAACACGTTACTACATAAACATATTTGCTTTGTGCCACACTGTACTTTCACACGAAAACTGCATATGTTTTTGCATTCTGTTCTTTTCCTAGAATTTAGTCTGAACACCCTAGACAAGGTAAAAAAACAATTCCCCGTGTTATTCTCTCTGGTTAGGCAATAACATGAGAACACAGCTGTTGTTTATGAGCACATACGTCTTATCATATATCTGAGTACAAGTGAGTAAGAAAACGCACAGACGGAGAGGTATGAGACAAGATCATTGGTGCAGTTAGGATGTAGATCGTCCCTCTTTTTATGCTAAGGTAAGGGGTCTGCTACTAATCCCAGATATCTTTAATATATAATCATTTAGCTACAGTAGAAACTGGGATGGGGCTTTAGGATAATCTGTCTTATACCATGAAAGGACTTCATTTCATGAAGCTTTATTCGGCACATGTAAACAATGTCCATAAAAGCACGCAAGCAAAATGCATTATAAAATACAATACAGATACAGGTTACTTGAATAAATAACTTAAAAAATCATACTTTTTCTGTGCTGTATAGATTTACATAAAAAGGATGCGATATAAAAACATTTGTCAGGTGAGTCCACATTATAAATCAGCTTCATGGCGTCCTCCACACCACTGATACCATACTTTATAAACATAGGTTTTAGATAAACCACCCTAACATTCAAAAAGAGAGTACAAATTAACATAAAGTGCAAGGTACTCTGCTTGGAACGCCCATTGCATGGACATGGCCCAACAGGATGTTTTTTGAGTTGGGGAAAGGCCACCAAGACATGGGCTGTTCCAAATCTAAGCCTGGTAAAGACAAACCTATGGCTAGGTCTAGTGACCATAGTCAGATACAACTGAAACCCATCCCCTTCTATGTATTTATTATAAAGACATACAGCTACATGCATCATTGTAGGAATTTGCGATTCCTAAATTGCGAAAATTAAGGAATCGCAATTTAGGAATCGCAAAATCCTATGCATCAAAAAATCGCAATTTTTTTTGCGATTCCCTAATTTTCCTTATTTGCGATTCCTTAATTGCGAATCGCAAATAAGGAAACACTTTACATTGATTCCTATGGGCCTACAGGCCCATAGGAATCAATGGGAAGGCATTCTCATTTTGCGAATTCGCAATTAAGGAATCGCAAAATGAGAATGCAATTTCAAGGGTGCAGGGGGGGTCCAAAGGACCCCCCCTGCAGCCCTAGAATGTCATGTAAGTACATTTTACTAACACATGTCCCAAGGGCATGTGTGTGTGTAAAATGTAAGTTTCAAAAATGCATTTATGTGCATTTTTGAAACTTTTGGCAAATTACCATGAAGGTGTACTTCATGGTAATTTTTCCCTTTAAAATTGCTAATTCGCAAATAAAAATAAATTATGCATAGCATTTAAGAAATCGCAAAATTTGCGATTTCTTAAATGCTATCGCAATTTGAGATATCGCAAAAAATTGCGATTTCTTAAATTGCGAGAAATGGGAAATGAATGATGCATCCCAAAAAGTGATTTTGGAATCGCAAACGGCCGAATTTTGCGATTCGCACCATTTGCGATTCCAAAATCGATTGATGCATGTGCCTGATACTGTATTAAGTCGACAGTTAGCTGCTAGACGTTCTGGGCTTTATAGTGCATAAAAATATTTTTCATCTCCTGTTTAGGAATATCTCCAGCCGAACCAGGTTCCGACAAGATATCAAGCCCAAAAATATCCCAAAGCTGTCTACTACATACTTGGCCATGTCTGAACTGGGGAGGCGGAGTGGGCTAAAGAACGGTGATGGATTAAACCCAGATCAGTTGACTGGGGGTGAGTGTTGTATTGTCAACGCTCCGTCCATCATTTCCTTTGGTTTTTCTTTACTACATACTTGAGCCAGGGGATCTTATTAAATTTATCAAGATCGAGACAATCCTTGATTACATTTTGATTAAAGGCTGTCTCTTCCTTCCTCCAAATTGCACGCCATATCATTAGTGGCCTCAGTGAAATAAGGTCGCCTAGATAAGCGGCACCCAGTTCCCTGTGAATCAAATCAGTTGGGGCAGAGGTGGGTAGGCATAGAAGCTTCTTAAGGAATACATTTTCGTCCCTTTGCACAGGATCTATATTAGTGTAACCCCACATACTGGCCCCATAGGGCGCAATTGAGACAGTTTTTCCTTATAGATCATCATCATGTCTCTGATCCGCCTCTCACCAATCTTGGAAGCAAATTTAAATATACCATTTGCACTCTTTGCCATTTTAGTCCTCACACTTGATAGTTCTTGGGTCCAACTCCCACTACTCGTAAAAGTCACGCCCAGGTAACAAAAAGTTTCAACTTGCTGCACTTTAACCCCATCGATAAAAAAGGCATGCTTTTTACTATTTTTGGGACCACAGGTCATCGTATGCGTCTTACTCTTGTTAATCAGTAACTTTCTTTCCTTGATAAAAGCAGAGAACCTGTCCATCAGGCGTTGAAGGCCCACCGGAGTTCGTGATAATAGGACAGCGTCATCTGCGTAAAGCAGGACTGGCACACCTAATCCGTTGACCTGAGGGGCATCCTCCTCCACTTGTTTTAAAAGGGTGTCTACAGCATTAACAAAAAGAGTAAACAAAAAAGGGGCGAGAACACTTCCCTGCCTAATTCCGCGCTTTACATTAAAATTGGGAGTGCACTCGCCGTTTACCCCATAAAGCACACAAGCTTGCAGCTTACCATATAGTCTAGCCAAATAGAAGATTATCGGCTCCGGGGCCCCTAATTCTAACAGTACGGACCACAAAACAGCGTGGTCAACCAGATCAAATGCGCTACTCAAGTCCGCAAAGCAGAGGTACAAATTGCGGGACTCCGCCCTTGTATATTTACCAATTAAAAGTTCTAAAATCAGGCATTGATCTAGCGTCCCTCTACCCCTTCTAAAACCATATTGGGAGTACGCAATAACCCCCTTCTCCTCTGCCCAGGCTTCCAACCTATACAATAACACTCTACTCATAACTTTTACCGATGAGTCGAGCAGACTAATTGGGCGATAGTTGCTTTCTGCAGACTTATCCCCCTTTTTATAGATAGGGACAATGATAGAGTCTCCCCAAGTTGGCGGCATCCGGTCCGTCACCGTTGCGTTTAGGACCAGAGTGAGAATAGGTCCCCACAGCAGTAGGACGTCCCTATACATGTCAATGGGGGCTCTGTCAGGCCCTTGCGCTTTACCCCCTTACTGGCCTTTATACTACTTTCAACCCCATTGAGGGTAATATCCAATGGGACTGCAGACCAGCACCTATGCTCTCCCTCTTTGGGACCTCCATCATAAAAAATAGCCGTAAAATGGCTTACCCAGGTCTCACTGCTTACATTGGATGCAAGGTGGGGGGCTTTCTCATCCTGTAGAAAGGGCGAATTAACCGTGGACCAAAACAGGGAACTGTCAGATGTCTATCCCATGCTTCCTGTCTCAGGTCCCTCTTCCTTCTCAAGAGTGACAATTTATAATCACGTCTCAGAAGCGTAACTTGGTTCTGGTCCCTTGGCTTAAATGTTAGCGCCTGCCTGAGTTGAGTAAGCAGGGCTGAACAAGTATGATCAAACCAACCCTTTTTGTGTGTATTATTACCAGTACTACGGCCTGTAAATATAGAATCAATAATTTTACTGATATTTATAAAATTATTCATAATGGCAACTTGCGTACTTCCTGTCGCCAGGATGCAATTAATATCTGCGAGGGCTTTTGATACAATCATAGGTATTACCACTGATGAATTTTCCCCTTTTCACCTTAGCCTAACTCCATTTGTCCTATGTTACTCAGCATTTACTAGGGTTCTTGACACACCTTGTGTTATACGCTTCCAGGACTCAACTCTTAATACGATACAATTATGATCGCTTAAAGAGGGATCCTCAGTAACCATGGTTTTACAGTGTGGCACAATACTGGATGAGACCATAATATTGTCAATATTAGAGTTTGTATTTCTCCCAGTAAATGTCGAAATAATATAACCCCTACTGTCTATTGCTGGCTGGAGTAGTTCAAGGTCGAATGTTATAAGAATATTATTAATAGCCTCCCCATATGTATTGTGTGGAAAATGTGATATGTTCTCATCATTATTATTTAACACGCCGCAAGCCCTGGAGGACGACAATGGGCAAATTAAAGAATTAAAATCACCCAACCAAATATAAGTAAAAATGCATTTGGCATTGGATGCATGCTTCATGAGGGCACTTTCCAGTTCCTCAATAACCTTGTGCCGTAAATTACCAAAAATATTATTATAAAAATTAATTATAAGTACCTCTGGACCATCCTTCTGGTGTACCCATAAAATTTGGGAATTATTTCCTACTGTGACATGCTTAACCACAGTCAATAATAAATCCACAGCCACCAAAACAAGTAGACCACCCTTAGCCCTACCATGTCGTGATTTTGTGGCCTCAATACTGTAACACACACATCCCTCAAAGCTGGGTTTAAAAGTACACCAGGTTTCTTGAAAGCATAAAATATCATGTGTCCTAATCAAATTCACCCATCCCGACTTTTCCCCTTTTGACCCCCAACCGGCTATATTCCAGCTCGCAATGGATAAGACCTCTATAGGGATATTTTTTACTTGGTCAAGGGCATTGCCACGTGTGCCCTCGCCTACACGGGGCATAGCCTCTGCTGGACCACAAGTACCATTGCCTTCACAGGGCACAACCTCAAGTGGATCTACATTAGGATCCTTGCCACACACTTTAGTTTCTGTATTTACCTCCCTCTTTCCCCCATGCACTTGTTCTATTCCGGTTCCAGAGCTCAGTATAGGGTTAACGGCCAAGGATAACCTAGGGTCTGTACTAATCCTGTTCTGATTACTAGCCCATGTGTTTGGGATTACACTCACACTGGGCTCACTGACCTTCGGAAGTCAATCATTCTGGTCCAGTGTACTTAAGGCTTGATACCTATTCTGTGTTGGAATCTCATAAATCATACCTTGGTTGCAAATGGGGGGCCTAGCACTGTTTATAGTATGGGTTGCCTTATTAAGATGATTGTAAAAAAAGCCCAATGAGTGCACATGTACATCATTCTCTCCTGGTGTCAAAGACGCAGCTCTAAGAAGAACAGTTGCAACATGTTGGGGGTGCCTAAAATTCACAATAACACATTCGCCCCTACAATTTTTCTTAGCACTCCCAATCCAATTTACCCTTCTGGTGGTAAGTATCTGATCTGAATAATTGGTTGGGAACCCACAATGCTTGTTCAGCCAGGAAACTGTTTTATTTTTAAGTGATTCATGTGTTTCCTGTGTGGGTTGGGTCAAATTTGAGTCTAAAGGTGGAACATTAGAGAGCACTACTACATAAGGGGCACAGTCTGGTGGGAGATTAGTAGAAAGGGTTCTCCTGTGTATAGGTAATGGAACCCCCCCGTACTAGCGGGAATGGCTGGGGTCTGTACCATCAGACTGCCCGCTCCACCAACCCCACCAGAATTAATAATATTGGAACTTCCCTGGGAAGGCTTTAAGACACTAGTGCTGCCCAATGCTACACTCTTGTGTGTCATAGAACTATCATTTTTATCAATGTTGGTAGCCAAAAGACTACCTAGTCTAGACACTTCCGATGTCAGAAAATCAATTTTGTCAACTAAAGGTTTAACAAGTATTTCAAACCTTGCCTCAAACATGTTCATTAAAAGATCAAATTGTTCCGGGTTCATGTTGGCTCCACTATTATTAGTTAAAGTCTCCATGGCCCGAACAGGGCTCTTCGGGGTTGTTTCCACCCTTTTTTTATGATGATTACCACCACGTTTGATTTGTACTTTCCTGCAAGCCCTCACTGCTCTCTTAGCCGGAGAGCGCCGTGGCGGGGTTTCATCTGAGACATCCTGGGAATCCTGTGTGGTTAGATCCTGTATTGGCATAATAGGTACTGGTGTTTCCAACGGCACAGTATCAGGGGTACAAGGAAATTCCTGAGTCAACACAGTACCAGCAACAGGAAGCTCCGCGAGTAACGTAGAAGGGTTTTCCAATCCCAGCGATTTTCTCCGGTCATTGTTTATCTTGCTAACAACTTTAACTAGATAATTATCCATTGTAGATATCTGCTTGACCATTATATCTGGGGCTTATAGGGTGTCGAGTATTGATCACTAGTAACAGGAAGTCACAAATTGGGAACACGGAGGAACGACTAAACGCAATGCAGAGAAAACGTTAAAAACAACTAGAGAAATGGGTCCACTTAACTTGTGAGAATGTTGTCGGACACAGTACAGGGTCTCTGGCCCTGCCCTGCCTCCTCCTATACCGGACTGTCTCAGACTGTCCACCCTTTGTCCGGGCTTCGTTCCGCGCTGCGTAACACGGAGGAAGATCTTAAAGGCACTCAATAGGGGGGCGGAGCTCTCCGCAGGTGTGCTGTTGCATGGATTTAGGTCCCCGTAGCCCCAGCGGTAAAAACAGTGTCTGGGGGCCTTTGTCTGTGTCCTCCTTGGCCTCAGCTCCTCCGATGACAGAGCTTCACTCACGAAAGTGAAGCGGGACCCACGCCAGGGGGTCCGGCGAGGCGTTTTGATGGCCGTCGGTAGGGGGGCGGAGCTCTCCGCAGGTGTGCTGTTGCACGGACTCCTGGTCCTGGGAGTCCCGTGCAAGCGTCCCCGTAGCCCCAGCGGTAAAAACTGTGTCTGGGGGCCTTTGTCTGTGTCCTCCTCGGCCTCAGCACCTCCGATGACAGAGCTTCACTCACGAAGCGAAGCACACACTCAAATAGGCCCTCGCTAACAACGACAAGGCACAGGCAATGGAAAAAACAAAACACACTTCACAATTCATCACAGGTCGGGTGGGGCCAGGACAATGATGCTTGCTAACACCACGCCACGCTGTAATATGCTGTAAAGGGTGGCGTCATTGCCTGATTGACGCAAAGCCCCTGCTCTGTAGGACTTTTTATAGGGTATGTTTCAATAGCCATGCTAACTGTATTTTTTATATGAACTTGTCTTCTAATTGTGGCACATACACCTCATTTTAGGAAACTATAGTTTGAATAAATATTCTAAACTTCCTTTGTGTCTTTTGTTTTATGTATTGTGGACAAGTACAATTGAGAGAGCGAAAGGGTGTGACAGTTTTGTGTTCTGCTGTGCCAACTCACTTGTTTCTCTTGTAAGGTTAGGAGGGCAAGTGAGGCACTATTGCTAGTCGGACTCAGGCTCGTAGGTACTAAGGTAGTATGGTGACTCAGTCCCTACATGTCGATGCTCTATGGTCCAAAGCATAGTTCTGTTCCTGAGAAGAATCCCTGCACCAAAAGTATTCTTTCCTAATTACCATGCAGGGCAACCACTTACACAAAATCCACCTACATGTACTTGTGAGATAAGCAAGGATCCACCTTTGCTTGCGATTCCACTGTGGCACCTATTCTGCTTACACACAAGAACAATATGCTAACATCAACTCACAGTATTGCAACTATGGTACCACATGTGTGCATTGTGGGCAGATAGTGTGCTTGGCCAAAATTTCAAGGGTAAGTCATGATGGCATAGCAGAAGCACATAACCAGATTTTTTTCAATGCTCTTTATTTGGCTATTTTGTGTTGTTTTTATTTGTTCTGTGTCTATTACATTTTTTGCCATTGTTTTTTGTTGTTGTTGTGGCTCAGTCTTGCTACTTTTGTGTTATTATTTATTTTCGGCCCACACTCCTCCCCCCCAACAGTTGTTTTGTCAGAGCGATCATATTCTCCCAAAGAACTTTCTGTGCAGTTATTCTTTTGCAGAAATCCCATAACAATAAATAACTTTTCTAAAATAATTTTTCTTCAATTTCTTTTCTAGCTTTCTTTCAATTCTTCATTCTTTTTTTCTGTACTTTTTCCCATCCTACTTTTTCACTCTATCTTTTTGTGTTTGTCTTTATACAGGCCTAGGTATCGACAATTCACATGCACCTAAACACCCCTACCTCCAACCCGCCAAGTGGATAGATGAAGGCTGTGTCTCACTATGGATGTATGGCCTGGAGTTCAGATAAGCCCTGTGCTCACCCTCTGTTCATTCTACCATCGAGTTGCAGGATCTGGCTTGTAGCAAGGTCCTGCCTCCAGCAACTTATGCAGCCAAAGTCCACTACGCACACCCTTCAATCATGCCACTTGTTGGTCCTACAGGCTGGGTGCAGGGGCAGAGCACAACCATCCATGCATTCTTATGACTGGGCATAGGGCCTGTGTCCAATGACCAATGTGTTCTACTGAAGGTGTGCCCCAGCAGTTATCTGCCTCTATGTTCGACTCTTGTGGTGTACAATCTTTGGCTGTGCAACTTGGTCGTTCAACTTAGGCCTTAGGCCAGACCCTGCACCCACGCGCCTCAAGTAGTCTGCTAAACTAGGAGATAAATTGCTAGCCTGTACGGAGAAGAGAAACCTTGGCTTCAAGTCCTCCACTCCAACTTCAGTAATAGGTGATTGTGCAGCTCTGGTTGCAGACCTTCAACAGATGCTCGGGAATGGGCAACGCAAACGTTTTAGCAATATCCCATACATTCTCCATTGTCCTAAGGACTTGATCAACTGTAAATGCACTCTTCAAAGGGCCATTCCATCACTACTCTGAGGATAGCCTACAAAAAGAAAGCGTGGGAGCTCAAAAGAGAGCACATCATAGCGGAGTGGCTCAAAGTCTTTACTCTACTGAAAGAAAAGAACCACTCCAGTCTTTAGAGGCACAGGCATATAAATGTGTTCTGCAATCCAGGAATAATAAAAGAGAATGGCATTGCTGAACAAGTCTGGATGTGGTTCGTCGAACAGCTATACTCATCGGATTCATTGGTAGTGGAAGCTGCTTCAACGCCTGGCTCGGAACTAGTCACGAGAGTGCAAAGTTTTGCATAATTCTTTTCAGATGAGGTTCCTATTCACTGCTGTACTACTGTTCACTGCTCTTTTCCAGGCAGACAGCGGAATGCCAGGCAAGTGGAAACCTGCCTTGGATCTTCAGGTTGCTGATTGCCTGTTCAAGCCCAGTTTGCCAGGGGAGCCCTCCTCATAGATCGTCCTCAGGGGGGTTTTGAGTGAATCTTCTGGTGCTCGCCGGAGCCTGATGAAAAACTTTAGTAGGTTCCACTGGATCACCAGGTCTGGTCTCCCATGTCCTAACTCCAACCGGGTCCTGGTTCTTCAGACTTGCCGCGGGGCTAACAGCACTGCCTTACATGCCTTAATCTGAGCGACTGTTAGGATCCTGTCCAGGACACCTGGAAAGGCCAAATGGCAATAGTTGAGGGTCTGGATTATTTTTGCTTACAGGACTGTCAGTATGGGTTCTGCTGTTAAGCCTTGAGAGTTGGGCCAGCAGGAAAATCCTTGTTATTGCAGAGCATGTTCCCTTTCCCGCTAGAAGGAACTTATAGCAAGGGCTTCTATGGATAACCTGTTTTAATTGGTCTGGAACACCAGGTTTTTACTTATTTATTGGTTTTAGAATGTGACATGCTCGTATCCATGGTATACAACTGACTGTTTTTGAGAATACACCCATAATAACAAAAAGTGGCCATCTCCATTCATTGACTCTTGCACTTGCAAGTGCAAAGCCCACCGCCTTGTGGTGACAATTGAATCAGGGCTGGTGCCCTCAAGTGATGCAAACAAGCATAGTGCAAAAGTGGGATTAGTGCAATTTTCATGAAGCATTGTAATGGTGAAGAAATAGATATACCTTAACAGAGACGAAGTCATCTGCGGCGTCCCCCAAGGATCATCCCTGAGCCCCACCCTCTTCAACGTCTACATGAGCCCCCTCGCGGCCATCGTACGCAAACACCACCTCAGCATAATCTCCTACGCCGACGACACCCAGCTGATCCTCTCCCTGACCAACGATCCCACCACCGCCAGAGCCAACCTGCACGAAGGGATGAAAGAGGTAGCCGAGTGGATGACGACCAGCCGCCTGAAACTGAACTCGGACAAGACGGAGGTCCTCATCCTGGGCTCCTCACCCTTCGCCTGGGACGACTCCTGGTGGCCCCCCGCCCTGGGCACCGCACCCAAACCGACAGACCATGCACGAAACCTGGGCTTCATCCTGGACTCCTCCCTCTCCATGACCAGGCAAGTCAACACCGTCTCCTCGGCGTGCTTCAACATCCTACGCATGCTACGGAAGATCTTCTGGTGGATCCCCACAGAGACCAGGAAGACCGTCACCCAGGCCCTCGTCACCAGCCGACTGGACTACGGCAACGCCCTCTACGCCGGTACCACCGCCAAGCTCCAGAAGAGACTCCAGCGGATCCAAAACGCCTCAGCCAGACTCATCCTCGACATCCCACGATCCAGCCACATCTCCGGACATCTGAGAGACCTTCACTGGCTCCCCGTCAACAAGAGAATCACCTTCCGCCTCCTCACCCACGCACACAAAGCCCTGCACGACCAAGGCCCGAGCTACCTCAACAGCCGAGTCAATTTCTACGCTCCCAGACGCCACCTCCGATCAGCCAACCACGCCCTCGCCGCCGTCCCCCGCATCCGAAGAGCGACTACAGGAGGAAGGTCCTTCTCCTACCTGGCCGCCAAGACCTGGAACTCCCTCCCGTCCGACCTGCGCCTGACCCAAGACCACCTCTCCTTCAGAAAGAAGCTGAAGACCTGGCTGTTCGAGCAGTAGCGGCACCCCCCCCCCCCCCAGCGCCTTGAGACCCTACGGGTATGTAGCGCGCTTTATAAGTGTCACTGATTGATTGATTGATTGATTGATTGATTGACAACGTGTACAGGTAAGAACTGGAAAATGCCCCTAGGCGCTATAGAAGTACAGTGCAATAACGGGCTCGGTGCAACACTTACTGAAAGTTAACTTTTAGGTAAAATTGAGTGCAATATAGGGATTAGTGAAATCATGATCATCAGCTTAACTTTGATATCACCGAGGCATGATGAAAGAGAGCTTGTAAATGAAATGTGGAAAAAAAACGAATCCATGGTTTTTTAATGTATTTTGGTAAACAGACAAAATATCGACTACAAAACATCGAATGGACATAATATCAAGTACAAAATATAGGCTGGACAGAATATCGAATGGACAGAATATAGACATCAAAAATATTGTTTTGAAGGTAAGCAATAAAATATCGAATTAAAAAATATAGATAGTAAAAATATCGAAGTACATAATATAGGTTAAGAAAAATATCGAACTTTTAATATTATCGAATTTTTATAGTGTATTTTATGTGTTAAAAGTGTTTATTTATGTTATAATGTAATTTAATTATTGATTTTAATGTTATTTAAATTTTGCGTAATTTAGTTCTGTAGCGGGTTGTGGGTTTATAGGGGAATAGGGGGGGAAGTAATTTAATTATAATTAATTAAATATGTAAATGTATTTATTGGTATTTGTTTATAATTAATTGTTAATTAATTTTTATTTAGTAATTAATTACATTTTAATTGCCAATTATTTTTATTTAATTGATTAATTGATAATTATGTTAATTTAACTAATTTAATTTCTGTAGCGGGTTGTGGGTTTATAGGGGAGTAGGGTGGGAATTAATTTAATTATAATTAATTAAATATGTTACTTTATGTAGTGTAATTTAACTTTAATTATTTAAATATGTTAATTTATGTAGTGTAATTTAATTATAATTAATTAAATATGTACATTTATTTATTGGTATTTGTTTATAATTAATTGTTAATTAATTTCTATTTAGTAATTAATTACATTTTAATTGCCAATTAATTTTATTTAATTGATTAATTGATAATTATGTTAATTTAAGTCATTTAATTTCTGTAGCGGGTTGTGGGTTCATAGGGGACTAGGGTGGGAAGTAATTTAATGTGTGTATTTATTAGAATTTATTTTTTAAGTAACTGTTTAGTTACTAATTAATTGATTGTTAATTTGTAATTAATAATTATTATATTATATTAAAGTGGTAATTACTTTTAATTACTTTTTTTAAAGATATTAATATATATATCTTTTTAAAATAATATATGAAGTATCTACTTTCTCTACTGTTGCACTCACTGGAGTGAGAATAGTAAGTTTTACCCCTACGCTATCCAACGCTTTCCTTACTGTTGTACTCTCTGGAGTGGGAATAGTAATTTTTACCCCTACGCTATCCAACGCTTTCCCTACTGTTGAACTCTCTGGAGTGGGAATAGTAAGTTTTACCCCTACGCTATCCAACCCTTTCCCTACTGATGCACTCTCTGGAGTGGAATAGTAATTTTTAACCCTACGCTGTCCAACGCTTTCCCTACTGTTGCACTCTCTGGAGTGGGGATAGTAATTTTTACCTCTACGCTATCCAACGTCTTATCTACTGTTGCACTCTCTGGAATGGGAATAGTAATTTTATACTTCCGCTATCCTACGGTAATAATATTGGATATATTTTAATTATATTATGTTACTATATATATATATGTTTTAACAAATATGATTGTAAAAAAATGTTTTTATAACTTTAAATAATTATTTAATTATTATAAGGTAATTTAAGTATTTTTAGGTATATTTTAGTAAATAATTTTTAATATTAATTTAATTTAACATTGTTTTTAATAAAGTCGATATTTTTACAAACTATATTTTTGTAAACTATATTTTTTACTCGATATTTTTGTACTTACCTGTTTGTAGATACAAAGTCGATTTTCTGTCTGTCGATATTTTGTAGCCGATATTTTTGGTACTTGATATTATGTCCCTCGATATTATGTCAGTGATCCTGTATTTTATACTTTTTTATCTGTGAGGATGGAAGGTTGGGGATGCATGGTTGTATATATTTTACTGTAAGGATTTTAATTAATCAAACAGTTAATAAATAGATTGCAAACTGCCTCTGTATCCTACTCACTGTAACATGAGCCTGGGCCACGTTTAAGTTTATACAGATAAGGGAGAGTGCATATCAAATCTGCTATATGTAGTTTCTAACTCCGAGTAGAGGATCACCATGTTTCCCAGTGCCCACCCAATATATTATGTGTTGTCCATTGCCCAATCCTTAAGAACTCAACCACTTCATTTACTGGAAAGAACTACATTTGCTGTTTTTTCACCCATATGTCACTTGCGCCGTCACCGTTTGTCTCACTATCATATAGCACACTAAGCCCCCTTGGGTTGCCATAAGCATTATATGCCTCCTGTGCTGTTTTCTCAAACTGTTTCCTAATTGTCTTTATGAAAATATGTCTCCAAATATATGATGCTATATGCACTTTTAAATCAATTGAAATAAAAATTCCGAGTCTCTCTTCTATGTTCAGATCTTTTGTAATGTCTTGTACATACGAACACTTCTGTTACCAAAATGAATCCAATTGAGATGTTGTTGTTTTTTACACATGTACACCCAGATCTCAATCTGGTCTATGGGTTATACTCCTGTTTTCTATTCCCAAAATGTACCTACAGCATGGCAGCAGTAGCATGTTGCTGAGGGTATCCCACATGCAAGTATTACCTCCAGTTGTCCAGTGCCAACATTTTGTGAAGGGTGCTTCTATAAGCCATGAAGCATGCCAGGTCCAACAGTAGATCTGCAAGCATAACAACTCATGCTGACTTACATTCACTTATTCACACTCATTCTATCATTAGTACTGACTTGCACTCATTAACTTTCACCTAATCTTGTGCATTCACTTTGGCCCTGAATCACTTATTCAGCACTCTCACTCACTCTTATTCTGACTTACATATACTTACTCATTTTGACACACACACACACATTCACGAACCTCATGTACAAACATACATGCTTACACATATACACACTCTCTCACCCAAACTCACTCTCACCCACGTGCACAGACACAACACACATTAAAACCATTTTATTTTTCTTATCTTAGATACCAGTGAAGGTCCAGATGTTGCTGCTCCACTTTGACAATGCGAGACACCCCTGTGTTCTTGGCACTGATTTTGCCACCTTTTAGGCCAGAGGTTGCAAAAAGCATGGGGTAGCCAGAGGCAAGCTAGGGGTCGCAACTGCGACCCCTGGTGACCCCTAAATAATGCCCATGTAAGTTAGTAGAATGGGCCCAGAGGCTTAGATTTCCTGAATCCTTTCACTTCATTTTAATTACTGTATTGCATTATTGCATTATTTTAGGTAAAATGGTTTGCCTTTGAAGCTCAGTGTTAGAAATGGGGGTCTCTAGTTAGCAATGGTTTGCACCTTTGTCCAAACAGGGACCGTTGCGTCTAGTCAGGGAAAGGGGGATACACTTCTAAAATAACCCCTGCTCACCCCCTTAGTAGCTTGGCACGAGCAGACAGGCTTATCTCAGAGGCAGTGTGTAAACCATTTGTGAACACATACAGTAACACAGCGAAAACACTACAAATGGACAACACACCAGTTTAGAAAAATAATTGATCTTTACTAGACTTAACACAAGACCAAACAACAAAAACCCACAATACACTATCAAGAATATGACTTTAAAATGGTAGAAATAGCTTAGTTCAACATAGATGATATATGCAAAAAAATTCTGTCAAAGTACCTTGGATGCGTCACACAAAACAAACAAACAAAAAGGGTCTCAGGGAAGGTGATGCGTTGGTACCTTGCTTAAGGGGAGGTAATGCGTTGGTTCCTTACTGCAGCGCAGGGGAGGTGATGGGTCGGTTCCTTATTGGAGAGGAGGTGATGCTTCGTTTCTTACTGCGTCCCGGTACAATGCGACAAGATGGCGCCTAGATGCGATGTGACAACGGCCATGCGGTGAACTCTTGGGCCATGACAGGCCCTGCGACACGCTTCTCTGGCGATGCTACGGCAACCTCTTTGGCTGCAACACGCTTCGCCGGTGATGCAACACGCTTCTTTGGCGATGCGTCAGCAAACTGCTGTGGCAGCGGGATGCTTTTTCGGCTATGCGACGGCAGCAGCGTCTTCCTCGTTGCGATGCACATCCAGATCCCAGCGATACGCAGTCTCCAGAGGGCCTAAAACAACACCAGGCACCTCACTGCAGGTAGAATTCCCAGCAAGGAAATTCAGGAAGGGAGCTGTTGGTGAAGTCTTTGTCCCCCTGAGACTTCAGAACAGGAGGCCAGCTCAGCTTCAACCCCCTGGACCTTGGATTATCTGCCGAGGGTGCCCAGGGTGCACGGGAAAGAGCACAGAGTGACCCGTCAGCTGAACAGGTTACGTGATCCATAAAAATAGTCCTAGCTGTCCAGCGGTCGTTTTCATCTCATTCCGCCTTTCAGAAAGCAGTGATATTCATCTCAATATTTATTGTGAGTTATCTTCCGCTCCCATTGAGGAGGATTGTTGTGACGATGTTATTGTTCCATTTTTGTGACTCATACGTTTCAATGTTTGAGGAACTCTTCCACTTGTTGTGGCTTAGTAAAAAAGCGTTGTTTGCCTTGGTGAGTGACCATGAGGTGTGCTGGGTACAATAGCGCATAATCAATTTGGGCAAGCCGTTGTTTGTTCTTAACTTCCGTGAATTTGCGTCTCTCCTCTTGGACCGTGAGGGTAAAGTCCAGATAAATGGAGAATGTATTACCATCATAGGTCAGTTGTTGTTTATTTCTCGCTACACGAAATGCAACGTTTCGGTCCCTATAGTTTAAAAGTCTTGCTGTGATGGGACGCGGTGTGCTGCCCCAGGGCGGACGTGGCCCCAGGGTGAGATGCGCACGCTCTATTATAAACTGGTTGGAGAAAGCTTCCGCTCCTATTGAGTATAACAACAGTTTTTCCACATACTCCTCCATCTTCCTGTGTTGGTCGATTCAGGGATTCCTAGGATGCGCATATTATTGCGCCGACTCCCCGCTTCTAAGTCCTCATTCTTCGCAGCGATGAGTTTCAGTAGTTTATCCATTTGGGCGACTTGTGTTGTGACTCGGGTTGTTGTGTTCTCAGTATCCGAGATGCGTCTCTCTGCCTCCTTTATGCAGTCCTCATGCCCCTCCAGTTTGTGCGCAATGGCGTCCAAACGTGAACTGGGGTGGAAGAGTGGGCTAAAGAACGGTGATGGATTAAACCCAGATCAGTTGACTGGGGGTGAGTGCTTGTATTGTCAACGCTCCGTCCATCATTTCCTTTGGTTTGTCCATACGTGATGACATTCTATCCACCTTGTCCACAATGGTAGCCAACCCCTGTCGGACCTCCTGAAGAATACTCTGCAAATCAGTAGTCGGTGGGGTGCACCTCCCTGGGCCTCATCTCTTTTGTCTAGGTCCTGGTCATCCTGCAGGCTCCGAGCGCTCCGTTTCGCCGTCTCAAAATTTAGTTTAGGTTGACGGGTGTCTGGCTTGCCCATGGCGCCCTGTATTCACAGCCCGCCCGTTTATTCTCCGTGTCACCACACGTGCCACACGAGGGAAGGAGAATATGCATACAGTAACTGTTGGGGGCCAGTCACAGAAGAAGCAGCGATGCAGAGGGTGTATCACAGCTCCCGCCACCTGTGTGCCCAAGCTGCAGGAAGAGCGCGGCTCCTCCAAACTGTCGGCAGCGAGCAGTTCAAATCAATCAAGCCTTTCGCCCCCAAATATGCGCATCCACTCAGGGGGAATCAAGTCAAACTGGTGGGCTAGGAAAGGGCAGTGGGCTATAGTGCAACAGTACCTCAGGGCATCAGTTCATTGAGACATCAAGGCTGATGGCCAGCAATTTTTGGGGAGGATACAAAGCGTACCCTATATTGTCGGTAGCCTCACCTCTGCAATCGCCTCCACATCCACATACAGCACTCCGGGTCAGCAGCAAAACAACGTGTGCATAAGGATCAAACTTTGCACCCAGATTAAATTTGGCGCCAGTCCAGGGGTCTCAAACACCCGCATCAGTCAATGGTAGGGCACTGGCATATTGCTGAGCTGCAGCTCCAAGACACGAACCCCTGCCAATATCAATGGGGCCCACCGTGGAATGAAGGGCCAAGTCTCTGGGCCACGCCGCTATTGAAGTGCACACAAGTCATATCGCAGTCGCAACAGTAGGTGAGGCCAGGTCCAGCTCTGGGGTGTAACTATCCAAGGCAGGGGGAGCAGCGTAGTTGCTACGGCAGGCCCCGGGCACCTAAAATCACACCAGGGCAGTAGAGGCGATGTGCGCACATTGCAGCGTCAAGCCACACGGTCATCGTGCAGTGAGGGCAGCGCGACCGCCCTGGTAGTTCACCGGGCGCCAATGCGTAAGTCAGGATAGTGATGGCGGCATACGCCCTACCGCCGAAGTGCCCAGGACGCCCGCAGCACAGATCATGCAGTGCCGCTCACCTCCCTCCTTCAACGTCGTCGCGGCTGGTGCATCCCCTCTCTGGCAGCAATTAGGCAGGGCCTCACTCCACCATGCCGCAGCTATCGATCGTGAGAACCAGGCCGTCATCTCCGGTTCCTCTGCCCAGCCCGCGTCACAAGGTCTGGACGTCTCGTGGAAAGCAGCGGACTTGCGTAGCTTTTAGGACCGAGTCAGGGAACCGCACCCCTCTGTCCTCTGACGGACGGATCTTCACAATGTCACAGCAGGAGCAGGATTGACCCAAATCAGCTGATTTTTTCAGCGAGTCCCCAATGGGTCTAGATCGTCATCAGGCTATAGGTTAAAATTGCCAGCAGGAACTCTGAGCAGGATAAATGAAGGATGTACAGACCAGGCTGCAGGACCTCACGATAGTGCGGCCATCTTGCGTGTGCGCCACCTAGCGCGCCACTTTTTTCCATTAGTTCTTGCTCTTTAGAGCCTCAAGTATTATCCCAAATTCCAAGTCTCCATCCTTCACATCTAGCCCTTGACTGCAAACTGCAAACAGACCTTGGAAAACAAGAAAACTCTGAAAAATGTTACTATTTATATAGTGTGGCCTTTAAAGGCCTGTTGTTTCATAGCAAAACTATCCAATTCAGACAAATTGATCATATCTTCACAGTTCTCCATAATATCTCATTAGAAAGGATTGTGTATGGGGATCCTGAATCCACCATAAGAAAAAGTTTCTCTCCAAATTATAATTAATGCACAATATTTGTGTTCTTGCAGATTGTCCAACAGCATTAAGTACAAAACCTAGATATATATGTATGTAAATGTACATTTGCAGCAGGTAATGTTATATAATCATAAATAACAATATGCATTAATTCCCAAAAACTTTTGCTTCATTTATGTCTGCATATTATAGTAGTATATTAATCTGTAGATTGTGTGCATATCAGATATATTATAACATACACAGTGTGTGAGTTTTTACTTTTGTGCGCAGATCACAACTGTTGTGTCCTCGGGGAACCGGACGGCACAGGAGTGAGAGGGATAAGAACCCCTGGGGTTAAAGCTAAGGGCCTATCAATAAATCACACGGACAACTGGGTGCTTGTATATGGCTCACCACTCCGTCGCCAACTGGCGTACGTGCGTGCGTAGCCCTTATTTATTCTACATGGTCACGTGGTCGTGACGGGGCATGCCTGTTGCGCCACAAGCTACATTACAACATTCCTGCCCAACAAACATGAAAACCAAAAATGTCAATGAAAAGTCTCTTCAGGCACGCTCCATAGTCTATCACTTGCAACTTGTCATAACTGGCGTCAAGCACACATATATATGAACAGTCTTATGTGAAATAGTCTCTCAGGTGACTGGATGGCACCGGATTCTGCCGCAGCTGGTGTTGGGATATACCTCTGCTCTGGGTCTCACCGACGCCGGCATTGGATGGCGCTTCACCAGTCAATAACTCAGGACCACTGCCACTGCTGTCAAGACTTCCATTCTCCGCTCCGTCGCGCTGACTTGACGCTCCATCAGGGGACTCCAGACTCTCCGTAGGAAGGGACATGTCCATTAGACCTCGGAAGCTAACATTGTCTCTGGTCGGGGAACAGGGACTTTCTTCAGACACCGTGGGGGATACAGTGACCCCACCAGATTGGTACTTCTTGAAATGGGACACGTTGCGAGTCACAGTTTCTCTCCCTCGGGTGGCAATGACTCGGGTTCCCTTAACATTGACCACTGTCCAGGGGTCTGGTTCATAAGGTAGTCGGAACTTTCCACTGGTGATGCGATTTTTTAGTAGCACCACATCTCCTCTGGCGATCTGGGGTGCTTTGTCCCTTCTCCGTTGGCTGACTTGTGCATGGGTTTTTCGGCGTCTGGCCTCCACCTGACAGTCATTACGAGGCTCAGGTCGCCACTGCGGATGGTGAGGTATGGAATCCATAACTACACGGCCCATGAGAAGATGTCCTGGAGCAACACCGGTTGTGATGTGGGGCGTTTGCTGGTAGCTTCTTAAAAATTTGAAGATGGCCAGTTCAAGAGACTGCCCCTTGTCATGGGCAATTCGGATCACTTTGTTAAGTGTTTGCATAAATCTTTCCACTTCGCCATTCGCTTGTGGCCATCTGGGGGTAATTCGGCGATGTTGGATACCTAATGCAGTTAGGTAGTTGGCTAGCTGTTGGCCTTGAAAAGGAGGGCCCTTATCCGTCTTTAGTTCCTTCATCAGCCCATGCGCCGCCATGATCTTCTCCAATTTAGGAATTACTTCAGTTGCGCTGGGGGTGGATATAATTTCCACTTCCGGATATTTTAGGTGGTCATCAATGGCCACCATGGTATGGCGGCCATATGGAAGGCTGCCAAAGTCGAGGCTGACGCACGCCCAGGGAGACTTCGGCCAGGGTTCCACCAGGATTGGGGATGGTCGCGGTGCTTCTCCTGCTACTTGACATGCCGCGCAGGACCAAACAGTGGCCTCAACTAGGTCGTCCATCAATGGGAACCATACCTTGGTTCGGAGGCGAGATTTGGTTTTGACCATGCCTTGATGGCCAACATGAGCCGGTTGAACAACTTGGGCCGTTAGGGATGATGGTATCACCAGCCAGTGTCCTCTTAGCAGACACCCAGTGTTGTCTTCATTAAGATCTTCTCGCACATGGCAAAGGCTGTCCATGATGCGCTGCGCATCCAGGGTCTGGATCTTCCATTCCTCCTTGGCTTTGTGCCATTTTCCACTTTGCACTGCTGCTCTAGCCCTTTGCAAGCAGTCATCGTTCCTAGTGGCTTCTGCGAGGCTCTCCATGGATATCGGAATGGGGCATGACCGCGCAGTGACACATCTTACGTACTCCTCAGTGTCAGCCGCATCTTCCATTTCTTGCCGGGTGGCTTCTCGAGGATGTCGCGACAAATAGTCTGCGGGATTTCTAGACCCTGGCTGGTATTCCACCTTGCAATAATAGTTCTGGAGCTGTAACATCCATTTCTCAATTCGCGGCGGGGGCTTTGTGGATGTCCTTGAGAATAGGGCGACCAGCGGTTTGTGGTCAGTTGCAACTACAAAGGGTTTTCCATAGACGTACAGGTGGAAGTGACGGCACCCCCAGTGTATTGGTATTGCCTCTTTCTCAATCTGGGAGTATCTCTGCTCCTTTTCCGTGAGGGACCGGCTGGCGAAGGCCACTGGGGCCCAATCTTCTTCTGCACGCTGCCGCTGCATCAGCACCGCCCCATGTCCCATGAGACCTGCGTCCACGGCCACGAGTGTCAGCTTTCTTGGGTCAAAGAAGGCCAGGGTGGTGGCTTCTGAGAGTGCCTCTTTGATCTCCCGAAATGCTTTGGCTTGTTCCGGGCCCCATTTCCAGGGAGTGGCATCTTTGGTGAGCTCCCTCAGTGGCAAAGTCAAATTGGCCAGGTCTCGAATAAATCTTCCACAATAATTTACCATTCCGAGGAAACTTCGCACTTCCGTGACAGTGGTGGGGGGCGCAGCCTCTTTGATATTCTTCACTTTCTCTGGATCAGGGTTCACACCCTTGATCGAAAAGGTGTATCCAAAGAACTGTAGCTTCCGCTTTAAGAATTCACACTTTTCCCTATGCAGGGTAAGTCCCGCATCCCGCAGTCTTCGTAGCACCTTGGTCAATCGGCTGTTATGCTTCAGGATGGTCCTTGCGTGTATCATGATGTCATCGCTGACATTGATCACCCCAGGATATCCGCGATGAGTTCCTGTATCACGTTTTGAAACACTTCCCCCGCACTGGATACCCCGAAGCTCAGGCGGGTGTACCTCCGAAGTCCCAGATGTGTTGAGAACGTGGTAATATTGCGGGAAGCTTCGTCTAGCACCAGCTGGTGGTAGCCTGATCGTAAGTCCAATTTGGAGAACCAGCTTGCTCTCGCCATCTCACCTATCAGGTCATCAATTTTAGGGGTTATGTGTCGTTCCCGCTTGATGGTGGCATTGGGGAGCCGCATGTCCACGCAGATCCTCACTGCTCCCGGCTGCTTAGGTTTTCGCGTGACCACGATTGGCGAAACCCAGGGGGTGGGACCTGTCACTTTCTCCATTATCCCCGCAGTCTTGAGCTTCTTGAGCTCCTCTTCAACCAGCGGTCGCAGGTGGAACGCTATTCGGCGGTGCCTCAGGGCTACTGGCTGGACCGTGTGATCAATGTGCAGATGCACCTCTTTTCCTTTGAATTTTCCGATCCCTTGGAAGACTTCCGAGAATTCCGTCAGTAGTTGTTGAATTGACTCTTGATGGACGCCAAAAGCGAAAGTCACTACTCCTAGGTCTTCGGCCGCCCATCATCCTAGCAGCATACCTTGTCCATCTTCTGACATGAAAACATTGGTGGTAACGGACCGGTCTCCATGTGAGATTGAGGTTCTGAACTTTCCTCTAATCTTTAGGGGGGATGTCTTGTCCATAGGCAAATACGGTGATAGCCGACGGGAGTAGCACTGGCGGTGGATCTAGAGCTTGGTGTAGGACGGATGCCATAATATTGATGGTCGCACCAGTGTCTACCACTGCCATGACGTCGTGGGCACCTATCCGGATACCACACTGAGGTAAGCGTCGGGCCTTTCGACTGGCGGTGCCGATCATGTGCACCTTGTGCACTGTCCTCCCTTCCCCTTCGTCATCACCCATATCGCTTTGGCTGGGGTCCCCCACTGGCACGGCGTTGACCACCTGTCTTGGCTTGCGGTATCATTTTGATCGGCATACTTTTTCAAAATGGTTAAAACGTCGGCACCCCAAACACCGTTTCCTTTTTGCGGGACACTCTGCCGCCGAATGTGGTGCTCCTCCGCAGTATCCACATGACTTTGGTTGTCCCATCGTTGCTGCTCCAGCTCCCTTCTTGGTCCACTTCGCCGGGGTTTTACGGTCACTTTGTTGACCGATTCCGCTTTCACTGGTGCCTGGAGAGCTGCCTCCATATGAGCGGCTCGGGCCTTCGACAGCTCCTTGGTGCACCCCAGGGTTAGTATGTCCGCTAGCGACTTACCGGATTCTTCTAGGATTCGTTCCCTCAACTTGGCGGATGCACAGCCTTGGATGATCTGGCCAAGGAACTCCTCCGTGGTGTCGGACCCACACATGGACACTAGATTTTTGAGGCGGGCATGATACGTGTTTAACGACTCGTCGTGTTTAACGACTGTCTTGCCTGCCGGAATATAAATCTTTCGTAGTCCTGGTTGGCCATGGGCTCAAAGTGTGCGTTCAGAGCGTTTATTAGCGTGTGGTTGTTCTTCGGGGTAACTTCTACCAGGGTTTTGGCTATGTTGTGGACATCCTTGTCTCCCAGGTGAAGGACCATGGCCCTTTTCTGATCCTTATGCACCTTTGTGGCTTCAAAGAATATTAATAAGTGATCTACCCAGTCCTTCCAACTGGGTGCGAGTGACGAGGGTGAGCCCTCCACCAAGAACTGTTCAATTGGGGGTATTGTGGCCATGTTAGGTGCCGGGACGCGTGACTGGTTGTGTGGTGACTGTGCTGCTGTCTCTCCGCCGTGTCCCTGCAGGCTGGCCCTTGAGAAACCCCTCTTGGCTGAGTCCGTCTTTGTTTGGTGTGGCCAATGCTTGATGGCTCGGGGCCAATCTGGTGTACCAGTTACAGTGATTGATTCCCTTTGGGGGCTTATGTAGGCCCTTGCTTGACTGGGGCACGTGCTGCCCCCTGTGTATGCCTCTCTCAGTTCTCCCTCGTGGTGGCACTGGGCCTGCAGGGCCTATATTGAGGCTTATCCCCTCCTTGCCCGTGTTAATAATGCCCACGTGGTGATTGGGAGCCGGGGGCCAGGCTCAGCTGTTCCCTGTGGCTGCACGTGGGAGAGGCAGTGACTGAAACCTCTCACGCCTCCTGCAGGGCAGAGACGAGGCCCACCCGCCTTCCGGGCACCGCACTACGAGGTCAGGGGCAGAAACACGGCCAGAGCAAGGCCGTTTCAGTGAGGGCCGACGCGACTCACCTCTTGCGCGCTGCCGATGCAGCCGCGCCTCCAGGCTCACTCGCTCCGAGGCACGGAGCCGGCCGCACAGCGTGGGGCACGCAGGGCACGAGCGCCGTGTGCGATGTCAAAGCTCGCGACCGCTCCGCAGTAGGATCGGCGACACACAGCGAAGGCACGCCCACCCTCGCCAGCTGTTGTGTCGTCGGGTAATCGGACGGCACAGGAGTGAGAGGGATAAGAAGCCCTGGGGGTAAAGCTAGGGGCCTATCAATAAATCACACGGACAACTGGGTGCTTGCATATGGCTCACCACGCCGTCGCCAACTGGCGTACGTGTGTGCGTAGCCCTTATTTATTCTACATGGTCACGTGGTCGTGACGGGGCACGCCTGTTGCGCCACAGGCTAGAATACAACAACAACTTAATTTGTGCATATCACAGATACTGTGGTACTGCACAATATGCACAGTATAGGAACTCCTTCTCAGATCGTATTTGTAAAACAGATTTGTGTACTAACAAGAGAGCAGCAATAATCCAATCCCAATACCCTACTGTTTGATGAACGAGGAGTCTTCTAATCAGTTAATAATCGGCTGTCATTAAAACTTGTTAGAGGAAATGTTTTTTCTTCCAATCCCATGCAGAGACAAGGGAGATAGTACACCGATACACAGGTCTGCGCATGCTCCGAACTTAAAACAATTTGACTGAGCCAGCGCCCTGTGTTGTCTTACTTGGGAGATGCTGCTTCATCAAATATTCAGCTGTGCCTGCCATGGCAGTACTAAGTTCCAGCCGTACTTGTGTACAGTCGAAGTCTCTCAGTGTAGCTTTACACAATTAATTTTTGAGCTGAGCCTGAGGCCATTTTCTTAGGTCACAACGTTCCACGATAAAACAGTGTGGTATCTGTCTGTAAAGATGGCAATGCAGTCCTTGGACAAGGGGCGATTGGAGGACAGTTTCCGACTCTTGTGCTTATCTCTGGAAATGTATGCTTGCTGTCGAGAGAATCTGCAAACAGCTCGTCTCCAATTTTACAAAGGCACAAGCCTTACAAACAAATATTTACTGAGTTTACCAGTCGTTTAGAACACTCAGTAACATCCTGTTCAAACGTGCGTGGGAAGAGAGAAGGGAGGGAGGGAAAACAAAGAAAAAAGTAACCGCTTCCTTTACTGGTACTATGCCTTGTAAAGCCGGCGAGGATGGGGTATCCCCCTCGAGAGCTTTCGGACAGAACACAAGGCAACACACTTGGTATGAGCCTGTTGTTGAGGTAGCGTCATTTTTAGGAACTGAATCTGTTACTGATGAGTCAGGACAGTTTGGATGGCAGAGTTACATTTTTTTTCTAGAGATTTTTAAAAAGTCAGGGTTCCTCTGCGCAGCTCCTGTTTTTAGATTGGCAAATTCATTTTTTGGTGTCTTTTTTAAGCCATTCGCTTTCAGGTCAATTTTTGTGTATTCAGGTTGTGCATTTCTATGCTTTCAGTTTTTCTCTGGCCTGAATAAAGTTGAACCTCCCGAGGCGAGTTCTTCATCTAATTATGTCTTAGTCCACTTTGAACAGAAGAAGAAGAGATTTCAGTGCTCTCTTTATGACGTTGAGGGTATATCTTTAAGGAGACAAGGTGTTTAAAAGCTGGCCAAGAGGAGTGTATATAGGAACCCCAGAGAGTGTGAACAGCGACCCTGATGCACCAAAAGAGCAGCTGTTGCCCAAGAGACCACAGGCTGTGACACTAAGACCTGATAAATGGCTTTCCTGGAGGAACCAGCTGGTGAGGTGCAAACACCTGCTCTGAAGGGCAGCAAGATGAAGGCAGAGACTGACTACACGGTTGACACCTTTCTTAGAAAAAAATATTGCCATTAGCTTGTGTTTTGGCATTCTGAAAGTGCCAGGAGATGGTACTTAAATAAGAATTCTGCTTCCATTAATTTTCTTTTAAAAGCTGTTTAGGAAGAATCCAGACAGCATTGCAATTCCATTATTCTTTTGAGGTGTTTCTATCTTCTTTATGCTGTTCAGAGCGGTAAGTTTCACCCGCATTTCTTTTAAATCATGCTGTGTTTGTTTTAAACTGAATTTGCTCTGTTTTTTAAAGTAATATCTAATTTTACTGTTGGGGGGATACTCTTTGCACTGTTTTGACCATTAACATTTTTTTGCGCCTTCTTAGACCTAAAAAACGATTGCTCTTTTTTTTAGAACACTTTGGCAGAATTAGCACTGTTGGGGGGAGAATAAGGCTTTATCAGTCAAATTCCTGCTAAAGACCAGAACTAAAGTCACTTATAGCGCACTTGGCACTTTACTCCCCTTCCTCATTCCTCTTGATGTTGATCTGCCATTTTCTTTGGTCGCGCTCTTATCGTTTAGTGGCCAGACACTATATTAATCAGAGTATGTTACCCCGAAACTCATCCCAGGATGTTTGTTTCCGGTCCAGGGAGAACCCAGCTTGGCAGTTCGGCTGGACTGTTCCCATGAGGAACAGAGTCAGGACTGATTTGCATATGGGGGGTCCAAACTGGGGTGGAGTAGTGAGCAAACGAACAATGGATTTAACCCAGATCTCTTGACTGGGGGTGAATGTTTGATTCATTTAGCATTCCGTCCATCATTTGTTGCCGTAGCACAAAGACCTTAACTTGGTCACTTTTAGCGCACTTCACACCTTACTCCACTTCCTCATTCCTCCTGAACCAACGCCAAGCAGCCCTTTTCTTTGGTTGCTTTATTCGTATAGTGGTAAGAAACTTTTTAATCAAATAAAGCAGCGGACGCACAGCGGTTAGTTTTGCCCACATTTCTTTTAAGCAAAACCAAAGGGGATGATGGACGTAGTGTAAAACATAGCAAGCACTCACCCCTAGTCAACTGATCTGGGTTTAATCCATTATCATTCTTTAGCTCACACCACCACCCCAGTTCAGACATGGCCCGAACTGCCAGGTGATGTCTTCCATGGACCGGAAACAAGCATCCTTGGACCAGTTTCTGACTAATCAGCCGTCATCAGCCAGGCTAGCCTGAATCCAGTGGCAAAGTGAGCAAGGGACCCACGTCTGGGCATACCCTGCCAACTTAGGGTGAACAAAGCAAAACCAAAGGGGATTATGGACGGAGTGTTGAACATAGCAAGCACTCACCCCGAGGTGAATATATGACATTTGTTCTGCAATCTGTCCATCAATTGCTCTTTTTGCATTTGTCACCCCGAGTGGGACGGGTATGGTCACTCCATGCCACTGGAGTCAAGCTATCCTGGCTGATGAGGGCTGAAAGACCAAAACCAGTCGTAGGATGATTGTTTCCGGTCCAGGGAGGACTTGTCCTGGCAGTTCGAGCTGGACTGTTCCCATTGGGCGCAGGGTCAAGCCTGATTTGCATATGGCTGGGTCCAAACTGGAATGGCATGGTGAGCAAAAAAACAATGGATTTAGGCCCAGATCTCTGTACTGGGGTGAATGTTTGACATTGTTCTGCATTCTGTCCATCAATTGTTCTTTTTGCATTTGTCACCCCGGTGGGACGGGTAAGCTCAGGCGTGAGTCCCGTGCTCTTTATGCCACTGGAGTCAAGCTATCCTGGCTGATGAGGGCTGAAAGCCCGAAACTGGTCCTAGGTTGCTTGTTTCCAGTCCAGGAAGGACCTGTCCTGGCAGTTCCTTGGAACAGTCCAGCCTGAACTGCCAAGCCAGTTCCTCCCCTGACCAGAAACAATAATCCTGGGACCAGTTATGGGGTTTCACCACTCATCAACCAGGCTAGCTGGATTCCAGTGGGACCGTGAGCAAGAGACCCATGTCTGTGCATACCCTTGGCCACTTAGGGCAAACATAGCAAACACAGCCCGATTATGGACAGAATGCTGAAACTTTTTACCACCTACCCCCAGTCAATTGATCTGGATTATACTGGGGATATTCTTTGCATTGTTTAGAATGTTTTTCTTTTTTGGGGCACTGCTGAGAGCTAAAAGCTGATTACTTGTTTTTTCAGAGCACTTTGAAAAATGTGCTCTTGTGGAGGGAGACTAATCTTTATCAGTCAAATTCCTACTAAAGACCTGAACTTGTCCCTTTTAGAGCACATTGCAGTTTACACCGCCGCCATTTTCTTCGGTTGCCCTCTAGTCGTTTAGTGGCCATACACTATATTAATCAAACGATGCAGCGGACACGTGCAGCAGGCATGGAGTTGGTGCATCAAAGTTTCTCAAGATTCCTCCCTGGGTTGCTGTGTCAGGACACCTACGTCATTTTCACTGGCGTCCAGTGAGTAAAAGGATCTCGTTTAAAGAACTCATGCTTGATTTAGGGCATGCAACCACAAGGGCCCTCTCAATCTCATGGCCTGCTTAAAGACCTACTTACAGGTGAGTTCTGTGAGAGCCAACCAACTTAAACTCTTCCATGTACCCTACATTCTCAAGGCCAGAAAAGGAAGCAGATCATTCGTCTGCCAGGCAACTAAGTTGTGGAATTGGTTTGAGAAGTAGCCAGTTTAAAATGGCTTTTAGGAAGAGCTTAAAAACCTTACTCTTTGAGTCCTGCATTACGTTTCCTGTGGGTTATCCTTCCACTAGCGCCACTTAAAAACCTTACTCTTTAACTCCTGCAAAATGTAATTTCGCTAATTTCTATTACAATTGCTGTGAGTGATCCTTCCACTAATGCCTGGATGCCTCCTTGGAGGTAGTTGAGCTCTTTACAAATGCTTTGTATTGTATTTCAATGTATGTATCTGTGGGTAAAAATACTGAATTTTAATGATTTGTCTGACTTTTTGCCTGCCTTTGCATACAAATGTAGAGTAGGCTGGTAAAATACTCATCAGGTTAGCAAACCTCTCTGCCAAAAGGCTGCCACCTGCTTCCTCTGTGAGGGTACGGGAGAAACTATGAACATATTGAGGAGCTTTCTTCTGCTAGAGACACCGCTGTACTGAGAGCTGAAGTGTGTAAATATTTTGGCCATCTTCAAGAGGGGTTAGCAAAACACAGTACAGAAGAGCCTATTGAGGATAAATACACTGAGCCAGTGTCTGTAAGCTGCCAAATCCCTCTAAGAGGGAAAAAAGGAAGAGACTAAATGAATATCTTTGCTCCTAGATTGTCCTCAAATCTTCCTTTTCAATCTGGGAAAATGGAGATACTGCGAAGATTCATAAGGACACCTCTGCCACTGAAAAGACACACTGAAAAACAGAGTTATTAGAAAACAAACATAAAAAAATCAGGAAAAGAACTCCACTTCATCTACAAATTCACATTTTCTGTGATTCCCAGAGAAACAGGAAAATAGGATGCACATATGTCCCATTGGCGATTCTCAGTAGAGGAATGAAGAGATGCTTCTGACAGAAATCATAAGCGGCACAGCTGATGAAAGGAAGGAAAAGTCCAACAGCCATGATGATGGAATGCAGGCAGATGATTGTTAGACTTGGCACAATTGGCGTGAGTCTCCCTTCCACTTTTTGCTTTTGCCTCATCTGTTTTTGTTGGTCTAGATGCTCTGGGCACTCTGACACTGCTGATCAGTGCCAAAGTGCAAGTGGTCCCTATTGTAAAATGGTGTAATGGATTAGTAAATCCATGATTGGTTATTTGATATGCTTGTCAGACCCTAATACAGTGCACCATGTATGCCTGGGCCTGTAAATCAAATGCTGCTGGTAGGCTTGCAGAACTGATTGTGCCAACCACAGAAGCAGCTTGTAAAATGTGGTTCAGGCCTGCCATTGCAACGCCTGTGTGCAGTTTGGTACTGCTATGTCATCTTGGCAAGTGCACCCACTTGCTAGACCCTAAACCTTCTTTTTTCTACATATTAGTCGACCGCTAAGGTAGGCCCAAGGGCAGGGTGCATTGTATGGAAAAGGTAGTACATGCCCCGATGTGTGTGGCATGTCCTGATAGTGAATTAAACCCAATTTTGTTTTTCACTGTTGCAAGGCTACCTGTTCCCATATGCCAGAATGAGCAGTTTGATATAACATCTTATAATCCTAACTGACCCAAGGAACAAGGTAGAATTTCGAGTTTAGTATGCCTGAACTCAGAATGTTAAAATACATTTTATTTATTTATTTAGAGAGCTTCATATAGTGCGAATGTGACACTTGGGTATCAGAGCGCTTCACAGTTACATGAGGTACATTTGGAATACAGCGGGTATAGTAGCATTAATATATATAATATTCAGGCACATGTCTTTCTTAGCCGTTTCAGCCCCCAAACATTTTTTAGGAACTGATTAACGAAAAAGGTGTAACAGTATTCCTATACAAATCGTTCCGATGTGCTTTCCGTGAGTTCTACATCAGAAACAGTTCCTGATTGACATTTGGGTATTAATCACAATGCTGATGATGATCAGTCTAGCCTAAGGAAGGAACTTGCTCATTAGGAAGATCTTTGCTTCCCTCTTGAATGTTGCTGTGTTCGGAATTTTTCTAATGTTTGGAGGGAGTGAGTTCCAGATTCTGGGGGCTGCTTCAGAGAAAGCTCTGTTATATGTTTTTTTCTTCCGAAAGATGGGTGGTTTCAGCAATAGCACTCTGGCACTCCAAGCTACTCTGCCTCCTCCTGAAAGCTCAATTTTCTGAGCTAAGTACCTTGCTGTTTTGTAGTGGAGCACTGTGTGGGTAGTACATGCCAGTTTAAGTTGAATTCTTGCTTCGTTTAGTAACCAGTTTAATGCTTTCAAGTGAGGGGAGATATGATTGTATTTTCTAAATCCAGTAATGAGTCTTGCAGCCGCATTTAGACATGCTTTCAGTGGTGCTGTGGAAATGTTTGATCTATATGCTAGAGTTGTACATCCATATTCGATCTTTGAAATAACTAAGAACTGGACTGCCACTTTGAGGTCCGCCGTAGTAATGAGTGCTTTCACTTTTCTAATATAGTTCAAGCGAAACCGGGCACTTTTTGCCATTGATTTGATGTGGGCTTTCATGTCTAGGTTCTTATCAAGCGTGATTCCCAGTTATTTAGTAGATTCAACTAGAGTAGGGGTGCAGTTTAGCGCTGTGAACAGTTTGGTCCATTCCTTCACTTCTGTGGGGTTCTTCGGTGGTGATATTAATATGAATTCTATTTTTTGTGCATTTAGTTTTAGATGATTTCTAGTTAACCAATGTGGTGACAAGGCCTCATTCATTATCTTTATGTCTTCCAGTGACGCGGTCTTGATGTAGATCTGAGTGTCATCTGCATAAATGTGATATGATATGTTTGCGTCTCAGAGAATTTCTGTGAGGGGTTCGTCATAAAGGTTGAATAGTGGCGGAGATAGTGTTGATCCTTAGGGGACTCCAATCAAATTTGGGCATGATGGGGATAATGTCTGGTTGACCAGGAATCTTTGTGGTCTGCTCTGAAGGAAGGATTCAAACCATTTCAGAACATTTCCAGATAGTCCCATCCTGTCTTGAAGCCTGGCTAGCACTTTTTAACGATTTACCGTGTCAAAAGCAGACGACAGGTCAAAAAGGACTAGTAGGCATGTTTGATTGTTATCTAGAGCCTGTAGCGCATCATCCACTATATGTAAGATTGCTGTTTCCGTACAGTGGCCTGGTCTGAAACCGGATTGGCAGTCGCCCAGCAGCTTGCAATTGGGGATATGATTTTTCAGTTGATTTTGAACATATTTCTTAATTTGTTTGGCAAGTAATGGAATATAGGATACTTGGCGAGTTTTTTGGCTCTGCCAGGTCCGCTGTAGGTTTTATGATGATGGGAAGGACTTGACCTGTTTTTAGGCACTCTGGTAGGGTTCCTTGAGATAGTGAGGCATTTATTATTTTTGTCCATATTGGGACGACGATATGATTGATTCTTTTTAGGCATTTAGATATAAACATCTTTTAGTGAGAGTGATTTTTACATTCTGTGATTAAAAATACCACTTTTAGTAAGTAGTTATTTTCTTCCCTAACCATCTAGCATGCCTCTGCCAGGTTTGTGTATTCCATGTCTGGATTGTGAGTGACAGGAGCCTGGAGAGGGCCATGGCTCCAGCAGTCTGATGGATCAGGGCTGGGCTGAATAGGACCTGCATTGAATAGAGAGTGGGGGGCGGAGATTTCCTTTCACTGACCTGAACCCTCATAGAATAGAGATTAGGGGGAGGAGATTTCCTTTCAGCTACCTGGGACAGGTCTGCTCTCAAACAATGCTGTCTCCACCTCCTGCCAGGAAGCTGCACCCAGGAGGACAGAATTGGTTTGGACTAGGTACAGACACTCTCTGCCTTCAGAGACAGAGGATTTGTGTGTATAAAAAGGGGGATCCAGACCCCAGAATTTTAGATCACTTCTGGGAAATCAAGAGGAACCTTTGCCAAGGAGAAGAAACCGGAGAAGCTGAAGGAGGATTACTGCCCCTGTGCTGTTTGCTGTTTGGGGTTGGCCTGCAGTGGTTACTTGTTGCCAAGGAAAGGAGAAAAGGATGTTGCTGTTTGCTTTGTCATCTTGAGGAAGATATCCAAGGGATGAACTGAGCTTGCCTCCTGTCTGAAGTCTCCGGGACTCAAAGACTTCACCACCAGCTCCCCTGAACTCCCTTGCTGGGAATTCTACCTGCAGTGAGGTGCCTGCTGTTGTTTGAGCCCTCTGAGAGACTACATGTCCCTGGGAGCTGGATGTGCGACGCAACAAGGAGATGCGTGTCGCTGCTGCAGCAGTTGCTGTTGCATCACTAAAGACGCGTGCTGCAGCTGTTTGCCGTTGCATCACCGGAAAAGCGTGTCGCCGCCGCAGAGGTCGTCATCGCATCACCGGAGAAACATGTCAAAGGGCATGTCGCGGCTCCAAAGATCATCCATTTTGCCGCACGGCCGTCTTGTCGCATCACACTGGATCGTCGCGTCACATCGAATCGCCATCTCGTCGCATCGCACCGGATCACTGTGAGAAACCAATGCATCACCTCCTCTCCGGTAAGGAACCAACGCATCACCTCCCCTGTGCTGCAGGAAGGAACCGACGCCTCACCTCCTCCGAAGCAAGGAACCGACACATCACCTTCCCTGCGACCCTTTTGTTTGTTTTGCGTGACGCATCCAAGGTACTTTGAGAGTAAAGTGTTGCTTTTACCATCTGCATTGATCTAAGCTATTTCTACCATTTTAAAGTCATATTTGTATTACAGTATTGTGGATTTTTGTCGTTTGGTCTTGTGTTGAGTGTAGTAAAGATTACTTATTTTTCTAAACTGGTGTGGTGTCTATTTGTAGTATTTTTCACTGTATTACAGTATGTGTTCACAAATGCTTTTTACACTGCCTCTGAGATAAGCCTGTCTGCTCATGCCAAGCTACCAAGGGGGTGAGCAAGGGTTATTCAGGAGTGTATCCCCCTTTCCCTGACTAGAAGCAAGGGTCCCTATTTGGACAAAGGTGTATATCATTGCCAACTAGAGACCCCCATTTCTAACAATGATGGTTTCCAATTTGGTGACAATCTGAGTCTGAGGCATACAAGCCAAAATGCTCTATTGTGAATTTTAGTGTGAATGCAGAAGGCAAGAGGTATTGCTTTTGAATGTCTGAAAGCTATTTGATACGGATGTATGTCGTTACAACGCATACTTTTACAACGCATACCTTTACAACGCATTTTTTACACCGCAACATCCATTACAACGCATTCCATTACAATGCATGCCATTACAACGAATTCTTTGAAACTAGCTTTAAAACGCATTCCACTACAACGCATACTACATTTACAACGCATACCATTACAACGCATACCATTACATTGCATGTATGGTAAGTATTGGATAGTGTAGGGGTAAAAATTACTATTCTAACTCCAGGGGGGTGCAACGGTAGGGTAAGTGTTGGATCGTGTAGGGGTAAAATTTACTATTCTAACTCCAGGGGGTGCAAGAGTAGGGTAAGTATTGGATAGTGTAGGGGTAAAAATTACTATTCTAACTCCAGGGGGTGCAACAGTAGGGTAAGCATTGGATAGTGTAGGTATGCGTTGTAATGGTATGCGTTGTAATGACATGCGTTGTAGTGGTATGCGTTGTAGTGACATGCATTGTAATGGTTGCGTTGTAATGGCATGTGTTGTAATGATGTTGCGTTGTGAAAGTTTCATTGTAAAGGTAGTTTGTTGTAAAAGTTGCGTTGTAAGTGTTGTTTCCCTTTTGATACTCATGTATTAGTTCTAAGAGGTGGCTTCTACCTCCCTTTAGGATCTTTGAACGTTGTCCATCGTCAGTAGGATCAATGTGATGGTGATGTTCAAAAGGCTAAATGAGGATCACAGAGAACCTTAGGAAAAACTCCCCCACATGGGCCTACAACTGTAATCTAGATGAATAAACAACAGACCTTGCAGGCTAATGTGGGTTTGGTATTGCTGAGGCATTCTTTGCCCTGGTGCCCTCAAACCATCAGGGGTCTGATATAACATCATAGTGTCTACCCTCCCTTAATTTTATCAGTGTCCTACTTTTCCTATTCAGTTTTGTTCATTCTTTTTTGTATTCTACCCTCGTTCTTCAACTCCCTCACTTCTTTGTTTTTACTACCTATTTTGATTGGCGGCTCCTAAGGCACATCTCAAAACAGGTGTTACAGATTCCCCCTTTATTGGGGTGTGGAGCATATGGGGTTGGGAATTTCTACACAGCCAGACTGAGCACCTATTTCACGACTCAAGGATTATCACTGAGGTGTGAAGAGGTGTCTTGGTGGACATACTGTAAAAAAGAATCTGGGTGCTAAAATAATCAAGTGCAATGCAACAACCTACTTTCAGACTATTGAAATAACCACAATCTTGTTGGCGATTCCCTCTGTTCAAAGAATTTGCTCAAACTACCCCTTTTAGACGGCAGTGAACATTATTACATTTCTTACTGAAAATTAACCCTTAGATGATCAAATCTGGATTTTACTCATAAAATAAAATTCTCTTGTGTGAACTGTGTTAGTGAAGACTTTACTGCAATCAGACCTGAAATGCCATGCAGAAGGACATTTTCAAGATGATTAAATTCTCTGGCCACACTAAACTTGGGCTCCGATGGTTAGGGTGAGTTTGGGGAGTGTGCAATGATAACCCTACTGTCCTCCCACACCTAAAACTATAATTCAGTTTGAAGTAGGCACTGTACCCACAGCAAATCCACAGACAGAATTCTGGTAGGACAAAAGCAGGGCCCTTCAGCAACCAGACAGGCAGTACACACAAAATGTCCTAGCATCCTGTTTGCTCCCTGTGAAGGGCGCAAAATGTTTACATGTGCTTCAGCCAGACCTGTCATGCAGGATTTGACACTGCGGTGTAACGAAGTGGGGCACAACCCTCATCCTGCATATTCGATTGAACTCAGAGGACTTCTCTCGGTCCAATCATGTCAGCATATTGTATGCTCCTACGAGGAATTTCACACTTCATTCTCATCTCATTCAAGGTTGAACACTGACTGCAAGTAACAGGAGAGCTTATGGAAATGTGCTTCCTGAAAACTCAGGCAAGTAAAGTGTGACTTTAACCTACATTTATTAAAAATATAACTTGATAATTGAATTGGATTTTTTTTTTTGTTCAAATCTGTTTTTATTGTGAACACAGCGATAAGCCTACAACCCCATGCTGGGGCCGGCCGCGCAAAGTAGAGCTGGTGGGCGTTGGAAACCAGGGGGGGAAATGAAGTATTAACACAGCGCCTGCCTACAACCCCCGGAGGGGCCGGCCGCGTGGCTTAGGGGTAATAATGGCAAGAGGCGGTCGTGTGCTGGTGTAGTATCGCTGTGTAGGGGGAGGTGCGCAAGTGTTGAAGAGCCGTAGTGTCACATTTTCCAAAGGCCCAACGGGGCCCAAACTGCCCCGTAGTGGGGCGGAAGCCAGGATGGCAAGCAGGAAGGAAGAAAAAGTCGGAAAGAGAGTGAGCAATAGCAAGGTGAGGAGTGCCAAGGGGGGGGGGGAACTGTAGTCGCCAGTCGGGGGCCAAAAAGCGCAAGCTGGGAGAGCGGGGCGCTGGGGCGCGCCAGTTTCTGCGCCGTGGGGAGCAGCTAAGGGTCTAGTCTGTGCGGGTCAGCAGGGATGAGGGCGTCCTCGAATAGCTGCAGAGCGCGAAGCCTGGGGGGCATGTGGCGGGCGTAGTTGACGGAGCACAGATAGCGTACGAGGGGTTCCCATACTGCCTTGAAGCGCACGCCTCGCATCTGTATCCGCGCTGTGAGCAACTCCATAGTCAGGACCTGCCAGAGGCGCACAAACCAGGAGGCGATCGGCGGCGCCTCAGTCCGCTTCCAGTACAGGGCAATGAGTTGTTTAGCAGCGCCTAACATGTGAAGGGTAAGAATCCAGTCGCTGCGCGTGAGGGCCCTAAGCGCAGGGGGGCGAACACCCAGCAGGAGCGTGCAAACCTCTTCAGGCAGAGGGAAACCCAACACCCTCTTGATGTGACTGAGGACCTCCTTCCAGAAGACAGCCAGAGTAGGGCACGACCACCAGATGTGTACAAAGTCGCCAGTCGCAGTGGCACACCTCCAGCAGAGCGGTGAGGAAGTAGGGAACATTTTGCTGAGTCTCAGGGGGGTATAGTACCATTGCGTTAGCATCTTGTACGCGTTTTCCCTCTGCGGGATGCTGCGGTAGGTTTTAGGGATGTCAGCCCATAGTCGGGCTCATTGAGAAGGCGTGATTTCGGCGCCGATCGCCGACTGCCATTGTTTCTGATAGGGATGTGCAGGTGGCGCGGTGGGGTGTTGCAAGATGTTATAGATCTGAGATATAAGTCTTTTCAGCCCCCCGAGGGAGCGGGCCAGTTTCTCGAATGGTGTATACGCCCTGGTGGCCGCCCGATACATATCGCCTCCCATAGTCCAGTGACGCAGTTGCGCATACTGTAGGCTGGCAGTCGAGGGGAGACCGAATTCTTCCCGGCAGTCCGACCAGGATTTAGGCGCCCCTCCGAGGAAGAGGTCCCCTACAACTCTGCAGTCCCCCTGTGTCCAGCTCTCGAAAGCACGGGTCCGAGCCGCAGGGGGGAAGTGTGGGTTGCCGGCGATGGGGGTGTGTGGAGAGGGGAACGTGGTCAAGCCCTTGGACACTGCCACTCTGTCCCAAATGTCAAGAACTGTCCTAGTTGGAATCGCCATGTACGCACTCCTGGAGCGCGCCACGCGCGGCAGCCAAGGCAGGTCCCAGATGGTGCGCCCCGTGACCACCCGGTCCATGTGGAACCAATGCTTATCGCTCTCGCGGACACCCCATTCTATCACGAACCGAAGATGCGCCGCCCAGTAGTAGTGAAGAAGATTCGGGCAGGCGAGGCCTCCCCTGTCCCTCGGTTCCATTAGTACTTTCTGTGAGAATCGGGGTCGCTTACCACCCCAAATGAAGGACGTGAGCTCGCGTTGGAGACTCCGTATGCAGTGGAGCGGGATCGGGGTGGGTAGACATTGGAAGACGTAGAGAATACGGGGGAGGACCGACATTTTGACCGCGTTGAGACGCCCTAGCCAGGAAATCATCAAGGGTTTCCATCTCCGCAGGTCCGTCAGGACTTCCTTGCGGCAAGAGGCCCAGTTTTGTGCGGACCACGAGTCTAGGTGGGGCGTTAGGTCCAGGCCCAGGTATTTGATGTGGTCCTCCGCCCAGCGATAGGGTGTTACCCCTTTCAGGAAGGTGACCTCCTCTGCAGGGATGGTGAGGTTGAGCGCCCAAGATTTGGCGTGGTTGATCTTAAGGCCAGACGCGTGTTCAAATAGGGAGAGGGCTTCGTGCACCGCCGGTAGGGAGTCCCGGGGGCGTGTAAGAGTGAGAATCAGATCATCCGCAAAGAGCGCCACCTTGTTGGTGCGCCCCCCGTGGGGGATTCCATGGATGTCAGGGGCACGCCTAATCAGTTCCGCCAGAGGTTCCACCGCTAGGGCGAACAGGAGCGGCGAGAGCGGGCATCCCTGTCTCGTGCCCCTGTGGATCAAAAGCGGCGACGTCAGTTGGCCGTTGACCCGTATTCTGGCCTGTGGTCCGATATACGGGGCCATGCATCTGGAGATCATGTTGGGGCCAAGACCTAGTTTTTGGAGGACCGCCCGCAAAAAGGCCCAGTCGACCCGGTCGAAAGCCTTTTCTGCGTCCAGCGAGAGGAGGCAGGCCGGTATGTCCCAGTGCTGTACCTTCCCCACCAGATGCGCCAGCCTGCGCACGTTGTCGGCCCCCTGACGGTCCCGGATAAAACCCACCTGGTCCGGGTTTACCAATCCCGGCATGTACGGGTCTAGTCGTTTAGCCAGGATCTTGGTGTATATCTTAAGGTCAGTATTCAAGAGGGCAATGGGGCGGTAGGAGGCGCACAGAGCTGGGTCCTTCCCAGGCTTGGGTATCAGGGCAATTTCCGCCAGGCCCATGTCGGGAGACGGGCCAGTGGTGTCCGTGAAAGAGCCATAGAGCCGCAGCAGGTGCGGGCGGAGTTGAGTCAGAAAGAGGCGGTAAAAGGTCAGCGGCAGGCCGTCCGGGCCCGGAGTTTTCCCAGTGGGGAGGTCCTTGACAGCCCCGGTTATCTCCTCCTCTTGCAGGGGACCCTCTAGCGTGGCTGCACACGCCGGAGAGAGCGGAGACCCCTCAAAATCAGCAAGTACGGCCTCCCGCGCCTCCGCAGAGGTAGGCTCCTCGGCATACAGGGAGGAGTAGTAGGCGACAAAGGCGTCCCGTTTGGCCTTCTCGGAAGAGGCACAGATGCCATCCTGTCGCTTGACGTAGGCGATATGGGCCCTGGCTGCGCGCGCTCGCAACCTGCCAGCCAGCAGGCAGCCGACTTTGTCCCCACCCTCGTAGTAGCGTTGCTTAAGCGCCAATAGGGAGCTTTCTGCCTTGTTGGTGCGCAGAGTGCGGAGCTGCCCCCTGAGGTTGGCGAGGGTTTTCCTAGACGCCTGGGAGGGGGAGTCCCGGTCCCGGGCCTCCGCTTGCTTGAGCTCAGTGGCCAGGTCGGTTTCCAGCTTAGCCGCTGCCTTTCTCCGCGCCACCGCCAGGGAAGTAATGTGGCCCCTAATGGTGGCCTTGAAGGCATCCCAGACCGTATGGAAGGGCATGTCAGGGGTGTCATTAAGCGCGAAGTACGAGTCTATGGCGTCACGGATGCTGGCAACATCCTCCGGGTCTCGGAGGACACTCGGTGGGAGCACCCACTTCCGCTCGCGAGAGGCGTGGGCCAGAGGATCCTGTAACAAAAGTTCCACATGGGCGTGGTCCGATAAGGAAATGTCGGATATAGCGGCAGCCAAGGAGTCTCGGGCCAATTCGAGGGAGAGGAATAGATAGTCAATACGGGAGTACGTCCTATGGGAGTGTGAATAGAACGAGTAGTCCCGGGACCCCGGGTGATGGTAGCGCCACCCGTCCACGAGCCCCAGGTCTGTGAGTTGCGATCGAAGGGTGGAGGACATGGCCCCCGCGCCATTAAAAGAGGCCCCCGCGCGGTCCATCTCAGGGTCCCACACTAGATTAAAGTCCCCGCCCAAGATCACATTAGGGTCGCCTGGCGAGATCTGATCTCGCAGGAGGGTCTGGAGGTATTTGTCCTGCGACTGGTTGGGCGCGTACACACATCCCAAGGTGAACTGAGTATGACCCATCTATACCGTGGCTCGGAGGAAGCGCCCGTCAGCACTCTTGAAGGGTTTCGTGGGTCCCCGCCTAAAGCCAGCCCTGCAAAGGATTGCCACCCCCGCTGTCTTGGTGTCAGAGGAGGCCCAAAATTGTGTGGGGTATCTAGGGTGAGCCATGCGCTTGGTGTCCCCCTTCAGAAGGTGTGTCTCCTGGAGAAGGATAATGTCAGGGGAGTGATGCAGGAGATAACGCCAGACCTGGTTCCGCTTATTGGGTGAGTTGAGCCCTTTAACGTTGAGGGATAGGACCTTCAAGGGCGCGGGGATGTTCGTTGTCATCGCAGCAAGGGAGAGCGGCGCCGCGCTAGTACCAGGAGAGCAGCTCCTCTCGCCGACAGGGCAGTGGCAGCCTCACCCCACCCCCAGCGTGTTAACCCCTGCAGGTCCCACCATGACACCCCTCCACTAGTGCGAGGAAAGGTCGGGGAGAAAGGGCAGCGCGAGAGTAAAGTGGGAAGGAAGGAGAGAGGAGGAAAGTAAAGGGCATAGAGAAGAAACACAACCAGAACAGGCCAACAGGGCCAGAGCACATTGTCCCAGGTACCGGACATCCTCTACCCGAGGGTTCGGATGAACTCAGGAATGTCACTTCCTAAGGGACAAGGGGAGGGAGCAGAGATCTGAGGAGTGAGGTTAGATGTAGTCGTCTCGCAGCTCGTCCACCCCGCTGCCGCGTGGTAGTCCGGGGGTGAGTCGAGCCGTGGGGTCTACGCGGTCTGTCCAGGCGCCGATGGGGCGTTGAAGCTCAGTGACGCGGTGCATGGCTTGGAAGAGGCGAAGGTCACTGTCCAATCCTTCCGCCCCCCATGGGGGGGGGGAAAGAGCCACGGGGGTGACTCGTCCGAGAGAGGGGGAGCCCCCCCCCAAGAGCAGTGAGGGTAGGCCCTCGTGGTGTGGGAAGGAGAGTCCTTTTGCCCAGTGGGCGAGTGCAAGCTCAGGGCAGCGTGTGGCTCAGTAGTGACGATCAGTGGCCTTCTGGAGTCGGAGAGCGGTCCCCACCCTCAGCGCCAGAGGCGAGGAGCTGGGAGGCCTGCTCCTCGCGGTCGCCCTCAAGGGACGGATGTGAGCGATGATGTCTTGCTTGGTCTGCGAGGTAGAGAGGGCGTCCACTGGAGGGGACCGTCGACGTTTGCGCACAGTGGACCAATCTGGGCGCGGAGGAGCCTTCTCCGGGTGCTGTGGGCGAGTTGGGCTGTGGTCCGGGGACTCTGGCATGTCAAGCAGTTGCGCCGCTTCTCGATAGGACCTGAGCGCCCTGCGCTTGCCCTCCCATTTAAAGATGAGGGCGAAGGGGTGCCCCCACTGGTAGGAGATGTTGAGGGACCGGAGCCGCTCTGTGACCGGGCGGAAGACCTTCCTCTGGTGGAGCGTGGTGGGGGCCAGGTCCTGGAAGATCTGAATCTTGTGGCCTTCGTACCGCAGGTCCAGGTGGTCTCTGGCCGCCTTCAGTATGGCCTCCTTCTCCGTGAAGTAGTGGAGTCTGGTGACGATGTCGGGTAGGAGGCCCGTTTTACCTCCCGCTCCGAAGACTCGGTGAGCGCGGTCGAGGCGCGGGGGGGGCGTCTTCCTCGCCCCACACCGCGTGTAGGAGCAGGGCCACATAGGCCATGGTATCAGTCCCCTCTTCTCCGAGTGGCACACCCCGTATGCGGAGGTTGTTGCGGCGTCCTCGGTTTTCCAGGTCCTCCTGCTTGATCTGGAGCTGGATGTGTTGCTCTTCAAGGGTCGCCACTCTCCGCCAGATCTGCTCTAGGTCCTCGGTGCGGGAGTCAACCGTCTTTTCCAGGCCGTCAACCCGGTCACCGAGGTCTGTGACTTCCTTGCGGAGTTCTTTGACGCATGTGTGGACCTCCGTCCTGAGGGACCCGATTTCTGACTTTAAATCGGCCATGAAGGAGGACATGAAGGCCTGGGTTACCGGTGGAGAGTCGGCCGGCGGCGGGGGCTTCCCCCTGACGATGCGGGGCCCCCAGAAGATGACGGCGAGCCCGTCTTGCCCCACATGGAAGCCACTGACGTTCCCCTTGTTGTCGTTGGTGGGGGGTCCGGTTTGTTCCCCTTGCCGCGGGTCATGATCCACTTAGGGCGTCAAGGGACTGTGGAGGGCAGGGTCAGCTGATGCGTGCAGCCCTTGTTACTTGGTGGGGGAGAGTCTGAAGGGGGCCGCGCCGGCGTCCCAGTGGCCGAGTAGCCCAAGTCGCACGTTCAGGGGACAAGTCCACGTGGTAGAAGATGGCGGTGGGGGGTGCAGGCTCCACAAGCCCGAAGCAGGGTCAGGAGGCCAGGGTGCTGGAGTGCTGCTGGTGCGGAGGGAGGTGGGTCAGCCGGGTAGGCAGGGCAGCGTGCAGGCAGGGGGGTTGCCAGAGAACCGTTATCAACAGGTGTCCCACGGTGATCAGGGCTCGGGGCCTACAGGCGGAAGGCCCCCGATACCTTGTGGCGGGATGCGACCACCCGCTCTCGCCTGGAGCAGGGCCTTCTCCCAGCACGGCGCCCAGGTGGCCCCGCAGTCGTGGCCGGAGAGCGTCTAAGAGGGTCCCCTCGAGTGTCCCAGCAACAGCAGGCCCAGGGCAGGGGCAGCCGGTCGTGTGGCAGAAGATGGCGGGGGCCCCCGGAGTCTCCGCAAGCCGGGTAGGGGGCTGCCCAGGCAATAGTTCACTAGGCTCAGCAGGGCCTCAGGGGAGGGTCGGTTTGGGGTCGGATCCTGCAGCGCTGGGGCCCTCCGAGGTCCGGCGCACCCAAACGTGGGCCCTGGTCGGCCTCTCAGCTCGCCGATGCGTCCAGGGCAGCAGGGGGCACGCAAGCGGGGGCTGCCTGCGCTAGGGAGCTGGCTCTCCACCTCCAGGAGCGTCGCCGCCGGGAGCTAGCCAGGGGAGAAAAGTGGCGGGCAGACCCGCGCCCGGGCCTCACTAACGCCGGGCCCCTCCAGGAAAAGGCAGGGGGAGGGGGGGCGGCGCGCTGCAGCTCACCGGGGTATCCTGCGTCGGTGGAACCGCTATCAGGCCTCGCAAGCAGGGGGCCTCCGGCGATCTCCTCAGTCCAGGCCTGCCGCTCCCGCCAAAGCCGGGGCCTCGCGTAGGCTCGGCGTCCAGGCAGCCGCTGCGTTCCCCGCCGGGGGTAGCCCGGCTCCAGCCGTCTCGGTGCTTGAGTCGGCAGCAGGCAGGTCCGCCAGTGAAGTGTGGCCTCAGGTAGGGTCAGGGGGGCTCCGATGCCTCACTCGGACCGCTACGCAGGTCCACTCCGCAGGAGCCAGCCAGGACGTCTCGGCAGCAGACCCTCAGGCAAAATGGCGGCCAGGGGGCCGATCGCGGAGGATCCGGGGCTCCGGTCGGTGACAACACCAACTTGCCCAGCCGTGGAGTGCCGCCAGAAGGGATCGCTGGCAGGGTCAGCAATGCATGGAGGGTCCCCAGGAACAGAAACCCCCCGGAATCCGCTGAAGCAAGCTCAAGGAAGCAGCGGGGCGACGGAGCTCGCACGAGACGCGTCTGGTCACATCGCTGTCTCGGCCACGCCCCCGAATTGGATTTTTAACAACTATTAAAAATAGCGGTTTGATTCTTTTTCTAGTTGATCCCTTTCCCAAGTTAGAAGCATAACTATTTTAATCTGCTTTCTGGTTTTCTACACAGGACAGTTAGGTCTGCCACAGTGAAAATAGCTTGTTGGGCCTTTTCACTGTAAGGACATGTTAACATTGATTTTCGACATATCCCACTTTTAAATACCATGCACCCTACCTTGTGGAATACAAGGTCTAAATGGGGCAACTTACTAATACTTAAAAGGAAGCCTTTTACCTGTCAAAAAGGGTTATTTAAACAGGTCACACTTCAGGTGTAAACTGCAGCAGTCAGGCTACAGTGGTAGGCTGAAGCTATGTTTTCCTTTTCACACTAGAGGAAGGTAAAATTAGTGCTGAAGTCCACAAGTAACATTTAACTTTCCATGCCATGAGTGCAGTTTTGACATTATATAGTATGGCCTTATAGGAGAGTCAACTATGCTAATCAGGAATTAGCCAATTTCTACATGTTTTAGGGGTCAGAACACATACATTGGGTACTGGACAGTAAGGCCCCAGTGTGCAGAGTTTTAAAAACCAGCAATAAAATTCAGCAATCAAAGGGAGTGACCATGCAAAAGGGATATTTTTTCACACTTAGGATAATATGTAGACTAAGCACGTAAATAATGTAAGAACATTCTGGCTTCATGACTGGGTAAAGCTTATTGAAGTATTAACATACTGATAGAAATTAGTACAATTTATTGACTATGATGTCAGCACCTAAAACGAACACTACAGAGTAATATCATCTTAGGGTTCATGAAATCCAACAGATCCTTGGGTTTATTTTTTTTGCATTTATATTCTCTTAAACAAATGGAATGGAAATAGTATACATCAAAATGAAATCAGTGTAATAATAAAGGAGTGAGCATGACATCTGGCCTGTGTGACATGATTGTCCTCTTTTCTTAGAATGGTTGGGATTATTGGAACACATGATTCATCTATTGTGTTTTATTATTGGCTAGATAAGTACGCTTTGTGTTCCTCAAAAATATGTTTTTTTCCCTTTATGTGCTGCTTCCAGCTCGTCTGATGAGCTTTATCGTGAAAGGAAAGTCAAAGATGGCTGTTCCCTTTTGTGCCATACGTTTATGACAAGTCTTGGTTGAAAATGATTTTCTGGTCTTCACAGAAGAGGTGAATATTTTTTACTGGTTCATCAAAGGAGTATGACTGTGTGGAAGACACAAAGGGCCTGATTTAGAGTTTGAAGTATGGTATTTACTCAGTTTGGGTGACAGAGTAAAATACTTTGTCACCCTGACATAGTGCCAATTATCCAAATTAAAAGTTGTCCACCGGCCCAGCAGACAATATTAGGCATTGACAGGAACCACTGTCACAGCAATTCCTGTCAATGAGTTAAAAGTTTGACGGGTGACCATCAAACACGATGGTTGTCTGTCAAACATGCTACTTGTTTTTATTTCTTAAAACAAAATCTTACAACAGGATTATATTTTTGAAAAAACAAAAATTAAAAACCCTCATATCACTGGAGTTTTCTTTGATGGTGTGGGGCTCATTAAACATTTTACTGTCCCTTACCACCAGGTTTTTCAATGGTTTAAGAGAGAGAGAGAGAGTAAAAACTGCCAATTCGACTATCCACTCTATATTGGGCATGCAGTTAAATGGCCAAATCTCAGATGACCCAATGGATTATGGGCCATCAGATGAGTATGTCAGCGACAGAGTATGCACCTGTCTTTGACATACTTAAGGTCTTGTCTGACTGTAAATGATTCCGGTGGACCTTCAGTTTAGCAGACACCGTACTTCATTGCTGTCCACCAAAATCTAAATCAGCCACAAAGTTTCTGAAACATTATAGCTCTTGGATACTTGCTTCTTTTAGCAGAGTTTTGTAGAGCATGATGCACTCTGTTTCAAATTCATTGAGAAAATCTATCACATAAATTGAACATCCAGCTTTCTAGGAATTCTTCACAAGACTATGTCATGTCCTTTAGGCTAGTCCCATCATGTACATACAGATTACATAAATTGTGTACCATCCACATGGCATAACAGTCCTACACAGGTGACCTTTTACCTAGTAGCTTTCTTCTATCTCTTCGACACCAGGCTCTTGGTACCATATCTTAATCCCTGTCCCTGACGTACATAAACATGTCCCCAGGCACAACAGATTTATTATGTATAAGGGTCACCACTTTTTTAATCGATGGCCAGCAGCTAACTGTGCATGAGTATTTTTGTTTAGAAAAGGATTAGCGAAGGATTAGTGAATGTTTTCAAAACATATTGATTCTAGAAGACACCCTGGAGTGACCACTTTAGTATACAAGACCCTCACTCCCCCTTATAAAAGAGAAGAGAATTCCTTCCAGGCTGGACCGAGAATCTGCAGGCTGATCCTTTGACAGGCAGAGACCTGCCATCCCTTGCGGGGTGAAAAGAAGAGTCCTTCACCACTGGAAGGGCAAACTCATTTAAACAGCCTGTGCGCAAAGAATCGCACCCCGAGCATCAACACTGAGCACGCTCAGTTTTGAGCATTTCAAAGGGAGAATCCCCTGAAGAAGGGCTGGCCCCGAAATGCATCGGAGAATTTTGGTAATATTCCCGTCAGTTAAACAAATGCTCAACAACTTATTGCCATGATGAATGAAAATATACAAGCTATATAAATGAATGGACTTCCACTAATGGAATATGATGTGAATAAATCCAAGTGAAACATAACTAATGGATAGTTAGCTTTCTTCTGCGATTCTATGCGCACAGGAGTGCTTACATGAGTTTGCTCTGCCAGTGGTGAAGGACTCTTCTTTTCATCTAAACGCTACACCTCAAGATCAGGAGGTCATACTCTATAGCACCCATACACTGTTAATTTGGAACTTACAGGTAAACATTATTAAGAAAGGAGTGTGAAAGTCATTCTATTTCTCTCGTTCATTATCCCTTGCGGGGTGCCATCCTCGACGCAGAGACGGGTCCTTCATTTAGAACCATCCGATGAGGGGTTAGCACTTCCCTGGTGGATTTGTGGCTCCATTAGTATATATTTTAGCACTTACATACACATGCTTCACCTACATATCTAGTCTAGGTACATTTAGGTAGGCTATGCATCGTATGAGTACGCCAATCCTATTGTTTTATTTAATCTGCTTGTACTCATCTTATTAGCAGTATGGTAGAATTGTATCCACTATTTACAATATTGGCGCTAGCGATCACATTTGTCTGCTCCTGTCTTTTGATTGTTGCAGCAAATATGTTTCATACTAGACTGACGCTTGATCAATAAATAATTATTGAAACCGTTCCAATCATCATTCTATGTGTATTCTGAGAAAAATAACCACGAGTGGCTAAGCGAAAGATACCGTATTGTTTTCCACCAACCTGAGGAATCAGGTTTGTCATGTTCAGTGGTTGCCAGAAACTACCTACACCACTGTAGAATACAGGGGGTGGTAGTGGCACTGTAGAGCTAGCTGGTCTAACGGCTGACTCATCCTGTGGGGGTGTTCGGAGTCTGTCTGCACACCAAGCTCTCAGTTTAGGCCATTCAAAACGCACAGGTCCTGGGGTAGGGGGGTACTAGAAACTACACTACAACGGTGCATCTTTCTTTGAGTCAAAATTTTATGTTGGTGATTATGTGTGTAGGTCTCTGAAGCTTCTGTCAAGTAAACAAAACTTCAGTAAATGTATTGATACATTCTTTATGCATTTTAGGAATCTTCAAGGATAATAGTCCTGTTTTCTGTCTGAAACTCTGTAAGAGAGCTTGCTGAATTTTTTCCTCATGGCAGCTATATCCATTTTGCTGCCATTGATGCTGGCTTTTGCATATTATCGGGTAAAGTTGCCTACAAGGGATTCTTTCCAATAGTAGTATTCATGTATTTTGAGATAAATCTGGGCTCCTCGCTGACTGAAGGAGCAGCGTTACATTACTTGGAACCAGACCCGTCTTCTCAATCATAATGAAGTAGCTGGCCGCATTGTATTCCACTCACACTATTGAGTTCATTTAATTAAGGTGGATTACTGGATGAGCATTTGCATCAATTTTTAATCTTTCCTCCCTGATTTTGCGAAACCGATTATACGGATCAGACTGTATCATACAGCCCCTCGATTTACTAAAGATGATCTACAGCTTAGTCTTCCCAGGGCCGGCCATTCAACGTATGGAAATGTTGACCTGAAGATGGTCTTACAGATGTCGTCACACCAAAGACCGAAACTTCGACAACTGCACCCATTTTCTTTGTAATTACTTTTATCGTAGGAATTGTTCTTTGCAAAATCAGGCGACAATTTCTGTATTTATATGACATATGAAATGGGTGATTACAAAAGTGCCAAAGAGATGCAAAATGCTGTAAAAAATTGCTAAATCTTAGTCGCTTTTTTGTTCGTATGTGAATCAAGTTTTGTGTACCCTTCAATTTCTCATTTGTTCACATAAATATGTGAATCAATAAGTATGCACCCGTCCTGTATTGTTTATTCTAGGGAAAGTTTTGTTAAGCTTGACTCATGTCCAATTAAGGAATTAACGTGAATAACTACTCAACATAAGCTACTGGTTAGAGCCTATTAATATTTATCTCAAAATACATGAACACTACTATTGGAAAGAATCCATTGTAGGCACTTTTACCGGATAATGCACTAGATTACCCAAGCCTCCAAGGGTCTATTGAGTTCCCCACTCTTCTGCTGACTAGGCTTTTCTATATTAGCGTAGGACTCGCATCAAGCTTTGATAATCAGTCCCGTACTAAATCCCAGTTCAGGGCTTTCTTTAATTGATGGGCAAGGCATTTGTGGTTCATCTTCTGACCCCAAACTGAGGTTCTGTTTTAATTTTAGCCATTTTAGGAAGCAAAGTTGTTACTGAAGGAAGATGCGTACTGCACATTAATGAGATCTTTGTTAAAAAAAAAATTAATACTTTATGTCCAAGAAATACATTCTTACAAAAAGATTACAAAGTACCCAGTTCATTAGTTAACAATCCCAAATGTCATAAAATGAATAGTGAACAGCACCCATCTGGATCAATTTGACCGACACATGACTTTGGCTAATAGCCTCTTAAACACTGTAAATTTCCGATGCTAAATGATAGTAGATGGTCGACAACTCATAGTCCCATATATATTAAGAACACATTAAAAAGACAAAAGATGCTGAATTAACCATTTACTTGCAGCTTATTTTGCTCTGGTACAACACTGTAAAATGCAGTGTGCATAGCAGCTTATCTTAATCATGTGGGTTCTCTTAATCAATCTTGTTAACAGGTTGAATTTCCCTTCACGGGCTAGGCCCTGCCAGATCATCCTCTTGATGCAAACAGAACTCAGTTGAAACATTTTAAAAGAAAGATAATAACAAATAACCAACAGCTTGCAACACATTACTTGCCAGGTCAAAACACCATTCTGCCAGCTACAGGGTGAACTGGCTTTTATCTCAGCAGAAAGCCTAACCTGAGATGTTATAATTGTTTACTGGTATTAACGAGTGGCTATGGCTACATCTCGGTATCTAAGTCCGCACAGCAATTTTAAGCCCATTTCTCTCGACTGTATCCCATACCTTTTTACCCTGTTTGGGTTCTGGAGTAGCGTGCTATCACTGAACAGCGCTTCAACACCTATTCAGAGATAGCAAGCGCTATATAAATGCAAACCGTTTACTCTTCTACCCTTCCACTATCCTTTTTCAATACAGATAACAAACTCACATTTCCACCGCTGAAATTAATTTCATATTCCCCTATACTAACTCCCCACTAATTCTGTTTGGGTTCCGGAGTAGTGTGCTAATTGCCAAAAAGCACTTAATCAACTCATCAGGGGTAGCAAGCACTATATAAATGCAAACCCTTCCCTCTTCTACCACTTGCATATCTTTTTCAATCCAAATACCAGATTAACATGTCCACCGCTCAAATTATTTTCATATTTCCCTATACTAATTCACCATTAATCTTTTTTAGGTTCCAGAGTAGCATGCTACTTGCCGAAAAAGTGATTTGACGATTCGTCAGGGGTAGTATGCGTTATATATATGCAATTACAATACAGGTCAGAGAATATTTTTCCTTTCCTCAAGAAAGAATTCACAATCTATCAATAGGTGAATCACTGAATATGTCCTTCCTTGCTTACAAGGGCATTGGCCATGGCACTCGTCAACTTTGGTTTTTAACCCCGATATTCGCCAACCCGGGTTGATACCCACCCTCTGCCGCAAAATATTGATCTGTAAAGACTAAACCAGAATTGCTTTTAATCGAGAAATAGAGACGCAAAGCTGTGGCATATGCCAGCGCACTACAGCTACTGTTCTCAACTCCCTGAGCTGATAAGAACTAGCAGTAATTGACAGATCAGTGTAAAGGACTAGTGTTTCAAACCTAATTAACCATTGTTTTACACTCATGGCCGTTTAGGGACAATCAATTGGCAAATGTAGTGGGTACCCTGCCATATAATGTAGCAAGAACTCAACCGTAGACTTCAATAAGGAGCATTTCAATGCTTCAGTGTTGTGCCTTGTAGGTTACATGGAATTTCGAAGTGGTTGCATTATTCATTCAATTGTTTTAGGATTGTAATTTGCAGGCAACACACATATCTCTGCAACAAGCTCATTAACCCAATGAGCTGTGTTAAATTAAGCAAATCTGTGATGTGCAAGTTACACCCTATGTCCCGAAGCAGACACAATAACCCCCTGTGCTATTTTAAGATGTTTCAAACATGAAACTCTTTCCAGTAAATGTGTTAACCGCCAGAGTTAACTTACCACTATTATAAACTGAAACTTTCTGTATGCACCAGGTGGTACCTTAACTGCAGTGTGTGTCTACATGTTTATAGGGTGGCAGCTGGCTAACCAGGCAGTGCACGGGGACTATCAGGGGGAGAACCAGTATTACCAACAAGGCCAACAGCGTCAGAAGGCCCAGGGTTACCAAGAGGATTCGGACCAAGAATGACAGAATCAGGAGTCCCTTCAGGACCAGTAAGATCAAAAGGATCAGGGCCATGTAGACCCAGTCCAGGACGACCAGTACTAGGTGGACCAAGACAAGGAAGACCTGGTGGACCAATGCCTGAAAGAACAAGACCAAGAAGGTTAGGGCTATGGGAACCAATGCCAGGAGACACCAGGAGGACTGCTGGCATCAAGGGGATTACAAGGGTAAAGAGGACCAAGAATCTAACCAGTACCTGGAGGACAAGAGCCAGAAGGCTAAAGGACTCGGACCAAGATAACCATGACCTAGAGGATAAATGGAATCAGGTCCCAGAGGACCAGGGCCAATTGAATGAGGACCAGGAAGACAGAAACTAGGAAGACCAAAAGGACCAGGGTCAGGAGAAGTGGAAGTGACCTGGGCCAGTAGGAACTGGACCAAGACCAATTCGAGGGAGAAGGAGGAACAGGGCCAAAAGAACCAGTACCAGATTGATAAGGTTCAAGAGAATGAGCAGTAGAAGGAGTGAAAGAACAGGACAGGACCAGGAATTGAAACAGGACCAAACCAGACGGACCAAGATGTCTAGGAGGGAAAAAACAGACAAACGTGAGGAGGAGCAGTTCTTGACCAGGAGGAGGAGGGCCAGGAGGCGACCAAGTAGTAGAACAGGAAGATGAGAAAGAGAACCTGGACAAGCAAAGGAGAGCTGAAAGGAGGAACAAGAGGGTTGAGACCAGGCGGAAAAGTACCAGGAGAACGAGCATCACAACTGAAAATACCTGTGCAAAGAGCAGGCAAAGGTATAAGGATGGCCAAGAGGAGCAGGGCAAGGAGTACCAGGCCAAATCTAGGATCTAGAAGAGGTGCATGAGGGGCATCCAAAGGAAAGCAAAGAGGAGTATGACAGGATCCAGAGGAGAAGAATTATAAGAATGTCCTGTGGGAGAGGTCAAAGATTCTATGCCACATATATGAGGACATGCCCTTACATACAGGGAGAACATCTCTTAAAAATGATTCCTAGTTACTCTTAGACCACAGCACTTTAAGAAACCCCATTTTTTTTCTACCCACTCAAAGCACCACATAAACTGCTCAGCTATCTTGAATCGCGACATCTGTGTTGCCAATTGTGTAAATCAAAATAGCTTTACTTTCACATTCATACATGCATCAAATTTCTTTGAAAGTAGGTTTTGTCAAAAATAACGCGCAGGTTGACTGTCATTGTCTCTGCTCCTGGTGACATCAGCACCAATGACTGTGACCTTGTGATCCCGGCTACCTTTCGTATCGAATTTCTAATGCCAGATGCTATGGCAGGACCAGAGGCTCAGATAATGCTTTCTCAATTTCTTTATTACTCAACAGCAGCCAATGGGAAAATGTAAACATTATAATAAACTACATATCCCATGAGGCTTTGAACCACGCCTCATTTGTTGTGGAATATCAGCTCTTTGATAACGCTCTCGCGCAGCGCTGCGTTCAACGCGTGCGATCGTGTTTTTCCTCTGTTTCTCTTCCAGTGCGTGTTGCGCTGTATCTTTTGTCATAATTATTGCCATTGTTGTTTAATTATTGCCCAAATTAAGGTTTACTCGCTGCATGAGTATCAGGATCGTCTAGGCACCATGTGATTGGAGAGGTTTGAAAATCGCAGGTTGTGAAAGTGCCTCGTTCAAGATCTCCATCACCCCCCATTTCTCTTTTTCGGGCGTGCTGATCTATCGCCCCCCAGGAAGCGACGTGGCATTCAGGGAGGCTCTTCCGGACGCCATTAGCACATTGGCTGTAGGATGTGCTAATTTCTCTATTCTTGGGGATTTGAATCTCCACTTCGACAACTCGACCGCACCTGCTGTGAGCAGCATCTTGGCTGATTTGGAGGCCTTTCAACTCTCTCAATTGATTACGTCCCCCACACATGCAGGTGGTCATACCCTGGATCCTTTTTTCACGAATCTCGCAGAGGCAAGGGTTTTAATTCCATCTCCTGAGGCCTGGACGGATCATTTTTTAGTGACGATCCAGTGCCCATTGCACGAGTGCCCTCACAAACCCACGGTCCAAGTGGTACCCAGACGACACTGGAGTAAATTAAAACTGGAGGAATTTCATCGCCTTTTGTCTGAGGACCCTTTGGGCCCGTTAGACTCTGTGGAAACAGGTTATGACCGGTTTTGTGAATGGGTCACCTGGGCCCTTGATTCCCTCATTTCGGTGACCTTGAGCAAATGCGGATCTAGGGACCCCAGCCCTTGGTATGATGGATCTCTGCGTGCGTTGAAAAGCACGTGTAGACGGGCTGAGAGAGAATGGCGAAAAACTTATGACATCAGCAAAAAAGCCCTGTATCTGGCCACTATTAAATCTTACCATCGTGCCATCTGTAGAGCTCGTGCGGCTTTCTATGCTCTTGAATTCCGCAACAGCAAGAATTCATCTAAAACCATCTTTAAGGCTCTCAAAGATCTGATGGCAAAAAAGGCCTCTGTGACTGATACATCTTCTACGTCACACTGTGAAACCTTGGTGGCCTTTTTTCTTGGAAAAGTTCAGGCCATCTATCAAGCCTTTCCCTTGGCGATGCCACATGGCAGAGGGACTTCCAGCCCCCCAGTGCAGGATGTTTTACATTCTCTTCCCTGCCTTCCACCTGAAAGCTTCAAGAAACTGGCTCAGCAAGTCAAGTCTGGGTCTCCGGCAGATCCTTTGAGACCGGCCTTGCTTAGAGATCCGTCATTTTTCGATCTTTTGCCGGTCTATTCCTTGATTAACATCTCGCTCGCATCTGGTGTGGTCCCCGCCAAGTGGAAGCAGGCAGTGGTTATGCCCATCCTGAAGAAGCCGTCCCTTGACGCATGTAAACCCGAGAACTATCGCCCAATATCACTTCTTCCGTGGCCGGCAAAAGTTGCGGAGGCGCATGTCAATATTGCTCTTTCAGACCATCTTATGCGGGCCAACATTCTTGATGCCACGCAGAACGGATTCCATGCTGGGCACAGCACGGAGACGGCCCTCATCTTTATGGTGGAACACCTGTGCACTGTGCTAGATTCGGGTCAAACGGCGGCGCTCGCATTATTAGATCTTAGCGCCGCCTTTGACACCGTCTCGCACAGGATTCTTCTGCAGCGCCTGGAGGAAGCTGGCGTCGTTGGCTCCGCTCTTCAGTGGTTCCGCTCTTTTCTTGCTGACCAATCTTTTAGCGTGGCCGTCCCGCCCCACCAGCCAAAATCTTACCCTCTGGATCTTGGGGTCCCTCAGGGATCTTCGCTGAGCCCCACGTTGTTCAATCTATACGTGAGGCCGCTGGTTGATGTCGTCAAGCAGTGGGGCATGACCATGGTGTCATACGCTGACGACACTCAGCTGGCGGTCACTCTTAGCGGGGACTCTTGTTTGGATGCCCCAAGATTCCAGAGTGGATTGCGGGCGGTCGCCAGCTGGATGAATTCCAACTGTCTCCAGCTGAACGCTAAAAAACTGAAATCATGATTGTCGGCAAGCAAGCGGAGCTCTGGGGCGATATGTGGTGGCCCTCCGAGCTTGGCCCCACCCCGACTCCGGTTTCGGAAATAAAAAATCTTGGGGTGTGGTTAGATCCGGCCCTCAGCTTTGTCTGCCACACAAAGAGAACTGCTGCCTGTTGTTTTGGAATCCTGCGTGGCTTAAGACCTGTGCTAAAATTCTTTGATGCCTCTACCAGGCAGCTTGTGGTGCAGACGACAGTGATCTCTCAGCTTGACTATGCCAGCTCCCTCCTGGTATGGATAAACCAGGCCGAAGTCACTCGCCTGCAACGTGTGCAGAACGCCGCCACTAGAGCAGTGGTGGGCCTACCTAGGTTTTGCTCTGCTGCCAATACTCTGCGCTCTCTCCATTGGCTGCCGATAAAGCAGAGGATTCAATTCAAAGTGCTCTGTTTGTCCTATAGGATCCTCAAGGGCTCCTCTGCTCAGATCCTTCTGAATCTCCTATCACCTTATGTGCCGGCTCGCCCCCTACGGTCGTCGGATCTTGAACTTGCAGTAGTCCTCGGTTTAAGCTCTGCTGTGCTGGTGGCCGCTCTTTCCGAGTACGGGCTGCGGCGTTGTGGAACTCCCTCCCTTCAAAGATTTGTGCCCTTGACGACCTTTCTTCATTTCGCAGGGCGGTCAAGACTTTTTTATTTCCTTAAATCATTGTATCTCTAGTCCATCACTTTTTTAGCTGTGTTATGTTGTTACCTTGTCTCGCGTCAGGACGCTCCTTCCCTGGAGCAGCTGTGCGCGTAATAAATAATCATAACATAACATAACCATGCGCGCTATCTGGGGATTGGCCCCCCTCAGGGAGCAAGATTCACGCTGGGGCCCGTTTGGGAAACCTGTGTGTGTCTGGGGAGCCTGCACACATCTGTGCACGTGTGCAGCTCCTTCGCACAAGCTGGAGAGACACCTCACCTCGGGCTGATATTTAGGAACACGCAGCTGGCAGTCAGCAGAGCCAGTACCGGGCCTAATTATCTTTTGGCAGTTCATTCCTTCAGCGCTTAGGAGTGAATTAAACCCTTGAGCAACCAGCTTTTGCTGGATTATAATATTTGGAGACCCTTTGCCTATACAGGCAGGCAGTGGTCTACACCCTTCGTTAGTCCTAAATTGCAAGGTCTCTTTTGGTATCTCTGCCCCAGCTTTTGCTCCTGACTGACTCCCGATCTCTATTGAGAGTTTTTGGGTTGTAAAATGTTGTGCTTCTCCCTGGAGACTTTGGCTGCATATATATTCAAGATATATTCTCAGTATGTCAGACTGCGAAGTCTATGAGGAGGCGGTAGCTGCGTATGATCCTCCTGAAGACGAGGAATACTATTATGATCACTCTATGGAAGATCTTATTGATAAGAAATTGGCTCTAAACTAGATAAGGTTCTCTCCTCCGCCTTACTACCTATTTCACAACACCTAGAACAATTAGTTGGTACTAATTCTGCTCCCTCTGGTATTCCCACCTCCCATCCCCCTTCCCTCTCAAGGACCAGCTTGGCTTTCCTGGCCACACATTCAGGTTTATTCCAAACTGCACAGTTCTAAAGAACAGGAGCTAGTGACAAGCCTGCTCCTATGCCTTCCCCTTCGATCCCCATTCCTATTACTGCCACTGCCACAGATACGGATTCCTCTCAAGAGTCACGCCCCCTCAAATGCGCTGTGAAGCGCAAACACTCCTCCCCTGTCCAACCTTCGACCTTTTCTTTTGACCCTTCAGATATAGTTCATTCCTGTTCCTCTGATTGGGCTCCGGCCCCGGCAGTGGCAGATTATATGCAAACCCACCTTTGTAAGAGTTTTGATAAGGAGGTTAGAGCCCGCCTCAAATCTGAATGTCCCTGTCCTGATTTGGCTCACAAGGTGGCACTCCCACCAGATATTGATTTTTCTATGACCACCTTTCTGAAGAAGTACATAAAAGACCCCGAGATGGGCATAGATCGCACACTTCGGGCGTGCCAGCATAAATTGCTAGACCTTTCAGGACCCCTTGCAAAGATTCTAGAATTGGCCCTTCAGGTGCAGGAGACTGGGGCTGCTATTCATCTGGAGGTACTAGTGGGATGGACCCAGAGGGCAATTTGACTGCTCGGCAACGCCAAGTGCGCTCTTTCGTCGGAAAGGTGCAAATCTGTCCTTTTGGGAATCAACCCACAACTTGTTGAACTGGTTGCAGCGGAACCAGGCCTTTTGGCTGAGGGTCAGCTTTTTGGGGAACGTTTTGTCAAAGACATAGTGAAATTCATCAATACCTTTGCTTCTTGAGACAAATCGCAGTCTTCGCTCAAAAAGATTTTCCACCCAGTCTCTGGCAGGGCCAGTCGTGGCAGGGGACGCTCGGCCAGCTGCTACAATAATCCAAGTCCCCAACGAGGCGTCGCTCCACAACTTAGAGGATATACCCTGAAACCGGAACAAGCTGGCTTCTATCCCTCCAGATCCCAAGGCTTCAGTGGCCAGTATGACAGGGGCGTCAATATAGTTTACAAGAACTTTGATAACCAGTCATCACGTATGTCCACCAATCTTTCCTTTGATCCCCCTCAGGGGCAGATTGTCACATTTTGTTATGAATTGGACTCAGTTGACCACAGATGCGTGAATCCTCCACGTTGTTCAGGGTTATCAGATATAATTATCAGAACCCCCTTGTCAAGTGGCCCCTCCCCTTCCTCTCCTTTTTTCCCTACAAAAACGAGCTTTTATCGATTCAGAGCTTCAAGCGCTTTTGGCCAAGCAGGCTATTGCTGTGGGACCCTTCATTTCTGACTGGTTTTGCAGCAGTGTTTTAATTGGTGCAAAAGAAGGGAGGAGGTCAGAGACTAGTTTTAAATCTCAGGGACTTCAATCCCTTTGTGGTGTACAGATACTTCAAGATGGAAGGTATTCATCTGTTGAGAGATCTTTTTTTAGAAAAGTACTGGATGGTCCGTTTGGATCTAAAGGACGCTTACCTCACGGTCCCCATTTACCCCTTACATCAGAAATGTCTCCAATTCTCCTGGAAAGGGCAATGGTACCGGTATCTTTCCCTTCCTTTCGACCTGTCCTTAGCCCCTTGGGTGCTTACCAAACTATTGAAGCCGGTGGTCACTCGTCTGCAGGAGATGGGAGTTCGCATGATCGTCTATCTCGACGACATGTTACTCCTGCACAGGACCGGAACCTTCTGATCACACACTTAGCATGGATGATCTCCCTGTTGCAAGATTTAGGGTTTGTGATAAACCTCAGGAAATTTGTGACCACCCAGAGCCAGCAGATGGATTTCCTGGGGTTTCAAATAAATGCAGTCAACACCAAGTTACTCCTGCCTGCGTCCAAGATCAAATCGATAATGAGAGAAATCCGCTCCACTCTGACGAAACAGAAGGTCTTGTTGAGATCTTTAGCAAGGATTTTAGGCCTACTGGCCTCCTTGATTCAGGCCATCTTTCTGGGGCCTCTTCACAACAGGGCTTTGCAACGACTCAAGATTTACTCTTCTCAAAAGAGATTTTCATACGACCACCTGATTCCCCTATCTCTGGAGGCTCAGGAGGAGCTTCGTTGGTGGTTGAATCACATGGAAGCGTGGAATGGCAAGGCCATTTTCAGTGCCTCTCCAGACCTCATTATTGAGTCAGACGCCAGGCGTTGGAGCTGGGGTGCAAGATGGGGAGACTTTGCCACCGGCGGACGATGGTCTGCCGAAGAGTTAAAGTTGCATATCAATTGTCTGGAGCTGCTGGCGGGCTCCTTTGCCATAAAATCGATCTCTCCTCTTAAGCGCAATTACTGCATCCTTCTCAGGATGGACAATGCTTCAGCGGTGCACTACATAAATTGCCCAGGAGGAACGAAGTCCCAGCTGTTGGCCACATTGTGAGGGAGTTTGGGCATTTTTGCCTGGATCAGAAGATCAGTGTGATAGCGGAGTATCTTCCTGGCAAACTCAATCAGGTAGCAGATTGGAATTCCAGATTTCTGAGGGATTTCAGCGATTGGAGACTCCATCATTTGCTTTTTGTAGAGATCATGACTATGCAAGGTCCTTGTATGATAGACCTCTTTGCCTCTCGCCTCAACACTCACCTCCCACGGTTCTTCAGCTGGAGACCAGACCCGATGGCGATGGGAACAGATGCATTCCTTCAACATTGGGGATCTCAGAGGAAATATGCTTTTCATCCCATTGCTCTGCTTCCGAGGGTGGCGGCCCAGGTCCGTTGACAAGAGACGTCAGTAGGGTTGGTCACACCATTGTGAAAGACTCAATTGTGGTTTCTGACACTGTTGGATTGTCAGTGGACTTGCCTTTTTAAATACCTGTGTTTCCGATGCTTCTCCAGGACCCTGTGGGATCCTCTGGTCCTTCAGAACCATTTGTCTCTCATGGTTTGGACGCTCTCAGGAGACACAAACGAATTGAAGGCCTTTCATCGGCGGCTGCCAAATTTAAACAACAAGCTTGGGCTCAATCCACCCGCAAACGATATTTTGCATCATGGAAGCGATAGGTGGGTCGGTGCCTTCAACGACAGGTGGATCCTATGGGATCGCATGTGAAGGAAGTATTAAATGTTTTATCTGAATGTGCTGAATCAGGTTTTTCCTATAGGTCTGTTAATAATTTCAGGTCAGCCCTCTCAGCTGGACATAATCACATCGATGGTAAGCCGGTGGGGGTGCACCCCTTAGTCTGTAAGTTGCTGAAAGGCATTAGAGTGTCTCGTCCACTTCATCCCACGCACACTACGTTATGGGATGTTTCTAAAGTTTTGTCTTTATTAGAATCTTTGCCAGATAACAAAGACTTATCGTTAAAACAATTGTCTGCTAAACTTACTATGTTGTTGTGTTTAATCTCCTGTAAAGAGAGTTTCTGATGTGCACGCTTTACATTTAGCAGGAAGGATGTTCTCTCCACAGGGTGTATCTTTCAACATCTTTAGGAGGACTAAGACTATGTCACGTCCGGTTGAGTATCCTGTTTTTCCTCACAATGAAAAACTATGTGTTTTAAAATGTTTGAAAGTATATGAGGAACTTACATTAGCTCATAGAGCGAATCCCTTGGGTCAGTTACTGTTGGTAATTCAGAAGCCTTTTTGTCCAGTTTTAGCGGCCACCATGGCACGTTGGGTCAGGTGTGTTATGTCCGAAGCAGGGATTGACATTTCTGTTTTAGGTGCACATTCTGCCAGAGTCGCTATTGCCTCTAAGGCATATATTTTGGGGTCTTGTTTAGAAGACATTTTGAAAGCTGCAGATTAGTCTTCAGACTCCTTTTTTTTAATTCAAAATACCTGGTACAATCAAAAATAAATACAATTTGCATTACAATCTGTTAAAAAGCCAATATACACAGATTTAGAAAATGTACAATCATACAAAGAACAGGCTTGAATGTGGCTTTCTAAAAATAGTTTAAAAATATTTGATGTATCCTATGTCGTCAGGCATACGGCTAATATTTGGCAACGCTTCGTTGAGCGGGTTCTGCGACGTGCGCCGTTCCACAGGGAGCTCTCCCTTTGGATCCTGGCCCCGATACTCAACATGGAGGCAAATATGTCTTTCCGAGAGTGGCGTCTGGGCGGACGATCTGTATCCGAACGACTCTTTTGTGTCCTTTGAGAGAGCGGCGGACTCCTTTGGATTCCGTGAGGGCCAGTACCTGCATTACTGATGTCTTCGGGATGTGGCCAGGACGACGTGGCCCCAATTCCCAGAGGCGCCCCAGCTCACTAATACCCTGGACATCATTTTGTCCTGTGGTAGAGGTAGGCGCCTGATTTCCCTCCTTTACTCTGCCATGCGCAGAGACTCGACTCCCCCGTTGGCGCCAGCTTGGGTACCTTGGGAAGCGGACCTCGGGGTTGAATTGGATCCGGCTCAGAGGAAGCAAATCGGACTATTGACTCGTAAAGTATCTTGCAATGCGCGTTTCAAATTGATCCATTTTAACTTAGTCCATCGCACTTATGTGACACCTGCCTCCCTCCACCGTATCTCCTCGGATAGAAGCCATAATTGCCCGAGATGTGGTGCGGAAAGGGCGGGATTCCTTCACCTAGCTTGGGAATGCCCCTTAGTTCATGATTTCTGGAATAGGGTGGTAGCTCACATTACCCGGATCACACATCTTAAGCTGCGACTAGACCCGATTCACTGTTTACTAGCGTTAGTGCCCAAACCCAGGAAGAAGGGTCTGTCTTACAAATTACTGCAACTTCTGCTGGTTCTGGCGAGGAGACGGGTGGCCATTACCTGGATGGGCCAAAGGGCACCTAATATCCCTCGTTGGTTGCGGGACGCCAAGGAATGGGCCTTGGCGGAGGAGACACATATGCAGCGCACTCGCAGGGATGGGAAACTCCAGGATGACTTACCCGCCTGGAGAGCCATGTGTATTGATGGGATGGAGGAGGATGACTCGGACGCCACCAGCGCTGAGCTGTTTTCCTCCGCCTCCTCGGAGTCTGATGATGATGGGGGGGGTTCTGGGGCGGGGTGTCGGGAGGTAGTGTAGCAGCCCCCTGAGCCACGCCGATTTTCCTTGTTGCATACATCTGTCTTTCATTGTGATTCCCATTTGACCACATTGCAGTATGAGGACCGCGTTCTAATTGGCCCTTGCCTTCATCTCCTTATATGATCGGATCAGCGATAAAAATGCCATTCATGGGGTTCTTTGTTTCTGTTATGCTGTTGTTTAGGTTGGAACTGCATCATAAATGAAAATTGGCGTAGACATTGATATTGTTTACTTGATCTTGGAAGCACATGAGCGAATCCCTTTACTTGTTTGACAGATTTATCGTGACGCTGCCCTGCCTCCGGGATGTGGGGCATACCTGGCTGTGTACTCCTTTTGGACCTGGCCTACCTGTTTCTTATGTGTCAACTGGCTTGATAACTGTATAATTTGTGCTTCCTTTACTATCCTCGCCAACAAAAATAATTATTATTTTTTTTTTAATATTTGATTTATACACAGTATTGGTACACTCAAATCACATTAAGGGAGCAAAAATCAATGTTAGACAACCTTTAAGGACCATTAAAAAATAAAAACCTCTTACGCTCACTTCCTTCCAAGAAATAATATAGTTCATAAACGGGAGTCCCTCCACTCCTTGATAGGGGCCCAAAGATTCAGCCCCAATTCCCTCATCTTCCTTCCTCTCCTCATATGTAAGGAGGATTCAATATTGTGAATCTCAAGGAGTCTGGAAAAACCACATCTGGAAGGAGGGTGCTACAATGTCTTTCCAGCCTGCCACTAGCAATAACCGGAGGACCGCCACACCAATAAAAACGAATGCTTCCACCTCCCTGTTGAGCCCCAAATTGCTATCAGTTCCTATTATCATTAGGGTGGGGGATAGGTTGATCTTAACACCTAGCAGCCCCTCTCAGAGCTTCTCAATCTCCCCGTGGATTTCGCTTAGTTTATCACATTGATGGAACATATGTAGCAGGTTAGGAGGCCCTTCCCGACACCTTGGGCATTTATCAAAAAATACAGGAGCACCAGGTATTTTACTTTTTTATCTTTTCCTCCCTTCCCTGCACCGTGCAGCCCACCACCCCCCTCTCCCACCATCCTCGGCCACCTCCCCACCCTCCGCCACTCCCTCTTCTACCCCGTGTTCTCCCACTACCCCATTGAGATGCTCAGACCATGGTCTGCGCATGTGATGTGCGCAACACTAGCGGCCAGAATCCTTCAAAACCCAACCGAAAATGATAACAATACCCCTTATTTCAACCCAAAATCATAAGTCTTGAGCCACTCTAATATACAATAAACCCCCATACCCCTCCACAGCACCCCCACCTACCTTCCCCCTCACCTTTACCTACTCCTAGAACACTTTGTGCCTAGCAGCAAATCCATTCTCACTCTTTCCCCTCACTCTTAATTACACCAAAACAACTTTATTTGTCCAAAGAGTCTAGGTATTCTCTTGCGTTTATCTCCGATGAGAAATACTGCATGTGTCCCTTATGGATCACCTTGAGTTGCGCCGGGTTAATGAGATAGGCCTGGATATTTTTCTCTTGAAAAGGTTTTATAAGCTGTCTCAGCCTCCAGCGCCTTTCTACCGTTGAGTGGCAAAAGTCGGGCCGCACAAAGAACGAGGCCCCTCCACTTGATCTTTTTGCTTCTGGCCTAGCTTTATCTGAAATGACTTGCCGCAGGAGGAAATTGCAGAGAGAAACAATAATATGGCCCGTGGTTTATCACCCTCCTTTGCCGCCGCCCGTAGCTTAAAGGGGGTGTGTGCGCTCTTTGTACTTCTGCTGCCCAATTCCACCCTGACAGCTCAGGAAAAGCAGCCTTAAAACGGGGTTAACAATATTTGCCCTGGTGTCGGACCCTTCCAAACCCTCCTGAACCCCCAACACCTTGAGGTTGTTCCTCCTTTGTCTATTCTCAAATTCTTCCAGTTTCCACTGGATATCTTTAATTTGTGATCCATGAGCCTCCACCACGGTTGAAAAACGTGCCTCTTCTGATTCAGTTGACACAATTCTCTCCTCCAGATTCGACACTCTCTCCCCTATATTTGTACAGGCTTTAGAGAGCTTCCTGACAACCCCCTGCATTTTCCTCATTGCTGCCTGTGCTTTACGGCTATCTTGGCGCGTTTCTTCCCTATGAGAGAAGATGGCTTGGTGAATTATATCCAATGTAAGGGGTGTCACATTAGTATCCGCTGGTGATTTGAAAGGGGGCAGGCCTGATAGCGGAGTAGAAGATGAGTAATCCCATTTCAAGTCCTTCCTCCCCCGTCCCTGAGCCAAGTTTCTAATTGTAGATTTTTTCGCTGTCGTGGGGTGGTCTGGATCACTATCTTCAGGATCTGATTCTAAATTGCTGGCCCCTGGTGATGTACTCAGAACATCATCCGACCACTCTGCCCCCTCTGAGACCAAAAAAAACAGTTGCTGGGTTCTTTATCCAATTCGACCCTGTTCTTATCTGTTGGTAAATCAATTGACAAAGTCACTTTATTCGTTTCTGGCATAGAGAACAGGGGCTGTCCTCCAATTTGTATCTCCTCTACTCTCTCCACTACTCGCGGCATTTCTCCTTTATCTAATTTACCATCCATAACATCCTTGCCTTTGTTGCCACTTATGCTTATGCCAGCTGACTCTGCAGAGCCCAAACACAGCTCGGGCGGCCACCGACACATTTCCTGCTTCTAAAGACTTATTTCCCCCAGTTAGTGTTGCTGAAACATTTTTCTCTCCCTCAGCTTCAGCCATTAAGGGGGGGCGGGGACCTCACCTTCCACCGATTTTCCTTGAGACAAAATCGAAGTGCTTCCCTCTGCAATCCCAGGAACTGGGCTGTCATGAGTCACTCCCCTGGTCTTGATCAGACTAACCTCCTTATTCTGCCTCTGCTCGCCGCCTTTCTCGCTGCCTACCTCACTATCGGCTCCAGCCTGTGAATCCTTTGTTTGAAGCAGAACCTCTGCTGCCGATGGACCGGCCTGGCGGTTCTTTTCCGTTGCTCCGCCTCTTCCTCCTCGATGCCGGAGAGTCGGGTGACAGAATTTGCTGTTCGCATGCCAGGGACTGCTCCGGTGCAGCCGGGTCCATCAAGGTCTGCCCACGCAGCTTTTGAGCGGGGGCCGCCTTTGAAACTGCGGGATTCGCTGCCACTTTCTGAGCCATTATCGAACTGCTTCCAAGTTTCCGATGGACCAACCGCTCCATGTATTCCACCACAATACACTTAATTGTCCAGAGTACAATTTTGGACCAGCTTGACTGGGCTTTATTACAGGGGTATCACAGTCTCAGCATGAGGAAGGAGGGGGGGGGGTTCCGAAGCCGAAATGAGAGACTCTTTTGACCTAAAAAATGCTTTACAGGGGTTTCAGTTTAGACAAATGACCCTCCATAGCTCGCTAGTGCTGATGTCGGCCTCCTAAGCGGCCACCATTTTACCCCTTCTGCTGGATTAGTCTTCAGACTCTATGTTTAAAGTGTTTTACTATAAGCATATTGCACATGTGTCTTTGGTTGTTGTTGGTCAGCTTTGAACCAGCATAATCTGAGCCTCCGGTCCTGCCATAGAATACAATCTTTTCCAGCTATCGCAACAAGAATTTTTGATTCTATTAAGAACACAGAGGCGAGGCTTATCCCACCCTTTGGGACAGGTAAAATGTCAACTGTCATGTTGTATAAGAGTTACTATGTAATGTTATTTTCCCACCCTGGGATATCAAACCTGTATGGGGTCCCTATTTTCAAACTTGTTTCTGTTTGAGGAACTGATTCCAAGCAGAATTAATGATTTAATGATCCATGGTATGGATATCCTCGTCATTGGTTGATGGTCTGTTGCTTCAAAAACTGTGGGAATTGCTCTCCGTTGACAGTTAGTTCTGCTGTGTTACTCTCCGTTGAGAGTCAGGACTATTGTTTGGTTTCAGACACTTAAAGGCTGTTTTTGCAAAGAAAGAGGTAGCCAAGATGGTGCCTCGTTATTTTGTATGTTAATCTCTGCTGTTATTGGTTAATGATGATGGAGGCATGGTTCAAAGCCTCATGGGATATGTGGTTTATTATAAAATTACTTTTTTCTCATTGGCTGCTGTTGAGTAGTAAAGAAATTGAGAAAGCATAATCCTCGCCTCCATGTCCTTAATAGAATCTAACTTCTTGTCCCAATAGCTGGAAAATGTTGTATTCAACCTTCCTGTAAAAGATAAGCACCAAAAGCAGACACAATGGTTCGTCGTGGAGGCACGCAAAAGACGTTCCACACGTTCATTTCAATAATTAGGAGGCCCGTGGGGACGCTTGTCAACTGGCACGCTCTCTTTTCACCTGACCTCTTCACCCGTGTACCCTTTTAATATCCACGGACCTTGGAATAAAACACCTTATAACCTTCGTATGTCGTTTCCAAATGCAGAAGCAGGATATGCCAGACTTGCGTGAGGAGGGAAATGGCCTGAACGGGAGAGCGAGCAGTAGAGACTTCTACTCGAAGGCTACCTTGAGTGGGGTGGGGAGCATCCCTACGAGGAGAACCGTTCATAAGAAATGGACTGTTAACAATGAAGGGACAGCTTACGGTATAAAATACGGGCAGGTTTATCTCAGGGCAGGCGTGGACTGAGGCAAAGAAAATGAACACAAAGAGGGTGAGGCAAGTTGACTAGGTTTCTTCATGACCCAGTCAGTTTCCTGTGAAGATGTACAAGGGAAGGGTCGTCTAGGCCTAGGGCATACCTTTGGGGACTGGGGTCTCCTGAAGTTAAAAGAGAGACAGCTCAGTGCGTATTAGAGAGGTAATCTGAGGTTAGGTTACCAGATAACTCCAGGCCATCAGTAACCCTGGGCGTAGTGTGTGTTGTAGCACTACGCGTAGCTACGCAAAGTGCACTTCGCACAACGCGAGCTGCGTGTAACACAATGCAGACAGCGTAGTGCGGTAGGGAATTGCTGTTCGCAATGATTGCACAGTGCCGGATGCTTGTCTACACTGTGCAATCATTGCAAACGGCATCTTGCACAGTGCAAGCGGTCATTTTCTGCCGCTCGAGTAGATTTCTACTCGAGCTGCAGCTTTCTCAATGCAGACTGGTAGTTTTTCATCGCGAGCGGTCATGAGAATACACGACCACTCGCAATGAGAAACCTGACCTTCCCACGTTGAGAATCTCGCCGGGAGGTTTATTTTCCACACTCGCGATCGATTGGCAACTTGATGTTGCTGATCACAGACGAGGAAAAAGTTGTGCTGGGATGTCATTTTGCTTGCTCGTGGTCACCAATTTGGCGTTCTGCAAGGGAGCAAAAAAATGCCAACTATGCTACCCTACGCTATGCGTTTTTGCACTGTGCTACGTGCAATTCGTGTAGCGCGTAGTTGCGCAAACGACCCTTGTGTAGCGTAGATTTCCGCCCAGGCCTAATCATCAGTGCAACCATTTTTCAGTGCTATATTTTCCTTAAACATCGTAATGCTTTATGGCAATTTTAGTGTTGAGTTATTTCATCTGAATTGTTTGTCAATAGAAACTGGCCCATGGGTAGAGACCCTGCAGGGGCACGAGACATGTAACGGAATAAGTGGAGAGACGAGGTGGAAATTGGAAGCAGGTTAAGACACTAGCATGGCAGTAAGAGCCTGAAGCTGCTTTGAAACCAGTCCGTGAATACTAAACACAATTAAAGATGGGTCACAAAAGTAGGAGAGGGGAGGGAGGCCTGTAAGGGAAAGAGGTAGACACTGAAGTGTGATAATCAGCAGTCCAAGAAGGTCGAGGCCTAGGCGACCAGGAAGAGAGCCACGTGATTGAGAGTGAGACCCCAGCAACAAGATACCAGAAGCGGAAAGTGGCTGTGAGAAAATGCGGGACAGAAACGGAAAGACGCTTAGATCTAGGCAGAATAGATAGTATGAAAGACTGGGTGTGTGCACTGAGGCAGTACCGCGTGCAAGCTGCGGAGCAGAAACACAGAAAAAGAGAAGCCGAGAGAGGAAAGGGAGGGGCTACGAGGCGCTGCAACAGGCAGACAGATGACAGACAAGACACCTTCAGCTAGACGGGAGTCCTCTGGTGAGCGAGAGCCGGCTGTGAACCAAGAGGAGGGGGGCCATAAGGAGAGATGCACAGGGCTCCGTGTGAGGAGGAGACGATCGGCACGAAGGAGCGGTGAGGACCAGTCTGAGAGGGGTGGCGCCTGGGAGAGAGAGCGCCGGCGGCGAGAAGAAGCGAGCAGCGGCAGGCGCTGAGGATTGTCCGCGTCTGAAAGAGCGTAGGAGGGATGAGCGCGGCCAGGCTGTGAGGGGAACCCGGTGGTCGGCATCGACAGCGGATTTGGAAGCAAGGTCAGGCTGCGGAGAGGAGCCGCATCTATAACGGGCACCATGCAGTCGATGAATCCTGGGCACCCCGTGTAATCCTACCGAGGCAACCTGTGCTGCAGCCCTGCTTCGCTGCGGCGGTCGTGCAGGGGCGCCCACACCGCTGCAGATGTGTGTCACTGCCGGTGTAATCCGAACGAGGCGCAGATAATGCTGCAGTCCTGCTTCACTGCTGGCTGATTACAGCAGGGCTTTGACAATACCGCAGCCACGCTTCACTACTGCCGTACACCCAGCCGGGCACCCGTACTACTGCAGGCCTGCTCCGCTGCTGGGGTGATCCCGGTGGGACACCCCCCTGGGCTTGCTCCGCTGCTGCTGTGATGCTCTGAGGCACTTCTACGGCACTGTTCTCATGTTGCCGCCTCCCGCTATGTTCTGACACTGCGGCAGCCTCACTGACGGGAAATACTTTACAACTAAAGACAATTTACGGAAACGCCAATATATCTGCAGCTTTGATTCTGCATGCAACATCCGTCTGGGGTACCAATCCTTCCAAAGCTTTGATACCGGCGGTGCGATACTACATGGGCCTTGGGACACTCCAATGACTACTGATGCGAGTCTGAGAATTGGGATTTCTATCGTCTCCAGTCCTGCTATTTCAACCTGCAGAATTACAGCTTTCCCACTCCATGCTCCCATGTGTCCTGATTCGGCAGACCCGATGATACCTTTGCAGATTTGCCATTGATTCGTTACTGATGCTTATGTAAATACTGAGATTAACATTGAAATTCAAGACTGCTATCTCCATTGCTCAGATACTTCTAACAGTCTTGTATTGCTGGATCTCTGGTGTGATGCTACCTGGAGTACTGGTACAATAGTTCACACTGATTATATCACCGCTCGGATTCCTTGCAGGGGATGATGACTCTGCCTCAACTGAGAGAATCCTGTTTTTGGTACTGACACTGCAGGGTTGTGCCAGTACCTCTTCCCTGGATACTCATGGCGCTGGTACTGCTCTACCCACGCGGCTGATACTGACACTGGGACTGGCACGGTTGGCGTCATCTGGCCTTCTGGAAATAAGTCCCATTGAGCTGCGGCCTATCTGAAAGATGAGTGTTGTAGTGTGAAGCTGTAGATCTGTTGCAACCAGCGGGAACAGCCATGGCCAAGACCAGCCCTGACATCTCCAAGGAGCTCCAAGGTGAGGAAAGTACTGCATCTGTGCTAATGTGTACCTTCTCCAAGCCTACATTTGTGTCACATGGCCTCTTAGTGACTGCCAAGATAGCCGCCTGATACCCAGAAGCTCCAATACTCAGTCCTTTGCACACACACCTATTAGTTCCTAGCTGGATGTATTGGGAGGATCTCACCCATCCATCCTGTGCATGGTGGGGTTCATGTCTTCATTCAATTACCTCCGGATACCCTGTGGGGAGGAGTAACTCCAACTGCTCGGTTTACATTCTGTCTATCCATTCTCCCTTTCTCATCCTTCATATCCTCTCCTTATCTCCTCCTCACCCTGTCCTACTGATCTCTCCCTTATCTCCTCCTGTATCGTGTTCTCTACATCTTGTTGACTCGTTCTCACCATTCTTTGCTCTTCACGTCTCTTAATCTCCACTATCTCCCTGGAGGGCGAACCCTCCTCTAAATCTCTTTTCTGTCTTTCCGGCTTCATTATCGCCAGATCAATCCATCTTATAATTTACAAAGGGCCCCCCTTAAAGTGAGTCTTTTCACTCTTCTTCCTTTTGGCCCTCACTGTCCTAGAAATCTCAGAAGCAATAGCAGGTGCACTCCTTGCTCGCCAAGGTTGCACTGGTCTATAGAGGCAGTGCCACTGCAATTCTGCGATTCTGGTTTTCCCCATTAGTTATCAATTTGCACATAATCCATCATCTCCTGCATAATGTACAGATTTTAACAAAAAATGTTTCTTGCTCAAACTGATCAAGTTACAAAGACCCTCTATTGTGTGCCTTGTTGTGCAGTGGCAGGCCTTCTATCAAGCACAGGCAGGTCACCTTTCAGTTGCTGATTGCTGTATTTAGGTGTTAAACTGATATTAATATGGTGAAACATTAGTCCTAATGATGTTACTGTGTGCAACAGGGAAGAAGTGAAGTAATACTGCTTCAAAATGTGCCGTATTTTGCAGCATAATTTCCTTTATCTTTCTGCATGATGTAGTCAACACTGCAGCACACTTTGGTCCTCCACTCCTGCATATTTCCAGTTGCCCTGCCTGTAGGATAATCTGGCAGTATCATTGAGGCTGGTTGGACCTGTTAGTGGATTGTGGTTTTTTGTTGTTGTTTTTTTTGTTGGCTGTTTGAGGGCCTGTTATATAATCTGGTGGACCAGTTTTTCTGTTGATTTGCTTGAAATTGCTACAAACATTGCCTGTAGAAAGCAGAAATGTATGCACTCCTGCATACCTCTTGAAAAAACACCTGTACTGTAAGTCTGTACAAATTCAAAACTGCCCTGATTCGTAAATGAGTGCCAATATTTAAGCTATCTGATTTGCTAATTGGGGCCACTTTTATATTGGTGTCCTATACTATTTTCTAGTCCACTGTGACACTGTTGCTCACCCCGCACTTTCCTTTCTCTTGCCGGGCAATGAGTACAATACTGTATGGCAAAGTATATCCCAAATTCATGCTGTTCTCTTCTCAGGGGCTATTTAAGTAACTAGCCGCATTGCTTCCTGCGTTGGCTGCAGTCTGGAAGCAGGCAGGAGTTTCAGTGTGGTAGGCCTTGGTGATAGAAAACAATGTAGTGCAGTGTAATGGTGGCAGTAATATTCTTTCACGATCTCAGAACTTTATTGATTTACTGATAATGGCATTTCGAGTGGGTGGCCGTTGCTTCTCAGTTTTTGCTCCCACTGTGTGGAGCGCGCTGTAATCTATTTCTTCTCCAATGGCAGTTCCTCAGCTAAGGCGGAGGAGCGTAGCCTCACTGATGCTGTGCAACGGTAAATAAAAGGAAAAAGAATATGACAACGCAGTGTTTATTATCATTTTATTCTTCCCTGCTACGACAGCATGAGGGTGGGGTGGGTCTGCTCGGCTCACAGAACAGGGAAGGAGTCATGGGCACACTAAAGTGCGCATGATGCTTTGACCGGCCCTCTCCGCCCTGCTAAACAATCATGCACACTTTAGCATGTTCTCCATGCATTCTGCATTACAGCCTGCACGGTGAACATGCCCAGGCCCCCAGGCCCCGTCTGAGCACCCGAACCATGGCGTTCTGACCAATCACAACGCTGCATTGCAGCGTTGTTATTGGCTCTGGGGGGCCTGGCTGATTCCTGTTCAGCAGAGGAGAGACGGCGTGGGACAGAGCGGCGAAGAGGTAAGTAATTTTTTTTTATTATTATTATACCTCCTTACCCCTTTGCCCCCCCACACCACACCACCCCAGATCTGTGCTGGCCGTCACTGACCCTCTCACTGGGTTGCCATTGTTCGTTGATGGCGTCATGCCTATTTTAATTTCCTAGGCATGTTGTGTTCTTTTTCTCCACTAGCAGCTAACACCTGTTTAGTACTCTGTGCAAGAGATGCAACAGAAACTAACATACAAAAGTCAGCTGTTCTTACGGTGTATGGTGCATATGTGGTCGAAGTACATAAAGAAAATTATGGTAAGTGTGATTCTGAGTACAGTGGAGGCAGGGTAAAGGACGTGGGTAAAAAGATTAAAGTATTCTCTATCTTTTGGGACTTTTGCCTACCGGTAACTGGATATAAAATTGAATGCACCCACCGTAAATTAAAAATGCATGCAAATTAAATGATTCAGTGGTAAATGCATTGTTTTTACAGGAAAACTCGGTCAGCTAATTTGATCAAGTCAGATGTCTGTAGGTTTAACCGGACTGTCGCTGATTTGAATTCTGGTGCACCAGGGAAATAGAGACATATATTTGTAGTGCTAAGCAGTCCAAGCCTGTGACAGAAAGCACTGTGAATGTGTCATTAGTATGAAAAATGGTACACATAGAATGAATAGGCTGCCATAAATTGTGCAAGTTGATCATTTCAAAAGTTACATTTCTAGTAAGACGTTGAATGTACCTAAAGTAAACCTTTTTTAATACTTTTCCAACAAATGGACACATTCTATAAATTAAACATGTGCTGAGTTCCAAGCAGCCTTTAGGTTTGCTGATTAACCAATTGCACACATTTACATTTCATCCAGGCATCAGGCACCCAGGAGAGAAGGCTTGTTTCTTCTTCAGCTGCTTCTCCCTCCTCTCACTTCACATTAAAGAGACTCTTCTTCTCCCCTTCCAACCCGTGGCAACGTTTCGAAACGTTTATTTTAAAATAAAAAGTATGGGAACTGTTTGATCAAATAAAAGCTTGGGAATGTCTTTCTCTCGCTCCCATGCCCACTTAAACTTCTGTTATGCTATCAGTGCTTAGCAAGCAGTCTTGGGGCTTTGAGGAGCCCCAGTCACACTGGTTCATTCAGAAGAGGGAGAAGGCAGAAGCACCCGGGCTTCTCGCAGTCCACAAAGGAAGGCCTCGCTAGGAGCTGCTGGCCCCGGGCCCAGCATCTGCCGCCCTCACGGCTTCATTCATTGGCTCCGTTTGTTTTGTGTAGCGGCACACGCGTCCACGCGCAGCCACTCGAGAGCACTTCACCATGAAGTAAAGCATAGTTTCTTATTTCCATTTTATTTTATTTTTTAATTTCGTACAAGACCTGCTTCGATATACATAAGAAAAATATTGAATGTACCAATATCTTCCCAGCAATTATTACCCAACAAACTGAATGTGCGGCACAGAGCCTCTCCTGTTTAAGCCCTTGACGTGATCATCCCAGCGATATGACAACCTAATGTCATTGAGCCCCCATCCGCATATGGCGACATGCTTCGCCGTTGGGCTGTCCATCTAACACTTGGTACTCACAGCATCAGTTTAACAGAGGCGCACATCGGCCATTGGGCCGGAACAGCTGCAGCACGCCTCCACACCCCCCGTCGTGACTTGAAGCCCCCGCCACTGCAGCTTCAAGGACACACCCAATTATTTAGCTGATTTGCGCTGGAGATGGGGGCTATAAGGATACAGGGCACCCAGAGGCGGAAGTGTATAACAATCAAGTATGGGATCTGTGATCGTGAGAGCGTTAAAACAAAAACAGTTCTATAGCTACTTTGTTGTCTTTTCACTTTCAGGTAAATACATATTAAAATATAACACACATACATTACATGAAAAGTAAATGCAAGTTAATCGGTGAAAATGTATTAATTAATGTTAGGAAAGCTCATATTGTTAATGCAATCACTGAAGATGTCTGTGTGTGCAACCAGACAGTCGTAGAACTGAATCCTGATAGGTTCACTGGTGAATAGTGCCATATGTATTTATAGTACTCTCAGATTCCACCCTGTGACTGAAAGCACTATGCAAGTAATTACTTTAAAATTGTATTACACACAGTATACAGCAGGCTGCTGCATTCAAAATCTATATACAGGTGGTTGAGGCTTTAATTATTTTTTCATTTCTTTTCCTGGCACATTCAGTTGCGTTATCTCCGGGTAATGAGCCCACTTGCATGGGGCCCATAAAAGACACGGGACCTGAATGGGAACCGTGCTGAGCAGAACTCATGTGTGGGATTCCACTGCGCACAATTATATGAGGTCCAGTGATCCTGCCCCCGGATTTACTGGGTGCGGGGACAACAAACCCGATTTTACCAGCTGGAAAATCAAGCTGGTAAAATCACTGTGGGGAAAGCCTGCAGTGTAGCCCCGATCACTTTCAACCCTTGTCCAAAACCTCAGATAAGGCACCAGAGGGACAAGACCCCCACACCAGCAAAACTTCTCCACGCCTTCCTTCACCCTCTTCCATCCCTGTCTTACAACACATTTTTGCTACATCCCCCTGCACACTTTTACCACCTGCTGAAAGCAGGCAGTAAATGTATGTGTAAAACCCCATGGAAAAGAGAATACCATCTTTTAACTCTGTGTCTGCGCTGTAATTCCCCATTGTTTGTGGCTTAACTCACACTTGCATGGTACTGGTGCATTGGTACCACACAGTACTGGTACATACTGATGTGGAGTCTGCTTCCCGCCAGTACTGTGAAACTTATAATAAGGGCAATGATGGGCTACCTAAAGTGCCTTTGGATAGATCAGCAGGAATGAAAGGACCAGTTATCACATCCAGCCAGATCTACAGATACACAGCATAGGTTTTTTACCTCATTTTAACTGTTGCATTCCTGATCTGGGTAATTGTTGCCTGAAGCAGAGTGTATTATGGATGCTGTTGGCCCTGTTGTACTGTGAAGTTGATATGGCGTATTCCTGCTATAGCGGCTACTATAGGGTTGATTGGATATACTTTCGAGCTACTACGGGTAGATCACTTCATCTCTGTGCACTTTCTTAGCCCATATTCTATGTGGTTGGAATTGTATATAAACAGATCACTCCATAGATGGCAGGTATTTTGGCTTGTGTGGCCATGTCCATCCTTGGACTCCTTTCCTCACACACATGAGAAAGCATAGCTACACACTCACTTGTTTATGACATAGTTTCAACAATATCCGTACACCAAATCATTTCAAACATAGACCAGAATGCACTCACACACATCTGTACATCAATTGAAAAATGAATGCTTAAGCAGCTCATCACTCACTTATTTTCCCTTCAAATTAATGCAGATGCAGAGCAACAACATATTAGCAGCATACATTTGGTCCTGACACATAACATCAAAAATCTCCCCATACAGGAGGCAGGACAAACACCCACTGTTCCACCTACGTCACTCCCCTCTGTAAATACGCGTTGGTGCCTCACTTCGAATGAAATGCGCCATATAAATACAACTACAATATAAACTACCATACTGGAGGCCAGCAACAATACCATGCTATACAGAGCTAAGCAAATCTCGGTTGACATAATATATCCCTGCCTTCTAAAAGCGTTCAGAATTTACTTAAACCGAGATTCACAGTTGTGTGTAAAATTCCAATCGATGACCAAGTGGAAGCTGCACACACATCTAAATTCTGAGTTGTGATTCAATTACCATATTCTGATCTTCCCCCTGACAGATTTCACTAGGAGAAGAGAGGACATCTCTCCGGATAATACACTAAGATGCAAGTGCCCAACATGCAGTAATCAGTGTGGTAACCACAGATTCCACATGCTAGGCTGGTTTCTGAGTTGGGGATCTCAGGAGAAATTGTTATCCATTCAGTAATCCACACCACTTTAGCAGTACTTACCATGTTCAATATTTATCACCCAAATTCTATTTAACTTGGGACCATGGGCTCAGTCTCCATATCTGTACGTGTGCTTCTATCATAATGATATTTATAAATATACTTCGCTTACAATATATACATTAGTCTCAGCTTGGTGTCATCAACCGCACCAAGTTTGTCAATTTTCCATCTGCTGTATCTTCATAGCCTTTAATACATCTCCACATCTGTCTTTATCCAGACAATATAATTAGATATAGAGAAGATGTGCTGTGTGTGTTTGAGTGTGTGTGTGTGTGTGCGGAGTGATAAGACTCATCTATTCTGTCCATTTTCCTGCAGTCAGTTACCGGCTCTGTTTTTGCACTATCATAACCTCATAGAGGATGGCTAAATAGATAAGATCAACCATAGATATTGATAATATAGACAGATCACAATACTCACCTGGTATGTGAAATGCCCTGCCTGCTATAACTTTGGAGACCATGCTTAGGGAGACACTTAGAACCTGGTGAAACGTCAGCAGATCTGCAAGAAGGGATAAGCCCATAGCCTCAGCTACTCGGGCAGAGGACCATTCACCCTGTTTAGAGATGCCCACCTGTCTGGCTGAGATTTCGGTGCTATGAGGCAGCCACTGCAGCGGCACCCCCTTCAAAGCACTGCAGGCTTGTTGAGTGGGCACCATTTTTAAAAAGCACCCACAGTGGAAGCTGCTATTTATTCGGAAGGAAAATAAACTCTAAAAGTGGGAGCTTGTTTTCTCAATACAAAACACAAATGGCCTAACGTTCAGGGAGCTATCCCCATGAGTATGGGGTCTTTCTACACTTTCCCTGCCTATATCCACCATATCTTGGGCAGGGAAAATGAGTGATAATAGCCCTGTCCTCAATATGAGACAACCTTCATTGTGATTTGGCGACCTCCTGGCAGATGGGCCTCCAGGTCGGAGGTTTACACAAGGAGGCTCCACAGGTGCAAACATGGCCCTTCTGCAAACTCCAAACAGAGTGGGGGGACAACAAGTTTGGTGGGGCAGATTCACCGTAGAGATGTGGATGTTAGTGCATCCACAGTGGTAAACTCTAAATGAGGCCCTCTGTCTTTGCTTCGGCTTCCTTGAAGAAGCCGGCATGTACTATTTAGTGTTAAAAAAAACACTAAGGACGGTATGATAAAAAGCAAAGCATCGTTCTTTAGTGAGTAGGAGAGGCTGGAGTAGCTTGGCCACATCTCGTTGAGGCCAGGGGAAGAGTAACTGAGCTGCAACCCCCTAACTCTGTGTTAAAAATACAAGTTTGCACTAAGCAAAACTCAAGCTTGTATGTACACACACATATCAGACTTTTTAAAGTACCATATAAATGTCAACAGCTCATGCATTAAAAAGTGTCTCTTATTGGTACTAAGATCCCTTTTATTTCAAAATCTATGTCTCAGGCCTCCAACTCCTCGATGACTATTAGCCAGGCAGTCGAAAATCTCCCCAATCTGCCCTATGTCAAAATGACATTCTTCTCCCAAGTTGCTTGTGGCAATTAGCCTCTTTTTTTTCTGTGAGATCAAGATTGGCATGCTCACGAAGATCAGTATCAAGATAGGCCAGATTGTACTGCCCAGCTTCCAGTTACATCCTTTCTCATGCTGCATGATCACAATTCACACTTTTTTGTCACTCCTCTGACAGCTCTCCAAGCGATTAAGAAGAGGAGGTTTTTGCTGTGCTTACCTTCCTACAGTCACCAAGCAGACATCGTGTATATGTTGTGCTCCCCGTTAATTTAAAATAGAAAAAAATACAGAATTTTAAATCCAAGCAGCAGTGCAAGTTAGGAGAGGCAGTGAGAACTAGGGGTTGATGTAGCAGTTGAACACCTTTCAAAAATAACTTTGTCTCATCCTAGCAAAGCTGCATAACTACACATTCATCCCATTCTAATATTCATTCTTTAGGAAACGTACTAGTTTTATGTTTTTGGTACAAACAATATGCAACATTTGGGACCCGCTTATGATGTTGGCATCATCGTGGAATAGGGGCCAACCAAATTCCAGTCGGCTGTCCTGACCGCCTAATTATGATGTGACCGCACATGATTTGGATGCATAATTGCATTTCCCTATGGTAGCTTGTGCTACTTCCGTAGGTCGGTCGTACCACAAGCTTCCTTACGGAAATGGGTGTTTGTGTCCATCCCTGCGCCTCAGGGGGCCTGCCTCACGGTGCAGGGATGAACAGGGGAGCACCATAGGTGCCCCCTCAGCCCCAACAAGAGGCCGGAAAGAGAAGGGGGTTCTGCTAGGAGCCTTCAAACTCACTTTCCGACAGGCTTTCCATGTCAGAAAGCCTGGCATGGAAAGCCTGTTGGAGATGGAGCATCGTAATCCTAACGGCGAAAACAGAGTCCATTGGGGTTACGGGATGGCCATCGGCTCGCCGATGGGCTCTTTGAGCTCGTCAGAATCCAGCCGGAATGACCATCCGGTTTTAATTCTGACCGCCTGTATTGTTATTAGGCTGTCTAAAATGAAACTGGCAATCTACCTTAGGTCAGAGGCTTTCCGACCAAGATCGTAATAAGTGTGTGTGACTGCATTTAGAACAGTCAAAACATAATATTATACAAATGTATTGCACTTAACAAAAGTGACAGTTCATGTTTTTATTTTATCCTGAGTTTACTGAATGAATTCAATATTTAAATAACTATGTGCTGCTCTGACTGCACCCACCGTACTAGTGGCTGCTGTGACAGAATTGAGTGGCACAGGACAGGTCCCGTTGGGTACCATGCTATGCTGAGCCAGGATGGGCAGGTGGGCCACCAGTTGATGTTGAAATTATTGCAGGCTACTAGACCTATCAAGACCTGGACTAGCCTCAGAATGCTAGTGTACTACTTCATACTGTGCAGCTGCTCTTTTGTTGCTTAAATGTGCTCAGAGAGAGAGAGTGCCTGTTGATTCAGTCTGTGCTTTTGCTGCCCGCGCTGCTCAGAGCCTGGCATCCTAGTAAGTCTTCTACCTCGAGGCAAGCACCGAGCTCTGTATTTTTAGGTGTGCACTAGGGCCCAGATGGTGCGCACAGGTGTGTCACATGACCAGAGGAGGCCTGCAGGTGCAGATAAACTCAACAATATCCTTCCTATGGAAAAAAACATATTTAGGGGCTGTTGGGCTTCAGAGAGTGACTGGCAGTGGTGGCTGGTGATCTTTGAAACTGGTGAGGCGTAATACATACACTGAATTCCAGTGAGCAAAGCGAGGTAGCCTAAATTATTCTAGACTCTTGTTCTCATACACACTCATTCACACTCACTCCCAATCCCTCACCACACTTATTCTCCATCACACATGGTTATTCTCTCTCACTCACTCATTACTCACTCTCACTCGAATGCTCTCGGGTACACACCCACTCTCCTCACCTGCGAAAAGTGCATCTTCTTTTACTTCACAGCTGGCAATATTTTAATTACTCTGTATACCTCCTTTACACTTTTACATCAAATGGTAATTACTTTGGATTCAAGGTCTGCTTACCGCTTGGTGGGCAGGAGAAACTTGGGAAAGGATTGGGAACTTAAAAAAAAAGTATTTTAATAAATTTTAACTGATTGTTGGAAACTAAAATCTTCTTCTTGCTTGTTTGCATAATCGCACTTTATAGGGTCTAAATTGCTTTTCCAGCGTTTCTGGTCCATCACATCTTTTTGTAGCTTTTGTACGGAGAAAGCTGTAGGCCATACCCCCTTCATACCTCCTCCACCCCCACTTCCGGCTGGCTGTCGGACTGGTGGCGGGAACCGAGAAGGGATTTAAACAAGATGGTCTCCCGGACGCGCAGCGGATGACGGCAGCGGGCGCACCGGCGGCGTGCCAAAGGCAAGCCCGTCTACACCCATATGCTCCCAAACGGGACCAGGGGCCGCTCCTTATGCCCATTTCTTTCAATATTCAACCAGGGAGCTGATTTCCTATCAGAATAACTATTGTATTAATGACATTTCCCTCTCTTCCCTAGAGAAAGCTAATATTTTAGCCTCTAGACATACTTTCCCTGAAATTGACATCACAACTTTTCCCACGCTCAGTTTACCCTCACAACATGCCGCTGTAACCCAAATAATTCAGGAGTCAAAGAAGCTTAAAATGTATTATCTGAATACTCGGTCTATCTATGGTGAGACACAGCTGGAAATCTCCGACAACCCTGCTATTCTTCTTCTCACAGAAACTTGGTTGACTGAGGAATCTGCCCCAAACATTTTTGTCGCCGTACTGGACAAGTACTATATTTTGGAGGCCAACCGCCCTTCAGGAAAAGCTGGCGGAGGGGTGGCAGCTATAATCCACCATGGTTATCAGTTTACCTCCTTAGCGATCACGGGCCCACCCTCAGTTGACAGCTTAGTCTTGAAATTTGAATCCCCCCAACTTCCTTTCATCTGTGCCCTCTTTTATAGACAGCCTCAACACATGCCTACATTTCCTCAGGCACTTGGCAAAAGGAAATGCCAGAGTCCTGATAATTGGGGATTTCAATTACTGGCCTAATGATGAAAGAGAGGGCCTTAGCTCGAGAGAACTGGCTGATCTTCTAACTGGAATGAATTGCACCCAGCACGTCAAGGCTGCAACCCATATAAAAGGCCATGTCCTTGACCAAATATGGACATCCAATCTGGAGACCTACTCCATCGATTTCCCCCTTTATTTGGTCCGATCATTTTCTAATAATCTTCTCTCTTATTGATGCCTTCCCCTTGAAACATCAATATTTAAGGAACGTGCTGTCAAGAAATTTGCGACGTATGAATACTGATCAATTTAGATCATTGCTAACTGACACGGCACCATCTGCACATGAGGCATTTCAAACCCAGGCAGAGAGCATTAAGACCTGGCTCGAACGGGTCAGTGATCACATTGCTCCTCTTAAGAAAATTACTATTTTAAGACCCTATGATGCCCAACGATAGTTCTCCCACGATTTATAAAACAAGAAATTTATTTTAAGACAGGCCGAACGCAGTTGGAGACATTACTATCTCCCTGATAAGAGGGCTATATATGTAGCTCTCCAGAAAGAATGCAAAAAGGAGATTCTCCGAAACAAGGAAGATTATTTTTCAAATACAATTCTTAATTCATCCAATAAACCCAAAGAAATCTTCTATATTGTGAACGAGCTTTCAAAACTAGACAGGATCATGGTAAAGCCAGTTCCTAGACAAAGGCTCTGGGAATTCCTTTAACTGCTTTTTTCTTGAGAAAATCGCAGTCATTAAAGCTAGCATTCCCCAATCAAGTCTCCCTTTATCTGACTCAAACATCTGTCAGAATGAACACCAGCTGGATCAAATTCCCTTGATCTCGAAGGAGACCTTTCTTGATTTACTTAAAAAGGTTGATTCTGGTTCCCCCACTGACTGTTGCCCCCCTTTCATTCTTTGAGAAGCTTTCTCCATTTGTCCTGGCCCCCTCTTTCATTCCTTAACAACTCACTTAAACACAGCATAGTCCCTGACATATTCAAGTGTGCGGGAATCGTTCCGATTCTGAAGAACTCGGGTGCGGATCCATTACTACGAAGTAATTATCACCTCATTTCCCTCCTGCCCTATTTAGGCAAAGTCCTCAAGGCATATGTTGCCAACTGTTTCAGTTCATTTATTGAACACCATCAGATCTTAGACTCTCATCAGGCAGGATTTAGACCTTGCCATTCCAATGAATCGGTTATACTCACTTTTTTAAATTAATTAATTAATTGCAGGTTTATATAGCGCTAGGATCGACTCCCGGAGGAGTATCTCCGCGCTTCGACCGCTGCGAAACCCTTCCTGGCTTCCCTGAGAGATGGTCCCTTAATGGGTATCTCCAGGGTGAGACCAGGCATCCCCGGCGGTCTGGTGGGGCCGTTAGTGAAGATGAGGCAAGCTAGTGCCCAGAGTTGCCGAGTGCGATCACTGATCAGAGTGGGCACCGAGGCGAGAGAATTATCGAGTCCGCTGACCCTGGTCCAGAAACCTGCCGCGTCGGGAATCGAACCCTGGTCCCGGGCCGTCCTCTGCTCTCGGGTCTGCCGCCTCTAACCAGTGAGCCACACTACTTCACACGGTAGTGTGAAGTAAGATGAGGAGCCGATGACGCCATCCCCCAGCCCCTGGACCTCCTGGATTCGTCAACAGCCTTCGACGCGGTGAATCATGATATCTTGGTTGACGGTGTCAGAAGTGCCGGGATCCAGGCTCTAGTGCTGAGATGGCTCTCCTTCTTCCTTGGTTACCGCTTTCAAGCAGTTCGGCTGGCTAATTTTTCGTCCAACAAGAGGGAACTAACCTGTGGTGTCCCTCAGGGATCTACGCTTTCCCCCCTCCTTTTCAATTTGTATCTTCTCCTTCTAATTCGATCTTTGAGAGAAAACAGGGTTGGGACATTCAACTATGCTGACAACCTCCAATTGGTGTTTGATATCAATTTGTCAGCATTGTCAGTTACTCACTTTCAATATACCATGATCTTTATTAGTGACTGGATGAGTCATAACCAACTCAGGTTGAACCCTGACAAAATTGAGCTGATTCTCGCAGGTGGCCCCTCCAAACCATGGCACTCCAATTTCAGGCCATCTTCTCTAGGTAACCCCCCCGATGCCTGCAGACTCTGCCAAAAGCTTAGGCATCATGATTTCTAGCGATCTGTCAATGAATGCCCAAATAAGCTCAGTATTTTCTGCAAGCTTCTTCCAATTACGGAGAATAAGGAAGATCAGCAGATTTCTATCCAGGGAAGCTCTGACCTTGATCATCTTAGCCTTGGTGATCTCCCGTTTGGATGATGCGAACTCCGTATACTGTGGCATTCCTGCTTACCAACTAAGACTTATTCAGCTGGTTCAAAACCAAACTGCCAGACTAATTTTTCATCAACCCAAATGGCAGCATATGACTCCCATAATGAAAAATGTACACTGGTTTCCCGGGGCCAAAAGGTGTGCTTTCAAGCTGGGATGCACCATATTAAAAGCTCTTCATTGTTGCAGCCCTGCTATTATTTTGTCCAGGATTCAAAGATACATCCCCTCCCTGGATCTGCGTTCCTCTCACCAAAATTTGTTGACCATTCCCTCTTTTAAACGTAAAAAGCTTGGAGGCCTTAGATTTGCTGTTCAAGGCCCACAGTTTTGGAACTCTCTCCCCGCCGAGATTAGACTCACTCAATCCTACGCACAGTTCAGAAAAGTGCTTTAGACCCGTTTGTTTGTTCAATCATATAACACTTAACCTCAGTTTTCTGCAACCTTCTTTCTGCCTTTTCAGCGCCATGAAACCCCATGGTGTACGTGCGCTATACAAAAGCTTTTTTTTTTTGTAAAATCTTTTTTTTGTGTAAAATATACAAAAGCTTTTAACATAAAATAACATTACTATTAGTGCAAATGTGACCATTGCCCTGTGTGTTCAGGAGAGAGGCCATCCCCGGTGCTGGATGAGCATTTAGTTTGCACACCTATGATCCAATGCAACCAATAACTGCTATCTGCCTCAACTCTAGCTTACTCAATTATATCCCATCATGAATATCTCCCACAACCTGAACTCACCCAGACACCTAGAGGTGGTCCAGTGCGCAGTAAACCCCAAACAAGAGTTATATTTTCTATGAAAAAACCTACATTGGCCCAACATTTAGAACATGCATTGGCAAAGCCAATAGGTCTGACTTTTATGTGCTTGTTGAAAGCATTTTTTTTTTTATTCAGACAGACGTGCAAGCTGCTGACCATGAAAGTGGCTTGTAAACGAAAATGAAACAAGCACGGCGTGAATTTCCAAAACACACCTCACACTGTCACCGAGGAGTCACAGGTCTTGTGCAAGCATTAAAAGAACACCTTTTCATCTGAAGACTATTACAGATGTGTAACTTTGGGTATAAACGAAAGTATCTGAAAATGGAGTTAGCGGCTGTCCTGTTGTGAATATTACAACAAAGAACAAGTCTCCTGGCATGGCCTTTTTAGGTCTCGCCTATTAATCCCGCAAGGGATAATAGACAAGAGTATAGAGGGCAAACCAAGGCCTGAAACCATTGCGGATTTCGGACAGTTCGTGTGGTACACTCGTGCGGAAAGCGCGTCCACATCAAAGCCATCAGCCTCCCTCCCACAGGCATCTGAAGCTTCCCCCAGCATGCGCTCGGCCTCAGGCATTTCTCCTCCCCCCCTAATTTTTCACCCCTTCTGTTGTTGCCTACAGCCGTACTTTCACTTTCACGGCCGCCAGGCCATGTCTCTTTCAACATCCTCCCCCCTCCCAGTGTTAGACTCGTTTTTTTGGTGCCTTTCTGCCCTCTGTTAGACTCGTTTTTTGTGCCTTTCTGCCCTCTGTTAGACTCGTTTTTTGTGCCTTTCTGCCCTCTGTTAGACTCGTTTTTCCCTTGTTTTTCTGCCCTTCTGCCCTCTGTTAGACTCGTTTTTTGTGCCTATCTGCCCTCTGTTAGACTCGTTTTTTGTGCCTTTCTGCCCTCTGTTAGACTCGTTTTCCCCTTGTTTTTCTGCCCTTATCCCCTCTGTTAGACTCGTTTTTTGTGCCTTTGTGCCCTCTGTTAGACTCGTTTTTTGTGCCTTTCTGCCCCCTGTTAGACCACCACATTATCACTCAGCACCACCACATTATCACTCAGCACTACCACATTATCACTCAGCACAACACCACTCAGCACCACCACAACATCACTCAGCAGCACCACTCAGCACCACCACAGCACCACCACATTATCACTCAGCACCACCACAGCACCAATCTGCACCACCACAGCATCATTCAGCACCACCACAGCACCACTCAGCACCACCACAGCACCACTCAGCACCACCACAGGACCACTCAGCACCACCACATTATCACTCAGCACCACCACATTATCACTCAACAGCACCACTCAGCACCACCACAGAATCACTCAGCACCACCACAGCACCACTCAGCACCACCACAGCATCACTCAGCACCACCACAGCACCACCACAGCACCACTCCAGCACCACTCAGCACCACCACTGCACCACCCAGCCCCACCACAGCACCACTCAGCACCACCACAGCATCACTCAGCACCACCACAGCACCACTCCAGCACCACTCAGCACCACCACTGCACCACCCAGCCCCACCACAGCACCACTCAGCACCACCACAGCATCACTCAGCGCAACCACAGCATCACTCAGTGCAACCACAGCATCACTCAGCGCAACCACAGCATCACTCAGCGCAACCACATCATCACTCAGCACCACCACAGCATCACTGGTTCAATTATGTTCTCTCAATGTTTCAAGCTTTATTAAAAATGTCACAAAAAGATGTTAATATTTCACTTCTGTTCTTGGATTTTCGTCACAATAAAATACACTGAACATTATCTTCACAAAAGTTATAACTTTCATTTGAATATTAATTATAAAAAAAATTAAAAGCCATTGTTATTTGTAATAGCAATACATGTAAGTCATGCAAATACAACACATATTGCATTACAAATGCTATAGGTGTCACATTTTCCAAAGTTATAACTAATGGCATTGTAAATGACAAAGCTATTAATTTCGCAATTTTCAGAACCAACACATAAATAAAAAAATTGTAATTTACAATACCAATAACTCAAACTTTCCTAATGCGACACCTATTGCATTGCAAATGCTTGTTTAACATTGCTGTTATTGGGTGGTAACTTAACGGAAGCAAAACATTGAGCCTCTGTTTTTGCTTGTACTCTACTAGGGATCCTAAAGGGGGAAAAGTGCTGCTGTCTGGTCCAGGGTTTTTGGTAACTCAATTTCTTTACTATTCGTAGCATATCGTATATATTACTGCAAGAGCCGCAAGGAGCATTGGTAACTGAGACTGGGGGAAGGGAGCTGGGGCAGCAGCCATGCACTTACAGCTTTGGGGCGCAGTTTACCAACAGCTCTGGGGCGCAGTGCACTTACAGCTCTGGGGCGTAGGGCACGTACAGCTTTGGGGCACAGTGCATGAACAGCTCTGGGGTGCAGTGCACGAACAGCTCCGGGGTGCAGTGCACGAACAGCTCTGAGGTGCAGTGCACTTACAGCTCCAGGGCGCAGTGCATGAACAGCTCTGGGGTGCAGTGCACGAACAGCTCTGGGGGGCAGTGCACGAACAGCCATGGGGCGCAGTGCACAAACAGCTCCGGTGTGCAGTGCACCTCCAGCTCTGGGGCACAGTTCAAGAACAGCTCTGGGGTGCAGTGCACTTACTGCTCTGGGGCGCAGTGCATGAACAACTCTGGGGCGCAGTGCACGTACAGCTCTGGGGCACAGTGCATGAACAACTTTGGAGCGCAGTGCATGAACAGCTCTGGGGCACAGTTAACGAACAGCTCTGGGGTGCAGTGCTCTTACAGTTCTGGGGCGCAGCGCACTTTCAGCTCTGGGGTGCAGTGCACTTTCAGCTCCAGGGCGCAGTGCATGAACAGCTGTTGGGCACAGTGCACGAACAACTGTGGGGCATAGTGCACGAACAACTCTGGGCCGCAGTGCACATACAGCTCTGGGGTGCAGTGCACTTACAGCTCTGGGGCGCAGTGCAAGGGATTGAATCCCAGCTAAGATATCTCAATAGTTTATCCTTCCAGAATTCTTCAAATGTGCATAAATGTGCATATCTCCAGTGGTAGGGGCAGTCTCGAGAACCAAAAGTTAATGGGGCTGGCATCTGAATTTTTTCCCTGATATTGTTTCTTCGCACAAAAATGATATACTTCCCAAGAACCATTATGTCACGAAAGTTAGATTGGCTGTAAGGCATAGAAAGTATGGCTCCGCATTTTCAATGCATTATAGACACAGCACAGCATAATGGCGCTGCCCTGCCACGCGCAGCTGCGCAGTGCGTTGCTGCTTTGGGACTCCAGCTGATGGGCGCACGCTTGCCTCACTTACATTTACTGTCCAGAAGGGGCTTCTTCTTGTTGCGCGGCGGCAGAATGCAGCAGGAATAGGGGAGTCTGTAGAAGGAGGACGGGGTTGCGTAAAGGGGCAGTGGGCTGAGGAGTGAGTGCTACAGCATGAGGTTCTCTCCTGTGCAGCGCATGCGTCCTGCGTAGGTGAGACCTAAATGGGGAGGGAGCGAATAACACCTTCCAGAGCATAGGGGATATTTACTTCATATTACCCTGTCATTTCTTGGATTGGATTCGCGACCGTCACCAGACAGTTGAGGATTTTCGGGTCCCCTTCTTTTCCATTAGCAGAGCGCGTACTGAAAAATATCTGCACAGATAGTACAGACTTTATTCCCTTCGCCAGCCGGGAAAGGCTGGCAAAAGTTTTGTGGGAGTTTCCTTCGAAACTCATCATATCCCTGTTTAAATCAGCTTGAGTTTGGGTGATTCTGGTCCCGCTATGTCCTGAGAAGGCCATAATTGGAAGGTCGAAATGTGTCAGCCCCATATTATCCAGGATCAACGTCACTCTTTCTGAAAGAGAAATATGTATATGTAACCCATTGGGTCTTTGACCATAAAATTATTGTTTGAGACAATCACTTAAGACAAGTATTATTAGATGGTCGATCTTTGATTTGACGATGCCACCTGAAGACGCTGTATTTCTGTTGTCATTGCCTTAATATGAGCAAGTCTTCCGTCACTACGGTTACTCGTGTTCACCTATTTGACATCATATTCTGAAATTTTCTTAGCATTTTGTCTGATTATTTGTAATCTTAGTGGTGTACATTACTTATTATTAGGTTTGTAAAACTGAAAGATTTCTTTGATAAAAAATATAAAAAATGAGAACAAGAAATGAATTGTGCAGTCATTGTTGTCTTGTTGACTTTTTGTACAGTAATGCCTCTAAATAGTTAGGATATTCACATTGAATCCAGGACCACGACTAATGATTAATTCATATAAGGCGATTTTCTTTCCTGCCAAAGGTGACAAATAGTGAGTCTGCCTCTTGATAATTCATTGAATGTTTCCTGCTAGAGCTTTCCTTCTTTTTGTTCTGCTGTTTTACAAGCATCAGGAAAAATGGTTCACAACAAATAAAAGCTAACAAGCAGAAAATGCAAAATAGTTATACATTTTATATACAATTTAAAAAGGACGCTCTGTGCACTCGCAGCAGAATCTGAGACCAACCAATCAGCATCTTGTGAGAGCCCTGTGGACACCAAATTCCCAGCCATTCAATTGTGAGGATTGCCTTACCAGTTGTCACTTCCCACTTCGAGCAGGGCTGGCCATTCGCGACAGAAGCTCAAAACGTAGGTCCTGCTAAAAGAATTCAACATAGGATGACTGCCGTTCAGCCATGCAACGTGTTTTTGAAACTGATATGAGGCATGGGTAAAATTGTAGGTGATGTAAAATATGAGCTCCCTGGTATGGTAAAATGATTGCAGTTCTACGGTTCCCTTCGGTCCTGCTAGGCCAGCCCCTGTCAACAATGGTGTTTGCTTTATGTAAATCAGTAAACACATCCAAATTTGTATGGTGTCTATGATACACAAGAAACAAGGGTTTATCTAGAGCCTCAGAATGTGATGAAGCATGACACAAATAAGTGTGTAGGATTTCCTCTTCCATTCAGGATGACTTCACAATAAGTTAGGAATCAGAGGTCTAGGATGCTTGTTTCCAGTCTAAGGAGGACCTGGCCTGGCAGTTCGGTCTGGACTGTTCCCATTGGGCGCAGGGTCAAGACTGATTTGGATATGGCTGGGTCCAAACTGGAATGGCAGGGTGAGCAAAAAACAATGGATTTAGGCACAGATCTCTGTACTGGGGTGAATGTATGACATTGGTCTGCATTCTGTCGATCAACTGTTCTTTTTGCATTCGACACCCCGAGTGGGACGGGTATGTCCAGACGTGGGTCCTGCGGTCTCCATGCCACTGGAGACAAGCTTTCCTGGCTGATGAGAGCTGAAACCCCGAAACCGGTCCTAGGATGCTTCTTTCCAGTCCAGGGAGGACCTAGCATGGCAGTTTGGGCTGGACTGTTCCCATTGGGCGCAGGGTCAAGACTGATTTGCATATGGCTGGGTCCAAACTGGAATGCCATGATGAGCAAAAAAATAATGGATTTAGGCCCAGGTCTCTGTACTGGGGTGAATGTATGTCATTGGTCTACATTCTGCCCATCAATTGATCTTTGTGCATTCGTCACAGAGATGCAGCTGATGAAGTGCATCTCTTGTGACCCGGATACAGACTGATACACCACTCTTCACCTAGGAAAGGTGGGTTAGGATTTCACTATCATTTGACAAAGTTTTGGTTTAGTATGTGTTGTGGTTATACAAAGTCTCTTAGGGAGCAACAGTTTAGTGCCTGGTTTCATTATTTGAGGCACTTTGCTACCATCTGTATTTGATCATTTAGAATGTTCTATTGTTATTAGAATGTTTTGAAATTGCCCTGTAAGTTTACTCCTACTGCCCCTTATACCATAACACACACACACCAATTGCTTAGATGTGTTCGTAAAATAATGGGGTTTCAATTTCCTTTATCATTATTAAAATGCTCTGTTTTTCATTCCGTAAGATCACTTTAGCCCATTTTATTTCTTTATGTTATGCTACGCAGCAGAGGCGCACGGAGGAGACTGGAGAACTACGGCTGCCCGCGGTGCACGCAGTGGGCCCTGTAATAGGGCTGCCACCCTTAGTGCCGCATTAGGCACCTCCCTGCGTAGGGTGACCAACCGTCCTTAAATTTCACGGACAGTCCGTAATTTCAGCCGTCTGTCCGTTGTCCGTGAAGGATTCTTTAACGGACGCCATTTGTCCGTAATTTTAACCACCCACCTCCCTTCTTGACTCTGATGCTGTTGGGGTCGGGTTTTTAACAGTCTCCGATGCAAGCTGGCATACCTAGTAGCAGCATTGGAGAGGCACAGTGGGATGGCAACCCTCACACCTCCAGCCCCTGATGAACTGGTAAGAGGTGCTTGGAGGTGACTGAGAGGGAGGGGCTGCCGCTTCAGGAGCAGCGAGCAGGGGCATCTATTCAGATGCAAACAGCCCTGAATGCGTCATGTCTCTGCAATTTAGAGGGGCCTCACACATCCCAGGGCCCCAAACATCCTAGAACCGGCCCCATTACACCGAGACAGCACGTGGTTTCAACAAACCTCGGTTCTGCAAACATGCAGTCTATAATGTAATAAAATAAAGAAATGGCACAATCGCACCCACACTGATTTACAAAGTATGGAGGACAATCAGTTAAATCAGTTCTCTCTGAGTATCTCCTTTAAGTACTGTACATCACAGTTGGAGATGGCAAAAGTAACATTTTGGAAAGAGAGCCCGTCTTCTCGTTGTCTTGTCCAGGAGGGGGTGAAAAGCCCTACCCCACCCTGGAAGAGACCAAGATGATACTAGAATACTGCACGCCCACTCCAGCGCCCACCCTGGTGGATCCTGTTCCCCCTCCTGGGATAGCTCCTGCCCCACCGCCCCCCCAGTGATGGCTCCTGTCCCCCCAGTGGTGGCTCCTGCCCCCCCCGCGCCTGTGATGGCTCCTGTCCCCCATGTGGTGGATCTGTCGCTGCCCTGGGTGGCTTCTGTTCCAGTCCTGGAATGGCTCCTGCAGCGAGGGTGAAGTTCTTGATGGGCCTCTTCTCAAAAAGGCTCTGCTAAAAATTAATATGTTAAGGTGGGCGAGTGAGAAGTAAAGGGATGGGTGGATGGCTGGATGAATTAGTGAAAGGGTGAATGGATGAATGAAAGATTGAATAGATGGATAATGAGAGGATGGATGGATTGATGAGTGATTCGAAGGATGGAGGAGAGAAAAGGTAAATAGCTGGATGTATGGGTGGAAGGGTAGCTGGATGGGTAAAAGGGTGGATGGATGGGTGAAACGATGGATGACTGAAAAGGTGGATGATTGAGTGGGTGGATGGATGGATGAGTGAAATGATGGATGGATGGATGTTGATGAATTGATAAGTGCAAGGGTGAATGGATGAACGGATGAGTGAAAGGGTGGATGTAAGGATGGATGAGTGAGTGAAAGGGAGGGTAGATGGACAAAAGGATGAATAGATGAGTGAAGGAGTGAAAGGATAAATGGATGAAAGGAAGGATGGATGAGTGATAGGGTCAATGGATGGATTTATGAGTGGATGAGTAGATGGATGGGAGGGTGGATGGATGGATGGATGGAACGAAGGATTGCTAAGTGATCGATGGAGAGAGAAAGGGAGGATGGATGGATGACTGAAAGGATGGATGGATGGATAACTGAAAGGGTGGATGGGTGGAAGGATGAGTGACTGGGTGGATGGATGAATAAGTGAAAGGATGGCTGGATGGGTGAAAGGGTAAATGGCTGAATGGATGAGTGAATGGGTGGATGGGTCGAAGAGTGGATGGATGAGTGTACAGATGTATAGGGTGAAAGGGTGGATGGATGGATGGATAATGGATTGATGAGTCAAAGGATGAATGAAGGGATGGATGAGTGAAATGATAGATGGAAGGATACATGATGGCTAAGTTTGTAACTGGTTGAATGTTTGGATATGGCTGGGCTTACTTATATACTATTGCCCGACCTCTGATGTGTCTGTAACACTTATCCAAATGTCCTGAAGTTTTGTCCTGAATTTTGACCTCCTGTCCTGAATTTGTCCTGAATTTTGACCCTTTGTCCTGAATTTTTACACTCACCGTCCTGAATTTGCATCAATGCCAGTTGGTCACCCTATCCCTGCGCCCTGTTGCAGGGTCCCCTACTCCGGTAGTCCCTCCTACATAATGCGCCTCTGTGGCATCATTTCCGGTGCGCAGTGTGCTGGAGCCAGGTACTTATACCTGCCCTCACCCTCTTGCCTCCCTCTTTGTCCCCCGCTGGACACCCTGTCCATGGGTGCCGCCGTCGCGCCATTTGGCCAGTGACCAGCGTCAGTCTTTTTCGCCGTGAGCCCTGGACTCTGGGTATAGACCAGGAACGTTTGGTGAATAGAGGTGAGGGTCCAGTACAGTATATGTATTGACAGCTCCATTGGGGCCGATAGTTGCCCCGGGCATTTTGCAGTACTGGTCGGGCAATTTTGGGGGACAATGTGAGCGGCCAGGGAGTTGTGAACCAGGCAGGGTTTATGCCGTATTGACGGTGACTTTGTTTTGCTCTCCGCCGCCCCCTCTACTTAAATAGTAATGATGGGGGGAGCAAGCATTTTGGTCATTGCTGCTCTTTCGGGCGGCGACCCTTCTGTGCGGTTCGATCCTGGTTGCTGCCGGAGGAGGGGAGTGCCTAGGTTGTCCTGTGGGAGCGGGTTGCTCTCTGGAGTACAGGGGTAGAGGCGACATAGTCGATGGGTGCAAGGTTAAGCCAGGCCCACCATCCCCAGTTGGTGAGGATGGCCCGTGGCCTCAAACCGTCTCATAAGTAGAGGCTGTCCAGGGCAGGTAACAGGCAGGGCCCCAGAGTGCTTTAGAGTGTGGCGTTCCAGGCTTGGATTCCCGGCCGTTGGCATGCTTGCGGGCTGTGTCCTAGTGTGAAGGCGAATTCCAGGCCATTTTCTATTACGGGTTGGCAGGGGGTTGGGGACGCAACATGTTCACCTTCTTTTGGGCAGGTTTCCTCCTTCTCTGCTTCTCCCACCTTTACACTGCCCTCCGTTTGCGACCTGCCCAGTAGACAGGCTCGGTTGCCGAGTGCAATCTCTTTACATTCTCCAGTCAGAAACGGAAAATTAAAAACATTACCTGTGAATTTACTGAGCTCTTAGCAGTGAAGAAAGTAAGATAATTAGCACGGCTTTATATCCTGATGTGTGACACAAGCAACAATTTTAACACAGCCAAAACAGATCAAGGTATTCACTGGTAGATGCATAATGGACAAACAATCACTGAAGCCAGATTTGACACCATTAACTTGTTTGCCATAGTTTAACAATAAAACTGTCTATGCAAAGTCTGGTCAATTCAGCAAAGTAGGTGCACGCTGTACATGAGGGCATGTTACAGGTTGCTTCAGTTAAGCAAAAAAATCTCCTGTCCTATAGCCATGGCACCTAGGTGGGTTGAGGAAGTTGTCATCTAACAAGTGTGCTAAGGTTCCTAAAGTTGGGATTACAATGGGTAAGAGCACACAAAGGCTACAATGTATTAAGAACATTTGGCATTCCCATGATTCAAAAAAGGGCAGGTATTGTTTCATATAGTTTTTCTCCTGTCCCCACCCACTTGTCTGCTCCCTGGTACACATTAGCAGAAGTTGGGAAGTGGGCGACTTGCGCTAGGGTGGGGACATCAGCATGGCGACACTGCATCTAAATATCGTAGTCAGACGGTGAGGGGCTGGCTTGCAATATGGACATTAAATGAAGCAGAATATGGGGAGTGCAGGCCCAATGCTATAGGCGTACATCTGCCCATACTTGGGCAGAAGAGTACAGGCCAGGAACCCGCAGACAAAGTGGATTTTAAATAGGTGGGTTGCGCAAGGTTGTCATTCCAAAAAAGTGTGTGCTGTTACTCTAATAGGGTTCAGAAAGAAGGGTCCGGAGCACAAATGGTGACAGTTACCAGAACACAGTGTGCATTCAAAGTTAGAAGGAGCAGGTAAATTTCCCACTTGCTGGTGCGGCACACGGTTATCAGTTGATCCCCCTATTTGGGAATCCCCTTTTGGGGGAGGTAAACAAGAGCTTAGTCGAACCAAAATATAAGGCACATATTGCACACAGTGCACAATGGATTCAATTAGAACTATGGTTACGTGACAGCAGTAGTTTTGCATTACGTACTGGGTAAGAATACTTGCTGGCATTGTACTCCCATAAAGGAGGAGGCCAGCTGGCAGAGATACAGGTATGGTGTTGGCCACACCTAATAACTTGTTAACAAATACACAATTGGCCTGGGAGGCGAAATACAATATATTTTCCAGCGAATCCTGAAATCAGGATATGGGCGGTTATGGGTAAGTGCAAAACCCAGCTAAACCTAACGGGAAGGCTCTTATTGACATAGAGGGCACCATAGGGATTGCACCCTGCATTGTGTTTAAAGTAGAGCACAGTTGTTCCCAACTCCGGGGAGGCCATCGAACATGCCTATGGTTGGGTAAATAAAGCTGTGGTTAAAACAGAGAACAGTAGTTCCCCACTCAAGTGGAGGCCATCAAACTTGCCTACTGAAAGGTAAATAAGCCAAGCACAAGCCCACCAAGAAGGAGGGCTTGGTTCAATTTGAATTCAAAATAAAATAAGAAGGCCTGGTAAATAAGGCATGGTCTCTTTAGTGCATACACCACAAGGTTTCCACGATAGGGATGGAGAACACCTACAGAGGTAGATGGGAATTGTCCAGCTTGAGGACTGGTAACCTGTCAGAGGTAGATGGAATTGTCCAGCTTGAAGGACTGTTAACCGCACATTGCAGAAGGTTATGGAGACTGCTATGGTTGAGGGCACTAGATATGACGGCGGCCACATCCAGGGCTTTGGCGGAGTTACAGGGCGATACGGAGGCTGATTGGTACGAGGGGTACTCTTTCAGGAGCACAATAGGGGTGCATTGTGCCAAAATCCTAAGAGCCTTTACGGCAGGACCTTGGTTGAAAATGACGGCACCCCTCTAGTCCTTCGGGGGGTTGTAAGCTTGAGCAACCGGGGGCTTGCCTGGATATGCTCCGCCCCTAAAAAAGAAATGAGTAAAAGTGATGGACTAGGGGTCCAGGGTATGTAAAGGGGATAACCTCCATATAAATGATAGCACTGATTGGGTTGGCCACATTGTAGTTTGGCACATCAGGCAGGCGGGGCAGCTTAGGTGTCACCGCTGCCTGCCCTTGGATTGTCCTTAAATTAACCCACCAAGTTGGTATGCTCCTTGTATGTAATAAACCTACAGCAAACTGTTTCCCAACAAAACTTGTGTGGACTGTTTATTTTGCGCAGTGAGACTATTATTGTTAAGCGGCGGGGTTGCAGATATCTGCACTACGCGGCTGCCCGCGGTGCACACAGTGGCCCCCTTAGTGCTGCATTAGGCACCTCCCCGCCCCCTGTTTCAGGGACCCCCTACTCTGGGAGTCCCTCCTACGTCCGACGCCTCTGTGGCATCATTTCGGGTGCACAGTGGGCTGGGGCCAGGTACTTATACCTGCCCCCACCCACTGGCCACCACCCTCTTTGTCCCCCGCTGGACACGCTGTCACCCTCCCATCCGCTTACCCTGCGTGCAGGCAAGAGCGCAGGCTAATGAATTAAACAAATGAATATATACATTTGTGTTGCAGGTAGAGTTACAGGGCGATCCGGAGGCTGATTGGTATGAGGGGTAGCATTTCAGGAGCACAATAGGGGTTCATTATTCCAAAATCCCGGAAATCTTTACGGCAGGACCCTGGTTGAAAATGACGGCGCCCCGCTAGTCGTTTGGGCGGTTGTAAGCCTGAGCAAACGGGGGCTTGCCTGGATACGCTCCGCCCCTAAAAAGGCATGAGTAAAAGTGATGGACTAGGGGTCCATGGTATGTAAGGGGGATAACCCCCACATAAATGGTGCACCGAATTGGTTGGCCATGGTGCAGTTTGGCTCATCAGGTGTGCAGGGCAGCTTAGGTTAGTCACTGCTGCCTGCCCATGGATCGCCCGTAAGTTAACCCACCAAGTTGGCATACTCCTTGTATGTAATAAACCTGCAGCAAACTGTTTTCCCAACAAGACTTGTGTGGACTATTTATTTTGCGCAGCACAATTATTATTGCTAAGCGGGGGTTCTGATATCGGCGCTATGGAAAAAGACTGGCAGGACAGGCGAGGCGATTTACCCTTTAAAGGAGGCTTTGTAAGACTTCTCAAACTCGAGTTCTCCGACAAAGGAGAAAGCGAAAGTAAACAGATACAATGAGCATGCACAGCTAAAACATGCCCAGTGTATCTGTTTACTATATGTGACCTGACGTCACAGAGTGATTAGAGCTTCTGATGACACCTGGTCACATGGTGAAGGCCTGATCAGCCCTCCTCCCTCCTGCATGGGCAGCCTCTTTCACCCGAGACCTCAGTGATTAACACATAGCCCCAGGCAGAACAAGGCTGAAACACACAACGCCCGGCTACCTTAAACAGACTTGCAGTACGTCAGGGTGTACCTAGGAGGGCCTGAAGAATCGATTGACAGGCCATGGATGGAACAAGTATATGTGGCTTTCTCTAATGGTGGTCAGCTCCATACCTTCAGCTCATTGCTTTTTAATCCTGTCACTAGGTAGCTAAATAAAGTTTGCGGTCAGCTAGCCTCGTAGGCAGTTTTAAACTCACTATCACTTCATTTCAGCACTGCACATTTATTCACAATTTGTTCATTCACCTAGCTCACATAGAGTTTTAGTACAACCCAGTTGCTCACTTTAAACATCCCTGAGCTCCTCCCTCGTAGAGAGGGGGTTGAAGCCCGCATTAGGACTAGGTCCTGACGCGAGGAGGCACCCCTGTGATTAAGCATGACACCGATGGTGTGTGAGAGGAACTGTCCTGAAAAGGGATACCCTCGACGTTAAGGTTGGTTTTCCTAAATCCACCTTCCGCTCAGCCATTCAGTCTGGACCCATGGGCTCGTTGTGTATAGTTATGGAACAAGTAAGCCCCGCTTTAAACCAACATAGCTCAAAGGTTGACGCATGCACGGTAGCTCACATGTCTGTGAAAAGTGCCTGGCTGGCAGATCCTCGCTGACGTATGCATCAAAGAGCGATACCAAGCCAGACAGAACTAACGTTTTAATTACTATTGTAATATGTACAATAGTAATTATAACTTTCACCTGTTGATTTTGAAGTAAATTGGGTGGGCGGTGGCCCTTTGCCCAAGCACCTGCGACGGGAGCCTAAAGTTACATCTTGGCCCGATCTTCTTTAGCATTGTCATCTTGCTAAAATATTAATCCAGTTCCTTTCACCATCCTAGTCTGGAGTTTGAGTGTGGTATGGTTGTTAGCACGTGAGTGTGTTGAGAGATATGGGTGTTACCAAGGGTCATTATTGAATAATTTTGTATTATGTACATATTCTTTTCTTTGTAGATATTTAGGACTCAACTGTGTTTGTCTGGAAAAAAAGTTTTTTGATATGAATTGAAAAGTTTTTGATATGAATTGATAAATGTATGTCCTGTGATTTCTGATTGACAACAGAACTCACACAAACTAAAAGATATATAAAAAAAGAGAAAAATAAATTTTATACGTTTTGAATAATTTCAGTAGTTTTTCTATTTTTTGTCACCTGGTTAGATACTTATAAACTTAGTTGTTCAAGTGAATTAGTAGGCCACCGCAGGAACAACTTCCACATTAGAATAGCCCCGCTTTAAACCAACATAGCTCAAAGGTTGACGCATGCACGGTAGCTCACATGTCTGTGAAAAGTGCCTGGCTGGCAGATCCTCGCTGACGTATGCATCAAAGAGCGATACCAAGCCAGACAGAACTAACGTTTTAATTACTATTGTAATATGTACAATAGTAATTATAACTTTCACCTGTTGATTTTGAAGTAAATTGGGTGGGCGGTGGCCCTTTGCCCAAGCAAGAAACCGCCACTGTTGGCTAGTGATTATGATCTCCGTGACTGAGAGGTCGGAAAACGTCATGAGCAGAAGGATGGAGCCAGTATTATTTGTGACACCAGATTAAAGCCTTCCTGGAGGCCACAGTTGTAAAGCTTTTAAGTATACAAACCCAGGCTATCACCTAGCAACAAATGCCACACCTCTACCTCGACCCGGCTCATAATTGCTAGGGGTAGCAGTGCATTGCAACAGTGCTGGCAGCTTCTTTGTAACTAACCCCACACAGTCAGCTGCCTGCAGCACCTAGCTAAATGTGCATGACTAAGAATTGAAATGAGTTAGTCTCACCCCTGATGCGTGGGACTTGGGAGGGCTGCTGATGTCTTCGTGTCTCAGCCAATCAAAATTGTTTCCTTGTCCTGAAGCTGCATACCTCTAAACAGAGTAATTTTGGTGTATATTTTGGTAGGGTGTGTGGCAGTCTGAAAGTCCCTCTCTATACAGTATTAGTATCCCGCTGACGTATAATCGTAGCCATACATAGAAATTACCCAATACTTTCCTATTCTCAGAATCGAATACTGTTACCCAGGTGACTTAAGAATAGCAACCTCTCATTTAAAATAGTTTTAGAATACTGAAATGGGGAACGGAGTGCCACATGCATCATTTAAGCACAACTGTAAAATCAAACAGGGCCAACTCAAGTTTTCATTTTTCTGAGGCTAATACATTGACTGCTGTTATTTTGTTTTGGATAACAGTACTACCTATTTATTATTTACAGAAACAGCAAAACTGCCATATTGAGCATTGAATATAGTGAATATATGTATTTGTTTATTATATTTGCATGGATTTGTCTGTGTCCTGTGCTGACCATGACGCCTGCACGTTTTTCAGAGTAATTGGCATGTCTGGGAATGGCAGGATTTCTTTCTCGGAGCATCTACCCTTGGTAGGGCCCTTTAAATTTACTCTTGCCTTTCGCTGTGTATGATAGAGAAGAGTCTACCTTTCCAGTTTGATTCTGAGTAAATTTGAAGGTCAGTTATCCAAGTCAATTTATGAGATTGAAAAACACCATTGCAGCCTTATTGCATTTTAAATCTAGAAAGCCACCCTAAGATTTAGTGGAATTTTGATTAAGAATTCCACCCTGTCGTGACCTGACAGTGTGGGCGACGGACAGTAGGGCGTTAGGACCCTGTGGGTCCTCAGGCAGAGTGACCAGGACACCGGACACGAGATCCGGTGACGACACAGGAAAGGGGACAGACAATGACTAGGACAGGGACGAGTAAGGACGTGCTGACGGGACGCTGTACAATATGAAAATAAAGGAAATACCCAACTAACCTGTGTCCAGTGTTTTGGTGTGCTGCCCAGCCAACAGCATGAACACGACAACTGGCGACGAAGGTCAAGAGACGGATCGACGCGTGTCCACCGAGGCGCCATCGGAAATCAAGGAGCACCCCTGGATGCGCAAATAGTGAGATTTAGATGGAGAAGAAGAAGGAACATGGGAGTTCACCTCGACAGCCTCCGAGAGCAGATCCAGCCGACCACGGTAAGCGCTGAAAAGAAGAGCGCGATTAGAAACTACTGGCGCGAGCTCTCGCGAGAGTCTCCGCGGCCATTAAAGAGTCAGGCGGCTGGGCCAATCAGAAGAGAGAACTGGAGTGGCGGCCATTTTGGGGACAGGCAGGCGAAACTTCGATCGCGAAATCTCGCGAGAACGACGGCGGCGGCCATTTTAAATGAGACATTGACAAAAGAGGCCATAAGAAACAATAGAGGCAACCATTTCAAGGCCAGGCGAAGAGGAAATCAATTGAAAGAACGCTAAAAAGAGACAATTAAAGGACATTTTGAGCTGAGGAAAGAAGGAAATAAAGAGGAAAAGACCAGGAAAGCCCAGGCACAGCGAGATACAGAAGAAAAAGTGCAGAAAAAGGGCAGAACAACACAAGAAAAGACAAAGAAAGGAAGAAAAGCTGGATAAAAAGGAAAAAGTAGAAAAGAAGAAAGAAGCTAAAGAGATAAGAAGAAAATAAAGAGAAAAGAAGAAAAGAAGAAAGAAGATAAAGAGATAAGAAGAAAATAAAGAGAAAAGAGTAGAAAAGAAGAAAGAAGATAAAGAGATAAGAAGAAAAGAAAGAGAAAAGAGAAAAGATAAAGAGAAAGGAAGAAAGAAAAGAGGAAAATAAAGTAAAAAGAGAAAAGAGGATAAAGAGACAGGACAAAAGGAAAACAGAAAAGAAGAAGAAAAGAAGAAAGAATAAAGAGGAAAGAAAAGATAAAGAGATAGTAAAGAAAGAAAGGAAAGGAAAATAAAGACACATAAGAAAAAATAAAGACGATAAAGTGCTGACTAGCACAGGCGATAAAGAGAAGAGGACAAAAGGAAAAGATAACAGAAGAAATAACAAAAGAGTGCCAGGAAGAGCACAGAGAATAGAAGAGTGCCAGAAAGAGCACGGGAAATAACAAAAGAGTGTCAAGAAGAGCACAGAAAAGAAGAAAAGGAGCAGAAAGTGCAGAGTCAAAGGAAAAAGATAACAGAAGAAATAACAAAAGAGTGCCAAGAAGAGCACAGAAAGAAGAAAAGGAGCAGAAAGTGCCGAGGTGAGCACTAATGAGCACTAATAAAGCAGAAGCAATAAAGAACAGAGGACAAAAGGAAAAGATAATGGAAGAAACAACAAAAGAGTGTCAAGAAGAGCACAGAAAAGAAGAAATGACAGACCCCAAGCAAGGAAAGGAAATTTCACAACACAGAAAACCACCACCATTCAACTTGTCGGAGCTACAAGTAGGAACAAGGTGGGAGAATTGGATCAAACATCTGGAGAGATACATGGAAACGATTGATGTGACAGAAGCAAAGAAACTGGGTCTATTAATAAATTTTGCAAGCGATGACATTGAGGACCTACTAGTGACGCTGGAAGAAGATGATGCTGCCACAAGCACCCCACTGAGGGGGCTAACAAGTAAAAGAAAAAGTTTCACATGGACTGAAGAACACCACAAAGAATTGAGAGAGATCAGATTTGATATGACGACCAAGGACGACCTAGCACATGCTGACCGGAAGCTGCACAGAGAGCCAAAATCAGATGGCAACGAAATGGAACTCGTAGCAAAGGTGACACAACACCAACAAGGAAAAGATCACCGAAGACAGGTGGTGACAGAAGAAAGCAGAAATGGAACGGCGATGAAGGAATCAAGAAGAATGAGACTATCACACAAAAAAAAAAAGAGTGGAACAAGACAGGCGACAAAACGGAAAAAGAAAGAAAGGAGGAATAGCGATGGTCAAAGAAGAACAAGCGAGGAAATGTGGCAACAAGATCCCTGGAGGCAAGTGGAGGAGGACAAAACCAAAAGAACGAATGGCAAAGGCGGCAGTTTGGCCAGTGTCACGTCACAGGGCACCTTTCGCATGTCAGCAAGGCAGAAGCAAGAGAAGCGGAAAGGTCAAAGCAAGAACTTTAGAAAGACACACAAAAGGAAGAAAAGCAAGCGGATGTCAGAAAACAGCGATCAAATTAAGAAGGAAAAAGATGGAACCAAAGAGACTAATTGAAGAGGTGTAAATGAAGAAATGTAGAATGACAAATACTCTCTCTCTCTCTCTCTCTCTCTCTCTCTCTCTCTCTCTCTCTCTCTCTCTATCTCTATATCTCTCTCTCTCTCGTTCGTTCACCTCTATCAATATAACTGTGAATGAGGACTATGGTAAATGTGTCACGAACATTTGTTTGCAACAAGGGGGGAGATGTCGTGACCTGACAGTGTGGGCGACGGACAGTAGGGCGTTAGGACCCTGTGGGTCCTCAGGCAGAGTGACCAGGACACCGGACACGAGATCCGGTGACGACACAGGAAAGGGGACAGACAATGACTAGGACAGGGACGAGTAAGGACGTGCTGACGGGACGCTGTACAATATGAAAATAAAGTAAATACCCGACTAACCTGTGTCCAGTGTTTTGGTGTGCCGCCCAGCCAACAGCATGAACACGACACACCCTAGCCTAAATGTATTGTAGACTAGGAACATAGTTGCCAGCCGAAATGTGCAACAAGCATCAACACAGCTTAAGGTGTTTTTTTTAAATAAGATCTTTACTGCTTGCCTAAATGTAAATTAGATCGAGCACTCCCAATTTCTTACTGGTCATTTTCATCAATCCTCAGACTATTTTTTAAGTCCTATGTCTTTTTACTTCATGATCAGAACCTGTATGTGTGGGTTGGTGTTCTTCTTTGAACAGCACTTAAATCACTAGCGTTTTGTACAGAGGTACTCTGAATGGGTTTCTACCTTTTACAACCTCCTGCGGAAAGCAAGACCAAAAGCGAGAGAAAAGGGTATTAAGGAATGGCACAAGAGGATGGCCTAAGGATTAATGAAGATTACAGGTAAGTAGTCCAGCATTAAATCCTGGGGTCGCCAGTTCTGCGTCCTTTTCCTAACTTCACGAGGAACTATCAAACCAATGCCTTTGACTAGACAATTGGACACTGGTAGAAATGCCAAGTGAGTTTATTAGGTTGCGGGCACACATACAATTTTATGCAACAAAACCGAACACCATCAATCCAAGGAGACAGAAGCCAAGTCCATGGATCTATTCTCTAATGCACCACCTCCTCTCACCTGCAAAAAGCAATGGCCGATGAATGTGACGGGCATGATCTCAGATAAACACCTCAGCGCTTTAGCTCAGGAGGCAGACATTCCCCACTTGTAGCAACCCTAAACACAAAAAAGGAGGCTCTGCTCCAGATGTATTCTAGGCAGTATAAATCATGGACTGGGCATCTGCTGAGAGAAGGTACAGAGTGTTTATGGCCTTATGGAGCACAACTTAACTGACAACCCAGGAATCAAATCCACGGAATTCTGCAGCTCTATATGAGTAGATACCAGTTGCCCTGTACACGTCAAGAGATGGAATTGTCTACTCTGTATCCTAGCTCCCTAGAATATTAGGGTTGAAGGAAAAAAACAGCAGAATTTGCCTTAAGCAGAACTTGAGGAAGAAGTGAGTACCCAGCCTGAGAACCATCTTATCAGAAAACAACACCTTGAGATTAGGAAGAACAAAAATGAGAGCCCAGCTTCCTCCCACTGCTTGGTGGAGGTGAAGAATTGGGAAATGGATCCATGAGAGAGCACTTCAAAGAAACATTCTCTAAGTCCCCCAGGCCTCAAACCAGGAGATGGTCCTGAGGCACTCAAATGAGGAGACAGTCTCTAGGGAGAAACACAGGCTTGTACAGGGGCCTAGCTACAGACCATTGCTCCAGGGGACATAATGCATAAGGATCCACCTCCAGCAAAAGGTTTCCTGAAAGCCTAGGATGGCTGATCACAGAATCCTCAGCTATTTCAAAGCATGCCTCCCAAACCATTCCAGACTCACACCTTTTTTTCCATACAAACAGCCTGAAAGACGGCCCAATAAGATCAATGATGATCATGCACCCCCAAAGTGGACTCCCTGAATGAATTTTGGATTTGAGTTGCCACCTTACTGAAAAACCCTTGCACCGCCATCCCACCAATAAAAAGCCAGGCCATCAATCTAAGTTTGATGAGAGAGGAAGACTGGAGAAACTGGCCAATAGAAAAGAATGGAACTGTCTGGAGAACCCATTCCGTTTCTACTGACAAGTGAACAGTAAGACATTCTCAGCCAAAATAGGGTGCTCACCAACACCCTCGTTCTTAACCTTTTGATACAAAGCATTCATGAACAAGGAGAAGTGAACCTAATAAAGCGTATTCGATTGAAGAACTTGGAGAGGCAACACTAAGATCTGTTGGTCTTGTGAACCAATGTCTGAGTGTGTATGCTCTGATAGATAGATACATCATCAGTAGCTCGGACTGGCCAATTTCAGAACATGCTTACTGTGTGGTAAAATCAATTATGACCCTCTACGATCAATAAAGACACATAAAAGAGAAGTGGTGAGACACCATTGTACATATTAACACAGCCAATAGAACAAAGTAGTCGGATGGACAAGATTTGGGTTTGCTGCCTTCATGCATCACCATCTTGGCAGACAATTTTAAATGGTATTTGAAGTTGTCATATTGGTCACATCTGGACTTGGATGATGGTGACTGCACAACAGTGAAAGTTCACCACCTCCTTGAGTTCTTAACAGGCAAGAGGGTCATTCGTGGAAAGACAAAGTGAATCCATTTCAGTAGTTGGGTGGCTCACACTATCAGAACACCGTGCAGGGGTAAATTTGATTAAAGTGATCCTGCCTCCCGAAACATCGAGAGAAAATGTGTTGTGCAACAACAAATGCATGGTAAGGCTTGTGATTCCACCTCTGGCCACATCCAGACCAAATGGAGAGACTGTGATAATGATTAACTAAAGACATAAGCTAAATAGAATCAGTTAGGTTTTCATGCTTTTATCGCTTGTTTTGACAGATTTGTTTATATTTTGTAAAGCCGGCGCTGAACCCTTTAAGACAGCAAAGCAGCACACGCACATCCATGCAGCCCGGAGCACACTGTTAGTTTCCACCTGATTAATGTTTTGTCTTCTGATTGAGAGGTTGCTCTGGATCACTGCAGCCTGATTGTTATGTATGCAGTATCCACAATCATTATCCAAGACCCTCAATAACCTGCTGGCAAATGTTTTTGTCCACTAATTTGGTTAAGCATGCTTTTTCTAACAGAGACAGTTCGGTTTGACCATTCATCTGAAAACATGAGGTACAGGTTTCATCAGATCACCCCTGGTACTAGAAGTCCTCGTTTAGGACCGGAGTGCCTCATGGCAGTCACAGTCTGAAATGGAAGGAGAAAAACCAGGAGGAATGTAAATGTAAATGTATAGGCATTTATATAGCGCACTACTTACCCGTAGGGTCCCAAGGCGCTTCGACCGCTGCGAAACCCTTCCTGGCTTCCCTGAGAGATGGTCCCTTAATGGGTATCTCCAGGGTGAGACCAGGCATCCCCGGCGGTCTGGTGGGGCCGTTAGTGAAGATGAGGCAAGCTAATGCCCAGAGTTGCCGAGTGTGATCGCTGATCAGAGTGGGCACCGAGGCGAGAGAATTATCGAGTCCGCTGACCCTGGTCCAGAAACCTGCCGCGCCGGGAATCGAACCCTGGTCCCGGGCCGTCCTCTGCTCTCGGGTCTGCCGCCTCTAACCAGTGAGCCACACTACTTCATCTCTATGACAAGAGAAAGAAGGAGCTAGAATTGACGCCACAGTGTGACACGGGAGGGAGAGGTGCCCAAAGGACCACCGACCATCCCCAGACACCCTTGCTCTGTATGGGCTATGTTGTAAATAGCTTTCTTGTGTTTAGTCTGTTTTCACTGTTTCTTATGTGGAACTTTAGTGTGTTCCTAATGTTATGATTCCAGCTAAGAATTCCAACTTGATCAGTTGGTGTTTGGCCAGATGGTGTTCTGCTGTTTTACTCTTTGCTGCGAATAAACTTGATCCTGACAAGTTTACACCTGCTTAATTCATCTTTGATACTTTGCTACATTTTGGCGACAAGGACTTGTATCTGGCCAGATGATTAACGACGCAGCGGGACAAAAGTTTACAGAGAAAAAGCAGCTTTCACTACAAAAGAACTCCGTTTGCAACTTTTGAGACATCTCTGTTTTCAATGATCGGTAAAGTTATTGCGCTTCTCTGTCCTTGAAAGGTGAGCGTTTTTGACAATATTTGGATGATTTTTCAATCCAATAAATTTACTAGAATCGGTTACCCCAGTTGCCTGGTTACCTCTTCGCAACGCCCCGTGACCTGCATTCTTTGTTGCCATTGTCAGCGCTCCTCGCGCAAGCGGTCTCCTAGCGCGATCCTTCAACACGGACTGTGACGGAATTACGTCATTCCGCATTTGACGCTACCTGTCATACGCTTTCAGCCGTCAGTTTCTTTCCGACGCTGCTTGTCATGTGCTTGCAGCCATCGTTCATTACTGATCCAACGAGTTTTAGTGCAGCTTGTTAAGGGTTCTCTTTGGCATTTGAACTTGTTCCTGTGCAAATTCAATGTTTGAAAATCAGTAAGACAAACATATTTAAAATATAACTTTGTTGATGTGGAGATTCATCGTTGGAAATATTGCAATGACTGCTACTCTGAATTAATATTTTCATTTAGTAATTACCTTTGTTTTCCACACTTTTTATTTAATATTTTACTTCATTATACATTTTTTACAAAGGTAACTATGTCAACAAGTTAATGTGGCACTCCCACCCCAATTTCTCAGTGAACCGGGAAATCCTTCCACTTCCTGGGAGGATTGGATTGTTATGTTTAATAATTACATTGAAGCATTGGACGGGGAGGATTTTTCTCCTAAAAGGAAAAAGGCACTTTTAATGACAACATTGGGTAAGGAAGGTCAGCGAATCTTCAAGTATTTACCCCAAGTTTTGCCTTCTGGTTCTCAGTCTCCTCTTGATGAATTTAAAGAGGCTGTCGCTATACTTGAGACTAGATTTGCTAAAGAGGAGAATCTTGTTTTGCAAAGATTTAAATTTTACAAAAACAAACAGCGTGAAGATGAATCCATTGACGACTTTGTCGCACGTTTGCGAGAACTCTCTGTGAAATGTAGTTTTGGCCAAATGACAGATGAACTCATTCGCGATCAGCTAATTGTTCAATGTAACAATCGAAAAATACAGGAACGTTTATGGGCAGCAAAAAACCCAACTTTAAAAGTTGCTATTGATCTTGCGAAAATTGTAGAGGAAAGTGAAAAATGTATGAAAGAATTACAAAAAAAGTGGTCTTGATCTCAAAGTTGCTGAGATTTCCAACAAAGCAATTATCTCTAGTGATAATAGTGATACTGAAAGTTGTGCTGTTGCTCTTGTTAGAAAAAAAGGGTATGCTTTTCAAAAAAAGAATACTAGTCAGCAGTATTCTAAGTCTCAATTTAAAGTGTGTTCTAGATGTGGTAGCAATACACATTCTTCAGATGCGAAATTTTGCTTCACCAATAATAAGGAATGTTTAAAAAGTGGCAAACAGGGTCACTTTGCTAAAATGTGTAAAAATAGAGGCAATGCTAGAGTGACTGTTGTGAGTGATTATTGTGAACTGAATCGGGATGTCAACAAATTACTTGTTCTACACGATTCTGTATGTTCTTGTCAAGATAGAAGAGAAAGAATTTTCAAGGCTGATTTTATAATTGACAAAAAATCTATCAGCCTTATGGTAGACACTGGATCTAAACGGACCATCATTCCTATGTCATTAGTTAAACAACTATGGGGTCAGAGGACTTTACTAGATTGTGATATCTTTCCTTCTGGTTATCAGGGAGAAAAAATTTACCTTCTTGGGTACTTTAATACTGAAATTCTTTTCAAGAACAGATCTACACATGGTAAAGGTTATGTCTCTGTCGATGGACCAGCTATTTTAGGTCGTGTTCGTCAATATGATCTTCTCATAGTGATAAATCCCAGAGCAGAGGAACCTGTGATGGTTGTGAATGATTCTAGTGTGAATGACATACTCTTAAAGTTCAACAATGTCTTTAGAGAATAATTGGGAGAGTTACAAGGTTATTCTCATAAAATTTTGTTAAAAGAAGGTAGTATCCCCATTCAGCATAAGGCAAGAAGAGTTCCGTTTGCTGTAAGGAAGGAAGTGAAGGCTGTTCTGGAAGAAATGCTTCAGGGTAGGATTATTGAGCCTGTGGAGGCATCCCCGTGGATTTCTCCTCGGTTATTTCCCAGAAACCCGATAACAAAATCAGATTTTGTGTGGACCTTAGGTCACTAAATAAATGTGTTGTTGCGGATGTTTTTCCTTTGCCAAATATTGGGGAGCTGGTCTCTACCTTAAAAGGGGCTACATTTTTCAGCAAACTTGATCTCAAACATGCCTACCACCAGATTCGACTTGATGAAGAATCTAAACATCTCACTGCGTTTATCACTGGGGAAGGTACCTTTCAGTTCACAAGGTTACCCTTTGGTCTGATTTCAGCCGCAAGCGTCTTTAAGAGAATGGTTTCTGAAGTATTTAAAGGGTTGGAGTAGGTCATCTACTTTCAAGATGATATTTTAATCTTTGGTGACTCGATTGAAGAACACAATAATGTCCTTCCAAGTGTTTTGCTTAGAATAGATGAAGCTGGTCTTACTTTGAGGAAGGAGAAGTGTGCATTTTTAGTTTCTGAAATTGAGTACTTGGGTTTTTCTCTCTCAGCCGAAGGTGTTAAACCTAAAAGGAATTTGTTAGAAGCAATTGAGCTTGCTCCTTCTCCTGTTGACAAAGACCAGTTGCGGTCTTTTATGGGCTTAATTGAATTTTATTCCAAATTTGTGAAGGACATTTCTAGTAAGACTGCTCCATTGAGGGGGTTTACTGAAAAAAGGGGTTAAATTTTCATGGGCTAATGAACAGGAAGTTTGTTTCAATTCAATTAAAGCTGAACTCTCTTCTGCAAATGTTCTCACTCCTTTTGATATCAAACGTTCGTCAATTTTAATGGTAGACGCTAGTGGAGTTGGTTTGGGTGCTGTACTTTTTCAACGGTATGGGAACGAAGAAAAGACCGTTGCTTTTGCCTCCAGACCTTTAACTGTGTCGGAATGCAATTATTCCGTAATTGAACGTGAAGCTCTTGCTGCTGTGTGGGGCGCCTATTATTTCAGGACGTACCTATGGGGTACTAGATTTGTGTTGCGTTTCGATCACAAACCTTTAGTAAATATTTTGGCTCCTGATGGTACTGGCAAGGGCTCACCCAGATTAGCAAGGTTGGCATCACGTTTACAAGATTTTCAGTTTGATGTGCAATTTGTTCAGGGATGGAAAAACATTCAAGCTGACTGTTTGTCTCGTTTGCCCATTCAGTCCACAGCTGGTAAGAATCCTTTGATGGAGATTCAGGATGATTGTGATATTGCTTTTACCCAGGATGTTTTGTTTCTTGGTGCTGAGTCGTTTTCATTTGATGAATGGTCTAAGGGAATGGAGACTGATGTTGTTTTGAAACAGGTTGTGGATCTTATAGTTAAGGGGTCTAGAAGGGAGAGCACTGTTGAGCCCTCTGTTAGGCCCTATATTCGAGTCTTGGATGAGCTGTCTATTTCTGACAACAAGGTGTTAATGCGAGGCGATAGGTTTATTCCTCCTTCTTCACTTAGAAAGAAAATACTTGACCTAGCTCATGAGGGACATCTAGGTCAGTCGCTCACCCAGCGTAGGGTAAAAGAAAATTTCTGGTGGCCTTCCATCGATGCTGATGCTGTGGACTGTGTGGTGCGTTGTAGTTTTTGTAAGGAGGGCGAAAAACGTTTGAAGATTATTGGTTCTCAGAATGAGTGTAATATTTCCTTTGAGAATTTTCCTTGGCACACCATCTGTCTAGATTTTATTGGGCCTATAAATGAGTTGCCTTTCAGCCAGCGTTTTGCCATTGTGGTCATTGATTGTTTTTTGAAGTGGCTCACTGTTCATTTTGTCAAATAAATCACTACTGACTCTATAATCACCTTTTTAAAAAGTGTTTTTTTGGATGAGGGTTTTCCTTCTGTGTTAATAACTGACAATGGCACACAATTAACTTCTGGAAAAATGTTTTCATTTTTAAAAGAGTGTGGGATTTGTCATCATCGGGCCAGTTTATACAACCCACAAAGTAATGGTATGTGTGAGAGGGTCAACAGGTTAATTAAGGGGATCATACAGATGTCTGTTGAGTTTGGTTGCTTTTCTAACAATAAGGTTCAAGAACATGTTTGGGCCTATCGTTCAACTCCCCACAAACATGGGTGTAAGTCTCCTTTTGAGTTGATGCGTGGTCGTCCTCCTGTAACTAAGTTAACACCTTCTTGGTTAAGGAATCAGGACAATGTTTCTCCTTTGAAGTCTTCTTTGGATGCCTCTTCTTCACCAATTTCTGTGGGGGATTTTGTCAAAGTAAAGCCTGGGAGGTTCTCCAAGGGTCTCTCTAAGTTTAGAGGTCCTTTTGCTGTAAAGCGTGTCTTTCCTCATTGTGTTCTTCTTGACAATGGGGAGTGGTGGAATTTCAGAAGGGTAGCTTTGTATAAGCGTCATTCTGATGTGGGTGTAAAGGCTACTCTGCCTTTTTCTGTTTCCTCCAGTAATGGTTACATGTTATCTGCTCAGTGTGACTTCAATTCTTGTTCCCAATCCAGCGCAAGGGGGGAGGTGGGTAGTGGTGATACTTCTTCTTCTTCCTTCTTCTCTGGGCGTGATGTTTCTATTCCCACACCTTCTTGCCTTGCTCTGGTGATACTGTCTCCTCTTCTACACCTTTATTTTCCAGTGAAGCAATCTCTACAGGTGGTATTACTTCAAGAAGTGCACGTTCTCGTCGTCCGCCTGTCTATCTCAGTGATTATGTTCATTGGTTATTCTTTTGTTTTTCACTTTGCTTTATGGGTCTAAGGGAGGGAGATATGTTGTAAATAGCTTTCTTGTGTTTAGTCTGTTTTCACTGTTTCTTATGTGGAACTTTAGTGTGTTCCTAATGTTATGATTCCAGCTAAGAATTCCAACTTGATCAGTTGGTGTTTGGCCAGATGGTGTTCTGCTGTTTTACTCTGTGCTGCGAATAAACTTGATCCTGCCAAGTTTACACCTGCTTAATTCATCTTTGATACTTTGCTACAGGCTACAAGTGCAGAGCCTGATTTCCAAGATGCCACTCGATTTTCCAAAAACCACTTCACATTTCAAGGGGGTTTTACCCCATAGAGAAGGATATTGAAGCCTATGGCCAAACAGCAGCTTTAAAAGCTTCACAAGAAGTCACTTCTGTATATGAAGTTAAGTGGTGATAGTGAGTAAAAAATAAGAAAATGAGTCAGATTAAAGATAATCCTTTGGCTTACTGTTTAAGGGCCAAGCGCTTACTGCATCACATGTTTACTAATAAGCTCCGTCCTAGGACCTCTGTTGATTCTTGGACCGAAATAAACCTAGTGCACATCTTGCTGTATAGTCCTAGAGGGGATTATATTGTGGGGTGGGGAAGAAGGGGGTTAAGGAGTAGATGGGATGCCCTGAGCACTGATGTGTCCACCTGTAGGCGAGCATTGGAGTAGTGGCCTTTACTTGATGTGCCCCCTCTCATACAAGTGAATACAATAATCTACTCCTGCAGTGACAGGCGGCACTAGTTGTGTCCTCTGGATGATGATGATGCCAAGCTTAATTGCTGCATTCGGTGGGTGGGGGACCAGGACGAGGGGTGGAGCATCAGTAGTTTTGATTTTCTGGTGATGTGTTCCTCTACTGAAAAGTTAGGGTTATGGTAGTTACAACCGTTTTGTGGCATTTTGCCTTCCTGTCTGCAAGGACTGCAGTCTAGTGTCCTCTCACAGTGGGAGGATTGGTTTTCTCACCTGAAGCTACCAGTGAATGAGATATATCTCGCAGTGGCGCTGTAACTAGGGTGCAGGAGTTGCTGCAGCCACTCTAGATAACCTTGAAAGAGTTTAAACAAACAATTAGCTATAGCAGTGGTTCCCAAACCTTTTACGACCTCAACCCTATTTTTAGAACGGCAAGTATTTACGACCCACTAACTTTACTGCACATGAGGCAGGGTGATTTCATAACAACAACAGCAATTGTTTGTAAACGTCACACCCTTGACCACACCCTTTAATAATGAATGGTGTCCAAGATATTGACCTGCCCAGAAAAGTGTTATATCATGAACTGCATTGGAGTGTGGAGCTGTAACACTTTTCAGAGAGGGGTGCTGGCCTGTGCCATCCGTTTACTAAAATTACAAGGTTTCTGAAAAATCTTGATGTTGATGCCATTAATTTCAGAACATTTGAGAAACCCCCTTCTGCAGACGAGCATGGGGTATGGCCTTGTATCCACTTTTGTGTTAAAACAAGGTCCTGTGGTGCATTTTGGACTCCATGTATATATATATTTTGCAGTTTTATATATCACGAACCAGGCCAAGGAAATTGGAGTGCATTACATGAGCACCAGATTACATTACGCAAGCTAGATAGAAGATTTTGATGTGTTTTCCTTCCACAGGTATTTGAAGTGTTTTGTGATTTTAAAGGCTATCAAACAACTTCTTTTGAAAAACTGCTGATAATTACTTAAACAGGAAGATGTTGTGTTTCACTTTCTCCGACTTAAAAGTAGCAGAGGTAACTTTATCACAATGACACTTTTACTGGGGTAGGCGAGTGTATGAAAAGAGAGGGCTACATCAAGGCAACGATTTTCTAGTACACAATCAATCAATCAGTCATTTGTTAAGCGCACTACATACCTGCAAGGGTCTCAAGGTGCTTGGGGGGGGGAGGGGGGGGCCGCTACTGATCGAACAGCCAGGTCTTTAGTATCTTCCTGAAGGTCAGCAGGTCTTGGGTCTGTCGTAGGCTCAGTTGGAGGGTGTTCCATGTCTTGGCGGCGACGTGGGAGAAGGTTTTCGGTGGTTGTTCCTCGGATGCGGGGACGGTGGTGAGTGAGAGGTCAGCGGAGCGTAGCTGGCGGTTGGAGGTGTAGAAGGAGAGCCGTCTGTTGAGGTAGGCTGGGCCGGTGTTGTGGAGTGCCTTGTGTGCGTGGATGAGAAGCTTTAAGATATCCTCTTGTTGACGGGGAGCCAGTGTAGGTTTCTGAGGTGGGGGGTGATGTGGCCGTGTCGTGGTACATCGAGGATCGTCGTACCGAGGCGTTTTGGATGCATTGTAGTCGATTGATGAGCTTGGTCGGGGCTCCCGCGTAGAGGACATTTCCATAGTCGAGTCTGCTGTTGGCGAGGGCCTGGGTGACTGTCTTTCTTGTATCAGTCGGGATCCATCTGTAGATCTTGCGGAGCATACGGAGCGTATTGAAGCATGAGGAGGAGACGGTGTTGACTTGCTTGGTCATTGAGAGCGTTAAGTCGAGGATGAGGTCATTGAGAGCGTTAAGTCGAGGATGATTCCCAATTTGCGTGCGTGTTCGGTGGGGTCGGGGCTGCCCCCAGTAACGTTGGCCTCTAGGAGTCGTCCCAGGCTGATGGGGTGGAGCCGAGGATGAGGCACTCCGTCTTGTCCGAGTTCAGCTTCAGACGGCTGACCTTCATTTAGTCAGCAACCGCCTTCATTCCTTCATGGAGGTTGGCTTTGGCGGGGATGGGGTCCTTGGTGAGGTAGAGGATCAGTTGAGTGTCATCGACGTAGGAGATTATGTTGAGGTCGTGCTGTCAGGCGACGTGTGCGAGCGGGGCCATGTAAATATTGAACATTGTTGGGCTGAGGGAGGATCCTTGAGGTACGCCGCAGATGATCTCGGAGGCTTTGGAACAGAACGGAGGGAGGCGGACGCTCTGGGTTCTGCCGGAGAGGAACGGAGGTGGTCCATTCCAAAGCCTTGTCTCGGATCCCTGCGGCGTGGAGGCGTGCGCGTAGTGTGCAGTGGCAGACGGTGTCGAAGGCGGCAGAGAGGTCTAGGAGGATGAGTGCTGCAGTCTCCCCGTTGTCTAGCAGGGTCCTGAGGGCGGTCTCGGTGCTGTGGTTGCTGCAGAACCCTGACTGGGAAGGATCCAGGATTCTGTTCTCTTAGAGGTTCAGGTTAGCTGTCTGTTAACAATTTTCTCGATGATCGTTGCCGGGAAGGAGAGCAGAACGATGGGTCGGAAGTTCTTGAGGTCTCTTGGGTCTGCCTTGGGTTTTTTGAGAAGGGCGTTGATCTCGGCGTGTTTCCTGCTCTCTGGGAAGGTCGCGGTCTCGAGGGAGAGATTGATGATGTTGCGTAGGTGGGGTGCAATGGAGCTGCTTGCTTTGTTGAAGATGTGGTGCGGGACTGGATCTGACGGTGAGCCGGAGTGGATTGTGCTCATGGTCTTGATGGTTTTTTTATACAACAAGGGAACCCAAACAGTTTGCTGAGGACCGTGGGTGAGTACTGCTATTGAAGACAAAGGTACTTAGCTTTTCAAAATCAAACAAAAGAATAAAATATAGGCAATAATAGGAGACTATATTTAATCACTGCCCAGCCGGACAGGATATTTATTTTCAACAGTGTAAAGAAAATGGATAAGTGATAATAAGGCACAATCCTGTACCGTATTGGGGAAAAAACAAACAACAATTAAGAAGAGTTTTACAGGCAAAAAATGAGCATATTGTGGCCACTTTTCAATCAGTGTCAAATTAAAGTTATGCCAAATAAGTGCCAGACACAACAAGATTCAACATAATAGTTAAGTCGTGAAAGCACTGTACATAGTCGACGTTTCGATCCCTTATGCTCAATTATATGGGACCATCATCAGGACTGACATATTAACAGCATTTTCCTGCCAGATTAATTATAACAATTTAACAACCGCCCTGATCGGCGATTCAGGGTACCCTTAGAGGTGAGGGTGGTCGAGTGGTTGGCGCCCGCCTGTGAAGACTTCTTTTGTTGTATAATGATAGGGTCCGCACATCACAGTAGATATTAGGGGACCACTTGGGATACCGGTTAGTCTTCACTTTGGGCGGGGTGGCCTCACGGTGCATCAATCTGCAATACGGGAGCCAGGGGAACAATGTCCATCTGTGTCATGTGTCTTGATGGTGTCATCGACGCTCACGCTGGTCCAGGCTAGCAAGGGGATTTGGTCGATGGTGTGCGGAGGGTCTGTTGTGTTGCTGTCTGTGGGGCTGTCTGGGTGTACACATGTAATTAAAACATGTTTCCTTTGCAAATTAGCCTTTACAAGTATTTCTGAATATTCCAGTATCCTTCTAAGCATTGGCATTTAATTTTGAAGATTGATGGCAGCAAATATGTGAGTAGAATCAAAGCAAATCAATCCCCAATAAGGTGGCAGTTTAAAATATGGAGGCTCGTCTCTCAATCCTGTTGTGCAGGTGAGATCTTGCTTTGTTCATCCCTTTGTCAAACCGCCCTCTAAATCCCCCTTTTATTTGCCAAAGAACTTGAAGCAAAAATGCATGGTGGGCAATCTGCTCTGCTTGGTTTGTTCTGTTTAAATAAGCATCCCTAACAAATGTCTCTGATGTGCTGGGTATGTTCTCCTGACACTTTGTTATAGAAAACAATGGTCCCTATTTTCAGAGGAAGCATTACTTATATACAATAATCATACACTAAATAGGTAGTATGTCTTTTGTCCAGCCGGACAAGAATTTATTTTGCAAATATATATAAAATTAAATTGTTAGAAACATTCAATGACAAGTGAGCGCAGCCGTCAACCACGAAACAGTGAGACAACAAAACGACGCACAGAATGGCCAAAGGGCAAAGTGAAATACGTCTGTACACTCCTATTTGAAAGTTTTAACAGACTTAGATCATTTTCTTATACACCATTGCACATTACAATATTGCATAGTCATATTGCATATGTTTTTTTTTGGTGCCGATGACGTTTCGATGCCACCACTAGATATTGGGCATCATCCGCAGGACAACATAATATTTCATTGTTGTCTATGAATTTAAAATTGCACTATGCCTAAATCTCATTACTGTACAATTACATGACACAGGGGAGAAATTGGGAAAGAAACAAAAAGGAACATGAATTGGTAAACATGAATACTGTTAGGCATGTAATAATGTGACTGTTGTGAGTTTAAAATCGGCGAGATGTGTGGAACAACGAGTGGGGGAGGAAGGTTTGGAGTGACTGAGTGCCTTTTGTGCGTGGTCAAAGAGGTGCGACCACTCTTTGCCGATCAATCTATACAGAATACATGTGATAAAGTGAAAGGGAGGATGGCGCAGTGATTTTTTTATTGTACGGCTGCTGAGAGACCACATCTGGGTTGGTCATGCATTAATTTAAATGCGGATGCAATCTAGTGTAAGACGTGAAGGTCCAACGGGCCCACGGGCTTGTGAGAGGATACCTGCAAGTTGGATCAGAAGCGGGCGCGATAGCTCGGGGTCACAAGGGGCGGTTAGCCAGATGATAGGGATCTAAAGGCAAAGGGAACACAGAATTACTATCACTCAAGCCATTGTGACGAGGCTTGTCGCTAATCCGTGGGATGAAAAGCGGGAAAGCTGCCCGTACTAGTTCAGGAGTCCACTTGGATAGTCGAGATAGGGATTCTTTACAAATGCGCAATCGCACAGTCTGAAAAAGAGGGTTTTTGGAAAAAAAATTGTGTTGTAACTAGATTTCCAATTGAGGTGAGCTGGAAATGGTCACTAGTTCCTGGAATAGAAACTAACTTACTTCAAGATCAGGAGCTCGATGGCTGGTCCGGCTTCAGGATAGAGGGTGGCAGCCATCTTGGGAAGCCCTGTTGTAGGCAAGGATTGGCATGGACAGGGAGGAAGGACTGAGGGGTGGGCGTGGAGACAGAAGAAGGACTGAGGTTCAGTGAAAATAATGAGGAATTAGAGTGGCCATTTTGAAATGGAGTGCATAGGACAGATTAATGTGGTGAATGGTGATATTCTAGTTGACGGCGGGATTTTACAATTCCAGGAGATTCAAAGTAAATTTGAGATACCGGGAAGTAATTTTTTTAAATACTTGCAAGTAAGGAGTTATTTTCAGAATAAACAAGGAGGCCGCTTAGGATTCAGCCAGAGTAGGATAATGGAATATATAGAACGTAGCAGCCAGTGCACAATAAGACAGCTGTATGCAGAACTTTACGCACTAAAAGGTGATGATAGGGGCAAATATGCTAGTAAATGAATGGAAAAAGTGAGTTCGCCCCCTGAGGGGTTACAGGCTTCTTTAGATCTAGGCCGGACAGTCTTGTTCTCAGCGACATTACAAGCACAGCATTATAAAACTGTATATTCATTATACCATACACCTGCCAGAATTGCACAATGGGGGGGGGGGGGGGACCACCGGAATAACGTGCCCGCTGTGCAATGCAAGCAATGCAGATATTGTACATATGTTTGCGCAATGCCCACAATTGCTTACAGTGATAGTGGCAATCGAGGAATTTCTTGAGAGATCCCTGGGGATTAAGACTAAAATGACAGATGAACTCATAATTCTTGGGGTGAGTGTAGGAATGGATGGTCTGCCCACTGAATTTCTAATTATGGCAATGGCAGTATATAGGATTGGTATAGCTAAAACGTTGCTTGATAGGATGCCTCCCACGTTTCAGATGTGGATAGCAAGGCTACTATCTACATACAATATGGAGAAAGCTATATATGATAGGAAAGGTAAAAAGGCAAGAACACTGGGTGAAAGGATATGGAGCCCTATAGAGCTTTGGAAAACTAGGGCAGGCGAGGGGAGAGTTCTTTATCAGTGAAATTGAAGAATGGATGGATATATATTTTAGGAAATAGATCACCTGTTTATACCACTATATATTACTTGATTTCTTTTATGTTTGTATAATAATGTGTACTTGAAATATGTGCAATGTAACATGTTTTGGTATTCTTGGTAAAAACGTCAAAAATTAAAAATAAAATATAAAAAAAAGTTATTTACAAAAGTTTAAGCTATTGCCATTATAAATTACAATAGCTTTTATTTAAGAATTAATTATAAAAAAAATTCAAAACCATTGTTATTTGTAATATCGATACATCTAAGTCACGTAAATACAACACATATTGCATTACAAATGCTATAGGTGTCATATTTGCAAAAGTTATAACTATTGGCATTGTAAATGACAAAGCTATTAATTTCGCTATTTTCAAAACCAACACATGAATAAAAAATATGTCATTTACAATACCAATATCTCAAACTTTACTTATGCGAGACCCATTGCATTGCAAATGCTTGCTTTTGATAAGCTATCGCTCACTAATGCTGCCTACCATTGGACCCATGTGAGCTAACAGCTCTTAGTATACTGTTACTCGTAAATTTTCATTTTTGAATTGTAAATATGGGATTGAATATCCCAGCTTGCAAAGAACTGTTGGCTATTGAAATATACTGATTTTTTTGCGGAGACTCCAAATAAAAAACAGATGTTCGAAAATGTTATTTCATTTTTTAAGTGTTTTGATATAATTTTACATGACAATATTTACAGTAATATATTTTTCACTGGTTTACAAAACATTTTGTTGCATGATTTACATCTGCTAGACTGACTCGGGTTTTGGCTTTTAGAGCCAAGACAGACCTCTGATTCAACTATCGTTTGGCTCTTTTGATGAATTCTCTGGCTTGCCCTCCTCCATAGCACACTTGTTTCGCCGATGCCGCCAGGCAAAAACAAGCATTGGCAAAGCTGATACATCTGCCCGCTTTTGTTATACACAATTGCACACATGGAAAGCACTTTAAAAGCATGCAGTGTTTCACATGGAGATGTTCACATTACCAATCTCTCACATACACATACAACACATTCTGAAACAGAAAAGCATGCACAGTGCCGTTACATACATACACAGAAGTATGCAAGTGGAAAGTCCTACTAAGCTGGTTGGGCTCTTGCTCATGAGTGAGGCTATCATGAGTAATCCCTTCATTCCGGTAAATGAGCTGTGCAATAAATGTATCATAGAGAAATGAGTAAAAAGGTAGCAAAGGCAAGGGAGAAGTGGGAGACTACAGAGAAGTACACAAACAATAATAAGAGATATAAGTAAATTAAAATGCGACACAGAAAGAAACAGAAATCCCGGTTAAAAAAAACAACAACAAAAACCATGAGGAGCACAGAAACAGAAACTATAATAAGAAAGCCAAGATAGTAAGAAATAACCATGATATGCTAATTTGAAAAATGCAAGAGAAGGCCACAATACAGGAAAGGGAAAGCCAACAAAAAAGAGTGATGACTGGAGGTGTATAGTAGAGGTTGAGGAAGAAATAGAAAACATTTGGCATAAAAGCGATGGAACATTGCTAAAGGCACTGACAGTCTTCCGTTATGTAAATCTCCAACAAACCAATAGGCAAGAAGGCTGAACCTAAGCCTCTTATGTTATCACTGTACGGACGTATTATTTTTCTAAATTATACCAGCCTAACAGATATGAAATCTCGCTGAGATTTGTGGTGAGGAGTCACAAGTTTACATCCCAACATAGCTAAGCTTTTCATTCTTCAAAGGGTGATAATCGCGCAGCATTAAATAGGGTAACGTTATCACCTAGTTTGAAATTCAAAAGTCACTCATATTTTAATAACACTTCTTCCAAACGTAAATCCACTGATGCACAGTACAAACGGCAGCTCTGTAGAATATATGGGCCGTATAAAAATTTAACAGGCATCAATTCTGAGGTCCAGACTAAAAATTCACATTTTAATTCCATATTCAAGATCAATATTAAATATTGGGTGTAAAATACACATAACAGACTACTGCAGTAGTCATCGATACAGCCTTAACACTATTATCTGTTCTGTTATCATTGTTAATAGTTACTCATAGTCAGTTTATGTCATGATTACATGTAATGTTCAGCCACTGGGGTTTCCTAAGTGTGTGGAGTCGCCAAGAAAACTGGTAAGGTAACGGCACTATGCCAAGACTGCAATAAATAATAATAATAATAATAATGATGATACTTGTAAAGCGCACTCTTACCCCATCTCGGGGTGTCCTGGCGCTGAAGACCGCTGGGGAACCCGTCCTGGCTTTCCCTGTGAGATGGTCCCTTGCGGTGGAGGACTTCCAAGCCACTATGACTCTAATCCAGAGTTGGATGTCCTCAAATCACCTTAAATTAAACCCAGGGAAAACTGAGTTGATCCTGCCCGGCAAGAGCGAAATCAGTTGGAGCCCTAACTTCTGGCCTACTGATATGGGCCTCCCCCCTAAGAAATCTCTGACTGTAAAAAGTCTGGGGATAACCATCAATGAGGACCTCTCGCTAAGATCCCAAATTGGAACCGTGGTTTCTTCTGGATTTTTCCAATTGAGGAAAATTAGGAAAATCGCCCATTTCCTCACTCCCTCCGCCTTAATTCAGGTGGTCATGGCCCTAGTCCTCTCCCACATCGACTTCTCAAACAGCCTATACCTTGGCCTACCCGTAGGACAACTCAGAAGACTGCAGTACTTACAGAATCAGGCCGCCAGGCTGATCTGCAAAGTACCCAAATGGGAATCGATCAAACCAGGCCTAGAGAGCCTGCACTGGCTACCCGTGGCTCAAAGAGCCGAATTCAAAGCCGGATGCATCATCTTTAAGGCTCTGCAAGGCAAGGGACCTCTATTCATCAGACAGCTGATCGGAAGATACGTTCCCTCACGGAACCTAAGATCAGCCCACAAAGACCTTCTTGAAGTACCTCGCTTTAAGAAAAAACGACAAGGCGGCAGCGGCTTCCACTTCCTAGCAGCTACCCTATGGAATTCTCTGCCACTAGCCCTCAGACAGAGTAAAGACCTCCTTGCCTTCAGAAAGGCATTCAAGACTCACCTCTTCACAAAAGCCTACTTGAAATAACGCTCCCGGCAGACTCACCCTCTGTTATGTTTTTTATCTTTCCAGCGCCAAGAAGCCCTCGGGCGTATGTGCGCTTTATAAATTTTTAATAACATAACATAACATAACATAACATAACATAACATAACTGGGTATCTCCAAGGTGAAACCAGGCATCCCCGGCGTCTGTGGGGGGCCGTTGTAGAGATGAGGCAAGCTTAATGCCCAGAGTTGCCAAGTGTGATCCCTGGTTAGAGTAGGCACTGAGGCGAGAATTATCGAGTCCATTGACCCTGGTCCACGACCCTGCCGCGTCGGGAATTGAACCCTGGTCCCGGGCCGTTCTCTGCTTCCGGGTCTGCTTCCGGGTCTGCCGCCTCTAACCAGTGAGCCACACCACTCCACAATAAAAGCAGCTTGTCGTTTTCTCCTTGGTGACACTATATAAAAGACTTTACCTTTTAGAAACGTGAATAATCTTGAAGAATAAATACCTGCACCCCACAGCACCCACTGGATCTTAATATTTGAGCTGGGACGGCATTACTTTTATTTTGCTTGCCTGGTACCCATGTGCCTCTGGTTCATAGACCAGAATAAAGTTTCCACTGTTACAGCCTGCTTTCATACAGGGGCAAAGGAGGCATGAGCAGAAATGCCGTATTGGACAATTATTTCAAAGCACCCCCACCTCAACAAATTCTATTTCTTTCACGCTTTGATAGTTCACTTTTTCAGACTAAGCACGCTGCTTGTTTCCTTGTACCCCTTTTTGGATAGAACACATACTGCTTGGTGAGATGGAAATAAGCAAACCAGTAAGTGTAGGGGAAAACGCCTAAGGCAACACAATTATTGTATCATGATATATGTATTCAAATCAATTTCAATTCAATTCAAATCTTTATTTCGGTTAATTCCAACCATAAAAGGTACAAGTAAAACATTTACAATAAAAATATATTCATGATAAATCCAATAGTTTCAGAGCAACATGCTGGGGCAATTTAAATCCATTGCAGTTTACATGATCCAATTCAAATACGCCAATAAAACCTAACTACATCAATAAATATTTTAAAAACCATATAAAAGCTAGGCATTTAAAAGAAAAAACATACAAAATCATAATTTTGTCCAAACATAAATTTTTTATACTGAGTGTTTTGGTAATTTTTTAATTAGCAAATAGCTGACAGAGCAATATTATTGCCAATAGAAGAGAACACAATTCCTCAATCAGGCAGCCTCTTTTGCTAAAGTGCAAGTGCAGGGAACTTTAACAATTTAAGGTCACTAGCCCCCTAGTGACTAAAGTTTCAGTCCCACTTTGTTCCTTATAAGATATACATTAAATGGGAACCTAATTATACTGAAGACGACTATTTGTGACGTGTCTGTCTTCAATATACGTTCAGCCTCGCTACGATGCCTAATATTCAAGTTTTTAAGAGTGGTCTTATTCATTTTTTCCTAGCAATATCATATGCAGGACAGAAAAACAATATATGTAGGTAATTTTCCTGTGCCTCTTTTCTACATAAAGTGCACCAATCGCAACTATTGTCATCATGATTTTTGCCCCATCTCGATTTATTAACATTTGTCTGCAGAACCCCGTATCTAAATGTCAAAAACAGGGATTTCGCTAGCTGGGGACGCACCTCATCTAAAAAGGCTTTGAACTGCGCTACGTCTTTGAAAGCTAAAAATCTTAATGTTAGAGACCCCAGGGAAGAACCATGTAGCACACTATCATTAATGTAGGCCCAGAAAGATGGTTTTAATTGTTACTTACAGGCCCGAGTCAGTTGAAGAGGATCCTCCCAGTAATGGGATAAACCCAACTTCGTCAACCATGCTGCCACAAGTTTGAACCAAGGGATGTCCTTACATTGATCAATCTTCATAATCTCTTCTAGCCCCTCTCTGTAATGTAAGAGCTCTGGTGTTGACCATATCCTCACCCAAAATAAAAGGTCTTAATAGTGCATGGTGGTCAGTCCGTTTAATATTGAGATCCATGACCACTGGAATTAGAGGTGTTCTAGTAGGGATGCCTAATAATTTCCGAATTAAATTATTTTCTCCCAGTTCACAATTGTTTTCGCAATGAGGCCCCCATATTTCTGCTCCATAAAGAGAGGCTGATTGGACTTTATTTCAGAGCACCCCCACCTCAACAAATTATATCTCTTTCACGCATTGATAGTTCACTTTTTTCAGTCTAAGCACGCTGCTTGTTCCCTTGTACCCCTTTTTGGATAGAACACATACTGCTTAGGGAGATGGAAATAAGCAAACCAGTAAGTGTAGGGGAAAACGCCAAAGGCAATACAATTATTGTATCATGATATATGTATTCAATTCATTCACCTACTGTGAAATTCAAGCTTGCCCATCTTAAAAAATATATCCGGCTTATGATGAACGCTGCCTCTGTGTAACGCAGGTGACGTGTTTAAAAAATGAATTTGAAGGCAAGGAGCTTCAAAACATTAAAGTTATGTTTGCTGGTGTATTGAGCAGATTTTAGGACTCGGGTGTATGACTTCAACACACACTTTACAAAAAGATTAAATCACAGTCAGTCATTGGATACACACTGCATCAATAAACACATGCAATGCAGTCCAGTTACCACAGAAGGTATTGAATTTCGGTTTAAGGAAACCAAAAGTGAAAAGACAAGAGCAGCAAAGTGCCGCATATATGTACCCACCGGATCCTCGGAGCGGATAACATCACAGCAGCAGCTTTCACTTGCAAGCATGTGACAGTGAGACCCGAGCTTCCCAGAGCCTAGCTCTCCTGTGCTGAGCTTCGTAAACACTCACGTACTAAGTGGGGAGAGTGGGGGGTGCCACAGCCGGCATGACTTTTGGAAGCAGCAGTATAGAGATGCCACCTCCATTGAAGGTGCAGGGTGCGAGACCCACACATTCAGCTAGTGTGCAAGTAATTTAAAGAACAAGCGTAAAGAGAGATTCACAATCTCGCCTTAATACTAAACTTTTCTTTTTAGTAAGCCTGGGCGATGAACTGGGACCTGCTCGCGTAATTTGCGGAGTTTTCTCCACTCTGTGTTATGCGGAGCCTGTGGATGTCCGAAAAACTCTGCTCAGCAGAGCAGAGTTTTTTCCTCGCTCGCTCTTGTCAACATCAAGGTGGCGAGCAAGGAAAATCCACCTCCCGGTGAGATTTATCCTCATTCGTGCTCGTCAATGTCAAGTTGGCGAGTTCGAGCGAGGAAAATCAACCTCCCAACGAGATTTCTCAACGCGGGCGGTCAGATGTCTCAATGCGACTGCCCGCGTATGCTCGCGACTGCTCGCGTTGAGAAACTGTCTGTTAGCGTTGAGAAAGCTGTTGCTTGAGTAGAAAATCTACTTGAGCGGCCGAAAGGAAGCAGTGGCCACTTGTGCTTTGCATGGTGCCCTTTGCGATAATGTCACAGAGCAGACAAACACTGGGCGCTGAAAAATACAGCGAACAGCATTATCCTAAATCTCTCGGCCGCTTGCGTAGCTCCGTGTAGCGTGCAGAGGTTTTTTTGCACTTCGTGGAGTTCCGTGTAGCAGAACTCCATGAACTCTACCCAGGCTTACTTTTTAGGCGCCAGTACAGGCAAAATGGCGTCACTCAGTGATTGGAGCTAGTAGCTAAAGTTGGCTGTCCCATGTCTCCATACTGTATGCTGTGGTGGGCAGAAACAAAGAATCCATCACAACTAAACAGACCAAAGGATGAAGATTGCTGACCAAATAACCTCTACATGTATGTATATTATACATATAGACATATTTTAAAGCAATAGTCTGGCGAGACAGCTAAAGGTGTCTCAAAGGCCAGACCTAAAAATATGCGCACATGAAGCCCAGAAATGCACAAAGGGCAGATGACAAAGCAGCAGATGGCGAGCAGAGAGGCTTCTGGGAAACCAAACCTCGGGGCCGTGTCAGCAGCTGCACGGCGTTGCCCCTCAGCAGCGAGACTGCTTGGAACATCCGTGTCCCCAAGGGCAGCTCACACTGCATTGTGCAATATCTGATACTGTCTCTTCAAGCTCACGCGCCTCCCTTTTATGTCAGGCGCCACGGAAAATGTTAGAACCATATAAAGAATTGCTGATAATGTGGAAATGTTCTGTAGAAAGACCTCAGATAGGGAGGTATCGCCACTCTGCTCTCATTAATATTTCAAGCCTGCTTCTTTTAAAACCTGCTCCATCTGTGCAGGTCTGGTGCTTCGGCGCCCTTCAGCTCGGGCATTGTGCGGTATGGTCATGCGTGCTGCTGAACAGTGTATTTGGGAGACTGGCAGAAAAGGGCGCAGTGTGCCCAAGACCTCCCCCTCCCAGCGTGGTCCTGCACGATGTCATTAAGCGCCGCAGATGAAATCTAATTACAGGGCTTCCCCGGGAGGAGGGCTTGCGCAGGAAGGCATCCAGTGGGTAACCCATGGAAACCATATTCCCTAACAATGATCTTTCAGGATTCATCATTTCGCGTGTATGTTTTTCATGGCTGCAGTGTTCGCCATCGCATCATTTCTCAGTTGAGAAGCTTGTTGTTGCCTTTTATTCGCACCCAGGCGCTTATTTTTATATATAAAACGTTGCCTATTACAGAGTCAGGGCAATGACTCGTTAGTGGCCATTAGATCTAACTGTCTGTTGAAAGAGCTTTTATTGGGTTGCTTAGAATGTTTAACAATCTGCACTGTATTGCTGGTACTGGCAGCCGTAACGTAATGAGACTTTTGCCAAAGGAGATAATTGGCATTTAAGGCATTTCAGGTGAAGGCTTATTTGAACAGCTCGTGGTTGATGGGTCCCCTCCTGTGGTAGTTTCAGAGTTAACTTGATTAGTGGAGGTGGAGCTAGATGTCATATAGTCCAGTCAGTGCTATCTTGTCCTCCAGGGATTGCAAATAAGACCTCCAACTGGACACCCAAAAGCACTCCCTGTGAAGAGCAAGAAGGCAACAACAGGGCGTGGGGAGGCTTCGGCATGGGCACTGAGCAGGCAGCTCTTCGATTTATTGCGTTTATAGTGATGTAATACCAGTAAATAAAAAAAAAATCATACATGCTAAACAGTATGACTCGTCAAACTGCTGAGCAATTGAGATTAGTTGCGGTTCTATATGTGGTAGAAGATGTTGAGATAATGATCAAAACTATTCACAGTACTGGGAAGATGAAGAACTTTGAGGTCAGATTACATATGGATGACATAATAAGACCAGTGGCCTTGCACCATGTGAAATACAGTTTCGCCTTCAGAAGCTTGTGTAAGAGGAACAACTTGCAGCCAATATCTTTAAAGAATCTCAAAGGACAATTCTAAGAGTATCTCCAGTGGTGGTAGTGCTCAAGTGCAAAACTGAAGGAACGGTGTGTCTCTGTGTGGACATGAGTTTACCTAGAAAGGCCATAGAATGAGAACTTCACCCTGGGCTCCACATAAGTGACACAATCACACTTGTTAAAAGGGACTAGGGTTTTCTTGAAGCTGCACATTACCAAAGGCCACAATAAATTTGAACTCTGCCAAAGACTCTCGATACATTGCGGCTTTACTATTCTCCTTGGACAGTAATTTAATACAAGCAACTGAGCTCTGGGTTTTTTTTTGGCGGCAGAGATGTGCTGAGAAGCCATCAGGAGGCTCATCAGTGCACTACATGACAGTGACAATAGCCTATGTCAAGCTCTCCCAGAGCAAATTTGACACTCAGTGCACGAAAAATGCAAATTCCACAGACACCATCTGAAGTTTAATGGGCATTTCTTCTCAGACAAAGTGTTAGGAAATGAGGCTAGAGGTGCCACCTTTTGTCAAGACTTTCTCAAGTGAGTGTAAACCCTTGAAGCAAGTCATGCTGAGTGTCTTTCAGCTAAATTAAGGCTGGCAGTCATTGTGGGTGATTACTGGAGTCCAGGGGCGGATTGGCACTACGGGCACTCGGGAATGGGCCGAAGGGCTGGTGTCTCAGTTCCCTCTGTGGGCCGGTTTATTTTTCCCCTTTCCCAGTCCACAGAGAGCACTGACAGGGAGAGAGGAAAGCAGCTTTGCTGGGTGGCCGTTCAGCGATGATCAGCTGCGGCCTCCCCTTGACCCCCTGCTCTGCCAAGCAATCACGCTGATGGTGTCTGTGAGACATGTGAGACTCGGGACCCCATCTCAATCTGCAGGGGGCTCTGCAAAGCACACCTTTGTAACCCTTTCTTGAGCCCACGTGCGGGGACTCCAACATTTCTGTCAGCCGTGAAAATAAACCAAAGACAGGCGTCCTTAAAGAGACTGTCCCCACACAAACTTTGACATCAGCGCCCCCTTCTGGAAGAGTCAGCAGTGACTCGGAGTAAGCCCCCACCCCCCCACATGGGCCAGCTTCTTGTCAGTCACCTGCATCTCTCCATTTGTTTTCAATGGCGGCCCCACTTCATAGCTTTGCAGCAAATCTCTTTAAGGCTTCATGTGAGCGCTACAGAAAAATAAATATGCAGCGCTGTGGTGATAAGAGTGAAGTATAGTGGCCTGAAGCCAATCGCAGGGCTTCTATATTCAAGAAGACCCGAGCACATGTATTCTAATTGGCAACTGGAGATGTAAGCCAGAACTTTTCAAATTTATTGTACTCATGTGAACAGCTTTTCTTTTTACAGGCAGCTTCTATATGCACCTGGGCGATGACCAGTGTGCACACATCATAGAACCCCTCCATGTACGCATGTGAAGTTTATTGTATGTTCATTTCACAGTATTCTTCTAAGTGCATACTAGTGATGAGTTTTATCTACATGCAGCAGATGCCTTCCGTGAGTCCTGGATGTATGTCAATGTGCACCTTTCACAGATCACTTCATTGTGGACGCCTGGGGTGATTGTGTGCCAGAATCCGCCTCCCTGGGGCCAGGTGTTGCTCAGGCCTTTGAGCCATTGTCACCTCGGCACCCCTGGGGCTCATGCAGCCCAGAAACAGTGTTTGCATTAACACCTCACCCACAGCCCTTCTCATTCAGGGCATAGTGTGTGAGGAAGAATGGGTCTCGCTGTGGGGGCCTGGTGATGTTGGGAACTCCCGCCATCTTCCCCTTAGCCTCCCCTCCACCCCCATCGATTGGCCAGAAGCTGTGTTTTTTGCTTTATCCCCTTTCCTGCCAAGCCATTGCCCTGAGGCAGTGAAGGGCTGGGAAGGGCTCAGTAATTTACAAATAGCTGTGGCCTCGCTGTTTTTCAGGTGCTCCTGGGCAGGAGGGCTGGGGGATGATATTTTAAGAGAAAGGGGCCTCACTGTTTTACAGGTGCTCCTGCGCTGGAGGTATGGGGTATTATATTGTAGTAGAAAGGGGCCTCGCTGTTCTTCAGGTGCTCCTGCGCTGGAGGGCTGGGGAATAGTTTTGCAGTAGAAAGGGGCCTCGCTGTTTTCCGATGCTCCTGGGCTGTAGGGCTAGGGAATACATTTGTAGTCGAACGTGGCCTCGCTGTTTTTCAGGTGCTCCTGCGCTGGAGGGCTGGGAAATCATTTTGTAATAGAAAGGGGCCTTGCTGTTTTTCAGTTGCTCAGCTTTTAGGACATTGTCACCTTGGCCCTATGTCCTTCCCAAGAACAATATCCTCCCACTTACATTCCTTGTGTGTTTCATAAAAGGGCACGCCCGCAAATGTGGGCCACACCCTGTTAATGTGGGCCATGCCCCACGAATGTGGCCCACTTTTTTCGTCAGTGCCCGGGCCAAATTGTGATCCCAATCTGATGCATTGGGATCATGCTGCACGGTAGAACACTGTCAGTGAGCTATGTTTTCCAGAAGAGCAAGGACTCTTGCATGTCTAGAAGACGGTGGCCAACTTGGATTTCCAGGTATAATTTGTTTCCTTGTGGTGCTAGTTTCCTTGTCAGGTAAATGTGCTACAGTGTTCCTGCAGCTGGATCCATGGATGTTGGTTTTTAAAAGTCAAGACATCTAATTCCTAAAAGATTGGATTGCATACATTTTGGTTTATAGAAAAGCATACTTCACACTTACATGAACAGCTAGGTGGTATGTTCTGCTGAAAATTACTATGATGGAACATAACTTATTAAAGGGCATTTAACATGTACATAATAATAATAATAATAATAATAATAATAATAATACAAATAATAATAAAAATGTTAATCAAAGTAGTGTAGACAATATTAGATTTTACTTTGTATATATTGCTACGTGTAGGGAACCATGGGATGGTAATGATGATCCTTATTTTCCCTGCAATTAAGAAGCCATATAAAACTATGCACATCTTCCACAAAGGGGTGTAAAGTGACGTAGCTTTAGGTAGTGAATCTGAACACCAAGAGATGTGCAAGTGTATACATATTTAGCAGGATTTTTGCTTTTTTTGTGCTTTGGTTCCAGGAAATTCCAGTTGTTTATCAAATCATATTTTCTTAACAGAGGTATTGGTAAGGTGTATGACTTTACAATTACAAGTTATGTTCAGTGTTCCAGTGGCAAGTTACTAAAGGGAACCTTGACCCCAGAAGAGCTGAAGCAGAGTGTAGAGTCATGTATCTCTGTTTTTATCTCTAATGCAATTCCTCTTTCCCTACTTCTGCCACTTGCCTTCCCTCTTAGTGTTTGCAGACATTGGTGGTGACGACAAGAGACAGAAAAAAACATTGCCTCTTGTACTCGAGTTTAGTGCAAACTTGACACAAAGGCACGAGTATAGACCCCTACAAAATCAAAGCACTCAATGAGACTCCCACCCCTGTAGTATGTTAGTGATGTGTGATCCTTTTTTAGGAATGGGTAGCTACTGTTCCTGATGGATACAGGGCTATGCTACAGACTGCGATGCCCTTGGAGATCTGAAAGCAACGGGAAACATTTGACTGGACCAAGAGCATGAACATGCGTTCTGTGAAATTAAAGCAAAGGGCTGCAATGTGGAAAATATGGCATATTGTGACCCACAGCTGTCGAATGAGCTCACCATAGGAGAAAGTACAATTGGCCGAGGGATCACCTTAGCAGACCCTTGACAAGGGGAAGACCAGCGACACATTTTATCGTATTCCAGTCAAAGCTTTTCTGACACAGAGAGAGCATACTCCCAAACTGATAAAGGGAATGGGCAATTGAACACTATCTTCTGTTCATAAATAGAAAAAAGTTTATTAAATCACTAGACCATCGGGCATTACTGAAAATATTTGTTAACCCAAGATGCCATTTCAAATTGAGCACTTGGGAATTCTGTTTTAAGACTACACTTACACACTCATACAAAAACCAGGGAAAACAGGAACCCTGCTGGCTTGTAATCCTCAACTAACACAAAACTCAACTGCAGAAGAGTACATACAATTTGCCACTGATGATGACCAATATTTCTAAAGCACTGAAAAAAAAATACCTAGTGAAAAGAAAGCAAAAAACCTATGGGAACAGAGAGAAAAGAAGGGCCTTGAACGATTTCCTAAAGAGGAAATCTGATTTTAGATTAGGAATCTGATCAAGCAATGCCATCATCTTTGCCTATTGGGACCATTCAGGAAGTCACTTGAGCAGATGCGCTGTCAGAAGTAAAAAAAAAAAAAAGAGTAGACAATACTGTGTAGACATTTTAACGACAACTTTCTCCCTACCATTGTAAATGCCAAAGAAGATAATGCTTTCAGACTCGGTCTGGATGAACTGTCATTGAGGGCCTGCGGCATCCTCTGGTGGGATAGAAGAATTCTGATCCAGCCAGCTCTCTGAAGACCGTCATTGTCCCAGTGCTTAAAGGTAAGAATAAATCATAGCAAGAAAAGAGACTTACTACAAAGTGTATTGTTCCCAATACTGGACCAGATAGTGACAGACGCTCTACGGAGATGTCATCAGTGTCAAACAGACAGTCAAGGAGATAGGCTTCATCTCCTATAGATGTCCCCTTTTCCAGGAAAGTCGTAGTGCAGCGTGGCTGTTGACTTCTTAGGGCCACTCCCAACAAGGAAGCATGTGCTTGCCATCTGCTTTTTCAGATTCCTCCCTCCAGCCTACACATCCCAACTGCCTCCGCTGCTTGGAGTTATTCGCCCTTTGCTTTTCCTGCCCAAGCGCATTTAATACCCGGCGCGCCTCCCGCATCAGGGGACTCGTTCAGATCCCTCCCATCTCCCTTAAGCTTAACCCCCAGCTTAAGGGACTGGGCCTGCCCCCTCCAGTCCCTACGCTGCCTGCAGTTCCTGTCCCTTTGCTGCCTGCTTTCCCTCCCCTATGCCGCCTGCTGTCTCTGCACTGCCTACTGTCCCTACGCTACCTGCAGTCCGTGTCCCTGCGCTGCCTGCAGGTCCTATCCCTGCACTGCCTGCTGCCCCTGACCCTGCGCTGCCTGCCGTTCCTGCCTTACCTGCAGTCCCTGTCCCTGCACTGCCTGCTGTCCCTCCCCTTGCATTGCCTGCTGTTCCTGGCACTGCACTGCATGCAGGTCCTGCCCCTCTCTTTTGCTTGAACCTCAGCCTAAGGTACTGTGCCTGCACCCCCGTCCCAGCGCTGCCTGCAGTACCTATCCCTGCACTGCCTGCAGTTCCTGTCCCTGCATTGCTTGCTGTATTATTTCGTGATTTAGCTGTTTTCTTCTTAGGTCTCAAAGGATTTCTTATCTTAGCTAATGTTTAGTCATGTGGAACTGACACCAGCCCTATGAGAACTTTCTGTAAGGTTTCCATCTGTATTCTTGTTTACAATAGACTCATTTTTCATAAGGAGCACGTTCTATTGAATTGTAACAGCTATGTTGCATCCCAGTCGAAAAGCCCCTTGGAACGTACTGATGACAGAGGACAAAATGCACCAACTACTTCCAAGGATGTTACTAGACACAAACTTAAAGTAATATAATGATCCTAAAGAAAATATAAGAAATGGATTACTTAATTCTTCTGGATTTGTATATTTTACTGATCACCGCATAACAGCCCATCGTGAGCGACCATTGAAACCCCTATAGACTGATGTAATTGATACTTTAAGGGTTGTAAACCTGGATGTATTGGAGTATAATTGCCCAAATTGAGGAAGAGTTAGGGGCTGACAGGCTGGCTGTTTGATTTTTCCGGATCTATGATGTTACAACGCGTTATTTTACAACGCATGCTGTAACATCGCAACTTTTACAACGCAGGTTCCATTACATCGGATGCCATTACAACGCAGGATATTACATAGCAGATGCTATTACAACGCATACCATTACATCGTAAGTATAGGTAACCCCTGTACCCCAAAACTCAAACCCTGCCCTAAAACCTAAAAACACCCCTGTACCCCAAAACCCAAACCCTGCCCTAAAACCTAAAAATACCCCTGTATCCCAAAACCCAAACCTGAAACCTAAAAACACCCCTGTACCCCAAAACCCAAACCCTGCCCTAAAACCTAAAAACACCCCTGTACCCCAAAACCCAAACCCTGCCCTAAAACCTAAAAACACCCTTGTACCCCAAAACCCAAACCCTGCCCTAAAACCTAAAAACACCCCTGTACCCCAAAACCCAACCCCTGACCTAAAACCTAAAAACACCTCTGTACCCCAAAACCCAAACCCAGCCCTAAAACCTAAAAATACCCAAACACCCCAAAACATATACCTCAGTACCCCAAAACATATACTCCTATACTCATACTTATTTTAAAAATTACTTAAATTAATATATTTAATTTATAATATTAAAAAACATAAATAAATATATTTATTTATAATTAATATTAATTAAATTAATTAAATAATATTAACCCCTTCCATGCTGGGGCGTTTCCGCCGCTGTGCGGTAAACAAAAGAACAGGGCGGGCCGTGACGAACCCCAGCCGTCATCAGCACACGAGCGCCGCAGAGCGTGACGGCTGGGGTTCGTCACCAGCATGGAAGGGGTTAAATAAAATTTAAAAAAAATTATGTACTTACCAATACTTACGATGTAATGGTATGCGTTGTAATAGCATCTGCTATGTAATATCCTGCGTTGTAATAGCATCCGATGTAATGGAACCAGCGTTGTAAAAGCTGCGTTGTAACAGCATTACGACGTAAAAGTTGCGTTGTAACAGTAAGTTACCGATTTTTCCTTGTGTGACATTCTGTTGGATTTTTCTTTGATCCAAGCATGTTGCTTATCGCAAGTTTTCCTTTACTTTGCCCCAATCTCTCTTTCTGAGTGACATAGACTGTAACAAACTGAACATTAAGCGAACTGAGACCTTATCCTGTGCTATTGCCTGCTGGCAAGTGGGTGCAGAGAGGTAACATTTCTCAGCTGAGGAGTTATTCTGACTCCTGATGTGGCAATCGAAGCTGCATAATGGACAACAAACTGATTTCTTGAGGACAGAACCTGAGACAACATTGATCGGTTTCTATGAACATAACTGAACCTGAAATTTCATGTACTGTGTGGTTTCCTTTGCAGTCTTTACTTGTCATTAAATCTGATCTTTAATGTGTTTTTGATTTTACTGTATTAGATAAATGTTTTTACTAAATTACGTATATCGATTCTGTCTCATTTTTTTGGGGATATTCTTTGTCTCTGGAAATCTATATTCATGGCTGATAAATGTGTTAAGTTATGGTGAAACTTCAGGTTGAAAAAATAATTATCTATTCCAGGTCCTCATAGGATAATTGTTCAGCCCCCGAATGTTCTAGTCCCTTATAGCTCAACACAAGATCCATCGGAGAACCTATGTGATGTTGGTAGCAGTTTGTTGTGAAGTTGTTCATGTATGCAGCAGGACACTTCATAGTAGTTACAAGTTAGGTTTATCAAGTTACAGCAGAGCAACACACCTCGCCAGCTGACCAGACCATCAACTGACAAGTGTGGAACATTCAAGTACAACATTGATTGTACACAGGCATTCTGGGAGGCTTAGTAGGTAGGGACATAGAGAATGGTCTAATGACCGCAGGTGGCCAGAGGAACATAGAGGAAGGTCTAATGTCCGCAGGTAGCCATGTTGGAAGGAGTACAGGTTTACTACACAGTTGTTAGAAGGTTCCGCTGGGTCAGTAGTCTTGTGCACCTTCAGCATTTTGCGGGCCCAACACCAGATGTATTTGGAGGAAGCTGTGATTGGGTTGAGGGTTGTCCCTTTGCGTGTATGGGATGTAGAGTATTTTGTAATATGTTTTTCGATTGATGTTCATATTGCGGTGGTTATGTGAGCTCTCAACATGTGGATAAAGTGGGCCAGTAGGTGAGAACGCCGGTGTTTCTCCATGTGAGGCAAGCAAAGCCCACCTTTAGATAGGTTTGTGTACAATTTGGATCCATTCAGTCGGGCTTTCTCTCCACCCCAAACACATTTAAGAATTTCTTAATCTATATTAATTAGAGTAGGTTTTGGATAGAGGAGTGGCAGCATTCCCAATAGATAATTCAATGTAGGGGCTGCATTAATTTTGATGATTTGGACTTTACCCCACAGGGAAATATTTAACTTTGACCACAGTTGAAAGTTTCATTTTATTGAATGTAACAAAGAGGTTGTTATATTGTATTGGATCATATATCTGAGGCGTCGATTGATGAGCATTCTTAAGTACTCTAATTTGCTGTGCAGGCTTTTGAAGGGCAGGTCCCCTATGATGCCCTGGTTATGCTCCTGGTTAGAGGCAGTGCCTCATATTTCATCCAGTTGATTATATACCCCAAAAGGCAGCAAAGGAGTCTAAGCCGGTCAGGATGGGACTGCGTTAACAGAATGAGTCTGTAATAAAACACTTTGTTCTCGCCAGCCGGTATCATCACCCCCTGATCTTGTCATTCTTCTCCCATCACAATCACCAGAGGAAAAGTCCTACACTCGTCAGTGGTGTCATCATGTGTGTAAGATCCTGCACAACTATGAATGGCCAGGATCGCTCGATTGGACTCTGCTTTACGTAGCTACAAAAGTAGCAACTGACTCGCCTTCCCCACTGATCGATTTCTCCATCTCGGATCATGTGTAAGTAGTTTAAATCAGATTTAGCCTGGCGCAGTGTTGCCAAGTCAGTGTGCGCCTGAGTAATTTAGTACTTCGCTTCGCCTACTACGATAATTGAACCTCTCATTCCAGACGTACCCTTTGAGCACGGTTATGATTTTATTTTTTTCCTATGGGGACCTCTCTCATTAGGATCCCGCGTATACATGCTTCACCTGCGCCCTATTGGACTAGTGCCGAGGACACTGAATCCCCATTGTCCGCCAGGAGCATCCTCCGGTGCGATCACAGGTGATCTTCAGCCTCTGGGCCTGTATATTTCGAGACATTTCATGCGCCAGGGACCTCCAGAGGCACAGCGAACTCAAGTTCTAACTGAATGTAAATAAAGTAATGGTCTGAAACCGCGCTCTGTACTTTTGATGCCCTCGCTAGGTAGCATGTTAGCTACTTGGTTATCACAAAATTCTGAATCCGAGTTTGTCTACTTTGTGGGCAGGAGGTAAGTGTGTCGTCCTTATCCTGCAGGTGGTGCAATCTCCAAGGTTCAATAAGGGTCGTGTCTTGTATCAGGTAACCTAGGATATGCCTATCTCTGGAATATATGGCATTACAACACAAACAATTACAACACATGCTTTTACAACGCAGTTTTTACATTGAAAGTACCATTACATTGAATGATTTTACAATACATACCATTACAACACATTTTTTAAAACTACCATTACAACGAATTCTATTACAACGCATACTTTTACAACGCATACCACTGAAACACATAATTCTTTTAGGGCAAAAGTAGAGTAAGTATTAGATAGTGTAGGGGTAAAAATTACTATTCCCTCTTCAGTGAGTACAACAATAGGGAAAGAGTTGGCTAGTGTAGGAGTAGAAATGACTATTCCCATGTACCCCGAACTCCATACCAACCCTAAAACTAAAATCTCCATTACTTACCATATAATGAGTTGTAATGGCTTGTGATATAATGGTATGCGTTATAATGGCATGCGTTGTAGAGACATGCATTGTAATGGCATGCAATGTAAAGGCAGTTGGGTTGCAACAATTGTATTGTAAAAGGGGGGGGCGCTAGAGGGCGCACTGCGGAATGGCCGCACTGTCGTGAGGCTCCCGCTGCCCGGAGCTATTATCCGTCTAGGGATCCTGATTACCATCGCTGCGCCCTGAACTGACCCCACGGATCTATTGGGATATCGACTGTCCACCCACGGTCCAACTCCTGAGCCATTCGAAGGTTGCTGGCCGAAGTTACGAGGATCCCAAGTTTCCCCGACTCGCGCTCTGGAAGTCTAATGCCCTCTTGCCCGGCGTCATTGTTCATGCCAGTCCGGGGCTCTGCACGTGGGGTGTAGGCCTAGCTCCGCCCCTCTCCACCAGGCCCGTTCGCTGGCCGGGCAAGCCGCTTGGCTCTTCCTTGTTGTCGGACTTTTCTCTCGGCTTTTCCATCTGCCTGCCCAGATCTTTTATTTGGGCTCTGAGGGCTTGCCCCCTTGAGCTGGCAGCGAAGACGGCCATTTCTCGTCGTTGGGAGTGGCGGGGCGTGCTGGCCTGCTCGTGCCCCCGCGATTCGAGTTGCTTTCTTCTTGGCCGTATCCCTTGTCCGACCTGTATCCTGATTCCTATCTGCCTCGGTCCCCCACTGCACCACCGTTATGGGGAAGCCGGACACTAAACAGTCCAAACTGTCCTTTGACTCTGGAGGGGCTAGGCGTGGGACGCGCTTGCTCCAGGAAGCTGGGACTTCGCGGTCCCCCCCCCCGAATGTCGCTGAGAGTGTCCCGCACCCACCACCACCGGACTTTACCCAAATGATGCAGGAGATGAGGCAGGGGTTCGCTACTATAGTGGACAAAGTGGACAAGATATCGTCGCGCATGGATGCGGTCGTCCAGAAATTGGACGTGCATGAGGAGCGCTTGACGGCGGCGGAACAGCGCATTTCGGACCATGACGACACAGCGGCCACCCATACCACCCAACTGGCGAGAATGGACAATATCTTGCGTGTCATTGCCGCTAAGAATGAGGAGTTGGAAGCGAGGAGTAGGCGCAACAACGTGCGCATTGTAGGTGTCCCGGAGTCCACGAATGTGGGCAAAATGGAGACATATGTGGAGAGGCTACTGGTGGGCGCCATTGGGACGGAAGTGTTCTCGTCCCAGTTCATCGTTGAGAGAGCGCATCGGACACTGGGACCTCGCCCGGCCTCTGGGGCTGCACCGCGCCCCATCATTGCGCGCCTTTTGAATTATCGTGACCGAGATGCTGCTCTTCAGGCGGCCCGCACTAACAGGGCCCTCTCCTTCGAAGGGGTGTCTTTCACCATGTACCCCGACTTCACGCCGATGGTGCAGGACCAGCGTCGTAAGTTCTTGGGGGTGAAAAAGAAGCTTCGGGACCTCCAAGTGGACTACGCCTTGCTTTATCCGGCTAAACTCAGAGTGACGCATCAGGCTAAACAACATTTTTTCACCAACCCACAGCATGCTGAGGACTTTGCGAAGCGCCTCCAGCGCGAGCGAGCTGCTGCGGATCGGGGTGCCGATCGAGACCCGGAGGGTGAACATTCGGCGGCTGAGGAGGAGGTCGCCTGATTCTGGTGACTTTGGACTTTGTCTCTCTTTTTCCTGTTTTTTTTTAGTACTGTGGACGTGTATCTTTTGTATTGAGTCCTATTGTCTTCCTTCTCCGTATTTGAGGCCTAACTATCGTCCGTTTTTGTTTTTTTGCTGATGCGTGGGTCATGTCTGTATTGTGATGAATGAGTGCGTTTTGCTTCCTATTTTGGAGGGGTCGGTATGGCACCGCAGGATGGTGATATCTGTCGCGCTCTGGGCACCCACCCCCCGCGCTGTGCCTGGGGCCGCCTGATACTTGTTGGCGCGGACACTGGCGTGGCGTGAGGGAGTGGCGTCGTGCACCTCTGGAAGGTTCCCCGGAGGGTGTGCCCCATGTGTACCTTTGGTTTGGATTCTAGTCCTTTGTTGTTTGACTGGAAGTGTTTTGGGGGACGGGGGGGGGGGGGGGGGGTGTGTTTGGCCTGATAGTTGGGGTGGTGTCAGGTGGGTGGATGGGGTGGGAATGAAGCTGTCCATGTTTGTTTGCCCGGGACTTCTGGATCGCTATGAGAGCTGCTGCTGTTGTTTGAGTGCACAGAAGTGGTGTTGCGCCCGCTATCCAGGCTGTTCCACTTTTCTATCTGGCGGGACTGGTCCTGGGGTCCGTGCTCCCGTCCATTATGGGCCCGAGTGCATCGGCCGCCATTTTAGGCTGCCACGTGACGGGGCGCGCTCTGCAAGCGTGACACGTGTGCGAGTTGTGGGTCGCGTGGGATGGCTTGGCGGCGTGCGGCGCGCAGTCTGTCCTGAGTGCTTGTTGCATGGATGGTTTGGTTGGGAGGGAGTTGTTGTGTTCTTGTTTGGTTGGTTCGGAGATGGCTGGGGAGTGTGTGGAGTGTATGTGGGGATCGGTCCGCGCCCTGGGGCGTGGACCTATCGCTGGCTGTTGCTGGTAGTTGGATGCCCTGTATTTGCTTATTGGGTCCTGCGGGGCCCTGAATCTGGGTGATGTCGACTGCTGTTGTAGATCAGATCTCGATTCTGTCCTGGAATGTACGGGGACTTAATGATGCCAGGAAGTGTCGTAGTGTGATCCAGTATTTGGACAGGCATGCTATTCATGTTGCTCTCCTTCAGGAGACGCACCTGCGCCCCGCTCCCTCCCCCACTTTTGGCGGGAGGTGGGCTGCGGCCAGGGGGTTTGCTTCCTATTCTTCTTATGCTCGTGGGGTTGTCATCCTTGTTAAAAGATCGCTTGCATTTCAGGAACTTGGATCTGTGGGTGACCCTGAGGGGCGCTATGTGCTACTGTGGGGACGGCTTGGGCAGAACACTGTACTGTTTGTTAATTGCTATGCTCCTAATGTTGATACGCCAATCTTTTTTGTCACTTTGTGGGGTCATGTCCTTGCTGTGGATGCCACTTACATTGTGTGGGGGGGTGACTTTAATTTTGCATTTCAGGCCCAGTTGGACAGATCGGAGGGTAGCCCTCAGTACAATGTGCAAGCTAGAGAAGTGTTGCGGGGGATTGTGGAGGAGGCTGGGCTGGTCGACAGCTGGAGGTACGCCCACCCTGCCACCAAGGAGGGCACTCATTACACCACACATGCTCGATCATGGGCGAGACTGGATTATGTGTTTCTCTCAAGAGGGTTGATAGCTGGCCTAAGGGAGGCTTCACATCTGGCTCGGACGTATTCTGATCACTGTCCGGTGAAGGTTGTTCTATCCGTCCCCGGGCTGCATAGGCCGCGCCCACCTTGGCGTTTGTTTCCGACTGCTTTGCTTGACCCGGTGTTCAAGGAGGAACTTGGTGTGGAGGTGGAGGCGTTCTTCCCTAGAAACAAGGGCTCTGTGGACAGCATTGAGGTCATTTGGGAGGCATTCAAGGTTACGATCCGGGGTGTCACTATTTCTAAAAGTTGTGGAGTACTTCGTCTGATTGTTCGGACCCTCGAGAGCTTGGAGGCTGATTTGCGAGACTTGGAGCGCAGGATGCAGGTTGACTCGGATCCCGCTCTTCTGGCACAGTTCCGCACTAAGCTCTCCGAGTACGAGGAGGAGGCTGCTAGAGAGGCTAAGCATAGGGGGAAATACTGGACGTCGAGGCGATACTGCGAAGGGGAGCGACCCGGTAAGGTCCTCGCTGCCCTTACTAGGCATCCAAGACATGGGTCGGACGTGTTGGAATTGGTGTCGCCGGATGGTACTCGCTGTCGGGACACTTCGGAGATTCAGCGTACCTTTATTGATCACTATGCACACCTTTACACGACACAGCAGACGGGTGAGACTCGATACGGCGGCTTCCTCGATGAGTTGGCGCTTTGTTGGTTATCGGATGGTCATCGGGCGTTCTTAGGCAGGCCCCTAGAGGTGGAGGAGGTCGGGAATGCCATCATGTCTCTTTCTAATGGGAAGGCCGCCGGCTTGGATGGCCTTCCTGCTGAATTTTATAAGTGTTATGTGGACACCATGGCCCCTGTGCTCCGTGAGGTTTTTGAGGAGTCCCTGGAGGAGGGACGTCTGCCGGGCTCCATGCGGGAGGTCGCCATCACGTCGCTGCTCAAGCCGGGTAAGGATCCGCTGGATGTGGGCTCCTATAGGCCCCTCTCATTGCTCAACTGCGATGTTAAAATTCTCGCGAAGGTCTTGGCAGTGAGACTAGCCGAGCTCATGCCCGTTATTGTATTGCCTGATCAGTTGGGATTTGTGCCCGGCCGTGCTACTTCTCACAATCTTCGCACTTTGTTTTCGCTTGTGTCGACCATTGCTCCCACTGTCCCGGTTGCCGCTATCTTTCTTGATGCCACTAAGGCGTTTGACTCTGTTGAGTGGGGCTACCTTATTGATGTTCTTTGTCGGATGGGTTTCCCCAGGATTTTCATCTCTTGGGTTAAGCTTTTATATACTGATCCGATGGCGAGGGTAATAGTGAATGGGGTGCTATCCCCCTCGTTCCCTCTCACGAGAGGGACTCGACAGGGATGCCCCCTCTCGCCCCTCTTGTTTGCTATTGCCATTGAGCCGCTGGCCTGTAGGATTCGTCAGTTTCATCAGCAGAGCGCCTTTAATTGTCTTCAGCGGCAGGTCGGCATTTCTTTATACGCCGATGATGTCACACTCTATGTCAAGGACCCTGAGAACAACCTTAATTCGCTCTTGCGAGAGCTGGTCGCTTTTGGAGGTGTCTCCGGTGTTCATATCAACTGGCGGAAATCTCAATTTTTCCCCCTCACTGCTGCGGTGGCCAGGTTTCCCCTTCACTACCCTCTGGAATGGTGTGATTCGGAGTTGCGATATCTCGGTATTGTCGTGTCCTTGGACAGGGAAGACGCGGTTCGGCTTAACTATGGTGTGGCCATTACTAAACTGGCGGATGATGTCACCAGGTGGATGTCTTTGCCTCTCTCCATGGCCGGTAGGGCGTCTCTTATCAAGATGGTAGTTCTGCCCCGCTTTCTTTATCTTTTTCAAAACCTCCCATATCATCCTGGTGCTTATTTCTTTCGTAGACTTCGCTCCGAAATCCTGCGGTTGTTCTGGGGGGGCAAGCAGCCACGGGTGGCCTGGGCCACCCTTACGTTGCCTTATGCTGATGGCGGTTTCGACGTCCCTGACTTTGAACTTTATTATCTCAGCGCTCAGGCGCATTATGCTTATCACTGGATGCGCCCCACTCCGTTCATGCCCCAGATTGCTGCTGAACATTGGGTCGCTCACCCGCTCCCACTTGAGGGGATGGTTTTGGGCAAGGTGTCAGATGTGGAAACGCCTCGCACGACGGTGACGTGCACGGTGGATGCTTGGAAACGGGTGGCTCAATTGCTAGGCGTTTCCTTTCTCTACTCGCCGGCCTTGCCTCGGTCTTATCATCCGGATTTGTCGCTGTTGTTGGAAATGGGGTTTCAGCGAATGTGCAGGCGGTTGGGTGTCCTCACGTGGGGCGACTTGTTTCATGAAGGTGCCTTCCGTACGCAGGCTCATTTCTTCGGTGCGGCTGCTTGTTCCCCTCTGGACCTGTTCTACTTTGTCCGCCTGCGGCAGGGCATGCGTGCTCTGCTACCAGACTACCCTTCGGAGCCTGGGGTTACCCTCCCCCTCCACGTGCTGTTGGTTTCAGATGGGCGACACCTGGTGTCGAAATTATACGGGGCTATTCGCAGACAGCGTTCGGTCCCGGCCAATCGGGTGCGCGAGCAGTGGGTTGCCGAATTGGGTGCTCCTATTACAGACGAGCAGTGGAAGTATTGTTGCGGGCTCACGGCCAATGTTTCTTCTAGTTGTCGCCTTAAAATCATCCACTACAAGTTTGTTCAGAGGTACTACTATACCCCGGCGAGGAAGCTACGGTTCCATTTGGCGGAGGATGACAGGTGTGCTAGGTGTCGGTCGGAAGGCGCCGACTTTTTGCATTTGGCTTGGAGCTGTGCGGGGGTATTGGAATATTGGACTCAGGTTCATGAAGCCCTGCAGGTTATGGCGGAGGATAGGGTGGCGTTTGACCCCTTGGTGATGTTACTTGGCTTCTCTAAGGATGTACCTGCCTCTCACCGTAGATTTGTTGACGTGGCCCTGCTGCTGGCTAGGCGTAGGGTTGCTTGTTGCTGGGGTCGTGGTAGGATGCCGCGCTTTCAGGACTGGGTGACTGACCTCGTATACTGTCAGGATCAATACAATATCTATTCTGACTTGATGCCTGTTCGATGCAGACCAAAGGACTTTTGGAGTCCGCTCCAGGTGTACCTCCTAACCAGGGCTGTGCAGGACTCTGATTCTGAACCTGGGGACCGTGAGGGGATAGGTTGATGACAACATGATAGGCTGGGATTTTACACAACACCTGCTGTTCTTTCGGTATCGGGGGAGGGGCTGACTGTCTCCTTTCCCTGCGAGCTATTGGGGGTTGAAGTTTCCCTTACGACTGGTGTATTATTGGGAATTAAGATTGTGTCCCTGAGCGGCACCTTTATTTCCTGTGTCCCTCATAGTTGAGTCCCCTCTGTCTCATGTGCTCTCCGCTAATGTAATGTGTTCATATTGCATTGTCTTATTGGCTTGCCTGCCCATGCTGGATCATTGCATTCTAATTTATACTGTACATTTCGCTGTTGCTCCTTGTATTGACTGGTGCCCTGCCCTGTACTTCCTTGTATCTCCTTTTTTTTTTTTTTGTTGGCTCTGACGTACCATTGTAATGGCCATATGTGACTGTCTGTTTTGTATGTACACTTCCCTTGACCCTGCTTGTCTCCAAATAAAGGTTTAAAAAAAAACCAATTGTATTGTAAAAGTAGTACATTGTAATGACTGCGTTGTAATGGATGTTTCCCTTATCTCTGTAGTGTCTAGTGTTCTATATGCATTACCTATCTAGGAGTGTGCCCATAGTCCTAGTCCAATCCCCTCTCATTAGGACTTTGATGTGTCCGAAAGAGCAAAATACTCTGTTTATGAGAGAAATGTCACTGTGTCCCCCAGTGGGGCATATGTGGATCAGTATGAGGCATGTATGTTGAATTTTTACCCCAAATCGTATTGTCTGTCCATGTTCGGGACAGTTTATAATGCAGCGACTTGTGTAGAATGATCGCTACTCCCGTTCTCCGTGTTGGTCTTGTTGTGCCACCCTCTACTTTTCTTGAAGTTGGCATGCTAGCAAGCATAACCCGTCCAACCCAATCTCTATGGAGCATGTCAGACTCTTCAGGTGACAGGTGCTACTGTTGGACGAGTGCTACATCCGGTCGCTGCCGGCCTAGGAATGTAATATCTCTTTGCTTTTAACAAAATGTGTTAGAACATTGATGTTGATGTTGAGGGACACCATTTTCGGTGTTTGAGAATAGACCTATCCCCTGACCTTGGATGTATCTTTGTGGCATAGCGACTGTGAAATTTGGTGATAGAATTGATTATTCAAACACATAGGGGGCTATTCTGTATTCCTAGCACTGTAAGTAAGAGATGAACTCAAACGGATGTAGTCAGTCCATATGCATATGAAATCTTCGGTAGGGAGGTCTGGTAAGCAAACGTGAGGATAAGGAAATGAACAATCAAGCACGAAGGAGGAGTCTGTTAAGTATCATAACTTAAAATAAGACCAATCTTTCTTTATTCCAGAGGTAGAGTGGGAAATGGAATCGATGGCTGTAGGACCCTGGGGCTGCTCAACCAGAGTATCTTTTGAAAGTGTTGGAGGGCAGTATGCTTTTTACCCTCGAGACATGTGGGTACCATGCCTATCTCGTTGTTGTTTCCCTGGTTATTGTCTCTACATGCCTCGGGTGTGGGTGCGGCTGCCTAGTCATAGCAATTGCATGGGTTGTAGAAGAGGGGGTTTCTACAGGGCACAAGAGAAGAAACAAAAAAGGAGGGGGAGAAGGGAGAAAAGCATGGGAAAGGTCTAAAAACATAAACAAACCACTGAAGAGTTCCAGACAAAAACCCACTGAACAGAGGCACAGAAGAGGTCGTGAGTGAAGATCTGTGAATGAACTTAATTTATGGGCGCAACCACCAAGTACATCTAAAAATGTTATCTAAATCACAACAATTCAGGTATGTATAAACCCTAGACTGGAAAATATAATATATTGCACAGTACATTAAAAATTTTCTTCTTGTACTGTGCAACATATTATATTTTTTATAAACATGATGTACTCAACAATTGTATGAAAACCAAAACATTTTTATTTTGTGAAGTGTAATAAATTTATGCTCAATTTTTAATTTATTTTGTTGTATTTCTTTAACCTGTCACAAATACACATAAAACTGTCTCTTAGTGATTGTTAAAACTGCATGCTGTTTTCCAGTCTAGGGTTTATACATACCTGAATTGTTGTGATTTAGATAACATTTTTAGATGTACTTGGTGGTTGCGCCCATAAATTAAGTGCAGTTGGTACTAAGTCCCGGTTGATCATTTTCACGGGAAGTTTTGACTTTAGGGACATTATAACTTCTTTAAATCTCATTCCCCTGGTCCCAGACCTTATATTAGGGGGCCTCCTATACTTTCTTTGTAATTCGTGAATGAAGCCTGTCCCAGCCTCTACAAATTAAAAAAAAAACATCCTACCTCAATAACACTCAGCTCCAAGGATCTCACAACAAGTGCAAACCTGTTCATTAGTTTCACCATTGAATTGAGAGTTTTATGTATTGGTTGGTGGCAATCCTTTGTCACCTTAAACTTCAAATCACTTTTGCAAGTCTCCATCTTTCAGCCCGTCTATTGTCTTTATCCTTTGTCTTGAGATTGGTCTCAGCGTTCCACCCGAGTGTAACATTTCTGATGTGTCCCACTCGTCCAAGGAGAATTCAGGAGCATCCGCTTCCATGGATTCTTGTTGTGTGTCCATTTAATGTGATAATCACCATTGCCGTATAAGGCAAGCCATATTTAATCTCCTTTTTTTCTCAGCCTGGGTCACAGTGAGAAGAATCTTTTAGTGTTGGGGTTGTATGAGAAGTCCACTGCTAAGAAAGTAAAACCCTGGGTGTCCTCACACTGGTACAGGCCATGTTTTCCATCTGCTGTTATAATTTGGCAAGCCTGTTGGTGTTGGACACTACAAATCAAGATACGTTGTGAGCGGTTTGAGCAAGACATAAGGTGTGATCTTCCTCTGTGTACGCATTGGAGCTCCAGAAGGGGGTTGAATGTGAGATTCAGTGTTGCAGGGATAAATGTGGTCAGGAATGCGATCATATCTTCATTCTCAGCTTGGTTGGACCCACCCATGATCAGCACTTTGCCTCATCTGCTTTGGTCTTCCAATTCGACAGTCTTTTTTACCATAGTCAGCCTGATGATCCAGACAAGATTCCAGGTCCGTGACCCTCTTGTCTAAGGATACAATCTGTGTCCTGATGGTGGCAATCTCACCCCACCCCCCAGGTAGTAGACCCCCTGTAGTCAAAGTCTCTACTGCAGTGTACACCACCTTGATGGATAGCTTGATTTCCGTATGTTCCTTCAGCAATGTGGCAAGCTTTGAGTCCAACATATCTGGTGCATTTAATATGTTTGCATTGAACTTTGCGAACGTTTGGCTCGTACCTCCAAAAATAGCAGTTGTTGTACATGTTTCCTTTCTGCATGTATTTGAAAATGTGGAAGTGCTATTAGAGCAAAAGTTCTACATAGATATTATACAAATGGATAAGGGCTATTAGCTTGTACCTTTCAGGGGGCTTTTATTCAACGGTAATTGCAATGTTATAAAGTCTGTCCCCTTGACTTATCAATAGCCCCTCCTGCAGCTCATGATTCAGTAGACATGTAAATAAAATGTTGTTGTACCCATTCCAAGATGCCGCCACTACAGTAGATAGTAGTGTTCTTTCTAGCACCACCTCTTAGACCTGTGCTGCTGGAATGATGGGTTCCATTGTAACTATTGGATGTAATGGACAGGGCCATTGAAAATAAATCATCCCCTCCTACTAGTCTCTGTGCAGCCCTCCACCTCATCTTGCCGCCCCCTCTCTGCCGCCTCCGCCCAGTGGTGTTGGTGGAGGCCGCAGACCACTGGTCCTGGTCAGGGTATAATTACTGCCTCCAGCTGCTGATAACACCAGCTGTCAGGACTTCACCTGTCTGCTGCAGCTTCTGTCGCAGCTCCACTCTGCTGGTATGGGTTGTCTGCCTGTCACGGTGTCACAGCTTTTCCAGAGGAGGGCCGCAACCTGGATTGTTGCTGCTCCTCTCCGCTAGGCCATTCTGGAGTCTGGCCGGTACAATGAAGCAATGCTGTCTGCAATGCTGTTTACATGTACAAAATGTAATTCCCCAGAGTGTCATCCATATCTAGAATCCCCGCAGTGGTTTGTTTTGTACTCTCAAGCGTGATTTCATGGCCTGGGGCGGGGCCTGCGACTGCCTTGGGAGCCTCATATGGGTGCCATCATTCTCGCTCGTGCTTAGCCTAGACCCCCACCATATCGACAATTTAATGTTTTTAATAACCTCCATAAGACAAGATAAATACCAAATGGAATCCCCAATCATAAGCAGCAAGAATGTCATTCCTCTTCAGTTTGCATGCCCAGCATAGGCACACCACCACAACAAACCTCTGGAACATATGAGTGACGAAGGCCACTCTTAGTAACAATTTGACCCCTAACAATACCCTTCAGTCCTCCTTCTCATTCTACAGCTGGATTCCCTAACCCTCAGGGCCACTCGCCAATCCTACCTCTGCCTACAACAAGAGTAGCACACCCCTTGACTCCTTCTACACCTGGGTTCCCTTACCCACAAGTCCATGGTCCAATCCTACCTCCGCCTAGAACAAGACAAGTATTTTAACCCTCTACCCATGCTCCCCATATCCTCCCTCAGTCTTCTACACCCGGGTACCCTAATCCACAAGCCCACTCTCCGATCCTTCCTCAGGCTGCTACCTGAGCAGCCATCCCTTTTACCTCTACACATAATCCCAAGTCCCTCCTTCCCTCCTTCTACACCTGGGCTCCTAAACCAAAACTTTATATATAAATAAATAAATAAATAAGGTCACTCACCAAACGCACCTCAGGCTACAAGCAGAGCCCGCCACCCTTCGGCCACTACATATATTCGCATGTCATTCCGCTTACTATACCAGGTCCCACATCCTCAATGCATTCTTGCAGCAGGAGGATAAAGACCCAGTAGCTTAACTGCTTGGTGTTCAACCCACCACAAAATGTTTGACCTAGTTTCATAATTTTCACCAGATCTCACTTACATCATAGAAGCGTGACTTGGTGAGAATTCCACGCCCTCATGCATAAAGCTATACCGCCTGACCATTTCATCAACAAAAATCATGTTAGCGAGATTGGAGAGGGCCTAACTGTCATCCACAAGACTTTACAAATGTGTCACATTGAAGATTTCACCATCATTGTGAATCTTTGCTGGTAAGATGTCACTCGACTCCAACCTTCGCTTGTTCCTTTGTCTGGATCTTTAAACGACCTCCCAGCAATGCAATGCTTAAGGACGTCTTACTATATGCAGTGACCAAGACTCAAACCACCCCAAATCTATATATCCTAGTAGACTTAAATACTTGGTATGGCAATAAGGATTTGACAACAACCGCTGCCATTGTACAACATCTTAAGAAATTCAAACTCCCAACAAATCATATTGGATCCAACCCACTTCACTGTTCACACACTGGACATTATACTGGACATAATATTTGATCCAGTGACATGCCTCATTGATTATTTCCACAGTCATGTGGTGATCACCATGTCATTTCTTCAGGGTCTCTAAAAACACCTCCTAGACAGCAAATACCATGAACAACAAATTCATAAACAAAGGAAGCATTGCACTTCATAACATTTAACTTCCACCTCAAAAGAATGCAAGTCACTGGACATACCCACCATCTACAACTGGAGCTCCACTGCACTGGGCAACCAGATACTGCTAAAGACCACTACCAGGACTAACTCTCAGAAGAAGACCACATGGTTTAATGCTAAGTTCAAAAAGGAAAACACAACAACGTGACTAATAACGCAAGTGAAAGAAAACATGAATGAAAGTGACACTCATATTGCACCACTAAAACATAGTTTACAAAGCAGCCATTATAGCCACAAGAAGACAAGACTGCTCCACACTCATATTCAAAGCTGACTGCCCTTCAAATGAACTCTACAGGTTTCTATCAGAATGGGGGAGAGGATGTGGTATAATGGCTAGAGCAGTTCACCTTGAAGCTGGGGAACGGGGTTCGAGTCTCAGCAGAGATGCTCAACATCCTGTGATTCTGGGCATATCTCTTACTCTTCCCGTGCCCACCAAAATGAATGTGTCTGTCTGTAACACAACTGGTGCTCATCTAAAGCGCTCTGATACCTTCGGGCCGAGTAGGTGCTTTACAAAATCCCCCCCCCCCCCAAAAAAATCCTCAATCCAGAGTGCCAAAACAGAGAGACCCTGCAATCTCAAATCTCCATGTATCTGATCTTAAAAATTGAAAAGCAAGAAAGCCACCTTAGGTTCAAAACAGAGAATGCATGCATGATAGCATCACTGCAATGATGGAGAACAGCATACCTTTATGTTTAGGGAACTTCACTGTGTTATGTAGTGTTAACGACCACTTTTGAACCTAGGTCACCCTCCAAAAAACTTCTTAGATGTCCTTCAGACCTTCTGTGCATGGGAAGTAGTTAAAAGCATACTAAACACGTCCTTGATGCAAGGATCTCTCCCATCTGAGTTGATTCTGCTGTAAAAAGGATTATGACTCACCCAGTGCAGTAAGCTACAGGCCGTCACCAATGCAGGCTGTAATGCAACCAGCATGGAGAAGTGGCAAAATGCACATGACTGGTTTGAGCGGCCCCGGAGGGCCAACCAAACAGTCAATACGCACTTAGGAGTGGGCAAAGCACTCCTCCCCTGCCCTGCCCTGCTTCGAGCGCAGGGCAGAACCGTCCACCCGCAAAGGAAACATAAAATGATAATAACCGAAAGTTATTATCATTTCATGTTTTTGCTTCTAGCACTACTTAAAAGGAGTGGGGTGACGGTCCTCTGCCATAGCGGAGGAGCCCCCACTGAATCCCTTCCACTGACATTTCATAATGGCAGTCGTGTAGAGGAGGACTGTCACTCAGCCTATCCCATCTGGCTTTCTGATTCCCCCTCACTGTTTATGAGGAACCATGAGATCAGAATGAACGATTTCCTGCCACAGCCAGCATCGGAAATCTGATTGTGAACATACATGACAAAATATGAACACAGCAAAAGTGCATGTAGAGTTACTCAAAGCTGCCTTCATAACACATATTAAACAAATGTGCATCTGTGACGCTGTTTCCTCATCTATCACACTGCTAAGTGCTGCGTCTTATAGCATGATAAGCTGCTCAAATTTAGGATACGCTAGGAACATTTTGAATGTGCTGCTCCAATTCATGAAAGTGTTAAAGACACGTCTCTTTAAAGAGCATCATATCACAATAGTTAACTGCCCACAAACCAGCTTCCTCGACGATCATTTGTTGACTTAATATTTGTCTTTGACCCTGTACAGCATTCCACTGCCTTTAGGCTTGGTTTTCGCTATAGAAATACCACATGCATGAAAACCTCACCTCGTGGTCTTTACACACAATATGCAAACTCTTCTCACATTGGCTCAAGGCAAAGACAACACTCTCCAACTACACACCCACAATGTGTAGCATTCTAACCATTGTAACAAGCTCTTCAGCACCCTGTATAGAGGTAATAAGTGCTATGCAAAAGCCAGAAAGGAATGCAACACAAGTATGTGATTTCGTCTACGATGGTTTTGAGTGTTAAAAAGAAATATATGTCTGTTTTTGCAGATTGCTTGGGTGTATTGAACATTCATCAGGACAGAGATTTGGTTTTCTGCTTCAGAGTCTTGATCAGTTCTTCTTATTTATGCGTCGGAGGTTCCTATTTGAACTGAAACATGTTCTACCTTTGAATTGTGACCCGTATCCTTGAATCTACTTGTACCAGGAGTAAGGGGGCTCCATTATAGTGTGAATGGGTCAATGTTTTTGGTAGATCAGAGTTGTAAGTCTAAAGGGGAGGGTGAGGTGTCATGTATGCCTGCTTCCTTTGGCATACGGATGGTAGTTTGGTGGCAAAAGCTCAGCGGGTTGAATAATCTTTGAGGGTTCCAGGACAACAAGACATAATAAGGTAAAATGCTTGAAGAAGCCTGGTCGCCGTTGAGGGCATAAGTATGAATATTTGTTTACTTGTGTTTTTACTCAAGGAAAACCAAGTCAAATGGACGTCGGAGTGCTTTGTAATAGAAATAAAGAGAAAACATTGCAATTCTCCAGTATTGAATCTTTTATAGATTCACATACTTGAATCTTCCCCGTCGTCATGGTAGGAATACCATGGTAACATAAGAAATAGTAGTAATAAAACATTACCATAGACCTCCATAAACAGAAAACTCACTTAAGCAACTTTTCAGCCTCTTTCTAAAACATCAAAACTTCAGCCAATCACAGCTGAGACCTCAGAGTTCCCTTCCCCACAGAGCCACCATACCTCAGATTTCTTACTGCATGTTGGTGATAGGGAGTCTCCCTGTGCTCTGCTCGGTTACAGTATTCTTGACTTTTGACCTCCAGTCTCAGCTTTAGCTACTCTCAAGGTATTCCTTGGACTTTACACTTTTGACCTTCCTGCTTTTGAGATGCCAGAGCCTACAAAAGGGCTGTTAAGGCCCTTTAAGACCTGTGGGAAGTTTAGGCTTTTCTCTGAAGGCCCCCATAAACAGTGCCTTTCTTGCCTCTATCCTTACCACAAACCCAGGGAATGCAAGTATTGCCACACTTTTCAGCTAAAACACTCAAAGATAGGGAGGGTAGGCTGTTAATCTGGCTACTGAAGAGAAAGGCTACTTCAGATTCAGAGTCTGAACCTGAGGAAAAGTCCCATTCTTCCTCAAAGGAAAGAAAGGAGGGCAGTCCCTCTTCACATTATGAGGACTTTAAAAGATCTAAGTCCAAGGACAAATCTGAACACCACAAGAAACCTCAGTCAGAGGCTTCAAAACCCTCCTCAGCTCCTGCGTCTACATCTCTGACTCCTCTCAGAGACCAATCTTCTCAACCGTCGACTGTGACGTCGTCAAAGATTCCACTCTCCTCAAGAAAACCAGAGGTTCCTGCACTGTTGACGGCTTCGTCAGCGATGGCAAAGACAACAATGGTCAAGACGTCGATGGCAGAAACGATGACAAGAGCTTTGACGACAGTAACTATGTCATCATTGACGAGGCCTTCACAGTCGACGAGAATTTCACAGTCGACCACAGGTTCGTCGACGGTTCCAGCGACGACGTCCCCGCGGACGAAGGCTGTCCACACACTGTTGCCGGTACCACAGACAATTGCATCGACGGTTGCACCGGCGTCAAGCCAGTCGACGGAGGAAAAAATCAGTCTCCTTCAACCCAGGCAAATTCAGGATTTCTCCAAAATATCTCCTTTACCTCCTGCTCGCCTTGTGGACTTCCAAGAGTCAGAAGATGAAGGTTTGTTTGGCCCTGCATACAGTCCATCGCAGTTAAAGATCAAGTGCCAAGATTCTGATGATGAGGACATTGAGGGCAATTACCCAACTTCTTATCTGGCAAGGGAAATCACTTTTGCTCAAAGAGACACACCTGTCATGCAGAGGTAGGATTCCTTCCAGGAACGTTAGCCTTACGATGACAGAGAGGAGGAGCGTCATCAGTTCAGGAAACCATCAATGAACTGATCTTCAGCACATGCTTAATGACTATTACATACGTTTTCCAGACGCAAATGCTCTTAGATGCCTTTACCTCCCCAAGAGGTACCCAATATTCTTCTGGGCAAAAGTACTCCCAAATCCACAAGGGAGAAGACCCTTCCTCCTACTATAGTCATCACGGAGGACACTCAGGATGCTCCTACAGAAGAAGGTTAGATACATACAGACACAGATGGCCATGATGAATGGGATGACTACATGGCCCCTATAGCACCATCTTCTAACCCTCCTGATGTGGATTCCCCTCCTGCAGATATCAGGGTATTTCATGATCTTCTAGAGCGTGCTTCCAAATGCTTTGATTTGCCAATGCCAACTAAAACAGCCTGAGTGTTTTCTATATGATTTTAAACCAGGCAATCAACATTCAGTGCGAGCAATTCCTATAATTTACATTCTATGGCAAGAAGGGCTAAAATGAATGAAAACACCTACCTCTGTTCCGGCTGTTATCCCAAAACTGGACAAAAAATACGAGGCTCCTGATGACTCGCCTGCATGCCTCATTGGTCACCCGAGGCCGGACTCTGTGATCAGCATCTCCCTGCACTGCCCCACCGGACAAGGAGGGTTGTCGCCAATATTGGGAAGAGGTTCTCGGCTCTGGCTGCTACCTCCATTAGAGCCTCTTATGCCTTGGTCATTTTGGAGAGATATGATCGGCAGATGTGGCCGGACAACTCTACTCTGTTGGGGTATCTCCTGGAGGATAAAAAGAAAGAGGCAAAAGATATTCTTTTGGAGGAAGAAAGAGCTTCTTCGGAGCTCATTGAAACAGCTATGGACGTTTCACCCACTGCATTTCGACGGATGGCAGGAGCGGGGGTTCTGCATCACCAGGGATGGCTAAAATCAACTACCTTTCGTCCAGAGGTCCGAGCTAAGATTTTAGACATGCCTTTTGATGGGGAGTGCTTGTTTGGTAAGCACATAGACGAAGAGCTACAATCTATCAAGGACACGGATACAGTCAAAGCCTTAGCCAATCTCCAGCAGCGCCGCTTCCAGTCCTTTCGGGCTAGAAGTCAGGGCAATTCTTATCCCGTCTGCAATTTAAGTAGCAGTACCAGCCATATCCACAGAGTACCTACCAGCCATACAACAGGTCCTTCCAGTCCAACACTGATCAGACTTATTAGAGACCGGCAGGACGTAAGAGGCAGCAATCTGCTGCAAAGTCCCAAAACTCCAATAGGAGACAATGAACCTCATTAGGCCCCTGCTACCATAGTCCCACACCACAATCACGTCTTCTCTGCATCCTTTCAGAAATGGAATTCCATTTCTTCAGACAGATAGGTTCTACAGTTCTTCCAACATGGCCACACGCTAGAATGCATTCAGCATCCTCCAAATGTTCCACCACGCAAAGTTCTGCTCTGTCACCTTCCAGATTTCACGTAGGAAATAAATGTGCTTCTTCTCAAGCAAGCCATAGAGGAAGTACCCCTCAACAAGCAAAACCAGGGGTTTCATTCCTACTTCTTCATCAAAAAGAAAAATGGGAAATGGAGGCAGGTCGTAGACCTCAGAACGCAGAACAAGTTCACCAAGAGTCAATCTTTCAGGATGCTCTCTTTTCAGGAGATTCTTCTTCTCATGGAAAAATGGGTTGTTCTGGCTTCTCTCGATCTCCTTGACGCCTATTTTCATATTTCTTCACCCTCAACATCGAAAATATCTCAGGTTCAATGTAGCAGGGCACCATTACCAATTCAAAGTGCTCCCCTTTTGGCTTAAAGTCCACTTCCAGGGAGTTCACAAAGTGCATGGCACAGATAGCAGCATTCTTAAGACGTTCAGGTCACCAGGTGTTCCTATACCTGGAAGATAGGCTCATAAAGGCTCCGTCTTTTCAAGCAGGAGAAATTTCAAACAGAGCCTGTCAGCTTCTCTTCCAGTCTCTATGGCTTCGCATCAATATGGAAAAATCGTCCATTATCCCGGCCGATTTGTTGGTCTTTCTGGGTGCAATTCACAACATAGAGCTAGGCAAAGCCTTTGCCACTCAGGAAAGAATAATGTGGATTATGGATACGACAAAGCTTCTTTCAACAAAAAGATTTGTTTCTGTGAGGCAGTACAAGTTTATGCTGGGTATGATGTCCTCTTGCATCCCGCTCATTCCCAATTGCCGACTTCGATTGCAACCACAGAAGGACTAGCTCGATGCTCAGTTGGTTCAGTCACAAGGCACATTCAACGACAAGGTTTACATTTCAGCATCAATGACAGGCGTTATGGCCTGGTGGATGGTCAAGGACAACGTGTTGCAAGGTCTCACTTTCATTCAATTTGTACCACAACTGGTGATGACCTTGGATGCGTGGATAGATGGTTGGGTGGCTCAACTTCAAGAGTTACAGGTTCACGGCAAGTGGTCCAACAGGAATCGGAGTGTCATGTAAACATTCTGGAGCTCAAAGCAGTGCTTTTAGGTCTGAAGGCCTTCCTGCCTCGATCAAAGGTGCATCAGTGCTCATCAGGATGGACTATGACAATGTTTTACCTCTAAAGGGAAGGCAAACGAGATATCAAGCACTTTGCCTTTTTGCTCAACAGATATGGAAATGGCTCCTTGTCAACCACATCTCCTTGCGATTGGAGCACATGCCAGAGATTCACAATGATAAGGCCGACTCTCTCAGCTAGACTTCCAAACAGTGCCACGAATGGGAACTCAATGACCAACATTTGAAGGAGGTTTTCAATCCTGGGGTTACCCAACATTAGATCTGTTCGCTATGTTCCTCAACAAAAAGTGTCCTCTTTTTGCAAGCAGATATCCTCATCACAATTCATGGGGAGATGCCTACATGTTTGCCTGGACAGGGATGTTCGCCTATGCATTTCCCCCGTTTCCACTCATTTTTTTGAGTACTTCAAAAAATTAAGCAAGAGCCTTGTCGGATCATTCTCATTGCTCCAGGTTGGGCAAGAGAGTTCTGGTACACTGAGCTGCATCGCCTATCAGAATGTCCTCCGATTCTCTTCCCTCCAAAGGAGGACCTTCTCTACATGAACCAGGGCCAAGTGGTTCATCCCAAATTCCCTCTCTTCATTTGTCAGCTTGGCTCCTCACCTCGCTGAATTTGAGGCTTTTCAAGGAGTGTACTAAGTACTACAGTAGTTTCGAGCCTTGTCTATATTGAAATGTTACACAGCTAAATGGAAGAGATTCTGTGCTTGGTGTAGCTCGCTAGCACTGCATCCATTGTCTACATCTCCGGAGCAGGTGCTGCCTTTTCTTGTGCACTTAGCAAAGTCAGGACTTTCTCACTATCCCATAAGAGTTCATCTTCCTTCAATTTCTAGGTATAGAAGACATTCAAATCAAACATCTCTGTGGGCTAACCAACTTGTCAAAGAATTTATGAAGGGACTTTTTAGAGCTTTTCCGCCTGTTAAGCCTCCTACAGTTTTGTGGCAATTAAACTTTGTTCGGTCACAACTGATGCTTCCTCCCTTTGAGCCAATACACAAATGCGAATTAAGGTTTCTCTCCTGGAAAGTGACCTTCCTCTTGGCCATTACATCAATCAGACGTATCTGTGAAATCCAAAAACTTAATATATAGGAACCATATCTGAAGTTTTTGCCAGACAGGGTTATCCTACGCACTGACCTTTCTTTTATACCTAAGGTGCCTTCAACTTACCACCTCAATGAAATGATTGTTTTACCAATGTTCTTTCCTAATCCATTTTCAGCAGCGGAAAGGGTGTTGCATACTCTGGACATTAAACAATGTTTAAAGTTTTATCTGCAAAGAACGGAGACCTTCTGTAAATCCTCTCAGCCACTGATCTCTTTATCAGCACCCAGGAAAGGACAGGCCTTGGCATGGGCCAGCATTGCACGCTGGGTTTCCTCCATAATTTCCTTCTGTCATGAGAAAGTTGGCTGTCTGCTTCTTGCAAAAACACAAGCTCACTCTAATAGAAAAGAGGCGACTACCTCGCCCTGTTTACAGGAGCATCTCTCCCGAACATTTGCAGGGCGCCCACTCATTCATAAAGAATAAACAAACAGTATCCCAACTGGACTTATAAGAAGGCAATTAAGCATGTATGCATAAAGTATTACAGAAACAGAAACAAGGAGACGCAATGATTTTTTCAGGCGTTCACATGGCATCGTATAATTAAAGTACAAGAACAAAATAAAGCGGTACAGTTGTAGCAGCACTATAAGTAAACAAATAACAAAACAACCCGAATTGCACTTGGTGCTAAGCATGTGCAGGTGACACAAAAGTGGCGACGCAAGTGACAATTGTGTTCAGCATATATGGCGCAAAGTGACTGGTGCATGAATATGTACAGTGAATAGCAAAAAACAATGTGGCTCCAGGTAATTTATAAAGCTAAATTTTCCAAAGTTTTTGCAGGATTGGTTTAGATGAGCCACATTTGGGGCTGCGCCATTTATTGCGCTGGACTGTCAACGACGTTTCGATCCTCTTTGTTTGGGATCATCTTCAGGACCGGGTTGTGATAAGGAAGCGGTGCTAAGAAGGTCTCACCAGTGAATGGAAGGCGAAGGCAGATCGGATCAAAGGGAATTGAATTGGAGCACCAAAAGCTGAGTGAAGCAGCGGCGGATGGCTGTGACTTCTCTACACCCAGACGTTCGAAGTCACAGCCGTCCACCGCTGCTTCACTCAGCGTTTGGTGCTTAAATTAATGACACCCCCTGGACCGATCCACTCCTATCGACCTTCGGACTCAACCCTGGCCAATCAGTCATCCGGGCTCATCTAAACCAGTGAATGGAAGGCAAAGGAAGATCGGAACAAAGGGGTCGCATCCAATGCGATCCAGAGGGTGGGGGAGCGAAGTGGGTCGCGTCCAGTGTGAGCCTGGCCCGGATGACTAATTGGCCCGGGTTGAGTCCGAAGGTCGATAGGAGTGGACCACATTTTTTTTGCTATTCACTGTACATATTCAGGCACCAGTCACTTTGCCCCATATATGCTGAACACATTTGTCACTTGCGTCGCCACTTTTGTGTCACCTGCACATGCTTAGCACCAAGTGCAATTCGGGTTGTTTTGTTGTTTGTTTACTTACAGTGCTGCTACAACTGTACCTCTTTAGTTTGTTCTTGTACTTTAATTATACAATTCCATGTGCACGCCTGAAAAAATCATTGAGTCTCCTTGTTTCTGTTTCTGCAATGCTTTATGCATACATGCTTAATTGTCTTCTTATAAGTCCAGTTGGGATACTGTTTGTTTATTCTGATTACCTACCCCAACCCCAACGTGGTTTACGGGTCACACTCCTGTAGTTCCTTACAACACTCATTCACAAAGCATTACTGCCTTGATGGTTGGAAAAATGCAGATATTGCTGTTGGACAAGATACACTCTGATGTCTCTTTGCTTAAGGTAGGTAGCTTTTAGCCTTCTAAGTTCTTTACATGCAGTTTGTAAATGTGAATGCTTATTATTCTCTTCCTGATGCTACAAGTTTACGTCATGGTGGGATGGTTCACCTGCCCACTACCTTTTTTTTTCTCTTATTGCGTTTTTTACTGCTTACTAGTCTGATTCAAGCATGTGAATCTATAAAAGATTCACTACTGGAGAAAAACCAAGGTACTTAACTGTACACGGTGGTTCTCCAGTATTGATATCTTTTATAGATTCACATGCGACCCTTCCTCCTCCTGATTAGGCTCACCAATTACCTCAGAGTTTCTATATACGTATACACTTGTGCTCAAAATCTGAGGTATGGTGGCTCTGAGGGGAAGGGAACTCTGAGGTCTCAGCTGAAGTTTGGATGTTTTAAAAGGAGGTTGAAAAGTTACTTAATTGAGGTTTCTGTTTTATGGAGGTCTATGGTAATGTTGTATTACTGCTATTTCTTATGTTACCGTGGGACTCCCACCATGAAGATGGGGATGATTCTATCATGTGAATCTATAAAATATATCAATTCTGGAGAACCACAGTATACAGGTAAGTAACTTGTTTTTTTAAGAGCCAATACCTGTTCACAATGCTAAAGTTTAATTATTTTTCATTTTATATAATAGTTTTACAAAATAATAGCTTCCTGAGTGAGGGATTCTTTATTTAGGAAGTTTATTTACTTTCTAGAAGCAATTTCATGGAGATCAAACTTTATTCCTATTAATTTCTGACTGAGGGACCAGGAGACGGGGAGGAAGGGTAGAGAGTTGTCTACTAAAGAATGGAAGAGTACTGCTGGTGTTGGAAGGGAATGAAACAACTCTTGCCTCCATGGGTAGGAAGGAGATCCAGGGAGGGTATTCAAAGAATTGGGCAGGTGAACAGCAGGTCTTCCTGAATCACGGTCTGATGGCCCCAATGGAAAGTCTGGACATGCACCTCTCAGGTAGGGTTGTAGTGGCCAAAGGTTCCATAAGCAACCAACCTGGGCGGCAATGTGTAAGAAATACTGCAACTTGGCATTCACTTGAGGCTGCCAAGTTTCTTCGTGGACTAAGCTTTTAGGCTGACCTTTCCCTTAGTCCGGGTGGGTACTAGCTGTTGGGGACTATGCAGCAGGTAAGATGAAGTCATTGAAATTGACGTATCTCAACCTAATGTATTGTAGTGTGCACATAGGTAGGGGAAATAGGGATGGTTCCCTTATATAAACAGCCTAGAAACCTACGCTCTCTGCTTAACACAAGGGTGACCTATATGATTAGGGCAGTGATGCCAATCCTTCCTCAAAGGTAGCCTAGATGCTGTGGTCTAGTTGATAAGTCCCATGTGCTCTCTAGGGTCCTTTAAACCACAACATCCTAATTAGAGGCCTTAGAACTGTTATTGGTTCCCCTGGATGCCTGTTTGTTTAGTCTGAATATTCCAAGGCACCCCAAGAGCCACTCATTCCTCTGTGTTGAATATACACATTGATCATGGGCAATACATGTTTATGCAATACATAGTTTGACTCCCCAGTTGTAATTAGTGCGTTGTGAGTATACTATAATTTCTTTGTTTCTGAACAATGCGAATGCTCTCTATTTAGGACAGATGTCTCCCTTTGATGAGATAAGGATGCGACAGGATAGCAGCCTTGGGATCTTCCACTTCAGGCACTGAAAATAATATTTTCTTGAAGCACAGGTTGCACAGCTCCTGGTTCGCTCTGCGGCACCAGCAGGTCCACATGCCTACAGATGTGTTTTGAAAGGCAGTAGTTTGTAGTGCTCCGCTCCAGCAGTGCACAAAGGCAGTCCGGCCATCTTTATTCGCTCTCTGTTTGTGTTGGTATGCGCCTGATCCAGTGTTAGTTATATGTATCACTGTGGGAGTGCCACCGTGTTATTTTAGACCTTGTATCTTTCTTTTTACTGATAAACGTGCCTGACACAATTTGATGTGAAAGGCATCGAAGCACCGCATGTCTCCCTTATGATTTGAATCTGGTGTCTACTGTTAATCTATCTTTTCTTGCCTGTTTACAACACTTCGCACTTCATCTTGATTGTTGTCTTTCGCGTCTAACCCTTGTTGAGGGGCTGAAAACTACAGTTCATGGAACGGAACCATAGTACAGGAAGTTTGGAAAGACGGGGTTGATACTTAAAAAACGACTGTGTTGAAAACAATCTTGAAAGTATTTTTAATTGAATTTTCAGTCTTCAAAAAGGGTCGAGCTCCAAATCTGAAAAGGAGAAGAAAGGCGACGCATGTTTTGGTCATTTCCTGAGAGGTGAAGGCATGATATATCAAATCTAATTTTCCACAATATGGGTGGGATCTCAAACAAAAGTGATGTTTCAGTTCAGTTTACTCTAAACCTGAACCGATCCTTTATAGTATAATAATTCGATTGTGTAGGAACAGGACATGATACCTCTGTAGTTTCTGATCAAATCGTGTATGAGAAAATGACGGCTACTGCATGCTGCCTGTTAGGACTGCACTCAGTGGTTTGCCATATCTGCTCCGGACCGTGGGCACTTTTAACAGAGGATCAGTGAATCAAAAAACAGTTTTTTCATCAATTGGCATATGCAGAGAAAGTTACTTCTGCTGGACATGTTTTTTGTGTTTTGCTTCTTTGTTGTCACGTTTCCTGGCTAGTCCCTCAAATGTCATTGTAGACCCTTGATAAGTATTAAATGTTCTGGGTGGCTTTTTCTCTGTGTCTGGTTCTCACAAGGCCTGCGTGTCATTCCCTTTATAATTTTCCTCTGCTGAGTACCTGCTTATTCTGCACTGAAATCTAGCTGGTATTGCTGAGAACAAGACTTAGTTCCCCGGACGTCATTTTGCCCCTTGAGACCCTGGCCTCAGTGGTGGCAAAATTCGTGGAAAGATCACAGGGGCAGCTTGCCCTTATGGGCATCTGTGCCCTGCCTTCCTCTTTTCTCCCTAACCTATGAATCACTACCATTGCAATATAAAATGGAGGCCTTTGAGGGTTGCTGAGGTAAGTAAAACACGTTTTTAAAGGCTTATATGTATGTTGTGTACATGCTTGAGGGTAGGGATGTGTTGTTGTGAGAGATGCATGCTTATGTGTGAGCTTGTGTTGGTATGTGTGAACGTGTATGTGTGCATGTGAGCCAGTCAGTGACAAGTACTGAATGAGAATGGTGGTCAGTAAGTGAGTATGTGTAAGTCACAGTGAGTGAGAACGAATGTGTCAGAGTAAGAGTGACTGCAGTGAGTGAGTGTGTGGGAATGAATGAGTAAGAATGAGTGAGTGAGAGTGTAACAATGAGAGTAAGAATGAGTGCAAGTGAGTGCAGGACCGGCTCTAGGGCGGTGCGATTGGTGCCACCACACCGGGCGTTGACTTGGGGTGGAGGCGTCATTTTTCAAAATGTATGTTATCATTTTAAAAGCGCATGCTACCACGTTCCTGGCCTCCAGCAATTTTCAGACATCAATTAAAATGTCAAGATAACTCTGGTGATTGCGCGTCTTCCTGGAAAGAGACAGGAAGTTTGTCTAGTGGATGTTTTAACTCATCCTAAGGTACTGCAGAGGGTTAAAATGCCTGCTGCTAAGAACGTGTACCATGCAGAAAAGGAAGTGCATTAATGTAAATAGGTCAGTGGGTTACTGCTTCTGTAAGAGAGCTCCTTGTGTAATGTCGTTTATAATTCAAAATCCTTATATAGAGCATTGGGATATTAACTGACATCAATGCAAACTGCAAGGGATATGTTAGAGCTATATGTATTTTTTGCCCAGACTTTCCTCATCCTAATTTTGTGAAAAGCATTTGGGTAAAAAACAATTCTTATTATTGAAGAGAACCCAAAATAAAAATGTTTCGTGTTAAATTCTGAATGTTTGTTTTTCCAGAATAAGGACTCTTAAACTATATTGCGTAACACAGTATCGATGACATGTCACTCCTATACTCCACCTTGTAGAACTGTCTGATATAACATTTCCTGTACACTGACTCACACACATATGATTGTCTCTGTGCAATGTGTGTGTGGTGTAACACGCTCTGACACCTCACACTGGCATGAGTGGTGCCATAAAACTAAATGAATCTGAGAGACAGTAGTTATGGAGACTTGAGGGGCACTGTTAAAGGGTGCTAGGGAGGGAATCCGTGGCAGAGGGCCAAAATACATTGTCGCACAGGGCGCCACCAGCGCTAAAGCGGTTCCCTAGTGAGTGTGAATGAGAAAGTATGAATGAATCATCTGAATCTCTATGGAAGTGAATTCTCTCTATCCCATCACAATCTGTGATTTCCCTTCATCCTCTCATCGACCGTAATTATCAAACGGTCTACGATCTCTCTGAGGACAAGGGAAGTTCTTTCTCTAATGCGGTGTTTTTAATCCACACATACCCGTCTGACTCCTGACCCAAATCCTAGTATAGATTGCAGCCCCTGTGAGCTACAATGAAGACATCAATAATTGTATGTAAACAAATGTGGATCTTACCAATCTGTGCAACTCACTCTTTACCATAATGTTTATTAATCTGCTCTTATGTATTGTCCTCAACGCATTTCTCACTTATTTCTCACTAGTCATTTGTGTCTCACATAATCCTGTGCTTCAAAACGTGCCACCTACAGTGATCTACCGTGTGTTCACTCACAGCTCAGTTCTATCAGCATTAATTATGAACATTGCCTGCAGCTAAGCCATGTATGGGGAAACACGTGTTGGTTGAAAAACAACCGAACTATGAGTAGTCTTACAAATATGTTCGCGCAATATGATATAAAAAAATAACATAGTTCTTATTTTCATTTGTATATTTCACTGTCATATCTCCATATTAATGCAACTTTTGAAATATTGCATGTTCATGACAACTACTGTCTTTGCATGTTTGGTAGTTACACCCCATTACTGTAAACTTCAAGTGCAACTGGGAAAGCGGGCACTCCCAGGAACAGATACACACACCCCATACTCATAATCTTAGTTTTACAGCTAATATTTAGTTGAGTAAGGGTCAGGGGCCCTTTTATATACGTGCACACCCAATTAGTATGCCTTTCTCCGTCACAGTCCCACTTCTCGATAGTTACCTGCGGATTCCCTCGGTAATCATCTTTTGTGTATTGTATTTATATAGTTGACCAAGGCGAGTTCTCTAGAATTTTTGAATAAGAATTGTTTTGTAGTCAATCAAAAGATTCTATTTGATGGATCAGAGTCTTTCTCTTCTGAAATGACAGTGTTTGTAATCAGTAAGGCCAGCAGCATGTGTAATTTCTGAAGCCCACTGAGATACTGAATTTAACAACAAGGTAATATGTGTACAAAACTTAACAACCGTGATAAGATTACTTTGAACTTTAATTTCCAAAGATTCAGTACAGCAAGCAGCCACTGAAAGGGCATTCCTTAAGCATCGTAGAGAAACCTTCCTTCATTGTAAATGCCTCTGTCAGTCCTCGCTCCCCTTTCCCTCCAACTTGTTAGAGATTGCCAGCTCCCGTAGGCAGGACCAGAAACCGACTCCAAAAGAAAGTTGATCATTTAAAATCTATGCTGCTGTTCCAGTTTTAGCGTCCTTCCACTCACATGCCCCCCCACAATCTCTTTCATCACCGTTTCCATGGCACTTTCTACATGTCTCATTCCAACATTTATGGTTGAAGCCTGACAAACGCTATGAAAGGATGGATGGTTGGTTGTGTAACATGCATACTGGAATGAAAGAAATAAAAGAGGAATAAAGATAACTAATCTTACTTTTGCATCCAGCACATGCTTACTTTCCCAAAGGTTGGGAATCTAGTCTTACAGCTCAGTAATGCTGGGATGGGGGCACAGCACATGACGACCAGGCTCCAAAAAACACATTGCACAGACCTTCGTCAAAACGTCCCTCTTTTTAAGAAGAAAAGTGTGTATTGCTTACAAAAAGCATGGGGAATGGCCAAAGTTGCTGCTCTAAAAGTGTTTGCATCTGCTATGTGTTGAATAACTACTTTACTGATGCTGCCTTCGGTCAAGTGGAATGAAACCTCAGAGGAACTTGAAGTCTTAAAATTTCGTAAGGTTTGAAAGGCAGAGGGTTTTCCATTAGGCAGTATTTACTTTTGCAGTTTTATGCTTGGGTTGGCCCGTATTACTAACCCATAAAATGTTTAACTCGAAAAAGTAGATTCTTTCAAGGAAATGTTGCAATGTTCTAAAAACCGTCTGTGTTTGTAACGTGTATTCAGCTGAAGAAACGTGGTCTAGGCTGGAATACAAAAGAAGTCTGATAGAGACTTCTAGCCACAGATTTCTTATCTTAGATAATCCCCCATGCATCAGACTGGATCCAGAAACCTTTCAAGTAGTATTCCTGCATTCTGACAGGTGATGTCGATCGGCTCCAAATCAGCGTCGTTGGTGCTAGAAGTGCCCATATAGGCACCACCCCAGCGCACTGACATCAGTTCTTTTCTTTCAGTGCAATCAATGCAGCTCCAGAGAGAGCGACATCAGTCCACATTTTGGACAGCTTTTGATGAGCCTTATGAGACTTTGTTTCCCAGTGTATGTAGGGATGCCCCACAAAAAAAACTGGGGGGTTTAAACCCTGTGGTTCCTGTAACAGATAGTTGTCTGTGACAGACTCCCATCTGCTTGTGCTGAGGGAGAGAACCTTGAAGCTCCTGTTAGTCCGACACTGGTGGCCCCCACAAAGTACCGATTACATGGAAGGTCCCGGGCCCGTTGTGCGAAGTCATCCCAGGTGCTCCTCATTGCACTCAAAATCATCAGGTAAGTTCTACAAGAAGTCTCAAAAACCCAAGAAGTTGAAGAGCTCTTTGACTTCACCAATCCAGTCTAAGTCATTGGACGAGGCATGGGAACAACATTACTCTAGGTCGGGCTCCCACGCGGATCCTGCCTCTGGGTCCGCTCTGCTCCTTCCCGAGATTCCTGGAGCCAGAGCGACCCCCGGCCAACTCTGAAAATCTTATGAGGCCATGCACCACATTTTTGGGTGGGCAGACCCCTCTGGCGCACCTTCAGACCCTATGGTCTTCAGCAGATTCTCAAGTGGATTTCGCTGACAGGTGTCCCCTCAGAAGATGTTCCAGTGACGTAGCACCTGGCACTGCCTACACCACACGGTGGCGCTGACTCCTTAATCACATCTGACAGATATGGAGCTGGATCAGCGTCATCCCAAGTCAACTCAGAGGCTGGCTGCATCCCAACCATACAAATCAGAGCCAGGGCCAGCTTTTTTCGAAAGGGCCTGACTAAGAGTATGATTGGGGAGAATCTAAGGATTTTTATGGATACACCTTCCCCCTTGATGAAGCTAAAGACGATTGGTACGAGGAACTGGCGGATGCCAGTTATCTGGACACCTCCACAAACACTGGCCTTGTCTCTCCCCCAGCATGGCAATGGAGGAAGGGGCTTCATTTGCTATGGCGGTGAGGAGGGCGGCTGAGGTCCTGGACCTTACAATGCCCTTGGTGGCAGTCAAGATTAATGTCTTGATAGAGATGCTTCAGTCAGGAGTCTTCATCACAGAATCTCTTCTCCTTTTTAATGAAGCACTCACAGATAGCCTTATCCGGCTTGTAACAAGCCCTGCACAGGGCCGTCTATGTACAGATGCATTTCCTGCCCCCACCACCCTGCTCTGGGGGATACAGCTTTCCGTACCCAGCACCCCACCCTGGAGAGTCTGGTTGTCCAGGCCTCGACATTCAAACTCAACCCTGGTGCATTCCCTACTGCACCACTGGATAGGAAAGCCACAAGGCTGGTCATCTTTGGCAAGAGGAGGTTCTCTTCCGCCAGCCTTGCACTGTGTTCAGTGAACACTGTGTGCCTTATGTGCTGATACACTCACACGGTCTGTGATTCAGTTCTGCAAGCGCTGCCCATGGTCTTGGAGGGCGCCAAGCTATATTGGCACTGGCTATTGCAGATGGCTGAAAGACAGCAATGTTCACCACTGGGGGCTGGGTATGCCTGACTCGCTAGGCAGAGTGATTGCATTGTGAGTGACACTCAGATGAACCTGCACAGCTGAGGATGACTGGCTTTTCAGGAGATGTCCAAGCATCTCTTATGGACATGCCCTTCGATGGCACACGCCTCTTTGGCGGCAAGGCAGATTCAGCGCCTGTGCTCTTTAAGGACAGCAGGGCTACTTCCAGGTCGTCAGGCCTCTTCATGTTCGCACGCCAACCCCAATCCGAATTTTGTCCATTCCATGGCGAGATAGGGACTTGCAGTTGTGTCCATTCCTGCCCAGCCATTAAGGTCAAAAGACACACAATTGGTGGACAGAAAGCAGAACAAATCAAAACATTCACCCTCAGTCAAGAGATCTGAGTTAAATCCATCATTTATTTGCTCACCATGCCACCCAAGTTTAGACCTGGCCATATGCAAATCAGTCTTGACCCTATGCCCCATGGGAACAGTCCAGCCTGAACTGCCAAGCCAGGTTCTGCCTGGACCGGAAACAAGCATCCTAGGACCGGTTTCGGGGTTTCACCCCTCATCATCCAGGACAGCTTGAATACAGTGGCACAGTGAGGCCAGGACACACATCTGGGCATACCAGGCGCACTTAGGGCGAGAAAGCAAAAGACACACAATTGATGGACTGAATGCAGAACAAATCAAAACATTCACGCCCAGTCAAGAGATCTGAGTTAAATCCATCAATATTTTGCTCACCATGCCACCCCAGTTTAGTCCTTTAGTCCTGGCCATATACAAATCAGTCTTGATCCTGTGCCTCATGGGAACAATCCAGACGGTATTGACAAGCCCGGTCCTCCCTGGACCGGAAACAAGTAGCCAAGGACCGGTTTCGGGCTTCCACCCCTCATCAACCAGGATAGCTTGAATCCAGTGGCACCGTGGGCCTGGGACCCACGTCTGGCCATTAAGGTCAACAGACTCCCAAGTCCTTTGTGGCAGTGGACTCGGTTCCCACAAGCCTCGTGGGACACAGGGGCAGCTGAGGGAGGAGTCGCGCCGCAATGAGCTTGGCAAGTATCTTATTGTCCACATTGATCATGGACAGCGGCTGATATGAATCGTATCTCAGGGGGTCTTTCTCAGGTTTCAGAATAGTAATAATAAGTGCCTCCCGAAGCGATGGGGGAAGCACCCTAACCTCCACGGAGTCTTCGTACATATCACTGAGATGTGGGGCAAAAATTGCAGTTAGGCCATCAAGGCCAGGGGACTTATCCCCAGGTCTTATCCCCAGGCAGTGGAGGTATAGTTCTGATCACCTCCTCCTCGGTGAATGGTGCATCTAGATAGGCTCTGTGTCCCTCCCCCAGCAAACTGCAGTTGTACTGCACAACGCCAGTAGAATGCAGCCAGGGGGGAGACGGCCCCCATCTGGAACGCCAAAATCACGGTCCTCCAGGGCCCCACAGTGCAGATGACATATAATCTTCAGGCGGGCCGGGGTTCACCTCCACACATGTAGGGCAGCCCGCCTCACCGGGAGCTCTCTCGATGTCGCCTCTCAGCCCGTGACGCTTCGACCAAGCGGTCAGCGCTGGCCAGCCAATCAGTTCAGGTTTATCACGGTATTCGGCCGCCCGCATTTATTTGCTCTCGCACTGTGGACGCCCTCAGTGCGGGCCTACCTTCTCTGTGGAGCTCTCCATCCATCCTCCACAGCGGCTACGGGCGCTCCCCTGCACCAAGCTCCTCCAGGCCACACTGCCATCCAGTCGGGCCGCTGCTCGTTGTTTAGAGTGGCGTCACTGGGGAGGTGCGGGGGTGCGGACGCACCGGGTGACACCTGTCTGACGCCATCGTCATGGGGTGACACCAATCTGCCTACAAGCAACAAATACTGCCGTGCACGCAGCGACGCACGCCACGCACGCACCACCTAGCATAGTGTGAAGATGGTGCGATGCGCGGCGGCGTGCCCAGTTTGTGGATCCCAGAGCCGTCAGTCTTACAGCGCTACCAATGACGGCCCTGGTTCAGCCCCTGCGTTGTGCTGAGTCCTCTGTCGTGCGCCACTGCCGCCATCACCACGCACTTAGACATTCTCTGCAGGGGAGTGATGAGGGTTTTGATTTCCAGAACCGCTACGGTAGGGGCCCAGCCACCAACACAGTGGAGTGATTACATTTAGCACGTTTGATCAAATAAGGAAAAAAAATGTTGCCTCCAGTCTTTAGAGAGTTTAGGATTCGTCAGGTAAAGAAACTGATGCTTCTAGTGGAGAGATGTGACAATATAAGACTCAGTCACCAACTGGGCACGTTTTTGATATTGTAAAGGACAAACTGGGCGATTTAAAATAGTTTGTTGCCAGATAAAAGCCCTCGATATCATCAAAATGATGTGTCAGTTAGCGAATTGGAGACATAAGTTCAATTCATAGAGTCCGCACTGGGCACTTTGTATTTTCTCATACCATTTTGTTTTCATCAGAATAATTTTTAAATAGTAAACTGAGCTGTATGGAGGGCGATGTTGGTGTATCTAAGGCGCACTTCTGTTCTTTCTTACATTTTTATTCTTCTGTATACAAAGTCTTTTTAAACTTTAAAACTGAACTGAATAGAGGATGAAACGTTCAATAAATGAATAAAAGAGTTGTGAAGTTAAACAATATGAGCTGGCGTTTGACACTTTGCACTTTTTATATAACCTGTTCTCTAATGCAATATTTTGAATCTTTGAAGAGGGTGGATTTAAGGGTGTTGGGTGTGATATATGCCTGGATGGTGAGGATTGCTAAGAAGAAAAAGTAAACAATATATTTAGCAGTTACAGGATGATTATTTTTTTCTACAGTGATTATTCAGGCATCTTTTATCCGAAAGGTTCTCCTCACCGGTATTAAAATGAATTCTACATTAAGCCAAAGTTACAAGTATATGTATCTTGCATTTTATTTGAAATTACTTTGGTGTAATTAAAGAGCTTTGGCGCTTTCGTTTTTGCTTAGCTGGCAAGATGGGCAGAAGGGAGACAGAAGGAATCTTCTAAAAGTAGTTTCATGTCTGGTTTGGCTTTATATGGAGGCCTCTTTGTTTTAATGGACAGATGAAATGTTATAACGTGTTGTGGGTGGGCAGACGTCCTGAGGAATTATACTTATGTGATTCGAAGCAGGAATTGGATGCGTTTTTTGTATTTGTTGTATTGTATAACTTACATAAACTTGAAGTGAGACCAATTTGTAATTTTAGCATACAGCTTTTTAGATGTATAGTATTATTATATTATTAATTTCATTTACATTTGTTGTCATTTTTAAATGTATTTGTTGATTGTGATGTTTGTTTTGCAACATAGCAGTTAATCATAACCCTAATTTATTACACATATTTTGCAATTCCTTTTTTTTTTATAATTAAGCCTATTTTGTTTTCCATGTTAGAATATTGTCGAAACCCACTCAAAGACAAAATCAAAATTGGCAAAGCCAAGAGGTCCCACCTTTGAAAGTGGTAGCTGATCTTTTGACTTTGACAGTGCTTGTTTCCGATTCTGATCAACTGTGGCTAACGCAAAAAAAACTCAAGCATTGGCATAGCCAATAGGTCTCGCTTTTGGGACCTTATAAGTATTTAGTTATGCAGCACAATATCCTTGGTGCAACAATGTCAACCATTGCATGTCTAAACACTTATAAGGTCTCAAAGGCAATTAAATTTACAAACGTTACTTACCAACTGTGTCCACTGGCGGACTTGGAGCGGAGGAGCTCCATGCGGTAAGTCGTGAGGGGGTGACACCATGAGTTACCCGCACCGGGTGACACCAACCCTAGTGACGCCACCAATCAGGCCGCCAGTTTCTGCACTTCTCCTCCCATACAGTTGCAGACAAGGCTGTTTTTTTACAACCAGATTTTATTAGGTTTTTAAAAACAGCATTGACATACATGAATAATATTCTCGTCAGTTCTTGTACAAAGTACTAAACATGCTTATTCTCTGGCGTGTGTTACTTAACGTCCCCTGTAACAAAACTGTCCCTCCCACCCCCCTTGAGTTGCGCTTAAGTTCATATAGTGGGATCTCTGGGTGTTGCTAGGTGTTTATAATTAAAGAGTTTGATTGTGCTACACTGAAGCACCTGCTGTCTCTAGTCCTATTGTTTTTCTCTTCCCGTCTCCTGTTCCAACCCTGCCGGTGTGGGGAGCCCATTTCGCTAGATACCCGTTTATCCTCCTTCAATTCGCCTACGAGGCTTTCCCATGCCCTCACCCTATTTTTTACCTATCCCTCGGCTGGCTTCCCTGAGAAGGAGTCTGCATTCTGCTCCCGCCCATTTTTCAAGTTCTCTTCTCCAAGCATCTATCCTTGGCCCTTCCTGTGCCTTCCAATTCCTAGCGATCTCTCTCTTAGACGGAACGTAGGCAAGATCCCAGTCGTCTTGTTTTTGACCATGTGTGGGAACCATCCTAATAAGAAATGCTCTGGGGTTTGTGGGAGCTCTTTGTCAGTGAGATCGCCAATTATCTATCTTATCTCCTCCCAAAAAATTTGCATTGTGGAGCAGCTCCAGAACATGTGAATGATATGTGCTTTCCTCTCTGCATCTTGTGCATGCCGCGCAGTATCACCTAATGCGTGTTGTGGTGAGGTACTCTCAATGTAGTATGTAAAAATGTATTAATTTAAAAGGCGCATTTCTAGATGCCTTTGGGGTTTGCTCTGGAATCTTGTCCAATCCTTCTCTGGGATTGCTTCCCCGTGTCTTCCTCCCACTGTACCCGCAGACACTCCAGCGGCTTCTGCATATCCTGCCTCATCGCCTTGTAGAGGCATGAGACCGTTTTGATCCTTCCTGCCGATAACGCAAAGTAACTGCATCCTGCCAGTGCCCAGGGTTCTGTGCCACCCATGCTCCAGTGTTTTCTATCCTTCTAATTAAGGTCCCATGTTTCAGGAACTGACCTCCTGGCAAATCATATGCTGCTTGCAGTTCCTCGCAGCGGAGTAGTACAGAGTCTTGGAATAGGTCCCCCATTACCTGCCTCTTCCCAGTCTTCTAGTCCTGCCCAGTGTTCTCCTGCCCTGTTCCCATGATGCACTGGGCCAGGGACAGACTGATTTGCATATAGCCAGGTTCTGAGCTGGGATGGTGCAGTGAGATAAATAACGGTGATGGATCAAGCCCTGATCTTTGGACTGGGTAAGAGTGGTCTGCTTAATTCAGACACTCTGTTCATCACCACCCCCTTTTCTGAATCAGTGTTCTCCCTGGGGCAGATAGGGAAGCATCGTTATGGGCAAGTCCGGGGAGTAAGGGATCTTTGCGCCCATCTGCCTCAGGTATCTGCCCAGCAGCACACCACCACCCTGGTTTCGCTGTGTCTCCTGATGGGTCCCTTCATACCAGCAGCAGGATCTTAGAAAGGGTTGCAGAATCTGGTGTGAGTGGGTACTGCTCCCTACCCGGTTTTCATTCCGCCGCTAGCCACCGTATCATCAAGTACAGCTGGTCAACTATATATTATCCCTCAAACTCAGGGACTGCCAGGCTACCCACACCTTATGGGGCTCTGCAAGGAGGCCAATGCTAGCCTTCTGCATCCAGCTCCCCAAATAAAGGATATTATCACCGAGTCAAGCTCCTTGAATGTTGCCTGCGGGATGCACACCGGTAGAGCCCCGAAATAACACAAGAGCCCCAGCAGCACCACCATTTTTTACACCGCTACCCGCCCAGCTACCGATAGTGGCAATGTTCCCCAGAATTCCATCACAGATCGCACTGCTCTCATCGCTCTACCCACATTACCCTCCAATAGCTCAACTGAGCAGTGGTGTATTTTACCTCCTAAGTATGGCAGGCAGTCAGGTTCCCATGCAGTCGGTGAGGGGTATTGGGCGCCGTGGGTTATAGTCTAGATTTCTGCCAGTTGACTTTAAGGCCGGATATACTGTTGAACTGGGCCAGCATGCCCCATGCCCCTGTCAACTCATCCGCTGTATCACTGAGAAAAAGCAGAAAGTCGTCTGCGTATAAAGCTATAGAGTGTTTCACCTCCCCTATCCTTAGGCCATTATAGTCCGGTCCGCTCCTTGCCCTGCACAACAAGGGCTCCATGGCAAGAGTGAACAACAGCAAGAGAGCTCTTCCCAGTACATACCAGGCCCATGGGGGTCGCATATAATAGCTGTAACCATGCAAGAAAGCCTCCTCCCAGTCCCACCCTAATCAGCACTTCATAAAGGTATGGCCATTCAAGGCTGTCAAAGGCTTCTCGATGTTCATGCGAACACCGCCGCCTCTTGCCTGTTGTATCCATTGGAGTCCATGACAGCCAGGAACCGCCGAATATTTATGGCTGTGTTCCTCCCCGGAATAAACCCCGCTTGGTCTGCATGGACTAGTTCAGGCATGTGGGAGAGAAGGCACATCACCAGTATCTTCAGCCTTTATAAAGCTCTGTATTACTGTGTAGTCATCCAGCTCTTTCCCAGGCTCAGGCAAGGGACAATGAGGGCCTCCCTAGTACTCTCCGGCAGGACCCCCTCCTCTCAGGCCTCTTGATATAGTGTAACTAGTCGGGTCATCAGCTCCTCCACATACACTGCGAAGAATTTGGCCGGTCGGTCATCTGTGCCCGGGGTCTTACCCTTGATGACGGCCCGCACTTACTGCTGCATAATGTCCGCTCCAAGCTCCTCAGCCTCCTCAGGGCGCAGCCTCACCATCTGCAACCCTGCAAGTACTCCCTAGCTTCCCCATTCTTGCCCTCTAGTAACCTTGTATACAACTTCTCATAGAAGAGGGTGATGACCTCATTAATCTTTGCCTGTTTGTAATGCCTAACCCCTTCCTTGTCCTCTATTTCCACCAGTGGCAGGCTCCTGCTCACTGGGTTTGCCAGCCAGGCCAGGAGCAATTCTGATTTATCTCTCTAAGCGTGGGTGTGCTGCAGGTACTTCTTGTAATCGTAGCATCTAATCCTCTTGGCTGTCTTGCCACTTCTTCATTGGCCTCTAACACTGCTTGCTGGAGCTCCGGGTGTTCAGGCCTTCTGCTTTCCAGTACCATAAGGGTCACCTCTGCCTCCTCAACCTCCCCCAATAGGACGCGCCTAACTACTGTGGTCCATGTTATGCATTGACCTCAAAACCGCCTTAAAGGCATCCCACTCTACATGCACTTATTACTCGCGCGCTCCTCTGCGCTGTAGCTGCCTATATTTTAACTTTTTAACCGCAATTGTGAATCGCGCTACCACTTTGTTTGTAGGCGCTCGTAGCTGTATTTAGGAGGTATTTAGGGGGCATATAGTCAGGCACTTACTTGCACTGTAATTGTAGACCCACCCGCATGTGCAGGGCTTAGTTAGATCTCAGGGCTTCATTGGGAACTGCTTGCAGCGTTTTGGCCGCCATCTTAGGTGGGTGTGCTTCGACTCGGGCCGACTTTAGGTGCCATCTTTGAGTGGGTCCAGTGGCTTCACTCGCAGGACTCCCGTGCATTGGAAAGGATATTTAAACCCCTCCCTTTCTGCTTCAGGTAGACCTACATGCACTTATTACTCGCTCGCTCCTCTGCGCTGTAGCTGCCTATATTTTAACTTTTTAACCGCAATTGTGAATCGCGCTACCACTTTGTTTGTAGGCGCTCGTAGCTGTATTTAGGGGATATTTAGGGGGCATATAGTCATGCACTTACTTGCACTGTAATTGTAGACCCACCCGCATTTGCGGGGCTTAGTTAGATCTCAGGGCTTCATTGGGAACTGCTTGCGGCGTTTTGGCCGCCATCTTAGGTGGGTGTGCTTCGACCCGGGCCGACTTTAGTTACTCCTCTGCTAAAGAAGGCCACCTTGGACCCGTTGTGCCCGGCCAATTATAGGCCCATTTCGCTCTTGCCTTTCTCTGTAAAAATGTTAGAGGAATTGGTCACTAGGGTCCTGTCCAGCTGCCTTGAAACCAACGACCTTTTGGACGTGGCCCAATTTGGATTCAGGCCGGCCCACGGCACGGAGTCTGCTTTGGTGGCCGTTTTGGATGACCTGCGTTCGCGCGTCGACATGGTAGGAGCGGCGTTTCTGGTGCTACTCGACATGTCGGCCGCGTTAGATACGGTTGACCATGCGGTGTTACTTGGCAGGCTCCGGGAGTCCGGGGTGACCGTCCTGGCCCTGGACTGGCTGGCCTCATACCTCTGTAATAGGCAGCAATCTGTGGCCTTGCCGCCTTTCCGATCAGTCGTAAAAGATGTGAATCAGGGTGTGCCACAGGGCTCTGCTATCAGCCCGATTCTTTTTAACTTATATCTTCACCCTCTAATAAGTTTGATTTAGTCATTTGGCATTTCTGTCATCAACTATGCCGATGACACTCAACTTATTTTTTCCTTTGAGGGCAGGGAAGCGGTTTCTATGTAATTCTTTCACCGCTGCATGACTGTAACGGCGGACTGGTTGTGTCAGAACTTGCTCCAGTTCAATGGAGCAAAGACCGAAGTTCTCCATTGCTCACTGGACCGAATGTCCCGTCCTTTACCCGAGGGGTTCTGGCCTTTCTCAACTCTGGGCACCGTAGCAGCGGCAGAATCCGCCCGCAACCTAGGCGTCCTGTTCGGGCCAAGCCTCCAGCTGGATGCCTTTGTTAATAAAACCACGGCGACTTGCATGCTACTGCTCCGCATGTTACGGAAAATTCTTCTGCTACTCCCCCCCTCGGCAAGGACGGAAGCAGTGCATAGTATTATCCTCAGTAGATTAGACTACTGCAACGCACTGCTTCTGGGGGCCCCCAACACCTTGGTCGCGAAGCTGCAGCGGGTGCAGAATATGGCAGCTAAACTAGCTCTTTCACGACCACCGTCTGCCTCGTCCTCTCTTGCGCTCTCGGATCCTCATTGGCTTCCTGTTCAAAAACGGATCTGCTTCAAATCCTCCTGTTTGGTTTTCAGAGCTCTGCACGGGCTGGGTCCAGTGATGTTGCAAGATCTCTCCTGGTACTCTACCGCCAGACCTTTGCGATCCTCTTCGGCATTCCTGGTCACAGTCCCCAGGATAAAAAGGGTGAGGATGAGCGGCTGCTCTTTCAGCTTTACGGCCGCCAAACTATGGAATTCCTTACCGATGTCTCTAAGGAGCAAGCAGGATCTCTTGTCTTTTAAAAAGGATCTCAAAAGCTACCTCTTCCCGAGAACAGCGTAGTGTTAACATCTGTAGGTAATGTTTATGGTCAAAGCGCCAGGATACCCTTTGGGTGACAGCTGCGCTCTATAAGTATGCTTACAATTACAATTACAATTACAATTCGCCGACGAGCCCTTGCCCGAGTTAGCTGCTAAGTAGTGCCCAATTTCACCCCTGATCTCTTCCCGGAAGACCTGGTCTTCTAGGGTGTACGGCCGAAACCTTCATGTGGGGATCAACGGTATAGGGTGCATCAATTTAAATGATAAGACCACTGGGTTATGATCCGATATTGTGCGCAAAAGATATTCCGCAGCAATAACTTGTTGTTGCATGTCTGCTGTGCATAAAAAGGTATCTAAGAACGTGTGTACATTGTGTACCACAGAAAAATAGGAATAATCTCTATCTCGGGGGTGTAAGATCCTCCAGCCATCTATCAATCCCCAGCTCTGTCTCCAGGAAGTGAATGAGTGTGAGGCTCGTGCTGCTCGGGAACTTTGCAGTGGGGGGTGAGCTCTATCTAGCAGTACATTGTCTTCACTATTGAAGTTGCCTCCCATTAGGGTGGTTCCAGTCAAGTATTGCTTCAGGCAATGATTCAGTCTTGTGAAGAAGGTTGATTGTTCTGAGTTTAAGGCATAAATACTAACTATACTTATCTCCCGGTCCTCTAACCGCCCCTGATGGCTATGTAGCGGCCCTCCGGATCTACCAGTGAGTCTGTTAATTAGAATGGGACCCCCGCTTGGATCCTTATTAACACTCCTCCTGCATACGCTGAGTATTTAGCGTAAAAAATGTGATTCCCTCCATCGTCTCTGTAAGGCCTGACCCTCTTTTTGCATTGTGTGTCTTTTGCAGCAAGGCTATCTGGGCTCCCCGCCATCTGATACATGAGAGGACTTTATGTGTGCCTACCTTTAATGTTTCATGTCATTCATTTGTATTTCTGCATATCAGCCATTGGGTAGTGTCATAATTCTCAGCCCTCCTCGCTTCTTGCATGTTGTGGCACCAATGTGCTCTCCCCACTCTTTCCCATATGGGTCTTTGTGCGCTGCAACTCAAGGTGTCCCCCCATGTCAACAATAAATATTCCCTAAAACTCCCACTCCCTTAGACAAGTAGGAAAACACCCCCCATCCAAAGTAGTGTTGTAAGTCCGCAAGTGACTGCTTGCAGTTCGGTCGGTGAGTTGCCATGGGGGGAAGGCCGCCCGTCTGCCGCTCTCCCAATCTCTGCAGCCGCCCTTCAGTTCCGCAGTCCCAGAGGGAAACCCCGCAGCACCCCTCCACCCCATCAACCCCAATACCATATTGTTTGATCAGGTTCTTCTATTGTCTCTCCAGCCCTGCCTATGATTGTTCCCATCTCTCTCCGCCTAGGCGATGTTGTCCGCCGTCTGTGGTGTTACGTCCGGTTGTACCACGCTCTACGCCTCAGAGTCAGTAGACCCCTTGTTAGAACTGGCTATTTCTGGTTGGCTAAGGCTGACGCCAAAGCCAGGCAGAAACCACCATTTTAGTCAGGGCAAGGGAGTTACACGCCAAGATAACCCCTGCTCACCCCCTGGTAGCTTGGCACGAGCAGACAGGCTTATTCCGGAGGCAATGTGTAAAGCATTTGCGCACGCACACAACAGCAACAACATCCTAGGCACACCACAAAAATGAACTCCACACAAGGTTATACAAAAATAACTTTTGTATTGTCAAAACACATAAGATAGTAATCACACAATATACATTGTGCCAACTGCCACGGGCAATATTCACAAGGGATTATTTACAGGACAGGGCCACATGGGCCACTGTCAGAATCAGCACTTAGTAGAATTAGCACTTCTAGAACATAGAATATAGGATATAAAATCACTGTAGCACAAATTAGCAAATATAGCACACAACCAGTAACCACTGGTAACAGGTAAGTACCACCTACACAACCCTAACCACCTTAGGAGCATGTCACGCAGGGAACCAGGACCTCACTAGGACCACCTGTACTAGACAGAACAACCACCTAAGTATCACAATACAATTAGGGGAATAAGCAAGAACACATTACACATGATGCATCACAACATTCAGAGGTGTAGGGAAGGAAAACACATGATGCATAAATCAACACATTCAGAGGTGTAAGAACAAGGAAGACACATCATGCATAAAAACATTCAGAGGTGCCAGAACAGAACTCAATAGCACAAAAACACATGATGCCTAAAAACATTCAGAGGTGTAAGATCAAGGTGCGTAATCATATTAAATGCATTACATTTCCTAGCACAACATCACATTGCGCAAAAAACTCACATTAGCCACTACCATCACATAGATAATCACATTGCGCCTAAATAAAATCACATACCAGCCCCCATCTAATAAAGGGACTAAAGAGCCCTGTGTCCAGAATGTCAGGGCGAGCTGCCAATGCAGCGCCAGTCAGGGATGCGCCACTGGCACAAAACCTAAACGTTGCAGGTGCCCACTACTTGCTGGGCACCTGGGAACAATCACAAGACCTAAACGGTGCAGCTGCCCACTAATTGCTGGGCAGCTGGAATCAAAACTGCGACAGGGTCCTTACTGACCCTAGAACAGAACTGCGCCCAATCGTTGGAGCCACACAGGCTCTGACACAACACTGCGCAGAACGTTGGAGCCACACAGGCTCTGAAACTGTGCCACATTAGAGCAACCTGTCTCTAAAACAAGTACTGTGGCCAAATGCTGGAGCCCCACAGGCTCTAAAGACACTGTACCCCCGTAGACCACGGACTCTGTACAACATTGGGGCGGCCCACTGCCATTCAGGACGGCCCACTGCCATTCAGGACCGCCCTATCTCCCACCAACATCTTGGGCCTCGCACTGGCACGGCTCCCCATGGAGCCCTCGAGGCTCTGAAAGTACCTCTGGAGCCCTTCGTGGGCTAAACATGGCCAAATGCTCCCAAGAGCCTCAGAGACTTGTAAACGCGGTGGGGCGTCCCACTGCCATCCAGGGCCGCCCTGACTCAGTGCCTCCAAACCGGCACCAACAGCAGCCGCACAGAGCCCCCCCAGCCCTTCCTACTCACCGGGCTGTCTCTTGTGCGGGGCTCCTCCGGGCGGCGGCTTCTCTGCTTTTGGGGCGACACGCAGGGCTCTCCTGACTCGCGGGAGCCCCGCTTCAGCTGATGCCCTACTTCACCCGGCCCCCCATCTCGGGTCCGGGACTTAAGAATGAAGCCTGCAAGGCTCCGGACGGACTCTTCTGTCGTGGCTCCCTCCAGGACACGGGAGCCCTGCATCGCCTCGGCTCCTCTCTGCTGGCGGCCATCCCTTGCCGCACACTCCCAGCGCGCAGCACCTCCGGTCTCCCCCTTCACACGGGAGACCGGCAACACGCTCACAGGCTTCCCCCAGGCAAGGGGGAAGGGGAAATAACTTCCTCCCGGGCCCGCCCACAACCAGGCGGCGGGCCGGACATCTTCTTCTGGTGTTTTTCCCTGGGCTGCGGCGGTGCTTTCACAGTGGCAGAATGAGGGGTGGGCACCCTCGAGGATAAAAATAAAAGTAGAAACGGGGTGAGCACCCGTTAGATAATTAAATAAATGGGGTGGCACCCATCAATAAAAAATAATTAAATATACGGGGTGGCACCCGCAGGGTTGACATCACGGGGGAATCCCTTAACAGCAGCCCAGAGCGGCAAAGGCATAAAATGGAAGCGCTCTCTAGGCGCTAGGGCAGAGTCACGAGCCTTCTCCTTAAAAAGCGCTACCAGGGCGCTTAGGCTTCAACAAGCCTGGGTAAAGGCAAGAAAAAGGTCCCAGAAGTCTGCAAGCAGTCCAGGACATCAGCAGACCAGGGGTAGGACATCCAGGGGCTGTGCAGGGCTAAGGGAGGCAAGCCTTCCCCTGAGCCCAAGCAGAAGCACACCCCTGGCAGGATTCAAGTCAGAAACAAGAACATTTTGGAAGGGGACACAGCCCCTTTTTATACAGAGAAATCCTTTGTCTAGCAGGGTGCAGGCAGTGTGAGAACCAGCTACAACTGGTTATAGGGAACTCCTTTCACAGGCCAGGCTAGGGACATCAGACGCAGCCCAGGGGGTGGAGCCATCATTGTGTGGGGAAAACCCAACCCCATTCAGGACCCTCAAACCAGACAGTCAATCCACAAGCAGGCCCAGGCTCACTCCTGGAGCCAGGCTCCAGCCAATCACACGCCAGGCACAAATTACACAAATATGCCAACTTCTAGAAGTGGCACTTCTACACTAGACACAATCATGCCGCATATATAATTGCGCAGCATTCAATCTCACGAGTTCGCACATACCAAACTCGACCCTGCACTCCCCACACATCAGGAACTACCATGGGCATACATATTCCCGATGCATTCCTATGGGAGGGCAGGTCTCTCACCACACATACACAGAGAGCTCACGCACTTTACACTGTACCACAGTGAAAAAGTGCGCCGAGGCCTAAAATCACCAACACCAGGTCACAGAAACAGGCTAGGAAAAAGCAAAAAGTCTCGGGGTGAACCTGCCAAAAGGGCCGGGTCCAACACCCCTGCTCTAAGCCAGAGTTCGCTGCTGCTTCACTGCCCTCAGGTGGTCCATAGTTTCTTCCTTTTCTGCTCATCAGCGCCACCACTTGCGTTCCGACGTTCCAGTTGCACTTCCTCTTGTGTGGGGGCTAAGAACTCCCTCATGGCCGTTGGCCCAGAGAGCCGTTCTCTTGTCTTCTCTTCTCCGGGTCTCGCAGCGGTTCCATCTCTTCGTGCTTCTCCCAGCAGTCCGATGCCTCTTGCTGGGTCCTAAAGAACTCCATTCCTCCCTCCATGATCACTCGTAGCTTAGCCAGGTACTGTGTTACAAACTTGCAATCCAGCTGTCGCAACCTTTTCTTCACTTCTCGGTAGGAGCCTCTCTGCCTTTGCACATCCCTGGAAAAATCTGTGAAGATTCGCACCTTTGAGTAGTCTACTGTTATGTCTCCTTTGAGGCCCGCCTAGGCAAGGATATGGTCTCTGTCTCTATAATGGAGAAGCTTCGCTATCACCACTCGTGGTGGCGCTCCTGGTATAGGTGGTTTTGTGGGGTCTCAGTGCGCCCTCTCAAAGGCGAAGAAGGTTGAGAGGCCATCTGGTGCAACCTCTTAACGCATCTATTTTCAAGGTACTCCACCATGTTGCGTCCTTCAATTTTTTCCGGTAGACCTATAATTCTGAGATTGTTCCTGCATGATCTATTTTCAGCGTCCTCTACTCGGAATTCCAGTGTGCGCACCTTTATCTCGAGCATTGCTAATTGCTGTTTCATTGTCATTATGTCCGAGAGGGTCTCAGAGAGCTGGCCTTCATTTGTCCTCATACGTTCCGTAAGTCGCTTGTAATCTTCCCAAAGTAGGCCTAGGGCCAGGCCTATTGAGTCAATTTTAGCCTCAAGGCACTCATTGGAGGACGTGACGGCCTACCGTATGTCCTGCAGCGTGGGGTCTCCAGAGCTTTCTGCCTGCGATTGGGGCTCCAATGGGGCCTTTCTTTGTCTTTCTTTTTGGGGACTTTTCCCATTGTGTACTCTCGGTCTACAGCACTTCTGGTGCAGCAGACACTCCTACAACGTTGGTTTCAGCTCCTGTTGAGTGTAGGGTCTTCTCTTCCTGCGGGTGTTTGTCAGCAACTATGTTCCCCTGGTTGTACACTGATTAGTCCCGCCCGCATCTGCCCCGGTTCTACACTACTCATCGCAGGTCTCTTCAGCTACATCTTGCCTTCGCAGGTCAGGCCTTTGTCCTCCTCCCTCAGTGTCTATCAGGGTTCTTGTGTTGCGGCAGGTTCTGGCCTTGTGTGCCCCTACGCACCCTTCAGACTGTCACTTGCTCGGCCAGGGACTCCTGGGTCATGGTCCGATCCACGTGACCACTTCGCCTGTCCCGCCTCTGCCCTCTATCTCCTCACACACATCTTAGGCCAACACCGGATTATCCGGAGGACTTCGTCGGATTCTTCTTCTATTTTAAAGAAAAATTGGATGTTCATCCATTGTATTGCAATATCTATTGTAGTAACAAGCAAAAGAATGAAAATTCATTTAGCCTTGAGAAAGCCCTGGCGCTATTTGCTGTACAGGGTAAAACACGTGTCGGCTGTCCTTGTTCTGTTCAATAAAATCTTACAAATCAACAACAAGAGTGAAATGGATTAATTAAGAGGTGAATGGATGAAATATGCAGTAACAGATTCTGCCACCACAATATAAAGATAACAAGGATTTATCCGTGCTGAATGAATAATTATTTATCTAAAAGGAAGGACCATATGCTCTCACATGACCTCACTTGTCTTTACTAAGCTATCATGGTCCGTAACTTCGAGCACGGTTCCTTCACCGCTTGAATTCTTTAGGAATTATGATCTAGACCTAGGACCCCTGGACATGCTTCTTCTGTTAGAACTTAGTGCTCTTTTTTCTACTGGTGTTATTTCCCAGTCAGCGCTCATTTGGGGGGCCTCTCCCCTGTATCATGTGCTGGGCTTCGAGGCAAGCAGGTCTCAGGCCCACTCTGTGGCCCCACCAGTGCTGTAAGGCCCAATCAGATACACTAGGCCTCTGCTGTGTCTCTATTTACATCACAACAACCTGCTTGGCGGCACTGAGATTCCCTTCCTTCTCTTTTTGTGAGGTCCTGGGGCCTAGGGCACAGCTCCCTGCATGCTTGGGGGCCCTGCCTCACTGCCAGCCGCCCACTACCTGTCTCTTCCGCTAGGCCCTCAGTCGCTCCATCAGAAAACCAGGCTCTGCCAGTCCCAGGGTATTAGAGGGTCCCCTTCAGTGCACTCCAGGTTGGTGCGATAACGCCAGGTCTCTGCGCCTCTGTCTGCACTTTAGGGGACTCTAGGCCCAACACTTGATCCGGTGAGGCACCGGGGGCACCCTCAGTTCTCTGATCCTCTGCAGTTGTTCCAGCGATGACAGTGGGTGAGTCTCTTTGGCATTGTTATCTCTCCACTGGCACCGCTATCTTGGCTTGCCTCCATGCCACGATCAGAGTTCACTTCACCAACGCCGTTCCTCGACTTGGAGGGGGTTTCTTCTCTCACGCACCCTTCTCAATCGGGGCAGCTATGGGAGTGCACCACAGAGGCTCTGTCCCATTCTGTGAGTCATGATGGCACTCCATGTCGGCTGGCTGACCGAAGCACGCGAGTTGTGCTACTCACTCCATCAGCTCCAAGCCACGCCCCAGTTGCAGATGATGATGTTGTCATCAGATGGTGGCTATAGTGCAGATTTCCAGATGGCCCCCCTCTCCCACCTGTTTGTGGCCAGGCCCGAGGGATGGAGCCCCCAGGGCCAAAATCAGCCGGGAGAGTGGGGGCTGTGCCGCTCCTCTTTGCCATTGAAACAGGGCCGGCTTTAGAGTTAGGAGTGCTCGGTGTAACAATCGTTTTTGGCGCCCTCCCACATGACCTCCTTCTCTACAAATTCCCTCACCGCCACCTTCCAATAGTGCCACTCATCTCTCCACAACTCCTCTTTCACATGTATTTATTTTGTTTTATAGCACTACTCCTACTTCCCCTAGGGTGTCGGAGCACTTTATATCTCACACATATTAAACAAAGGGAATGAATCTTACATGTGTAAATAAGTCTATAGGAAATGTTACACAATGCAATAAGGATAATTCTTCTCTAATGGATGATAAATGTTTTTTGCAGCAGGCATATTAACCCTCTGGGCTACTGCCATTGGATAAAATTTAGATCTCTTGCCAGCAGATACATTAAGCACCTGCGTTGACATTTTGATTATTGTCTGAAAACTCCTGGACGCAAGGAAAGAGCAGGTGCTTATAAAACCTTAAGTTATTTCTGAACACACCGCCTCCTGGGAGGTCAGCACCAGGTGCGGCTGCACCTTTTGCACCGCCCTAAAGGGGGTCCTGCATTGATATCACGGTGGTCCCCTTCCCTCCTTAAGGGAGAAAAACAAGCACAAAAAGGCAAAACAAAGGGCAGAAAAATAAGCAGAAAAGACAGAACAGAGGGCAGAAAATTTGCAGAGACTCACATATTCACTTACAGACCCATTCAGACTCAAGCACCCACTCACTGACTCACTCGGACTCATGCACTCACAGACCACTAAGAGAATCTTGCACTCAGAGACTCATGCACCCACTCACAGACCCATTCAGACACTCATGCACCCTATCACAGACCCACTCAGACACTCATGCACCCACTAACAGACCCACTTAGACACTCACGCATGCACTGACCCATTCAGACTCATGCAGACTCTTAAAGACTCACTCAGACACTCTGCACTCACTAACAGACTGACACACACTTATAGAGGCACTCGGAAACTCACTCAAACACTCTGACACCTTCTCACAGACCCACTCAGACACTCGTGTAGGCAATCACAGACCCACTTAGAGACTCACATAGCCACTTACAGACCCACTCTGGCTCATGCACCCACTCAGCGGTTCACCCACTCACAGACACTCAGAGACTTATGTACTCACAGACCCACTGAGAGGCTCATGCACTCACTCACAGACCCACTGAAACACTTGTACACCCACTCACAAACCCATTCAGAGACTCATGCACTCACTCACAGACCCACTCAGACATATACACACCCACTTTCAGGCCCACTTAGAGGCTCACACACCCAATTACAGACCCACTGTGACGCAAGCACCCAGTCACTGACCCACTCGGAGACTCACACACTCACAGACCCACTAAGAGAATCATGCACTCACAGACTGACTCAGAGACTCATGCACCTACTCAGACATGCATACAACCCCTCACAGACCCATTCAGACACTCATGCACCCTCTAACAGACCCACATAGACACTCTTGCACACACAGGCCCATTAAGACTCATGCACCCACTTACAGACCCATTCAGACAACCGTGCACTTACTCACAGACTGACTCACACACGTATAAAGGCACTCAGAAACTCACTCAAACACTCTGACACCCACTCACAGACCCACTCAGACACTCACGCACCCACTCACAGATTCACGCACCCATTCACAGACCCACTTAGAGACTCAAACACCCACTTACAGACCCACTCAGACGCACGCATCCACTCAGAGACTCACACACTCATAGACCCACTGAGAGACTCAAGTACTCACAGACCCACTGAGAGACTCATGCACTCACTTACAGACCCACTGTGACACTCATAAACCCACTCACAAATCCATTCAGAGACTCATGCACCCAATCACAGACCAATGCAGACACGCACACACCCCTTCGCAGGCTCACTCAAACCTTATAATCTGGTGGCCTAAGCTGTAGAATGTAAAATTCACCCTTAATTTGTATGACTACTAGTCTGCCAGTTAACTCCTAAAATCTTGTTTGTGAAAGGATCCTTTGTATTGAGGCAAGTTGAGTCCTCAGGCTTCAATGTTTTCAAACATGAAACACATCTAACTTGCACTATGACTGGTCCGGGCTGTGCCATTTCTCTAATCAAATACATTTTCTGTATTCTTATTGACATTACATACAACTCTGCACATGCTTTAGTTTGTTATACTTCTGTTTGTCTAATATCCGTTTACTAATTACCTACCATGCCCATCGTCATGGTGAATGCTCATCTGCTGACAGGTGAAGCTCTGCCCCTCCTCTCCAGCAAGGCCTGCCTGTCCCTCGACACCTTGACCTTGTCTCAAACTACCATTAACAAATCCCATTCCCTGCCTGTGGAGCTGGTCATCAATGATGTAACGCAGATCACTCTCCATAGTTGCAATAGATGGAAAGAAGCCGAGGCTTCGGAGAGCAGCGCTGAGTAAGATGTGCGCTGAACACACCGATGAGTGCAGTGAACCATCCCTGTGGGCTGCAGAGCTCAGGCTTTCCACATGAAATCCATGACACACCTCCTAACTCCTGTCTCTGACCTCATGGTTAATGACTCTCTCGTCAAAGCAAGTGGATCATGAGGCCATGCTAAGCAGGAGATTCTGAGGTCATCCTGTTGACTGTACTGTAAATGCAAAAGGGGATTGGGTAGACAACTCACGCATTATGCGTTGTGAAATTGACACGAAAACCATCATTCTGAGTGGGAAGTTCGAGCATCTAAACGTGTGCATGTCTGGAATTGGTATGTGTGTATTACTATAAGACGTAAGTATGAATGCTGGATCTAGTGCTCGGTGTCTGTCGTATGAACCCTGGACCAGCCCCTCAGTGTCAGTCACCAGAAGTTGTGGATATTGATCCTGGACTTAATGCCAGTGTCTGTCACCCGAGTCTGTGGGTGTGAATCCTAGTGTGCTGAGTATTGCCTGAATTGCATGCAGGTGTGAATCCTGGGCCCGGTGTTGACTGTGGATTGCTGTGACTTGGTGTTTACTGTTCAGTCTCCAGGGATGTGTGTGTGAATGGATGCCCGAGTGCTCACTGTGGATGACCCCCTGCTGCCAATGTGAATCCTGGAGCTGGTGTTCACTGTGATGCATCTGGAGCTGTGGGAGTGAATCCTGCACCTCGAGTCCAGGCGCAGCTCATCTTAGATTGTTGGATAGTTTAGACCTAGTGCTCAAGGTGGCCCTTTGTTTGAGGTTGTGGGCATCAATCCAGATTCTAATGTGCAGTGTGGATCATCCCAGGCTGTGGGTGTGAATGTTGAGGCATGTGTTATGTATGGATTCATTGATGCTGTGAGTGAGGGGAAATGTAACAAACTGGCGTCATTTAGCCGTTGGACGTATAGGGTGTGCTTTGCACGCAAGCTTACAAAAAAACCTACAGCAGCAAGTGGAGATGATGTTCTCTTTATCCTTTGATTCTTTAGTCTAATTACTTTCAGAATGCATGTTAGATACGATCCTGCAGGGGAAGGATGACCTCCCTGCACAGCCCTTCCCTGGCATGTGACCGTCAGTTTGAGCCAACACATGCATCCGCAGAAAATCAGGCAAGTCATCCATTCTATAGTGGGCCATTAACACGCATAAACATAGGCGGAAATGTACAGATGGCAGGAAGAAACATAGGACACAGCACTCTTCTCTCCTGACACTTCTGCGGGCAGTACGAGCCACAACAGTGCCTTTTAGTTTCTAACAGCTTTGCTACATTTCCTTAGTCTGGGCCCCCATTTTTGTACTTCAGCGTGTTCTCAATATGCACAGGTATTCTGGGTGCTAGAGTCGAGAGAGCACGCTTGAGTGTGGTGGCTAATTTTGCTGATATGCATCACATGTTAAAGACTACAAACATAAATGTGGAGGTTGACACTGGCCATCAACACTAATTGTCAAATGTAAGTGTTGCTCTCAGAGGTTGGATTGGTATTGGGAACCCAGGCTTTTTGCTTGATGTGGATCACTGTAGACTGTAGCTATGATTCCTGGATCTTGATTGATGCATATTGGAGAGCATGTTACATTGGTTCCGTGTATGTTCAAATAATATTTTTACCCGAGAAATAAACATGAATCCTGTTGGTGAAGATGTCAACATTTCAAACGTTATTAAATTGTCTTGATGGTGTACCAATAGAATATGCCCATATTAAGAGATTATTTTATGGGTTTCAAGGAATTATGTTTTTCATTTTTTAGTTCTGTTAAGAGAGAAGAATCTACTGGTTTAGACAGCCACCTTTCTGTCAGACTCATGGGTTGTCAATGCTGGCTACAAACTAGAAATAATGTTTGTGTAGCACTATTGAACCTGTCCGCCTTAGGGTGGTCTTCCCCTACATTTTTGCCCTTTTGCCTCCCATGTTTACTGTACCTTTTTGTTGGATTTAGGACTCTGGGCACCTCACCACTGCTAAACAGTGCTGAGGTGCAGGTGCTCTCCCCTGAAACATTGTGACATTGTCATACCTGCCACAGGCTCCTGCTACCGCAGTTAGGCCTAACCCTCCATAGGTTAACATTGGGGACCCCCCCTTATGGGATATTTTTTTTTTTTCACAACCAATTTTATTGAGCAAATGAGCAATAAAAACGTGGCACCCCCAAGACCGGAGATCACCACGACAATATCGGTACAATAGATCACATAGGTAGCAAATGTTCAAGCAGGTCTTAAGAATAGGCTCAGTATGAAACCCCCCCCCCCAACCTACCCCACCCCCCAACCCCGACCCCCCCAACACCCAAACTCCCCCCCTCACCCCCCAACCACACGTGTACATATAGCAGTAGAATAAAAGGTGTAGGTGCAGCGCAACTGGAGCGTCGCGGCCTCGGGCCAACAATGTCTCTGCCATCAAATGTCCTCCTCTCACTCCACTGGGGGATCCAGTGACAGACTCCGGTAGTCGGCCCATCGCTTCCAAATTTTGTAGTGTTTGCGCGGGCAGCCCCTCGCCTCAAAGATCGGCCTTTCCAGGCCCATGAAATAGTCCAGCCCAGCTTTCCACGCAGACAGGGGGGGGGCCCTCACCGCTTTCCATGCCCGGGCCAGGTCCCGCTTGGCAACAACAAGCCCCAAGAGCAGCAGATGGCGCTTATAAATGTTCCCACCAATGCCATCCATGACGTGCAATAATCCCAGCCGATGGGTGCGGGTAAGGTCCCAGCCCAGGACCTCGGACAGACAACTCCACACACCCCTCCAGAAACCAGACAACCGACCACACGACCACACAGTATGTATCAGGGACCCAGGCACCGCCCCACAGCGCAAACATTCCGGGGACGCTATCAACCCAGCTCTCCACAATCGTTCACGAGTATAGTAGGCCCAATGCAAGTATTTAAATTGGATGAGTCGGAGCCGGACAGCAATGGCGGTCCCACGTGGGGATTCTAGCGCCTCCCTCCAATCGTCCTCATATGGGATAATTTTTGACTAGGACCTAATATGTATGTAATGTTTAGTCTTGTTGGAACCGGCCCGGGGAACCCTTTCCAATGATTTATGGGGTTTGGGAGTTACTACTTTAGAAATCACACTTTTAGAAAGTAGATATTTTCCTGCCTACACTTAGTCTGGGCACTGCAGATTCTCCCTCCCATCTACACACTGATAGCTGCTGGGGTTGGGAGGTGGGAGAGGTGATTCACACCTTCTCCCCTTGAATGGGCTGTGACCAGCTGCCCACTGTGGCCTTAACGGCCCTGTTTTTCGTCACTGTGACAGCCAGGTCAGGGAAGCTAGGGAACATCCCACAACTCCATGGACTCTTTCAGAAGCTCCTGCCCCCAGACTCTTACAGAGACTTCTACCACCTTCTAGTAACTGGACTATAAGGTATAAAAGGGAGGGTCCTGGCCTCACATCTTTGTTACACTGCTGGACTACGAGGATTCTCTGCTGGAGTGAGGACTGCTGCGCCAGGAGGATTGCCACTTGTGAGGAGGGTGACTGCTCCCAGGAACTGCTGCTCCTGCTTGCTGAGCTTCCCCACTGCCTGTTGATCCTGCCCTGCTAGGGAGAACTGGAAATAACACCAAGATATCTCCAGATTGTCTCCACTAAGAAGATTGACTGGTTTCCTGGTTTCTGGGGCCCAAAGGAACACTCTAAACTATCAGGACGGTGTGTGCTTGCTGTGCGCTCACAACTGCACTCAGCCCCACTCCTGCCCCTGGATGTGGGAACAGGACTAGTCCAAAGGCTCAGCTACCTCACGGAGCGTGTGTGGTCTGCACCCCGTGTGTGTTGTAGGGGCGCTGTGTTCCTGGGAGATCACCGCCGCCTCCCAGGGACAGACTTGCGCAGAGAAGCACTGTGCAAGGACTGAAACACTGTTGCAAAGGAGGACTGTGTGCCTTATTCAGATCACCCCATGGCACTGAGTGTGAGTGTCTGCGCTCCCTTGAGGCATCGGGAACACTGTGCCCATCACTGCTGCAGGCCAGAGTAGGCAAACTCAACTGAAGTGCCCCTGAAGTAACTGCCGCAGCCCAGGCGAAAAGCACACCAGGACCGCTTTTGAGACTCCCCCCGAAATCACTGTCACGGCCCGGAAGTCTCAGGAAGCCTGTGTACAGCCCCTCTGATGTCAGAGAGGTGCTGCGCAGGGATTGGTGACCGGCGTAGAGTGTTGCCAGGCAACGGGGGCTCGTCCCAGCGCGAGGCCGCACCGAGACCAGAAAGGGCTTCCCCGCTTCTCGGCTGCCCGAGCGCAATCAGGACCGAAAGCCCCAGGGTGGAGAGGAACTCCAGGACGGTGCCCACTTCGCCTGGATCTCAGGTAATCCCTTAGCGTGTGCGCTGAGGCCCTGCCTGCCGTGTTGCCGGGTGGGTTACGGGCTGAGAACCGCATGGGCGGATTATGGCACTGCCCTATGTATGAGCGAGTGCTGGGGACATTCCCGATAGCGGACATTCGGGGCAATTTAAAAGCTGAATCTCCGCATGCATTTCATTGAAAGCCTAAACACATTGCCAGCACGCATTTTAAAGTGCGCTGCCTGCTCCTGCCGTAAAGTGCTCACAGGGGCATACTTTCTTTGTAGTTGGCCTTGGGAAGAGTCTGATGGTCGCAGAGGGTGCACCTTTCACAGTATAAAGGCGACGCGCATTCCTGGCCGAGGTATCGTTCGCCAGTGTGAAAGTGACACGCCTTCATAACACTCTTATCTGGCATCCCTTGCGCTTCAAACTGGGCATACCACCGCCTGAGGTTTGAGGATTTGTATTGTCCTGATGATTGCTAGCTAAAAGTCATTTCTCACTAGGAACTGTGTATCACCCATACCAAATGACATCTAACTGATGCATGTGGATTACAGATGGTGAATTCTTACTATTTTTGAACATTGCACAATTTCTAGATAAAGATAACTTTATTTTCTTTATATGAAAGTGGATTTATCTGATTGTTGATCTTGCCTGCACACTGGATTCACTTGCTTTTTGATCTCGCACAACTTTAGAGAAAGATTCTTTTATTTTTATATATAAACCGGTGTGGTGTCCCTTTTGTGCGTGTTTTACTGTGTTACTGTTGGTGGGTGTTGCACAAATACTTTACACATTGCCTCTTAAGTTACGCCTTCTTGCTCTGCTGTGGTAAATATTTTAGTAATTTACCTTGATCGGAATTTCTATAATATCAATAAGGTCAAGTATGAAGAGCAGAGTCCGTGGTGGTTCGAATTCAGGGTCTTTATTCAGTAACTCGAGTTAAGGGAGAGCTCCGTCACCTGAGGAGGATCGGAAGAATCTCTAACTTTATTCTCAGAACACAGTATAATTATACATAGAAATGAGGAAGGAGCTTCCCTTTAATGCAGGCACGTGTCATATGTTGCAATAAAACAAAAGTCATGACTAAAGAAAAGAGGCTGCATCATAAAAAGAGGAAACATGGCAGAGGAGATGAGGCTCGTCATGATTAAATGAGGAAGCACGAGAGAAGCAGAAATGTGGAGAAATAACCCTAGGCTGGTTCCTTAGATAAGAGAGAGATGGTCGTGACAGGATGTCTGTTTGTCGTGTTTCAATATTCGGGGGCTCTTCTTCTCGGAATTGGTTTTCGTGGTTTAGCAAAACGGGGCCTATTTCTCGGAATCGGCCCGATTATAGGGAAATGATTACAAATGGGGTGGTCTTGTTCTCGGAATTGGCTTTACCATAGGAATGTACAGTTAGAGTGAGGAAGCTGCTTCTCGGAATCGCCCTAACCATAAGAATGTACCTTTGTATTTAAGAGGAAGGAGAGTGCGTGTGCACCTTTGTGTGCGCGTGATCGGGTTTGCTCGTGTTCTCGTTACTTGTATTCCGACATGATGGGCTCGGGGACGTGACTGAGAGGGTGTATGATGGGACATAAACTACGAAAAATAATCTTTTCCACATTCCCTCCTTGTCCCATAATATACCCTTAAAAAATTCTTATTATTAGTCTACTTCTATACTCATTAGGCCGTCTATTTGTTCCTGTAGCATGATTCTTTCCTTTTCTTTTTTTATGGACTGGGGTTTGGGAATGCAGGCAGTGGTACAGAAACTACCGAGAGCTGGGTCACACTGAATACCGAGGCAACAGGTGAAGAGAATGGCTAGAGCAAGACCTATTATCATAAGGATCTTCCACCCCCATGAGGACAGGAGGCCCCAGAGCCATCCCGTCAGGGACCAGGCAGCAGTGTCTGCGTCTAGTTTCTTTGAAAGTACATGAAGGCGGGAAATGGCAGAATATACTGAGGGGTCATTATCTGGAATGTATATACAGCAGCTGGATCCGATCAGTTCACATACGCCACCACAGTCCGCTAATATGATATCTAGGACCCTACGGTTCTGTAACGTCATGAGTCTATCGGAAGCGATCTCAGCGGTGACGTTACTTAATGCACCAGCTGTTTCGTTTATGGCTCCCTGGACTACACAAGTCAGTTGTCTTATGTGGCGGCTATTGATCATGGGCCCCCAGAAAGGGATGATTCCTTTGAAGAAATTGCCAGCCTCCTGATCCACTGTGTCTTCAGCATCCATGACCCCCCTTCTCCGTCTATTAATCACGGTCGGAGAATCACTTAGATGATAATCTGCTGGGGCGGTGTAGGTAGGGGGGAGGAGAAATGCAATGTAGCACTTCCCGGACCAGCCTTGAGGTAGCCAAGTACGTGCGTGAGGTCCACAAATAAAATAAGTGTTGGGGGCGGTGGTCATTGTTGGGAAGTTTAAATCAGGTAGGGTGTACGTCTTATTACACTCACTGTCTCCCATCTTCTGACCCTTGCCCTTACCTCTTACACAACACAGGCCCTTATGAGGCACAGCCCATCCTCCCTGCTCTGTCTGTCTCTTATGAACTGAGAATGTTTCTCTAAAGGAGGTAGTGTCGTTAAAGAGGGAATAACTGGTATTTTCACTATTATCTGCTCGTCCCCATGTTGCGGTGAAATCTACCATCTTTTGAACAGCGCGCACAGTCTTTGTTTTTATCTCGTTTCAGGTACTAGTGTTCTTGGTCTTGGTTTCAGGGATGTTTCTAACAGCGGCGGAGAATATCATAGAGAGAGCATAGGTAGATCCAGCATAGCCGAAAGGGAGAGGGATAAAAGGCAACAAATACAAATACCTCTGTGTACGGAGTGTGGCGTTAAGCCGCAGACCCAACAGTTGATTTTGTTGATAACTAGTTGGTGTTGATGTGGTGTGGAGATGAATGTGTTATTGAAGAATTCTTTTCTCCTACTTTCGAGATGCGGGGGAAGATCTATGTGTGAATGCATAGCAGTGTTGTTCAAAAGCGTAGGGGGAGAAAGCGGAAAAGCTAGATGAAGGAACCAACCTAGACAAGCCATGATGCAGAAAATAAGATTCATGATAGAAAGAAATATGGAAACTTTGTTTCGTAACAGTTTCGTACAATGAGACTTTGTCTTCATGATTTCGGCTGCTTAGTCTGAGTAAAGTATGCGCCAGTGACCGGACACTTCCCAGCAACCGCTTCACCAAGCGTCCGTCTTGGGCTTAAATAGCCACTGGTAGGTCGAGGTCAGGCACAATGTCTCAAGTCTGTTTTGGATAAGATCGCAGCCGCGATTTGTACCCTTCTTGTGGCAAAAGTTCTGGAAGGGGTGAAATAAAGTCTGTCGTTTCAGGGTCTTGGGATCAGCAACAGCGTCCGAAGGAGTTGGTCCGTAGAAGGGCTTGCAGTGGCTCATGTGGAACTACCCTTTTCGTCCTTCGACTTTGACGGCGGTCCTCGTTGTGAGCAACACCAGCTTTGGAGACATCCACCTTCTTTCCAGAGGGCTGGTTCGGTCAAAATTTCGGATGAGCACCCATTGGCCAGTCTGAAGGGAGTTGCTGTCGGGCGTGGTATTGTCTGGAAAGGCTTGCGGTACTGAAAATTCTGGACCCTGCTATAATGTGGTGCCGAAGCCCAACACTCGTGTCAGAAAATATCATCATACCATGACGAATTTAGTATCGGCAGACCGGTAATGATTAGGACATTATACCTATGCATTTGCGTCATGATCGAGTGATGCAATCACCTTAAAATCGTAGTTTCTGTCTTGAACCCTCTGGTTCCATTTTGTGAGCGGCATCCATCTTGTGGTTGCCCTTACATAGTCAATTGACCAAGGCCGAATTCGATCCAAAAGGACACGTACACCTTTGCTGACTCCTCTGTGACCTGGGCAAACTGACTCCACTGCCTCAAGCCAAACCTGTTCGGGCAGTCCTCATCCCAATGGCCGAGCGAGATTAGCATCAAAGCACAACATGCCATAAACCGTTCATCGCATACAAGCCATGTTTTATCACACACACACCTGTCCCTGTTTCTTCTTTATGACTAGTTTTACAAGGAGGAGGTGCCCGATTTTATTGGGGGTTCATCGATATCTGATGGAAGTTCTGGGCCTTGCTGGGTAATCTATCACGAACTGGACAAACGAAAATATGGGCTTGTCATCATGACTCTGCTTTTTCTTTATTGTGAAAATATGTATATGGCCAAACTGTAAAACTAGGAATTCTTGCCTGAAGCTGATATTTGTGTATAAAAGGAGAAGGCTGGTTCTGTAAAAACGAACAGTCTCCTGAGAATATACACACCGTGCTGTTGTACTTCTAGGACACTTGTTACTTGGTTGCAGCCAATAAAACTCGATCCTTGACATCACCTAGAAGACTCTGTGTTTCTGTGGTCCAAAACAGGAAGAACTCAAGAGGTCTCTGGGTGTTCCCCTGGCACCGCTGGGTCCCTAAAAACCCGGTACCTCAGGCTGCAGCCACCTGTGAACGGCAAGAACGTAGTGCAGACATCAAAGAAGCCAAGTAATCTGTCAGTACATTTGCGTCAATATCAGTTAGCTTTTTAGGAGATGGGACACCCCAGATATTTGGAGGCCTCCCATATGTGACAGGCCCGTCCGAGAATGTGCCACCATCCGCTTGTAGAACAGGGCAACTGGAAGAGCTGTTACCCAGTCTATTTGCTTGTCAGCGCATATCTTTGCCAACTTGGTTTTTAATGTCTGGTTGTGTCGCTCCACCAGGCCTGCTGCTTGGGGGTGTCTAACACAGTGAAATTTCCAGGTGTAACCTAACAGTAGGGAAACTGCTTCCATTAATTTAGAGGAGAAGAGTTGTCCATTGTCAGAGTAGATGACTCTGGGCAACCCGTATCTGGGGAAAAATTCCCTCACCAATTGTTTAGCTGTCATTTGGGCACCATAGTCTGGGACAGGGTAAGCTTCAGTCCATCGGGTTAAGGTACAGACTACTACGAGGACATACTTGTATCCTCGACATCTTTCCATTTGGATATAATCCATTTGGAGGACTTCCAAGGGGTGATCTGGAGAATGGAACCCTCCTTGTTCAACTGATACACTTTTCCTGGGATTGAACTGACAGCAAATCATACAGATTCGTACTTTTTGTTTGGCCGCTGCACGCAGATGCTTGTTGTGCCATATCAAATTCAGACTGTCGAACATTCCTTTTTCTCCTAGATGGGCAGGACCATGGGCAGTTTTTATCATCATGGGAACCATTATGTCAGGGAGAAACCATTTGGACTTGTCTTTTGTTACCCAACCTTGATCTGTGTGTGAACCTCCCTCTTCCTCCCATTTTCTCTTTTCGGTCTCTGTGGCTTGGTTTTGGATGTCTACTACATCTTTGATGGGATCGATAACTGGAAAGATAGTTCTAATGATGGTTTCAGTGCTTAGTGTTCCTGTCTGAGCAGCATGTTTAGCTGTGGCGTCCACCAGAGCATTTCCTCTAGTTATAGAGCCTATGACTTTGGTATGTGTTTTGCATTTTAGTATAGCTACTTCTGTGGGTCTGTGTACTGCTTCTAGTAGCTGGAGGATAAGATCTCCATGTTGGATTTTTGTTCCATGAGAGGTTAGGAAACCTCTCTCTCTCCACAAGATACCAAAATTGTGGACTACCCCGAATGCGTATTGTGAATCAGTGTAGATGTTATTAAAAACTTTATTTTTGTTGCAGGAGGAACACGGATATCACCAGCCCATAAACTACATTTCCAGTCTGCCCATTGTACACTGATACATATTATAGTTGGTATCACGGCCCATCAGCCCACATCCCGGAGGCCGGGTGGCGCAACTTCAATCAATTTGCCGAACATTATTTAGACATTATCATTCCGGGCTTTCCATGTCAAGTCGGAAACCTGCATTTTACTATTCAGTATCTTCCCTCCCCCCCCAACTGCGTCCGTTGTAACTGAGATAACATTCCCCAACATGCTTATTGCCACATCATGTCCTTTTTGCACCACGATATTTGTTACATCTGCCCTATGGTAGTAGTTTCGCACCACGCCACCTCCCCCCTCCCAGCACTTCCCCTCAGAACTTTGCATTTCCAGTCTCCTCTTTTAAATTTTTCCTTGATGTTGTACACCTCCCCCCTCATTTCTTTACCAGGTCACATTTGGTCTCATTCCTAACGTTGGCCCTCCCTGCTTGGCCTATTACCCCTCACTGCCCTTCCTCAAGACCATGGTATTGCCTCCATTTTGCTCATACTCTCCGAAACTTCTTTGGGCATCCTCTCGCCTTATATGTTACCCTTTCTGCCACCATGTAGAGATCCAGGCCCCTTCTCCATTCCTCTATGTCCGGTGTCTCCGCGGCCCCCCAGTATTTTGCTATGTCCCTCTTGGCCACCACTAGTGCTAGGACCAGAAATATAAGTTGGTTGTGTGGTAGGTCTACTTCGTTTGTCATGCCCAGCAACGCCAATTTCGTGTCTCGCTCCAATTCTATCCCTAGGACTTTCCCCAGTTCCGTGAAAATGTGTGTCCAGTACATTTGTATTTTGTCGCACGACCATATAGTGTGGTAAAAGTCTCCTGGTTGTTGTTTACATCTAAGACACATGGGGTCCGTTATTTTCCCTGTTTTGAGGAGACGTACTCTATCGAAGTATCTCCTGCGGAGCACGTTTAGCTGAATGAGCCTCAGCCGTGACTTAATCGCTACCTCGCGTGGGTGCATCAGGACTATCTCCCAATCTAAATCTTCCATCTCGCCCACTTCCGCCTCCCATAAGCCTCTTAGTTTCGTTAAGTCCCCCAGCATATTGTTGGTCAGTGTCTTGTACGTGAGCGAGACCGCCTGTTGTGTTGACTGTTCCTGCAGGAGCCTACCTTCCAGTGGTGCGTATTCTGGCATGTCCGTGAGTGTGATGTTTTGGGCTCTCCATGCATGTGCTAATTGTGTATGTTTGAAAAGTTGTGAGCGGTGTAGTCCGTATTCCACTTGTAGCCTGTTGAACGACTTCAATTCCCCTTTGTATATGACATCTCCAATATGTGAGATGCCAATGTCGTCCCATCTTTGGAAACCCTTCAGCTTTTTTAATTCCGTCAGCCAAAGGCAATGCCACAACGGCGTCTGTCTAGTTGGTCTCCCATCCCACCCCATACGATTTGTCGCTCGTGTCCATGCCCGGATTGTGATCAGTGTCGCCGGTAGGAGCGACCTCCGCATCTTTCCCCCATACAGATAGTGGTACACATTATGCGGTGACAACTTTTGCCGTTCCAGTGCGTATGTCGGGTGGTCAGCCGGGGCATGAATCCACTCGTTTATTGGCGTTAGGTGTTCCGCCCAGTAGTACGCTTCTAGATTGGGCAGGGAAATCCCCCCGTTGTACTGGTGACGTTGGAGCGTCTGAAGGGCAATACGTGGCTGTTTCCCCAACCACAGGAAGGAACGTAGGTCAGCGTGTGCTTTGGGTAGTGCACTGGCCGGGAGTGGGTAATACTCATTTTGAAGTGCATAAAGGAATTTGGGGAGGGTAATCATTTTATACATTGCTGCCCTTCCTAACAGGATGAGCGGCAGTTGCCTCCATCTATTCATGTCCTCTATCGCTTCGGTCATGACTCGCTCTACATTTCTATGAAACGAGAGCGCTCTGTCCAGTGTAACATATACCCCCAAGTATTGAAACCCCTCGGTAGTGGTGAGCAGTTGGTCGGGCAGGCTCCCCCACCCATCGGCCCCTTGTGGATCGTAGAGCACTGATTTGTTCCAGTTAATGGTGTGACCCGCTCTTGCGCCAAAGCCCTCCAATTCCCTGAATAACTCCGGGACCGAGACCTCTGGTTTGGTAATGTATAACAGCACGTCGTCTGCATACAACGATATTTTTTCTTGCGTATCACTAGACGCCTCCCCAGAGAATCCGTGGATTTCGGGGTTTTGTCTAACCTTGGCCGCCAGGACCTCAATTGTGAGCGTGAATAGTAGGGGGGACAGTGGGCACCCCTGTCTCGTGCCTCTGGACACCCGGAATTCTCTGGATAGCCTGCCATTCACTCGAACCCGGGCTTTCGGTGCTGTATAGTGTAGCTCTATCCATCCCTGAAACTTTGGGCCTAGGCCGAACCTTTGTAGCGCTGCCCAAAGAAAAGGCCAGTGCACTGCATCAAACGCCTTTTCCGCGTCTAAGGATAAAAACCAGTGTGGTTCCACCCTATCTTTGACCTCTTGCAACCAATTGTGTGTGCGTCTCAGATTTAGTTTAGTCGCTCTGTCTGGCAAGAATCCGGATTGGTGAGCGTGTATGAGATCTGAAATCACTGACCTCAGGCGTGTCGCCAAAACCGTTGCCAATATCTTCACCTCAATGTTAAGGAGGGAAATGGGGCGATACGAGGCACAATCATCTGTAGGTTTGCCCTTTTTGTGAATCGGGACAATGGTGGCCATTGCGAGGTCAGGTGGGAGGCGTCCTTCCTGATAAGATTCATTATACAAGGCTTTCAGGTGTCGCGTCAACTGATCTGCTGTGCGTTTAAAAAATTCCGCTGGGAATCCGTTGGGCCCCGGCATTTTCCCTGTTTTAAGTTTGTTGATAGCCTCAGAAATCTCATCGAGTGAGATGTCTGCTTCCAGTGCCAAGCTGGATTCAGTTGCTAGTACGGGTAAATCCACTCCCTCCATGTATTGTAAAGCCTCCTCAACCGTCCCGAGGTCCCTTGCTGCATAGAAACCTTCATAATGAGCCGCAAAGGCGTCGGCTATCTCCTGTTCAGTGCACACCAGGTCGTCATCTGACCGTCTAATCTGTTCCCCCCATCTTGCTGCCCTTTCCTTCCTGCTCAGCCAGGCTAGGAGCTTGCCTGATTTGTCACCCACATCGTATAGCCGATGCAGGGTCGCCAGGGATTGCGTCCACGCTTCGTTCGAAACTATCTCTCTATATTCCCGCTGCTTGTCCAATAAGCATCTTAGAACACCTTCGTCCTTGCGTGTCTGGTATTCCTCCTCTAAATGTAATATTTTGGCCTCCAGTTCCGCTATCTCTGCCCGTTGTTTCCTACAGTCTTCCCGTAACCTACTCTGTGCCCTATCTCTCAGAACCGTTTTCATGGCCTCCCAAAAGGTTACTCCGGAGTCAACCGTACCTTCATTTTCTGTCACGTAGACTTTGACGTCAGCCCTGAGTCCTCTCATTATCTCTGGTTTCTGGAGATCCCAGGCTGCCATTCGCCATTCTGAGCCAGTCTTTCCACTGTCTGCCCCTACCTTTGCATATAGTGGCGAGTGATCCGAGATTCCCCTTGCCTTATATGTCACTTTGTCCCCGGTAGTAAGGTATTGCCTAGCTATGAAAATATAGTCCAGTCTCGAGAACACTCTGTGTGCCCCGGAGTAAAAGGAGTATTCCTCTCGAGTAGGGTGTCGCCATCTCCATATGTCTGTGAGACCCAGGCTGGCCATGTGTTGTGATAGCGTTGTCCTCGCCCCTCCCCTACGTGTTGGCCCTGTGCGGTCTAGCTCCTCCGACATAACGTCGTTAAAGTCACCCCCCGCTATTTGTATTGTATCTTCCGTGTCCATGAGGATCGCCGCTATCGCTTTGTGTGTGCATGCCTGTATTTTTGGTGGGGCATAGACCGAGAGAACTGTGTATCTTTGCCTCCTCCACACTCCCTGTACACCCGCATAAGTCCCCTGTGGGTCACTCCAGGTACGTATTGTTTTAAACGGAAATGCTTTGTTAATCAGTATCGCAACTCCTCTCGAGTGTACCCTGCGTGCGCTAAGACTGCATATCTCCCTCTTGCTATGAATGCACATTTTTCGCCTCTGAGGTGTGTCTCTTGCAGGAGGGCGAAGTCTGGCGCCACCCTCTTAATGTATGCGTTCACTAGTCCCCTCTTTATTCTGGAACCCAAGCCATTTACATTCCATGTGAGGATCGATACCCCCCTGCCATCCTGTATTGGTGTATTCAGTGTACCTGCCATGGTGTGGGGTGGTGCTCATGTTCTGTTAGCGTCTGTGCTGTACGCCATTGGTGGTGCTGTGACTCATCTGAATGTGGCTGTCCCCCCTCCCCCTTTTACCCCAACTTGTGCAACTTTTCCCCCCCGGTGCTCCCCACCACCCTCCCCATCCAGACTCATCCTCGCAAAGGACCGAGCTTTCAGTAGGAGTCGGTCTGTCGCCCGCCCACTATTTAGTTATGTCTCGCTGTTCCTGCAGCGGCAGGATGCGATATAACCATGCAGCTGGGCTGTACTCCCAGACGTAACCTTGTCCCGTGATTTGAAACTTGAAGAAGACTGTAAACTGTTAATATCTCCCCAAACAATAAGAATACAAGAGTAAAAGAAAAACAAAAGGGGGTGGTGACAACTTGTGTGCTGCCGTTCGCCCCGGCCGACTTCAAATCAGTTCCACTTCAGCTGTGTTCAGGAGTGGGAGTCTTGTGTAGCTGCTTCTGACCCACTATTCTTGTCGGAATGTTCTTGTTCCATGTCTCGTATCACAGTCGATTGTCCCTGTCATCTTCCTCTACTTCAGAGTCTCTAGGTTCGGCTTCATCCTCGCCATCACCTTCCGAACAAGTCTGTTTGTGCGTCCCCTATAGTAGTGGGTCAGCTGCCCCGGATGCTCCCGGTGACTCCGACCTCCCCCTCCTACCTCCCGTCGCTGTGCGTGCTCGGTATAGGGTTCCTGAGGTACGAGAGAATATCCTTCTGGATTTTCTTCTTTGTGGTTTTGGCAGGCCCCATTGTGTCTTTTCTCTTAAAGTTCTTTCCAGTTCCCCACGCCCCGCTGCTTCCCTGCCGTTCAGGATCGGTCTCTCTTCGAGCCATTGCCATGCCTCCTCCGGGTGGTTAAAGAAGATAGCTTTCTCCTTGTAGATGACTTTGAGTTTTGCCGGGAAGAGCAACATGTAGGTGATGTTCAAAGCTCTGAGCTTGGTCTTTGCTTCTGTACCTCCTGGCTATAATCTGGGAAGATCATGATATGGGTATTTTCTAGCCGTATGTCGCCATGCTTCCTTGCTTCGCGTAGAATCAGGTCCCTATCCGCAAAGTTGAGGAACCATGCTATCACAGGCCTTGGTCTTGCACCCTCCGGAGGTTTCGCCAGCAGTGCTCTGTGGGCTCTTTCAATTACAAAGCACGTCGAGAATTGTGCCTCTGGGAATGTCTCCTGGAGCCAAGTGTGCAGGAACGCCGCCATGTTGTTCCCTTCAATTCCTTCTCTAAATCCTACGAATCGTAGGTTGTTGCGGCGCGCCCTATTTTCGGCATCATCAACCTTCCATAGCAGTTGCCTGTGCGATGCTTGAAGTTCAGCCATGTCCTTCCGAATCGTTGTGATCGAGTTGAGGAAATATAAATTTTATGATCAATTGTGTCCCCTATCTTAGACCCCAACGACTCCGTGTACGCGCTACAAGTACATGTATGTTCCCTCCACTTCCAGCTATGAAGACGTAAATACATTTGCGTCCAACGTTAACATGTCCTCTTTCAGATCCACCATGAATGGGTCGAATATTCCGTTCCTAAGTATGCCTTGCCAACGTCTTTATGTGGTGTACTTTACACGTTTTTCAGCCCTGGCGAAGTAGGCCCTGAATTCTGCCATCGAGCCTTTTTCTGCCTTCTGACTCTGAATGCCTCAGCCTGGGCCTGCATCTGTACCCGTGACCTCTGCCTTACTCCCTGCGCGGCTAACGGCGCTTGGCTCAACCTGTTGCCTGCCAAGACTGTATTCAGCCTTCGAATTATCTGCTCCGCTCCTCGAAAAATACATTCCTGTCTAGTAGTTCAAGTAAACTTCCTTCCAGCTGCAGAGCAAAGGGCCGGGCCTCACTGTCTCCGTGCAAGTAATTCATAGCTCCTGTTACCATGGTAGGCCCATGCCCCCTCGCATCTCATGCAGACACGTAGACGCTTATACACGCACTCACAGTCAGTATAGAATAGCCTCTGTCCGAGAGACCTTTCCTTCCAGATAATACAGTTCCTTAAACATGAGATATTAGATACAATTTGGGATTAGGTTGATCTGACATCCCAGACTTCTGTCTCCACATGTAGGGCTAAATGTCAAGTCCCCTTCACCCTCCAGTTACACGTCAATCACACGTCATGCTGCTGCGCGCGCATCTCTGCCATGTATTTCTGCTGACACTGTAGGATTCTCAGATGGATCCACCTACTTGTGACATCATGTTAATGACGTTTCTAACGACGTTTCTAGTTCACGCCTTCATGCACGCCTATTGTAACGCCTATCCATTACGTATGTATATTCTTATCTCTCCTCTCAGCTGTTACGCCTTCTGCATATGCCTTTACTGTAATGCATTGACTATATATATGAATGATTGCCAATAAAGTATTGTCTGTCAGTCCCTTCCCGAACCTGCGTGGTGACGGAATGGTATGCCACCTTGGCTCGAGCCAAATACCCAATTCCTTTTTAAGGAATAAAACCCCTTTTGAAAACCTCAAATATCACGGATTTTGCCTCTTATTTTTCTGAGTTATTCTTATTGAATTTTACCGCATAAATTAAGCATGGGTAATTAAATTTACCACATAATTGGCGCCCGAACAGGAACCCCTTCCCCACCTTACGCGCCGGAGGTGCGTTGCAGGCCTGGCCCCCTGCCACAGCCGAACGGACAACTACGCGTACCCGCAGGATTTCCTGTATCTCCCTCAGGCCAACGGAGGTGACTGAGGCTGCGATCAACACCCAGACGAGGCGGTGAGGAGTGCGGAGGATCCCGACCAGAGCCTAGCTGAGAGAGCAAGATCCGAGGTATACGGAGGCCCACCAGGTTCCGAAGTTCCGAAGTATCCGCGTCACGAGTCGAGTCCGAATCCAGTCCGGTCCAGTCCAGTCCAGAGTTTCCGAGGCCTTCAGTTTCCGTGCTTCCCGGTGAGTACCGTTGCTGGGGACGCATCTAGACGTGCGCATTAGTTTGTGCCGGTCAAGACGGGTTTGGGTACACAGACCTGGTCTGCACTGTTCAGCAGTGTATCTGTACTGTTCTAGCAGTATATCCTGTCTGCACCGTTTAGCGGTGTATCTGTACTGTTTAGCAGTACATCCAGTATCATGCAGTTAGCTAGTTTTATTCTAATCATTGTTGTTCGTTTTAAAATGTTTTAATGTGTTCTCAAAATGTCGTGGTATGAGTGATTGTTCGATCTTCATTATTGTGATTATTGTGTTCAGTGTGTTCATATCTGAGTAAGGATCAAGTAGCCTGATTTTAAGATGCCGTTATTCTCTAAATTAAGACAGATAAAAACTAGAAAAGGGATACTCGAGGAAGCTGTTCCCATTCCACCTAGGGACACTCCAGGGTACTTTATGTACCACAAACACGGCCTAGATGCCGTTTTATATCTCGATTTATGGGTGGACTACACCAAGGATCTAGCAGAGAATCAGAGATGGCCCGCTGCTGGGACGTGGGATGCAGAGTGCATCATGAGAGTAGAAGAAGCATTATGGAAAAAGAAAGCCAGACAGTCACAGAAAGATGCCATTGAATTATGGCGTAAAGAATCGCATAGGCGTACAGAAAAAGCACACAGAAAAGAAGAGAAAAGTAGACAGGAGTCAGAGAAGGCCCGAGAAAACGTATTAGTTGAGGAAGGTATCCGAGTAAAAATAGAACAAGTAGATAGGCAACGAAACACCCTTATGAATGGTATGTACCCCCTCCTGACCGAAGGTTTACCTAAGGCCACCCCGGAAGTACCAAAAGATCTGCCACCTCCATTGCTCCCGACTAAAATGCATCAGAAAACGGCAAAGGACATTTTCCTTTCTTCTTATCTAGACGACGTAGCCTCCGAATATGTTAATACCGCACCGCCACGTACACCCCCTACTGGCGGCGCTCGACCCCGAGATAGTCAGCCCCCACCTCCGCGACAAACTACTCCTCCTCCTCCCGTTCCGACCCTTCCAGCCGTTCTCCCATCTCTCCCTGCACCTATTCCTCCTACTTTACACCCAACGAACCCCTTCGGATCCGGCGCCACAGGAGTCGCGTCAGGAGGGGCGATAGGTTTCCAAACCCCACCACCAACACATCGGTGGACTTATAGGGACTTAGCACAACAACGTACACCTCAAGCAGCCGATTTTGACATATATAGAGAACGTCTTGCAGATTGTAGATATGATCCAGTACCTGGTAAAAAGAATGACGAGAGAATGTTGCTCGCATCAGTACGATGCGACGAGTCACAAACTTTTTATTGACACTACCTGGAATGGTAGATCATCTAGATAAAATATATCATTTTGTTCAAACAGGGGCGGGGCCTGAAAGTATTAAGGAGGCATTGGCCTACCAGAAAGTTGATACTCAAGGCAAGATATTACGGTTTCTTATAAACTGTCTAATAAGAGAAGCGGATAGGCCGGGTGCAAACCCGGACGACATAAAAGCATTTCATAGATGGGGTCAGAAGATAGCAGATGGGAATCATGATAAACAGGCTTGTATAGAAAATATGTACCGAAGGATCAGGAATGTAATAATGAAGATGCATGAAAGAAGACAGCCAGTACCAGAAATAGATTCAGACAAACTTGAATCCTCAGGGGAGGAGGACGAACCAGAAGAAGTAGCAGGACAATCACAGTTACCAGTTAGAGAAATGATAGCTTATGTAGGTAAAGGAAGATCCTATAATAATTCAATGCGTCCAGTACGTCCAGAAAGTAAAAGAATTTTTCAGGAAGCCATGTGTAATCCGAGAACTCCTGAACACTTATTCCAAGCCACTGATAACAGACTTCGAGAACGAATGGGGTACCATGTACTCGATTCTATGGACGAACAAGAATTAGCCAGGTCAGCAGTGCAATGGGCTGACAATCCTGAGAAATATAGTGATGAGGCGTTAGCACACACATTTTTTAACATGACACCAAGCGAACAGCGTTTAGCTGGTACATACATGATACAACACATACTCCTATTGTATAGAAGCCAACATTCCGATCCAGGTCCCCTGCCTGACATATTAGCAGAACTGCTCATGAACAAATGGAGAGGTCTAGGTACCGATCTAATTAAAGTAATCCTAGAACATCGGCACAGATATAGTGCCTTCTTGTGTCCACAATCTGAGTCAGCACACTCCATGGAAAGAAAAATGTATTACATAGACAGACAGAATCCGTTACGAGAAGTGCACCCAGTTCAGAATGCAGATAGTACGCTTAGACGCGTGTTCGTGTACACGCCCATAACTAAAATAGAATTATTGGAAATAAAAAAAGTAGTACCCAGCCATGACAAAGATCCCGCAGGTTTTCACCGTGAAATAAAAGATATGCTACTCATGGGCGATTACACCTATCCAGACCTTATGAAAATATTGAAAGTATTACTGCCTGCTGGTATTTACGAGAAACTCAAAGAAAAAGAATGGGAAGTGGGAAATGCAAAGATTGATTGGACTGCACTAGAAAACGAAGAAAATACTCGAGTTCCAGGCCTAGGGCTTGGAGAAAAAGTTAAAGCGTTACCAGGATTGTTAGTACAAGTATTGCCACGTTTATTAAGTACGAAAAAGGAAGATTGGGGTGCAATCTCAGCCTGCAAACAGAAACCCGATGAAGACACTAGTGATTTTTATTCCCGTTTTGAAAAATGTTTTGGTATTAATAGCGGCCTGAAAGCAAGTAGCGATTCATATCCACACCTTTTTGTAACGAAATTAGTCGAGAACTCCTTGCCCCAGGTTAAGAACAGAGTACTGAAAGTCGAAAGCACTTGGCAAGCTAATACTCCTTCACAAATGTTACAAATGTTACAGTACCACCAGAATAGAATTAGAGAAGAACAAGAACACGAACAAAGACGAATGAAAGACACGAAAATGAAAATGTTAGTTGCTCAGTCAGTCCCAGCTGACGGTCACAAAAAGGGTGCGACCCAGCCCAGTAATTCAACGGCTCCTGTTAAAGGGACATGTAACTATTGCAAACAGCCAGGTCATTATATAAACGATTGTGCAGTTCTGAAACACAATATCTCCACGGGTAAAACAAAGGAGATACCGCGTCCACCTAGACAAGATCAGGCCCAACAACAAGTACCTCAGAATATACAACATATTCCGCCTATGCCAGCTTCACAACAGACCGTAGCAGTACCACAGCAACAGCCCATTACCGCAACACAAAACACGACACAACAGATGTACCAGTATGCACAAAATGACTACCCCGATTATCAGCGATACACATGAAACAGCCTAGAGAGGGAGGTTGGCTTGCCTCTTATTGAGGTTCCCGTGGATCAAGAGGGCCCTTATGTACACAGTCAAGTATTAGGGAAAGACAGAAAGTTTCTAATTGACACAGGGGCAAGCAGAACCACGATAAGTCACGACGAGGTTCCAAGCCTATTATTAATGAAGTATCACAACCTCTTCCTCTTGCAGTCGGTCCTTTGACACGGACTACAGATTTATTGCTTACAAAATCATGCCCAGAAAACTTACTAGGTATAAAGACACTGAAAGCTCTAGGAGCTATAATATGCTGTTCTCCGGAAGGAGTACGATTATTCTTGCGAGATTTTAAAGGTCACTATGTATTAAGAGACATGGATCACCGGTTACAGAATGTCCCTGCACATTTGTGGGCGCAAGGCCCCACTGATGTAGGTTGTATGCACATTACACCATATCGAGTCACACTCAAAGCAGGAGTGGTATTACCACGAATTCGACAATACAAGTTACCCCCAGATGCTGTAGTGGCTTTACTGAAAATCATTGACGAGCTCATTGGACAAGGAGTGGTTGTGGAAACCGACTCCAATGTATGTAATTCTCCTATCATTCCAGTTCTTAAACGTACTGATCCAAAAGCACCACCTGTTTATCGATTAGTTATTGATCTGCGCGAATTGAATAAATGTATTGTACCACAGTATCCTGTGGTTCCAGATATCTCTTCATTACTGACAGCCATTGATTCGGAGGCGACGTTCTTTACTGTAATTGACCTTAAGAACGCCTTCTTTAGCGTTCCAATCGATCCGGAAAGCCAATACTTGGTCGGATTCAGGTATAATGGACGAAGTTTCAAATTTGCACGCGCACCTCAAGGATTCACAGAAAGCCCCAGCATCTATAGCCAAGCACTGAAAAGACAACTTGACAGTATCCACATGCCTGTTAACACCGCTCTGCTTCAGTATGTCGATGATCTGCTGATCACCGCCCGAAGCGAACCCGAATGTGAAAAAGCATCACTGACGGTTTTAAATTTTCTGGCTGACAAGGGGCACAAGGTATCCCCTTCGAAGCTGCAATTCTGTGTTCAGCAAGTTGTGTACCTGGGTCACTTGCTGTCCAAAGTGGGGAGACAGCTCACTCCTGATCGCATCCAGCTAATTGTAAACATGTCACCACCAAAGACACAAAAGGAGGTGCGGGCTTTTATAGGCCTCACTTCGTACTGCAGACAATGGATTCCCCAATATGCATTTCTAGCAAAACCACTCATTCAGTTGACAACTCAGGAGGCAGCGACATCGACTGTCCTCCCTTGGACTCAGGAACATACACAAGCTTTTGAGGACTTAAAGAAAGCCTTATGTCAAGCACCTGTTTTAGCAACACCATGTTATAGTAAGCCTTTTACACTTTTTGTCACAGAACGTGAAGGTACTGCCTTGTCAGTACTCACTCAGGAACAAGCAGGTTCACACAAACCGTGTGCTTACTTTTCTAGCACATTAGACCCAGTAGCCCAGGCTCTGCCTGCGTGCTTGAAATCAGTTGCAGCGACAGCTTTAGCAATCAGACAAAGTGATTCCATAGTACTAGGACACCAATTGACAGTACAAGTTCCACATTCCGTGGAAGTTCTTTTAAATCGTACACAGACCCAACACTTGACCATAGCAAGACTGACAGGTTATGAATTGACATTGTTTCAACCACACATAGAAATCAGACGCTGTAGCACATTAAATCCTGCCACACTTTTGCCATTAAGTGGTGTAGATCCATTGACACATGATTGTATTGAAGTCATTACTATTACGACGAAACCCAGACAAGACTTGACAGATGTTCCTTTACCAGATCCAGACCTGACACTTTATGTGGATGGTTCATGTATGAGAACAGGTACAGGTGAATTAGTGGCAGCCTACGCAGTCACGACAGACACCGAAGTTATTGAAACCAATTGTATCGACACCCTGTCAGCTCAAGCAGCAGAGCTCATCGCTCTGACACAAGCCTGTATTCAAGCCAAGAATAAGAAAGTTAACATATACACTGATTCACGGTATGCATTCGGAGTCGTTCACGACTTTGGAGTCCTTTGGCGAGAGAGAGGTTACTTAACTTCTCACGGTGCCAACATTGAACACGGTCCCCTCATTCAAGCCCTGTTAGATGCAATACATCTACCTACTGCGATATCTATTATGAAGTGTAAGGCACATACAAAAGTCACCGACACTATCTCCCAGGGTAACGACCTGGCAGACCGAACAGCTAAGCAAACTGCTCAAAATCGAACTCATGTAACTGACTTGACAAAGACAATAGTTCCGACATCGACACATTGCATGACAGTCAGGGATCCCGCACATGATGTAATTGACATACAGACGCATGCCACACCAGACGAAATCAAGAAGTGGACTGAACTAGGAGGGATCCAAACAGATCAAGGATGGATGACGAAGGGAAAATCTACATGGTTTCTCCCCGACTCCATGGTTCAAGTCATCATTAACACAGTACATAGTCCAGCACACCTAGGAGAAAAGGCCATGCTAGACAGTATTCAACACATATGGTTCAATAAAAACTTACGAGCAGCAGCCAAACAAAAAATGCGTACTTGAATGATTTGTTGTCAGTTCAATCCAGGTAAAAGCATTCCCGTAGAGCAAGGTGGATTTCAGCCTCCCGATCACCCTTTTGAAGTCCTCCAGATGGATTATATCCAGATGGAACGTTGTCGAGGTTTCAAGTATGTCCTCGTAGTCGTATGTGCACTTTCCCGATGGACAGAAGCATATCCAGTCCCAGATTACACTGCTCCGACCACTGCCAAGCAGCTGGTTCGCGAATTCTTCCCACGGTACGGTTTGCCCCGTATCGTGTACTCAGATAACGGTCAGCCATTTTCATCCGAGCTTGTGAAACATATTACACTCCTGTTAGGCTATCAGTGGAAATTCCACTGTGTCCGGCATCCCGAGGCAGCAGGTCTCGTGGAGCGCCATAATCAGACTCTGAAAATCCGACTTTCAAAAATCTGTAGAGAGAAAGGCGTTGACTGGATAGTAGCTTTGCCAGTTGCCCTTTTCTATATGAGGATGGTAGCGCATTCTCGAACCGGGCTATCCCCGTATGAAGTGGTCTTTGGTAGGCCACCAAATATGTGGGGGACGCCTATACCTCGTAAAATCACAGATGTTGACTGTATTATGCTGACAGATTACCTTGCCTCCTTGATGTCTGCACTACAATCTTGTCGTTCACAGGTAGCTGCAGCCTTTCCCGACAACACCGAGGTGAAGCCCCATGAAGTGGTCCCTGGCGATTTTGTCTTCGTTCGTAACTTCGACCGGAGAAGTCCACTGGAACCCCGCTGGCAAACCCCGAAATTGGTTCTTCTGACGACGAGGACCGCCGTTAAGGTGGAGGGCAGAAAAGGGTGGCTGCACTCGAGCCACGTTAAGAAGTTTCACGGACTCCCTTCGGACTTGGACTCTAAGCCCTGCCCTCCTCCACAGACTGATTCAAAAGTCCCCCTGGTTGAGAAAACCGCCTCCGAAGAATATAGACTAAAATTACGGTCTAGCAAGTCAGACAGTTTAATTGTTTAAGTCCTCCCCTAGGTGAATCGGTTAAATTAGTTTCTGACATGTATCCCCTAGACCGAGATAGAGAGAGAGATAGACAGAGACAACTCAAGAAACGTGCATATTGTAAATCACTTCGTAGTCACTGTACAGTGACATTATTGATTATGTTTTTTCTAAGTCTTCTGATTATTGCTGCCAGTATATTACTGCATATCTACTACCCTATTTTCAAGCATGCACGATCTGCTTACAATGTTACTGCCGAACATTCTTTTAGCGAATTACCTCCACACGAATTGTCTTACAGACTTGCGCTGCGCAACAACACATTCATTAGTATGTTACATCATTCCCATCAGACTAATAACGCTACAAATTGTTGGATATGTGGCCGACTCCCTCCCTACCAGAAATACAAGGGAGTTCTGCCCCTCTTTCCGTACCCGTTCACTCACAACGGCTCATGTGGTGCATGGTTTAGATTGATTAATTCTTTAGGATCTGATGTTGCTGTTTATGACGGGAATTGGGTTTGGGGAAACCTAAACTTAGTCCTGCTTAAAGCCTGTTACCCTGACAAGAAGGGACTCCCCACTAGGACAGGAACTGATCTAGAAAATGAAATATATGGATTAGGTAACTATACAATTAACCTCATGATTCTGACTGTCGAATCCGAAGCTGCACCAGTATTACCTGCTATGTCAGTATTACCAGTCACAGGTGAATTATGTATCAGAAAGAATGGTTCAGTACACTTAGGTCATAGTAAATGTACTACCATGGTCGAATTCAATGATCAAGGCAAGTCTACATTCAGAGCTACTCGTCACTCCTACTTCGTTTGTGGTCATACCGCATACATACGCTTACCTTTAGATTGGGATGGTACCTGTTACATTGCATTCCTTCTGCCACCTGTTTTCCTAGCCCCTCCTGATTACCACAGAAATACCAATCTAGTAAACAATAGACTTCGAAGAGATCTCCCGATTGTCGATTACACTGAAACGGCATGGGAGCAATACACAGACTTCAATAAAGGTTTCTTTCCCTACTTAGGTGCTGTCTTTAATAGTAAACTGATACGCAAATTAACTAGAACACTCGAAGCAGTAGTGAATGAAACTACTTCCGCTCTAGGTAACTTAACAGAGGAGCAGTCTGCTATGCGGGTTGTTGTTCTTCAAAATCGTCTTGTCATTGACGTCATCCTAGCAGATAGGGGCGGAGCCTGTAAGGTCATCGGGTCGAGCTGCTGTGTTTTCATTCCAGAAAACGCGCCAACAGTATATAAAGCTATAACACGTCTTCATAAGATTGCAAGTTTGATACATCAGAATCCAGGCACCTGGACTTGGTCCGGTTGGTTCTGGACAACGTTGACCGCTTGGGGATGGAAGATTCTATCCTTCCTAGGCATTGCCCTTCTCATAGTATTCAGTTGCTGCCTGTGTTTACAATGTGGACCAGCGATTTGCGGCCTGTGCGCCGCATCATGTATTCCACATTCAAGTTCCCATTCAAAACGCGAAAAGAAGAAAGAAGAGCAAATGATGTTACGTGAACAGATTGATAGATTCATGAGGATCGATATATCATGAAGGGTCCGTAGGGGACAAGGAGGGAATGAGGAAATATAAATTTTATGATCAATTGTGTCCCCTATCTTAGACCCCAACGACTCCGTGTACGCGCTACAAGTACATGTATGTTCCCTCCACTTCCAGCTATGAAGACGCAAATACATTTGCGTCCAACGCTAACATGTCCTCTTTCAGATCCACCATGAATGGGTCGAATATTCCGTTCCTAAGTATGCCTTGCCAACGTCTTTATGTGGTGGACTTTACACGTTTTTCAGCCCTGGCGAAGTAGGCCCTGAATTCTGCCATCGAGCCTTTTTCTGCCTTCTGACTCTGAATGCCTCAGCCTGGGCCTGCATCTGTACCCGTGACCTCTGCCTTACTCCCTGCGCGGCTAACGGCGCTTGGCTCAGCCTGTTGCCTGCCAAGACTGTATTCAGCCTTCGAATTATCTGCTCCGCTCCTCGAAAAATACATTCCTGTCTAGTAGTTCAAGTAAACATCCTTCCAGCTGCAGAGCAAAGGGCCCAGCCTCACTGTCTCCGTGCAAGTAATTCATAGCTCCTGTTACCATGGTAGGCCCATGCCCCCTCGCATCTCATGCAGACACGTAGACGCTTATACACGCACTCACAGTCAGTATAGAATAGCCTCTGTCCGAGAGACCTTTCCTTCCAGATAATACAGTTCCTTAAACATGAGATATTAGATACAATTTGGGATTAGGTTGATCTGACATCCCAGACTTCTGTCTCCACATGTAGGGCTAAATGTCAAGTCCCCTTCACCCTCCAGTTACACGTCAATCACACGTCATGCTGCTGCGCACGCATCTCTGCCATGTATTTCTGCTGACACTGTAGGATTCTCAGATGGATCCACCTACTTGTGACATCATGTTAATGACGTTTCTAACGACGTTTCTAGTTCACGCCTTCATGCACGCCTATTGTAACGCCTATCCATTACGTATGTATATTCTTATCTCTCCTCTCAGCTGTTACGCCTTCTGCATATGCCTTTACTGTAATGCATTGACTATATATATGAATGATTGCCAATAAAGTATTGTCTGTCAGTCCCTTCCCGAACCTGCGTGGTGACGGAATGGTATGCCACCTTGGCTCGAGCCAAATACCCAATTCCTTTTTAAGGAATAAAACCCCTTTTGAAAACCTCAAATATCACGGATTTTGCCTCTTATTTTTCTGAGTTATTCTTATTGAATTTTACCGCATAAATTAAGCATGGGTAATTAAATTTACCACAGAGTCCTCGGCCTCCCCAATTCGTGATTCTGTCTCCGTTACTCTGGCTGAGAGGTTCCTGAAATCCTGGCGCAGGAGGGTGACCTCAGATCCCACCTCTCCAATTTTCACTTCCAGTGCCGCTCGTGATTCTTGAATATCCGTTCTCGATGCCTGGATTGCTGCGAGCAGTGTCCCTGGGTCTATTTGCCCTTCCGCCGATAGGTCTGGGTTCCCCTTGGCCTGTCGTGGAGCTGCAAAACTACCCATAGGGCCTCTTTGCTATGGTTTAGTCAGCGGGTCTTTTTTCCCCATGGTTGCAGGTGTAGATCTATATGCCGTGGCCATGTGTGTCCCGCTCTAGTAGAGCAGTCGTGGAGGACCTCCTCCTCTTGGACCCACCGATCCCTGGGTATGTCCGGAGTGTTTCCTGGGTTCCTGTCCCTATGGTCACCTTGCACACGTCCTCTCACTATTGCTCGCCACGGTGTGGGGGGCTGGCGATGTGTCGCCTCCGCTCCGACTGGTATGGGTCGTGGTACACCAGGTCCAGGCAGGGTCCACCCTCCACGTGCCTCTGGTGTCGGCGGAGCGCAGTCGCCGCCCGCTATGCGTTTTCTTTGCCCGGGCTGTCTGGGGGAGCCCCTTGTGCACCTGCTCCGTTATTTTAGGGACCTGGCCCAGCGTCTCCCACAGTTAATTGAGGATCAGTACCTTCGGACACTGCTTGCAGTCTCTCCCCCGTCGTTACTTGCCGCCACCGGGTCTGTCCTCCTCACAGCTTTGGCTGTTGCTTGTGTGTTTGCCTGTGGGGTTCTGACTCGGGTTTAACTGCCTGTGTCCCTAGGGAGGCGTGCACCACTCACTTGCTCCGTCGTGTCTGTAGCTCAGTTGGGTGTTTCCCGCCGCTTTTTCACAGTCTGTAACTTCCCCCTCACCCGTGGGGTCTCCCCCACCGTCGATCGCCTGTCGATCGTTCAGGGGCCTGCGATGTGCCGCCTCCGCTCAGGCTATGGTGAATCGCTGCTGCTTGGGATGTACTGCAAGCCTGCAGGTCAGGCCCTCCCTCCATGTGTGTTCAGTCGTCCGCGGGGCTCCGCTACCGCCATCGTGGTGCAGGCCTGCCCAATGGTACCTGAGGGGCGGCTCCTCACCCGCTGTCGATGTTGGTTAATCACACACTAGCTTAGGGGGCCTATGTGGGAGTCCCTCCAACGTGGTGTAGACTCGGTGCCTTGTTCGTATCTCCCGCAGGGTCTCCCCACCGTTCGTTGCGGCGCTCGGATCAGGCCGCCATCTTGGTGCAGTAGTCCGTGCTGTTGGCAGTTGCGTTAGAGGTCAGCGCGCAAGATACTCAATCCGGTTTGTGTCCCCCCCTATTCGCATCCCAGGCACTCCGCCTACCGCTGTCCGGTTCCGCGACCCCCAGTGAAGCCTCCACTACCTTCCGTTCCGCTTGGTCTGGGCGTCCGGTCAGTCCGCCATATTGGTGCAGTGATCTCCGGGCTCCGGCGCCGCACCCTACTGGGCGATTCCGTTTCTCCGAGCCTTCTCACGTTTGTGTTGTGGCGCCGATCGGCTCCTGCCCGGGCGCACTGGTCAATGCGGTCTCACACCTGCCGCTGCTCCTCGGACACCGATCTCACAGTGCGGCCGCCATGTTGCCTCCTCAGGTCTCCCTACAGCCGCCGGTCAAACTCCCTTTTTCAGGCTCCGCGGATATCGGAGCCTCCGTCCGCCCTGCGCAATAGACTCCTGGCGGTCAGCTACACGCTTCTGTGAATTTCAGCGCGTCGTGGTAGTGTATAAAGTCGGATTTCGCGTTAGCCGGCCGGGAGCTCTCGCGCCACACGTCTAGCCCGGCATGCTGTTGGCCACGCCTCGAATCGGTGTAGATGTTGACTCGTTTTCCTTTAGACTACTCACATGCTTGTGTGAGAGCTATTAGCTCTGCTGCTTGTGCTGAATGTACGGATAGCCTAGCTATTAAGAGAACTGTGTTTTCTGTAGTGACAGCATAGGCTGCTGAAAGTTCGCCTGATTGGAGGCGCATACAGGAACCGTCTACAAACAGTGTGTGTCTGGTGTACTTAGAGGGACATCTGTAAGATCAGACCAGGGCTTTGTGACTAGTTAGACTACTTCTAAGCAGTCGTGAATCTGATTGTCAACTGGAATAGTAGGCAGTAATGTAGCTGGGTTGAGGATATTGCATCTTTTGATGATGATGTGGGGTTGGAACAGAGTGACTTCGTAACCTGTGAGGCGGGCTATGGTCAAATGTCGTGTTTGTGTCCTATTCAAGAGTAGTTCTACTGCATGTGGAACTTGTACTTCAAGAGAGTGTCCTAGTACTATGGAATCACTTTTTCGTATTGCTAGAGCTGTAGCTGCGACAGATTTCAAACAGGCAGGCAAACCTTGTGCAACAGGGTCAAGAGTGCTAGAAAAATAATCACAGGGACGATGTTTGTTGGCTTGTGTTTGTGTGAGTACTGACAAGGCTGTACCTTCCCGTTCTGTGACAAAGAGGACAAAAGGTTTGGCATAATCGGGTGTAGCTAGGACGGGTGCAGAGCATAATGCTTGTTTAAGGGTGTCAAATGCAAAAGTATGATCAGGTGTCCATGGCAATGGGGAAGAGGTTGTGGTCGTTGGCTGTATCAGGGTTTTGGCCAAGTATGCAAATTGGGGAATGCACTGTCTACAGTAGGACGTGAGGCCAATGAAGGCACGGACTTCTTTCTGTGTCTTAGGGACAGGAATGTTAAAAATGAGTTGAATTCTTTCAGGTGTGAGTGCCCTACCCTCCTTTGACAGCAGGTGTCCTAGGTAGGCCACCTGCTGTAAACACAATTGTAATTTCGAGGGTGACACCTTGTGGCCATGTTGTGCAAGGAAAATTAGGACAATTCGTGATGCTTGTTCACATTCTGGTTCAGAGCGTGCAGTGATCAGTAGGTCATCGACATATTATAACAATGTTGTATTTGAGGGCATAACAATGTCGTCTAACTGTCTTTTAAGTGCCTGACTGTAGATACTGGGACTTTCTATGTACCCTTGAGGAGCTCTTGTGAAACAGAAGCTACGACCTTGTAGTGAGAATCTGAATAGGTACTGACTGTCTTGGTGAATGGGTACACTGAAGAAAGCGTTCTTCAGGTCGATTAAAGTAAAATGTCTGGCTTCAGGATCTATAGCTGTTAGCAGAGTACTGATGTCAGAGACCACAGGGTATTGTGGTACCACACACTTGTTTAGTTCGCGTAAGTCAACTACTAGTCTATAAACTGGTGGTGCACCGTCATCTGTTTTCTTTTTTACTGGTAAGACAGGTGAACTACATATTTTGGAAGGTACTTCTCTGACTACTCCTTTCTGTATTAAGTCATCGATAATATGGATGAGGGCTTGTTCTGCATCTGGAGGTAACTTGTATTGTCGGACACGAGGTAGGACGACACCTTCTTTTAATGTGACCATGTGTGGTGTAATGTCCATGAACCCTACGTCAGTCGGATCTGTAGCCCATAATGTAGCTGGAATGTCTCTTAGTCTGACGTCTAATTCTCATGTGGTAAAATGACCTTTGAAATCTCGGAGGAATAGTTGTATTCCTTCCGGGGAACAGCATATCACAGCACCCAGTTCCTTTGACGTCTGGATGCCGAGTAAGTTTTTAGGACGTGACTTAGTAAGTACCAAATCAGTGGATGTTGTAAGAGGACCAACTTGAAGTGATACTGGTTCAGAAACCTTGTTGATGACTGGTGTACCTGAAAAACCCAAGGAAATACTATTCAAGCCAGAGAGGGGTACCTTGGGAACTTCGTTGTGCTGTACTGGTGTCCTACTGGCCCCGGTGTCTATTAGAAATTTTGTTTCCTTACCTAAGAGCTTAGCATTTACATAGGGACCCTTTCGGTCGACCGGGACCGGGATCAGTGGACGACTATCGTGTTCCTCCCAGCTGTCTCATGAAATTGAGGGGAATTCAGGATAGGATGACACTGGGTACTGATAGAGTTGGGTGGCAGGTTTAGTATCAGTTGGAGGAGCTGATGTAGGAACAGAGGGTCGTGGGGGATAGTTGCGGGGTTGGGTCTTCCCAGTGGCAATATTATGTTGTAATACTGGACAGTCACGCACAAAGTGACCTAGCTTTTTGCAATAATTGCAAGTAACTTTTTCTTGTGACACTTGAGACTGTTTAGGGGTCTGTTGGATTGTATTAGTCTGTGCTACCAATACCTTCATTTTAGTATCCTTTGTTCTTTTCTTTTCTTGTTCTTGTTCATCCCTAATCCTATTTTGGTGATATTGGAGCATCTGAAGTGCTTGTTAAGGGGAGCTTGCTTGCCAAGTACTCTCTACCTTCAGTACTCTATTTCTGATCGTAGGCAAGGCATTTTGTACGAATTTGGAGACAAATAATCGACTATAAGCGTCTCCACCTGAGGAGAGGCCGCTGTTGATGAGAAAACATTTCTCTAACCTTGTATAATAGTCCCCTATATCCTCATCTGGTTTCTGTTTGCATGCAGAGATAGCATCCCAATCTTCTTTCTTATTGGTCAGCAACTGGGAGAGTATTTTCGGGAGAAGGCGAGGGAGTTCTAGGACTAGAGGTCCCAAGCCTTGTCCAGCAGCACGCTAAATCTGTCCATGCTATCTTTTGCCCTTCTACCTCCCAATCTTTTCCTTTTAGTTTGTCATATGTCCCTTGAGGCAGTAGGACTTTAAGGAGAATATTAAGATCCTTATAGGTAAAGGAACCCATTTGAAGAATATCCTTGAGTTCCCTATGAAAACCCGAAGGATCTTTTTCATGAGAAGGGACCATTTTCTTCATTTCTAATATTTCGATTTTTGTCAGGGGTGTGTAGACAAATGTTTGTTGTAGCTTTCCTCCAGAATCTATAACGGGATGTACTTCTCGGAGGGGGAACTGTCCTTGGTCATAGTGATGAGAATTTGCGTCATAACTGTTTGAAAAGTATTGAACATATCGCTGTCGTAGGTCAAGGAAGATATTAAGGAACTCTTGTCCCCTGGCCACCCACCTCCCTTCTAAGCAGTCTAGTAAGAGAGAATGTAACTTTTTGGGCGGGCGACCAGTATCTTCGTACATCGTAATGAGGTGTTGAACCATATAGATGGTTGCTAGCTTTTGGGATGTTAGAGGGATCGATAAAAACATTTGAGCGACAATATCAGGGCCATATATAGAGTATTTAGATACCCAATGGGTGCTTGATCAAGCTAGTTCTTTTTCTTGGGTAGTGAGTGGAGGTTCGTCGTCCATCCAATCATCTAGAGCTTCTTGTGTTCGTTGGAACAATCTATCTGTAGGAGCTGACAATTTCTTAGTTTTAATTTTGATTTGTCCACTATTCTGGGAACGAGGGATACGGGAGCGTACTGCTCCTTGAAAGGGAGTTTCTTCTTCTCTGTCTGTACTCTCATTCTCTATTTCCTGAGTAGGGGTGTCTTTTCGATGGAAACAGAAACCTTGCTTGTAAAGAGTGAAATAAAAAGATCTATTTATTTTATTTTATTGTAATTACCTGCAACCACTGCTTGATCTTGTTGTAATAAATCATCAGGAACTCCTTTTCCTGCACTAGCTATCATTCTGATGAAACAAGTGATCATGAATCGTGAGAGACATTTTCTATGCGCTATGGGTCTATTTTTAATAGCTTCCTGTAGGGCTTCTAAATTTTCTCCTGTTCGAAGAGTCTCGTAAATCTTGTTCAGGTAATTTGCGACATTCGGTATCTCTCGTATACCTTCTAGAGCTTCTCGTAGGTGAAGGGAGATATCCACTTGTGAACCTTCCCCTGGGGTCGGGTTGGAATCACATTCTAACATGGGTGGATCCCGGCTTGAGGTGTCAGAGATGGTTTCGGTCTGGGTGACTATTCGTCTGGCTGTGATTTGATTGGTATAAGCAGGAGGAGGTTCCATTAAGTAGGTGGTAATGAAGTCTTTGGGAGCAGAAGGAATTTTAGGACATGGAGGTGCTGTGGGAATACTAGTGTTATCATTGGACTCTGTCTTTTGTGAAAGGACGGGATACATCCCCGTCACGGAGGCCGAGGCCTCCCTCTTTATTTGTTCAAAATTAATATCCGCATTCTGTTCTCGTAACTTTCTCATCTTACTTTCTTCTGACATTCTATTTGCTTTCTCTACTTTCCTTTGCTCTTTCTGTTCCCTTTGATGTGCTTCCTTTCGCTATAATTCGATACTCTCTAACATCGAGGGTCTTGCTTTCTTTTCCCAACATTTCTTTTCAACTGCCATGATACAATTCAAATCCCATGTGCCACTCTTTGGCCATCTAATCGCAATTTCCAAATCTTGAGTGTACTCTTTCGACAAATCCAAGTACAAAACGGCACCAATTCCATATTTTATATACATAAGGAAACCAGGAGTATCCTTTGGGGGGACTGGTACATCTTGTTCCAGTAACCCCCTCCGGGTACTCAGTTTACACAACTTTGAAAACAAAGGCATTGTGACAACAAACAACAAACGACAAAAAACTTACACTTGATAACTTGATATATCCTGAGTATCAGAATACCAACATACCGTTTTCTAGAAACCTAGAACCCGTCTTGACCGTGCTCTGAAAAATCAGAACCCGTCTTGACCGTGCTCTGAATTAAATCAGAACCCGTCTTGATACACCCCCAGAGAACTTGAAGATCTTGAAGATCTGGACACTGTACTAGTTGCGCTGCACTCTTGATCGGGGGACTTGTCGGGGTTCTGAAGACCTCGGACTCAGCAATCTTTACAGCTTTCGGGCTCTGGGTCGAGACTTCCGCTGCCGTCCTCACCGCCTCGTATGGATGCTCAGACCTCGGTACAGCCTCTCTCGGGCACGAAGGAGTTCATGCAGGAACACCCTGCAGCGTGCACTCTTTTGAAGTCCGTCGATGTCTTGAAGAGACCGGTTTGGGTCCTCATCACCGGCGTGTGGGGAGAAAGGGAAGTCCCTATTCGGGCGACAATTTGCTGTGGTAAATATTTTAGTAATTTACCTTGATCGGAATTTGTATAATATCAATAAGGTCAAGTATGAAGAGCAGAGTCCGTGGTGGTTCGAATTCAGGGTCTTTATTCAGTAACTCGAGTTAAGGGAGAGCTCAGTCACCTGAGGAGGATCGGAAGACTCTCTAACTTTATTCTCAGAACACAGTATATTTATACATAGAAATGAGGAAGGAGCTTCCCTTTAATGCAGGCACGTGTCAAATGTTGCTATAAAACAGAAGTCATGACTAAAGAAAAGAGGCTGCATCATAAAAAGAGGAAACATGGCAGAGGAGATGAGGCTTGTCATGATTAAATGAGGAAGCACGAGAGAAGCAGAAATGTGGAGAAATAACCCTAGGCTGGTTCCTTAGATAAGAGAGAGATGGTCGTGACAGGATGTCTGTTTGTCGTGTTTCAATATTCGGGGGCTCTTCTTCTCGGAATTGGTTGTTGTGGTTTAGCAAAACGGGGCCGATTTTTCTCGGAATCGGCCCGATTATAGGGAAATGGTTACAATTGGGGGTCTTGTTCTTGGAATCGGCTTAACCATAGGAATGTACAGTTCGAGTGAGGAAGCTGTTTCTCGGAATCGCCCTAACCATAAGAATGTACCTTTGAATTTAAGAGGAAGGAGAGTGCGTGTGCAACTTTGTGTGCGCGTGATCGGGTTTGCTCGTGTTCTCGTTACTTGTTTTCTGACATGATGGGCTCGGGGACGTGCATGAGAGTGTGTATGATGGGACATAAACTACGAAAAATAATCTTTTTCCACACTGCGCCAATCTACCCTGTCGGAAGCGGTGGTCCCTACTTGGATTAGGGTAGATACCCCGACCAACTAGAGATCCCGGTTCTAACATGCACAAAGTAGGCTAAAAAGAAGCCTGGTCATATGTGTGGTTTGTGTGTGCTCCACACACCACCATGCCCATTACAATCTAACCCCCATCTCTCTTTGCCGTTGTTAGATATGATATTTTTGCTTTTCGTTAGGTGGGTACCTAGTTTCAATTTCCATCCTTTTCTCTGTCATATTTTTTTAGAGTATTTTTATTTTTCCATGTAGTAGTTGCGTGATGCGGTGTTCCAAGTTCCAACGCAAGGGCTTCTTTGGGAGCCTGCAGTCTTTTCTACGAAGTCCTCTCATCAAAGATGTCATTTAGAGTTTAACACCAGCCTTTGCCTCTGGGGACACATACATTACTTGGCCCAAGGTGCCCCTAAGGGCCTAACAATATACTACAGGTAAACCCTTTCTAAATGTACTTTAAGGCCATCTTTTCATGCCTTGCAGGATCTGGTCTCTGAGTTGCTCAAGGGGTTCTCTATGCCTAGCCGTTGTTTGCTCAAAGTGCTTCCCAGTATGTATACTTATAGGGCTACACTTAAGCCTGTATTTTTATACCACTGTTATATTATTTTAAAGATTAAATGCCCAAATCTCCCTCGCTTCCGATGTATTAGTTCTTTATGAACCTACAAACTACTTTGTGCAAAAGCAACTCTGAACTGTCCGATGAGGAAATCTGCAACAAATGCCAATAGGATTCAGCATTTTTGGTAAAACGTCTAAACCCCACACTATCCCTTCACACGATGTTCAGCTAGAAAGCCAATGTTGCAGAAAATCATCAGGAGAAGACACGAAAAAACAACCCATTATAGGTAGAGAATTCAGTGTGTACTATCACTCGCAATGAACTCCCATGGCCACCTTGGTATAACCTCAACTTTATCACGCATGTTTTTTAGAAATTTCTGGGTGATATATTTACAGAGTCTTTGTTGTCAAACAGCACTTGAGTTATAGCTAGTTGCAACACTGTGAGTTCGATCCCTATTTCAGTCAGGGATTTCTTTAGGGGATGCAGTTCACTTCTGCGCAGAATAGTGTTGGGACACAGGTCAGATAAAAATAACTTTTTATCTCTGCGGTATAATGCTTTCTTCAGTGCTGTTCATTCCAAGATCTCCTCTCTGTAATGTCCATCGTGTAGAATGAGAAGCAGTGTGCATAGGTCATCCTGAGATCCTCTTTTTGCTTTTGACAGGAATCAGAAGGATGTATTCAGTATTTACTAGTATTCCTTCAGTAATTGGACTGTCATGTGGCACTGGTAATAAACTCCATCCTGCCAATGTAATGTGCACTGGTGACCTAATACAGTGGTTTATCCCTCATTAGTAGACCTTGTTACACTATCAGGGTTGTTTCTTCTCAAGTGTGTTGGCAGCTACTCCACATCCCAGTTGGTTGAGGATGCTCTTTAATTCTCTAATGAGCTTAGAGGAAGAGGAACTGGATGTGCAAGTACAGCTTTTTCACTGCATGGAATCATGTGCTGGTAGGCGCAAGTCATTCTTAGCCAGAAGACTCAACTGCCTAAGCCTATCTTCTGCGTTTCCTCTTGGGCAGTGCCCTTCATTGAGAGATTTGTAATGGGGATCTGGAAAATGTTGACATCTTTGACCTCTCCAATTGAGAGAAAGTCTAAGGCCATGGCTCAACTCGTCGATTTATACCTGTTATAGGCATAGTTTATATCTGTTGAAGGTGTGGACTTCATCATGTTGCTTGTCTGTTGGTTTGCAGTGATGCAACATTTGGAGTGTCTGTCAAAGTCTTTCTATTCTTCTGCAGTGGGTTGGACCTGGAGTCCCTGTGAAATAATTATCTTGACACAGATGTAAGCATAAGGTCCATGCACCAATTTTCCAGGGGTCTCAACAGCCAATTATGCAGTGTTAACATTTGTACTACAACCTTTCAATGCAGTAGAGTGCCTTACTAGTAAAATGTAGTGTAGATCCAGAGCACAGTGCATTTTCTTTCAACTCATCCCCTTGTCTAAGAAATTTAAAAAGTTAGAACGTTATACATACTTCCAGCCCTAACCTATTTACAACCTGAACTTGACACTTCTCTCTCAGTTATACTAAAAAGACGCATACCTCATGTGTGATGATTGACATTACTCACAGGGTCAATGGAATTCAAATTGATAAATCAGAGTATTCTTCATAACTCATATTTATACATTTGTAGCATCGGCATATATTTTAATATTTGCATTATATCATAAAAAAGAAAGAACAGTAAAAATTTAACGACAAACATACAAACAAAACAACAGTAACATCTTCATTATTTTTGTAAAAGTGTATTCCATCACCAGTTGGCTGTTTGTTTGATACTTTATGTGAATTACCGAAAATGATGTTCAAGCTATACAGAACTTTCTACCAGTTCATAAATTACACCTGGGTGTATGTTTTTTCAAAATTGTCAGTTGAGGTTTTACACCAGTCAAACATACAGGAGGATTAGGGAGGATCTCTGAAAAAAGCCAAATGTGAGAACTCTTTATTGTGGGCTTCTTTTCAGGATCTTTTGTAGGTTTATTCTATGTATCATTTTGTTAGAAATGTCGATGCATTTCCACCCTTGTTTTGACCCGCGTTTCATCTTATCTTTAACCCACATGGCACTTCAAAATAATTTTTATCTGTTTGAGGATCAATTCCTCTTACAAATCAAAGGCACCACAATGGGATGTTCTTTTCCACCCATAAGTAGAAATCCATCTATGAGAACAACCCATTTGCGCAAATGATATCCTTATCGCTTAGGTACATAAATGGCATTGGTGCTGAAAACGATCTCAACTTATTTGTAGAATGGATGAATTACTATTTCGAAGAAGTCAAATTTAACATGTCTTAAAGCTCCACAATTATGTTTTTCTCGGCATATGAGTAAAAGTGATGGACCATTGATAAGCGTGGCTCAAATCCACCCGAGTGACTTACCGCACTCACCTATAGTCGCTATATAGGAAGTCAGCCGGACAGTGGAGAAGAATAAACAAAAGTCTTTATTAGGCCAAACAACACTCATATGAGAGGGCCCTGTCCGACCTCACTCCTAGGAGTGCGAACGAGAGGACTGACTCTCTGCATCACAGCAATACATTATAATGCAATACAGTAACGAGGGGTACGCCCCTTGTGGAAAGTTACCGAGCCTCAGACCAATGAACAATGCTCTCATAGAGCAGGCATCTGCACCTGCAAGGGATACATTATTATCTCTACTCAAGGCCATGGAGCTAGGCTTCAGCGTCTCGGGGTATGAGAACATTACTGATAAAGAGACTTGTTAGTTTCGGCCACAGTAAGCTGAGAAACGAAAACTGCTGTCTTAGTACATTTCTGTATTCTTGCGGGAGGGGCATATGAGCGAGCAGGGCCCGCAGGCACAGAGGGTTACACAAAATGGTGGCACACAGGCTAAGCTAAGAAACTAATATGATCACACATACATTTGAATATAAGTAAAAAGCAAGAATAGTAATTCAGCATAGATGCATATACGAATTTCATTAGTTAGTCATATGATGCTAACTCGCACAACATCATAGGGTAATTAGGGCATCGAGAAGTGAATTCTTTTAGCATCATTGGCTAACTATAGCCTCATTTATTTGCAAAAGGTAGTGCCGACATCCATTCTATGGGCAGGACTATATTTCTTTAGTCTAGAACATCTTCTGCAATGAACATCAACCAACTCGCATCAGCAGGAATTTCAGTAATCATAGAAGTGGTATATTGACCAGGTAACTTCTTTTTCGGACGCATATTCGCAGCACACATTGAACAACATGGAGGGAGGCAGTATATGCAAAGGCAGCAAGTCAGTATTACACTCACCACACCAACCAAACCCATCAATATTTTCCAACCCCAGGAAGAGAAGGCACCCCAGAGCCACCCTTGTAGGGACCATGTCCCATTATCTTGATGTAGTTCAGTCGCTAATCTATGTAATTTCTGTACCGCTAAGTTAACAGTGGTGGCGGAGTCAGGTATATATACACAGCAAGACGTCCCGATGACGCGCCCCTATCAGCCAGTATGACGTCAAGCACCATCCTGTTCTGGATCGTGAATAATCTCATAGCCTGAATCTCAACAGATATGTTAGTCGTAATGTCGGCTTCAGTCAGAACTACCTTTTCCATTACCCTAGACAGTCGCCTAATAGCTCTGCTGTTAAATATGGGACCCCAGAAAGGAAGCAAACCCTTCGAAAAATCAGTCCATTGTTGCTACGAGGTGTCCGTCTGATCGACATCATCTACCTGAAGTTCCCTCCTTTTACGCTGCTCTTGTGGCTGCTCCTGGGGACTGGGGAATCAACGATGAGTTTTGTGGTAATCAGAGGGAGCCACATACACAGGGGGAATCATATAGGCCAGGTAGCACACCCCACCACAACCCTCGGGCAACCATAAGTATCCATTATCACCGCAGACAAAATAGATACTGGGTGGGGCAATCAAAGAGGGGCTAAGAGGCAAGCGTATTGAAGCAGTCACATTACAAGAGCTATTACCAACTTTGACAGGACCCCTTCCCTCTATACAGAAAAATGGAGAAGGACCCACCACAGCCAGGGGTATCAGAGACTTGGAACTGTCGTTACTCCTCGGGGGGTGTCTGTAGGACAGAGTGGCATTCAATTTCAGGAAACTATCCCTAAGTCTGTCGGTATCATTTGGTGTCAAGAATCGACCCAGCCTTTTCTCACATGTCTCTATAAAAGTCTGGTCAAAACGTCCATCAGTATATATTCGTCCAAGGGAAGATGGAGGCAGAGGGCGTACTCGCATTGTCATTGTCCACCCCCTATTCTGCAGTCGAGGAGTCAGGGAATCTGGCTGCTGGAAGTATTTAACAAGACCTATAAGAGTATACCACCCCACACAACTATTCACTGGCGTCAAAGGGAGGGCAAGGAATCTGTCTTTCTTATAAGCAGCAGAAGGTAAAAGCCCACAAACCCAACAATCTGTCAAGTTGGTAGTGGCGTGTGCATGGTGCAAAGTCTTAATAAAAACATTGTCTTTATAACTTTTACGTAACATTCTTTCACCATAGTCAACAGTAATCATATTGTGTTCAGGAACAGCAGTGGGTGTGGGTGCAAACACATGAACGGGGTAAGCTTTCTCTAGGAAAAACAATATTCCAAGAGTCACTAAAAAGGCAATCAAAACAATTATTATGACCACAATCTTTCCTTTTCGGGGAAGGGCCAACCAAGGGGAATCAGGCACAGGTCTTGGAGGAGCCGCAAAAGGCTGCTCCTCATCAGGAATGGGCCGCCCAAAGGGATACATCCTTAATATTCGTTCAAAATATATCAAAAATCAAAAATGAAAAGAACACTTCTACTAAAAAAATAGTCCCAGACAATCCTCAACCGGCCAGAGGGGTTCTTCAACCCTAAAAAGGGATCTTCTCCCTGTGTCCTTGAAAGCCTCACAGGCAGGCTTTTACCGTCCATACCTAGCTCCAACGTCGCTGTTCAACAATTTAGGAAACAAGGGAAACACTTAATTCGGGCCCCGCACCACTCTATAGTCTCATAGCACACAATCTTCGGCTAATCACCAGGGCTCTTACAAGTCCATCCCTACCACTAAATCTTCTTATGCAGAATGTCCACTAAGCCCTTCTTCCAGTGTTTAGTCCATCATATTTCAGCACTGTTACTTATTTTCTTCCGGGCCTCAAATTGTAACGGGTGCTCCCTGGCACTTCGGGGTCAGTGAACAAAACAGGTAAATCTGTGGCAGACGCTGGACTTTCTGATGTCTCTTCACTAGTAGCAAGGGGAGTGGTAGAGCTCACTGAATTCTCTATTCCGCTTCGCTCTTCTCCAATCAGTGAAGCATCCGAGAAAGGAACATACCTCGGAATAGACTCATTCTCTTCGTCAGCGATGCCATCCTGTACCCATTTGTCATAGGGTAACGGAAGCGGGACTCTTTTCACATGTGAGGCATGCGTCCACGCCTTCCTTCCGTCGACCCGGAGTGCTGTGCGCGTGGTGAGGAGCACCTGGCGCGGCTCTGACCACCTTGGCTCCAGACAAGACTTCCGCTGATATCGTCGCACCACAACCCAGTCCCCTGGGTGGATGGAATGTCCAGGCCCCTCCGGCAACGGCTTCAGAGTGTCTGCTACCTGCTGATGAATAGAACGGAGATCTTTAGTCAAAGCATACAGATAATCTGTCAACAGAGGATATGGCACTTCAGAAAAACATTTAGGCCTGGGCACTCCCCAAATATTGGCCGGACGGCCGAATACCACTTCGTGGGGGGAGACGCCCATTTTTGCATTTACAGTGACTCTCGTTGAAAGCAAAGCTAAGGGAAGTGCGTCTGGCCAACGGAGACCTGTACTCTCACATATTTTGGCCATCTTCAGCTTGAGCGTGCCGTTAAACCGCTCCACCAGTCCTGCTGCCTGGGGATGTAAAGCTGAATGAAATTTCTGGGATATGTGCAAACCTTTACATATTTGTTTCACTAATTCTGCATTAAAGGACGTGCCATTATCACTCCAGATCACCCTAGGTAATCCGAAACGGGAAAAATATTCCTTTATCAACATTTTTGCAGTAGAGATGGCCGTGCAATCTTTCGTAGCGTACGCCTCCACCCACCTACTAAAGGCACATACGACTACAAGGACGTACTTCAAGTTATTGACCCTTTCCATTTCGATGTAATCCATCTGGATCACCTCGAAAGGGAAGAAGGGGGTGCAAAATTTCCAGTTGGGACAGGAGTACCTTTTCCAGGATTGTGTCTCAAACACACCATGCACTGACGAACCAAATTAGTGGCCATTTTAGAGATATTTTTATTACTCCACACCGGGTCTAACAACTTGCAGATGCCCTTGGCGCTCACATGGGCAGGCCCATGCGCCATTGTCACTACTGGAAGAACATACGCATTCGGGAGCATCCATCGTCTCTTGTCTGTCACATCTGTCCAACATTCATCCGCATCTAGTCGTCCCTGCCCATCCTTCCATGCTCTCAATTCCTCGTCTGTCGCTTTGCCCTGTATGTTCTTGACACTCTGTACAGTGTCTGCGAACATATGAACATCTGGGACCCATCTAGCAGGTCCTGCCACAAACATTCGTGGTAATTTTTCTCTAGCAGTCTCTTTTGCTGTTTCATCGGCGAAAGCATTGCCTCGCCCTACATCATCCACTATTGTCTTGTGTGCGCTACATTTTATCACAGCCAATCTTTTGGGTAGTGTCAGGGCCGTTAACAGTCGTAATATCAGTGGGCCATGTTGGATGCGTTGTCCGTGAGAGGTCAGGAATCCCCGTTCTGCCCAAAGTCGCCCATAATTATGAGCCACGCCAAAGGCGTATTGGCTGTCAGTATAAATGTTCACATCTAACCCCTCACTCAACTCACATGCTCTCAGTAAGGCAATAATCTCCGCAGCCTGGGCAGAATTGTAAGGTATCCTAGAAGTCTCCACCACCGTCTGTAATGTTGTTATTGCATATGCTGCCGTCGATGTACCGTCTGGTAATTTAAAACAGGACCCATCCACATACAACTCCCCGTCTGGTTCGTCCAAGGGCCTGTCTGTCAGATCCACCCTCCCCTTTGTCTCCTCTTCAGTCCTGAACAAACAATCATGTATGTCATCGTCTTTGGTACCTATATCTGTGGGGATAGGTAACAAGGTGGCAGGATTCAGTGTAGCACACCTTTTGATCGTAACATGGGGTGCAAAAAGAGTCATCTCATAACCCGTAAGACGAGCACTAGTTAAGTGCTGCGTCTGTGTCCTGTTCAGCAAAATGTCCACAGCATGCGGTACCATTACTGTGAGGTCTGATCCCAGTACGAGCCCTGCCGACTGTCTTATAGAGACCGCAGCAGCCGCCGTGGCTCTCAGACAGCTCGGCAGCGCTCTTGCCACATTATCGAGCATGGCAGAGAAGTAGGCGCAAGGTCTCTGCTTCCCCCCAAAACACTGAGTTAAGACAGACAGCACGCAACCTTCCGCCTCATGTACGTAAAGGACAAAAGGCTTCTGGTAATCAGGTGTCCCAAGAACTGGCGCAGAACATAAAGCCGTTTTTAGTGACTCGAACGCTTCTTGACATGCGGGGGTCCAGGGTAAGGGTTCGCGCACTTCCTTGGTAGTCAGATACAATAGGGGTTTTGTTAGTAACGCATAGTTAGGTATCCACTGGCGACAGTGCGATGCTATGCCCAAGAACGCGCGCACCTCTCGCTGCGTGTTAGGTACCTGCATGTTAGTGATCGCTTTTATGCGCTCTGGCGTCAATCTCCTCCCCACTTTCGAAAGGAGGTGACCGAGGTAGGTGACCTCCGTTCGACAATATTGAAATTTCGGAAGGGACACTTTATGCCCCCTTTTAGCCAAATGGTGCAGTAATTTCACAGTAGCATCCCGACAACCCTTTTCGTCGTCCGACGCTATTAGGATATCATCCACATATTGCAACATGACGTTGCCAGGTGGAAGCTCCAGTTCATCCAATTGTGCCTTTAGAGCCTGACTATATATGCTCGGACTCTCGGTGTACCCCTGAGGAATTCTCTTGAAGCGGAAGCTTCGGCCAGCCAATGAGAATCCGAAGAGGTAACGGCTTTCCTCATGTACTGGAATACTGAAGAAGGCATTTTTCAAATCTAGGACAGAGAAATATTTGGCCGAAGGGGGTATCATAGTCAAAATTGTAGTGATGTCCGAGACCACCGGGTACTGTGGCTCCACTACTCTATTTACGTGCCGCAAATCAATCACAAATCTATGAACATCAGGTGTATTATCAGTAGCTTCAGGTGACCGTCTTTTAAGGATAGGCAAAATAGGACTGTTACATATGTTCGAATCAGTCTCTTCCACTACTCCAGACCGTATTAAATCTTGTATTATTTGTAGCAGGGCCTTCTCTCCCTCCCTAGGAATCCTGTATTGTGGAACTCTGGGCAATTTCGCTCCCACCTTCACTCTTATTGTCACCGGGGCAATATCCATTTTACCCACATCTGTATCACTGACAGCCCACAAGCTGTCGGGTATGCCTCGGAATTCAGGTGGTAATGGGTCATCTTTCGAAAAACACTGCAATGGGCGGGCAACATTCAGGCCCAGAGTAAGGTACATGCCATCCGGGAAACAATAAATGGTGGCGTGCAATCTTTTCAATAAATCTAAACCCAGCAAATTTTCTCCACAATTTGATGTCAATAAAAACGGTGAATCAACAGTAAAAGGGCCAATCGTTAACGTGAGAGGTTTAGAAATGGGGCTAATCACCGGAGTTCCTGCGAAACCCACGGATATGTTATTCTTGCCAGACAGAGCCGCCCCTGGGACCCGAGAACGAGCCACTGAACTTTTCATTGCACCCGTATCCACTAGAAATTTTTGTTGAGACCCCATTAAGTCAGCTTCGACGTAAGGTCCCCTCTGATCAACTTCCATAAGTACCGGTCCCAGGCTCTGTCCTACGCTGTCCTAGTTGTGGGAGAATCCTGTCAAATCGTCAACTGAGTAATCATCGTTATAGTACTGACCACCACCCCTCTGCAACTGTTGCCTGTTTGTATTATTGTCAAAATAATTTCCACCCGGTCTCCCGCCTCCTTCTGACCGTGCCACCTGTCTCCCAGGATCACCACTACCTCTTCCTCGCCTGCGCCCTACATCAGTACTCGACTGAAGCAGCGGGCAATCCCTCCACCAGTGCCCCTCCTGCTTGCACTTCGCGCACTGATTCGGTCTCAGCCTTTCCCTGCTCTCACCTCTCCCAAATCCGCCTCCGCGACTCGGCGCCGCACCCCTGCCTCTGCCTCTCGCCACCTGCTGCAACAAAACCCTTGTCTTTAAATCCTTAGCCTTCTTTTCCTGCTTGTCCTTGCTCTCATTTTCCCTGTGCTCGTAATATTGCGCCATACTGAGTATTCCCGAAGGAGAGGACGTTGTCCACGTGCTCTCCGACGCTTGCAGTCTAGCTGATATTTCAGGCAATAAGTTCGTGACAAACCTTTTAACAAAGAGCCGTAACCCTCCATCCTGTGACACATCCTGCCCGCTAAAATCTATAAACGTTTCCTCAAACCTCGTAAAGAAATCAGAGACCGCCTCATCCTTCTTCTGCTTACAAGCCGTTAACTTGTCCCAATCTACCTTTTTCGGGGGAATGAGAGAATGCATATACTTTATAATGCGCCCTGGCAAAGCTAATATCTCAGCCTTCGGCTTCTCCCCTGGCTTACGCTCCTTGTCCCAATCCTGCAACTCCTGCCACGTACCTCCTAACTCTTCCACATGGTCAGTACCTTTCACTTGCCGCCACACATCAACCGGGACCAAAAGCCCGAAAAACAATTCAACATCGGCCAACGTCATCACAGTGGAAGACGCCGCTTCTGTAAGCTCTTTGTAATAGGCAGTCGGGTTCTTTCGAGAATCCGGTAGCTGGGCCTTCAATGATAATACCTCACTTCTCTTCCATGGCGTATACACCCATTGCTCCTGGAAATGTGCATCGATCCTGTTCCTAGTAACAGCCTTCGTTACTGGGTCTAGCAGCTCGGGGACCTCGGGATGAAAAATAGGGTGCACCTCGCGCATTGGGTGGAGACCTGGGAAATGGGGTGTGCCGGCAGAGGGTAATTCATTCCTGTATTGCAATAGTGCGCGCAAACTACTCATCACTTCTTTCACCCCTGTGTTCGTTCCATAGGCTCCAGCCTGTATATCTCGTAAAACCGCTGGAGCCACACCTCCATACCCCTGCTCCCAAAGCGGTATCAATACATTGGACATGTGCCACAAAGCGTGCTGCTGCATCAAAGGCTCAAAATCTTTCATGGTGGACCAAATATCTTCAAACGAATAAATATTATTCCTGGCCCACTGGCATGCCTGATTATCCACCATGCTCCTTTCATCTAAACCAACCGTAGAACGCGTAAGCAACTTCCGTACCTGTGAGAGTAGTCCGCTACCTGCGCCTCGACTCGGTGTTAGCATTTCCTGGCCGGGGGTAGTACTAGCTGAAACAGTAGGAAGTGCTAAAGAAAATTGGGAGGGGGCGGGTGAAGTGGTCTGGAGTAATGAAACAATTGGTGTCGAGGGCGAGGATTGTTGGGGGGCACTCGCTGAAGGACCCGGAGCTCCACTAACAGGGGCTGAAATTGGCAGGGAGGGATACAAGGACTGTGGGGCATAAGGGGGAGGGGGTCGGGTATTCAAAATGTCTTCCATCTCATCCGGGTCGTCCTCTCGCACTACATAACTTTTATTTTCTTTCAACCTACAAAGTCTATCTGAGCGCTCCATACGTAGCGCATTCTCATTTCCGACCTGCTCTCTCGCCTTCTGCGCCATAGTCTGGGTGGACTTTTTATACTCTTCTTTCTCCTCTCGCAGCTTGCGTTTCCTGGCCTCTTTCTGCCACACTCGCAAAGAGTCGAACATACTCTGACGGCTACGCTTAGCAAACAATTTGTCCTGCAAGTAGTCCAACTTAGCTTCATCAAAAGAACCCGTCAAAGGCCATTGTAAATCCACATTATCAGCAGTGTACCGGTGCCACAAAGTACCAAACAAAATCGGGACCAGTCCATGTTTGACATACATATCAAAGCTCGGAGTCCCTTCAGGGGGTGCAGGTTGGCTCTCGGCCAGTCTAGTATCTGAGGGTCGACAACAGCATCCAAAACATCGTAACTTACTAAAACACGGCATCTTTACTTCGGTGTGAAAGGAAACACTTCACCACAGACCAGCTCGAGCTCGTTCATACACACATATAAACATATATTAGAAAACCACACACCCACATACACAATATCTCCAAACACGTGTTACCAAATGGGACAAGGCCCGTCGACCAAGTCCTGGGGAACCTGGACTCTACCGCAGACCGAACAGTACACTAACTGTTCTGAGGACGGGGAACAGATCCGCCACCCGTGCGGCACTATGGATCACTGCGCACTTTACCGCGGGAAACCCAGATCTCACCTCCACTGAACCACCACACTAGGAGTTCAGGGTAAGCGCACCAGAGTCTGCCCACAATGAGCCACGCCTTCACCACAGTACCACCCGGTCGGATCGCTACCAACAATTACATCTAAAAACGTCCCCAACCTCGTCAAGTCTGTCAGAGCACCAACTCGTACTCTGAGTTCCCCGGAGCACACTAGCCCCAGGAGCACACCGGCTCCTCAAACCGCTGGAGACACCCTAGTCTCCCGGAACACTCCCGTTCCTTAAACAATCACAGGTGGACCACTCACCTTCCGTAGGCGGCACCGACCTCTACCGTTCTCCACCTCCGGCTGTCAAGACCAACACGGTCAGCTTCAAGTTCCGCCTTCTGGACCCCGGCGTAAGATCCGAACCGGGACCTCTCCCGATCAGCAGGGTGGGGCAGCGCTGCGAGAACCAAGCTCGGCATCAGATGGGTACCCGGGCCCACCGTGCCGACCAGCGAGTCCCCGGTCTTCTGCTACCCACTTACGGGTGAGAAAGATCCTTATCGCGGGGTCCCTGTTCGGGCGCCATCTGATAAGCGTGGCTCAAATCCACCCGAGTGACTTACCGCACTCACCTATAGTCGCTATATAGGAAGTCAGCCGGACAGTGGAGAAGAATAAACAAAAGTCTTTATTAGGCCAAACAACACTCATATGAGAGGGCCCTGTCCGACCTCACTCCTAGGAGTGCGAACGAGAGGACTGACTCTCTGCATCACAGCAATACATTATAATGCAATACAGTAACGAGGGGTACGCCCCTTGTGGAAAGTTACCGAGCCTCAGACCAATGAACAATGCTCTCATAGAGCAGGCATCTGCACCTGCAAGGGATACATTATTATCTCTACTCAAGGCCATGGAGCTAGGCTTCAGCGTCTCGGGGTATGAGAACATTACTGATAAAGAGACTTGTTAGTTTCGGCCACAGTAAGCTGAGAAACGAAAACTGCTGTCTTAGTACATTTCTGTATTCCTGCGGGAGGGGCATATGAGCGAGCAGGGCCCGCAGGCACAGAGGGTTACACAAAATGGTGGCACACAGGCTAAGCTAAGAAACTAATATGATCACACATACATTTGAATATAAGTAAAAAGCAAGAATAGTAATTCAGCATAGATGCATATACGAATTTCATTAGTTAGTCATATGATGCTAACTCGCACAACATCATAGGGTAATTAGGGCATCGAGAAGTGAATTCTATCACCATTCCCAGTGTCCATCACTCAACAAAAAACCTACAGACAAGAATGATGCCCTTAAGATACGACAGCTACCATCCAATGAGCCTAAAAGGCAATCTCTTGTACAGTGGTTCCTGCAGATCTGTTGCAATTGTCCACTCATAGAAGATTACTTCCATCATGCCACTTTGCTCTCCAGCCGACTATTAGAAAAAGAAAGCATGCCCCAGAAAACTAGTAAACAATTCTTTCAAGAGAGCAAGGTACTCACCCAGAGGTTTCCACTTTCTGCCCAAGCACAAACAGGTAAAATAATAATTCATCATAACTGGCACATTCTATTGAGCCTAAACTGTGAATCAGAAAAACTCTTATTCGCACTGAAAAAAAGCTTGAAGCCTCCGCAACCATCTGGTAAGAGCATATATTCCTCTTGATACTATGGCAGAAAATCTCTCCAACCATTGGAAACTAAAACCCATCAAAGTACTCTGCAAGTGTGGAGAATGCAGTTCATGTTCAAAAGCAATTGAAGGAAGCTCTTTCATTTACAATAACAAAAATGGAAACATTCTGACTTCTCAAAATGTAAGACTTAAAAATGTTGTCTATAGCATATTATGTTCTTGTGGAATATTGTGTATAGGGAAAACCAACCCAAAAATTCTGAAACAAATCATCCAACCCAAATCAAGGATTAGATGTAAGAACCTGCTCAGATGTCCTAGTGAAACACTTTTTTGACAACTCCCATTGTGAAACTTCTTTGAAATGGACAGTAATGGAAATTATAATGAAAGATCCAAAAGGGGGGTAACAGTGAAACACTGAGGCGAGTCTGATATTACCCTTTGGCAGATTGTCCACAGGCCTCAATAAAATATCTGAAATTCATGACCACGAACGAATGCATGACTACCTCCAGATCGTCGGAGATGCTCTAATGTATGCCTTTACATTCATCTTCAATCAATGGAACTTCCCACCAGCAACACTCCACACACTCAGGCAATGCCGACTCCTTTTCAATAATGTTTTAAATCACCTACAACTTTGCTACATAACCCCACCATGGTTATGAGTGACCACCTAGTTATGATGTCAACACTTACCCTGCAAGAGGAATTCAGCCCTGAATATCTCCGGAGCAAATGGAGAATGGTCACATGGGTAGTAAGATAACCGGGCTGAAGACAGAAGTCTCCACTTACTACAAATCTCTCAGAAGTTGAAATACACAAGCAGGAGCCAGATGCTGCTGGCCGCTCCTAACTCGATAAGGCCTCGCTTTCTTCAACTTCAACCAGGCATGAGCACTGAATAGCCTGGTCAATTATATTTACAAACCAGTAGCCCGAGCAGCAACCTCACGTAGACCGCAATACAAGCAACAAATGTTTGTACCATTTCATTTCATGAAGCTTTATTCGGTTCAAGTTATACAAATGACCATAAAATCAGACAGGCAAAAAACAATTAAAATGATAGTATACAGATAAAAAAGAACGGAGTTAAAACATCATACTTTTCCGATAATAAATAGATTTACATATGAAAGTAGCAGTAAAAATACATATATCCGGCGAGTTTGCATTATAAATCAATTTCATGGCCTCATCAACGCTGCAGATTCCATATTTCATAAACATTGGTTTAAGATAGACCAACCTGAGATTCAGGAATAAGGTACAAATTAACATAAAGTGCAGTGTGCTTTGTTTTAAATACCCGTCACATGGGCAGGGGCCAACAGGATGTTTCTTAGGATGAGGAAAGGCCACCAGAACGTGAGCCAGTCCAAATCTAAGTCTTGTAAGAACAAACCTGTGGGCCGGTCTAGTTATCTGGCTTAAGTACAACTGCGGGCCTTCCCAGTCAATGTATTTGTTGTAAAGATATGACAGTAGTCAGGTGGCCGTTATTGATTAGGCCCCTCTCCGCTTGATACGACATGAATTTATTTTTCAATTCCTGTTTAGGGATATCTCCTGCAGCACACGGATCCTCTAATATGTCCAGACCAGACCATAGATAGCCTGAAAAATATCTACGGTATATTTTAACCAAGGGATCTTGGTATAATTAACTAAGTTAAGACAATCCCTAATGACATGTTGGTTAAAAAGTGTCTCTTCCTTGTGCCAAATCGCACGCCAGATCATTAAGGGCCTTAATGAAACAAGGTCACACAAATAGGCAGCCCCCAATTCCCTGTGGATCAGATCAGTTGCGGCCGAGGCGGGTAAGCAGAGGAGTTTTTTAAGGAAGATATTTTCTTCCATTTGTAGACTGCCCACGTTGAAGTAACCCCACACCCCTGCCTCGTATAATGCAATCGAGACACTTCTTGCCTTATAAATCTGCATCATATCATTAATGTCGCTGATTTTTTAGGCAAATTTAAATATTCCATAAGCACTTTTTGACATTTTGGACCTTACGCTAACAAGCTCGTTGGACCAACTACCATCACTCGAGAAGGTCACACCCAGGTAACAAAACTTTTCAACTTGCTGCACTTTCACCCCTTCTATATAAAAAGTATGTTTTCTTGTTGGTCCTAGCACCGCAAATCACCGTATGGGTTTTGCTCTTATTAATTAATAGTTTCCTTTCTTTAATAAAACAAGAAAACCGGTCCATCAGGCGCTGGAGTCCTATGGGGGTCCGTGACAGAAGCACAGCGTCATCTGCATAAAGCAGTCCTGGCACTCCAGACCCATTTACCTGAGGTGCGTCAGCTTTAACTGTTTTTAAAATCTTGTCAACAGCATTTATAAAGAGGGTAAATAGAAGGGGGACGAGAACACAACCTTGTCTTATTCCTCGCTTGACCTCAAAATTAGGGGTACACTCTCCGCTTACCCCATAGCGCACACAGGCTTGCATCTTTCTATATAAGCGAGCTAAAAAGAAAATAATTCCCTCTGGTGCACCAAGGTCTAGCAGGACAGGCCATAGAATAGAATGGTCGACCAAATCGAATGCGCTGCTCAAATCAGCAAAGCAAAGATATAGGGTGCTGCGCTTGGCCTTGGTGTATTTGCCTATTAGTAATTCTAGATTTAAGCATTGATCCAATGTACCACGGCCCTTTCTAAAACCATACTGGGTCGCCAGTATCCCCTTTTCGTTAGCCCATTCTTCCAACCTGGTCAGCAGCACTCTGCTCATAATTTTCGCAGATGAGTCGAGTAAGCTGATTGGGCGGTAGTTACATGCTGCAGACTTGTCCCCCTTCTTATAGATAGGGACAATAATAGTGCCACCCCATGTTGGCGAATCATAGTTGTTACGGCAGCATTAAGAACCAAAGTAAGTATAGGGCCCCATAACAACGGAAGAGAGGCCTATAAACATCAACAGGAACCCCGTCCGGTCCCTGGGCCTTACCTTCCTTGCTGGCCCTAATACTGCTTTCCACCTCAGCTAAGGTGATGTCCCAAGGGACTATAGGCCAAGATCTTAGATTTTCGCTGTTTTGGCCAACTGCCTGAAATATATTTGAAAAGTGAGTAACCCAAGCCTCACTGCTGACATTTGAGGGGCTTTATCATCCCTAAGAAAGGGGGAGTTGACCGTAGCCCAAAACAGGCAGCAATCAGAGGTATCCGCTGCCTGCGCTAAATTATCCCAGGCTTCTAGCTGCAACTCTCTCTTCCTTTTGGAGAGAACCGTTTTATACTCGTGTCTCAAAAGTATTACCCTATCCTTGTCCCTGGGTCGAAGGGCTACAGCCTGTTTCAATTGGGAATGGAGGGCTGTACAAGCATGATTAAACCATCCATTTTTTTGGGCGGTTTTCTCTTTACTGGTCCTGGTAAATATGGTGTCTACAGTCTTGATGATATTAATAAAATTATCTACTATAAGAAATGGAGCACTCCCTGGTGTCAGGATACCATTAATATCTGCCATTGATTTTGATACAATTAGGCTCATTACCTTCTCAGATTTTTCCCCGTTCCACCTTAACATGTCCCGTTTAATCTATGCGGTTCAATGTTGCCTACAGTTCTAGAGATCCGTTGTGTGCTAAGTTTCCAGATCTCAGTTCGCATTATGATACGGTTGTGGTCACTTAAGGGGGATTCATCAATAACCGGGGTCAGACAATATGGCACAATACTTGATGAAACCATAACATGGTCAATATGAGAATTACTGTTCCTACCTGTATAGGTCAGAATTATTTGGCCCTTAGCATATTTTGCAGGCTGTAAGAGCTCTAAATCATAGATTGACAACAAATTGTTTATTGCCTACCCGTACTTATAATGCGGGAAATGTGGTGTATTGTCACCCCTGTTATTTTGTATCCCACACACCCTCGAAGACGACATTGGACAGATTGAAGAATTAAAATCACCTAGCCAAATAAAATCTAAAGTGTTTTTTGCCTGTGGTACAAGCTTCGATAAGGCACCTTCTAGTTCTTCTTTTGCTTTGTGCCGTGTGTTATCAAAACAATTATTATAAAAATTAATTATAAGCACCTCTTTGCCTTTCTTCTCTCGTATCCATAAGATTTGCGAATGTGTCCCGACAGTTAAATGTTTAACAACAGTCAGCATTAGATTCAAAGACAATAGGATAAGCAAACTACCTTTAGCTCTACCATACCGCGACTTGGTTGCTTCTAGATGGTAACTTACAAAACCTTCAGGGCTAGGTTTTGTAGAGCACCAAGTTTCTTGAAAACAGAGGATGTCATATGACCTAATCAAATCAGTCCACCCGAGCATTTTTTCCTTGGAAGCCTAGCCGGCTATATTCCAGCTAATGATTGATATCCCCCTCATGTTACAGCAGTTGAACTGGTCTTGGGCATTAAAACAATTGATACCATCTCCTCTATACTCTACCTCATCTAAACCAGCAGATATATTTTTCACACCTGTGGGGCCTTGATCAGTTGCAACCCTCTCTGTAATAAAAACAGTTTTCCCCTATATCAATCATACTTAAATCACCCATCATAATTCGCTCCGGCTCTATGCATTTATCGCCTAATTCATTTGCCTGGTTATTAGGAATCACATGCAAGGGGGGCTCACAATCCTGTATATGTCAATTGTTCATAACCAAGGAACTCAGGGCTTGATACCTGTTCTGTACCGGAACCTCGAAAATTGGTAGCTGAGTGGGTATGAAGGTAGGAGTGAAAGGTCTACCTCTGCTGTTAGCATGTGGTGCTTTAATAAGATGACTGTAGAAGTAGCCAGGTGGGCGAACGCATACACTGGTCTCGTCATATATCAGAGAGGCCGCTCTTAACAAGACAGTAGCAACATGTTGGGGATGTTTAAAATTGACGATAACGCAGTCACCCCTGCAAGTCTTACTTGAATTACCAATCCAATTTGCCCTTCTGGTAGTGAGTATTTGGTCAGAATAGGCAATTGGAAACCCACATTGCTTGTGCAGCCAAGAAAATGTTTTATTTTTAAGGGATTCATGCGTTTCTTGCTGAGGTTGGCTCGGATTTGGATCAGAGGGAGGTATGTTAGTTAAAAGAACTACATAGGTTGCACAGTTAGGTGGGAGATTAATAAAACGACTTTTCTTTACCAATGTTGCCCCGTCTTACATTCAGATATTGTTAATATATGTTCTTTCTGACGTGTTATTGGCAGGGGATCAGACGTAGTTTCTTTAGTTATGTTTAACCTCCCATTGGGTGTCTTTTGTGCATCTATACTAACTTCGGGGACCTTGTCATCACCCCTACAGCTTTCGTCCTTGCCTTTATGGGCATCCAGAAGTCCACCCAGTCTTAATACCTCTGCTGACATCTGGTCAAGCTTAACTAATAAGGGTTTAATGATCTTGTCAAGCTCATCCTCTATAATGCTGGTTAAAAGATCGAATTGCTCTGTATTCAAATTAAGTGTGTCCTTTTTACCAATTGAATCCATATCAGGGATGGTACTTTTGGGGCTATTTCAGTTTTTCTCTTATTATGGTTCCCCCCTCGTTTGAGTTGCACTTTCCTACAAGTCCTCAGTGCTCTAGGGGCTGGAGAGCTCTGTGCTGGAATGTCATTAGATGTATCAAGTAGGTCCTGAACGGGTGCAGGAATAGCTGGCACTTCCGTTGTTGTATCAGCGGGGTCACATCCATCTTCCACTGATAATGCTGTCGTTTGTGAGGTGGGTGTAAAAGATAAAGCAGGAGGACTACCCCGACCTAGCGATTTTCGCCGCTCATTATTGATTTTATTGACTACTTTCACCAAGTAGTTATCCAGTATGGCCTTTTGCTTGGACATGATGGCTCTACCAAAAAATCTCAAAGTTACTAAGGGCTAGAGGCACTGAGTACAATACAGGTATAGTTTGTGTCACATCTGGAGGTCCGACGGCGGTAAAATATAGACAAAGTTTAAAAGAAACTGAAATCTCACTTGGGTCATGAAGTTGATCTATGTAGCAACGGCCAGGGTTTGTGGCCCAGCCCAGCCGCCTCCTGCCCCGGACTGCCACAGACTGTCCCGCCCTTGTCCTGGGCTTCTCCCGGCGCTGCCCCTGCGCGTCCTGCAGGACGGGAGTCGTTCCGGTCTTTATTGGCGCCTCCGGCGCAGCCTGTGGCATCCCGGGTGCACCTCTGTCACTGGGGCACCTGGGAGCTGTGGTCTGCTGGCGTGGTGAACCGGCTGTTTCCCTCACAGCGCTGGATGGTCGACAGGTAAGGAAGTGAACACAGAGCCGTTGCCCTCACGGTGATGCCTGCCGCGGTCACGAAATGCCCCCAACAGAGCGCTTGGCGCTGCGGTCTTTATTGGCGCCTCCGGACGCAGCCTGTGACGTCTCGGGTGCACCTCTGTCGCTGGGGCACCTGGGAGCTGTGGTCTGCTGCTGGCGTGGTGGGTCGGCTGTTTCCCTCACGGTGCTGGATGGTCGACAGGTAATGAAGTGAACACAGAGCTGTTGCCGTCACGGCGATGCCTGCCGCGGTCACGAAATGCCCAAACGTTTGTACCATCGACCTGAGCTGCCAGAGCACAGCTGTAAGGTACATGCATCTAACTAATTTGCCTCACTAATGTGAATGTGTCTCATGGCTTTTACTGCAGTTTCCTGCAATACATTTTTATCTTGATTCTATTTTTCAATGATATCTAGAACTTATACTAAGAACACTCATATGTCTCGGATAGAATTCAAGATACTTCACATTTCATTTTTTCACCAATTTTGGGTGGCCATAGTATTAGATTTTCAACAATAAAATCCTCTCTATTCTTCCTACATACAGGGCAGAAACGCTTCGGCATTTCTAACACGGGGATTAACTGGACGAAGTTCATAAGATCTGCCAAAAATCCCACAGTAAATTACACTGGTCTTTCTAATCGCTGGCTTTTTCAGAGATGCTCCCTAATCTGTGAGTTTGACTGTTAAACAAACCGCAATCGACAAGTTTGAAAAAGACGTACACACAAGTATAATTTATAAACGGGTACACATTTTTTTATAGCATGGATTTTTTGGGGGGGTTAATCCATGTAGAATCTGAATCAAGCAAAAAGCCCACTGGTGATGGCATAAGTATTTGCACAAATAATGAGTTGATGTTTTGTTTGTATGTTTGTGTTTGAAATTCAAATGTTTTTCTTTTGTCCGATTAAATGCAAAAACGATAATATATGCTGCTGCAAAACATATATAGATATATGTAATGAAAAATACTTAGTGTATTTGTCTTCCTTTGATCCTGTTGGTAATATCAATTATCACGCATGAAGAATGCTTATTTATTGTACAACTGTTTCTGGGGTCTAACCTCACGTGATTAAGGACCCACCCACTGCTCTCTAGTTAGAGAAGCGATATCTTTGTTCTCTCTCTGGGTCACCTCACCCTGCCCTTCCACCTCACCTACTCACTGACTTATGCAGCTCTCTCACTACATGTATCCACTTACATCAACATCCACCTTTTCCTTTTCCTCCTACACTGTTTGCCTGACTACAATATCTTCTTTTTCTCACCTAACAACACCTAGATGCGGAAATCCTCCATCATAAGTTTCACTGCATTACAACTTTGACAATCTGCATCATACAGCTTTGCATCTTCTGGCTCTTCTTTATTCAGACCCATCTCACCTACCTCAGGCCACTCTCAAAAATCTGTTGTGACTTACACATAATTTACCTGCCTCAGGTCCACCTGGGTAGCAGACACATCACTCGCTAAGAAGGAATAATGCTCACATAGTTCAACGAAAATAGAGGCGTTCTCAAAGTTTTATGTTTTCTAAGATTTTACTGATCACTCGCACTTCAAACACTACCTGACATTTTTCCTCTTGCAGATATTTTTGATGCCGCCACACAAGTCATCTCCTTTTTGTTTTACGGATTCCACTTCCAAATCAAATAAAATCATATTTTTTTCGGTTAAATAAAACCATAGCTTTTGTATCACAAATGATAAAAATAAATTACCAACAATTAAAACAATACCCTTGTTCAAGAAAGCAGAATCAGCCTGCATTATCTGATTCACTTGCATCCCTAGCTGTTTTGCAATGCTCTGCTAGAGAACCCATTGTACTGTGCAGTTTTGGCAGCACGAGGAATAGTAGTAGTGCATGGGTAGCACAGCAGCAACACCCCATAGGGGATAGGGTAGCCTATCTTACACTGCCTCTTACATAATGACAAATATAAAGTGCAGTAGTGACAATATAACTTTTTTGCTAACATTTCACAAAAATGGGGGAAGATATCATTTACCTCTCCGTTCCCAAATGGTAAGATTTGCAGTTGGCATTTTATCCCGCAATGTCCCCTACTTATTTTAAGTCATCCTTACTTGTCGCTAATGGTGCTTTCATTAAGACCTCCAACCAGCATGTCTTCATTTTCATTCCAAATCTACAAATGTGTTACCCTGAGCTCCTCAATTGGGCATCTCACATTTTTATGAGATTTTTCTATGTAAAACTTTAATACCAGCTCAATCTCTTTTTCAGTCTGTTGACCTGCTCCCTTTTTTTTAGGAAACAGCTCTCATCATCAGACCGATGAAAAAGCCACACATCAAATCCTAAAACACCGTGGCCACCGAGGTCAGGCTAAAAAGCATCCTTTTAAACTGATAACATCCAAGTGAGAATGTCATTTGAGGTCTGTACACTCAGTGCAGGGTCTTTGATGGTAAGCACACCTTATATCAATATGTTTGAACATCATTCTTCCTCGCACCAGTTCTGGAGTTGTTTGTATATTTTGCAGTGCCAATCTGCATGTTCTAATTCAGTTCTCTTTCGCTCACATACATTCTGCCTTTCTGGCAAACCATAAAGAAGATGCGACGGTTCTGTTACACCAGCTTCCAGTCTCCTTAGCTCCTCTAACACCTTCTGCGTCAATGCAAAGGCTTTATTTCTTATTGGTATTTTTTGCCTTGGATTTTCTTGTAACCTTGTCTGTTGCATAAAACCCTTGAGGTTCACTACTGCCCCACTTATTAGTTCTAGGAAGTACCTTCAGGCGCCTATATGCGCCTGGTATTTGGGGTCTAACTTTATCCCTGGGTTTCCTCATACAATCCAAAGTAACTCAGAGGGTCTTTTCTTGTATCCCAACTGCTTTATGTTTTTCATAGAATTGTTGGCATGTTGTAATCAAGTGTATTGGTGGAAAACCCAATATATGCACGAGAATGCCTGTCATGGGTCTTAGATGTATTACCTAATCGCACTGTAAATGATTTTATAGCCTCACTGGTGTGGAGTGATCTAGCATATCAGTGACCTTACCCCCAAATCTCTCCTTTGTCCTGTATTTTATTTCTCCTTCTATTGATCCCTTTTCTTTTAATGCAAAATTACGTCCATCACAATACACAAAAAAAACTGACACTATCCCCTTTATGATTTTACACACACATGCGTCAAGTCCCTTATGTCTGTAGTTATTTACTTCAGGGCATTTCTTACTATTCGGAGGAGGCTTTAACTGCCCCATTAGTGACAACATTTCATAGAACACTCTTATCCATTTACTTTTTAACCACTGCCCATCTTCTAGAATGCTGCGTTTGTTTTGTTGCCTACTAACGTTTTTCACTGTTATTTTATGGCCCATTTTCCTCTTTTAACCCTCATCGCTTTGACTCATAGCCCTTTAATCAGGTCCTTGATTGCCACAGTTGTGACTACTGTAGCAAGTATTTTCACTTCTTTTACATCTTTTTATTAACTCATTGCTTGCATATTGATTTGATGTGTTCTTTTTACAATGTACTAACCTTGCAATTAACAATTGCCATTACAAATGCCATTTCATTCATTCATTCAACTACAAGAATTTTGACACTGGTGACTGGGGGTGAGTGTCTGAAAAGTTTCAGCGCTCCATCCATCATCTCCTTGTGTTTGCTTTGTTCGCTCTAATTTGGTAGGGTATGCCCAGATGTGGGTCCCTTGCTCACTTTGCAACTGGATTCAAGCTAGCCGGGCTGATGAGAGCTGTTAGCCCGAAACCAATCCCAGGATGCTTGTTTCCGGTCCAGGAAAGACATGGCTTGGCAGTTCGGGCTAGATTGTTCCCATGAGGCACAGGGTCAAGACTGATTTGCATATAGCTGTGTCTGAAATGGGGTGACAAAGTGAGCTAAAGAACAATGATGGATTCAACCCAGATCTGTGACTGGGGGTGAGTGTCTGAAAAGTTTCAGCGCTCAGTCCATCATCTCCTTGTGTTCACTGGTGACAAAATCATCATTACTTTCTTCTTTTTCCATGGAAAACCCTATGCCTGTCGACTGACACAAATCTTACCTCTATAGCATGCATTTCGTGAAGCTAAGGCTTTTCTCTGTTATTGCTCCATTCACATTTTACTTTGGCCCAATACAGCATTCAGCATGGGGTATTGTGTGTTTGGTCCCCCAAACCAGTCATGCACCCTTCACTGTTCTCCATGCAGACTGCATTACAGCGTGCATGGAGAACATGCCCACCCCTCCAGCCCCTGGCTGAGTGCCATGTCTCAGCGATCAGACCAATCACCACGCCATTGCAGCATTGTGATTGACATTGCTCTGCATTCAGTCCATCAATTGTTCTTTTTGCATTTGTCACCCCGAGTGTGACGTGTATGCCCAGACCTAGGTCCCGTGCTCTCCATGCCACTAGAGTAGAGCTATCCTGGCTGATGAGGGGTGAAACCCCGAAACCGGTCCTAGGATGCTTGTTTCCAGTCCAGGGAGGACATGGCCTGGCAGTTCGGGCTGGATTCTTCCCATTGGGCGCAGGGTCAAGACTGATTTGCATATGGCTGGGTCCAAACTGGAATGGCATGGGTAGCAAAGAAAACGATGGATTTAGGCACAGACCCATTGTATGTCCCCTTGATGATCTGTAGTGCATATCTGTACTTTTGACAACTTTCCAGTGCAAGCCATGATTTGTTTTTATAAGTAAAGCCCGCAACACTTTGCACTGTATTTGCATTACTTTTGTGGTGCAAATCCAGCATTAAGTGTTAGTAAATCTTTGCCTATATCTCGTTGTAGATTTTGCGTCAGAGTATCCTATACTGTATTTATTGAAAGTACAAATGATGACTTGCACTTTCCAAGTGCTTTCAGTCACAGAATTGGACCGTGTGGAAGTATAAATACACGCGTCTTTTCCCCAGTTCTCCAACCAGCATTCAGTTTTGTGACTGGTTACACCACAGACTTAAAGTCTTCGCAATAACCAATTGAGCTTTTGTAACATAAACAAATGTATTTCCCATGAATTACTTTAACACAGTTCTCATACTTTTTTATGCACTTGTGAATGAACTGCAAAGTACTTTGTATGAGGCTGTCATGGAGGCCCCATAACTAGCACAGTCCAACACATATCAGCTGAGGACGGGTGTGGAAACTGAATCAAATTTAGACCATTGGGTGTTTGTTCATTATGTGGGTAATGTTCCTAACCTTATTGCACTTTTTGGGATAACCTAAAAGAGGCAGTATTTATGTATGAGAGCAAAAAGAATGAATTTTTCAAAACTTTCACTGTATAGATCCAACGCCGAGACAAGAGTTTTGAAAGAGCTACTACCCTTTGTGTACATGCTAACTATAGAGGTGGTGCAAGACTTTCAAGAGGAAGAACACATTTTTAACAGACCATCCTTACTTGATGCTGTAAATATATTGTGAAAGAATAATAATGAAGCTTAGTTTTGTTCCCACTTTGTGTGCAGAATCTGGTGGAAAAAACATTTTGCAGAAGAAGTATACATTTGCATTGCATGTATTATGCAAAATTCAAACACATTTAATCCTTTCTCTGTATCCTCGTTCTCTGTTTGCATGTGTATGCATTCTCTACGGATTTAGCTCGTTAACGTTGTTAGACTTGTGCAGGAAGAGGGGAAGTGCCTCTTGCAACATAGGAGATGATACAAGTTCTGTGCACCACTAACATAATTTGATTTTCCTTCGTGCATTTGCACATATTAGCTGAAGAGAGACTGCACCACTCAGTGGCTTAGCTAGCCACTCTGCTTTTCCCGCCACGAGGTGGCCGTAAGAGGCATGGGAGCGGGGAGGAGTGTTCTGGCGCGCCGTGACAACTAAACACCAACAAAACAGAAGTACTCATCATGGACCCAAACCCCGATGCATGGAACGACACCTGGTGGCTCCCCGCCCTCGGAAGCCCGCCCACCCCCACGGACCACACACTCAACCTGGGAATCATCCTGGACTCCGAGCTCAAAATTGACCGCCAGATCAACTCCGTCTCGTCCTCCTGCTTCACACCCTTCGCCTCCTACGTAAGTCCTTCAAATGGATCTCCCTCGAACACAGAAAGACCGTCCTTTTCACCAGCAGACTCGACTATGGCAACGCACTCTACGCCGGAATAAACAAAAACCTCAACCAGAAGCTACAGAACATCCAGAACGCTGATGCAAGACTGATCCTCGACCTGCCAAGACACTGCCACAGGACCAGCATACCTGAACAGCCAACTCTAATCCCCCGCACCCTAGAGGACCCTATGATCTTCCCAGCTCTCCTACGCTGTGGTCCCTCGCACCAGAAAGACCAAATCGGGAGGCAGCTCCTACTCCTTCCTCACGGCCCGAGCCAGGAAGGCCCTGCCGCTCCACCTCAAACAGACAACATCGCTCCCCATCTTTGCAAAAAAACTCAAAACCTGGGCCTTCAACAGGCGCCCCCCTTGATGGACTGGAGCCTGCTAACCCCCCCAACCCCCCCCGCTCCTTGAATCTGAAGCCCTTACGGGTGAGTAGTACTTAACAAATGCCTGATTGATTGATTGCCGCCCCACGGCAAACGCATGGAAGAGAGGGGGGGATGGCCGAGACAGGCGCACTCAAAATTCGTACCACCCCCCCTCCTTGCTATGCCACTGGCTCCACTGTGCAATTCTATTGCATGTTTTTTGCTTCTTCTCGTGTTAATAGTAATTCTAGGCTTTTCATATAGAATTGCACATTGCACATTGTACTTCTGCTGCCTGAAAACGATGTAAGTACAATGTCTCATCCAATAAATTCTGACAGATTTGTATGTACACCTTGGAATATTGAATAAGCAGCATGATGTGTGCGATGAAAGAAATACATTCAAATATCTTCTTTGTATTAAACATGCAATTGCCACGTTAGTCGAAGCTGCAGTCCTATCGTGTGGGCTTTAGCCTCATTTCCCATCCTTTTCTTCCGAACAACTTGTTTTTTGTAGCGCTTCAACCCAACCTTCTACCATTGTTAAGTGCTGTAAAGCATTCATATTAGTCTTACCGAATAAATGCGACTGCCATTGGAAGGATTGAAAGCTAAATTTGCCCTGCCACTATATAAAATGGTCACTTTCAAAGTAATTCATGTTTTAGTGCTAAGCTTTGGATTCAGTTGAACTATCCAGATGGTGAAGGGGAAGTAAATATGTTTGTATTGACGTTTTAAAAATGCACACAAGCTTTGGCAAAGGCAATAGGTGTGGCTTAAATGTGCCTACTCCTGAAACAGTGTTTGTACATGCATGCGTTGCATGCGTTACCAATTAAAGCCAAAACTTTTGTGAGTGCTTGTTATTTTTAACTTACCCACTTGGTTGCCAGGTCATGGCAAACTGGCGGTCATCCACTTGGGTATGTTTAACTCTGCAGCACTCCAGCACATCATAGTTTTAGTAAGGTGCTGTTAGTCTGCTGCCTTTCAGTACTAGGCAAAACTGTCTGGTCAGCTACCATGCCAGAGACTGCAGACCGCACTGTAACAGCTTATGAGTGGTCAGGTGACAACCAGGGTTTGTTCAGTTTGTGGTTCTTGTCATCGGTTTGGAGTAAATGGTGCAAATATCTGGTCGGGGTGGTTAGAATATTGCATTGTATTCAGAAGAGAACCTAGTGCAATCTCTCTTGGCAAATATAGAACATGGTGACATCATCTTAGAATAATGAGCTACTAGAGTTCATCAGTGGAATGATGTGGCCTGGTTCAATTACACAGTGGAAGCTCTGCCCAGACACTGCAGAATTAAGTGGTGGCCCAAATTGTCCACTGTTCATTCTTGTGACGTGCTGACGTTCGAGACATGGAAGAGGTTTAAATTACATGGGTGCTTGTTACCCACTCTTCTGCAGTGAAGTTGTCATTATGACCACATACTTCTACAGGCTGGGTTCTGCAAATGTGCCTTCAGTGTAAGGTAGGATTTGGAGCCTTTTACTGACGTTGTTAGTTTTTCCTTTGTTACAGTAGGTCTTGAGTCGCTGAAGGTTTTGTCCAATTTCTGAGTGAATAGAGGTTTAGAATTCCATCTCGTGGTGGCTTGTTCTTTCCTTGCAGTCTCTATCAGTTGTCATATATAGGTCTACTGTTTAGGGAGGTATGAACTGGGACTGTGCTTCTGTTAACAGACGGTAGTAAGTCCCTTACTGTGTGTTTCATTTCTTGCAGTAGGAGAGGCCTAAAGTGACTAGTTCAGCTTCACGCATATTCAATGATTAATCGACCGATCAATATGATAGCCTTCACAGTAGAGTACCAGACCGCCCCTTTTGACTCAGTATGTCACATCAAAAATAGAACTTCAAACAAATGGCTGCTCAGTGGTTTTAAAGAATACACTTAATTGTGGACATAGCTTGGCACACTCTGAGGGGCTGCATCTTTTTGAGTCCCATTGACATTCTACATTTGTCTCTGTGTTCCCCTCCCAAAATGAAGGTTGAAGTAGACACATTTAGATCTAGCAGAGAAACTGGTCCTCTGCTGGATATTGATTCCTTTTTGTCAGTGCTCCATTGGTGAATTAAAAGGTCAGAGCTGCCCGGCCAGTTATTGAGTCACACCCGAAGCTCAATGTAATATATTTATTTTTGGTGTCTCCTTCCACTTTGAACTGGAGAGGTGGAGCAAAATAAATGGGTGGATGAGCCCAGGAGAGCGGTTGTAAAGAGTGCTTGCTTTCAACTCTATAAGGGATATATCATGAAGCCCCTTCAATAGAGGCAGTGCATCATGTGTTGCCCTGGGTAATACTAAGACACAGTGTAGCCATGGTAGTATAGTGAGAGACATTACTCCCTTCCTGGTCGTGCTCTATTAAGAGATCTGAGGAGCTGATATTAGTAGTGACAGCAGAAGCTTCTCCTGTCATGTAGAGAAATAAAGACAGTAGCGTTTTGTTAAGAAGGATTTCTTTCAGGCTGGAACTTGAAAAAGGCAACAACTCTACCAGTGTCTGGCCTGATGAAGGGAGGTAAGGCCCTCAAGAACCATCAAGAAATAAAATGGCTTCTCTAGATAATCTTCATAAGAAGTCAGATAGTATAGAGAACAGGTTTGCATCCTTTGAATGCCGCATTTTGACACTGAAGTCAAATGTATTGTACCTAAAATCTGAGATTTACAACCTGCAGGGTGTAGAAAACAAACACTTGGTTGTGTCCTGTCGGAAGTGTCCTAATGAGTTACAAACGTGTGCAGTGAAGTCAATCTTCAGGCAGTAAAAATAATTTGCGACCCTGGAGAAGGTGGAATGGGTGATCAACATCAAAGTTTTGGGAATGATGGTAGAAATAAACTGTACAAAACCAAGGCGGAATTCGAAAGCTTTTTCAACTTGCTGGTAAGTTATGTAATAAATGGGGAGCCCAGACTCCTGAAAGAAGGAAGCTGACTTCCATCTCACAGTCGAGTTGCTCCCTCAGGTTAGTTTAAAACCGATCTGTTTAGCCGAGAGCCAGGTCTTGAGATTCTTCCTGAAGGTGTTCAGAGAGGGGGCGCGCCTGATGTCTGCCGTTAGCTTGTTCCAGGTCTTGGCTGCAATGTGAGAGAAAGATCTTTCGCCTGCTCTGGCTCTGTGGATGTGCGGGGTTTCGGCCAGTGCAAGGTTGGAAGATCGGAGGTTTCTTTTGGGTAGGTGGAAGTTGATTCTGTTGTTGAGGTATTTGGGTCTGTTGTGTAGGCATTGTAGGTGTGAGTGAGGATTTTGAAGGAGACTCTTTTCTCCACCGGGAGCCAGTGTAGTCTTGTGGCTGATGTGCTCGTACCTGGGGATGCAGAGGACGAGTATGGCGGCGGTGTTCTGTATTTTCTGGAGTTCGCGGAGTAGGGACTTGTTGATGCCGGCGTAGAGTGCGTTTCCATAGTCCAGTTTGCTGGTGATGAGTGCGTGGGTATAATCCCTATTGAATTGAGATCATCAATAGGGGTGTGGAGACCAATTAGGTTTAGGTCTCCCCATGATCCAGATATGAAGAGCGGTTAATATTGGATGATGTGTAAATGTGTTATGGTTGTGATTGAGTGAGTCTGAGAATTGATGCTAGCTGATTATATATATTTGTGTAGGGGTCTGGAACCATACATTATATTTGTTCCTTAAATGTTCAGTAGTGTATAATCATGTATAAAAAAATACTGCACATACATGTAAATATATAGCTTTATGTGTTTGTACTTATAAAAATAGGAAAAAAATCTCTTATATGTATTTTGGAATTTAAAAAAATTATGACAATTAAATCATATGGCTAAAGTGTCAAATTGTACAAATCATATGTGTAGCCCTTATCTGATGTTGTGCACATAAACTAAAGAAATATAGGTCATGAGGGAGCTTGTTATATGTCTCTTGGATGAGTGGGTGGGTGACTGTCTTCCTTGACTCAGAGGGTATCCATTTGAAGGGCTTGCGAAGGATGCGGAGGGTGTTGAAGCAGCTGTAGGTGACGGCGTTGACCTGTCGGTTCACGGTGAGTGATGGGTCGAGGCCGATACCAAGGTTTTTGGCGTGGTCGGAGTGGGTAGGTGGGCTTCCGAGGGTGGTCAGCCACCATGTGTGGTCCCATGCTGAAGGGGTGATTCCAAGCAGACGCGGTCGGTAGTGGGAGTACCTGCCGGGCGGTGACGTGGGGAGGGGGAGGGGCAGGGTGGGGGGGTAGTAAACTATGGATTACGGAGGTTTACAGGTAAGTAAACATATAAATAAATAAAAAGAATTCAGTTGAGCACACTGCATCGCATTTAGGGATGCAGTGCATGCAACAAAATTCATTTTATTTATTTATATGTTTACTTACCAGTAAATCTCCGTAATCCATAGTTTACTACCCCCCACCCTGCCCCTCCCCCTCCCCACGTCACCACCCGGCAGGTACTCCCACTACCGACCGCAGCTGATTCCAAGGACGAGGACTACTATCTTCACGGAGTTGAGCTTCAGGCAGCTGTTGGTCATCCAGACTGCGACGTCCTGCATTCCGGTCTGGAAGCTGAGTTTGGCAGTGGTGGGGTCTCTGGTGAGGGAGAGGATGAGCTGGGTGTCATCAGCGTAGGATACGTGTTGAGGCCGTGTTGTCGGACGAAGGCTGCGAGGGACGCCATGTAGATATTGAAGAGAGTTGGGCTCAGTGATGATCCCTGTGGGACTCCACAGGTGATTTTCGTGAGATCAGAGAGGAAGGGGGTAGTCTGATTTTTTAGCTTCTTCCGGTGAGGAACGATCAGATCCAGTCCAGGGCTGTTCCTTGTATGCCGGCGTCGTGCAGACTGGGGACTAGTGTGTGATGAGAGACGGTGTTGAAGACCGCTGACAGGTTGAGTAGGATGAGGGCTGCGGAATTGTCTTGGTCCAGGAGGGTACGGCTGTCGTCTGTGGCGATGAGTAGGGCGGTCTCGGTGCTGTGGTTGCTTCGGAATCCGGATTGGGACGGGTCAAGGACAGTGTTCTCTTCGATGAATCGTGTCAGTTCCCTATTGACTGTTTTCTCTGTAACTTTGGCTGCGAAGGGGAGGAGTGAGATGGGTCCGTTTTTCTTGAGGTCGGTGGGGTCAGCTGTGGGCTTCTTGAGCAGGGGCCTGACTTCTGCGTCCTTCCAGTCACCTAGGAAGGTGCCTGTTTCGAAGGTGGTGTTTATGGTGCATTGCAGTTCAGGTGTGATGGCGGCCACGGCTCTGTGGTAGATGTGAGTAGGGCAGTGTTCGTGTGTGCCCCCGAGAGGATGCCTTTCATGGTTGAGGCGGTGTCTTCGGTTGTGATCGGTGTCCAGTTGGAAATGGTGGGCTGGCTGGTGTCTTTGGGGGGCGGGGGGCCGGCTGTGGTGTCTGTTGGATGGTCGAGGAAGTTGTCCTAGAGGGTTTTGATCTTGAGGTGGAAGTAGGTTCCAAGGTTGGCGCAGAGGTCTTGGGATGGAGTGATGTCAGTGGCTCCGCTGCGTGGGTTGGTGAATTCCTAAATGACACTGAAGAGTTCCTTGGAGTTGGTGGAGTTGGTGAGGATTTTGTTGTGGATGAAGTTCCTCTTGGTGGTTCTGATTTGGTTGTGGTAGTCCGTCATGGCGTACTTGTAGGTGGAGTAGTTTTCGGTTGTCTTGGTGTTTCTCCAGTTCTCCTCCAGGCATCTGCAGGTGTGCCTGGCTTCTTGGAGATCGGTGGTGAACCAGGCGGCTTTCCTGGGTCTTTGTTTGTCGGAGTTCCTTAGCGGGCGAGCTCGTCTGCGCAGTTGGAGATCCAAGTGTGGAGTTCTCTGGCTGCGATGTTTGCGTCGGATACCCAGGTGTGGTTGTCTCGGGTGAGGGTCGAGTTAAGTTGTTCGTTGGTTACCTTGCTCCTGTTCATATGTGGTGGGCGTGGGGCTGATTTGGGTGCCTTGGGTTTGTCGACGGCGAAGTGTACGCAGTGGTGGGCTGTCCATTGTGGTTGCATTGTGTGGCTGAAGTGAAACCTGCATCCTGCAGCGAAGATGGGGTCGAGGGTGTGTCCTTCTCTGTGGGTCGATGTGGTGACGAGTTGTTTGAGTCCGATGTTGGCGAAGTTGTCACGGAGAATGGTTGTATTATGGTCGCTGGAGTTGTCGAGATGGAAGTTCAGTCTCCAATGAGTATGTAGTTCATTGATGGAATGGTGTGGGATGCAATGAACTCAGTGATGGAGGTAGCGAAGGGTGTATGGGGGGGTCTGAAGATGAGGGTTCCTCAGAGTGGTGGGTTGGGTCTGGTCTGGATCTGGAAGTGCAGGTGTTCGGCGGAGGGCAAGGTTTTGCTGGAAGTGGTGAGGCGGAGGGTGCTCTTGTGGGCGATGGCGAGGCCCTCTCCCGGGTGGTTGGAGCGGTCCTTCCTCTGGATCTTGTATCCGTCCGGGATGGCGGTGTTGATACACCACAAAAACCATGCCCACTGGTTGGGTGAATCAGGGATAGTGTAAACTTCAATTCCATGAGTCAACGTGTCCAAAGATAAGGTAGAAAATCATTATTTCAAGGTTACACTCAAACTAGAAAGGAACAGCTCAGTAAGTGAGTTCTAGGGCAGAATTTGAAGTTGATGAAGATTTATTTAAAACATTCTAGAGATACACTACAGAAATAGTAATGCATGTGCAATAAATCTCACTTAAATGCAAAAAGTCATTGCCTTGAAGGCTTTCAGTAATGGTGCAATACAAAATAATAGGCCAAATAAAAAATGGACTAAGTCCCACTTATGAAGCAAAATTATTGAGAAACTATACTGCATCCCTAGCTGAACCCAAATATCATCTGGCTCACTTCCAAAATACAGGGTTTTTGTAGAAAATGTCCCCCTGGCACAATTTGAAAACTCCAGTATCATTTTCGTCTGAGAAAAGAAATGCATTTTCACCAAACCATAATATAATTATTGATTCAGACCTTCTGACCTCATGTCATCTGGAGGTGTCACAAAAAACTAGTTACATAAACAACAGTGAACCATTGTGAATGAATGCAATACGGTGTGCAAGCTGAAGATCCTTCAAACAAATGTTACATTAGTGAGCCCACGCTAGAGAGTCTTCTTTGGAAACAGTGTAATTTAGGAGCAAACACACTACGTGTAGCAGAAACAGTGAATGTGACAATTAATTTTGAACAAGATGGCGTTGAGGCCTAACTGGGACCTCATTAGAAAATGACCTTTAACATTCTATATCAAATTTGATTCAAAAGCATTAGCCTCATATCAGTGTATAAGTGTAAGTTCGAGTGTTAGTTACTATTCTGCACATTTTTAATAATGCACGTTTTTAATTAATACACAAAAGCTTCCTCATTGTAAAGCAGTTTTTTGCTAATGTTAAAGCCAACAATGGTGAAGAAAAAATGATGTGTAGATACTGGTGAATGAAATAACTTTGCATTATGAGTTAGGGCTGTACGTGAACTAAGTTAACTAGTAACTAAATTTGGTTACTTTTGTTTCACCTGTTTCAGTCCTGAACCTCAGGGGCGTACCCAGGGACAGGTTGGAGGAATAACCTGCCCATATCCGAGTTTAAGACCATGGCTTCCACCCCCTCTGATGTGATTCCTGATGAGACTTTTATACTTTACATTCTATGTAGCAAGATGTTGCTTGCATTGGATGTCGATTACTTTTTTAGAGCCCTTACATTGTTTAATAACATTTATAAAAGTTTATGGCATTCGTCTATCTTGTGATGTTTCTTGCAACAACGAAAACGCTTTATACTGAAAAAACAAGAGTGGTTAATGCTGTGTAACTACATTTACAATAGTGGAATCTTCTGATCATGATTTCTGCTTGTGATTCCTGTAATGAGTAACCTGCGCCCTGGGTCCAGCTCTTGAGCAGAGATGACAGCTTCTTGTATGTAACTCTGAAGTTCGCTGCAAGCATCATGCGATTAACTGTTGAGTTTTACGTTCTCTGTAATATGGCCTTATGTTAAGTGTTTGGTTTTTCCCCCAGAAAGTATAAAGAAACTTCTGAACAAGCAGGATATTCAGCTACAACAACGAGTAAAATTGGAAACGAAACCCAAAAAATACGAAGACAGAATCTTGGTAAGTTCATATTCTCATGCACTGTATCTTCTGTGACTGTGCTCAGGAATGCTACTTTCTTTTTACATACCTACAATATTAATGCAGGTCTGTAACTTTATCTTCTGCATCCAGGAATCCTCCTCTCACTCAGAACCATGGAATACATTTTATAGCACTGTTTTCCATGCAAGGTAGGCATTGAGAGGGATAATTAAGCAAAAAAGGTTCTTGAGGTATGTCCGACCCACTTGAATATGATAATTTGTGCATGAATCTAAGCAGTAATAGGAATAAAAAATGTCAGAATATTGCTTGCTATCAGCAAAAAGTTTGGGTGTTTGAAAAAGGGCAGGTTTAGCTTTCCTGTCTGTTGCATAATTAGTTCTAGGATGACCTAAAATCTCTTGCTCTGCCTTTAGGCAACATAGCTGTGTGCATTCGCCAATGCATCAATCCTTTCATGACAAGCTCCCACACATTGTCTTGATCATAGTTAACCAATACCTGACTTGATCACCTGACAACTCTAGCGCTCTTAAAGTATATAATCAATGTTCTTCGGGCATCTAAAGTACAAAAAATACCTACCCCTAATTGTTGACTACCAGCACCAGGGCCGACCTGGCCGTACTGGGCACCAGGGCGTTTGCAGTGGGGTCTGTTTTTGTTACTGGGGGCTGGTTTTTCAGCAGTGCTGCAATATCGGCGCCCTGTAACAATAGCAGCAGCAGTGTTTCCCACCAGCAGACCCCCACCCACACCCCCCATCCACACCGGCCGGCCTGGCGTAATTGCCAGGGCTGGTTTCGGTTCCCAGACCGACACTGACTAGCACTACCAGCATTAATCAAAAGTGTCACAAATGTGTATTCCAAACATTATAAGTATTTTTTTTAAACATGATGCACAATCATGATGGCTGTATTGAGTTATTATATTTCGTGTATGAGAATATTTCACTCAAATCCCTACCAAGGCGCATGGCGTAAAATTCAGTTGCCACCAAAGCTGGACACTTAGTAAAGACCATCAGAACAAATGTCATCAAAAAGAGTAGACCCTTGTTTTGGTACCACCATGCCCAGGAAAATATGCATTCTATCTATCACAAAAGAAGTGGGGACAGGGAACCTGAAAAAGTTCCAGTACCCATGCTCCCAAGACTCAATATCATAACAAAGGGTGGTAGTTGTTCCTAAAGAGGAGAATGATATATAGTGTGTATGTAGTATAAGGTTGGAGGGTGGAGGGTGAGGCTTCCCTATAAGGAAGTAATGCCCTCACACACCTGTCAGAGTGTCATGCTTCATCATCGGGTTTTGCAACTCATGGGGTCGACGCTGTAATACCCCACAGGCCCCAAGAGAGGGCTCTTTGGTGGAGATCTTTTGATCTAGCCACGATGGTGAGTGTGCGGAGTATAGGTGCTACTAATGGTTAAAAATACCTAAGGGGTACCCGACAATGGATTTAATGGGGGGGGGCGGGTTCTCCTTGGTATGGATAAAATCATGTGTGCAGATTGCCCTTCTAACTAAGAAGAATAGCATTCTATTATTGTTATGGTCGACATGTTGTTGCCTACGTGCTTGTGGGGCTATCTCAGCCCCCCCAGCATATAGGCAGACGGAGAGGTATCACTGGAAAGGGTAGGCGCCTCTCTTTCCAATGGTACCTCTCCCTAATGGATCCCTGCTTTGTGATTGCCGTAGGAGGGCGATTCCCAAGCAGGGATCTACCCACTCGACACCAGGGGAGCAGCCCTTTGGGCCAGGGCTTTTGCTCCCCCCAAATGTTCCCTGGGAAGCAGATATGGCAATAGCTCACTAGGCACCAGGCATTTTTCTTTTTTTTTACGTAGGGGTAAGGGCTGCACAGAATGGGCATGATGATGCCCACACCCTCCAAACACAAATGGGCACAATCATTCTGTCACCCCAGGGGCATGTTGGAACAATAGCCCCTGATCTGCACCCTGGCGGCAGAAAACCCACTAGGCACCAGAGACTAATTGTGTTTCTTAGTGTAGGGCTGGGGGCTGCCCAGAATGGCCATGCCAATGCCCTCAACCCCCCAAACAAATGCTAGTCTTACTGCCCCCCCTTTGGGACATATCGGGGCAAATGCCCCCTCCCCCAAGGGAGAAGAAAGCCCACTAGGCACTGACATTGTTTTGCAATTTGTGACTCGCTGGTGCAGCCGGCACCTAGGAAAACCTAGTAACCCTGTGCATTTTTTAAACCAAAATCCAGGATGGGGTGACTGGTGTGGCTCTCACCAGGTCCTGTTACCCAGAATTCCTTGCAAATCTCAAACTTTGTAAAAACAAAACACATTACCCTCACCTGATGGAAAGTTCTGGAAGCAACAGAGAGCCACAAACTTTCACCCACCCAGCATTTCCCCAAGTCTCCCAATATAAATGGTACCTCACTTGTGTGGGTGGGCCTATTGCCTGTGACAGGAAACAGCCCAAACTAATCATGGACACGTCACATTTTTCTAGTGAAAACTGAAACTTTATTCTCAAAGTGCCTAGCTGAGGATTTTGGACCCTAGCTCTGCCAGCAACAAAGGAAAGACAGCAAACCTGAACACTTTTTTTTAAACTAGACACCCAGGGGTATCTAGGAGGGGGTGACATGTGTGACTCTCACCAGGTTCTGTTTTCCAGGATCCCTTGCAAACCTCAACCCTTGTAAAAAAATATATATTTTCCTCTTATTTCTGTGATGGAAAGTTATGGAATCTGCAGGGCGCGACAAACTTCCACACACCAAGCATTCCCCGAAATTTCCCCCAAAAAACGGTAATCGCTTGTGTGGGTAGGCCAAGTGCCCTTACCAGGAAATGGCCCAAAACGGAACGTGGACACACCAAATTTTTATAGTGAAAACAGCCTTTTTTTTCGAAATATATATGCCTAGCTGTGGATTTTGGACCCTAGCCCCACAGTAGGTTTTGGGCCGTTTCTGTTGTGGGCACTGCCTACCATCACAAGTGAGGTACCATTCTTATTGGGTGAATGCTGAGTCGGTGGAAGTTTGTGGCTCCCTACAGATTCCAGAACTTTCAATTAGAGAAAAGTGAGGAAAGTATGTTTTTGTTTTACAAAGTTTGAGGTTTGCAGGGGATACTGGGTAACAGAACCTGGCGAGAGCCACACAAGTCACCCCATCATAGATTACCCAGGGTCTCTAGCTTTCAAATATACAGGTGTACTAGGTTTCCCATGGGGGGCCAGCAGAGCTAAGGTCCAAAATCCACAGCTAGGCACACTGCAAAAAAAGGTTCAGTTTTCACTGGAAAAATGTGATGTGTCTATGTTGCGTTTTGGGCGCTGTTTCCTGTCACAGGCACTGGGCCTACTCACACAAGTGAGGTACCATGTTTAGTGGGAGACTTGGGAGAATGCTGGGTGGGTGGATATTTGTGGCTTCCCACATATTCCAGAACTTTCCATCACAGAAATGTGAGGAAAGTGTGTGCTTTAATTTTCTTTTTTTTACAAAGTTTGAGGTTTGCAAGGTATTCTGGGTAACAGATCCTGGTAAGAACCCGAATGTCACCCCATCCTAGATTTCCCTGGGTGTCTAGTTTTTAAAACTGTATAGCTCTGCTAGGATTCCCTACCTGCTGGCTGAGCTAGGGTCCCAATTTCACCGCTAGACACATTGCAAAAAAGGGTCAGTTTTCTTTGTAACAATGTGATATGTCCACGTTGCGTTTTGGGCCATCTCCTTTCACAGGCACTAGGCCGACTCACACAAGTGAGGCACTATTTTTATCGGGAGACTTGGAGGAATGCTGAGAGGGTGGAAGTTTCTCACTCCCTGCAGATTCCAGAACTTTGCATCACAGAAAAGTGAGGAAAATGTTTTTTCTTTTCACAAAGTTTGAGGTTTGCAAGGTATTCTGTGTAACAGTACCTGGTGAAAGCAACACAAGTCAACCCATCTTGGATTTCTCTGATTTTCTATTTTTCAGATATTTATAGGTTTGCTAGGTTTTCGTGTGTGCCGGCAGAGTTAGGTTCAAAATCCACAGCTAGGTTCATTATGAAAAAAGGGTCAGTTTTCAGTGGAAAAATGTAATGTGTCCACGTTGCATTTTGGGCAGTTTTCTGTTGCGGGTACTAGGCCTACACACACAAGTGAGGTACCATTTTTATCAGGAGACTTGCGGGAAAGCTGGGTGGGAGGCAGTTTGTGGCTACCCATAGGTTTCAGAATTGTCCATCACAAAAATGTGAGGAAAATGTTTTTTTTTTTTTTTTTTTTTTTACAAAGGTTGAGGTTTGCAAGGGATTCTGGAAAACTGAACCTGCAGAGAGTCACACATGTCACTGCATCCTAGATACCCATGGGTGTCTAGTTTTAAAAAATGTACAGGTTTGCTGGCTTTCCTTATTTGACGGCAGACCTAGGGTGTATAATCCACAGTAAGGCACATTGCGAAAAACTGGTATGTTTTCACTGGAAAAATGTGTTGTGTTTAAGTTGCGTTTTGGGCCTTTTCCTGTTGCGGATACTAGGCCTACCCACACAAGTGAGGTGCCATTTGTATCAGGAGACTTATTACCTATTGACTTTCTTTGCATTTCTGCCTTCCAAATGTAAGACAATGTGTAAAAATGAAGTCATTTTTAAATATGTCCTCTATTTCACACACTAGTATGGGTACCCAAAATTTTGGAGATGTGCAAATAACCACTGCTTCTAAACTCTATATTATGTTCGCATTTCACAAATATAGAGGTTTCCTTGATACCTATTTTTCACTCTTTATATTTTACAAAATGAATGGCTACATACCCTGAACACAATGATAAACCATTACAAGGCTCAGCGCAGTTATTGACTCTGGGCACCTCAAGTTCTTGCTGAACCTACAAGATGATGATTATAGCACCACAACCCATTTGTTGATATATTTTGCAGATAAAAAAAAGATGCTTTATTCTGCAGCACTTTTTTCCTGTTTTTCAAAAGAATTAGTTTTTTGCTGTATTTTGGCTAATTTCTCTGTCCTCTCCAGGGGAATCCACACACCCTGGGTACCTTTAGAATCCTCAAGATGTTGGAAGAAAGGACGCAAATGTGACATGGATCCCCTATGTGGACAAAAAGTTACAGAGGCCTAAACAAAAAGACAAAAAATGAATTGTGCAATTTATTGTCATTAGGTTAGTTCTAAGATCGGTCCCATTGTGTATGTGTGCTTTAAATCAATTCAGGCAATATATTTTTGTAGGACTGAATACTGAAGTTAGGGTAATTGAATATTCCCTACGATAAAATAAAAGTTACATATTAATTCCTCCCTACCTATCTTTTTTGTACATGGTTATCACACCTGTGTGCAATCCTGGAATGTCATTTACCGTAGATCCACAGCTCACCATGGTTTCCGACCAGAGATACAATTTCTGTTAACCTCTGATTATCCCGCGCTCTTGAGTATCTTATGTAACTGACAGGGACACATCATGCGCAAGAATCTTTGTTAATTAGGTCACTGCAATTGCGGCAGAATTTCAGAGGCAGAAGGGCCTGCATAACTTGAGGACAGGCCGTAGCCGGAACTATATGTTTTGGCTGGCATGACCACACATAACCGCAAGGGAAGATTTGGGAGCGGGAAGCAGTGGCTTTTATCTCCAGGATATGTTTGGAAGAATACTGCATTTTGGTGATATTTAAAAAATATATATATATATATTTCTTTTAATTTGTATTTCTATCTATGGAACGCTTACGAGGGTTTATGGATTAAATGGGTGAATAAAAGTCTTTTCTGAAACACGTCAGTCAAAACTGAACATAATGTATAGACAGTAGTCACCCACCCCAATCATTAATCTAATTACTTACACTGATGTACTTGGTAGACCAATTATTTCTATACTTTCAAAGTATTGTTTCTTATTTTAAGCTCACCTGTGCCCATGAAAATTTAAGGGCCTACAAAAAGCATTGAATCCAACACACATCCTCTTTGTATTCAGGATATACTAAGCATCCATAGGGCTGCATGAGATAGAACAGATGGAGGCAGTCTTTAGGAAAGCAGTGTAAGCAGTAAATGTTTCAACCCAGAATGGCTGAGCAGTGATGACTGATTATGTTGTAAAGTGGATGGACATACATACCTGCCCTGGACTGAGCCAGCCTTCATAGTTTGTAAATCTGGCTTCCACCAAGGATGTCGGAGGGTCCAGGGGTTATTCCTGATATTCCCTTTGAATATATGGTGTAAAAAATAAAAATTTTAAGGATCTCACAGTTTTATGCATACACATCAGAGCCATTTATTGTACAAGCTCATACTCAGTGCTATTGCCCAGGCTACAGGGATCTTACAAGTTTGGAGAACACAGGTTAGACCAGTTATTCAGCCTATACTCTCAAATAGTAGTAGTGATTATCTATTAAATATCAGCTTTAAATATATAATGAAAATTTTAACATTTTGTCCCCAAACATCTGCTTTCAGTTTATAAAAAATATACACATTTTCACTGTTGAATACATGTTTTTTATTTTAAGAACATATACTCAATTTCCCAAAAACAAAAGCTTATCAATGTTATAAAAAAATAAGCTTTTTGTCCCAAAGTAATACTGTTTCATTTTTAGAAATTGCATGTTTGGTTTCTCAACATCGACTTGTCACTTTCATCAAGTATTCACATGAACTAGTGCCACACTTGGGTAGATTCTAACTTCTATATCCGCCATGGATGCACACAATATTTTAATAATCATCAATATTATTTAAGGGATAAAATGCTAGGTATTGGTACATTAGACAATCACCCTTACACATAGTCATACACACCTCAATACACACATGTTGGACCTGGCCTTTTTTCAGGTTTATCCCCAAACCTTTTGCCTCCTATTTTCCTGACCTGTTTTTGTTTGCTAAAGGACTCTAGAATCTTTACCAATGCTAATTATTGCTAAAGTACATATGCTGTCTGTGTAAATTGTGATTCTGATTGGTTATCCATGATTAGCATATTTGATTTACTGGTATATCCCTAGTAAAGTGCACTGTGTGTGCCCAGGGTCTGTAAATCAAATGATACCAGTGGTCCTGTAGCATCGATTGTGCCACCCACACAAGTAGCCTTTCAAAGGTGTCTCAGACCTGCCACTGCAGTGTATGTGCATGCAGTTTGTAACTGCCTAGTCAACCTGGCAAGTGCACCCACCTTCCAGGCCCTAACCTTCCCTTTTCTTACATGTATGTCACCCCTATTGTAGGCCCAAGGTACCCCCACGGGCAGGTTGCAGTGTATGTGAAAGGTAGAACATGTACTGGCTACTTTTACATGTCCTGGTAGTGAAATATTGTGCATTTCGTTTTTCACTATTGAGAGGACTAGCTCTCCCGTGGGCTATCATTGGAGCGGCCTTGTAACATTTTACAAGTGCAACTTTCAATTCGGAACAAGAGATTTGGAGTTGTGCTCTCTGGACTCAAAACTTAATAATACACCTTTTAGTGAAGGTGGTTCTTGAAAGGTGTGTTTGAAAATTCCACTTTTAGGAAGTTATCATCTAGACGCCATACAGAGACGCTGATCAAAAAACCTGAAACGTGTGACCCATCCTGACTCGAATACAGTTTTAATATCTCGTCGCTATTTAAATGTGACTCTTTTGAGCACAAAGCATGGAGCTCAACAGTAAGGTCCAATATCTTGATTGATCAACAACCAACTTATGCCATGATTGTACCACTTATAAAAACGGTCTTTGTTCTACGTATGAATTTTTTGTCCTGAAGATGGTTTGATAGATGGACAACATAAAAGACAGAAACATCAACGCATCAACCAATTTTCCATCTCATCCAAGTAATTTTACATCTAGGAAATTCCTTTCATATATATATATATATGCGTGTCAAAAGTATTTGTAGCACGGAGGACCAGTGTATACAGGCACAGGAGGACAGCAAGAAACGCTTTTTATTGAGGGGATATTCTGCAAAAACCATTGATTCTGCGATCAACCGAGTTAATGCCATGCCTAGGGAGGTTGCCCTTCAACCTCGGAAGAGTACAACTAAAGAAGCTGATGAATCTAACCAACCAGTTAGACTAGTTCTAACATTCAGTCAGCAAACCAAGATCGTTTCTAACAACTGGAATCTTGTAAATAATGATCCAACTATTGGTCACCTCATGCCAACAAAACCCAGTATATCATACAAAAGGCCTTTCTCACTGAGATAAGCATTGGTTAAATCCAGCCCAGAGGTTTTATTGGTTACCCCATAGTTCAAAGCAATCAAGGGGTTTAAAAAGTGCTCCTCCTGTAAAGCTTGTCAACATGGTGTGAACAAAACCCAATTCCTGACTCCATTCTCTGACAGTCCCCGTTTGATCTCCAAACAACTCACATGTAAGACGGAGTACGCAGTTTATGTGCTGGAGTGTCCGTGTGCCCTACAATATGTGGGTAGTTCCAAGTTGCAGGTCCACAAAAGGATACTCCAGCACATAAGGGCTATCAGCACCGAGGATCAATCTTACCTGGTGGCGCGTCACTTTAAAGAATACCATGGCAAACAAAGTCATCTTTTGAAATATTTTGTCATTAATGCGATTCCACCTTTATGGAGGGGTGGCAATAGAGAGGCAAAGTTGCGGGCATTAGAAACAAAATATATCCTAGATTTGGATACCGGAATGGTTGTAGACAACTTGGAGATCATACAGACTGATTTACATTTTATATATCCCAAGGCAACATCTCTACATTTTCTGAAATACCAACTCATGCTCTGTTGCCCTTGACCTGTATATGATTTTTGATTCTATCAGAAAGAATATAAGTTTTATTTTTTTTAAAAATTATAAAAAAAAAGGAAAAAATTATATTGGAAAAAAATAAACCTGCACCCCAAGTTAAATATCATTGGGGCGTAACTTGTCATACCCGTACCACTTTTTGCACTATTTTTTACCTGCACTCTCTTGCTTTACACATTCTATATTTGACATGTATTGGTGGAAATGGATGGGGATTCTAAACCCCTTTAATGTAATAATACTATATGCATTTTTGGACACAGTATATGAACTCAATAAGACATGAATTGTTGATTCACCCACTGGGGTTTTATTATAACAGTGTTTACATGGTTGCCATCACAGGATACATCTTTAGCAAACTTTTGATGAAATTTTATTGAAGAAAGTAATTATTTTACATAGTACTGTGTAATTTTGCTTACCTAGATGTATCAACTTATCAAATTGTAATTTTTAAAGGTTTGCAATTCAGGTTTTTATTTAACATATATTGCATATTCCCTTTTTAAATAAGACTGTTGATGGATTTTAACCACTGTAAATACTTCTTCCGATTTTTTAAAAAAACCCAAAGCTGTTTTCCATGTCTATACTTGGTGTACCTTGAATTTATCCACCAATCATGTTGTACGATCAATTGCAATAGCAGTTTAAATTGTCTGTGTCCCTCCCCTAACGTCATGTGATCAAGGCCTCCGTGAAGGCCGAAACGTTATGCTGGTGGCGATATTTTGATTTAATAAAACATCTTATCACCTGAGAGCCTGGGTCGACTTTCGTTGCTGGACCAGTGTGCCTGTACAACTGTGATGGTACGCTGATTCGTTTGGGACGAGTGCGAGTAGCATATATATATATATATATATATATATATATATATATATATATATATACACCACCTCGTACTTCTCAGTACCGATGCACTCTTAACAATAATCTCCGCCACACGATGATGTGGTTTAGGAAGACTTTATTCCATATCCAGCCAAACTTTCAGAAAAAAAAACAACGCGTTTCGGCGACACACTCGCCTTGGTCACGGGTAATCAGTTTGTATTCAGCCGACATTAAATAAAGAAAAAAGGTGCAACATAGTATCCAGTGTGAACATAAACATAGGACTATACACACCAACAAAACCCTTTTCGGCCATCTTAACATGGTAAAAAGTTTTATCTTTTGACTTGTTTACCTTGTTTACCTATTCTTTGCAGAGCCATTTTAAGAAAATGTTCATTGAGTGTCTAGAACTTACTTTTACAACATATTGTATAATTTCATTGCAAATACAAATATTTATAATGTCATATGCGGGTGCATATGACATCGAGTGGACCAACAGCCATGCACTGAAAAAGTTACATCACAAAGTATACAAACCCAAGTGGGTTTTCGACATATTTTTGTCACAGGTATCAGTAAAACTGGTGTTTGGAGGCTGGAATTAGGCCCAAGACCTTGCAGGCCTTTCCTGATACTGTGAAGGGGTGAAATACACTTTATTGGGCATGTGAAGTGTTTTGCTTTAACACCTCCAGCCAGGGGTGAAACCTTAAATCTTACCCTGCGCTGAGCTCCATGAACCTGGGTAGCCAGTGTGACTTCATCCCTTGTAGCTTAACTCCAGTGGGTTTAGACATATTTCAAACAGATGGTCTCAGTGTGAACGTGTATTCCCAATAAAGTGCATATTTAATCCCAAGTGGGTAACAGACATTTTAACCCCTTCCATGCTGGCACGTTTCCGCCCCTGTGCGGTAAACAAACGAACAGGGGCGGGCCATGACGAACCCCAGCCGTCATCAGCACACGAGCACTTTAGTGCATGACGGCTGGGGTTCGTCACCAGCATGGAAGGGGTTAAAGTCTCCATGAGTCATGAAAGCTCCAGTGGAACCAAGGTTGCTTGATAATTGTAAAAGCTATGATTCATCAAATCACATAGACCAATGGTTATATACTGAAAGATTACGTCATTGGGAATACACGTTCACACTGAGACCATCTGTTTGAAATATGTCTAAACTCACTTGGGTTTGAATACTCTGTGACGTAATCTTTCAGTATATAACCATTGGTCTATGTGATGTCATATGTACCCGAATATGACATTTAATTGGTAATATTCAAAATATTTTTTCGCCTCTATGAGCATTACGGATTTCATAAATTATAATTTAAGCAATTATCAAATGATTTGGAATGGTTATGAATCGTGGAAACTTTAAATGCATGGTGTTCGAGATGATACAATTACCCACTTGGGATTGAATACGTATTCTTTTGGGATTGTATGTTTATATGAAGATCATCTGTTTGAAAAAAATATGTCGAAAACCCACTTGGGTTTGTATACTTTGTGATGTAACTTTTTCAGTGCATGGCTGTTGGTCCACTCGATGTCATATGCACCCGAATATGACATTATAAATATTTGTATTTGCAATGAAATTATACAATATGTTGTAAAAGTAAGTTCTAGACACTCGATGAACATTTTCTTAAAATGGCTCTGCAAAGAATAGGTAAACAAGGTAAACAAGTCAAAAGATAAAACTTTTTACCATGTTAAGATGGCCGAAAAGGGTTTTGTTGGTGTGTATAGTCCTATGTTTATGTTCACACTGGAAACTATGTTGCACCTTTTTTCTTTATTTAATGTCGGCTGAATACAAACTGAGTACCCGTGACCAAGGCGAGTGTGTCGCCGAAACGCGTTGGTTTTTTTTCTGAAAGTTTGGCTGGATATGGAATAAAGTCTTCCTAAACCACATCATTGTGTGGCGGAGATTATTGTTAAGAGTGCATCGGTACTGAGAAGTACGAGGTGGTGTTGATTTAAGCAGGGTGACCTTGTGCCCTGATTTTTTGCACCGACGCAGAGAGAGTCCCGGTAACAAAACAAGGATGGTGAAACGGAGTTAAAGTAACAATACCGGTTTGACCGCTACGCCAAGAAGCGCAGTGGAATTACTGCTTGCCGCGTTTCCGTGTGTGACTGCCACCGTGGAGTGAAAAGAAACGCTTTGGATGATTACCGGAAGGTAAGATTGCAAAATCATCATTTAAATATCTAGAGTAATCCTGCCCCATATAAGCGATCTTGCATACAACTCCGGTGCAGCTCCGCACATGTGTAACGGGAGGAATACCCGGCGGCCTGCATATTAATTATATCAACCGGCGTCTTCACGTAGCTGCGTTCCCCTTGCAAGACTCAAGCGGAGAAGTTGCGGGAGTCGCTACAGGGGTTACAATATTGCCGTAGTGTTCTCTTGGTGGGGAACACATGTGGACATGAATGAGGAAGCAGTTTATCAAGCGGAGAAAAGATAAATCTCACTAAATAAAGCCAAACTATGGAACAAGATATGGAAGCACGAAGGAGGCTGAGAGCCGTAACTATGTTTACTAAACAGGCAGGACAAGCGAGTATGAGTGAAGAAAAAAGTGCCACCATGACCTCTTTGAATCAAAAATACATGAAGTTAGAAAAACTGATGCGCAAGGAACTTTCCAAATGGTGGGAGGCAATTACCTTAGAAAAATATCAAGAGGAGAAATGAGTACCTAGAGGTCTTGGCCCCTGTTGCGCCGGTTAAGGCAGGACATTGCCTGCTTTCGCAGTCTCCACGAGTCCGGCATTCGCCTTATGTGGGTGGTGCTCCTTCCACGGCCAGAAGCAGCCGTGCTCACATATCCTCCAAGAACGCTCCTGCTGCTTGAAAGAGCACTCCGCACCCAGGTAAGTGAAAACCACTTTATTGCCACGATGAACATTGAATTTAACTCGTGATTCTGCTCCCCAGCCTACGCGTTTCAAAGCTGTCCGCTTCTTCTTCAATGTTCATCGGGGCCAATCACTAAATGAAGATTTTATTTCACTCGGGGCGCACTGAAGTGCCTTAATGCAGGGGCATCGTACAGAACCTCTGAATCCCTGTAAGAAGTTGGTGCATTGCAGAACCCACTGCGGGTAAGAGTATGGCAGAGAAGAACTACAAGTCCCACTATACCTACATGCTACTATAGCTTTAATGAACTGCTACTAAGCGCTATGAATTGTGGGAAAAGGATCTAGAACTGCCGTTTCTGCGTTGCATCACAAGCCCAAGAAGAAGAAGCGGACAGCTTTGAAAAGCGTAGGCTAGGGAGCAGAATCACGAGTTAAATTCAATGTTCATCGTGGCAATAAAGTGGTTTTCACTTACCTGGGTGCGGAGTGCTCTTTCAAGCAGCAGGAGTGTTCTTGGAGGATATGTGAGCACGGCTGCTTCTGGCCGTGGAAGGAGCACCACCCACATAAGGCGAATGCCGGACTCGTGGAGACTGTGAAAGCAGGCAATGTCCTGCCTTAACCGGCGCAACAGGGGCCAATCACTAAATGAAGATTTTATTTCACTCGGGGCGCACTGAAGTGCCTTAATGCAGGGGCATCATACAGAACCTCTGAATCCCTGTAAGAAGTTGGTGCATTGCATCCATTACCTGGGTGCGGAGTGCTCTTTCAAGCAGCAGGAGCGTTCTTGGAGGATATATATATATATATATATATATATATACATATATATATATATATATATATATATATATATATATATATATATATATATATATATATATATATATATATATATATATATATATATAGGCTGTTCCCAAATATATATGACTATATTTTGAAAAAGGTTCAAATACATTGGTGATAATGAGAAACTTGATTAAGTGATTTTGGCTTTTGGTACCTTTGTATGTATGAGATTTATAAGTACACTAGAATTACATGTTTTGGTTATAAATTGGCACAAAAAGCAATACACCTGTTTATGAAAACCGATCATTACCGCGCTAGCGCTTTGGGTGGCAACACTGTAACTCTTGCTGCAAGTGCTTTTAAAATTGCATCCTATTTTAAAAATTGTTGTTTACCATTGTCAATCTGTGCGCTGACTCCCCGGTCCACCGCAGCGATTTAGGCTGTTTGTTGTGGAGGGAAAACAGAGCGCCTACACTTCCTGGTGGTGCCATTAGTGGGCGGCCATCTTAGCAGGGTGACTCTCCAGTCTTCCCCGAGCCCTGACTACTTAAGACAGCAGCGCCCTCGCGCCTGAAGAACTTAAAACCGATCATTACTGTGCTAGCGCTTTGGGTGACAACACTGTAACTCTTGCTGCAAGTGGTTTTAAAATTGCGTCCTATTTTAAAAATTGTTGTTTATCATTGTCAATCTGTGCGCTGACTCCCCGGTCCACCGCAGCGATTTAGGCTGTTTGTTGTGGAGGGAGAACAGAGCGCCTACACTTCCTGGTGGTGCCATTAGTGGGCTGCCATCTTAGCAGGGTGACGCTCCAGTCTTCCCCGAGCCCTGACTACTTAAGACAGCAACGCCCTCGCGCCTGAAGAACTGAAAACCGATCATTACCGCGCTAGCGCTTTGGGTGACAACACTGTAACTCTTGCTGCAAGTGCTTTTAAAATTGCGTCCTATTTTAAAAATTGTTGTTTACCATTGTCAATCTGTGCGCTGACTCCCCGGTCCACCGCAGCGATTTAGGCTGTTTGTTGTGGAGGGAGAACAGAGCGCCTACACTTCCTCGTGGTGCCATTAGTTGGCGGCCATCTAAGCAGGGTGACGCTCCAGTCTTCCCCGAGCCCTGACTACTTAAGACAGCAGCGCCCTCGCGCCTGAAGAACTGAAAAACGATCATTACCGCGCTAGCGCTTTGGGTGACAACACTGTAACTCTTGCTGCAAGTGCTTTTAAAATTGCGTCCTATTTTAAAAATTGTTGTTTACCATTGTCAATCTGTGCGCTGACTCCCCGGTCCACCGCAGTGATTTAGGCTGTTTGTTGTGGAGGGAGAACAGAGCGCCTACACTTCCTGGTGGTGCCATTAGTGGGCGGCCATCTTAGCAGGGTGACGCTCCAGTCTTCCCCGAGCCCAACCTTTTTAAACTTCTGCCTCTCGCGCAGCGGTTTCGCGCAGCGGGAGCACCGTAGACACGCCGAAGAGGCGCCTAAGAGAAGCCAGTCTGCGCCAGTCCGCGTCCATCCGCTCCCTGATCCCTTGATCCTGGTAGCATGGTGGGTAATTCACTCACCTATAACTCCCTTTGTTTGCATAATTTGCGCCCAACTATTAACCCCCAATGCCTGCATTTGGTGCGCCCAGTAGGCAGTAAAACCCATTGCAATGTCTGCAATTGGAAAGTATCTCCTAAACTCACAAAGAGACATTCTACCGATCATAGTTGGAAGATGTTCCTTCTCAACTGCAGATCGATGCCTAAACACCATACAGAGCTGGCCCTGCTGATAGAAGAGCATAAGCCTGATGTCCTCTTTTTAACAGAGATTTGGCTTCAGCTTGAAGCTGATCCTACTATAAGATGGGCTACCCTACAGGGTTATACTATAAAGAGACTGGACCGCAACACAGGTAGAGGCGGAGGGTTAGCCATCATATACAGAGAACAGTTTAAATGTCGCATCACCCCCTCCACTACGTCTGTTGGTGAAACTCTACTCTTTATTTTAGAGCTATCCCCTACCAATACTTTCACAGGCCTTCTGGTTTACCGACCACCTGGAACTCCAGGTCAATTTGTTACAAATATGACTGACTTAGTCGCTAACCCAGTCCTCACCTCAGCTAATTTGACTGTGTTAGGTGACCTAAACCTACATTTGGATGACCTGCTTGACCCTGTGGCCAACAGTCTTCGACTGAACTTTCAAGCTATCGACCTGACCCAAAAAGGATTCCTCCCCACTCATACTAAGGGTCATCTTCTAGACCACATCTTTAGTAATCTTGATAGTCTAAATGTTGAGTCGCCTGTGCTATTGCCCTGGACCGACCACTGCCTAATACCCTTCATATGGACTACCAGAAACCCCTCTGCTACTCAAGAGTCAGAAAAACATTGGGGCAGGAAATGGGCCTCACTCCCTTCCTCTAAATGGGAATCGGTACTTGCTGAACTCAAACCCTCAGGAAACTACCAACCCCAATTTAGCTAGTACCAACTTTGACATTTGGATCACCAATTCCCTCAACATAGTCCTCCCGAAGGTACCCCTGCAGTCCATACAAAGACAAAAGGTGGCCCCTTGGTAATCCCCCACATTAAGAGACATGAAACAATCATGTCGCAAACTGGAAAGAGCCTGGAGGCGGGACCGTACACAGCATAAGAAAGCAGATTACAGAGCCGCAATTGGACTGTTTAAAAAGGAAATTAAGCTAGCACAAGCCCAATTTTATGAATCAAAAATCAATCTGGCTGCGAACGCCCCCAAAGAAAATTTTAAAATAGCTAAATCACTGATTTCCCTCCCCTCCGAACGTATGTCACCAGACGGAGCATTAGCTCGTTGCAACAAGCTAGCAACTTTCTTCTCGCAGAAGATTCAGACTATCTATTCCACTTTTGCCATGGATAGAAGTGGCGCGGACGTTGCCAATATGGCAAGTCCTAATACTTTGGCCCCCTGTCTGTTAGACAAATTCACTCTTTTAGATTCCACCTCTTTGGATAAAATAATCCCTAAAGGTGTTTCAGGATCTCCCAGCGACCCAGCACCCCCTCAGTATCTTACCATGGTCATTGACGCTATCCGCCCAGTCATCCTCGACGTCCTCATCTCCTCCATCACCTCGAGCACTGTCCCAGCCGCGTGGAAAAGCGCAATGGTCAAAGCCCTTCTGAAAAAACCCTCTCTAGACCAAAATAACCCAGCTAACTTCCGCCCCATCTCCTTATTACCTTGGATGAGTAAACTGCTAGAAAAGCATATTAATAATATCCTAGTAGATTATTTAGAATTTAATAATCTGCTGTGCACTTCCCAGACGGGATTCCGCCCCCAGCACGGAACTGAGATAGCGTTGCTAGCAGTCACTGAAGAAGCAAGATCTGTGCTTGACCTGGGAGGGAAAGCAGCCATCATACTATTAGACCTCAGCGCCATGTTCGACACGGTTAACCATGCCACTTTATTACATCGTTTGAAGGGCATAGGAGTGTCGGGCGCGGCCCTGGCTTGGCTGACTTCCTTCCTGGATGAGCGCTTCTTCCAGGTGTTCGAGGGGGAAGCTGTATCCTCCATGCAGCCACTCAACTGTGGGGTCCCTCAGGGCTCTGCCCTGAGCCCCACACTTTTCAACGTTTACCTGATGCCCCTGGCGGAGATAGACCATCCCTTTGGTGTTCGTATTGTCACCTACGCAGACGACACTCAGCTGGTGGTCTCACTGGACCATGCTGAGGGGTCTCACTGGACCCATGTCTAGAGGCAGTGGCTAAATGGATGCAATCCTCCTGCCTCAGACTAAACGGGGAGAAGACAGAAATAATGCTATTGGGCAACCCCTCACCTACCATCCTGACGTCGAGTTGGCCCACGTGTCTAGGCTCCCCTCCCCCGCCAAACCTCAGATAAAAAGCCTAGGGGTCTGGCTCGATAAATCTTTGGATTTTACCTTCCAGGCCACTAAAACGGCCTGCACCTGTTTTGGGCTAATGAGAATGCTCAGGAAAGTGCTCCCCTTGCTTCCGTTCCAGGCGAGGAGAGTCATGGTACAGGCCATGATACTCTCCCGCCTGGATTACCGCAATGCTCTCTATCTAGGAGCCCCGGTGGCAGCAATAAACAAACTTCAGGTCACCCAAAACTGTGCGGCTCAACTGCCCTTTAATATTCCATGCTGGCAGTCGGCCAAACAGGCCCTAAAGAAGCTGCATTGGCTTCCGGTGGCTGCCAGGGTACAATTCAAAGCCATGGGCCTTGTTCAAAAAGCCATCCATAGAACAGGTCCTGCCATCATGTACCCCCTAGCCAATCCATACCTCTCAGAGCGCTTGCTCCAGTTCGTTGCATCTAGCAACCACGACGAAAATTAATAAGGCCCGCTGGGGCGGACGCTCATTCTCGCACAATGCTGCGAGAATGTGGAGTTCCCTCCCACTTGATCTTAGAGAGAACAACAACCGGATGTCATTCAGGAGGTCTTTAAAAACTCACTTGTTTGGAAGAGCTTATTAACCACCCTAGCCTACCGCCCTGGAATTCAGTTAAGCGCTGCGATGCCTCCGGGTAGTCTATGCGCTATATAAATATAATTTTTCATTTCATTTCATTTCCTTATTTTTCTTTGTCCTCTGAGATTGATTCACTATTGAATTTATGTTAAAAATGTTCTATTTTTGATGCTATTCTTAAAGCATTTATAAGTAATTGTTGAGATTAATTTTATTGCTTTTTCAAATAATATCCCCTGTAGACATCTCTGCTCGATAACAGTAATCACCCAGGCCCACAAGGGAAGATTGGGTAGCCCATTTCTTTATTAATACTTTTAGAAAGTGACATCACAGTGGTATGGTGAGCAAAAGAACAATGGATTTAACCCAGATCTCTTGACTGGGGTGAATGTTTGATTTGTTCTGCATTCTGTCCATCATTTGTGTGTCTTTTATGTTTAGAATGTGGGCATTTGCTTGTTTAAATCATACTCTCTGCCTCTGCCCGCTTGTGAATTCACTCATTCATTTTAGGCTGGCCTGTTTGTGCATTCACTCCAGACACTCACACACAAAGGGAGCTGAGATGTGCCCTTCATATGCTGATGAGCCATCCTGGGCTAGAGTGGTGGGAGGAACTGTCTCCCCCCATGTAGTGTGGCAAGACCAAGGAGGGCAGAACTGGTTTTACTGAGCTATGGAGACTTTCTGAACTAAGACTTTCGGGGCTCTAACCCCAGGATTTCAGGATCAAGAGAACCTCTGCCAAGGAAAAGAGCTGAAGAGCTTTGAGTAGGAATACTGCCCCTTTGCTGTATGTTGCTTTTCTAGGTTGGCCTGCAGTTGCTGCTTCCTCCCTAAAGAGGACACTGTTGTGAAACCTGCTTGAGAAGATTCTTCAATGTTTTGATGTAGAGCTTGCCTCATGTTAAGAAGTCATGGGACACAAAGACGTGGCCTACAGCAACCTTGAACTCCACTCTTGAGAGTTCTGACATGCCTTGTGGTGTCTAATGCTGTTCCTGCACCCTTGAAGGTTATTTTGATGACTTTCCTGGTGAAAATCCATGCATTGTTCTTCCAGAACTGTTTTTTCTGCAGCAAAGTGCAGCTCATCCAGAAAGCACATGCATCGCTGAGGTGCGTTCGAAAAGATCGACCCAGCACCTGCGTGCAGCCGAGAAATTGCTGCAGCCCGAGTCTCGAGCACTGAGTTTCTGAAGTCTGAAACTCCTTTTTCGACTCCAATGCAATCCTGCCATACACCTGAAAAGATGGATGCATCACTTGTCTACGGCTGAAGAAATTAACACAGCGCCTGGATTTCCCCCACATCGAACCACAGCACCTGGATTTTCCCATGCATCACGTGTGCACCAAATTCGGCACCCACAGACAGAGCCGTCCGGATTCGACAAAACACTTCTCTTGCATGCATCAGAACTGATTCATCGCCTCCCCACGGACCAATACATTACTGTGTTTTCCCATGTCTCGCTCATCTGTGGCTGCTTTTATTGGTGAGTTTTGATGCGTTCTAAGAAGGTTTGTGAAAAACACCCACATCCTTAGTTTTCTATGGATAGAATTGCTAAAACCTTTTACAAGTGATATTTTGCTAAGTGTATGTTGGCTTTTTGTCATTGTGGTCTTATTTGGTTTAGATAAAGATACTTTATTTTTCCAAACTGGTATGGTGCCCATTTGTAGTGTTTTCACTGTCTTAGAGTGTGTGTTATGTGCAAATGCTTTACACATTGCCACGAGATAAGCCTGTCTGCTCATGCCAAGCTACCAAGGGGGTGAGCAGGGGTTATCTAGGTATGTAACTCCTTTATCCTGACTAGAAGGAAGGGTCCCTACTTGGACAACATACACACTCACAAAAACCCCTACACCATCCAACACTTTCCCTACTTTTGCACTCACTGGAGTGGGAATAGTAACTTTTACCCCTACACTATCCAAGGCTTACCCTACTGTTGCCCTAAAAGTATTATGTGTTGCAATGGTATGCGTTGTAATGGTAGTTTTTAAAAATACGTAATATGCGTTGTTAAATCATGCGATGTAATGGTGGTTGTGATGTAAAAACCGCGTTGTAAAAGCATGCGTGGTAATTGTTTGCTTTGTAACGTCATATATTCTTTTCATCCATTTGAGCTAGAGATACATGTTTTGTGAAATCTGTAACTACACATTATGTGGCATACACTGTAAATCCATAATTATGCGTAAAATGCTGCACTCAGAGTCACATAAAGACACTGGCCCTCTTCATTTTCCTTCTTTTGTTTAGCAACGATTTATTCATGAAAGGCAAACAAAATCTAAACATTCTAATGCCTATCAGTGCCCATTGTTAGCTGCAATTTGAATAATATGTATTTATCAATTTAAATTTCCCCAAAATAAACATGTTATATAAAAAAAACACATAACATGTCTGAGATGGTCCAACATTGCCCTCTCAGGATTCTGGCATCATTCACAAACCACACTGCTTTCAGCCTGGTGCTTTGTAATGTCGTCAGAACCTAGGGTTGCCACCTGTCTTAGAAATAATTCCCTGCCCTTTATTTACGTTTTGCTATTTTGGAACAGCCAAAAGCCGGTAAGCGAAAAATAATTTGTGTAAAATTGTCAGGATCCTTATGTAACATGGCATTTATCCCTCTTTTTGCTCCAATAATCATTCTTAAACTATGTAGACAAGGCTCAAATACTTTTATCTTACTATGCTGCCTTAGGTTTATGTTTCAGAAGGGAAAAAAATCAGAATTTTGTTAATTTCCCCAAGTATTTTTACTAGCATTGACTTAAAAACACAGGTCGGTAAATAACACTATCAGGTGGGTATCCTACCAGAACTTCTGAACGGCAATATTGGAGCATAAACACAGTTATTGTGTACGTCTACAACTATCTATATCTCTCTCTCTCTGCAACATCATAAATCGTGCGACTCAAGGCTCAGTGATTTGTAAATGTCACCAGAACCCAGAGATAGCAATATACAACTATGTTTTACATGTACCCATTGTGAATTTTCTATTATGTTTGTTTTGGTTTGTTACCTTTCAAAAATATATTTTTTTCCAAACTGGAAAATGTTTTTTGAAAATAATAAGTGTAGTACTGAGCCTTACTGGTTTGGTAGTCAGAAGTGCAAAGAATAAAACAGTTCTTAATTATACAGTTAAAAATGTAGAATTTTAGGAAAAACACCGTTTGCATTTTTAAGAACACATTATGTATATAGATCGGAAAGATTGTTGAAGTTGTTGACTTCAAGGTGTAGGTAACAATGTGCTCTGATTGGAATTAGAATATGTAGGCTTTGCCTACCTTTCATAAATAGATTGTTCGTAAAACCATGGGCAATAGTGAGTGCCAGGGAAATCATGGCATTCTGTGTTTGCAGAATGTACGGCTTACTAATGGATTAACCATATTTGCCACATAAATTGCTGTATAATGTGTTTGTAGCTCAAATGGATCAAGAATATACTGCTAACAAATGTGCAACAAAATGCTGCATACTGAGCCTTTTCATGCAATTTAGATACCTTTGCTGCATAATTTAGGTCTCCTTTGCTGCATAATCCTAGCAGCTCTGACAGTGGTGAATCTCGGTAGAGTGGTTTAGCTCTAGCATTATGATGATGAAACCTATATTTAACACAGAAAGATGTTTTCCAGATCTGAAAGTTCACTGTGAAATATTGGTTTATACCGTGGGATGTTGTGCAGTAAAACAGTGTAGTATGTATGTTGTGTGTATTTATGCTTACTGTGTTAGGTGTCCAGCCCCGGATACCTGCCACCCTGATCTGCCAAATGCCAAAGATCGTAAACTGTGGGAGTTACACAATGTATTTCTCTCCTAAACGTACTACAGCTGAGGCACGATTATGTTTTACATGTACCATACTGCAGCACTGATACAACGCTCCCTGAAGTGTTCCTAAATTCCAGTGGCACCTGACTCGGAATGGGGGCGGTGAGGCGGGGGAATGGATAAAAAAAATGTAATAATCTACCTGCTCTGCGGCGCTGCCACACGACTCTCCCGCCGCACGCCTCTCCAGTGTCCTTGGTTTGCTGGAAGCACTGGAAGCACCCAGGCTTCCTGACTCTCTGAGCCAATCAAGACGATGCAGGAGCAACGTTGTGATTGGTCTGAGCATCCTGTTTGGACGCTCAGGGTGTGCCTGGGAGCCTGGGCATGTCCTCCAAGGTGCTAAGCAACACTGCCCAATGGATAAAATGCCAAGAGTGCATGATAGTTTGGCCGGCACTAGAGAGCCGCCCTAACCATCATGTACACTTAGAGAAGTGCAAACCACTCCTCCGTGCTGTGGCGTCACAGAGCTTAGCCTACCTACCTCGAGTGAATTCACACCCGACCACTGTGCACTGTTGCAGAACACTTTTTGTTTAAATAAAGTTTTTTCATTTTTTCATTTTCAAAATGAATCAAATTAAATGTGTTTTTCAGTTCAAATGTTTACAACAAAACATTCGCTATTATTTTAACAATTAGCAAATCTGACAGCAAAATTTATAAGCTTGACAAACATATCACATTGTTCATTGCATTTTATCATTTGATGCCCGATGCATTTCGAGCCAAACAGGCTCTTCTTCTGGGGCCTGCAAACTAAACAGAGATGAAACATATGCATAAGACACAATCCGGCAAATGTGGGACCAGCTCATTAATTTGTAATGTGTGTGTGAATTCTGACTCATGAACCTCCACCTATCACCACGTGGTTGAAATGTGAAATGCTTACCCTGCGCCTTGAATCACTCAAAGCAATATCTACAAATACAAATAAGGGGAACGTCGAGTTTAGCCTGAGTTAGAACATGCTCAATGTTTAAAACTGCTCTGTAAAAAACTGCGGTTGCTTCGAAAGAAGCACAACTCACCCTTGACGAAAAATGCACTTGTGTTTTCTGAAAAGCAAAAAAACAAAACCTCAGCATACCGATTCTGCAATACTCCTTGACTACATCCCGCTGACATCAATATGTACCTTCAAGCTCAAGTATCTGACTCCTCTGCTGTCTCCGCTACCGCTGTGGTGTATACTGACTCGTACGGGGCCACCATTTTTACACTGCGTCATCCAACTCTATTACCCAATCAAACGCGGACCATCCTCCAATACAAAAAACAACTAGACCGAACCTGGGTGTGAGACCGGCAATACTTCCTGATTCCTCTTGAGTCACGTGAGCGCGTGGAACTCCTGCATCTAAGAAAAAAGTGTGTGACAGTGCACCACAAGTAGAACGGGGCTCGTCTAATGGCTGGATAGGGTGGCAATGCTCATATGAACTACAAAAATACGACGCAAAGTGGTTCTGATTGAAATCGGCGCAAAGCTACAAAAAAAAAAATTTTTTTTTAAAAATGTGCAGACAATGTAGTGAATAACTCGTGGATGTGATCAGCAAATGTGCATGCAGTGACATGATGTAACTGGGAATGAATCTAAATAAAGTTCACAAATATTCAAGCATAATACTGCTATATAACAATCAACCAGATTTACAAGTATGTACAGTGGGTGCCATAATAGTAGATACATCATAGAAAACACGAAAAGTCTATTTTTTCATTTAACCCCTTCGGGTCTTGGGTTCCTAATCTTTTGATCCAGTAGATTTCTCTCTGTAAGAGAGATCTGGTTAAGTCTGTGCCTTCAAAGTGTTGGACTTTTTCTAGGACTGAAAATTGTAGTTGGGCTATACTGTGCTTTGCCTCCAACCAGTGTGTATCTAAGGGACTTTTAATTGAACGGTTCCTTATTGTACTTTTATGTTCTGATATTCAGATTTTTATTTTACGCTCTGTTTTGCCCACATAAAGCTTCCCGCATGGGCACTTTATGTAGTAAACCAAGGTGTTAGAGTTGCAATCTGTGTCATGATGTAATGGTATGCTTTGCCCTGTTTGTGGATGATGAAGAATTGATCCTGTTATCACATTATTACAGTGCACGCAGTTGCCACATTTTTTCATCTCCTTATAGGACGAGATTTGTTTCTGTTTGAATTTGGGTTTCAGTAGTTCTTTCAGGTTTTTTGACCTGGTGTAGGCGAAAATTGGCTTCTGATCAAAAATTCCATTGAACTCTTCTTCATTTTGTAAAAGTTCCCAATGTCGATTGACTATATTCTTGATTTTTTGGGAGCTTGTGGAAAATTTAGATACAAATACATGTCTTTCTTTATTGGGTTTAAGTCTCTGTTGGAGTAGGTTGGTTCTGTCATATGTCTTTATACGTTCTCTTGTTTTCAGCAAAATATCCTTGGGGTATCCCCTTTCTTCATATTTTTTCTGTTGTGTATCCAGATGTATTTCCAATGTCGATTCTCTTGAGCAAATTCTTTTGATCCTCATAAATTGCGACAATGAGAGATTATTTTTAAAGTTTTGAGGATGGAAGCTTTGAAAGAGTAGTGCATTGTTTACATCTGTATCTTTCCGGAAGACCTCTGTGTGCAATTCTGAGTTGTCCAAGCAAATTGCCACATCTAAGAATGAAATATTTTTATTGCTTATATTGAAAGTAAATTGTATATATTCATTATACTGGTTGAGTAGGGCCAATTTGCTCTCCAAATGACTTTTGTCTGAGTTCCAAATGACGAAAATATCGTCAATAAATCTGCAGTAAATGGTTGCATGGTTCTTCCAATCTTGATCTGCGTATATGTGATCTGCTTCAAATTTGGCCATAAACGTGTTAGCGTATGCAGGGGCCCCTGCAAAACCCATAGAGGTACCTTGTTGCTGTAAAAAGAAACGTTCTTCCCATTGGAAATAACTGTGAACCTCCACCCAAGTGTAGACCTCTTGCAATTTATAATCTAATGTGTCCCTTTTAAATTTTCTCAGTTTGCCTTCTTGGATTTCTTTTGTGTGCTTTTCCAGCCTCATGTTAATTTCCTCTAGGGATTTGTCCCAATCAACTTTATCCATTCTCTCTTCTAGATTAGTCTTGACTTCTTCTATTTCTTTTGAGAGTTCATTTATAACTTCGAACCCCTGGGACACTACATAGATACATTTTTACAACCATTTGTGCAACAGTGGCCTTCATATGTGAAAGACACCACAGACTTTTTATTGAAACTTCAAGCCATCACAGTAAACAACAATATGTTACTATGTACTATAGATGTCAAATCGCTGTACACCTCCATCCCTCACCAAGGAGGCCTGGAGGCTGTGGAATGGGCTCTGTTCAGCCAGCCCTCAATCAGAGCTGAAAAGGTGTTCATTTTGGAAATCTTACATTACTGTCTTTATCACAGTTATTTCCAATGGGAAGAACGTTTCTTTTTACAGCAACAAGGTACCTCTATGGGTTTTGCAGGGGCCCCTGCATACGCTAACACTTTTATGGCCAAATTCGAAGCAGATCACATATACGCAGATCAAGATTGGAAGAACCATGCAACCATTTACTGCAGATTTATTGACGATATTTTCGTCATTTGGAACTCAGACAAAAGTCATTTGGAGAGCAAATTGGCCCTACTCAACCAGTATAATGAATATATACAATTTACCTTCAATATAAGCAATAAAAATATTTCATTCTTAGATGTGGCAATTTGCTTGGACAACTCAGAATTGCACACAGAGGTCTTCCGGAAAGATACAGATGTAAACAATGCACTACTCTTTCAAAGCTTCCATCCTCAAAACTTGAAAAATAATCTCCCATTGTCGCAATTTATGAGGATCAAAAGAATTTGCTCAAGAGAATCGACATTGAAAATACATCTGGATACACAACAGAAAAAATATGAAGAAAGAGGATACCCCAAGGATATTTTGCTGAAAACAAGAGAACGTATAAAGACATATGACAGAACCAACCTACTCCAACAGAGTCTTAAACCCAATAAAGAAAGACATGTATTTGTATCTAAATTTTCCACAAGCTCCCAAAAAATCAAGAATATAGTCAATCGACATTGGGAACTTTTACAAAATGAAGAAGAGTTCAATGGAATTTTTGATCAGAAGCCAATTTTCGCCTACACCAGGTCAAAAAACCTGAAAGAACTACTGAAACCCAAATTCAAACAGAAACAAATCTCGTCCTATAAGGGGATGAAAAAATGTGGCAACTGCGTGCACTGTAATAATGTGATAACAGGATCAATTCTGCATCATCCACAAACAGGGCAAAGCATACCATTACATCATGACACAGATTGCAACTCTAACACCTTGGTTTACTACATAAAGTGCCCATGCGGGAAGCTTTATGTGGGCAAAACAGAGCGTAAAATAAAAATCCGAATATCAGAACATAAAAGTACAATAAGGAACCGTTCAATTAAAAGTCCCTTAGCTACGCACTGGTTGGAGGCAAAGCACAGTATAGCCCAACTACAATTTTCAGTCCTAGAAAAAGTCCAACACTTTGAAGGCACAGACTTGACCAGATCTCTCTTACAGAGAGAAATCTACTGGATCAAAAGATTAGGAACCCAAGACCCGAAGGGGTTAAATGAAAAAATAGACTTCATGTTTTCTATGATGTATCTACTATTATGGCACCCACTGTACATACTTGTAAATCTGGTTGATTGTTATATAGCAGTATTATGCTTGAATATTTGTGAACTTTATTTAGATTCATTCCCAGTTACATCATGTCACTGCATGCACATTTGCTGATCACATCCACGAGTTATTCACTATATTGTCTACACATTTTTTTTTTTTTAGCTTTGCGCCGATTTCAATCAGAACCACTTTGCGTCGTATTTTTGTAGTTCATATGAGCATTGCCACCCTATCCATCCATTAGACGAGCCCCGTTCTATTTGTGGTGCACTGTCACACACTTTTTTCTTAGATGCAGGAGTTACACGCGCTCACATGACTCAAGAGGAATCAGGAAGTATTGCCGGTCTCACACCCAGGTTCGGTCTAGTTGTTTTTTGTATTGGAGGATGGTCCGCGTTTGATTGGGTAATAGAGTCGGATGACGCAGTGTAAAAATGGTGGCCCCGTACGAGTCAGTATACACCACAGCGGTAGCGGAGACAGCAGAGGAGTCAGATACTTGAGCTTGAAGGTACATATTGATGTCAGCGGGATGTAGTCAAGGAGTATTGCAGAATCGGTATGCTGAGGTTTTGTTTTTTTGCTTTTCAGAAAACACGAGTGCATTTTTCGTCAAGGGTGAGTTGTGCTTCTTTCGAAGCAACCGCAGTTTTTTTATAGAGCAGTTTTAAACATTGAGCATGTTCTAACTCAGGCTAAACTCGACGTTCCCCTTATTTGTATTTGTAGATATTGCTTTGAGTGATTCAAGGCGCAAGGTAAGCATTTCACATTTCAACCACGTGGTGATAGGTGGAGGTTCACGAGTCAGAATTCACACACACATTACACATTAATGAGCTGGTCCCACATTTGCCGGATTGTGTCTTATGCATATGTTTCATCTCTGTTTAGTTTGCAGGCCCCAGAAGAAGAGCCTGTTTGGCTCGAAATGCATCGGGCATCAAATGATAAAATGCAATGAACAATGTGATATGTTTGTCAAGCTTATACATTTTGCTGTCAGATTTGCTAATTGTTAAAATAATAGCGAATGTTTTGTTGTAAACTTTTGAACTGAAAAACACATTTAATTTGATTCATTTTGAAAATGAAAAAATGAAAAAACTTTATTTAAACAAATAAACAAAAAGTGTTTTGTAACAGTGCACAGTGGTCGGGTGTGAATTCACTCGAGGTAGGTAGGGTCAGTTTATGGCAAGTGTGGACATACGGGCCACCACTGTAGCACGCATAGAGTATGTATACGTGAAATTGAAATTAGCATAGAGGTAAAATAGTTAAAAATTGGTGTGCTTCTCCTTCACATACATTTCTGTCACAGAGCTTAGCCCCGCTCGACTCCTGCATAGAAAAATTAACTGATAATAATGTCCTGTTATTATCTTTTTGTTTTTTGCACTCTTGAAATAGCAGTGGGGCGAAGCTCTTCCGCCTTAGCGGAGGAGCCGCCACTACTTAAGTCTCAGCTTCACATATGCATCTCTTCTCATTCTGTAAACCACAGGGCATGGCTTTATGTTCTTCATATTCACGGCAAATGTTTTGGAAGAACTCTGCTGTGCTCTATATAAAAAAATATGTTCCATCGTAGGGCCTTGTAAAGCAGAAAATAACCAAAAAGCAGTGCTGTGACCCAGGCAGGAAAGTACCCGGGCTCTTCTGATGTTGCTGCCCTGTTGATAAATTGCGGCCCCTGTGCACCTCCTCCCACCCCCTCCGCTCTCTCAGCATGTACAGTTTTCGAGTTCAGAAGACAACTGTTTGTATGGAGCAGAAGTCGCACCGATGCATCTCTGCCTCCATTCTACCGTCATACAAACACACACAGGACGCTCATGAAAGATTTCCCTGCAGTAGTCGTGGCTGGGAATGCTATTTATGTACCACTTCAAGTGCCAGCTAGTGCAAAGGGACGCTTGAGCCTGGCACTTAGTCTAATACGCATGTGAAACGTGTGGTGCACTCTGTTTCTCCTTTTACCCTCTCTAGATTTCCTATATTTCTTCTCTCAACTCCTCATTCCTGCCTCCTTAATGTCTTGCTTTAATCCTTTTGTTCACCCTTTTCATCCTACATCTCTCTTATAATGTATTCCCTCCGAGATTGCCCCTCCTTCCTTCTTTCTCTTTTCTTCCATCCTTCATGTTCTCCCCTAATCTATCTTCCGTCGCTCCCTTCATTACGTTCCTTCTTCGCACTTTCTTTTGTTCTGTTCTTCCTCCTCCTTTTCAGCCCTTTCACTCCCTCCTTTCTTACTGCTCCACTCTAATCTTTCCTTGCTCATTTCATTTTTTTTCTCTGCATTGCATTATATTTTCTTTCCTTGGTTAATTTTTGCCTCCTTTTGTTCTGCCTCCACTATTCATCCCCTTCATTTCTTCTTCCGCTCTTCTGTTCCTCCAGTAGATCTTTTATTCTGATTTACCATCCTGCTGAAAGCAGATAGGCGAGGCGTTATTCAGTAGACTCTGCATCAGTGGCGTTAGCAAGGGAGGGTGAAGGTGGGGGGTCGATCCGCCCCGGGCGGCATGAGTTTTGGGGGCAGCAGCCTTGTTGTAAATAGGATGGTGATAGATGACAGGATACTTCTAGTTGATTACATGTAGATTTATTGTAGGACACAACTGAGTACACAAGCTCGTACAACAAGCTTCCCACCACTCTAACCTGCAGTCTGGGGGCGCCCCCCGCACTTCAATCTGCAAAAGAACCGGAGATCTTAACCCAACAGTTAACTAACAGGGAGCAAGTTGCCCCTGTGTTTAGTACGCTCAACAAACGTCCGGTGTAGTCCTGAAGCTGAAGGTGATCCGAGTGTCCCATATATCAGTGTGTGTTTGTAGCAGGTGTAGTTGTAGTTGCACATGCTCTGCATACTCCTGCTATCTAGTGTTGGGCTCATATGTTTCCAAGTTGCTTTTCTTGGAAGAAGTTTGTCTTGTCACAAGGTATAGTGGGCATGGGCACCGGCTTCATTGTTAGATTATTATCTGTCTAATCGGGCTCCATGTTCAGTGCGCAATAATGCCTTCAGCCGGGCCTCTTCAGCTATCCATCTCTTGCTGCTTTAAGACAATCTCCATACGATCCTGCTTCATCGCCTCTGCCATTCAACTGACACCCACGAGAACCTCGACATCTTGAGCCAGGACTTAGGCCCTCGATTGCCCTCAATATCATTCCAAGTTCCCCAAAATCAGGCCTGTAATCTATGCCTTTCCTATGAGCACGACGAAATCTTATGTCAGGTCTGCCTCGCCTTCCGTTTGGAAAAAAAACCCTTTGGTACTGACGCGTGTAAGGGAGGAGGACCAAGTGGAAGATGTAGAGACGGGCTAAAAGACAACCCTCGCAACATCTTCGAGAAGCGTGACATCAAGGAACAGGAGAAAATCAGCCTGTCCTGGGCACAACAACTTCAATCCAGTTCGGGGGCCAGGTCACTGACCGAATACGATGGTGAGGAGAATCCAGACCCAAACACTCTGACCTGGAGTATGGCTACCCAGTTGCAACCACCGGCCACACAAATACTGCATGCTCTGGCAGAGCACTGCCCCTCCCGGGTGTCAAGCCCAGAGACTGAACAGCACCCTTCTGTGCTACCACTGTTTTTTGGGCCATAGGCACCAACAGAAGGCTCTAGAGCTGAGAGCTCACCCTTCTTTGGCCACACACTCTTTTGATGGCAAAGAGGTACAGAGCCCATTGTAACCAGGTAAGCCTTGTGATGCTCCCTATGACCAAGAACCGAGGTAAAACCTATGTGAAGACTAAGATATTGATCCCTCGGGCGAAAGAGACCCAGGCCTATAACAGGCAAATCTCTCCCTACCTGATGATACTGCCTCCTATCATGAGCCCATCCACAGGGTAGCTACTTTTGTCATCCAGGAAGATGATGACGGCTTGGTCAAAATACTCACCAAAACACAGTGTACACTCCAACTCCTTCCCATGTTACATGGAATGCTGAAGACAGCACCTAAGGCATTCCAGGAGCCAGTCAAAGGCCAGGTACGAAATGTAGGAACTCCTCCAACACTTCCCCGAGCAATACAAACTGTGTGGTCTGGAGCTTGTTGGCTAAGGAAAATATGTCTCCATTACCACAATCCACTGCACTCTCGATGCTGCCGACAATGCAGCCAGAGTTGTTAACACCAGCATCATGGTCTAGCATCATGTCTGGCTCCATCTCTCCCGCTTAAAGCAACAAGTCCAAGTACATCTGTTAAACCTGTGCCCGATGGTGAACATCTGTTTGGGCTGCAGGTGGATCAGATTCTTGGGAAACTAAAGAAGAACAAGGATACAGCCAAGGTGATGAGGGCCTTTCAGGCGCCAGCACCACAACAGTCCTTTTGTAGGTCTCAGTACAAGAGTTGTATTTTGGTTTGCTTTTGCTTGAAACTTACCCCCTGATTTTAGTCTCCTTGTCTGTAGCTCGCGCCTCTCACTCCCCTCACCGCATTTAAAAAGAGCATTATTTGCCTACAAAGCACCACCACTTTGGTGGGTCCGGGTCCTGGGGCTTAACTTTGGGCGCCATCTTTGAATGGGGCATTCCATCCGGCGGCCGCCGCCATCTTGGAGCGGACTCGCGCGCTTAGGGCGGACTCAATCGCCTATTTAAAGTCGCTCCCTTACGCGCAGCGGGACGCGCAGGTGGACGCCTTCGCTTAGCCTGAGTCGTGCCGGAGTCCTGCCTGTCTGCGCCCGTCAGCGTCCCGGAGGCGACGGGGCAGCGGTGGACGCCGGTCCGGTCAGGTGTGGGAGAGGATGATTAGCTACACCTCGGCGACGCTGCGTGCTATGCAGACCTATTCTTGCTCCTGTCGCTTGGTTTTTCCGGGGCGTTTCAAGGGTAAACGGCGTTGCCCGGGCTGCGGCTGGTCGCCTATTTGGACACCGGTCAACGTCCATAGGCGTACCGAGGCTCGTGTTAAACATCTATGCCTGCTGCTCAATACGAGGTCCGTAGGCTGCCATGCCCTGCACCTATATGATCTTCTTGTCAGGGAAAATCCCTTATGCCTTCTCCTGACCGAAACTTGGTTGGGAGAGGCGTCCAATCCGGACATTTTTTCTGACATTCCTCCGGCATATAACATTCTCCGGCATGACAGAGTTAAGGGAAGGGGTGGTGGAGTAGCTGTGGTGGTGAAGAAGAACGTTTCCTGCTCAGTTCTCCCCCTGAATCCCATCGGGGGCTCTGAGTCCCTTGCTTTTACACTCAGACTGTCCCCGGGCCAAGCGCTTAAGGGGCTGCTGGTTTACAGGCCGCCAGGCCCTACGGGTTCCTTCTTTGAGGACCTGCAGATAGCGATCTCCGAGCTGGCGCTGTCTACACAGCATTGTGTAGTGGCAGGCAACTTCAATTTCCATCTTGACGTGACAGCTGACCCGGGCGCTATTAAACTGCTGGACATTACATCTCCGCTGGGCCTCGCACCGTTTGTGTCGGGTCCTACACATGAGAAAGGGCACACCCTTGATCAAGTGTTCTCGTCAGTCCCGATTGCTGATATCGAAACCCTGCCGGTGCTCTGGACGGATCATAGGCTGATCAGGTTTTCCGTGCTGGAGAATGGGCGGCCGGACAACAACGCCCTCACAGTGCCTAGACCAGCTTTGAGAGCGTTGCACAGAGTGACGCCTGATATGTTGGAGCAGGCGCTCACGGAACATCCCTGCCACCTCTCGGGGGATCTGGAAAGAGATACTGAGGCTCTGCAGCTGTGGCTGACTGATAGGCTGGATGATCTTGCCCCAAAGGCAGCCCCTCGGTCCACGGTAATTCGACAATCTGCGCCGTGGTTCACAGAGGCGCTACGTGTGGCTCGCAGCCAATGTAAGGTTGCTGAGCGGGCATGGCGCCTTCAGTACGACGGGGAGGCCAAACTTGCCTACAGGGCGGCTGTGAAGGCCTATCACCGGGACATCCTAGGAGCTAAGAAAGAATATCTTGCGAGGAGGATTGAGGCGTCGGCGAACTCCTGTAAGGAGATCTTCAACGTTGTGAAAGAGTTCACGACCCCTAGCTCCCACTCACCCCCGCCTGTATCATCGGTTGCGTGGGCGTGTGATCTCGCCAGTTTTTTCACCGACAAGATCAGGGCGATTCAGGCCTCCTTCTTGGTGAGCTCGGAGGAGGGTGGCTGCGGCCCCGTGACGGGACATGGATCATCGTCCACGCCGGTCGCAGTGCTGTCAGACTTTCCTGCCGTCTCTAGCGAGGCGTCTCGGGTGCTGCTGGCTAGCCTTAAATCAGGCTCGCCACTCGACCCCTGCCCTGCCAAATTTTTGGCCGGGATGGCGGCGGTGGTGAACCCCCTGGTCAATCCCATCCTCAATGCCTCCCTGAGGGAGGGGAGTGTCCCTCGCACCTGGAAAAGGGCGATGGTAATCCCCCTCCTGAAAAAGCCTGGTCTTGATGCTGAGGTTTTGGCCAATTATAGGCCAATTTCACTTCTCCCGGTTCTGGCCAAGATCACTGAGAAACATGGCCATGGCGTCTTGTCGAGCTTTTTAGAAGACAACAATCTGCTCCATCCATCCCAATCCGGATTCCGTCCTAATTTCAGCACGGAAACGGCGTTGCTGGAGGTCTCGGAGATCATCAGGGGGACCTTGGATGTTGGTGGCAAGGCCATGTTAGTCATGTTGGACCTGTCGGCGGCCTTTGACACCGTCCCCTATGAGGCGCTCCTCGCCAGGCTTTATGACATCGGCATTAGGGGGACGGTGCTCAAATGGTTCACATCCTTCCTTGAAGGCCGCCACCAGACGATCGGGGTCTCTCAGAGCTCCGCCGAGATGCCGCCATTGGGAGTCGGGGTTCCACAGGGCTCTGTGCTGAGCCCGTCGTTGTTTAGCATCTTTATGTCCCCTCTGGCGGCGGCGGTGGAGGCGTATGGGGCCCAGATCGTGTCCTACGCCGACGACACGCAACTCCTCTTCACGTGCGGTAAAGACCAGGCATGGGACGGAGAGAGTATTCGGGGCTGTCTGGGAATGGTCTTCGACTGGTTCCAGCAGAACAGTCTGAAGGCCAACTCCAGTAAGTCGGAGGTCTTATTCTTTGGCTGTGCCACCGATCCTGAGTGGTGGCAATGGTGGCCATCTGACATGTGTCCTCCCGCACAGTCATCTTTGGTTGCCAAAAACCTTGGTGTCAAGCTGGACAACAAGCTTTCATTGAGAACTCATGTCCTCTGTCTGGCCGGCACCTGTTTCGGCATCTTGAAGATGCTCCGCAAGTTCCTTCCATTGCTGTCTGTGGAGCATAGGCGGATTACTGTGCAGGCGCTCATTGGATCCAGGTTGGATTACGCCAATGCCCTCTTTCTTGGCCTCCCTGATTATCTGATCCAGCGCCTGCAGGTGGCACAAAACTCTGCTGCCCGCGCCATCTTTGGCCTACATAGGCGAGCACATGCTTCTGGGTTGTTGCAGACGCTCCACTGGCTGCCCATCCAGAAGCGGATTATGTTTAACTACATCGCTGCTGCAGCAATTCCCCTCCTGTGCTGCAGATCCTTTATTCCCATCATTTCATGACGAGCTCAGCTCGTCATCAGCACAGCTCAACCGTGCATCATGACGAGCTGAGCTCGTCATCAGCATCGAAGGGGTTAAATCTTTGACGCTGTTGCACAAAGCATTGCATGGCTCAGGCGCTGGGTACCTGCAGCGGAGGCTGGCGTTTTATCGCCCAGCCCGCTCACTGCGGTCTGAATCTCTCTTCACTGCTGTGGTTCCGCGTGTGAGGAAGGCCCGCACTGGGGGGCGCTCTTTCAGCTTCAAGGCACCCCAGTTGTGGAATTCGCTCCCACTGGCGCTACGCAGCACCTCCAATCTGCTTCAGTTCAGGAAGAGCCTGAAGACTTGGCTTTTTAATCTTTAGTTTTTTCGGGTGGGCCTTTTCTTTTTCTTGTATCTGCTTTTCATTGTTATGTTGCTATACATTGAGCTGCTTGTGGAAAGCGCCGGGACACTCTTTTAGAGTAGCCGTGCGCTATATAAACTTACTATAACATAACATAACATAACAATAGTAAATCGCATTCCCTGAATCTCGTGCACCAGCAATACCACCCACACCCTACACTGGGGTGCCCAAGGGGTGCTTACAGCGGCAATATTATCAAAGCCAGAACCAAAGGGGGCATGGCTGGGGGAGCCGCCTGCATCAAGCAGTGACTCCCTGTCACTCCCCTTCCATCACACTATACCTATCTGGGGAAGGCTATGGAGGTTTCTTCCACAATGGAAAGAGTTTACCTCCAACAAATCGGTACTTTCCAACAACACGGGTACTGCCTAGAACTCACTGAAAGCCCCCCAACCCTCCCACCCAGCACACACATCCTCCTACAGAAGATCAGCACTTCCTTCAAGAGATGTCCAGGCGCTTAGCCTCAAGGGCACATTGCAAAACCAAGGTAGTGGAGTCAACTCTCTGTATTTTCTCATTTCCAAATAACGAATTTTTAAGGGCATTTCTCGACCTCAGGCCCCTCAACAAGTACATCCTCTCACAACCATTTCATATGGTCACTCTGCAGGATGTCATCCCTCTTCTGTAAGGAAACTTTATGAAAGTGCTTTATGCGAAGGACACCTCCTTTCATATACCCATCTACCCCTTTCATTGCAGTTAGCTAGGATTCATGGTTAGTGGTCAGAATTATTCATTCAAGGTGTTGCCGTTAGGGGGACACCCCTGCCCCAGAGTATCCAGAAAATTCCTAGCTTTTGTGGCTGCCCACCTCAGATAGGGTGACATCCATGTATTCTCGTACTTAGACGATTGGATGATCAAGAATGCAACCAAACACTCATGTAAATCACTGTATAACGGTGAACAACTCTTCCCTGTACACCATGAAGCCCCTCGTCGACACGTTATTGAGATTGATGCATAGCAGATGCATAAAACAAGGGTTCAGGTAAGGTATATTAGGGAAGGTAGCTCATGAATCCATCAACAAATCTGTCACAGCTGCAGCCTTAGTGTAACTGTCACAGTATTAAAAGTATAGAACATAACATGATAATATTCCATTCGCCATAATAAACCCTGACAAGATGGTGCAGCATGAGCTCTTCTGCTCACACCAACAAGATTTTAACACACACTGCTACCTATGCGCTGTCCTGGTGCTTCTCTGTTGGTAACACTAAACAATACTAGAAGCCGAAACAGATGTGGACAAGAAACAGATATTATGTTTGTGAAAATCTAGGCAATTGCTTTGGAGACATAGAGTAGTCAGCAAGATGTTGAAGGTTTATTATGTTGATTATTTAAAATCTTACAATATTACACATCAGAAGGAAAACAGTAAAAGCTATATTCATGTATAAAACCACTTAAAATGACATTTCATCAGCTTTGGAATCAATTAAATATTTACAGTAGGCACAAATCCTAGTTTCCTTGTAACTATATTTAGGAACTTTACAAAGGTAGCATTTAAAATGATATCATTCTAGTTCAGGCACTGAATGAGGGCCTGCCTACGTGTCCTTATGCCTCGTGCCTTGAAAGGAAACGTAAGCAGTGCTTTTCTCTCCTGCAAGAGTTCAGGACAAGTACATAGAAGATGAAGAATATCCTCTTCATCATTATTGCACAGTCTACATTGCGTTTGGGTTACCGATCTCTCCCAGGGTGGAAGGTGACACAGGCCTGGCATTATTCCAAATCTGGCTTTAAGGAGCACCTGCTTGTTTTTTTCTGTCCAAGGTGTTACCAGATAATGTTGAATTTCCTTCTTTTTATAACCGTTTATTGTCGCCCAAGCGTGTTTTCTCTTAGTAAGGGTAGCTTTGTCGTTTAGAATAGATAGATAGTTTGTAGTTTTATTAATTATTTTCTTAAACGATGTCTTGGTTATATTATTTTCCCATATCGACAAGACCCCAAAATCCTTTATTGCTTCCCTAAGATAGAGCCCTGCAGTAGAGTTGGTGTTGTTATTTAGTTCTCTCCATAACAGATGCAATATTTCATTTTGGTGGTCATTTTTTATTTGATTCCAAACTTTTAAAAGGTGCCCTTGCCTTGCATATTTTTGATTGGTAAGACCGAATTCCAACCTTACTTGGGCAAGGGATGCGTTCGGTGGGAGATGAAATAGGGTCCGATATGCTCTGGTTGTGATTTTGTTCAGAGTTTCAGTATCCTTACCCATTACCGCTTCACTACTTTATGTGATAGTAGGTAGGAGTCTTGCACCAATAATACTCAGAAGAGGGCCGTAGGTTAGGCTGTAAAGTGACTTCTGCACTATTCTGAATGCTGCAGTTAATGCATTCGCTTTTCTTTGGATGTCCCTTTTTTGTAGTTGGAAGTTGCCCTTCGCATCAAATAACACACCCAGTTATTTATATACCTCTACTTGTTTTAGCTCGGTCTTATCCATGAACCGTTTGCACTTGTATCTTATTTTGTTGTTTTTGGTAACAACCATGATCTTAGTTTTTGCCTCATTTATGACCATCCTGTTATCCTTCGAGTACATGTGGGTCCTCTGAATTAGACGCTGTAGTCCCACTTTAGTGTGGCTCAAAAGTATAACCTCGTCCGCGTACAACAGGTTCGTGAGACGTTTATCCGATGTTGATGTTGATGTTGAAGGCGTTGAAGTGATAGACTACTACAAAGGAGAAATATTTGCTCTTATGTGAGTACATCCTAAGCTGGGTACTGTCAGAAAGACCATAGAGGAGGATCTAACAATCTTATGCTGCCTAACTTTTGACGTTAATGGTAAATAACAATTAGCAATAATTATAATTTTGTCTTTTGACTCAAGTGTATCTATCTACCTATCTATATCTATATAAAATGGAGAGTTAATTTGATTGATCTTACATTATTTCCTACGGGATGTTAGTGTGTGATTCTAACTCCGTTGTTTTCTGTGTGTGTGTATTGAAGTACCAGAGGTAGGCTATATATGATTCTTGAATTACTCCAAGGTGGTGTTTAAGTGCATATAAGGTTGTTAGAGATGCATTTTGGGAATTGAAGTTTTCTTACTCCTATGTGACTGTATGTTTTGTATCCTAAACAACTCCTCAAATTTTCCTTAGTCCTCACCCATTTTCCAGTAATTATTCTCCATTTTCGAAACAACTCTCCCTTGTCCCTCTCACATTTATGATTACATCCTATATTTGAAGTATTGGGAGATCCCCACCACTGGGACAGAGCAAGCCATACTAAAGAGATATGACACCTTATGTGGAAATTTCTGGCCATAAGTTTGTGAATTGGATTTTGTAGTACTTCAAGTAGCACTAGTTGAGTACTTCTTCAAAATTCCCTGAGTTAAATATTTTTTCACTTAACATCCAACTTCAAAGGTCTATCTAGCTCTTGGCATGATAGCTCAGATACTCAAGTCCTAAAATATTATGCTGATTTTAGTAGTTCATATGGTAATGCGTTTCTTTGCAACTCTATACTGTCAGCATCACCATCATTATTAATATGGTAAGATTTCATCACATTTGTAATTCAGTGCAACTGCTATTATGTATTTCACTCTTTCCATAGGTCTTCAGAGTAGTGCAGCATTGCCAGTTTAAAAGCAGTTTCACATGATAATGCCTTAGTACCTGGTCAGTAAATGTTTTTCCTGCAAAGGAACTTATCCACAGTGCAGCGCCATTTGCACATTTATAATCATGGGAATTATTCCTTATGACATACCCTTCATTCCTTCTTCTCTGTGCCAGTCTGTGGCCTTGATTAAGAGTCCTTGTACTTTTGCGACCCCCTTTGCACATGCTTGTATGCGCAGGGATGGCAATTTCACTTGGTAAGGCGTTTACTACACCAGGTAAATACAAGGTACGATAAAGTACACACCCTTACAGTTTTCCGCGGTTTAATTTAAGCAGGTAAAAGCTGGTGAAATGTATTTCGAGAAAAATCCTGATATGTATTGGGACAGGTGAATTATGGTGTAGAAAGCACAGAAATGTGCTCGCTATTCCATACTGTTAGGGTAAAGCTTATAATAGGTGCTTTCTACTGCACCAGATAAATTCAGATTTCCATGGTATCAGATTTTATTGGGTGTGATAAATAACACTATACCTTCTAGGACACTTCCTATCGAAGCCCAAGTGTCCTATTCTAATTGATTAACCTTAAAAATAATGGACGGTATGCTGGGAGTTTATCTAAGGAATGGGATATACCCAAGCAAACACTCAGACCGTAACTTTCTGTTGGTTCTCCGGCTGGTGCGTTGGTTGCAGTATTGAAGGACATGCACATTCTGTGGTAAAAGATAGCTAGATGGTCTCAAACCCTACCTCCATATTAAAAGACATTTTTTATAATCCGGGGACGGGGTGATGTAATGACCTAACCATTCACCCTTCCTTTTTAGGTCGAGCCTGGGCAGTGCATGTGTTGTTGTACGAGGCATGCTGTATTAGAGTATGGACTTGAAGCTCCGCCCACTCTCCGCCCATATTTTTCATTGGCTTGTGTCACTGTCCTTTGTAAATGCTGGTTTCTGATTCGTTAATAGGCGTGTTAGTCCCTCCTTAGTACCGCTGTGTCTTCATTTGTAACCTCCAATGAGGACTGGCACTTTTACTTCTTTTGTTACATAGTATGTCTTATTTAGACTGTAAGCACTATTTTCTGTAATGAGTTTCTCCTACAACAGTCAACACATGCTTTCGTGCAACATTCAGCGCGCCATGCGCACTTTCACTTTCCATACAGCCCGGGACAATGGCACCGCTTCTTTGAAATGGAATAGGTATCTCGTTTTCAAGAGTTTGAGCTATTGGCATTGTAAATGACAATGCCTTTTATTTATGTGTTATTTATTAAAACAGATAAATAAAAGGCATTGTCATTTACAATGCTAGCAGCTGAAACTCTTGCAAATGCAAAACTTGTTGCATTGCAAATGCTTGTTGTGTCTTGTCTAGAGACAGCTTTAGCAGTCTGTAGTCGAACACCTATTGTCTCTAATATATTAAAATGTTCACATAAAGTGGGTTTTGGGTCAGCCCCTTGCTGTGGTTGGATGGCTTTATAGTCTGTCTCATTTCCCTGCTTCTTATTTGATGACTTTCTTGCCTGTTCTTTGTTTGTCCCGACTATGGAGTGCTTTATTGTGCTCTGATTGGATGACTTGTGTCCTTCAACTGCATACATTCAGAGAGCTGCTTTTCTTCTTTTAGTACTCCATGGGGCCAGATGTAGGTCTCGATTTTTGGCCATTTACCGGCCGGTAACGGCCGATTTCGGCCGTTACCGACCGGTAAATGGCCATGGAGATGTAGGGGCTGAAAAATGACACATAATCGGTAATTTTATCAATTCGGTAATTTTACCGAATCGGTAAAATTACAGAATCGGTAAATTTACTGATTCTGTATATTTTACCGATTCGGTAAAAATACCGACCGGTAAAATTACCGAATATGTGTCATTGCAATGTAGGTAGCAATATTTACATTGCTATTGGGCTCCAAGATTCGGTATTTTACCATGCAATACAATTGCATGGTAAAATACCGATTCAGGTGTACATGCACATCTGTGCATGTACACCTGTGCCATGTGGCACACATACACGCCCTTAGGGCATGTATGTGTGCCACATTGCACAAGAGCCTAAAACAGGGGTGCCAGAGGGTGTCAAAGTGACACCCCCTGCACCCTTGCAAAAATCGGTATTTACAGATTCGCTAAATACCGAATCGGTATTTGATATTGAATCCTATGGGCTTCAAGGCCCATAGGATTCAATAGCAAATACCGATTCGGTATTTACCGAATCGGTAAATACCGAATTTTACAGATTCGGTAAAATGTACCAAATTGGTACCTACATTAGAAATACCTACTCTAAATTACCGAATCGGTCTCCACTGTTGCTCCCCCCCCCCCCCCCCCGACTTTTCTCGGAAGACCCAGCCGCTACAATGTGCTACTTTTTATTGAATACATTTACCACTACAAGATTGTCTCCATGGAAATGAAAAGGCCATCACGCCATGATGTATGCACGCACATACATAGTGGTGCAGGCACTCATATTTATCTTCAAATGGCAGCCATTTGAGTTATGACGCATATGTGTCCTGGTATCACCAAACCTATAAATCATCACTCTTTTTTTGATCTTGGCAATAACTATTTTTTCTCTCTTTTGCTGATCCTGAACAACATTGGCGAAACCATTGGCAATGCCAATTCATGTCCATTGGCAAAGCCAAAAGGTGAGGCCAATTGTGTTTACCAATTCGTGTTGAAAACAGAAGCCACACTCACTCCATTTTTACCGCCTCTCTTCTTTTCTGCCATAAAGAAATAAAGCAGGCTTCTCTAGTCTTTTACCTCCCATCCAAAGCCTCCCCTTTTAAATTGACTTGAATAGAAATTTTTAAGTGAGGCAGGTTCAGTGCTTTCCTACGTATCATCACCCATATAGAGAGTAACATTAGTATAAGCAGTATGCCAGTTAGGATGACCACCAGCCATGGAGGCAGATTCTGGACAATGACTGTCAAAATTCAGGACTCAAATCCAGATAAACGGTCAATTTATGGACACATCAGAGGAAATCCAGTAATAATATAAAAGTAAATACATAGATTTTCGACTCATGGACAAGTCAGAATAGGTTTTATTCTTTGGTTTGTATAATACATTTCAGTATTTAGCAAACATTCATATGGAACTGGGCATATTTAAAGATTAAAAAGCTAGCAGACCTATGCTGGAGGGGCAGTAGTTACAGGATTCTTCTCACTTACCCCAAATGATAGTATTAGATGCAGCACTCAGTTGCAGAACGTAGACTTTAAGCTCCTGGGCATTAGCACTAGTAGTTTGTTTTTATTTTTGAGAGGGTACTTTCCATCAGAGTTACCAGACTTCAGAAGTTTTTGTTTCCAAGAGAAAAGGAATGCAATACTGTTAATGGATGGCTAAAAAAAACTGGATCTGAAGTTCTGCATTAACGAGTTGAACATCAGACATACTTCGTATTTCAGTTCAGGTAAATTTCTTTTGACGTTCTCCCAGGAGAAGCATTGCTGCCTGTCAAGGAAAGTTCAAATGGCATTTTTTTTTATTGTGAACGTCACATGTGACCTTTGAAATATCCTTTCGCAATTTCTTCATAATTAAGTTGCTGCCTGCAACAGTTTACAAATAAAGCTTTGTAGAGTTGCTGAAAGATTAGCATTTCTCTTCCGCACTGTCAAAAATGGCTCTCTAAAAAATCAAATCACTTTTGAGAATAGGGTACGCAACACTTCAGAAACATTCATAATCAAAATGTAAAGATTAAAAAATAATCACTCTGCATGATTGCACTTACATCAGACTCATGGGAATTAAAGTAGCTATTTGTTACAAGACCAAACAACTTATGTTCCAGTCTTTCAAATTGTTCTCCAATGTTCTGATGGTGGGTGGAACCCCTGGGGTACTCAGCCCATCCTTCTAGAGCTGCAGGACAGAGCTATTTAGCATGATTAATATGTTATTGGCAAAGGAAAGGTACAGTAAAGATAAACCTGTTTCCCTCATTTGTAGTTCTCTTACATAAAATAGAAATCTGTGACCCACACATTACATGTAATTCTCTGAATTCTTTGCAACGGACACTTAAACCCACTCAACCATTCAATGATTCAAACATAAATCAGAGATTACTAGTGCATTAAGCACCTAACACATCTTATCTATATCATAACATCCATATACATCACTGCAACAAGTGCTGTAGTTTCTTAAACAATCTTAAAATGCAGTCTATCAGAAATTAATGAATATGCATGAACTGTGTCAATCAATAATCATCTATACTGCTGGTACTTTTCAAAGATGAGGCATATGTGCTTATGCCCTTGCTAGGCCAACACCATCTTTTATTTGTACTGTTGTGTAGTTAGATGACTGTAGCGTGACAGCCTATGCATGGTGTTCAGAAAAAGTAATCAAACTACATATGTAGGTGAAAATAACAGCAAAACTGATACCGGATGTCTGCCACTGAAATCTTCTCAAATGAATCACTTCCAATTTGCAACTATACTTTTAACTCCTTGGACGCTCATGACGAGCTCAGCTCGTCATGATGTACACCTCCATACACTCATGACGTGCTGAGCTCGTCATGAACAATGGGGTATCTCAAGTGCCAGCACAGGAGAAAAATAACACTAGCATCGATGGTGTTAAGACATGGTGGCATCTCAAGCGATTTAATGGAGATTGAACTTCTTAGCGAGGTACTTTCACAAGTGAAGCTCCTACACCGACATAGTACCATCACAGATGCCGGCCTGAGGTTGGCTTTGACCAGCTTGAGATAATCTGGTTGCTTTTGGGCATTTCATTCTAAATGGCTTTGACTTTAACATTTTGAAATATCCGATCTTATAAGGCTTCATAAATGATGCAGTGGTCATTTCTGAAGCTTATGGTTCTTTTGAAAGTATCAAGTATTGCATTAGTGAGGATTTTGAGGAGATCAACATGGCGTCTCATCCTTGATCAGACGTGTGCAGTTCATATGTTAGAAATCCATTCTGATATGACATATTTTGCTAAAGATTCATTGTGTTTTGATTTAAGCCACTTTTACAATTCACAGTTTTAAAACCATTCACTGTTTTTGGGATCCCAAAACGGTTATAGTTCAAATGTTTGTATATAACAGTTTACAATGTAACGATTAGTTTATGCTGTGTAGATTGTGTATACAAGGTTACTACTATCTATAAAGCTCCAAGAATACCAATAATAGTGATTTTAAGGCACTCAACAGTTCTATCTTATAACTATTTAATTCAGCCTAGCCAAGGGCACATAAATGTGTTATCAGATGTTCACTGACATATCTGCACTAATATTTTTTTTATATAAGATCCAGAAATATTCAGCAATCTGACTATGATGGAGTCAGACCACTAGGTCATGAAGTGCGAGCCATTCTCAGGTTCTATTCCTTCAAGAGAGCATTGATTAACACAATGCTCTCTATAACTCTATAACTGCTGAATCCTTTAAATAATCATATGTCTTTATGGCAACCCTAAAACACTGGTTGCCTCGCCCTCCTGTACTCACTCAATCAAATATTAAGTATGGTTATATGCATGCTCATTTGTTCATGGTCTAGCTTTTATGGGTGCATTTGACTAAGGTAACCCCAAGGCCCAAGCAGCTGCCTGGTTGGGTGCTATTATCACCTAGTTAACATATAACCCAATTCTAGAACTACTTGCTAAGATGTTCCTCGGACCACAGCCACCATTGGAGGAGTTGTATAGCCACGTGATTGGCTGTCAGCAAACTCCATTGAAATTGCAAACTAACATAGTCCGTTAAAAAGATAAACTACAGACATTCACCCAAAATAACGGATGGTCCGTGAAAATCATGGACAGGTGGTCACCCTTATGCCACTAGTGGTGACCAGCCATGATCAAAGTCTATTTGTTATACTTTCAAGATGGCCACCACATTGCACAAATGACACATTGGAATCTTTATGTAGAAAGACTGCAAAAATATGGGAACTCATCGTTCTTAAAAACTCAATATATAAATGTCAGTCAAACCTGTAGAGTAAGAGCCTACCTAAATTAAAACGAAAGAAATAAAACCAGACTTGGGTTCGCTTTGTGAACAGCTGACAAGGGCTGTTGGCTTTTAGGTGTAAAGTAGTGATCTGCTTTGATACAACAAACCTCCCACGAGTTTTATGGGCCATAAAAGAGAGAAAACAACAGATGTCCTTCTAGCGGATGGCTTTATTTTATCTCCAAATCAGCAACAATATATCCAAAATAAAAGAGCAACCACGTTTTCTCTGGAGAGGTGTGTGCACAGTGCATTCTTCAGAAAGACACTTGTAGACGCAGAGGCATTTTAGTTAACACTCTGTGTCTGGTGTCAGCCTGTGCGGGTCGTGTGCCTCTCTGCTTGTATCCCCCTGTGATGTAGGGCAACCGCAGTCACTAAAGGCTCCAGGCAGATGCTCGTGCTAATGAAGGCACTGACCCGTTTTCGCTAAATCACATCTCCGCTCTTACGCTCTGCGACAGGGTTATTGGAGCAGGGTTCTCCCCAGTGCTACCGGATTGACGATTTCTCATATGAAACGTTCATGCTTCTGGCCCAGTCTCGGCTGCTTCTTTAGCCGAACTGCAGCGTAATTGAGCAGGCATGGTGTTTTACGATCCCCTTCGATGCACCTTAATGCAGTGCATTCTTAAATATCTAGACATCAAGTACGATTTTTTTGCAGGAAAAATGTATTTTTTACGCTTTGTTTTTCTGATGTGGCAAATTCTTTCTGCTCGGGAGTTACTTATTTTACCAGACTTCTGGGATTTTCCTTAGATTGCATTGTAAGTAACACAAAATATTACAGCATGAACCCACTGTTTCATGTGGCTTAATGCTTTCCCTTTGACCCTCGGGATATAGCGTTATTGTATTTTTAAACTTCTGTGCTTTCACTTAGTTTCTTGGCTTTGAGTACGATTCACAAGCCTCCTGCGTGGAAAATCTGAAATCTACTGACCCCTCAGGGCTCCCCATAACGATGAAGTAGATATTCTCCTTTTTTTAGTGGTATTCATAAAGAATTCCAAGACTACTGCGGGGAATGAGATTTTGGTATCAACTTATGATCGAATTAATAATTTATCTCATTCGTAAATTTTGGACCGCTAGTATCTGTCATTGAGTAAAAGACAACTCCCACATAGGTTAGTTAAACCCCATTAACTGACGCCACTCTGAAGAACCACTTACAACTGATAAAGTTTTAAGGTTTTTATATAAAGTCAAATTCATATGCAAATACAATCCTCTCAGGGTAAATCTCAAGGTATACAAAGAATACAAAATCAATTCCAAAATCAGCACTTTAAAGTTTCGATGTAAAGTGGTTCCTTTGCGTCATCTACAGAAAGAGAAAAATAATCAAGTTAAATCTGTCCCTACTCTAAACTTGGTGACATCCCTAATTCGCAAGTTTCTTCCCTAAAAAGGTATCAGCAGTTTGACTTCCAAAGAAGTTCAAACTCTCTTAGCCTCTAAAGGTAACTTAAGTTTCAGAAGCAGTACCCTATCTGCCTACCCATCCGTTCTTCTAAGGGTCCTCGGCCTACTGCTCCCTTGCGCTCCGATCTCTCTCAGCGCATCTGCTCAAGGCATCTACCCTTCTAACTGGCCTCTCGCTGTTCTCACTCTGAGCTCTTCGCTTTTGCCTTCGCCTTCGCTATCTTATCCCCGGGGTGCTGTCCCTAAAATACACAATCACAGTGTGGGTGAAACGCCCCTTGACGCCCACCACGGACTTTCCCCGTTGATGTCATCTTCTAGCTTTTTCCATGACTTCATCTCTTCGCGTCGTCCGTTAGGTTGACCCTTCTCCTTAGATGTCATCTTCATCTTCTTGTTGGTGACTTTAATCGACACTTTCCAGATCAAAAGTCAAATGACCTTAAACAAGACTTTAACCTATAACTATTTCTTAACCTTACTAGATCCTGTGAATGGTCATTCAAAAACAAGGTTCAAATTCCAATCGCCTCCTCTCATGTTTAGGCAATAAACTTCGTTCGACATTTGTCACCTTAAATCTAACAAATGCTAGACTCTTCGGCTCGCACCTTCAAGTGAAGACTATACACGACTCCTGTGAGCCCACTAAATTACCCACAGCAGACTACACTCTTGCGAACCCTTGGTCAGTCAGGTTATAATCACAAATGACCTAAAGTCTTGCAACATTCCTACGACTTCTTTTACACAGTATAACCTTTAGCATACATTTATATTTGCTCGCGTCTAGCAAATCCTTTACTCATGTGTGAATACATTTTTCCTAATACAAATACGTAGAATATAACTTTAATACATGGAATATAATGTACATAGAATATAAACTCTATACATAGAACACAGCTTTCACACAGAATATAAAGTTATATTCTCATTGGTTACATCGTTATGCGTGTACTCCTTGCGCATTTCTCCATGTTACATTTCTCGCCGTTTCTATATTTTAAGTTACACACGTTCTTTTGTTCGTAAACATTTCTACACATTAGCCCACTACGTATACGGGCTTTCTATCTCTAATACATTCTAAAGTGAATACAGTTACATTTATTTCTTATACCACGTTGTCCCTTCTGTTGAACTTCATGCTATAGATGTCAACTTTACATTCGACATACATTTCATTCCTACGTTTACACGATATGCTTCTAAATATGGCCTATACATAATTCCTATTCAAATTTGCGCTCTCTCAGTCCCCCCTTTGATGACTTTTAGGAGTCATCACTAAATGCAATTTGAATAACCTTTAAACAGAACTAGTTACATCATTTCCTCTTTTCATCATTTCAAGTGCTCTCAAACTTTTTATACTGATGATCTTGTAACGCAGCTAATCTCCTTTCTTGTTCTCTCATACATCTTTGTAACCGGTTCGTCTTATACCATTTATATAGTTTTACGAATCCTAACAATGTGATTATACAGATTAATATTATCAATACGGGTTTTAGTATGTACCATACTATACTTTTGCCAAGGTTAGCAAACCAACTTCCAACCTTTCCTACTCCTTTACCTACTTTTTCCCAAACATTTATTTTTGTCAAATCTTCAATTTCTTGATGAATCTGTGTAATGTTTCTTATAACCTTCTCAAGTGGTTTTGAATTATCAGGAATATAAGTACAACATTCCTGAACCTTCAAAGCCTTACAAACTCCGCCTTCTTTTGCTAATAGCACATCAAGAGCAAGTCGATTCTGAAGAACCATTGCTCTGATCGATTGCATCTCACCTTCTATTAACATTAATGACCTTGCAGTACTTGCAGATAATCTATCTACGACTGTTGCTAGTCTCCTGATTTTAACATCGTTAAGTATTAAACCTAACATAGGAAACATCGCTCCAAATACATCTCCTACTACTTCTGCATCTCCTACTTCCCTTTTCGTTCTTATCGAAGCCTTTCCTTCTATGATCGCTAAATCCTTTGCATGATATATTTTGGGGAAGACAATTGCCAAGTAACACGAACCATACCAATTGTCAGGCAGTTTTACATAGGCATTTCTCCCACATACAAAATATACATTAGGAATCACTTGCATTTCCTTCATGAAATCTTTCATATAATACTCTAGTCTAAAAGCATGTTCGCAATTAACTTCACCTACAAATACACTCTCATAATATGTCTTGCTTCGAGTTAAACACAACTTTCCTTTTTGCGTTCTATCCAATGCTATTGGACCATTGCTCCCTTTCTTTTTATGTGCCTTCTCTTCTTCGGTCCAATCAGTTTTCCACTGTCCTGACATTTTTAGAATCTTCTGCCTTCTGTATCGGTCATCTACTTGTCCTATAAACTTTTTCTCAATCTCTGACACCTTGCAAGTCAGATTATTTCTACGTGCGTATGATGTATCTAATGTATCCCAAGGAAGGAAGAATTTGGCTAGTCTATCCTCCTTTTTGTAATAGTCCCACTTATTCATTTGCTTATAATTCGGAACTTCAGGCAGTACCGAATCATAATTTGAAAAGTAGTACTCAAATCCTTCTCTACCATAAAATATACTAAGCAATAAACTACATGTTATCCCATAAGTCAATGGGAGATGATGATATCTAATGCCCTCATCTACAGAAGCCGGCAATTGCATACAAACGTAACAATCCTTGGCCTCCATGGCATCGATATATTCGTACAATAATTTGGCATATGCATTTGACCTAAAGTTTCCCTGTGACTCATCTACATGTAATCTACGAACTTCGTCTGCTAGTAACGCCTTTTCACGTATAACATTGCTCTCCTCCTTCTTTCCCACAAGAGCAGGTTTCAAAGTCGTTACAAGTTTTACATCTGCTATTTTTTTTATCTGTTTCATGTCCTATTATGTATGATATTGTCACTACTGTAATTATGAGACTAATTACTACTGCTATAAGTGTACCTACTATACATCTGGCTTTTCGGTTTGGGTTGTCGTTCTCCATGTTGTCAAAACAGCGTGACTCTTTCTTTTTTTTGCGAAAAGTTTATCAGTTCAGTCCTTTGTTTGCCTTGCTTTCTTCTCAGTTTGTAAAGTGCGCTTTTATCACCAAAGTCTCTTTTTCGCAACAACGTCTCTTTATTTTTAACAACAGGCAACCCTAACCCTTCTCCGTCCTTTAAATGTAATCCCTAAGTTTATTCTTCTTTCCACTCGGCGCTAGGTTATCTTCTTCTTTATAACTTATATACAAAAGTCTTTTATGCATCAACTATTATTCTCGTACCTGCAGCTCTTGCAACTAGTTCCAATAATTCAAAACGAATGACTTTGTCTTCTTCCTCGGATATTTGATGACCAAATGTTGGAAATTGTAATCTGTTCAACACTAAATCTTTGATCCGACTCAAGTATGGGGGTATGGGAAGTGTGAAAGTCAGTAATCCCTCAGTCTCGAGTCCAGGAGTCAACATCCATATCTCCACTGCCACAAATGGATCGAGATCGATTACTTTCACGCTCTTCACTCTCCCAGATTTCTGTCCCCAAGACATCTGCTAGATAAGTCCACTCTGGGGTGGCGTACCTTCTGCAGGGCACACGTACCCTCCTCGATCTTCTTGGACTCTCAGTTCCTGAGTCTGTAGTTTCCTCTTCTTGATCTGAATCTTCAGCGATCGGGACAAGAGTTTTCTCCTGTTGTGCCTTTAGGCTTGGCCTCCTTCTTCTCTCCGGCCAATTGGCTTCGTCACTCTTTGTCCTCCTGCTCCTTGTTCTGGGACTTGTTTCTTGATCACTCTCTGCTTGTTCAGTATCGGATTCACTTTCCCAGTTACTTTCTTCTCCTGATACAACTTCGGTCTCGCTAGTGTCCTGACCTTCGTCGATCTGTTCCGACACAAGTTCAGCCTCTTCGATCACCTCTACAGCTTGGCTTTCCCCCTCTATGGCTTCTCCACTTTCTGCTGGATTTTCATCCGAGAGAGGAGCTGTTTCTTCTAGAGGTGTTGGCACTCTTCGAGTGTGTGAAGCGTGTATCCAATTTGGCAGGCCTCCACACTTCACCGCAGTATTCGTGACAAGTATGACTTGAAATGGTCCTCGCCAACGCACATCTAAGCAGTTCTTCCTGACATGCTTCTTCACCAAGACCCAGTCTCCCGGACTCAGGTCATGGCACAAATCTTGTGCTGATGGAACCTCTGCAGCCTGGACCTGGAGGGACACAGAATTAATGGCATCAGATAGTCCCTTGCAGTAGTCCAAGATCAAGTCGTCTGTGATGTTCAATAACGCTGCAGTTGGTACCGATGGCAATCTCATAGCTCTCCCCATTAGCACTTCATGTGGAGAGAGACCTGTTTTTCTATCTGGTGTGCTACGTATGCTCATAAGAACTACTGGAAGTGCGTCTGGCCAATTCAGGGACGTTGATGAACAAACTTTGGCAATTCTGGACTTAATTGTGCTGTTGATTTGCTCTACAATCCCTGAAGCTTCTGGTCGATAGCTGCAGTGTAACTTCTGATCGATACTCAAAGCTGAACACAACATCTTCACTATTTCGCTGTTGAAATGAGTTCCTCTGTCCGATTCCAAAGAGGATGGCACCCCAAACCTCGGTATCAACTCTCTAAGTAACAGTTTTGCTACTGTAAGTGTATCGCATCTACGTGTAGGGTAAGCCTCAACCCATCTAGAAAATATGCAGACAATCACTAAAACATATCTGAGTTTGTTACATGGAGGCATTTCTATAAAAACAATCTGCATCCTATTGAAAGGCCCCCCAGACCTCCCAACATGACTCAATGTAACTGGTGTTCTCTTTCCCACGTTTAGTTGCTGACAGATCGCACATCGCTGACATACTGCTTCTGCCGCTACTCTAAACTTGGGATTAAACCACGTTTGTCTGAATACTCTCACCATGGCATCTCTACCTATGTGTGCTGCTCCATGCAATTTCCTTGCCATTGGACTAACAAATTCATTTGGTAAAACTGCTCTCCCATCAGCAGAAACCCAAAAATTCATCTCGCTCTTTACACAACCCGCTGTTTCCCAACTCTTTTTCTCATCATCTGGTGCATTCTCTTGAACACTCCTTAACTCATCCCACGTATCTACAGTGTCTAACAACATCGTCAATTCAGTTCTTTCTTGAATTCCCCCCACTTTCACATCAGTGTGAGAATATCCTTGTTCAGCACAATAACGTGCTACTTCGTCGGCATAGCGGTTGCCTTGTGACACAAAGTCTACATTTTTAGTGTGCGCGGCACACTTGACAACGGCTATGGCTGACGGACCTTGCAATGCCTCTAACAGTAATCTCACGAATTCTCCATTCCTAATTGGAGAACCCGAGGAGGTCATGTAACCTCTTTGAGACCATAGTTGCCCGTAATCATGAACTACCCCGAAACCATACTGGCTATCGGTGTATATGGTGACTCGAATTTTGTCGCCTGCTAAGCAAGCACGCGTCAAAGCAACAATTTCAGCTACCTGAGCGGAGTGTACTCCTTCCAGGCAAGCGGCTTCTACAACTCTGGTAATTGTGCAAACTGCATAAGCTGCTCTCAGCTGTCCAATATCGTCTCTTACGCATGAACCATCAACAAAGAAAATTTCATCTGGGTCAGTCAATGGCTCATCTACGATATCGGGTCTTGGTTTGGTGCATAGTTCAGTCACATCAAGGCAGTCATGGTCTGTACAATTTTCATCGTCCACCTCATTTGGAAGTGGCATCAACGTTGCAGGATTCAAGACGGAGCATCTTTTTAGGGTCACATTCTCGGCAGCCAGTATGACCTGCTCATAGCGTGTGAGCCTGCTATTCGTCAGATGCTGAGTCTTAGTCCTGGTCATTAACAATTCCACAGAATGCGGTACATACACCACTAACTGATGTCCCATCACCACGCTTTCTGATCTCTCAATGCTGACACCCGTTGCAGCAACGGATTTGAGACATCCGGGCAACGCTGCGGCTACTGGATCTAATGTAGCCGAAAAATACGCTACTGGCCTACGCGCATCTCCATGAATCTGAGCTAATACGGCTAAAGCGCATCCCTCTCTTTCGCAGCAGTAAAGCAAAAATGGTTTGGTGTAATCAGGCATTCCCAAAGCCGGGGCGCGACATAAGTCCTCCCTCAGCTGCAAAAATGCCATCAAACAATCTTTGTCCCATGGTACCGGATCTCTCACTCCTTTGTGCGTCAGTTGTAATAGCGGTTTTGCCTTCAGTGAGAAGTTGGCTATCCACTGTCGACAATAACCGACCATGCCTAGAAACATCCTGACCTCTCTTTGTGTTGTAGGCGCGTTCATTTTCATAATCGCCTCTATTCTGTCTGGAGACACCTTCCGTTTTCCCTTTTCAATCCTGTGGCCCAAGTATTGCACTTCAGTAAGACAATATTGCAATTTACTTGGAGACACCTTGTGCCCGTTCTCGGCCAAGTGATTTAACAAGGTGATGGTGTCTATTCTGCAAGCTTCCTCTGTTTCTGACGCAACTAGGAGGTCGTCTATGTACTGGACTAGAACTGAGTTCTTGGGCAGTACTAGACTTTCAAGATTTCTCTTCAAAAGCTGGTTAAAAATCGATGGGCTTTCTGTATACCCCTGAGGGATACGACACCATGTTAAAACGCGATCTTCCAGCTTAAAAGCGAAAAGATACTGGCTCTCTTCATCTAAAGGTATCGAAAAGAAAGCCTGGCACAAATCTATCACTGTAAACCATTCAGCTTGGAACGGTATCTGAAACAATATCACTGATGGATTCGGTACCACTGGACAACATGAGACAACAATATTATTAATCTTTCGAAGATCCTGCACTACTCTGTATTTTCCACTAGGCTTCTGCAAACCCATAATCGGTGAGTTACATGGGCTACCCACGATCTCCTTCAGTATTCCCTGTTTAATCATGGATTCGATCACAGGCTTTATTCCTGCTATCGTCTCCGGTGTCAACTTGTACTGTGGCGTTCTTGGATACTCAGCATTGAGTCTTACCAGGATCTTTACTGGTTCTACCCCCTTGATTAATCCTATTTCTTCTCCAGTAAAATCCCACACCTCAGCTGACACTTTCTCCCTCAAATCTTGTGGAAGCTCCTCCACTGTCAGGGTAGGATATAGTTCCACACATTCCTGCGAATTTACAATTTTGAAATCGGCATCTTCATCATTAGTCTGTACTTCTACTCCTTCAGGTGTGCAATGTATTGTGCAATTCAATTTACACAATAGATCTCTTCCTAGCAAACACACCGGGCTAGAATCACAGATCACAACCTGATGTTCGTCACTGTAATTCCCTATCTTCACTGACACTGGTTCTGTCAAAGGATTCGTCATTCTCTTATTTGCGACTCCTACCACCTGAATCATCTCTCCTGATATCGGCAGACCTGGGACTACCGCTGATCTCAACGTGGATCTAGTGGCTCCCGTATCCACCAAAAAGGTCGTAGGACATCCAGCTACTTCAGCTTCTACGTATGGTCCTCTCTGATCTACTTCCAGGGCTGCTCCTAAAGTACAGTCTTCTTCCTTATTCACTCTTTGCCCTGTAAGAGGATCAACGTAGTAGCATTCTTCTCCCCCTACGAACAATGGCATTTGTCTATAAGTTTTCCCTCCATTCGACATGCGAGGCGGTTGAGGAAACGGGGCTCGAGGAGTCTGAGTCCCCCCTTTGATAAAATTTCCCTTGGGGACTGCAGTTCCTTTAACCACGTTATGCCGAACCTCTTCCTCCTCCTGTTCTAATTCCCCTGTCTCAATATTGTAAGGACACTCGCGTCTCCAATGTCCCACCTCGTTACACTGATGACACCTTGTTGTCCTTTTCAGTGTCGCGATATCCATTCTTGGTCTCGGTCTTTCTTCCTCATCTCTGCTCTGGTTATTCTGTTTCTTTGCTTGCGTTCCTATTCCCTGTTGCCGCTGTCCACCCTTTCCAGCTGCTTGCATTTGTACTAACATCAGCTTTTCCTTAAGCTTCTTTGCCTTGGTATCTATCTCATCGCTACAGTACCTTGCATACCTCAGAATCTCGTCTAAAGGTTTGTTCTGCCAGCAAATTAAATGCTGTTGGATCATCAGGCTTATATCTGGTCTCAGTCCGAGAACAAACTTCGACACAAACTGTCCTATGTCTTTAGGATCCATTACGTCTAATCCACTGTAATGCTTAAATGCTTTTAGTAATCTTTCATAGAACTCGTGGACTGTCTCTTTGGGCTCCTGAGTTGTTCGATCTATCTTAACCCAGTCTATATCCTGCACCGGCACTTTCTCTTTTAGCCATGTTATTACCCTCTCGTATTTTTCCATAACTCTGTCTGATGGACCGCCTGTTTGTGTATCTCTCTGAGGCTCACAGGTGGGCCATTCAATACTGAGTTTACATGCCGTCCACAAATCTCCGGGTACCACGATATCGAACAACGTGTTCAAATCGATCCACAGTACCTTAGAGATCTTCACGAATCTCTCTACCTGCTTGTACCACTCAACGGGATTTTCTCTAAGTTTCGGGAAGGAATTAGTGAATGCCGCTAAATCCCCCCTACTCCATGGTACATGCACATAGTTTCCGTTCGCGATTTCTCGCAAAGGGAAAGCTTCCATTCGCATTAGGTCTGTATCCTGAGACTTCACAAGTGTACTCCGTCTGACAGATCCCCTCTTGGACCATTTTTCCTCCCATCTATCCAGATCTTTCCATATCCTAATACACATAACCAATTCCCTTATGTGCACTCTTAGCCCAATTGTTCTGCGCTCATCTAGATCTTGATCCGTGCAATTCAGCCTATGGTTGGCCTGTAAAGCCTTAGTTCGTGATATGTCTATCATGTATTTTCCTGCTAATTCAGATAACTTTTCATGAGCTGCCCTTGCTTTTCGAGTAATATCTTTAGATAAGAACAATATCTCATCTGGTGCGTACAGATCTAGCCTCTCGATTGCCACCGTGCCGTCAATTATTTCATCTAAGTCTGATTTTAAACTCATTACATCTATGCGTCTAGCTTTTATTTCAGCTCTCAGTACGTCAGTCCTAGGTTGTCCTCTTACATCCCTCTCACCTCCACTATGCGCCCTACGCCTGAGCACAGGTGAGTTATGAGGAATTTTTCTTCCATCTCTTTGTTCCCACCTCTCTAAATCCCAAGCCTTTCCATCTTCCCTTGGGGTGTGGTGGAACAATACTCCATCCTTCAATCCTACATCCTGTCTTTTTGATTCAGTCTCTCCAGATACAAGATAGGATCCTCCGTGTTGTTCTAAACCACTGTAACTCGCTTGCTGTCTGGTATCACTCAACAGACGATAAGGACCTTCATGGCTCTCCATGCTCCCGCGATCTCTTTCGTGATCACCGGATGTATGGCGAGACGTTTCGCGACTGCCTAAATTCTCATGACTTCGTCCACTATCACCAGATGCATGTCGAGACCCTTCGCGACTCTCCATGTTCCCGTGATTCCAATGTTGCACATTTTCATCTGGAGTATGGTGTGTGCATCTGAAAGTGTTTCGATACTCCTGCGTCCTTCGTTCTCCCTCACTGAAGGTGACGCGAGGCACTTCGCCACACCCTGTACTCCTGTCATTACACATTTGCCTATTGCCGCTAATAGTAGGGCACGTATCTCTTCTATTTTCTCGACTCCCTCTCTCCCACTCCAGGCTGCTTTCGCCAGCTCCACAATGAGAGAGGACCTTGTTATCCTGGTCTCTCCAATCTGCTCCTGTTTCTAAACTTTTATTCCGAGCCTCTTCGGCAGTATCCCATTCTTTCAGATATTCCCTTAGTTCCTTATAGGATTTTGGTTTTGGTCCCCTCAAATCCATAGATCCTCTTTGATCTCCTTGTTCTATCCAGGGACCCGTTGCAGAATCTAATGGGGTACTCCGACTCACTGGTGCTAATCTCTGTCTTTGAGGATTCATCGCGTTATTCCTATTCTCCATCTCTGCCCTTTCCCTGTCCCATCGTGCCTGTTCCTCCTGCTGGACCCCTTCTGGGTTGTAGATTGACACTATAGGGCCTATGGTAACAGGTACTTGCAAAGCGTCTGGCATTTGGTACGACCTTGCACATTGCGTCTCTGGTGCCTTCTGGACCACGAATCTTCCCACTACTCTCTGTTCAGAGCTAGCTTGGGGTATTTCCTCACTCTTGTTGGAGTCCCACTCTGTTACTGGGATCGATTTATATTCCCCCCATCTAGCTCCGTCCCCTTGCTGTAATATGGGACTTGCGGATTCACCGCTATACGGAGGTGGTCTCTCTGTTAACAGCCTGTCTAACAGTTCTTCCTCCGTTTCGCTATCTTCGTCTTCCTCTTCTAGAGGTTTCTTTTCTCCCGTAGCTTCTATCATGGTGAACAATTTGTCTGCTTCTATCTTTTGCACCCTCCATTTCTTAGCTTCTTCATCCCATTTAGCATCCTGTAATGCTTTTACTGATCGTCTCACTCTCTCTTGACGCCTCTTTACGCCTTTTGCGTGTGCTGCTTTAAACCATGCACTAAGAGCTTCGAATTGTGTTGGCCTCGGTAGAGGTCTTGTTGCAAGCATTACCGCTTTCAGTTGGTTCAACACGTCTAGTTTAAACGTTCCGAATCTCGGAAACGTCAGTTCCTTTTCCCCTTCTGTTAGCCTATTCCACTCGGAGATCCACATTATCGAGTGTAAGCCGACATTTACTGCCATATGGTAAGCTGGTGTGCCTTCTGGTGGAGCTTCTTCTCCAGCATATAAGTTTCTTCTGTTTCTCCTAAAGATTTTTCTTAAACCCTTAAAGCACTTCATTTTTGGTAATCTACGATTTCCCTTTATTAATTCTCTTCCTTGATTACGTCCCGATGACAACTTGCACTAATCCCTGTGCGACTCTCGCTAGTCAGCCTATCCCAACTCGGTTCTATGCTAACCGACCAATCCCAGCGCGGCTCTACGCTGACGTCACTCGTTCCTTTCTGCAGCGATTTCCGTTGTTTCTCAACTCGTCTCACGATCTCACATGCGTTTCATTCATACGCCGAAAAATGACTACTTCCGTCCAAGCGATCACTTTTCTCTGACTGTACGGCCACAGTCTATCTGTAATTGCTACCTCAACTGGCGAGACGTCTTCCCTCACGGTCAGGCGCTTGCCTCAACTGATAGGTTACTTACACACAGTAAACGTACGACCAGCATGCGTTTACTCATACACTCACTCAAACGCTCCCCCTATCATCGGTCTGCGGGCGATCAATGGTACCTCATGACCCCCTTCAATGGTAGACAAATTACCCTGGGTGTTCGATACACCCGAACCACTTAAGTCCTCTGGACATAAGATTTTATCCGGTTGCGCGCGCTCACAACCTTCCCTCAATCACACTACAGGCATTCAACTCCGCTTGACATTACAACACAGGAACAACATAAAACACCGCAATCTTACAACGCATGACCCTTATACTCACTCTCGACCGATTCTGCTGCTTTTCTCTCGACGCACCGTCAGCACCTTCTTCGGCAGGGATTCTTCTTCTGGTCGTCGATGACTAGGGACCTTGGGGTAAACTAAACCTGGCCTAGGTCGTCTTCCTCAAGAAGATAACCATCCTCTGCTACCAACTGCGGGGAATGAGATTTTGGTATCAATTTATGATCGAATTAATAATTTATCTCATTCGTAAATTTTGGACCGCTAGTATCTGTCATTGAGTAAAAGACAACTCCCACATAGGTTAGTTAAACCCCATTAACTGACGCCACTCTGAAGAACCACTTACAACTGATAAAGTTTTAAGGTTTTTATATAAAGTCAAATTCATATGCAAATACAATCCTCTCAGGGTAAATCTCAAGGTATACAAAGAATACAAAATCAATTCCAAAATCAGCACTTTAAAGTTTCGATGTAAAGTGGTTCCTTTGCGTCATCTACAGAAAGAGAAAAATAATCAAGTTAAATCTGTCCCTACTCTAAACTTGGTGACATCCCTAATTCGCAAGTTTCTTCCCTAAAAAGGTATCAGCAGTTTGACTTCCAAAGAAGTTCAAACTCTCTTAGCCTCTAAAGGTAACTTAAGTTTCAGAAGCAGTACCCTATCTGCCTACCCATCCGTTCTTCTAAGGGTCCTCGGCCTACTGCTCCCTTGCGCTCCGATCTCTCTCAGCGCATCTGCTCAAGGCATCTACCCTTCTAACTGGCCTCTCGCTGTTCTCACTCTGAGCTCTTCGCTTTTGCCTTCGCCTTCGCTATCTTATCCCCGGGGTGCTGTCCCTAAAATACACAATCACAGTGTGGGTGAAACGCCCCTTGACGCCCACCACGGACTTTCCCCGTTGATGTCATCTTCTAGCTTTTTCCATGACTTCATCTCTTCGCGTCGTCCGTTAGGTTGACCCTTCTCCTTAGATGTCATCTTCATCTTCTTGTTGGTGACTTTAATCGACACTTTCCAGATCAAAAGTCAAATGACCTTAAACAAGACTTTAACCTATAACTATTTCTTAACCTTACTAGATCCTGTGAATGGTCATTCAAAAACAAGGTTCAAATTCCAATCGCCTCCTCTCATGTTTAGGCAATAAACTTCGTTCGACATTTGTCACCTTAAATCTAACAAATGCTAGACTCTTCGGCTCGCACCTTCAAGTGAAGACTATACACGACTCCTGTGAGCCCACTAAATTACCCACAGCAGACTACACTCTTGCGAACCCTTGGTCAGTCAGGTTATAATCACAAATGACCTAAAGTCTTGCAACATTCCTACGACTTCTTTTACACAGTATAACCTTTAGCATACATTTATATTTGCTCGCGTCTAGCAAATCCTTTACTCATGTGTGAATACATTTTTCCTAATACAAATACGTAGAATATAACTTTAATACATGGAATATAATCTACATAGAATATAAACTCTATACATAGAACACAGCTTTCACACAGAATATAAAGTTATATTCTCATTGGTTACATCGTTATGCGTGTACTCCTTGCGCATTTCTCCATGTTACATTTCTCGCCGTTTCTATATTTTAAGTTACACACGTTCTTTTGTTCGTAAACATTTCTACACATTAGCCCACTACGTATACGGGCTTTCTATCTCTAATACATTCTAAAGTGAATACAGTTACATTTATTTCTTATACCACGTTGTCCCTTCTGTTGAACTTCATGCTATAGATGTCAACTTTACATTCGACATACATTTCATTCCTACGTTTACACGATATGCTTCTAAATATGGCCTATACATAATTCCTATTCAAATTTGCGCTCTCTCACTACTAAAGGAAATTTATGACAGACGTGGATTTCTTCATGCATTGCAGGGGCTAAAATGTTCACATGCAGAATTTCCACCACTCGAAAATTCTGCCTGTGTAATGATTAATAAATGGTAAGGCCCTTGTAAGTTGTTTAAGCTAGAAAAATACTGTTTAGCACATTGTGCAACAATAACTGTGATTACAATTGCTCTGGAATAGAATAATATTCTGTATTTATTCTCATTGTCAGAGGGAACTGGCTCTAAACTGGCTCTTTATTTTACTATGAACTATTACAGTGCTTAAAACAACAGTAATAGGATGTTTGTCCACAGTCATGTTGGTCTTCTTCAGCACAGGCATTAACCGTACACGCTTAAGGCCCTAATACTGCAGTGAAGGCTAGTACCTGCTTGGCTTGTTATTTGTGTCACTGTCTCATTCAGTGTTTATTGCTACAGAACAATAGATTCCTCCCTCATTAGGCTCAGGACAGGTCTTCTTCTCTTGTCTTCATGTCTCTAGTTAAGTTTTTGAATCGTTAACGCAACCCACTTGCTTCTTGAAGGTATCCCCTCATTCTCTGTGGACGGAATTTTAAGGCCTTTGTTGATAACATTGCAAATTCGTTGTCGACTGCAATAAACATTTTGCAGGTGTACTGTTTAGGCTGGAGACAAAAATATCACCAGGCGAAAATGGGGGAAGTAGAGAATGTGTAAAATAATGCTTGTAGCACATGGAATTATGGCCATGTTGTGTTGTTAGAATATTATATTGTTGGTTATGTAATGTGAAAGTAAAAAGGACACATATGTGTAATAGAAGCATGCAAATTGTAAATGTTTCTTGGTGTTAGCATTATTTAAATGAACACATTTGTGCCTTAAAATAGTACTCTCAATCGTCACACTTTGAATGCCTCACCCGATTGATGCAAAGTATATTTAAACAATTGTTTTTGATTTGTTTTTTCAGTTCAGTAGACTTTCTGTTTTTTTAAGTTTTAGTCTGGAGTCAAAATTCAAATCCATTGGTTTTGCCAGTGCTTGTTTATGATTGTGGCACTTCTGGTCGTGCCTCATTTGATGTTCGGTTGTGTTGGAGCTTCGCTTCTTTTCCTGGATACCATAGCAACAGGATGTCGGTCTCCTCTACGTTTCTATAAACTATTGCCTCCATCAGCACCGATAGCCCTTGGAATCCTCTGCAGTTCAATACTATAAATAGGCAAAAACTCTGCCTTAGCACTGTGGATGGGTGTGGGGCCTTCCACTTCAACATCCTCGTCATTTATTTATTTATTTATTTATTGGTACTTGTAAAGCGCAACATATACCCTGAGGTGTCATTGTCCCGACTCCTTCCTTTCAGGGGCGCCATGGCAGCGCTCAGCTTGCAGGCACGTGGGAGTTGTCCTTCTTCTATTACCTTTCTAAACTAGTGACTGAGGTGTAGATATGTAGGTACAAGAGTACTGTAGTGTTTGAAATAATGAACTCTAGAACATATACATCAATTGATAATACGTAAACAGGAACGGTGCACATTTATAAATGACCTTACATGCATCATTTCTTCAAAACACTTTACTACCAATACTCGCAACCTCTCTCTAGGCGAGAAAGTACATGAGTGATTACCCATATATAGTGCATCTTTTGGGAGCTGACGTTTCAAGGCACCTCCTTAGTGGGTGGCCTTCCTTTCACAGATGTTCCAGCCTGAGGCGAAATGCCACTTACCCGTCAGGAGAAATTATTCCACAGAAGGCCACATCCTTAAGTTCAGTAGAGGCAATAAGGTACCTCCGACATCACCCTTATATTGGGTATGTTATCGTGACCGCCACCACAGTTACACTCTGTATACTCTAGAAATGCCTCTTCCCACAAATAGAATATCGGTCTGGCTCCTGCCTCAGGCACTCACTTCTAAATCTGTGGACCTTTCCCAGAATAAGTGAACAGTGTTTTAAGATACCGAGTCCTCATGACAACATTTCACCACCTCCTCCCTCCTAGCGTGTCCGAGGCAACACCTATGCCTCTACAGAAATGCACCTGAACAAACCTGCTTGCAGGGATTTCTTATATCTTCAGTGTCTTGCTGGAGTGGCCTGTAAGACCTCATACTTGGGATCATGACTGATAAAGAACAACATCTAGTACTTTTGACTTCAATTATGGTACAAAGTCTCTACTCTCATTTGGTTGTTTCGTGCATTGCTGGTAAGACGGAATTTTTTACTTGCTACAGTTGTCTGGGAATCTAGCAATGCCACACAAAGAAAGGAGGGATACTTTCACTCAGGCAAAGAGAAACTAACTCTCTCCCTACCTATCAAGTACAAATTGTTTTGGGGAGGGACCTGGGAAAGAACACATGCTCAACATATACATATCCAGCCTTCCCAAACGAGAACCACTATCTTGAACATAGAATCCAAATGGATCCAAACCATCACCAACAATGTGTGAAACACCCAAATCGCCTATACACAGCATTCAGTTATGGCCCATATACAATGAAAGCAGAAAACCCCATCTATAGTGGCTGGGTGGAGCTTAAAACTTGGGAGCCCCAAAAAGGCAGTCTCTGCATAGTAGTACAGGTATGCTCATGTGTGTTCAGCAGAAGGGTGGAATGTGTGCCCATCCTGTTATCACACCACTGTCAAATCCTGATTGACAGGTCTGTTGGGCCGCATATAACTCTTGGGTTAATAGCCGCGGCCGGTGGTGGGAGTACCTGCGGGCGTTGACGTGGGAGGGGCAGGGTAGGGGGTAGTAATGTATGGATTACGGAGTTTAACAGGTAAGTAAACATATAAATAAATAAAACGAATTTCGTTTCGCGCACTGCATCACCAAATGCGATGCAGTGCCGCAAGGAGAACGTCCTGCCGCCGGAGGTCGCTCTTCGGATGCGAGGGACGGTAGCTAGGGCGCGGTCGATGGAGCGGAGCTGGCAGTTTGAGGTGTAGAAGTTGAGTCGTCTGTTGAGGTATGCTGGTCCGGTGTCGTGGAGTGCCTTGTGTGCGTGGGTGAGGAGCTTGAAAGTGATTCTCTTGTTGATGGCCATCTAGTGCAGGTCTCTCAGATGGGGTGAGAGGTAGTTGTGTCGAGGGATGTCGAGGATCAAGCTTGCAGAGGCGTTCTGTATGCGTTGCAGTATCTTCCGCAGTTTGGCCGGTGCTCCTGCATAGAGGGTGTGTCTGTAATCCAGCCTGCTGCTGACGAGGGCCTGGGCGACCGTTCTTCTTGTGTCGGTGGGGATCCAGCTGTAGATCTTGCGGAGCATGCAGAGGGTGTTGAAGCAGGAAGAAGAGATGGCGTTGACTTTCTTGGTCATGGAGAGTGTTGAGTCGAGAATGAACCCCAAGTTGCGTGCCTGGTCGGTGGGTGTTGGTGCTACTCCCAGGAAGGTCGGCCACAATAGTCGTCCCAGGCTGAGGGGGTGGAGCCGAGGATGAGGACCTCCGTTTTGTCCGAGTTCAGCTTCAGACGGCTGTTCTTCATCCACTCGGCGAGGGCTTTCTTAACTTCGTGGAGGTTGGTTTTGGAGGTGAGGGGGTCCTTGGTAAGGGAGAGGATCAGCTGTGTGTTGTCGGCATAAGAGATGATGTTGAGGTTGTGCAGTCTGGAAATGTGGGCGAGCGGGGCCATGTAGATGTTGGACAATATCAGGCTGAGGGATGATCCTTGGGGTATGCCGCAGATGATCTTGGAGGCTTTGTATTGGAAAGGGGGGAGGTGGAAACTTTGGGTTGTGCCGGAGAGGAAGGAGGTGGTCCAGCCCAGTGCTTTGTCTCAGATTCCTGCGTCGTGGAGGCTTGTGCGTAGGATGCGGGGGCAGACCGTGTCGAAGGCGGCTGATAGGTCCAGGAGGATGAGGGCCGCGTTCTCGCCATTGTCCAGCAGGGCCCTGATGTCATCGGTGGCGACGATGAAGGCTTGATTGCCACATAAGAGCTCTCTCAGGGTCTCCTGTTCAAATCCATGTTGTGTGGGAAGCTATGGAGTGTTGTTTGAGTTCTAATTTTTAATATACACAGACTTTAATCACTGCAAGACGACTCCTGTACTTTATAAAAACTCTCTATAAAGGAACATTTTTTTTTTTCTTATCCTTTTATGTTGTGCAGTCTGGTTGGCTTCATTGAGTTACCCAACCATGTGCTTGTAAATCAGAAAACGTAGCTTCGTCCTTGAAGTACATCACTATGCCTAGTCTTGTTGGACTTGGCCCTTTTTGACGGGTTCACCTCTAAACTTTTTTGCCTTTTCTCTGACCTGGTGTTGGTGGTTTTGGGCCTCAGGGCACTTTAGCTCTGAGGTCCAGTGTAAAGTGCGTACACTCTCTATGCTACATTTGTAAGGTTGGCTTGGCCTCCCATAGGAATGCATTGTGGATTCCCTGATCAGTGTGTTTCAGTGGTAATTCCTGATATGAGAGGCGCAGCTTGGTCAAGTTTAGTATGGTTGGAATAGAAATAATAAATGCTACTCAATGGTGTGCGCACATTTATTATAACTATTTTAGAAATGCTACTTTTAGAAGTTGGCATTTCTGTGTGCTATGTGTCTGCCTGCCTGAAGTGAATTGCATGACTGGTGTGGGTGTGTGTCTAATGACGAGCCCCAACTTAACAATGGGGAAGAGGAGTCCTGTCAACAGAGTACTCCATTTCCCCCTGGACCAGTTTCTGCTGGTTCCCCAAGCCCTGTACTGGTGCAGACAAAGGGAAAAGGTGTGTAAATGCTGGGGCTGTGACCCCATGTTCAGCTCTGTTCCTGATCCTGACGTGCTGGGGGCTTGCTGCTGCTGGAGCCCAGGAGGAACCACCATGGGGGCTTACCTCCCTGCTGGAGGGCCCTGTGTGCTGGCCTCCCTGGGCTAGCTGGCCCGGGACCTGGAAGAACCTTTGGCTGGGTCTTATTCTTTTTTATATAGGATTTATGCTCCTAGCGCCTGGGAGCGCTTTCCTTCCAATTTCCCCATGGAAAAGGAGCACAAGGGCTCAGCAGCACTGAGCTGCACTCTTTTCCTGAGGGAATCCTGACGTGGGGATTCCCCCTGATGGAGAGGAGAGAAGTGGATACCCACCCCACATTGCGTCGACGAGCGGGAGCCTACCCTGGAAAAACGGTGGGTGCCCACCCCGCATTATGGTGCTTGATAGCGGGAGCCCACCCTGCTTTATATTTGAAATTACAGGGGAGCCTACCCCTCGTTGCTGCCAATAGTAGGAGGATGATCACAGCCGCCGGCCCTGAGCCGGAAGTCAGGCAACCTTGCCTGGGACGTGGGCGGAGCCCCGTGAGGGCCGGAAGTCAGCAGATGCCAAGCAGGGCTCACGTGAGCTGAGGGAAGCCCCGCATATGCTGATAAGTCCCAGGTCCTAGGTGGGTGTCCGGGAGGTAGCAAGAAGAGGTGAGCTGTGGTAGTGTGGCCAAGCGGGACGGGGAAGAAAGCTGCCCGTTGGGGCTCCCCTGTTGTGGAGGGGAGCCCTGCGTGCAGCCTAAAACGTCCAGAGCCTCACAGGCTCCATGACCAAGTCCCGGTCCCAGGAGAGGGACTGGGCGAAGAGCCAAAGGCAAGTGCAGCAGGAGACGGAGTCCCCCAAGCCTGTCCCGGTCAGTGCGGTTGAGCGGGGGACCTGCATTTGGTCAGAGTGCCCCGTGGGGCTCACACAGGCATTGTTGGTGCTCTTTTTGGGGCACATTGTCAGGCAGAGGGTAGCTGCAACTTTGGCAGAAGTAGCTTTGGGAGCCCTGGAGTGAGGCTTCCACAGCACAGTGGTGGCAGTGCTGTTTCTTTGGTTTAAGTTTTGTCTTGTAGAGCCCCAGAGTGGTGGCTAATGAGGCACAGTAGTGTCAGTGCTGAGGTTGTTCGACCAGTGCTGAGGTTGTTAGTTGCAGCTGCCTGCTAGCGTGCAGGCAGCTGCAACATTTGGGCACATTTGAGTTTTAGAGTCCCATTGGGGGGAATAGAGGGCACAGTGAGTGCCAGTGCCCATCTTTTTGGCTGATCACAGCTGCACGGCAAGTAGCGTCAGCTGCAACGTTTAGGCCATCAGTTCTGTGGTGGCATTTATGAGAGAGGTAGGAGTGAGATGCACTCCCCTGCCCCAGCGCAATTGGGCACATGGATTCTGCTTCATTGGCAACCGCCCTGACAGGTTGGACACAGGGCACTTGAGCCCCTGGGTAGGCCAGTTGGCCAGGAGGACTGGAAGGTTTGTTGGGCGCCAGGCCCTAAGGTGATTTATGTAGGTGCGCAGGAAATGTAATTCATGTACTGTTTTACGCACCGTAATTCATTCCTCTAGAGTGGGTTTATGATTATCAGGTTATTGAATAAGGTGTTTATGCTGGTGAGACCCATTGCGTAATGTGTTTATGATGATGAGGTTTGAGCCTACTGTGGGTTTATGTCTAAGGCTAATAGGATAATGCTTAGGTCATTATGGTGCCAGTAGTTACTGGTTGTGTTTGATATTTGCATTTATTTACCTGCATTTTGATGGTTCAGACTGTGACCCGGTTGGCCCGGTCCTGTATATAATCCCCTGTGAATATTACCCGTGCCAGTTGGCACAGTGTAAATGTGTGATTAGGTTTCTAATGAGTATATGATGGTTGGAATAGTAATAGTAAATGCTACGCAATGCTGTGTGCACATTTATTATGCCTATTTTAGAAATGCCACTTTTAGAAGTTGGCATTTTTGTGTGCTATATGTCTGCCTGCCTGATGTGAATTGCATATCTGGCTTTTGAGTGACAGCGGATGTGAGGTGTGTGTGGCTCCAGTAGGGGCAGGGTGAGTCAGCGCTAGGCTGAATGGGACATCTACATTTTGAGTGCTGGGAGGGGAAGTCTCTGGTTCCTGAATAGAATGGTGCCTGACCTAGTGAATGCTGCTCCGCCCCCCTGTGGTGTGTCTAATGATGAGCCCCCACCTAACAATGGGGAAGAGGAGCCCTGTCAACAGAGTGCTCCAATTCCCCCCTGAACCAGTTTTTGCTAGTTCCCCAAGCCCTGTGCTGGCGCAGACAAAGGGAAAAGGTGTATAAATGCTGGGGCTGTGACCCTATGTTCAGCTCTGTTCCTGATCCTAACGTGCTGGGAGCTTGCTGCTGCTGGGGCCCAGGAGGAACCATCAGTGGGGCTTACCTCCCTGCTGGAGGACCCCATGTGCTAGCCTCCCTGAGCCCAGACTCTTTTCCCGAGGGAATCCCGACGTGGGGATTCCCCCTGATGGAGGGGAGAGAAGCGGGTTCCCACGCCGCATCGCGCCAACGAACGGGAGCCTACCCCTCTTTATATGTCGTGGAAACGGTGGGTGCCCATCCCGCATTATGGCGCTTGATAGCGGGAGTCCACCCCAATTTATATTTGAAAGTATGAGGGAACCGACCCCTCGTTGCTGCCAATAGTAGGAGGATGATCACCGCCGCTGGCCCCGAGCCGGAAGTCAAGCAACCTTGCCTGGGACGTGGGCGGAGCGTCGTGAGGGCCGGAAGTCAGCAGATGCCAAGCGGGGCTTCCGTGAGCTGAAGGAAGCCCCATGTATGCTGAAAAGTCCCGGGTCCCAGGAGGGGGCCCGGGTGAAGCGAGAAGAGGTGAGCTCTGGTAGCGTGACCAAGCAGGATGGGGAAGAAGGTTGCCAGTAGAGGCAGGGCTCCCGTGTTGTGGAGGGGAGCCTCGCATGCAACCTAAAACGTCCATAGCCTCGCAGGCTCCATGACCAACTCCTGGTCCCAGGAAAGGGACCGGGGGAAGGGCCGACTGCCAATGCAGCATGAGACAGAGTCCCCTAAGCCAGTCCTGGTGAGTGGGGTTGAGCGGGACCCTGCATTTGGGTAGAGGGCCCCATGGGGCTTACACTGGCATTGTTGGTGCCCGCTTTGGGGCACATTGTCTGTGCTCGCTTCCCTCACAGCTACCCTGCTATACAGAGGGCAGCTGCCACGTTGGCAGAAGTTGCTTTGGGAGTCCCGGAGTAGGGCTTCCACAGCACAGTGGTGGCAGTGCTGTTTCTTTGGGGCAAGTTTTGTCTAGTAGAGCCCCAGAGGGGGGCTCATGAGGCACAGGAGTGCCATTGCTGAGGTTGTTCGCCCAGCTGCCCTGCAAGCGCGCAGGCAGCTGCAACGTTTGGGCACAGTTGGGTTTTAGAGTCCCAGTGGGGTGACAGAGGGCACAGTGAGTGCCAGTACCCATTGTTTTGGCTGATCACAACTGCACGGCAAGTAGCATCTGCTGCAACGTTTAGGCCATCAGTTCTGTGGGGGCATTTTTGTTTATGATAATACAACAGCTACTTTTTTGTATAACCTTGTGTGTGTTTTCTTTTTCGTTGTGCCTAGTGTGTTACTGCTGTGTGTGTGTGTGTGTGTTCCGCAAACGCTTCACACATTGCCTCTGGGATTAGCCTGACTGCTCGAGCCAAGCTACCAAGGGGTTAGCAGGGAATATCTTCAGCGTGTAAATCCCTTCCCCTGACTAGAGTGGTGGTTTCTGCCTAGCTTTGGTGCAAGCCTTAGCCCACCATAAATCCCATTTCTAACAAGTCTCATGATAATACCCGCTATCAATGTCGATTCACGCATCTGTTTTGTTGTATGCAGTTGTGTTATCAGCATTGTAGGTATACTAAATATTTTATCATTCGTTGGTTATGTGTTGTTCTCTGGTTAGTGATACTGTACTGGCAGGTTGACCTGCTTCCCTCCTATTTAAATTAGCTAATTTGAGTGGAGCAATCTGGATCTGTGGGAAAATATGTAAACATCAGAACAAACATTTTCAAATGTCTTGTAAAAATGGGGTAACAACCGAGCAATCATGGTGAAAATCATATGATGCTTTCTTAATTCAATAACAAAAATCAAAAGACATCAAACTGAATTGACTGTAGTTTCAATATTGCTGGATGTTTAGCAAACTTAATAGATGAAATATGTTAATCAGGGATGATGAAAGGTTTCTGTCCCCCAGGTGCACATCTCTCTTAATTTTTCAGCCCCTTACACTTCTCCCTGAATACTTCTCTAGGGTGTCGTTCTTTACCCTAATGCCAGGGTATCTTCACCTTAACATCCTTTTTCTCACCCCCTTTTGTTTGCACGTTTGTAAACATAACAGTGCACATGTGCCTGCTGCACTCGGTTATCATGATACAAGCATCTGGCCCACTTCAGTATCAATATTTGTGCATGCCTCCAGAAGTTGAGATGACAGGTCCCTGGTCACTGAGAAGGCACTGACCACACTCCAGATTGACATGACTGAAATGAAGTCCAAAATCCTTTTCAGAGTTAGCACATTTTTGGGAGAATAGAGTGGAAGATATAGAGGGGTGAGCGCATCGTAGCAATCTTCACTTGGTGGGCTTTCCAGATCGAGTGGAGAGTGTAATGTTGCAACGTTTCCTAGAACAGTCGATTAGAGGTGCCCTACTTCCTGAGAGTCTGTCCAACATTTTCCTGGTGGAGCACACACATAGAGCCTTGGTGCCAATGCTACTACTGGGGGCCCCCTCCGCAGGTTATCATCTCCATCGCTCTGAACTATAGAAATAAGGACATTATCATGCAATGCACTCGCAAGATGGGAGACCTGAAATTCGACAGCCACTTAATACTCATTTTCTCGGACTACATGCAAAAAGTGAAAAAAATTGCTTAAATCTTTTGACATAGTTAATAAGAAATTGAGATCAATGGGTGTGAAGTACATGCTGCTGTTCCTGCCGAGCTGCGAGTGATACATGATGGTCACTCGCACTTCTTCACAGAACTGGAGGCGGTGTGAGAATGGCTTGATATGGGACATGGGTCAGGAGAGGGCCCCATTCGACCCAGAACCTGGAGAAGACGTGACAGGGGAGCAGCTTCTTGCAGGGCACTTAGCGGCCTACCAGGGTATTCCCTGAGATGCAGAAGATCCTGGTGCAGGTGGACCACACTTTGAGGGTGGCCCTACCACAGGCAGCAGGAACTGAGATCACCCCTGGGCCAGACACATCAGATTTGAATGAACTGCATGCTACCCGGACACTGGTGAAGCAAGATGACACTGCTGCACCTACTTTTCCAGACACAAGTGGAAATAATGTTGTCGGATTATGCCAGCTTAGAACGTGACACAAGACAAGTCCAATGATGAAAACCTAAATTTGATTTTTGCTACTTATCTTTCACCCTCCTTCAGTATGTTATATTGCTGTGGATGACATTGTTTGTTATTGATGTTGACACAATGACTTAAACTGGAGTATGGAAGCTGCATCCTCCACATTCTGAGCAGCTTCACACAGTATAGGAGCACCGGGGAAGACACCCCATACTGGGAATTTCACCGGCACTACCTGGTGGGCGCCCTGGTTGGGTTGGGAACCTCCTTCTTTGTGATTTAGATTTAGTTCTACGCAACGTTGTGAGCATCTCTTCTCCCCTTCTCTGTTTTTCCCATGATATGTTTCTAATATCATTCCTGTGCTGATTTGGGAGCTGCAGATCGGTGTTGAATGATATGAGGAAAAGTATCTTTTTTCTACAATTTGTTTACCCAGGGAGGTGGGTGGGCTGATATTTGTTTAACTTTTATCTTGCTTCTTGTGTTAGGCTCAGTCCTAAGGCTTTTATATCTAATTTATGCATGGCAGCGAAAGTTGAGGCTGAGGCGGTACGCTCCAAGGGCCTCTGTGCGCGAATGCTCCCCTCCTGGGATACCTCCAGGCCTTTTGGCAGACCACTTGATTCTTCATACTGGGTGTGACAGGTAGCTTTAAGTTACTGACATGAAAAACATTAGCGGTCTCAATACCCCCGTGAAACAAGATATAGAATACACAGTTAGCACAGACGCCAATTAATGCACAATGCATTTCTGCAGGAAGCACGTCTGATAGACGAAGAGGTGGATAGGGTTCCTTAGAAGTTGTGGGATCAGGTGTTCTCTGTTACTTATTTGTCCTTCACCAGAGGATGTTGTAGGAAAGTGTCCCTTCTTTGTCATGGTAACCCCCACTTTTTGCCACCGGTAATGATATGTTTCGACTGCTGTGCACTGGGTCCCTGCTAACCAGGCTCCTGTGCCAGTGCTCTTCGCCTAAAAACAAGGTAACATTGTCTAATTGTGTTACAATTGGCACATACTTTATCACCCCTGTAAGTGCCTAGTAAATGGTACCCATGATTCCTAGGGCACAGGTATTAAAGAGGGCCCCTAAGGGCTGCAGCATGTATTATGCCACCCTAAGGAACCCCCATCCAAATTGCATGCAGGCTGCCTTTGCAGGTTGCGTGACATGGTGTAAACCATGTTTTCAAACTCACCATGGCACACTCACTGTATGCCCTGCCAAAGTCACTGCATTTAATATATGTAAGTCACCCCTACATCAAGCCTTGTAGCCCTAAGGCAACGTGCATCATATTAAATGTGAGGACTTATCTGCATGAGCAGATTTGCCCCTGTGCTGTCTAATTCAATTACTAGATGGTACAAGACAGCAGGAAATGCATTTTAAATGTATGTACTGGGCACTGGTCATTACGGGTTCCCCAGCTGCATGATGGCTTCACTGAAACCTACGGTGTTTTGTATCAAACACCTTGTCTTCATAAATCTGTACTGTTACCAGTACTAGATTTATTATGGCATGCACCTAGAGGGCACCCTAGTGGTGCCCCCTGAAAAACCTACCAGTGCTAGTCTGCTGGCTGACTGATATTGTCCATCCGGTCACCATAGACCAGTTTCTGCAGGTGGAATCCAGTGCTCTCGGAGGTCAGAAATAATGCCTGATCCAGAGGAAGGTGTTTACAACTTCTCTAACAGGATACCTAGTGATCTATCATATCGGCTTCAAAGCCCTGCCACCTTTGATATGCGACCCGACTTCCCCAAGACCTGGGAGATGCCACCCCCTTCCCTGAGGTCCATTTCCCACCTGGACAGAGGGGAATTAGCTATGCAAGCAGGCGTGATGCTCCACCAGGCTAGTCACACCCCTAAGGGGGACTACCCGATGTGGCCCATTAAAGAAGGGTTCCACCATCTTGTTTTTGGTGGTATTGGGAACTCTGAGACAGGATTATTCCCACCTCCTACAGGAAGTGATCATATAGGGGGTGCCCCTAATTTTAGTATTTAGGTGGCCCCCTGACAGCCGGAACTCAGGTTTGTCAGCCTGAAAGAAGAAGGACAAAGAAAAGCTGAAGACGTGTGTGGTGATTGTATGTTTCTTTAATTATTAATGGAATTGTAATATGTTGGTAGCGGAATAAACTAAATGTAAGTTCTCAGAGAGGTCTCCCACATATTTGGGCCATGAGATTGGCACTTTTGGTATTAAGCCCAAGACGGAGTTAGTCGAGGCCATTCTCAAAGCAGCTGCACCCAAATCTAAGGATGATCTGCAATCTTTCTTGGGGTTAGCAGAATTTTACGCGAAATTTGTTAATAATTTTTCACAAAAGACGTATGAAATGCGCCTTTTGATGAAAAATAAGGTAACGTTTGAATGGAATGATGCGTGTCAACAAGCGTTTAAAAACATAAAAAGAGATATTGCACAAGCACCTACGTTACAGGGTTTTGATTCTCATGCTGCCTCTATCATAACTACAGATGCGAGTGCCACTGGTATAGGGGGCGTCCTTACACAAGTGTCCACTGATGGCAATGAAGTAATTATAGCTTTTGCCTCTCGTTCATTATCTCTTGCAGAAGAAAAGTATTTGGTCATAAAACGAGAGGCATTAGCATGTGTATGGGCCATGGAGCACTATAGAAAATTCGTGTGGGGAAAGAAACTTTTGCTAAGGTCCGATCATAAACCTTTGACAAAGCTTCTCACCACTGAAGGTCTTTCATGGGCTTCTCCTAGAATTGCTAGATTATCAATGAGGTTACAAGAATATGTATATGATGTGCAGTATGTTCCTGGTGCAAAAAATGTCATAGCGGATTTTCTAAGCAGATTTTCTTTACCGCTTAAAGAAATAGACAATGACCCGTGGAAAGATTACTGTGTAGCTGGTGTGTTTGATGACGTTCCTGGCCTTTCTAACCAAGTCTGGGAGAAGGAATACGAGAATTATACAATTGTGCACGTTGTAAAGGACACAATTGCTAATGGATGGTCAAATGAAGCCAAGATTGATCCAAAATTGAGGTCATTTTGGGAGGTGCGAGATGTATTAAGTGTGGAGATGGATTTTGTTTGCAGAGGAGGAAGAATTGTACCTTCTTCTGGTATAAGAGACAAGATTATTGATATAGGCCATGAGGGGCATCCAGGAATCTCTCGCACCAAGAGAAATATAAAAGTTTTGTATTGGTGGCCAAAGATTGATATGGATATAGAAAGAAAAGTACGTGAATGTTTTAGTTGTGAAAGTGCAGACAAAACCCAAAAGACTAATTCCTCCTTTATATTCTCTTGGATGTCTGAATTTACCTTGGGAGTGTGTTGCGTTGGATATTCTAGGACCTGTCTGTTGGCAGGATGGTTCTTGTAAGTACATTTTGGTATTGGTTGATCTGTTTTCAAGATTGTTAGAAGTTGAGATAGTTCGGACAGTGGACACTAAAGCAGTAATTGGTTTTCTGGAAAAGTGTTTCTTGAGAGAAGGTTTTCCAGCTTCAATTTTAACAGATAATGGCATTCAATTCAAGTCTGAGGTTATGAGAATATTTCTGGGCAATATCGGAATTGAACAAAAATTTACGGCACTGTATCATCCTAGGGGTAATTCTGTTGTTGAAAGGGTGAACAGGGTTATTAAAGGAGTTTTGCAATTGGCAAAGAGAGAAAATAAGAATTTTGAGGATGAACTTAACAAACTTATCTGGTCGTATAGGATAACTATTCATGACACGGTTGGCGGGAGTCCTTTTGGTTTAATGCGTGGAAGATTTCCCCACTGCAAAATTAATCCCGGTTGGATTGGCAGAAGCAAAAGGTATGATTGGGATGTTGATCGAGTTAAGCAGTCCATCAGTATCTCTCAAGCAAGTATCAGATCTTTACGAAAAATGCACCAACAATAGACCAGCCATCAATTTGGAATCTATTGACAAAATCCAAAGAAAACTAGATATAGTCTAGGAGAAATACCCAGGAACGAATTTTATCCAATACCATCATAAAAGGGTTCCGGTTGGCGGGATTAACTATCTAATCATCAAAACAATCAGTCTAAATCTATTTGCCATCAAAAGAATTCAAACGAGAGAACGAAAATTTATCTTTAAACAACTCTTTGATAAAACGAACCATTAATATTGTGTGGCTGCTCCAGGAAGAAGGCGCTGGCCGCCGAAACGCGCGTAGAGACCGAATTTTCATGCCACTTACCCCTATATTTTTTTAAAAAACTGTTTGTGAATTAACAATGTGTAATTGTCAATTATATAATGTGATTTTTTAACTGTCATTTGATGTCATATAAATGACTTTTTTTTAATTGTGTTAATTGTTTAATAAAAACTTGTGTTTTAGCCAGCTGTAGTTCACTTCTACATCTTTTTTGATCTATATGTGATTTGTACCGTCAAATTGCCTAGGTTATTACTTTTCAATCGTGTTTATTTCCCTGGCCTAGGAATTCTAAAATTCGTTAATTCAGGGGGTCCTTGTTATATACACATTCGTATAGGATAACTATTCATGACACGGTTGGCGGGAGTCCTTTTGGTTTAATGCGTGGAAGATTTCCCCACTGCAAAATTAATCCCGGTTGGATTGGCAGAAGCAAAAGGTATGATTGGGATGTTGATCGAGTTAAGCAGTCCATCAGTATCTCTCAAGCAAAAAATACGGAATTCTTTGATAGCAAACATGGTACTAAAGAAGTTTCTGTGAGAGTTGGAAAGTGGGCCAGAATTAAAGCTGGAAAAAAATCAGGGAAATTGGAACCTAGATTTTCGAATCCTAAGCTTATCACTAAAGTTATGAAGAATACTGTTCAATTTGAAGATGGTAGCATACACCACATGAGTTGTATAGCTCTGGCAAAGGCTAGTTTTGATTCAGAAAACTTTGAGGATGGTTGTAGAGATTATTGGTGGTTAAATGCTTTATCAAATTTTAAGGAAGGGGATGTGCAGGGTGTGGCAGAGGCTTCTGAGTGTGTAGATATGCCAGGTGTTAGTACTTCAGAGGTTGAGATGGCCATTGGTTCCCCTGGACTCCATGTTCCTGATATGAACACAATGGGTGGTGCAAGTTCTGGTCCAGTTATCTCCACTTTTAGTTCCACACATGTTCCAGAAATTCCTGCAGATGAAGTTACCCATGTTCCTTCTGCAGATGAGATACACAATGCTGGAGTTACAAAGTCAAGCAGTTTTGGAATACCTATTCGTACTCCAAGTAAATTTTATGATTTTGTGCGTTTGTAAGTTTTTAATTATTTGTTTTCTTTTTGTTATAAAGAAGGGGGATGTGTGGTGATTGTATGTTTCTTTAATTAATAATGGAATTGTACTATGTAATAGAATCTTGTATATGGTGTTCTGCAGATGGTAAGAATGTCATGAGATCGTTATGCTGTTACCTGCTTGATCTGCTGCATGCACTTATTATCTCTTGAACTACTCTTCAAATAAATACTTAATACTACTTCTTTGGATGTCATCTTACTAAGAAGGTCACTACAACGTGATAACTGTGGACCTGCACCAATCCAAGCCTGGCGCTGTTCTCCTGACAATCACCGACTCGCCCAGAAACAGAGCAGCTTTCCCAAACCCTTGGTGGAGCCCCTTCCCTGCACCAACAGGAGCTGCCAGGTACAGCATTCTGTCAACCCCCAGGCCCACCAAGGGAGCAGCACCCCAAATCGATGTCTTCATTGCTCCCGGAGGTCAGATCTGTCTCTGTGCCAAGTTTGGAGCTTCCAAGATCTCCACCCAGCACCAATACCTGAGGTACAGTAGTCAGTTGCAAGTTCTAATGCTTGTGTGTGTTCATTCGGAGCACCACCGCCCCCAAAACGTGCCTGCTCGTCGAGGGACTTTGAGTGATGGCAGCTCTACACAGAGAGTGGTCCTGCTGTGTTTCTTTTAGTTTTTCTGCAGGTATCCCGAGAACGTGACAGCCTCTAACTCAACGACCCACCGGACAAAACTCCTCTGCACCCGAGCCCCCAAGCCCGGGCCATCATAAACCGATGGTGTCTCTGCAGTTCTGGGACCCTCAAGAGCCAAGCCCCTCCTTGGATTCTGCCAGACTCGTTCCCCTGTCCGCACTTGCAGCTTTTTGCCTTCAGATACTTTTCCCATTGACTTTAACTGAGAGCGTTCGAGGCTACCTGTTAAAACCACTCTAAGTGAGAAGTGGGATGGACTAAATAGCTCACTCTTCGGGAGCGTAGACAACGACTTCACAGAAATGGGGGGAGATCTGGGAAGCTCCTTGCATGGTTGCTACGACAGAAACCTCAGTGTGTTCATATCCTACTCAGGTGGGCAGAGTGGAGGATTCTCAAGGTTTCTTGCAGACTATTTGCAGAATTCCTGTCTTGCTGATGAGGAGTAGAGGGGTACCTGCGAAATGCCTATGCATCATTCGCCATACAGCTGCCAGGTGGGAGACAATGACCCGTAGGGCTTTAGAGCGCTGCCATTTCAAGAACATTGGAAATCTGGTGGTTACAACCCTTCCACAAGATTAGCAGTGATACGTCTGTTGCCCGATAGAAGTAAGGGGGATGCTTGACTTTAGGTGATCGATATCCATCAGTGGTTTGATGTTGGGCTAGGACAATTCTTGGAATATGCCACAGTGATGACTAGTGAGCTATGGGCAGAGTTTTGAATGCCCCTAAGGTTCCATGGTAATGACCACGATTATGGAGTTGAGCAACGCTTCACATGCTGTATCCCATTTTTATGGGGCGCTGACGTATGACTGATACAACCCGTACTTTATGATCCGACAGTCTTCGTGGTATACAGACTTGGTCACCCTTAACGGATTCTGACTGGAACTTAACAAGAGGACATGTGAAGATGATTTCCAGTAATGCAAGATTCAAGCTCACCCATTTAAACTTCCTCATCTGTGCTTATATGACCCCTAGAAGGATGCATAGAATTCATCCAGACTGATCATAAGTTTGTCTCAAATGTGGGAAGAAGAGAGCTGATTTAATTTTCTTCACATGACATGGAGCTGTAGACTGCTCCAATGTTTTGGCAGGCAGTGGTGCAGCAATTGGTGGAACTAGTGAATGTTCTGAAGCGATTTTGCTCCTTTATTGCCTCCTCAATCGTATACCTTAGTCAAGGACATTATAGATTACCTAGGAATTTGCCTCACTGGGGTTAGTGATGGAGAAATGTTGTGTCACTATCCACTGGATGAGAACATATGCCCCTCATTCGGGGCCTGAGGGAGAGATATGCAGGAGTGGGCAGTAGCGGAGAAGATCAGAACGAAAAGGGTCAGAACAGATCCAAAGCAACAGGGTAATTTGGAATTATGGTTTTATACGTTAACTATGTTAAAGTATGAGGGGTATGAGAACCGGGGGATAGATGGTATTGGGGCTGACTGATCTGTACTGGAATATTAGCAGAAATTCCTACTGGAGACATGCTACTGTTAATTTATTATGCCGTTTGTTCTCTGGTTTTCACTTTTTAAAATATAGTTATATAAAAAAATATATGTATGCAGAAGTTGCAGAGTCACAAACGAAGCCAAAAGGCAGCGGAGCATTATCCAGGGCCAAAGCGTAATTAGAGGGAAATATGGGTTGTAAGAGTTGAGGTAGTTTTGTTAATTCGGTGTGATATATAGTATATAGGAAAATGTTAAATTCTGGGACATTAAAAAATATTATTCCAATTGAGCAATCTGAGCTTAATGTCAGTTATGCAACTTTAGACTCAGCTGCTTCTGTACAAGCTGTACTTGATAAATATGTGAACCTAAGGGGCAAATTGGTGTACTCAAACTTTATGGCCCTAGCAGCACCCTTTGACCAAATTGACAGACCAAGTCTATGGAAAATGTAATGGCCCTTTGGATGCCCTTTAGTTTGTTGCAGCTGATTATTGCATTTCATACTTCCATTGGGTGCTAAGTACTGCTGGGTGAGGATTGTGGCTTTTCCTCAACTAGTCACATAAGAACTCTCTTTATGCATTCATAATTTGCCGTGATGGTTACTCGAAGCAGAAGGCGATGCTCCTGAATTGGGTGATCAGGCATCAAGCTCCCCGTTATACCCAGGTGATGTGGTAAGTTTTGATTTAACTCCAAAAGGCATTTAAAATTGTCTTAACATCTTATAGCGATATGACTCAGAACACCATTGTGAATTGAAATATCCAAACGCAAGATATTAGCATTTACTGGAAGGAAACACTGATAACAAATTAAGGGGCATATTATCAAGTGTCCGCGATAAACTTATCACCGCTTTAGCGTCCGTTTTCGGGTGAAAACCAGCGATGTTCCATGTAAAACCCCGCTATTGCTGGAATATTTATCACCATAGCGCTAAGCGTTGATCATACAGCGCTAGCTTGGCGATATATTCCAGCGATGGCCGGCAATAATTTAAAGCGCGCTAAGCACGCTCAGCAATAATTATTGCTGGGGCTTGATAATATGTGTCTAAGTTTAGTTCGTCAGTAGGATGTGAACAATAAGATATTGTGAAAACTTATTCTTACCTTGAAAGAATATTTTCTTCTGATTTAGGTGATAAATATCATATTTCACATCTAGATGGTATGGCCCTGTCCCATGCAAATGGGGGACAGGTGTTTTATACTTTCTTGCTTGTTGGTATTTTAATCACTTGAATGCCATATGTCGAACAGAAATATCTCACAGCTTTGTTATGTATTTGAAACTAGTATTTTTGGTCGTAGCCTTTCATGAACTTTACAGAAAGAAAGATTCTATGTAAAATGTGTTCTCTGAACACTTTGGTATCAATTCAATCCTTGCAATTGGAATTTGGACTCAAAAGCACTTATGTAGAGGTTTGACCACTGAAGCTCATTGGGGCTTTTCTCTCTTCAGAGTATTCCCTGAAGCAGTTACTGCATATGGAGGTTTTCGCGCGGAAGGGAATGTACAGTTCTTCCGCAAAAATAATTCTTACGCTGTCAGCTTCTTTGGAATTTCTCAGCCCTGCTTATTAACTTTGACATTAGGTCAGCTAAAATTAAAATTGAAGGAATTAGTCTCTACAGTCAGTATGCAACTTGATTTAGAACAATGTTCTCACTAAAATCCATAGTGGTTACTAGCTCTCCACGGATCTAAAAATATCAACTATTTCTTGAATTCAGCTTTGATCTCAATGTACAGCGTTATGTTTAAGTCCAAATGCCCTCCGGCCAAGAGTTATAACAGGAACATGAGAACAACTGCCTTATAATGAAGGTATTTATACTCACTGTATTAATGGATAGCAAGATTAACAATGTTATATATATTTGTCTAGCCCTAAATTATGAAATGACAACAGTTTTTACGTCCTCCTTTCCTGAAGTTTAGAATCTTAACGGCAAACAAGGCAGCCGTTTATTTTATCTCTTTAGAACAAAGCCAGATGCTTTAGCATTTTCACTTTATTTTGAAGTTTTTTTACCTCTATATTTAACTACTGTTATTGAAAAGAGAAACAGACGTTTTTATGTTTTTCTTCTCTCTAGGATTAATTTTCTCTTCCTCCTTAAGTTAAAATTTCTTTTTTTACTGTGTGTTATTTATTTTCTTTTGTCTGTTTTCTCTGTATAGCTTGTTTTGCTGAAATATGTTGATATCTAAAACTACAATAAAGATTGAATCGACTTGTTGTGATGTAGCGTTTTTAAAGGGGTATTTCTACAGCTCTGCTCTGAATTGGATCACAGTTGGAGCATTCCGATTGTGTCAGGGATGCTGTTCCAGATTGTGGGTGCATAGATATAGAAAGCCTGTTGCCTTGTTTTGCCTTTGTTGCACTTCTTTGCCTTCAGTTTCAGGGTGTCATGGCTGCAGGTGTGTCAAGAGCCACTAGACATGGTGAGCCAATTAAGTAGGGTTTTGGTCATGATTGGGATTGTTGATAATTTTGCTGGTTTTGAAAATGTTGCAGACTGGCAAGGGGGCCAATAGAATTCCATCCCAGTGGGAGTGATGTGGTCATATTTCTTCAGGACTTTGATATAGTGTGCTGCTACGCAGGGTTCGTGGGGAGCCTGGGAGGCCTTGTAAAATGGCATTATCACCATCAAGATGTGACAGTAAGAAGATTTGATCTGAAGTTGCTTTCTCAAAGAAACGGTTTCACTTTCATTAAAAGAGAGAGCTGGTCCTAGGCCATCTTTGTTTTTTAGGCAGTTTGTTCTTTGAGTGTGAGGTTGGTGTTGAGGGTGAATGCAAGTGATTTGGCATTCAGTGAAAGCTGGGGTTTGAAGCTGTCATGGTTTATATTATTGAGACAGTTTTGGAACTATGTATTACTTGTTGTTTTTGGCTGATCCCTAGGATTCTGTTGTGGTGGAGCTTCAGGTACATGCTAGACACTCAAGACTGGATGAGGTCCAGACAGTGTTTGAGGTGTCTGAATGTCTAGACCGGAGGAGACTTGCAAGTAGAATTGTGTGTAAATGTAAATGTAAATGTTGTAGTGCTTATATAGCGCACAATCACCCCAAGGGGTATCACGGCGCTGTACACATACCGCTCTGGAACCCCTCCTGACCTTTCCATGTGAAGCGCCCACTCCTGGGCCCCCCAAGGTGAGGCCAGGCATCCTGGCGCTGTTGGGGCCGTTGTGGAGATTAAGCAAGCTATTGCCCAGAGTTGCAGCGTGGGACCCATGATTAGAATAGGCACCGAGGCGAGAATTGTCAGGTCCGGGGAAATTTAGCCCAAGACCCTCCTGAGGCGGGAATTGAACCCTGGTCCGGGCCAGACCTCTGCATCAGGGTCTGCCGCTCTAACCATTGAGCCACACTTCTCCATGTCATCCATGTATCATTTTGATTGTTTATCAATGAGAAGAATAGAGAGGGCTTCCATGTAGAGGTTGAAGATGACAGGGAGCAACATAACCTTGGAAAGCTGTGCAGGTGAAAGGTTCATATGGACAAACTGGCATTGTTTGGATAGGTAGACAGAGAATCAGCAAAGGACGTTGCCAGGGAATACCATTTGAGACTTCAGTATATCGATGAGAGTGAAATGATCAACAGTGTTCAAGCCGACCGAGTGGTCAGCAATGTCCGGAAGAAGGAGTTAACGTTTATGATTTATAGCGTAGCTGTGTCTGCACTTCTTCGAGCCGTATTCTTAATTGTGCAGTAGATGTTTGACGTGACCTTGGAGTTGCGTGTAGAATGTTTTTTCAATGATCTTGCCCATGAATGGTACGTGAACAATGGGTCAGCTATTGGCAAGGTCATCGGGGTCTGGTGTGTGTTTCTTCACGAGCCAGGGTGTCTGGCCTGACTTAGGAGGTCTGGGAAGACGCACTGACAGTGGTGAATAGAGACTGAGAGAGCTTCTCCTGAGAGGGCTTTTATGAATGATAAGGGTCACATAATTGTCATAGGTGGTGGCTTTGAGAGAGCTAGTCCGTCAGCAAGGTCTGAGGGAGAGAGGGCTTTGAATCATTACGAACATGTGTGATCCTCGGAGCATTACAAAGCACAAAAGCATATTCTTGACCATGAAATCCTCTGAGTGCATAAGCTGAACACAACTACTGCTGGGGAAAAAAGAAGCAATGGTTGCCCTGTATGTGTCCAAGGTATACTCTCTGCGGATCATGCACAGACTCTGACAATTTGCTTTACATTGCGCAAAGTCTCAAAAATAGACACATGGCTCTGCGCCACCATGTGTTCATCATACTGCTCAGGATGTTGAGACCCTCAGCAGCCTTAACCCTATTTTTAATGGGTCTGTAAGGGGAGGTGACAGAATAGGCTTACCCTGCTGGCTATATCTACATCAGAAATCGAGCAGCCTCCAGTCCTCTGTCGTCCAGGGTTCCCCTCTCGGGTTGTGGACCAGTTGCACACAGCTTTGGCATGCTTGACCAGCAGAGTTGATCCAATAGCCACTCTTTCTCAGACTGTGCCAGAAGAACAACCATGGTGAAGCTGGCAAGCCTGGGACAGTAATCCACCCAAAGCACTAGAGCATGTCTAATACATCAAGGGGCTTGTTAACAGTTATGGTGAGACTGGGGCATGGGAAGGATATCAGGGGGCTTGAGGCAAAGGGTAGAGATGGGTGTTCTACGGTGCAAAACTCCACGGTAAAGTGAAAGGCACTGAATACAACAACCATATCTCACCTCTGGATTCATGTTGTGTATCACCTTTAGCTAGTGCTGACGTTTTTGCCCCAACACCTTGCGTATTAGCACTTGTAGTTTTGCTTTTCCTGTTAGAGGTATGAGCACACGAATCCTATAGTGTGGGTGTTAGAAATGGGAATTTCTGGTTGGCTAGGGCTTGCGCCAAAGCCACGCAGAAACCACCATTCTAAGTCAGGGCAAGGAAGTCACCCGCCAAGATAACCCCTGGTCACCCTCTTGGTAGCTTGGCACGAGCAGTCATGCTTATCTCGGAGGCGATGTGTAAAGCATTTGCGCACGCACCCACCAGCAACAACATTCCAGGCCCCCACAAAAGGAACTCCACACAAGGTATATGCCTTTGTATTACAAAACACATTAGATAGTAAACACACACTTTACAATGTGCCAGAGGCACAGGCAGATTTTACAGGGGATTATATACATGGGACAGGGCCACATGGACCACTGTCAGGAATAAGCACTTTAAGAACTAGCCGTTGGTAGAATTAGCACTTGGTAAAAGTAACACTTTTAGAACATAGAACATATAATAACTGGCGGCGGATACGGACTGTGCCTTCCGTTCTGGTGGCGTGGGACAATGCGAGTGACCTCCTCGGCAGACCGAAGCGGGCGGGAGGCGGCCGGTACGCTACAAGCGTGTGGGCGTTTCTCACCTCCCAAAGGGGGCTCCGGGCTTTTTCTGAGGCTGGGGCGACCGAAGTATGCAACTCGGAGGAGGAGGGGGGCAGGGTGCGGGCGGTCCAGCGAAGCGGACGCGGCACAGAGGAGAGCGGCGCGGCTCGAGGCATTTAGGGCAGCCAGGCACGGGCTGCAAAGGGGGCAAGCGAGGCACACTTCAGGCGGGCCCCAGCGGCACCTGGAGGTCAGACAAGTCCCAGCAACTTGGCAGGGAAAGCACAATAGAGTCCACTGGTCCTGGGACTCTGGTCAGGGGGCGCGCTCAGTATCAAGCCATTGGAGATAGTTTTAAGCACCAAATAGCAAATATAGCACACAACCAGTAACCACTGGCAAGAGGTAAGTACCACCTACGCAATCCTAAACACCTTAGGCAAACATCACGCAGGGAACAATGCTCACACTAGTATAACCCATACTAGATAAAACAACCACCTAAGCATAAAAATAAATTTAGGGGTATAGGCCAGAAACCTTACACATGATGCATAAAAACACATTCAGAGGTGTCAGAACACAGGGTGCGCAAAACATACTACACACAGTACATTTCCTAACACCCAAAGCATTAGCGCATAAATCATAATATCACATAAATCACAATTAGTGCAGAAATCATAATAGCACATAACTCACATCAAAGTCCAGGTTTCGCCTCTGCGCCAACACCTAAACGTGGCAGCTGCCCACTACTTGCTGGGCAGCTTAGGACAGGGACAGGGCCTAAACGCTGCAGCTGGCACTAAGTGCTGTGCAGCTGTGGACGGCCAAGGTAGGGATGAAGGAGTTTTACTCACTCCTGAGTCCAAAGTACAGGTCCCTGAAAGAAAAGACCTGAACGGAGCAGCTGCCCACTACTTGCTGGGCAGCTGGGATTCAGCAAATTCGGCAGGGGCTCCAAGTAGCCCTTAAAACAAAATGTGCCTCACGTGGGAGCCATCTAGGCTCTAGGGAAGGTGGGGCCAAACTGTGGAGCCATCTGGCTCTGAAGAAATAACATGCCCCTGTGCAGTGTGGAGCGTGAATGGGCTTTAAATACCATATGCCCCCCAAAGTAAAATACGCCCCACGGTGGGCCCCTCTGGGCTTGCTAGCAGTCAGGGCCCTTTAGGAAATATGCGCCCGAACTCGGTGGAGCGGCGTAGGTTCTGAACGTAATTAGCCCCATGTCGATAGAGAGGCCCTCTGCCATGTGGGGCCGCTCGGACACTGAGCACTACATCAGCGAGTGCAGAGAAATGCCCCCAAGCCCCCACACTGTCCCTTACCTCGAGCCTTCACCGACCAGGATCGAGCCTCGGGTGGCACCAAGCACATAGCCCCTTCAGCATCAGGACTCTGCACAGCGGATTTCTTTCTGTGAGGGGTGGGGGCCGGCAGACTCTGGTCATCCTCTCTTGCAGCAGCTCTCATTTAATGCGGCAGGGGCAGGAACCGACAATTTGCCTCGCGCCCCCTCCGCCAACGGCACCATGCTACTGCTGGCTACGGGGCTCTCCCAGGCTCATGGGAGCCCCGCGACGACTTTCGGCCTGGAGGCAAGCCCCGCCTACGTCCCGGCGAGAGGCGCCTGACTTCCGGTGCGGCCGCCCGGGCCGCAGGGGTGATTTCGTGGGGAAAACGAGGGGTAGGCTCCCTTGCGAGTAAAAATACACTGGCATGCGGGGTGAACACCAGCTAAGGTTTGAAAATAGGGGGATAAGAGTGCACAAATGAGGGGTAGGCTCCCTCCGAATCTCGGGGCATGAAGCAGGGTGGGCTCCTGCACCCCAGGGTAGTTAAATAAGCTGGGTGGCACCCGCAACGTATGAGAGGAGGGGGGGAAATCCCTACGAGGATTCCCTCAGCCCGGGGCTGTAGCGCCGCGCTGCTCAGCCCCCAGGCTCCCTCTTTCTCTGGGAAGGCAAATTAAAGCAGAATAAAGTGCTCAGTCGGCAAATAGAGTGCAGGCAGGCTGTAACAAAGCCTTGGCAACCTCAACAAGTAACCAAAGAAGGGTCCCAAAGAAATCCTCCATCAACAAGGTCCTCCTAGGAGTCTTTCAGCATCCAGGGCATCCAGGGCCTGGGCAGGGCCCAGGGAGGCAACCCTTCCCCTGGGCCCCAGCAGCAGCACGCCCCTGGTAGATTCTAGTCAGGAGCAACAAGAACATTGAACATGAGGTCACAGCCTCATTTTATACAGAAAATCCCTTTGTCTCTAGGGTGTAGGATGGGGGCAAAACCAGACACAGCTGGTTTGGGAGCACTCTGATGAACTCAGCCCCACTCACTATTCACTGGCCAGGCTAGGGTCATTAGACGCACCACAGGGAGCGGGGCCAGTGTGCGGAAAGCCCAGCCCTATTCAGGTCCTAGGTGCAGCCCCTCCCTGCCATCAACATGCAGATCTCCCCATTCACCACTGCGGCAGACCCACCCAGACTCCAGGAGCCTGGCACAACAGCCAGCTCCAGCCAATCACAAGCCAGCACATTCACTGCACAGACAGGCCAACTTCTAGAAGTGGCACTTCCACACTAGACACATGAACGCCGCACACATCATCGCGCAGCATTTAATCACACAAGTCCGCACATACCAAACTCGCATCTGCACTCCCCACGCATTAGGAACTACCAGGGACACACACATTCCCCATGCATTCCTATGGGAGGGCAGGCCAATCTCACACACGCACTTTACACTACGCCACAGTGCTAAAGTGCGCAGAGACCAGAAATCATTATAATTAGGTAACACTAAAAGGCAAAAAGTTCATGGGTGAACCTGCCAGAAGGGCCAAGTCCACCAGTGGGCATGCTATAAGGAGAATAATCATCATGTTGTGACATCCATATTGGACAAGATGGTGTTGAGATCTAACTGAAGCCTAGTTTGCATAAGCCAGGAAAACACACTTTACCAGGCTGTAGCAAATTTGTTTCAAATGTAATAGCTCCATATCAGTATAGATATATGAATTTTAGTGTAGCTTAATTGCTCTGCACACTATTAGTAATGTACATTTTGAGTTACACTCACAAAAGCTATCAGATGCAAAGTACATTTGAGGAAAAATAAGTCCTTTATGCCACGTCCACCTACAAGCTCTTCTGAAGATGTCTTATCATGTGCTTTGCTTACTGTGCACTGAGGTTTGGGAGTTGTGTGGAGCATATTACTCTGATCTGAGCCTTTAGGAGAAGTGGTCCTGTAGGGGAATGAATGAAGGGATGAAAAGAAAGCTCCAAGAGTTAAGGGGGAGGGTTCACTGCAAGATCCTGGTCCTGGAGAGAGGGAGCAGTCCATAGATGAGGAGTTGGAGTGCAGGAGCCAAGGGGGATTGCTACAAGAGACTGGAAAAAGGTAGCACCACACAGAGGTCTGGTGAGAGGGAGAGCTACAGAAACCCAGAGAGATGGAGCGCTTCTGATGCTCAGAGGCAGAGTGAGAGAGAGCTATGATGCTACAAACACAATGGTCCCTCACAAGGACAATGGGAGAGAAGAAATAAATATAGAAATACATTTAGATCTATATTGTGCTGTCCAGTCGGACAGGATTATCTTTAATATTACAGATTTGGGACTTCCGTTCGCTGCCGATATGCAGGCGTTAATGCTCTTGCAGTTGGTAAGTCGGCCAATTAACTTCACTTATCACCAAATTCACAAGAGTAATTAGGACATCAAGGTTCCATATCTTGGTGTTGGTACCCTTAGTTTTTTCACTGCTATCTACCTATAGAACATGATCACTCCAGCCATTCACCAGCAACGACTGGTTAGTCCCTCAGTAGTAGTACTCACTTCACTACTCCTTATAACGCATGGTTGTCACTCGTTTCGGTACTCCAACCCTTACCTTACATTTACCTTTTTCCTTTTTCTCCTATCTATCTTTTCCCCATATTTCCACAGGCAATTACTCAGGCATGAAATCTAATGTCCTGATGATGATCCCGTAAGTTTACGCATGGGATCGAAACGTCGCTGACTCCTCAACACCATAACACAATCATATTAATTATTTCAAATGTGTAATGGTGTCTCTTCATTTATGCTTGCCAAATTGATTACATATTTTCAAGAATTAAGTTTTGCCTGAGCCTTTCTGTTTGTCTGTATCTTGCTTGATGCAAGACTGTGTACCCACTTCATTGTTTGTTCCAATTCTATATTATTAAAGATAATCCTGTCCGGCTGGATAACGCATTATAGATCTATTTGTATTTCTATATTTATTTCTTCTCTCCCATTGTCCTTGTGAGGGACCATTTTGTTTGTAGCATACTGGTACACAAGGTCCCTGACCAATCCTATTGCTTTCCCTTGTCTGTAAATAATATGTAGTAGCTATGATGGCAAAAAGGAGGTAGAAAAAAAGAATCTAAATGGAGTCACACGAGAGGTGTAGAAGACTGGGATTACTGCAGAAACATGGTGGTAGTGAAATTATCTGTGTGGAGGGAGGAGATGCAGACACCTGGAGGTGAAGGGACATTGCAAGAGATCGGAGAAAGTTCTGTAGGACCCTAAGGGAGGAAGTGCTACTTCAAACTCGAGGTAAAACGTGATATCAGGAAATTTGAAGAAAGTGTGACAGGGATTTTGTGCTTTGGACAGAGGGTGTTAATAGTCAGTCGCTGTTGGCACAATTCCTTCCAGGGCATTTCACATACTAGTGCAATAACATTTTATTTGTGGCGCTTCTTTGCTTGGGATTGCCAGGTTACCTACTGGTAATTGTCATTATTCAAAGTCCATGTCTTCCTCATCACGGCCCTTACAAGTGAGTTTATCTCCATTCATGAACCTCGATACCAAACTTCACTTTTTCTTCCCAATCCAAGATGACCCCCATCCAAAGGAGTATAAGTACCGCACTTCCAGCAATACCAAAGCCTAGAAAGAAATTAGAGGAACAACAGGGTGAGGCGGATGGGAACTCAGGACTGTGACAAGGAAGACATGGCCTCAGAGTAATGAAAAATACCAGTAAGTCCCGGACATTACCTCCTCGTACGTCTTCCTCTTACAGTCCTTACGTAGGAGTACACACCAAAGCCAAGAAACTGATTTCGACCAAATACACCACGAATAAAGCAAAACAGGGGAAAGAAATGCAATGAGCCAAACAAAATGACACTCGAGGAGGACACAGAGAACTCAAAACAGCAGCATCAAAATCTGAGGATATATCACCACCCAGAAGAAAACAGTAATGGGACACAAACATGTGGGGCAGAGCCCAAGTGGCAGCAAAGCAAATGCCTTGAATTGAAACCCTGTCAAACACCGCCTATGAGGCAAAAACACCCCTAGGAGACCTTTCAGGGAAAGACTCTGGTACAGGGTGGTCAGCCAAGGAATAGGAATGAGAATTGGCCTACAAAACCAATGGGACAGGTACAGCAGGTTGGGAACGCTTCTTTGCCAGACTCAGGGAGACAAACAAGGCCTCCGACTGGTGAAAAATTGCAGCCCATTGCAGAGTCACAGAAAAAGCAAGACGGCAAAGTGGGGTCGTCAAATTGAGATCAGGCACACATAAAAATCAGAACAGGCTGGCTCAGAATCACCGCACAGCCATAAAGATAACCTGGGGAACAATTTAAACTGAACAACAAAACACATAAACAAATATCTCTGAGGCCGTCACAGTGCTGCGCAGCAGGCCACAAACGCCCCTTGTGGTTTCGCATGCCCTGCATATGAGCGTGACGACTAAAAACATACTGCAAATACAAAAGGAAAATGCCTGTAGCCAAGATGGTGATCAGATGCTGAAAAAAGGAACAGGAAATCCTTCCCAGGAAGGGAGTTATTTATACTTCTTTAAATGGGGGCCATCTTGGATTGGGAAGGAAAAGTCAAGTTTGGTAATTATGTTCTGCATGAATGAAGATACACTCTTACATAAGGCCAGTGAGAGAAGGATAGGAGGTTATTCTTTTTGCAGTTGAGGGCTAATGATGTCCCCAATATGGTATAACCTGTTTCGTTTTTCGTAAGACACCAAAAAGCATACTGAAAATATCAACACACATAGAGGGCGGGTTTGGTGAATCCAATCTTTCTGTATCATATCCAGCTGCAACTGCTGGCTTTCCTATAGACATTGACTGACTGATCCCATTGAGAGGCCTCTTAACAGCTTAATAACTAAGTGTAACTCTCTATTGTTTACTATGATTTTTATGACTGCTTAAGGTAGGCAAAACATAATATTAACCCAGAAATAACAAAATTGTCAGTAAGTGCAGATTTCTCCTTAAGCAGATGCAACCTGTCCTACTTTTATGTTTGGCCTGATATACATCTTTGCACCAGACTTGCCTCCAAACAATTCATACATAATACACATACATAGAGATTCTTTTGTTTATAAAGTGGTCTGTTGAATTTCCCATTTTGCTTCTGCCAACCACATCATGCAGCATAGAGCAACTGGTCAGCCCACTTTTCCCGTTGGCTTTCTTCCTTTTGAGTGACTGCACAAAGCTTGAGCACATTGTGTGTGTCCACTTAAAAGGCAGATCCGGACTGGGAACACAAACCAGCCCGGGCAATTCAGTTAGACCGACCGAAGGGAGGTGTATGGTGCTAGTGAGAAGCACTGCTGCTGCTCTTGTTACAGGGGCTGATATTGCAGGACTGCTGCAAAACCAGCCCCTAGTAACAACGCCCCCTCCCCCGCCCCAAATACTCAAAAAACACCCCTTCGCCCTTTCTAACCCACAGGGAAAATACCTGGTGCCCGCTACTGCCAGTCCGGCCCTGTTAAAAGGAGTTCCTTCATCTTCTGAAGCAAAGCTCTTTCAAAGTGTGCGTTTTAATATATTTTCTAATATCTCTAAAAGCGGCTATTTATTCTCCCTGCAATTCGGGTGCTCAACTAGATGGTAGTTTATTTCCGATCTCCTTTATAAAGTTTCAATTATAAAGTGTTTACTTGACATTGTGACATTGTCGCTGCCTGCAGTTTGAGCGCTTGATTGGGTGGTAATTTCTTCTTGTCTTCTTAACAAAAAATAATAGCAAAGAGCATGGCACAACTGAAAGTATTCCTTTCTAACTGAAATATTACTAGTAAATCAGCCACATCAGCGAATGTTTTTACATTTATAGCTTTTGTTGCAAGTATATGGGGGCTGCATTTCGGTGGCAGCTTCTTTTCATTTTTTCTTTTTAGGTTTGTGTTTTATGCTTCCCAATAATATTTTTTTTAAAGCAGCATGCTCAGGTCACATGTACTGGCTTTGCCAGTGCTTGTTTAACATGCTAGTTGAGTTTACACAAATGTAATGAAGGCAGAAGGCTGAACTCCAATAATCTTCCCTCATGCACAGCGTCAGGTGTCCACGAAAGGCGCGTCCTTCCTCCTCCCTCCAACTCTCAAGGGCTCCCTCGTTGCCACGATAGACCTGAGCTGCCTGTTCACATCAATCTCGACCTTTGTTCTCTTTCCAGGAAGCTGTCGTCCTCCCTTTGTTTCCTAGGTGGACTTGAGTTGTTCCCATACGTGACACAGCCTGCTGGTCTTCTGCTTAACCATGTTAAGTCCATCTTAGTTATTGTCAGTTTCTCTCAATGGGAGAGGTCTGTCCTTTAGGGTAATCTTGATGCCTTGGCATACTTTCTTCCTGTCCAAGAATATCTGCTAAAGAGGCCGCTGGCTGTTTCATGCAACGCTGCTTGCAAGACGATACATGTCAGACCCTGTAGTCACCCACACAGCTGATAATGTCAAATGCCTCCTTGTAACATCTCCCGCCTCAGGGTTGTCACCATCTGGGAATCCAGAAGTACAAGTGACGGATGCTGCCCGGAAGACTCTCCGAGGCGTGGAGAGAGCCACTCTCCCTTTTGGAGCTCTCAGCATCTCTTTGTGACTTGCACTCAATGTGACAGTGACATTGATTTGCAGACACGATATTAAAGGTGGGGGGGGTGTTGTGGCTTACTGTCCATGTGTTCTGCATGACCCTGCTCCTCTAGGTATGTGATGCTCTATGGAATGTTGCTATGTCACGTGGAGTCTCGGGATGATGGTTACACCAGTCGAGAACAGAGGCTGAGCAGGCAATCCAGTGCTGCTGATGGGGTATCCTGACTTACTTACTTATGACCTGCAACTGGTGCTCTTATGAATAAAGCAGGTACCTGTGTGTATGCCGAGTCCAGCTTGATTACTGCACACATGGGACTTTGCAACAGGGATGCAACACATTAACAGGGAGTGCTGAGCCAAAGGTCTGGCTTGGCTCTCGAGCCTACTGACAGTCCGAGCCTTGATAGTATTTGGCATGTAATTCATCCAAAAACATCATGTAAAAATGTTCAAAAGTGTATAACTTTATGTGTGAGTAGTGTTGCACGTTAGTACATCAGATTATTTCATTCCATTGAGAGCCATTTATTAAAAGTGATGATTAAGCATGAAACTTTCCTTTCACTAGCCCTGGCGGTAATGCCATTAGCGGACTAGGGGGCGAGTCTGTTGTCATGTGTACCTTATATGTGGCCTACATTTTTGTTATAGATGGAGGGAAACTATAGTTGAGTGAATCAAACATAGGAGGTTTTTGTAAAGTGCATATTCTGAATACATGTACATGTTGGTTCTGTCAAATGTGATAATGAAGAACAAGCATTGGTAAAGCCGATAGGTTTTGCCTGTACGGGATCTATTGGCTTTGTCAATGTTCTTTTTTACATGTTTATTATACCTTGTATGATATAACATGATACTTTTATATTACGAATGATACAGTCGGTATTAGGATGTTTTATTCTTTTTGGATTCATTTGCTCAAACCATTGTAAAACAAACACATACATTATTTCTGGTCCTTGTTTTGCCTAAGTGCAATTTGAGTTAGCTGACTGCTTCGGATCATCTGGTCTTTTAATCCTCTGGTTTGAGCTTAACAAAGCGCTGGTGCTAGGTGGCCCTTGAAAGTTCCTAACAAGGAGCAAGCAGTGCATGCATGGCTGCACACCGTGAAACAGGGGCATTCAGATCAGGCGCAGGTAAGGGCATTCCTTGAGCCGCGGCGGTGGGATGTGCACGGGCAGTTCTGGGATGAGCAATGGAAGCCATGTGATGGGTATATTGTGGCCTGTCAGCCTAAGAATGTGGACTGGATGCCGTTCTATGGGCGTTCGTAGCCCTGGGATGTGCAGTGGCAGCACTGTGATGGGCACTGACAGTCCTGGGATGTGCAATGAAAGAGAATGCAGCAATCTGAGTAGGTGGTTGCCCCTGTCATGTTCTCGATGCCCCACAATGCCACATTTACTATACTGCAGGAGTTGCTATTTCTCTTCCACTGCATCTGGTTCTTGAGCAGTGTATAGCTGGAACAGAACTATGATCCTCTTGGGTTGGGACAGGAGGAAGAGTCAGTAAAATAGCTCAGTAGGTTACTGTTCCTCTTCCAGAGATCTACATTCGAATTACTGTTTAAATTACAAAACGTAACTCACTGAAATGACATAAAAGCTATATAGCTGTGCAGACGCAAAAGCCTCAGTCCTTCTGGCGGATAAATGAGCCAGAAAGTAGGAAAGAAAAACAAACATTGGCAAATGCAATAGGTTGTTGCGAGTTTAGCTTGGTGAGCATTTGTGCAATATAAGTTAAGGAAACTCTGTAAGAGTGTCATCACTTTATTGAGAAAGTCAATATATTGTGCAGTAACTGGCGGTAATATAAAGTGCTCCTGTACCTTTGGTGATATTGCTACAATATAAAACTGACTCTAAAACAAAATTGTGAAATGCAGGTTTAAATACAGAGGCGATTAGTTACCTGTGTACTTGAGTGAAGTAATTGGTGGCAAACACAAGGAGATGATGGACGCAGCGCTGAAACTTTTCAGACAGTCATCCCCAGTCACAGATCTGGGTTGAATCCATCATCGTTTTTTAGCTCACTTTGCCACCGCAGTTCAGACCCAGCTATATGCAAATAAGTCTTGACCCTGTGCCTCATGGGAACAGTTCAGCCCTAACTGCCAATAAAGGTCGTCCCTGAACTGAAAACAAGCATCCTGGGACCGGTTTTGGGGTAACACCCCATATCAGCCAGGCTAGCTTGAATCCAGTGGCAAAGTGAGCAAGGCACCCTCTCTGGGCATACACTGCCAACTTAGGGGAAACAAAGTAAACACAAGGAGATGATGGACGGAGAGCTGAAACTTTTCAGACACTCACCCGCAGTCACAGATCTGGGTTGAGTCCATCATCGTTCTTTAGCTCACTTCGCCACCTCAGTTCAGACCCAGCTATATGCAAATCAGTCTTAACCCTGTGCCTCATGGGAACATTCCAGCCAGAACTGCCAAGCCAGGATGTCCCTAAACTGGAAGCAAGCATCCTGGGACCGGTTTCGGGGTAACACCCCTCATCAGCCAGGATAGCTTGAATCCAGTGGCAAAGTGAACAAGGGACCAACGTCTGTGCATACCTTGCCAAATTAGGGCGAACAAAGTAAACACAAGGAGAGGATGGGCGGAGTAACTGGTGGTAACATAAAGTGCTCCTGTACCTTCGGGTAATGTTGGCGCTGCATAAAAGCGTCCCAAAAATGAATGACATAAAAACATGTGACATAGCAGCGCTGTGACATTTTTTATTTAATCCATTCTATTTTTTAATTCATGTTTTCTCACTAAGGAATTGCAAAAGGTTCTGGTTTTGTAGTATGTTGCACTACTGTTTGATACTTTATGTGCATATTACTGATTGCTTTTCCTAATGTTTGTATTATTAATATCTTTATGCCAGGAATGATGGATGTTCTGCTTGATTGAGATTATTGAATGCGATCTAGTGTATGTGAAGGATAAATGCAATAAACGGACTGGCTAATATTTTCTTGAACTAAAAGAAAATATAATAAAAATATTAAAACAAGGGAAATGTGTCCATCTCATATGTAGCTGTTTCTCTATGTATGAAGTAGTATGTCTCTCTTTGTGTGTATGCACATCTGTCTACATATGTCAAGTATGTCTATGTATTCATGTATATGTGCATCTATGTGTAAGTGGCTGTGTTAATCTGTGTGTGTACGTTTGTGATGCTATGCAGGTCTGTATAGCGCGCTATCACCCCGGAGGGTATCCTGGCACTGTTTGTACTATTCTGCGTGCCGCTGTCAACATATCCACATGCCTATCTGCTTCTGCTTTTCCCTCTATACAATGCATAGAGGGAAAAGCAGAGGCAATGCACTTGTTTGTTTAGCTCTACGTATTTATTTCTGTGTGCCCATCTCTGTTTTCTTAACCTGATATGGAGGCTCTTTGCTCACCGACAGCGTCTTGTTCATAAGCATGCATTTAAACTCATTGTCACACCCAGTTTACCCCACCCGGAGTGGATGAACACATTCTTCACTGTGTCTTTTATGCGTGCACGTCCATCAAGCTCTTGATGTTTTGTGTTTAAAAAAAGTGTTACAAAGCAGCACTGTAACATGTTTTTTATTCAATACATTTTTGGGGCGCATTTATATAGTGCAAACTTGACCCAAAGTTATTAGAGTACTTTACATGAGCCCACTTACATTACACAGGAACACTTTCATTTTTAAAAACATGTTATACAGCAGCGTGAGCTGCTGTGGCTTTCAGTAAAAAAAAAAAATGTCCTATAACGCGGTTAACGCTGCCTGAATCATAGATTTTAAAAAAAAACTTTAAGCCATGCTTTACAGCAGCGAGTGCCGCTGTGCAACACGATATAACAAGCATATGAAAAACAAGTTACAGGAAAGTTCATGTGGCTAAAGACATGGCGTTGGTTCTCAGAAACAGTCTAGATGCCGGAACACCGAGTTCTAATACAGTGCTCCGCATGAGAAACCTGCCCTGGATTCAGGGGTAGAGCCCTCCCCCATTTGTGCACAAATGAAATGGGGGTGAGTGTGTTTTGTGGTGAGAGTGCCACGCCAGAATACATCAAAACTCTGCCCAAAATTCTGATATCTTAGGTGTATATTGCTTCTACATGTCATGTCCCCAGGCACCACAATGAACATATGTGGTCTGCAATCTCATTACACTACCCATCCGCCATTGTTAAAACAATTTCAAATGACACAATTTATTTCTGTTTAAAAGCGAATGGAAATAACAAGTACTTTGAAAAGATGACTTGATAGTCAATGCGTGGATGTAACTTCCTGACTGTTCACCTACAAGCGAAACGTGGAAACTGACATGAACATTTATGGACATGTATTTTGGGCACACCCATTGTGTGAAATAAGTTGCACCCCTCACTATTTTCCAATACAGCAGATGTTTTGTTTTAATCAGTCATTCTGAAATTAAACCAGAAATTGTGTGAAAGTTCAGCATTAGAGAGGCGTGGCAGTGGAGATTTCCAAAAGCCGCCTCTTTGCCCTAGGTGACATGTACACAAACATAAACCCCTGCTCACTGGCATTCAGTTTTGCATACCCTCAGAGTTTGGAAATACTGATATCAGCACGTTCACGATGGATGTCCCAGCCGTATAATATCCTGATAACATGTTTCATGTTATCAGTTAAAAGCTGCATAATAGCAAGCCAAAAGAGCAATCGAGACAAGAAGCTTATTGCACGCTATTGGTTTTAATGGCTTATCCCTTGCATTTTTAATGCGGACATGTTTCCAAAGAGAGACACGTAATCATTCTTCAAAGGAAATTAATGCTGCTTAAGAAGATGGTCGCCTCGGTTTGTGGAAGCAGCAATAACTGAGTCCTAATCAACATGACAGAGGTGCATTGGGAGAGGGAAAAGGAGGGGGAGCAACAAGAAGGATGGAGATGAACTGTAGAGTCATGCTCTTGGCAGAAATATAGTGAAGATGGCTTGCAGATGCACTCATATGGCGTGCTTGATAGTAAATTTTAAAAAAGCACAGAGCAAGCGCTGTGCAAGGAAAACATAAAAAAAGTACCACAAAAGCAGATTAAAACAGTACTTGTGACATGGGATACTCATAAGAGAAGCACATGGAAATAGTATGCTACAGCCAATAGAAACAGAGGAAAAGTAAGTGGCAAGCACACAGACCAATGAAAAGTAAGGGCAGGATGTAAACCCCTTTAAAGATTTATATTAAATACAATAGATTTCACAAGCAGAGCGTTTAAGAATTTTAAATCCCTGTTGTTTCTTGTTGCACCTGTCACTATCGCTGTACTACATACCACCTTACGTGTCACCTGCGCCATCACTATCCTTCACGAGCACTCGTGCACAGTATCTTATAGGTTACATCCCATTCAATGTAACGCAGTGCTATCTTCCCATGTGCTTGTACATATGAAGTTTAATATGTCGAACATGTTTATTTACCAAAATACAATTCATTTCACAAAATAAGGTCTCCCTAGTTTTCTCCCATTATGATTGAATTCTCAGCAATTAATTGTGTTATATGAACTTTACCTTTAAATAATACCTTTCTATCACTACTTACAACACACTTCTCCAATGAGTAGCTTGTGAGCTACTAGTAGCTATCCAGCTACTTCTAAGTAACTCTTCTGTGTGTAGCCCACTCTACTTAAAAGAAGTTTTTGCTCTGGTGAATTTATAGCTGTATCTCAAGATTGAAAATCCAGTATTTTAGACATAAATGTGTATATTTTCTACACTCATAAACTCATAATGTTTTGAGAACAATGGTTAAGTTTCCAAAATATATTTAAAGCTCAGTGTTTGCATGATCAATCATGCAGCATTGGAAAGACTTATTACAATCATTCCCTTGGTGCCAGGGGCATTGTAGCTATGGCTGTCATACATCAGCTATATAGAGGCATTCCAAATTGATAAAACCATTTTACATTACTGCTGGCAACCCTGCCTGATGCCCTGAGGTCATTATTTTTTTAAATACTTTTTATTGATGACAAAAGAGAACATCGATACATTGCTGTATTATGGTAAAGTACAGATATCACTTGCAAACTCGGTAAGCATCACATTTGTCACATCTTGCATTATCGTGTACATTTATCACTTTTCTGTTGCAGTAACCTAATGCTCTCTGTCAGTGGCGGGCATCATTTAGTGGTGAAGTACATATGTTCCCTCTATACAAATTCCATTTGCCCCACTCCTGCTCCCATTTCCTTGGGCAGCCCGGCTTTCATATACCGTCTTTTCCGCCAGCATACACCAGTTCATATCATTCCTCCAAGCCTGAAATGAAGGCGCTTCGGGTGTCCCCCGTGATCTAGCTATGTTACGCTTGGTTATCGCCATTCCAAACGTTGCCCAGATCTTTTCTTTGCTTTTTAGACCTGTGTCCCCCTATATATTTAAGAGTCACCATTTGGCTTCTGACTCCAACTTTGTCCCCAGTACCTCCCCCAGACCACCCATAAACCTTCTTCCAGTATCTTTTTATGTAAACACAAGTCCATATTATATGAAAAAATGTGCCTTCTTGGTTACATAGCCATCTACATTTTGAGTCCTCCCCAAAGCTTATTCTGGCCAGTGTTTGATATGATATGAATAATACATCCTGTGGTACTAGTCTGAACCTGAAGGAGATCGCCACCTCCCGCGGGAAGGCCAGCACGTCCCATTTCCAACTTTCTCTAAGTGGGGAGAGGGGGTCAGGGGCATTGTTAATCAATTTTTAGTAGGTTACGGAGATCGCTTTCCGGCTCATATAGTCTATTAAAATTCTGTCCTCCAATGGAGAGGGTTCGTGGAGAACTTCTCCCCTGGGAATCACGCTTGGAGAGCGTGTCTAATCTGCATGTATCTTAACATCTCTGTGGTGGCTAGTTCCTACTCTCTTTGTAGTTGCGCAAAGGGTATTACACCTCCCTCAAGCCATAAAACACCTACCTGAGAGATTCATATTAAGTCCCATTTATCAAATCCCTAGGTGTCTCTCAATATCCCCAACTGTTCTGTGTCCCATAATGGGGTGGCCTGTGTAATCTTGGCTCTTATTGGTTTTGTGCCAGACATGAACCGTTTGGTAGGGCCTATGAGGTATAGTTGTGCTGGTATATTATAGAGCGCCCTTTCGTACCTCCCTCCGGGCAAAACCATTTAGTCCATTCTGTATCATGGCTCATTAAATGGACGATGTGCACAATGGTTGATAGCCATTAGTTGCGCTGCCCAATAATATCTACGTATGTCACGGAGTCCTAACCCCCAATCAAACCATCCCCTTACCAGTTTCTGCATGTCAATTCGAGGCGGCTTCCCAACCCATAGAAGTTTGAACTCATTACAGTTCAACGGTACCAAGACGGAGGTCTTACACTGCTCTACAGATCGAGTTCCTCGCGATCTGCCGGCCGACTTTTGGCCTCCGTCCTTTTCTGAGACGGTGTCAGCCGCACAATCTGCGCGCAATCTGGGCGTTACTTTTGGGCCCAACCTGCAGCTTGATCTACATGTAAACAAGACCACTTCTACATGTATGATGCTTATTCGTATGCTGCGCAAGGTCTTACCCCTTCTCCCGGAGCAAGCCAGGCCAGAAGTAGTGCGTTGTACCATCCTAAGTCGACTTGACTATTGTAACGCACTGCTTCTGGAGGCCCCGGTAACACTTCTGGGCAAGCTGCAAAGGGTGCAGAACATCGCCGCCAAACTCGCCCTTATCACAGTTCTTCTACGGCAGCGCTGCAAGAGCTTCATTGGCTGCCGGTTCATCTGCGGGTTCGCTATAAAGCAGCTTGTATTGTGTTCAGGGCTATTCACGGCCTGGGCCCTATTCCTCTGCGGCGAATGTTTGCCTCGTATTGTCCATCCCGAGCCTTACGCTCCTCGTCGTCCAGGCTACTGATAGTTCCGCGCTTCCAGAGAGTGAGAATGGGTGGCCGCTCGTTCAGAGTAGCGGCGGCCAAACTTTGGAACTCTCTGCCGATTTCCTTGAGAAGCCTTGAAGATCTTCTGGCCTTCAGAAAGGCTCTGAAAACCCATCTCTTTCCCAGGATAGGTTGAGCCACCGTTTTCCGCTGGATCATGGGTCAAAGCGCCAGGATGCCCTTGGTGGTGACAGGTTGCGCTATACAAGTATGCTACAATACAATACAATATGCTACAATGCTACAATACAAGTTCTCTCTGTTTACTTTCAATAATTTTAAAATAATTGGTTGGGACCAGGAATGGTGTGTTTTGTAATACATAGAGAAAACGTGGAAGCGCCATAATTTTAAATAAAGCGGTCATCCCAGCAGGGTTACCTAAGGTCATTATTGATAATCTTGCATGTGGGGGTCACTAGTGTTGTCTTGTCTGATGTGGTCACTATTACAGTACCAATTATACTAGTAGCTCAGAATAATTTCCATGAAACGTAAGTAGCTCTTATTACAGAAATGGTTGGAGATACCTGATTTACAGTGTCTCCAATTTCAGTGCTGGGGGTTTGAGGTGCCAGCAAATGCAGTATCAGCATACACTGTTAGAGGAGACAGTGTCAGGGTGTTCCTTGTCAAAAGTGTCAGTGTCAGCTCCTGTTGGGGGGTCTACTGGGCCAGAGCCTTGGGGGAAAGGGACTGTTAACTCATTTGTCCCTGGGTCTGTCCTACTATTGCTCTGGAAAACGTGGTCAAGGACAACTCCATCAGCACTTGACAATCAGTGGTAGTGATGACAATCAATCACAGTCCTCTCAGGAAGTTGGAGTGGGGTTACAGCAGGCTCAGAACTTAACAACACACCCAGCAGTGCAATAAAGTGATTGTCTAGCACATTGCTTCTCTTTAGAAAAGAAAAGTAATTTATTCCACAGGAAGGCACAGTGCTACAAAAAATGTAATAATATATGATCTGCAAGTCTAATAGGCTTTAAGATTGGCGCTCCTTCCCACTCTACACCCACCTTCTTATATTCTAAATTCTTGTAGTTCTCCTCTGTTAGCACATATTCTCTCTGTGTCAGCCATACAGTCTCTTACCCGTTCCATTGGGCAGCAGCAGGTCATGGTAGGACTTCTGCTGACAATCTGGCTCACTGGAGTTATACAAGTCCATGCAGCAGAATTGCTCAGGTTGGGTGGGAGCATGCTGCTTACCAAGATCTTGAAGACAGTGGCAGGAATAGCTGGTTTCTGATGGTGGCCCTTTCTGTGCTCCTGACAGTGTCTGCAGCAGATGGGTCAAGCGGTTGCAGCAGGCAACCGTTTCATCCAGTCTGGTAAGTCTCAATGGAAGTTGCCCTGGACCTCTCTGAGATGTGGCAATGTTGCAATACTCCTTCCAGATGCAGGGCGCCGGAGGAGACTCAACAGCCTCGAGGTAGCAGGTTTGTTCTTCAGAGTGGGATAATGCATTCAGAGTACTCGGGGTCATTGTCAAGCTAGCCACTCAGGCAAGTTAGCAAGGTGTCATGAGGTGGGCACTACAGGTTAGCAAGATTATTCTTCTTAGGTGGCAGTGACCGCTCAGGCATGGGTCAATTTGTGACATGGTTGCGCTGACCATGATCACTGGCACACAGCAGGTCGTGCAGGACATCATCTTAAATTGGCCAATCCGATCGGGAATACCTAGGCTAGTGCCATAGCTGCAACAACAGAGAGAACTGCAGAGAATGTTTGGGTACGTGGTTCCGTCAAGGAATTCAGTGTTCCACCCCCAGGCTGAAGCACATTAGTTACCCAAGTTGTGAGCCTCTGGTGGACGGACCAAAGCACCAGGATAAACCACTTCTGTCCACGCCAACCATGGGCATCTCTTCCTGTATTATCTGTTCGCTCCTTCCCTCTTACTCAGGCAAGATTCCTCAGTCCTGCAAAAAAAGACAAATTGTTCTTCCTCTAAATCCGACTCCAAGTGATGTCCTCCTCCCACTGGGAAGTTGCCTGTCAGCTGGCCTCAGCTCTGGTTGCACAGTGGTTCACTGGTTACTACTCCTTGGTCAGTAAGAACTTGGATATAGAACAACAGGTGGATGAACAGATCCCACTCTTTTACAGGTTATGGCAGGCAGGGGATGTGAATTCTCTGTCTGCATTTTCAAAACCAGTCTGAGTTGGTTCTCTTTTCATATTTCCTTCTTGTGCTGTCTTCCAGAATCTGTCTTTGTCTTTAGTGACAGCATGGTCATCCTTCGACTGGAGCACCTACAACAAAGGCAAAAAAAGGTGTGAGTAATCTGCACCGGACTATCAACAACCACTCCATACAGTGATCAGGAAGAGAGACAAAAGGCTGACCCCCTTCTAAAAGGATCCTTCACACTCTGCCAAAAGGAACTATAGTCGCATCCTTCATCCCTGCCTTCCACAAAATGGCAGTCTAAGGAACACTCTCTGTATCAGAAAGGATCTAATCGACTATCTAAGGGTAAGATAGATTCTCACCTCTTTCCCACTTCAGTTTTTGGGTTCTCTCCCTCACGTATCAGTAATGCCAGCAATGCACTTCCACTGTCTGGGAAAGCAACCTTATCTCCATTTTGTGGTTGTGAACAGGCAGAAGCCTCCAAAATGAAAAGCACAGGCCTGTGTCACTCTGGTTCACTCAGGCACTCATGCAGTGTGTAACATGCCTCTCACAAAAAGCATGCCTTCATCCATGCACTTGAAATCTTGGCACTAGGATTCCAGGTTCACCATTAGCAGTGCAAATTTATGTGAGGAGGCCGGTGGGTACATACTCAAATGACACAGGTAAAAAGGTGTTGTCACACTAGGATCACTTCAAAACCACCATGCTACTAGCATGGACCCGTGCTAGGGACAGCAGTCCTTTCACTACTGAGGCTTGTTTTGTGTACATTAAGGTCCAGAACAGCTCCAGTACCAGTTTAATGTCTAGGTCAGGCCTAGACCTGCACGCACAAGCTAGTTTAATGTGAGGTTGGGGCTGAAAATCCAGAAACTGGGACACCAGATACTCACAGTTGAGCATGCAGGGGACATGACTGTACGCCATGCAGGTGACATTCCCGTCCCAACAGTCAGGATCTTTATTGTCACGGTGTGCAATGTCCACATGTCTGTGAATGTGTGTACTTATGCATGGATATATGTGTGCCAATCGTTATCATTATGCAGCATATTATGATTCAGATCTGTCAGTTTTGCCACACTTCTTTTTTTTTTAGCAGTGAACTCATTTTCAGTGGAGATTTATGTGCAGAAAGTGAAAAGAACTTATTTGGAGGTTTTGTCCTACAAGACGACAAAAGGCCATGACCCACTTGCTCTGGTGATAGATATAGGAGAGCTATATTGAAAGTTCCAAAGAAACTATTATTATTTATTTTGCAGTTTTATACAATGCAAACTCAGCCCTTTACATGAACACCAGACTACATTACATAAGGCCATTTTGTTCGGCACATGGAGAATAAGTGATTTGTCCAAAATCACAGGATGTTGAGCAGACACCAGGACTCAAACCTGATTTTCCAGTTCCAAAGACAGCACCTTTTGATTGTTAGGCCACATCTCCTCCGTTCGTCTTGGATTTTCCTTCCATAGTTATATGTAGGGATCAGTTTCTTGAGTTGCCACCTATAGTGTTCCAGTATTTGGTTATAATTCTAAATTTGATGACGGTGACCGCATTTCTTAGTTTGCCACATTGTTTTCCTTCGTGACTGTAGAACTACAATGAGAATGGTAGCCAATTTTCTCATTTTGTATTTTCTAGCCGCTTCTTCTAAACCAAAATAGAAATGCAGTCTATAGTTCCCAACTAATGTTTTTACCAAGTGCCAGGTAACCACTGCATTGGGACAATTGAGGAAGAAATTTGAGGCTTCCCTACACTCTAAACAAAGACCGGCAATGTTGAAACACTGTTTAGTAGTGGAAGGTAAGAGGATTTAAAAAGATGTATCTGGAAAGGAAGAGGTGCTCAGGAGGAGGGTGATGTGAAGCCTTATTGAAACAAGATGATGAGTATGAAAAAATGTTGAAGGCATATGGGACTAGATATAATAGGTTAGTAGAAAGGCACATTTTTCACCAGTGAAAACCTAACAGGTGTAAGTTTTGAACAATATATGGCAGCACTGCTCAGGTGTTGCAACCTCTGCATGACGAAATTATTAGAGATACGTTGATTAATGGAACAGAAAAGTTGCTGGATGTGAAAGAACCTTCTCTGGGAAAGCCATTAGCATTGCCAAACATATGGCTGAGATACCCGCCACCCCCTCTCAACACAATCCCCAAGAATTGGGAAACCGGAAACAGTTCTTGAACTTTTGGAAGGCGGGAAGGGAGTCACCCTTCCCGGCCGTATTTATTAAAATATGAAACAAAATTAAAACATTAAAATAACAGTTTCATATTATGTACAATTTCATTTCCACATTACGATGTTTGGCTAACCTTAACAGATCTCTAATACAGAGGTTCTCCTAGCCGAACTAACATCCTACAAAACATTTGACTTGAAATTGTACATCCTAACGTTAAGGGCCAACGGCAAGGTCGTAACCGGTGTCAGATCCCTAAACCAGAAATACCCCCCTCACTTGTGAGAGGAGCGACCGTACAGAGGCGTACCTCAAGTGCATCTACCAATTTCCCTTTGTACTTGACGGGGGCCCCAATAAACTCGACGCCATTTAACGGTCATTCGAGGACTCGTGTGAGGTGTCTAAAAGGTAGCGTAAACCCCCTCCCGCACCCCACACAACTTACCCATCTGCCGTCGCAGATGTCCTGGCCCCGGGAAATTCCCCAGGAGGGGCCGTAGCCCCTCCTATCCAGGAAGGGGCCTTGACCACCTTTCCTTTCCTTCCGGCGGCCTCTCCTTAGACAGGACCGCCTCCCCGTTGAGGGGCCAATTGGCCACCTCCCCCGCGCGCTCCCATCCGTAATGGGTGACGCCCCCTCATAGGGATCTTCGAATTACTGCTCACCGATCATGACCTTACCGCCAGACCAAAAAATAAATACGACAATTCTACCTAAGTTACTAAGATTACAAAGCAAACATCACTTATTATCCAGCATAACTACTGATCAATCCATGTTCCGAATTACTTTATTCGCAAAACATACTAAAAATAACCAATCTTTATTGCATCTTAAGAAATTCCACGATAATCATCCCAACCTGTAAGAAAACAGAGAGAACAAAAAAAAAAGATACTATATCGACTGTATTCACGACGAATCGCTGTCCTCAGGGGCTGGTGGGTGGGTCAAAATTGGCTCTTCGTTCCGTCTCGAGCTCACGTGCAGCGGGGAGGTGCAGCTTCAGAGCACAGGAACAAGAGGATGCTTTCTTGGCTTCCGCTCCTTTTATCCGTCTTCAGGGTGGGCGTAAACCCGCCCCCGCCTGCCTCCGAGGGCGTGGCCGGCCGCGTCGGTGTCTAGGCCAGCCCACTCTAGGGCGGGAAAAAGGCGCGCCCCGGCTACGCCGCTTCGGGCATACCAGCCGAGACTCGCCTCCCGCCCAAGATGGCTTCCCGGGGGGATCGTGGTACTCCACCATACGTTCGGGGGGACCGAATGGTCGCCCCTTTCCACATGGCTGAGATACCCGCCACCCCCTCTCAACACAATCCCCAAGAATTGGGAAACCGGAAACAGTTCTTGAACTTTTGGAAGGCGGGAAGGGAGTCACCCTTCCCGGCCGTATTTATTAAAATATGAAACAAAATTAAAACATTAAAATAACAGTTTCATATTATGTACAATTTCATTTCCACATTACGATGTTTGGCTAACCTTAACAGATCTCTAATACAGAGGTTCTCCTAGCCGAACTAACATCCTACAAAACATTTGACTTGAAATTGTACATCCTAACGTTAAGGGCCAACGGCAAGGTCGTAACCGGTGTCAGATCCCTAAACCAGAAATACCCCCCTCACTTGTGAGAGGAGCGACCGCACAGAGGCGTACCTCAAGTGCATCTACCAATTTCCCTTTGTACTTGACGGGGGCCCCAATAAACTCGACGCCATTTAACGGTCATTCGAGGACTCGTGTGAGGTGTCTAAAAGGTAGCGTAAACCCCCTCCCGCACCCCACACAACTTACCCATCTGCCGTCGCAGATGTCCTGGCCCCGGGAAATTCCCCAGGAGGGGCCGTAGCCCCTCCTATCCAGGAAGGGGCCTTGACCACCTTTCCTTTCCTTCCGGCGGCCTCTCCTTAGACAGGACCGCCTCCCCGTTGAGGGGCCAATTGGCCACCTCCCCCGCGCGCTCCCATCCGTAATGGGTGACGCCCCCTCATAGGGATCTTCGAATTACTGCTCACCGATCATGACCTTACCGCCACAGGCCGGATAGTTGACCGGCTATCCGGACCCCCCACAAAACACTCCTACCTAAAGGTCATGCTGCAAACCCCTTAACCAGGCTATGAAGTCTCCTACGAGTAACTCGTTCCCCACCCGGGACAAATGAACACCGTCCCCCAAATACATACTGTCCCCTTTGATACAACCATGCGAAACCGAATGCAGTGTATTTGAACGAAACAATCTACTCACTTTGTTATTTATCTTCCTTACTGAATGATTCAAAGCAGTAACCGAAATAGCCCCCCGCCACACTTTCCGTGGGATCATATGGGACCATGCAATTGTGCACCCTGGAACTCTTCTTGCCAACCAACTTTCCGTGGAAAGCATCGCCTCAAGAAGAAGTCGTCTACCAGTGGCCACGAGATCGTTACCCCCAAGATGGACTATGAGTATAGACGGCGGTGACCTCGTCCGCTCTAACAAACCCTCAAAAAAGAATTGAAACTGGTCAATACAGAGCCCGCCCTTTCCGTAGAAGGACACCCTGTACCCGTATTCCCCAGCCACGTGACTCATATCACCTGCTTTGAATACGTCCGCGGCACGCCTCACGTATGAGTGGCCCACGACCCACACCTCCTTATTCGCAGACGGTGATTTCTGACCGCTGTTCCCCAGGAGTCGGGTCGACCGTACAGTCCGCCCCGCTTCGTAAGCTTGCGTAACTGAAAATCAAACAGAGACAAGAAGCGTGAGTATATCATTACAGCTTCACAACATGTGCAACCGCACATACCTTTTATAACAGTTAGAGGACCAACGCCCCACACGTTTTACTTGCTCCACACTCAGACCCCTGGCTGTAGCCTCAGTAGCAGCCCCTATCCGAAAGGAATGGGTCCCGAACTCGCCGGGGTCCAAGCCCGCGGCCGAAATAGACATTGCAAGCACCCTCCGGAACTGAAACCTCGTCAGTGGGGTGGCGTCAGCGTGTCTCAACAAGGTCCCCCCCATGCTGCCACCCTCTGTGCTAAATATTCCTCTACGCACACCACAGGGCACATGGAAGACCCGGGGATCCTCTGAATGATTACACAGTCCCCGATTGCACCCTGATCGGATTTGGACCTAACAAACGAGACCGTCATCGTCTCCTCCCTGACCTGAATGTGTTCTCGGCACAGTCCCCCCATCGTATCCCGCTTGTTCTTTGCCACTAATTCGCTTACCCGCATAGCCCCATGGAATGCTAGTGCAAATGCGGCTCGGAACAACACTGCTTCGTACTGGGATGAACACGTTGCCGGAAGTACGGACAATAACAGGGTCAACCTATCCAGACCTATCGGGTGCCTATCGTCTACTCTGCGACCCTCAAGGCGTTGCCACCCACGTAGCGCTTTCTGCACAACGAAAGACGCTGTCGGGTCCTGGATCCCATGAGCCTTTGCCATAAAGGAAATGGCGGCCCGATGCCTCTGGGCCGTAGCTACTGATTTACCTGCCTGACGTAAAGAGAGCAGGAATTTCACCACAAACTCTTCCTGACCCCAAAGCTCCCCCCCGGCAGCACCCAAAAAGGCCCAATAGGAACGGAACGCCCCTTCATATGCCTTCCTCGTCATGGGTGCTAAACTCTCTCCCACGAGGTTTTGTAGTTCGGGGCACCGAGAGACCAGAGAGCTTCGGGAAAGGGTGCCGCCACCGGATCCGCTGTGGGCAGAAAACCCCAGAAAGCCTGCATACGGAAACGAGAAAGCGCATCAGCCGCTTGGTTCATCACCCCCAGCACGTGTCGCGCCCTAAACAGTACATTCAGTTGCATGCATACCAACACAATTTCCTTGAGCAGTCTCAGAATCAATTTGCATCGTGCTGCCTGACTATTGACACACTCAACCACGGTCATGTTATCAGACCAGAACACCACAGAGTGATCCCTAAACCCTTCAGGCCATGTTTTCAAAGCCACCAGAATAGGGAACAATTCGAGAAAAGCAATGTTACTCGTCAACCCGCATTCATGCCACCATGACGGCCATTTTTGTGCCGACCATTGTGTACCCAATATGGCGCCAAAACCTATACTCCCCGCCGAATCTGTCCAAAGCCCCAACTCCTCGGAATACACCGCTGGTTTGTTCCAGACAATTCGACCATTGAAATCCGCCAGAAATGCGATCCAAATGCGCATGTCCTGGCGAACCTCTGCCGAGAGTCTCGTGCGGTGATGTCCTTCCTTCAAGCCGACCATGGATTGTGCAATCGAGCGGAAAAGGGGCGCGCCATTGGTATCACTCTTAGGGCAAAATTCAACTGACCCACCACCTGTTGCAATTGATGCAGGTTTACTTTCGTTGCACGAATACATGTCTCAAGGGATAACCTGAATTTTAACACTTTTTCCTTGGGTAATCGAAAACAACCTTCCACCGAGTCGAGCTCGATCCCCAGAAACTCGATCAAGGTCGAGGGACCCACAGTCTTACCTGGCGCCAATGGCACACCAAATTGATTCATTAGGACACAAAATTCATGTAAAGCCTGTCCACACGCAGGATCCCCGGCTGCCCCCAAAAACAGAAAGTCATCGAGATAGTGCATAACATGTTGAAAACCTGTCTTCCTTGTGAATACCCACTGCAGAAAACAACTGAATTTCTCGAAATAGGCACATGAAATCGAGCATCCCATTGGCATACATCTATCCATGTAATAGCGACCCTGAAACTGAAAACCAAGGAGACGCTGATCGTCTGGGTGTACCGGGAGCAACCGGAACGCTGACTCGATGTCCGATTTTGCCATCAGCGTCCCGGGCCCCAGGCGATTCAACATGGCAACGGCCTCATCGAAAGATGCGTACCGCACCGAACACACTTCCGGGTCTATCGCGTCATTTACGGAAAGACCACGTGGGGCTGACAAATTATGTATCAGCCGAAACTCACCCGGGTCCTTCTTGGGGACCACCCCTAGGGGAGAACAAACAAAGTTAGCAACCGGTGGCAAATCGAAGGGACCGGCGACACGACCTCGAGTCACCTCTTTCCCAATCTTTACCTGCACCACCGCCGTGTGCTGCAAGACCGACAGTTGGTTCTTACAGTTTGGTACACCCCGAAAATCCCCCACTGGGATGCGGAAACCATATGAAAACCCGTTTCGTAACACCCCAGCGGAAGCATGATCCGGGTATTCGCTGAGCCAAGGAATCATTGCCATGGTATCAATCGGGGTAGGTAAAGGCGCCCCTCGGACTGTATTAGACCTGTTTGGCGCCTCCCTTACCACCGTTATCACCCGTTTTGGCTCTGCACATGGACTCAGGATGGGATGACTGCCCACACCCTCCACACTCGTGTCTGAATTTGCATGACCCCTGGGGCCTCGTACATTTCCCTCTGTTAAAATTCCAACAGATCCCCCTTTTACCTGTGTTGCCACTCGGCTTCGAGTGGTACTCGTTACCTGCACCCGTCCGAAAGGGTGTCCCAGAGTTTTGGCGGGAAGATTCCCCCCCATTACTCCCTACCAATGGTACCTTCAACATTCCTGTACTCTCCATTTTGTGCCATGACACGGAGTCGTAACAATCCTAAGACAACAATGGGTTGTGTTCTTTAGCTTTTCTAAACAGATTGTCATAGCAGAACCACTGATTGCCCCCATATGCCACAGAATACTCCATAATACGCGACTGATAAATGGGTAACTCGGTCAGCAACTCGGGCCTGCGCTCACCCATGATGGATGTAAAAATGCCCCACGCTCTGCCCCAAGTACCAATGGTCTCGTCGACCTTAAAGGCGGCCATTTTCGCGCGCCAAACACTCGGATGCATGAGCTCCTTTTGACTCTTTACATGCTCTATCTCGTAATGGTCGGTAAGCAATGAAAACATGTTTATATACTTATCCGCCCAAATCAATTCCTTAATTTCTAGCGGGACATGCTGGGCAATCTTTTCCTTTCGAGAAGGCACAGACCCCTCCCCCGCAATCGGCAATGGCCGCTTACCTGAAGTAGACCCCGTGCTTGTCGCCGAACTTGGGCCTGCTGTACTCCCCGTAGCCGGAACCTGTGGGGGAACAGAAGATATTGCCTTCGCAGCCTCCCTAGATTCCCGCAGTTGCCTCATTACTGCCCGGGCGTCGTCAGCCGTGGCGCCCTCGCTATCTTTTCCCAACCACGCTGCCAATTGTGCCGCCAACTCGGGGGGCATATCCTCCCTGTTCACGGGGGTGACCACCACAGGAATTGGGTTCCCCTCTTTCGGCACCGGGATTGGCTCCTCACGTGGGGTATCGGGAACCGGGGTGTCTCCCCCAAGTGCTCCCCTTCTGGGCCTCTTGCTTTTTCCACCGGGGACTGCTCCCTGCAAAGGCCGTTTCGTTCCTCCCGGCCCGTCCTTAGCCTCCACCTTTTCCTTCAGATCGGCTATCTCCTTCATGAGCATGCGGAGCATCTGCTCAGTACCGACCCGCTTTCCGACTTTCTTGGGCATTCTCAGACGGGATATCTGTAAGACAAAAAGAAAGATTACAACGCTCAAAATTGGCTCTTCGTTCCGTCACGAGCTCACGTGCAGCGGGGAGGTGCAGCTTCAGAGCACAGGAACAAGAGGATGCTTTCTTGGCTTCCGCTCCTTTTATCCGTCTTCAGGGTGGGCGTAAACCCGCCCCCGCCTGCCTCCGAGGGCGTGGCCGGCCGCGTCGGTGTCTAGGCCAGCCCACTCTAGGGCGGGAAAAAGGCGCGCCCCGGCTACGCCGCTTCGGGCATACCAGCCGAGACTCGCCTCCCGCCCAAGATGGCTTCCCGGGGGGATCGTGGTACTCCACCATACGTTCGGGGGGACCGAATGGTCGCCCCTTTCCATACTGTGAATAGTCGTAACTATTTGAAAAAGTTACATTTGCATGGTAAGAAAAGATGTGATGAAGACTAGGGGTGTATGGTGAGGATTTCGAAACAACATGTTCAAGGAATATGGTGGTGTGAATTTACAGTGCTATCATTGCTGAAGAGCAAGACATTCTGCGGTATCCAGGAACTGTCTTCTGTCAAAAAGGGTTGACCTTTTTTCTTGTGCGTGCAAGAACTCGGGGGGAAATTACAAGACTGACCTTCGTGCAAAGCAAAGATGATTTTGAAAATGATGGAGTTTTTGAAGTTCTAATAGTAGATAAGGCGCGAAACAGCCCCAAAAAACACTCAAAGTGTGTGGTTATTGCGCATAAACCACCTAGGGAAACAGTTGAAATAGGGGTAATGCAGGTGAAGACGTTCACTGATTCAAATGTTTGAATATCCCAAGTTGAAGAAGTTGGATATCAACCCTGAAGCATAGTGGGAGGTGAAATTAAAGATGTTGGGATATTTTGAGTTATGTTTGGAGTTCAGAAGGAGGAACACCTGAGAGTATGTAGTGTAGAAAGGTAAAATATTATTGATGTAACAAGACCAAAAAGATCCCCCCAGCCCCCATCCTAATCCTGATTAAATTTTGGTAGCAGATGAAAGTGAAAAGGACAGGTGAAGGAGTTTTCTCGTTTGCTTAATGAGAAACTTTGAGTTCTATGCATTGAACAGTATTAAACAATGAAGTATTACCTAAGAGAGCAGTTTCCCAATGGATGTCTTTGAACAAGTTGCAGTGCAACGTCTCAAAGACAGAGGTTATGCTCTTTGGTGAGGCTAAAATATGCTGGGCTCCTGACTGGTGGTCTTTAGACCTAGGCCCAGTCCCTGAGCCTAAGCAGATAGTTAAGAACTTAGGGGTCCGTCTGGAACAAGAACTCAGCCTGAAGCAGCATGTTACCAACATTGTGGGGTCCTGCTTTCGAACTATAGGGCTACTACGCCGAGTTTTTCCACTGCTTCCAGACACTATTAGAAAGACCCTGGTCCAGGCGCTGGTTATCAGTCGTCTCGACTATTGTAATGGCCTCCTGTTGTCAGCTAATGAGGAGGATCTGGACAGGTTGCAGGTTGTGCAGAACACTGCAGCTAGGCTGGTGGTAAATGCTCCTCCCAGAACACCATCAAAACCTCTTCTTGCCAGGCTTCATTGGCTCTCCATCCGGCAGAGAGTCACCTTTAAGATCTGTTGCACGGTACATAAAGGTCTTCATGGTTTGGGTCCCTCTTATCTCGCAGACAAGTTTGTGCCGTATGTCCCTTCCCGTGCTCTACGGTCCAGTGATCAATTGCTTCTTGTGGTTCCTAGGATCAAGCGGGCAAGGCAAGGGGGTAAGGCTCTGTCGGTAAGGGGACCGAAGATTTGGAATGGCCTCCCCCTCCAGCTTAGGCAGCTTGAAAATCATCTGGCCTTCAGGAAAAAGTTGAAGACGTTTCTGTTTCAGGTCTAGCTTTACAGGTTTCAGAATTGGATTACAGTTATATAACTTGTTCCCTGGTAGGTTTGGCAGTCATAAAGCGCGGAGATACTCCCCTGGGAGTCTATTCAAGCGCTCTATAAACACGCAAAATAAAAACAAAATAAAATAAGTGCACAAGGCAAATATTATGCAATTAGCGTCGGGGACAGCAAGTATACTGTGTTGTCATCCTTTTGAAAGGACTGAGGTCATTGGAAGGATGCTTTACTTGCCAGTCTAACATATGAGCATAAGAAGGAAGCTCTGATTAAGCGGTTGGTGCTGAATTCATCCCAGGACGAACATATATTCAAAGAGAACAAGAAGACAGATGGGGTTTAATTTTGAGATCTGGATTCACAACATAGTGTGTGATTAGAATGAGTAGATGAGAGGTATGGAAGCGAAGGAGTACCAATCCTTAAACCAATTGATGTAGCAGAATGATTCAGGAAGGAGTGCTCTACCCCATCCAGGCAGTACTTGTCTGATTTTACTGAAAGGAATCCAGAATAACTTGTTGTGTTTGCTCATAAATGATGACCAACCAGGTGAACATACAGCAGGACCAACAGGGATCCAAGCCCAAAGGGGAAAAGACTACTCATTAGTTCCAAACCAGGGAAGGTCTATAAAGGTTCTCATAGGTTCAGATCGTGGCAGAAGCCTAAGGGGAATTGGGTTCATACTCTGAACCACCAAGGGAAGGCAGGGGAAGAGACCCTTTTTCTGCCCAACGTAGTGAACTGAATTTGGTGCCAGTGGGAACAACATTATAAGGATGATTGTTTAGTTAAAGACCTGGCTCTAGCTGCACCTTTGGTGGGTAGTATGCCATTGGTAGTGATGGATATTATTGAGCTCTCAGCAGTACTCAACCTAGTTGTGATCCAAGTACTTTGAAGCAGATTCACTTAAACACCATAGTGTTTGTCAGTGAGGTGGGTAACAATGGGAGGAAGGTACCTGCCCTAAACGATGTTGGCATCTACAGGACTATGTTTGAGAGTAAGTATTGTAAAACTGAAGAAATTTTGCATGCTACCTTTGGAAATTGCCTGGCATGTAAACGGGACAACATGGAGTACACGCTTGCCAGGGTTGAGGTAATAATCAAAGACCAGACAGCCAGAATCTATGTAGGGGTGCGAAGAAAGAAAGGTGCTGAGTTCTTGCTTAGTATGCTTGGGCTAGTCCAAGGGCCAGAGGCCTACAGGGCCTGGACAGCATCTGCCATGCTGATCAGGGTGCAAGTTGCAAAAATGGCTTCAGAAGCTAGTTCCTCATCTATATTCCGACCCATTTATAAGATAATGATGTAACTGTTGAAGTTGTATCTTTCATGGATTCACATGTTTAAATTGTCCACGTTGCTGAACTGGGAGTCCTATGGTGACTTTTCAATATCAGTCTTTGCTAACAAAACAATAGAAAGTCACTTTAGTAGAATAATCGCCTCTTTAGAAAAGATCTGTGCTCCAGCAAGTGAGGATTTAGGTAGTGCAATAAACTCAACATTCCCCAGATGCTTTCATGCTTCAGTTTCTAAAGCACTAATGTGAAACAGTAATGACAAGTGAAGCCTCTAAACAGGGAGGAAGGAGGGCTTGCATGTCATTCTGTGAAAGGCGCCAATGCTAGAGAATGGTAGTTACTGGTAACTTGTTTCCTCCAGTATTGGATCTTTCTAAGAGTCACATGAGTGAATCAGAAAAGCAAGCAGCATCTAATATAGTGGTCAATTATGTAGTGCATATCATACTATGTGACAATATTTTCAAACAAAACTAGTGAGAAGAGACTCATCTTAAAAAAATACAGAGCTGTAACAGCCTGGCCAACAGCTGAGTTTTGTGCAGAATCAGTATTTAGGCAATAATACCTCATGGTGCTTCTTGGCGGCCCGAAAGGCAGCATACACAAAGGCACTTTTCACTAAGTCACGCTGGGGGCTTAACTGGTCTAAGATCAATGAGTGGGTCTGAGGGGGGTGGTCTGGGGCTGGAATTGGAATAGCAGTAGCATCCACATGGAACACCCTTCAAATTATCAACCATCAGGAGTGTATAGTTCATAATCGGTCCTTTACAGGCTTTAGGTCTATGGGAGAATGGATGGGTGAATAAGTAGATGTATATGTAGATTGGTGAGTGGGCAAGTTTTTAAAACCTTGCATTGTGGCTGGCCAAAATGTAATGTGAGATTGCCTTTTGATGGGTGAGCTTGTGTGTGCTGTTGTGTGGCTGGACAAATGGTTATATAGAATGATGAGGTGAGTGGTTGGATGCAGTAGTTTGTTGAGCGCTTCAAACAGGTATGACGCGTTTCCAATCCCCCTCTGCCTCAGGGGATTATCATCAGGGCTTAGACCACGGTGTAATCTTATCTTCTTTGCTGAAATTCAATCTCCTAACGCGTCATACCTGTTTGAAGCGCTCAACGAACTGAACAATACTCAATGTCATAGCGCCTACAGGCATTGTTTGAATCAACGACTGGTGTAATTGTTTGAATTAATCGTTAGATTTGAATTTATTGTCGTCATGTTTAAGTTTTTGAATTGTCCAGTTTTTTATGTGTTTATTAACATTTAATCATGAGGCATGTATAAATGAATGAAATGTGTATTCTTTCATGCTTTAAAAAAATGAAAGGATGTTTGAAATTAAGTTGAATCACTACAACTGTGAAAGTAAAATGCAATGACGTGATGCGTTGTATTTCCAAATCTGCAGTTACAAAACTGGTGGCCAGGTAATTCTTTTTGAAAAAAAATAATAATAATTTATTGTGCTCTGCCGCATGGTGTTTCTTGGGGCTCTCTGCTGCTGCTTTACTGATCTACTGCCACTCGGGCGAGTATTGCAGCCAGCACCAGTCCTGGCTGTGTCCCTCGCAGCCGCCTTCTGCATTTTTTCGTCTGGCTGCTTATGGTGTGGTGTGGCACTGGAGACACAAGGTGGCACTGTGGGTGGTTTCAGAGAAGCCACGGCAGCTTTCCTCGTGCTATGGGCCCGTTAGGCACTCTCTCGGGTGCAGCTATGCTATGCCAGTGTGGGGCTTACCTTTGTGTTGATGCAGGTCCCACCTTCTCGTACCACGTTTGGAAAACTCTTCTCTCCTTTGCTACTGATGCCGATGGAGGTAAGTAGCTTGCAGCAAGTATCTTGTGGAGGATCTTTGTTTGCAGGCCATTGGCTGTGTTCAGGTGCTGTAACTGCAAAGGCCACTAGGTTGCACTGCAATCACTCCTTTCAATGCCGTGGCAGCTTTCCTAAGCTATTGAGATGGCTGCAGAGTAGGGCGTTACCAAGGTCTTCTCTCCAATCAGGGGTGATCAAGGCACCGCGTGCTAGGTCGCCGCAGCTTCTTCATGCCCCACCCTGTGCTCAGGTAATTTGAGGCCTTATGGGCTCTTAACTGGAATTTGCTGCTCTTTGGTAGTTCCCTTCTCCGGCCGCTGTGCCGATTTTCACCATTGGGTGTGCAGCTCCTGTTCACCATGCCGCTGTTCTCTTCTGCTGAGAAAGGTCGGCTCAGAATAGTCTCTCCATTCACTGCCGGCCGGCCTTTCATTCTTCATTTCTGCAGGCAGTACTTTCAGGCACAGGGCTTGTGTCATGCATTCACTGTGAGCCGCTGTGTAAGGTAAAAAGCGCGGGGCAGGGGTGGCCAGTTTTAATGAAATATGCTAGCTCCGTCCAGCAATTTTGCACCAGTTTCCTCCTGCGGTGCGGTTTCACTCAGGCCATGTCAGGTTTCTTTTATGCTGCCGGAGCTTTCACCATATGCAGGTGCTTTTTTAGCACAAATAAAGGTGTGAGGGACACATAATTCTGGTGCGGCAGGATTGGCTTAGAGCTTCAAAATGTCTGGCAGCCCTCATTACTGTCACTTTCGGGGCCATAGATTGGTGCACTCAGAGCACACAGCCTCTGAGTGCGGACCCTCAACAGTCACCGGGGACGCTAGTGCAGGGCCGCTTACCTCACTGCTGATGCAGAGCTGCAGGCTTACACGCCGCTCTGTGTGGGGTGTCGGAGCACTCCCTTGCAGCAGAGACCTCCTGGGTCTCAGAGCAGCACAGGTTGGTTACAGGCATAGCGGGGCTCTCTCTCACCGGAGTCAGAAATCTGCTGCAGCACGCCTCGTTGGAGGTGCTCGCCCTCTTCTCCTTTTTCTGCTCACTTGGGCACTGTGTCGACAGGTGAGTCTTCATGCAGAAAGGCGGCAGCGACGAGGCACCTTGAGTGAGGTGCTAGTTGCGAGGCTTCCCCCGTGTCACAGCTCCTTGCATGGCAGTAGGTGCGGGGTGCCCTAGCCCTGGGCTACACTTCTTCCAGGGCTAATAGACATCACTGGCAGCATGCCTACAGGGCAGTTCCCACTCGTTGCCATTGTGGTGTTGTGGGACATGCTTGTAGAATCAAGACACAAGCATCATCAGTATAGTCGGAAAACTATCGAATAACTCCCGCACTTTGCCCACTCCCCAGTTTCCCAACATTGTATTCCTTATAAATAAGCCAACGTACACTTGTCTTGTGGTGGTCATTTGTTGGCCGCAGTTTTATTAGGAATACACGTATATATATTGCATGCCTTTGCGTATTATGCCATAAATTATTATTGGCGAACAGTCATATTTGCGTCATGCCTTATTTGCATCATCATCATAAACAAATGTACATTGCCCAATGGCAGGTTAGCCTGACGTTTGTATCTGTAATTGGCAGCTTGCAATGTCTCTTGGCCCTCACGGGGTCGTTACTTCATTTGGTTGGGTTTTCTCTCTCTTTGCGCTGGGGGTGCAGCTTCTGTCCTGGAGTTAGGCCACAACTCTCTACCTTGACTCTTGTTGTGCCCTGCCATCCGGCGGGGGCTGGGCAGTGAGCGCCGTCTCCGTTTGCTGCCCTCTTGTGGTAGGCCAACTCATCCAGCCATAAGGCATCCCAAAGTGAGTGGTCCTACATACTGCCCTCCGGCCAACTCACCCAGCCGTAAGGCATCCCAAGGTGAGTGGTCCTCTTCCGCAACACCGCCCTCTGGTGTGCCTCCGTACCAACCATTAACCCTGTATTTTCTTGCAACGCTATCAGGGAGGCTTACGCCTTCCTGCGGCTCCTCCCTCCTGTTTGCCCTAGGTCCTTTTATCTACAACCTGTTAAAGCCATCGCTCCCCACAGGTTGTTTCAGAAGACTCTCATGCCTTCCACAGACAGGTGCACCCCATCCTTCGCATAAAACTCAGGGCGGCCTGTGTGGATGAGCCCGTGCCTAACTGTTTCAAAGCCATTGGTTCTGCAGAACTTGCTCACAGTGATGTTTAGCTTTTTCCGGGAGTTCTCAATTGCCTTCTGCGATTGGGCTCCACGCTTTCGCTTCTGCTGATCAGCTCCGACCAAATAAGGTCTCTCTGTATGTCCTGCAAAAGATCTTTTCTTCCTCGCCTGGCCAGGTTGTTCCCCCCAAATGCACGATTAAAATATCCGGGTGCCATGCCACCTCCGTCTGTAGTTTTGCGAGGGTCGCCGGCAGCCGGTCCCATTTCATTCCCGGTTGGCCGAACCATCGTATGCAGGTGTCCACCGGACGTCCCTCTTGCTTGTGCCCCGTCTGCTGCCACCAGGATTGCATCCGTGCTACGAACGAGTGGCTCACCACCCACACCAAGCGTGGTCTCCGTCATGCCAGGGTAAGGATATCATGTCACTCTGCCGCATGGTTGATGAAAAACGCACCCTCCACCCGGGCAGGCTCTGTGGATTATAGCAGCTGGGGCCTTATGTAAGTCTGTTATGCCCGTGACTGCCATCTACCCACGGCCTGTATTCTGGCCTCGGTCATCCCATGTTGTGCGGCCGTTGTGGTCGCCCCGATCCTGAATGAGTGAGACCGGAACCCTGACGGTGGCAGCCCCTCTTTGCTGAGTGACAGGCGCATGACTGCGGTGAACTGGAATTTGCTGAGGTGAGTGCCGTCTCTGTGCTTGAATAGGGGCCCTTCGCCGGCTGGGGGCAATCTCATGAAGGCGAACAGGCAGCACACCGTGCAGCAGTTCCGGTCCTCAATGCATCGTAGCTTCACTACCGCCCCTCTGCCAGTTTGATCTGTCTTAGATCACCTCAGTAGGATCTCCACTTACCCTGCTTTGGGTGTGAGATCGCCTGCCTGCAGGCAGCGTATTGCTGGACATGCCCTTGAGAGCGCAACTGACTCGCTGATGCGGAAGGCTCCAAAGAAAGCGGTGGAGAATGCTGCCCTGAACAGGAGGTGCTCAAAGTCGTCCTTCGTGATGCCCTCTAGTGTCCCCAACAGCGTGCCCAGTTTAGTGTAGTCTATTGGGCACCTTTTGTCCCTCCTTGGAGTTAAATGCTCAATGTATGAATTGTTCTGCCACCCTGCGTGTGGCCCCCTAATCACCCAGGGACTGGATGCCTCCTACCCGCATTACCGTGCTGATATATGTTTTGTATCTCCTAGCAGCTTCCGGGGTTAGGGCTTGGTTGACCAGCTTAGATAAATCTACTCTGCCAGGTCCCACAGCCGGCCCGGGGAAGGGGGTTAAGTCCTGCTCTGCGCAAGGTGCCAGGTCCCTGAACTTTTCCATCCGAGCCCTGGAGAGGGCGTGCGTTTGCCACTTCGTTGTCCACCCCTGGTACATGGCGTGCTCTCCAGCTACAATTTAACCAATCTGCGCGTTAATCGTAGTGTATCGGGGGAACCTGGCTGTTCCTTTGTTAATTGCCTGTACCACCCCCTTGTTATCGGACCATAGTGTCAGCTTCATGTTCTGCATTTGCTGTTTCCAGACTGTGAGTGCGACTATGATGGGGAATAGTTTCAAAAAGGTGATACTGCTGCTTATGCCCACCCTGTGCCAGCTGCCGGACCACTGCCCTGCACACCATTATTGCTCGGGATGGCCCCAAAACCTGTGCTGGCGGATGTGTCTGTGTACAACGCGATCTGTTTTCTAGTTACCCAGCCTTCCCTCCAGATCAGTAATCCATTTAAGTATATAAGGAAAGTATTCCACATCATTAGGTCTCTTTTGACTTCTGCCCCGAGCCTTACGTGGTGGTGCTTCTGGGTGAGCCCACTTGTCAATCGGGTCAGTTGCCTGGCGAATGCCCTGCCTGCAGGGATTACCCTGGCAGCAAAGTTAAGTTTGCTTATGAGTCTCTGGACGTCCCTCAACGTTGCCTTCTCGTGCCCGCAGAGGCTCCTAATCTCTTTCTTGAAATCCTCTACCTTATCTGGAGGGAGCCTGGGTGTCCCGGCGACCGAGTCCAGGTCTGTTCCCAGGAATGTGATTCTTGTCGCTGGGCCTACTGTCTTTTCTGCTGAGAGCGGGATTCCCTACCTCCCCAGCCAAATTTACAAAGGCATCCAGCGTGTCGCTCCACACGGTTGATGCCGCGGGGCCCGTAAAAAGGAAATCGTCTAAGTAGTGGAGCTTCCCACCCAGGGGATGCCTGACGTTCAATGCCCATTCCATAAAGGTGCTAACCAATTCAAAATAGGCACATGATACCGAGCACCCCATTGGCATTGCTTTGTCGAAATAAAGGTCACCCTCTCATTGGAAGCCCAATAGATGAAAGCTCGAAGGGTGAACTGGGAGTAAGCGAAAGGCAGACTCAATGTCTGCCTTAGCCGTGAGGGCCCCCCGGCCAGTTGCTCTGTCTAGGCATCGTCTATTGTGGCTTAGTTCACTGAGCACACCTCTGTGCTGATACCATCGTTTACTGAAGTACCGTCCGGGAATGACAGGGGGTGAACTAGCCGGTATTGGTCTTGCTCTTTTTTAGGGACCACCCTAGCGGAGAGATCACCAGTTCCTTGTTCATGTGAGTGGGGAGGGAGCCCTCTATTCTACCCAAAACCTTCTACTTCTCTATTTTTGATGACACTGCCCCTGGGTGCTGCATTTTCTTTTTCAGATTTCTGGCGCTGCCAGGTGGGAGGGGGCCTGTGAACGGGATTGGGATACCTTCTTCAAAACCGTGAACTAGCGTTTCCGCGCCTGCCTAGTTGTGGTAACTGTTTGCTGGCTTGTGCAACAGGTTCGTGTTGATGAGGGACTGTGCTAGTTTGTAACTTTGAAACCCTGTGGCCCCCACATCCCTGTGCCTGACTCACTGCTACTTTTTCTCTTTCTTGTCTCCTTTGTGCTCCTTACTGCATTTGCACCGTGCTTCCTGGTGACTCTCTTCCTGCAGGAGGAGCAGGTATGCTGGAATTTGCAAGATGCCCCGTAGGTACATTCGTTTTTGTCGAATTTCCAGCAGATGGCTGGTGCCCCGTTGCTGTGGGGGGCTTTCCATGAGCTGAATTGCTTGGGCTTTTGGAAAGATCTCCCCTCCCCTGTGAAAGACCCCCAAAAGTACTGCTCATTTCTTCCTGCCCATGACTTGGCCTCCCTAGCCACCATCATTTTGTTAATGAACCCAGAAACATCCTCCTCATTCCACTCCATCTCCGGCTGTGTTTGCATTTTTAGCCTTAACCCCTTATTGTACTCCAACCAAGCTTCGCCCGGGAATTGTCTCTGCGCATTATGGATATTGGCTTCATAAAGCCATAAACCGGCTGCACAGCGCTGGAATTGTTCTACTATTATGCAGGCCATTATTCGGAATGTGTCTAACCCTTTATTGAAATTCCTCTCCTTCCTTCTTTTCCTTTTGTCCTCATCCCAGGGTGGTCAAGTCAAGCCCCTCTAACTGTATTTTCAGGAACGAAAATATATCAATGAATTCCTTCCTCCATATTCTTTCCTTGACTGCCAGTGGTATGAGGCTGGCTAGCCCCGTGGCCCTGGTGGTCAGTGATGCTGGGCCAGGTGAGGGCCGTGTATTGTAGTGTAGTTCCTATTTTCCCAATAGGCCCTGCGCATTGGAATAACATAAACAGTAGTATCGACGTAGAAGTGCGGTCTTCCAGGTCTCTACTGACTATGCTAAACTTAATTGGGTTTGTTACCAACTAGCTCAGAGGTCACTGGAAACTTTCTTGACTGAATAGGAAGTGATCAGCTTCCCTGGTACAGACAAGAAGAGATTCAGTTTTCCAACAACCGCATAAACATGACAACTTTGCTCCTTAGAATAAGAGACAATCTCTAGAGTCGTGTGAAACAATAGACAGTTATTTTACTCAGTCAGTTGTGCAGATTACTTTCACCAAGATGCAGAGAATAGAGAGACGGGCGTTTTCAATAAAAAGGTATTATTTATTGAACAGTCTTTCTTCTCATGCAAGAGAAATGAATTGCCACAATTGCAAGACTAGTTATTATAAAAAGTGCGTACAGTAAAATGAGGATTGCGAAATAATACTGTAAAAGCATTGATATGGTTTCTTAGCCATACAATGGTTAAAATGAATAAAATATATACATTCATATATACATTTAGCTAACGTACTCAACTGGTGCTTCTAACTACGCCTACCCCAGTGTACCTGACCTAAGCCTAGTACGTGGGAGGGAGTAAGTAAGTAGCAGTTTAAGTTAAGTTGGTTTTGCCAAGGTTTGCTTCAAGAATTCTCTCTGAGGGTTTAGTCAACACCATACCTCTGAAATAGAATGTTGGAGGTCTTGTATCTCCTTCCAGGATTCGATATCCCAGTCACTCGCAAGAGTAGGCTGGAAACGCCGGAGCTGGATTTTCTCGGCAGGAGAAAAGACAGCGTCTCTCTCAGCGCGTCAAGGAGGAGGAGGGGCAGCGTCTGTGGGCAGCTTGCATTTGCTGGGCTCTGCAAGGGACAGCTGTTCTGCTCCTGTGTTCACCACACCATCGTTATCATCGATGTTGTTGAGGCAGCGCTTGCTTAAGGCAACGTTGGTAATATTTATACCTGAAAGGTGCCTTGTTTGACGTAAGTTTTTGGACATAAGACGTCAATAAAGATGTCACTAGGAAGTGATCGTCTCTCAGTGCTCAATAGAGTTCTATTACTAATCAAAACATAGCAAGCGGGGCTTTCCCAGGTTGCTGAGTTTTATCTTGTTGAAGAACTTGGAGTGTAATCTAGGAATCTTAGATAGTGGCTTCTGCTGTGTCATTTGCTCTAATGAGCTGCAGAGGAAGAGATTCTGAAATGTGGCTCTGATCGTGTTAGGCCAGAGACGGGTTTCTGAAATATCGCTCTTGATCGTTTATGCCAATATAGGGGTATGAATGGATTATAGCCGTATAGGGGCATAAGGTCACAGTATTGATCGGGGTCCTAGATTAGAACGCAACAGTATATGAATCGGGTGCTGCTGTTGTGCTGGGGGAAATGGCTGCCGGGCTTGTGCTCCCCCAGGCTGCTGCGGGTGTTCATACCTCACCCCAGACCCATGTCGTGACCTGTCTCCCTAAAAGTAGCTGGCGCGCCTGGCGCCTGGCCTGGGTCTACCAGTTGCAATGGTAACCTTGAGGTCTCTGCCACCGCTTGGGCTCACATCACCCCTACACCCTCCGTGCTTCCCTGACTTCCTTCTGTCTGTGCTCCTGCCGCCCCTGCCTGTATGTCGAAACCCTTTAGTAACAGTGGCGCCATCGTTTTCTTGGACAATGGCACTGATATGCTCACCACTTGCCGGTGTGTCCGTGGTCCCCCTGGTCGGTCCCGCCTCCACTGTGCTGGTTACAGGTCGCTGGACCTTTTCCTGGGGAGCCTTCCTGGTTGCCGATGCGTCTGCGAACTTGGCTGGAGCCTTCCTCCTTCTTTTGGCCACAGGTGCATTGTGGACCACTTGCTCCTGGTGGCTCGGCCTTTCCCTGGCGTCCTCCAGCATGTGTGATTGCAGTCAGTCGTTCCCGTGGACCTCTGATGCTGCCTGAATTCTCTGCAGCAGGTCTTTAAGATCCTCCAGCTGTCTTTTGCTCCCCTGCTTTGCCATTCCTTGAGTTGACCCTGGTAGCTCGCTGGAGCTGGTGCCCCTCAGTTGGCCCAAGGCCGGTAGCTGACGCCGCGATATGCACCAAAAAGTGTATGCCCCTTTTATTTACCTGTTGCCAATCTAAGGATTGTGTCTGGGCGCAATTGCTTTTTTAGGGTTTTCAAAAGTTGCCGCCCACTGATGAACCAACATTGTCGCTCGTGCCAAGATACGCCTGTGCCTGTGCGTCGTTTTTTAAAACTTTGGTCCTGGCGGGGTGCTGCCGCCGACTAATGCTCCAACATTGCTGCTTATGTCGAGAAGCGTGTTCGCCTGTGCGCCGTCTCGTGTAACTGCTTTATTGCTGTTTTTATTTATTTACTGCTGCTGTAGCCCCTATATGTGCCGGTCACCGCCTTCCGTGCTCGCTCGCTTCCGGTGAGTCCCGCCTGCTGTAGCCTGTAAACCTGTGCAAGGGCGCGGAGCGGGGACAAAACAAAAACAGGCGGTGTCTAGGCTTACTGGGAACGGCTCTTGTCACGCCTCCTCCTGATCTCTGCTGCCTGCGGGTGTAAGCGCCGTTGAACTACACCCCCTACTGCCCAATTGCACCAGAATTGGCGCTAAAGTAGAGCTGCTTGCTCACTTGCTGCCGCAACCCCGTGCACTTCAGTTGCCAGGCCCTCCGGCGGCATCTCCACACAGCAGGGATACTGGCTGCTTCTCTGGCTGCTGTGGGATGAGCCTGAAGCTTTCAATGCACTCCAAGCACTGTTGGGGGCGAGCATGAAGCAGTTGATGTGCCCCGAGCTCTGTTTGGCCAGGTCCTGCGGCGGTGATGCGGTCCAGCATCGGGGAAAAACATCGGGGAAAAACGGGGTGGGCACCCGGGCTTCTTTTCCCGCAGCCTGGAACCACTCCCGCAGGCTGTCGAACCACCGTGTCATGATGCAGCATAGCGACACTCCGGCCCGGACAAGGACCTCCGCACACTCTTTCTTGGTAAGTCAAAGGTTCTTCGCCCGTAAAAATGTTCTCGCCGCTGCTGCTCCCCCGCTCCGACAGATAGGAGCTTACCTGGGGAAGCAGTGCTTATATCCCCCCCTGTCGCCTTCCCACCTTGCCTTGGGCTTCCCCCATTGGGGGGTTTGTATGGCACTCGGGCCCCCATTGGCCAGGGGTGTCGGCGTCTCTGTGGTGGTCGCCGCAGTGGGGGTGCAGGAGTTTTCGTGCTCTGGGCCGGCTAGTGAACCGGTTTGGTCCGGGGGCTCGGCATTGGTTATGGCGCCGGCCCTCGAGGCCCCCTTCGCGGGCGGCCTCTGCACAGGTTCTGCTGTCCCGGCCTCACACAGAACTTATCTTGAGGGCACGCTCTGGGGGCAGGAGTCTTCTGGCAAGTGGACGTGGAAACAGTAGAGATCGAAGAAGCTTGTACGAGCGGCCATGGGGCAAGGGAAGGAAAAACTTGACAAGAACAGGTTGGTGTTTGTAGTGGGGAAATGGGCAGCCAGAGTGCTCTGAAACCCTTATCAATCAAGCGGAAAAGGAAATACAGTCAGAGAATTTCTCAAGGTGCTTTTTGTAGGCAAAGAGGGTCCATTTCTACACAGCTGCCATGTTTCTCCCTGTGGAATATTGATATGCTAAACGCGAGTCATTGCACCATGCCTACAGCAGTGTGGGCTATTGAGGCACTCTCGACAAGGAGCCAGTACATGTGCTGTGGTTTCATAGCGGCCAAGGTTTCAGATTGCTATGTGTGACATTTCCATAATTTCAGTGTACTTATGAGTGACAGTTTAACGATAATGTGTGACACTTTCTTGCAAGCAAAAACAAGCAATGAGGGAAATATATAAATATGAGAAATTGTGGTGTGCCTATTAAGCTGCCGCGTGCTAGACCGCGTGTGAGACTGGGAAGTGCGCACAATAATGGCCGTCTAGGGCATGCAGTCTATGAAAAAAGTGGACAATGTGCATGTTTTTTTCCACAGGTAATATAATCTTTATTGATTGGAAAGGAGAACAGGAGACAAAGTCTGAAGCTCGTGGAAAAGTAGGACGTCAGTCTGTGCCTGATGGTCGTGCTCTGTTGCTCATCATGTGCTCTTAACCGTCAGTGTGGTAACCACGATGGCCATTTCTGATCAACTGCCTTTTAAAATTTCATGGCCCGCGTAATCCTTTTAGGGGACTTCATTATCTGATTCCACATCCCCTTTATGTGAAACACTTCCCTTTGCCACATACATCACATCCTCCCACAACCCTGCCATATTTGGCTCCTTCCCCAAGTCCTTGGTAATTCAGGGATGTGGTTCAGCTTTTAAAAGTCAATACTAATGGAGGTGGAGGAATGGGTTATTGGCTGACCATTTCGATGTTAATACCATTGATGAGGATGTCTAGATAATAAAAGAATCGAACTACCCAAGGCAAACACTTCTATGCTGTGATGGCTAGCGTTCTTGCTGTTCTCTGCGTGGAAGAACCACCAAATGAGCTGATGAGCAGCAGAGAGCTCCCATAAACCAGTGTGGCCTGACATTGTACATGAAGCGCATGTGGTACCCTTGTAGGGGGTACCAACGGTTGAGTTCTGTCTTTCATAATTTCTTGAGTCTCCATGATTGTACTTTGGGCTTTGAAGGATGCCATGTAAACAACCTAGAATAATAGCAGTAAAACTAATAGCTTCTTTCTGCTGTCTGGGTTGCTTTAGTAAGTACAATCATCATCATCATCATATAACTTTATTTTGATCACGAAGATCATTAAAGTACACAGCACATGAAAGATAAAATGCAGAGTATAAATGATTGGTTTTAAATAACATAAGTAGCATAAAGTAGTTTAAAAACAGGAATGTTAAAATCAGATAAAATATACAGGGTGTCACACAATGCATTTGGAGCGCTTAATCCACATTGCATGCCAGTATCTGGAGAGCCCGTGGACCATTACTCTGCGTGTATCGGTGGTAAAAATTCTCAGCACCTCAAGGTAATGGCCAGGGCCGACCTGTCAGAATAGCAGACCTATCCATATTTACCTCAAGGATTTGTAGTATGGTCAGAAAAAAAGAGAATGCACAATGGATTCTGAACTAGTGTCGCACACAGAACATAGATCATCATTAACCTCTTCGAGGCTATTGACGGAACCGTTCCGTCATAGCTCGCGGGTGAGCTGTGCTCATGACGGACCGGTTCTGTCACGCCCCGCTCGCCGCGCCTGCGCGGCGCTGATTTCGCGCCTGCGCGGCGCCTTTCATTAAGCGGGCGGGGCCGTGACGGAACCGTTCCATCATGAGCACAGCTCACCCGCGAGCCGTGACGGAACGGTTCTGTCACCCGTGCAGGTCAGCCGCGCGTCCCCCGCGACCGTTAGCCCTGCGGCGGAATAGCCGCCGCAGCGAAGGTGTTAAAAGCCTTGCAGCGCCATTTTATACAAAACAGTTTTGTGGGTGAGGTCTTGTAGCGAAAGTGAAAAAACTATTTACGTGCCAGAGGGATGACAATTTCATCAATGGTATCCACAAAACGTAGACAGGTTTAAAGTTTAGAAATTTGTGAGTCAAGCACCCCTCTGTTTTTGCCAAGACCTTTTCTGATATAGCCTCACAAAACATCACTTTCAGCCTAGCCCTTGGTGTAATGGCCCGATTTTCCGGGTTTTACCAAAACCCCTCCATCCCAAGCCTCCCCAGTAAATCCCTCAAAGATCTGAAACAAGGGATCGAAATTACCTATGGTAACTTCAAGAGGCCAATTAGTGTCTCTCGATAGGACAGGAGCTCGTCCACGGACCACAGCCTGTGCCAGAACATAAGAAGTTTATAATTGTAAACATTTACATTTACATTTTATAATTCAATTTGTGGGCCAGCTGCCTGTGAGCATGGTCCAGGTAAAGGGGTGTCAGGGCGGTACAAGAAGGTGGGTCTACCAAGGATCTAAGAGAGTGATTTTCAGTGGTAGACACACAATTAGTATTGCCTGTTCCCAGTGTACCACTCCATAGAGGATCCCCCTAGAACCTTGATATTATAGATTTCAAAAGCTGGTGCTAGCTGCCTGTGAATTTTAGTAATATGAGCAGTCTGTTGAATTAATTGTAGTTTCCCTTTCTCGATGTGGGTGGCCCATTGTGTTGTCGAGATCAAGCAAATACCTAAGTAATCGAATGCATCAACTTTCGCCAGTTTGCTACTGCCAACTAACAAAGGTCTTTTGGAAGGTTTGCCATTCCTCTCGTGCAAATAATTTATTTTGTTTTAGTCTCATTTAACACCAAGCCCGCTCATCACAAAATTTGGTAAAATCATTCAAGAGTTGTTGTAGACCCTCGGGGGTTTAGAAATTAGGAGGGTGTCGTCGACAAAAAGAAGAGCAGGAACCCTTCTTGCGCTGATTTTTGGAGTATCACATCCATCTATGTCTAAAAAGTCGACCATCCCGTTGATAAAAAGAGTAAAAAGTGTGGGGGCTAACACACATCCCTGTCTCACTCCACGCAGGACTGGGAAGGTTTCTATGACTTTATTGTTCTCCCCCACCTCACCTGTGCTGTGTAAGTACAATCCAGGAGCAGGTCCACCCCTGATTTGTGACTACAAGTTTTGCTTTTACATGTTAAAGAACCCATTTAGTGTGTTGAGGGGTATTTACAGAGGTCCCTCCGTTGATGTCATCAGATTGGAGACTGTGTTCAATTTGGGATTGTTTGTTTTGTGGCCTTTCACTTTCCTTGGGATGAGGAAAGGTGAATATTACAGGGTCATAGTAATCTCAGACACATCCATTCTGCAGACCAGTATGTCGGTTATGTGGAGCCATGTGCTTTCCAACCAGGGTCAGGGGACGGGGAACAGCGTTTACAACGCAACTTTTACAACGCAGTACCTTTACGACGCAACCATTACAATGCAAGTCATTACAACGACTTGCGCTGGGGGGCACTCGAGGATAGGGAATAGTTTTAATTTACTATCCAACACCTTCCCTACTATCCACGGGGACTGGAGTTGGAATAGTAAATTAAGCTATTCACTATCCAGCGCCCCCCAACGCAAGTCGTTGTAACGACTTGCGTTGTAAAAGTTGCGTCGTAAAGGCATACGTTGTAAAAGCATGTGTTGTAACGACGTACATCCTCAGGGGACAGAATCTGCAAATAATGACCGGCGTCTTCTGAACCAGATAATGAATGGGTCAGATAAATATGCACTAAATTTAATATTGATTATTTCTATGACTTGTTTATCAACTGCCTTCCTATGTCTCAAGTTGTGGGGTATTTGACTGCTGTAGTAGGTACACACATATATCCTTAATGGGTTTGTTGACGTAGATTGCATTTTACAATTTTAGATTCTCAGTATTGTCTTGTCAGATAGTAATTACAGGTACTGGAATGTGCTTAAATATCCTCCGTGATGGTCTCTAGTAGAGCGGTCTTTCTATAAGCACATGGGCTAGGGCCAGGGGCGTAACAAAGGCCCCGCAGCTCCCGCAGTGCGGTGGGGCTCCGAGCTACAGGAGGCCCCTTCTGCCCAGAACCCTGTCAGCAGAGCTCCTGAGTGTGGTCAGAGGGGGCCCCCTTCATGCACTTTGCTGGTGGACCCCTCAAGTTTCGTTACGCCACTGGTCAGGGCTTTAAGTGTGATGAAAAAACTCTAGGGTCTCTCAAAGGGGTGTGGGCAATGTAATTAAGGGCGTGGCTTAAAAACACATAAGGTAAAAATGTGTGCTTAGCATAGTGTGCCACCGACTTGTATTTTGCTGTTTCTGTCATTGCATCCAGATATATGTGCAACAAGTAACATCATACCTACAAGTCAGGACTATTGGCTTTGTCAATGGTTGTTAGTTGCATGCGATAAATAAGCAGCAACTTTGACTTGTATATAATATTGAAAAAGCTTCCACTTAAAACCATGGATCATCACGACAATGTTGCTGCTCCTGAGTTTCAAAAAGAGAAGAAAATTCCAGAGAGAAATTGACTCTCTTTAAAGGATTTCCCTTCCCCTACAACACTCACCTGGCAGGATGTCATGCCGTAACTTCTCCACTAGTGAGAAGTGAGCAGTGTGAGCACATACACATCAATGTGCCTGCTGTCACTGCAGTCCGAAAAAAATGAACCAGGGCACAAAACAGAGACGATAGAGACCCATTTCGAGGCCCCCTTTAAAAAACTGCCTGTGCTCAGCACCGGTGAGACCCGGCCCACTTAAAGCCCTGACTGAGGTTGCAGTTTGCAGAGAAGCAAGTATCTGACACTACTTTGAAAATGAAAGTGTCTCTAGAAAGACTGCTAAAAGCCATATACCTTTAGAGCAGAATGTGACTGCATTTGGGTCTTGCAGCAGCCACTTTCCTATTTCTTTCTGCAGATTTACATTCACAGATTGCATGCGGTCTCTAAAAACTCAGTCCACTATATTCCTAAAACCCTGCACAAAATATTCACATTGAATGTAACTTTCAATTTTTCCCTCCTTTGTTTCCTTAAATGACCCTCTCCTTCCTTCCCTACTTCTGAATGCTGCTGAGTATATAGTCTGCCAAGCTGCATGACCAACTGCCTTAATCTCTTTGAAACCAATCTTTAACCAGACTAGACCTATGGAAATGTCACCTTATAAGTAAAGAAGGAACACAAAAATTGAAATTCTTGTTATAGACGCACCGGACCTGGTCTCAGTAAATAAGGAAAAGAGAAATAGCAATATAAAGCGGAAAAGGACAAAGAAAAGAGCAACGAGAAGAATTTCGAAACGAAAGGCGCAGAAGTTAAAATTTCCGAACTCCTCATCTTCAGAACAGAAAACTCCAGGAAAAGAGGAAACCCTTTCTCTTTCAAAACTCGCACATAATAACGGTCATAATCACCCAATAACCGAAGGAAGAGAAAATCACAAACAACTAAACCCTTTGGCCCCACACTTTTCCACAGCCACGAATGATAAATCTATCTTTGCTGGACCTGAACAACTGACCAAGCAGATCCCTGGGGACATAGCCCCACAGGAACAACAGGTCCAAACACGCTTTCTAGAAATCACAGACATATATTCCCAACAGGAAAGGATCCACTGATCCGAGGGTGAATAGCGAATCTCATTCATAAAATCCATTCACTAGGCTCTCTAACAACATCGGAAATAAAACTAGTGGCCTTCCCGATGAGATCTAAAACCACAGTGGCTATTGTCGAATTTTGTTCCAATGTGATTCCAGCTCTAATCCTAAAGGAAATCGAGATCCTCCATGAAAATGGATATGACGTCGTGGCTGTAAACAATACAGAAAAACAAACACAGGAAAAATTCAAGGAGATGAACAAAATGAAAACTATTCACAATGACCGATTACTCTGCGGCACTGACAACCTCTCTAAAGCTGCCTATGAAAATTTAACCATCTCGATAAAGAATGGAGCAAGACAGATCTGGAATAAAAATCCAATAAAAAAGGAGATAACACCAAAGGAAAATCACTGGTCCTTGATTTTGGGGAACCTAAATAGCCATAAGCAAGGAAGGGAAAATAAACGTAATTTTTAACAGATGCTTGAGCATCGCATCTTGGAAAATCGCAGGGAAAAACCCAGAGAAGTTAGCATTAATTCTGGAAACACTCTACAAGAAACCTGGACAACAAATTTTTTGGATCAAAACGACTACTTCGTTTATGACGTACCAGCAGAACCTGTAAGTAGAGGTCGCTGTAATGGCCGACTTGCAATTTCTATTGGGAACCGGTAGTTATCAACATGCATTTGATGAATGTACAATGTATTAAGGTCAAGCACTGGAATGAAAATATGGACATTTCTCAAGATCTAATCATTTTCAATCTCTATATCCCCCAAACTCCAAAAAAGATGCTCCTATGACCAACATATTTGAGGAAATCGAACTAGTAGTAGAAGGAGAAGGATTTCCCTCAGTTATTCTAACAGGAGACTTCAATGGAAAAATCTCAAACACACTCCTAGAAAAATGGGAATATGGTGAAAAAGTGGAAGCCCTGTCAATTCCATTACCATTATTTCCCTAAGGGATAAAAGCAGATAAATGTGGGAAAATACTACTCCCTCTCTACCAGCTCTAAATGGAGTCATCCTAAATGGATGTACAGAAAAAGATATTCCAGCAACTTATACGAGAAAAGGCATCTTTAGTTCATCGATCTTAGACTATATGACCTGTAGCCAAGATTTATTCGGGATAGCCTTAAAATTAAGTAGCAAATTCAAACAGGAAAGCGATCATGCAAAACTATATCTCAATACAGGAATAATACTGCAACCCATCGCTCCATGGTTCATTACGCACTTACATAGTACTGCTGTTGTAAACCAGGCTAAAGGGCAGTTGATATGGAATTCAACAACAATCAATAACTTAAATTCTGCAATTATCACTACCCAAATATTTCAGAGTGTCCATTCCTCAGACCCAATATTACATATAGCCCTCAATAAAGTAGTGACATCCCAGCAGAAAATTACAAAATGTCGGAAAACACATGCAGGGAATTGGAAAGGAAGGACCCAAGATCAAGGACCAATTACACAGAAAAAATTAATTTGATGGCAATTTTTACATTTCACAGAGACCAGACACAAAGAAATTAAAAACTTAAAGAATCTCCGTTGGAGTGAAAAATTCAAAATTCAAAATTCTCAACAGGATCAAAAGTGATACAAACAAATAGCAACAAAACAAAAAAAAACAGTTGGGCATACTGGAGCTTGATTGCCATAGAAACAGGAATAAAGAAATCCCTGCAAACCTCACCCTGTTCTTCCATCGGAATGAGAAAAATATATTCATGATTTATACAAATCAAATATAAGGCAAGAAACCTATAGCCAAGCAATAAGCAACATAGGAAAAATCTCCCAAGAACTCCTTGCCTCTGCAGTTCGGCAAAGTGAATATCATATAAAGAACTCCAGATCCTCAGCTGCAATGGGTCCGGATCAGATCCAGATAAAAGTACTTCAAAGCAACCCAGAAGATTAGGGCAAGTTTTTAGCCCTCCTATATTCTCATTGTCATGCTACCGGTGAAATCCCTAATTCATGGCTGGGGAGCATCATGATCCCAATCTTTAAAAAGGGCTCTAGGTTGCTTCCCAACAATAATTGTCAAATAGCCTTGTTGGATGCCACAGGGAAGATCTTTGCGGCACGTGTCTTGGAACATCTGAAGCACTGAGCTTTCTCATGCAGAGTAGCCCCCATAAATCAAGCAGGGTTTTGACCAAAACATTCTGTAACTGACAATACAGCGGTGCTACAGACAGTTATCGACAAGTACGTTGTGTCAAAATCGCAGGTCATCTATTGTGTTTTCGTAGACTTTACAACAGCGTTTGACAGAGTTGACAGACCAACACTCTGGAAAAAAAAAAATAGGAATGCCTAACAAGCTTCTCGATAGAATAATAGCACTTCACACTGCATCATGGTGCCAAATACAAATGGGGAGAGAGAAGGTCCTTACTCGACCAATAGTAACACCGATGGCCTAAGGCAATGTTTTCTTTTAGCCCCGTCCTATTTTCTTATACATATGTGATCTGTCTTGCACAAATCAATAATTTTCCCCAAAAGATTTCATTTGTAAAATCCAAATTCTGATGTACGCAGACAACGTGGCTATTTTAGATCTTACACCAGTCGGCCTACAAAGGAACTTACAGGCTTTAACCAGATATGCAGAAGAAAATGTCCTAGTTCCAAATACATCCACAACCAAAATAGTACCATTCAGAGGAAGAAAGCTATATACAAAATTCAACTGGTCACTAGGGGGAAAATCTTTAGAGGTGGTCAATGAATATACTTACTTACACAAACATTACAAAATACCCCATCTCTTCAGCACTTAGGTCACAAAGCAGATGTACAGGTTGGGGCACTTCAAGGTTTATATTCCTCTTCCGCACATAGTCACTTTCAGTCTCTTTTAGATGTTTTTAGTTCTAAAATTCCACCTATTTTATTGTTCGCATTAGAATACACCCCAATAAAACAGTGGCAACAAATACAAATTAAAGAAGGCAAAATACTTCGTAAAATTATCAAAGTCCATCAAGCAGTTCCTGCACAAGCTCTACACCTGGTCTCTCTTTAGTTAGCTTGTATGCTAGAGCTATCACTAACGTCATCTGGCCTACAATCTTATACACGCTAAACAAGGAACCTTAAGATTTTGTTTGGTTTATTGAAAACAGAAACTTTTGGGATTGAATCATCGCATCATATTTTTAGACGAAATTTAAATACAGCTTTTAATATATCGAACTGCACAATAACACTTTTGAAATCTTGGACTCCTGCGCACTTGAGACTTTTTTTTAAAACACTTGACATAGAGAATAAGTTACGACCTCGACATCAAGCACTGCTCTCAATTAAAACATTATGAACAATATGCAGAGTCAACGGAATATGAATATCAGCAGAAATATATCGGTTTCAACTAAGGGCATGGAGTCCGGCATTGTATTATCTTATTACGGCTTGGGATTCGCCCTTTAAAAGTATTTACTTCTAGACGGAACCATATCGAAAATGCCACCTGTATTTGGGATTTATGTGACGGAGGAGTGCAAACCGCACGTTCTGTTTGAATGTCCAAATTCAACACTAGTGCATGCCAGACGCTCGTATTTAAAACCTATTCCAATCAGACATAACTTTATTACAGTCCAAGGTCTCATTTTGCTTCTTAAATCGCCGCCAGATGAATTTGTACGTCATAATTTGTTCATATTTTGAAAGAGCTTAGAAACATTTTTTTGAAATGAGTAACCTATTAATGTTTATTTTTTTAATTCTATGTTTAACATTTGTTGTTCTCCACAGAGAACTAAATCAAATAAAATTTGACTTGACTACTTAATCTCTTTGAAACCATATCACTGCCATCTAACAGTATATCTATCCTTTAACCATTTGTTTCTCACATAGCCCTCACTAATAATCACACCTAACTCATTAATGTATCACAAAGGAACTGGAGTTAATGCATGGAATGGGTACTTTGAGAGCTCAAGAGTAATCCCTGTAATCAATAACAATTAACTTTGGGATCGAGTAGCATGCTACTTGCCATAAAGTCCTTTTTTTAAGTTCAAGTTTATTGAAACCAAGTACAAAAGGGTAGTACATCAGAAATGCATCATACAAGATAAATATAAACAAGTATATAAAAAATACATAATAAAGGTGCATGAATAGAAGGAATCAATAAACAATACCATAAAGTCCTTTAACACCTCTTGTAACTTCAATTCAATGACCTGCAGTTATATGCCACTCTTGAAGCATACTGAGTGGCATCTCTAGTAGCAGCTGGCATATTTGCCAGAAGGTGATATTAGCCCTTTCGCAGGCTTACGTGATACAGTTCGACTGTGGCCTTGTGAAGATATTTTTTAATCAATTTTAATTAATTACTTCACTATTGTTTTTGCTCAAAAGAAGATGTCTCCTTGATTTGAGTCTTAGAGATCCAGCTGCTTTTATCTACTGTAGAATTTGGCTGTGGGTCTTTGGTAAATGTGTCATTTTTAATGTTCTTTTTTATCTCTATAGTTTCCATCAATCGAGCCAATAGTTGCATGCTCAAGACTTAGGCACCCTTAGTGGCTCCTTGCAGCACCTTCCTCTTTCGTGAAGCGGCAAGGCCGCCACTTATGTGCACGCAAACCTTTGCACTCTGGGATTTGGACATGCGCACTGCAGCCTTTGTTCAGGTGGATCTTCCATTCTAAGAAGTGCTTTGGGCTCACCCTAAGGTTTCCATGTACGGACAACCTGTTATGCATACAATACATGGAAACTTTCCATGCTAAACAAACGGCATTAACGACATTCGTTTAGGTGCACAGTGCCATTATAGCTTAAATACTTTGCGTCCATTGGCCTCCCCTAAGGGATTCGCCTTTCGCTGCCGTTGTCCAGAGCGATAATATTTTTGCACTCGATATTTATGTCAGACGATATTTATGTATATGATAATCAGACACACTCAGGTGTCTCATGGTTTATGCACATGCTCAGTTACATTCGTGCTTAGATGTGCCATTTCCTGTGATGATGTGGCATCGCGTGCTCTGGTGTGTCGAGGGCAGAAGTTCCAGAGCATCTGCAGAACCGCATTATTACGCACAGGTGTATATGTGAATACATATATTGGTTGCCGTTTTTTTTAAATTAATTTATATTTATTTTACTTTAAGGTGTTATGAAGCGCCTACAAGGCTCTGTCCGTAGACGGATTGCCTTGCATAACAAATCGTGCATCAGAGTGTATTAGTAATGAATGTAGAACAAAATGTATAAACATACAGCGCTCTTAGAATAAAAGTAGAAATGAAATATAGGAAAACTATTAGTCATCATGAGTATAATATTGAAAAAACTATGTGTGGATGTGTTGGATGAGGGGTCATTCGAACAGAAATCTGAAAAAAATGTATAGTGACTGGGGCGATAACTCCAGTATCCAGATGTAAGGCAAGAGTCGGGGGATGTCAACTCTAGTGCAAGTAGAATGCAGCATAGAAGAAAAAGCAAACATAACACTTTGTTTCTTGTTTTTAACACAGGTTCTTACAACATGGCGGATTTACATCTTGATCGTTAAGATTCCGACAAAGGTGAGTGGTAATAGTAGAAAGCATCGTTGAAGTATGAAAGGTTGGCATGCATGCCTGGGAGAAGGTAGGGGCAGGTGGGGGAGTCTGCCAGTGTTACTTCGCATGGATGAATGGCACCAACACTCTATGCAAATGTGCATGTTTATTGCCAAAATGTGTTATTTTGTTAAATAGTTTGTAAAGCGCATTGCTGCCACGAAACGAGGCTTCCCAGTGCTAGACCCCGAAGCATAAGAGCGGCGTCTGCCTACAGAGAAAGGGAGAAACGGGAGCTAGATAGAAATAATATCTTGAGATTTTCTAATTTTCTAAAGAGAAAGTGAATATGGATTTTCCTAAAAGAGAGGGGGGAGGGAATTCCTGAGAGAAGGGGCCAGGGTACGAAAGGACCGTCCACCCTCTCTTGCTCTCCTAACTCAAGGGACAGAAGCTACATTGAGATCATTAGAGTGCAGAAGCTGAGAGGGCTGGCAAGGAGATTTGAGATTGAACATGGTGGGGACCCAGGGAGGGCAGGGTCTTATGAGCAATGTAAAAAGCCTTGAAGGATGCTTGTATCCACAGGGAGCCAGTGCAACTTGCAGAGAAGACCAGAAACAGAGGAACATTTGGGGAAGGTGAAAAGCAGTTTAACTGCAGCGTTTTGGGCCAGCTGAAGTTTTCTGGTTACTCCTTTGTTGCTTCCAAATACAAAACATTGCAATAATTTAAATGGGATATAATTACCGCCTGAATTATGGTTTATGGTTTGTCGAGTGACAAAATCAAAAAGGCCCAGGATGGACTTTAGGCTTCCAAGAGCCCATAACAAGTTCCTGCTACAGGTTTAGCTTGGGCCTCAAAGCCAGAGTGTTAGCCATCCTGACTCCCACGTTTTTAATGGAGGACTTGGGCTTAGGGGTAGGCCCAAGGGAGGAAGGCCTCCAGTGGTCACCCCAAGCATGAGCATGTTTACCTAACAGCAGAATTTCTGTTTTAGTCCCATTCATTTTGGGAAGTGTCAAGGATATGGTTGTCTTCCAAAAAAGTAGTCGGGATGCTGTTGGCAAGGAAAGGACAGAATATTTTCTGGCTTAGAGGTATCCAGAGAAGATTTCTTCAGGCGGAGGAGCATGCTTCCAATGCCTGGGTACAAAGGCAGAAGACAAAGAGATGTTCACGGTCGCTAAGCATGGTGGTAGAAGAAACTCCTGCAACTACATAGAAAGATCAGGGTTAATAGAGTCATCAGGTGACCCAGATTTCACTTGGCCACAGGGAGATAGAAAGGAGGGTGAGCACAGGGAGCGTAGCGAGTTCAGCAAGACTGTAGTGTTGATGACCGCGACCAAACATCGGGAGCCACCAAAGGGAGAGTAATTATCATCAATCTTACCAATGAAGTATTCGGCTAATTTCTCGCAATGGAAACTGTAGGCTTCAATGGAATTAGCAGAAAGCACTGGTTTTATGAGACTATGCATTAGGTTGAAAAGTTCCCCGGCCAAATTATTGCTGTTACTGATTTTATTCGCAAAGTAATCAGCCCTGGATTTCATAATAAGTTTATGGAAAGATTTGATAGTGGATCTATAGTGTACTTTAAGTAAGGGATTGTACATTTTTCTCCAGGAGCATTCCAAAGTTTTACAATGCTTTCTGGCCAAGACGATAGTCTCATTAAACCAAGGAGGGCGGGCTTCTTTTTTACTGGGACCAGTCTAACAGGAATAAAGACATCTAAGGCTGGGGTAAGCCAGGATTGCACAGAATTATTAGCTTCCGCCACATTAGAGGCCAGGTGGGAGCAGCTTGCCTTAATAAGGGCGTTTGCAGGTCAAATCTGAACCCGAAAAAAGTCACTTGGTGGGGTAAGCAAATGGACAAAGAGATCATAAAATGGTTAGTTCACGACACCGGAAGAGGGGAGGTGGCCTGTTACCAGTACGGAGCTAAGGTTTGAAAAGACTGGGTCTAAAAGATGGCCAGTGGAATGCATGGCATCCATAACTAATTGGGTTAGCTGCACAGCGGCAATGAGGTCTATAAAATTGGTGATGTTTTCATTGTGCGTGGCAGTAAGATGCTGGTTAAGATCCCCAATAATGTTCAAATTGGTTAGCTTAGTAACCAAGGGTGCTATAAAGATAGTCAGCACCTCCATAAACGCTTTGGAGGGGGATGGTAGATTAAAAGACCAGAAAAAGTTAAGATATTGTTAAGAGAATTTTAAATAGAGGGCGCTTTCACAGGCAGATGAAGCACTGAGTGAGGCTACCAGCCAGTGTATCTTTGTAAATGACGTTAATGTTACCTCCTCTTCCACTGGCCCTATTAAAGCTCTTCAAATAACAGCCAGGGGAAAGTTCTAAAGCGGATTCCACTGCTGTGTCAGGTTCATTATCCGGGATAACATCAAAAACGTTTGCATGGTGACAAACCAGTTGACGCTGTAAAACATGAACTCAGTGAGCATAGACGAGGTAGAGGAGAGAAGGCTAATAGTAGGCCCATAAAGACTGAGTCTGAATCTGCAGGACCTGAAGCTGAAGGATAATTCCTGAGGTGTCCACGAGTGCACGCTGCATGGCAGTGGAAGAGCCTTAAGAGCATGGAGCCCAGTGGAGGAATAAACTTGTCTCTGGCAGTCAGGAGTGGTAGAAGGCCTGGCTTCTAGGCCTATCCAGGGGCAGATAGGCTTGACTTTGGCGAGCAAATATCTGAGAGCACTGACAGGCTCCTCCTGGATCGTCGCTGATTGGTTCTCCCGGACTAATCAGAACAAACAGTTTCAACCGACAGAGAACAAGGTGCCAAAATGTCAAAAATGCAGTACATGTTCAAGTTAAAAATGCAAAATGCTTTAAAAATGTGCAACAGACAAGTTCAATTACGTGCAAGGATTCACAGCAACAAAGCGGACAACAATTAACGGTAGTGTGGTGGCGTTACAATGGAGGTGTGGTCCCCTGGGTCTATGATGTGAACTTTTCCACAATTTGTAGTATATAGTGGCGTAGCTCATTTGTTCTCATCATCTCCCATTAGGGTAATTATTTTGTCATTCTCGCATCTAACCTTTGGGTCATTTAACCTTATCATAGTTCTCTTACTAAGTAATGTCATAGACAGGTCTCTTCTTGACCTGCTCGAAAGACCCTCTGGGTTAGTCTGTTTTTAGGACTTGTCTCTCTTGACACTTAGTGATGCTCTTTGTTCTGAGGATAACCTGTGCCTGTTCCTGACCAATTCCTGTCTCTTGCATTGGGTCTTAATCAGCGCCTCTTTCATTTGGTGCCAACACTAAAGGCCCCGGAGGTATTCCTGTGGGCCTTGTTTTCAGCATCCCCTATACATTGACACCCCTGCTAAGCCTATCAATGAGGATCACCTCTGTCTTGCACCTCTTGGCCCCGTCACTGATAATTACTGGTAAATCACAGTGCATGCTTTTAGCACAATTTGGTAACTCTTCATCCTCCTTTCTAGAGTGGTGCTCCAATGTAGAGCATAGTTATAGACTTTATAGGATGGCATTACCCGAGTGGTTTTGAATGTTCCCGAAAATCCTGTGGGGTTTATTTACAAGCCCCCTGAGCCACTTTTGCGTCATTTTTCCCATGTTAAAAATGACGCAAAAGGGGCTCAGGGGGCTTGTAAATATGCCCCTGTGTGTCGTATTCGTAGGCAGTAGTGTATCACCTTTGCCATGGGCCCTTGTTCAGACAAGGAGTAGGAACCCCCCTTCCACTGGATGTTTAATGAACTACACCAGTAATTTGGGCTCGGCCCCCTAATTGACCATGGGACAATGTGCCTCTGTCACTGCTGCACTATTGATAGCTTCAGCCCTGCTTTCCAGCAGCATATTGAGTAGTTGCTCACTCACTTGGGTCCAAGAGTGATGATTCTGTCTGCCTGTTGTCCATGGTAGTGAAAGGCCTCTCTCTGTGTGTTCCTCCTCCTGCCCTTAGCAGTGGGGATGCTCTGTATCTATCCTGCTGTACATCGAAGCAAGCAGATATGCTGTCCCTGTTTCATGTTTGGCCTTCGCAGTGAAGCTTTCCATGCCTGATCACACTTTGCCCTAGGAATGATAAGTTTATCTGCCTGCCTTCCCTGTTTCTTCTTGGCCTTAAAAATGAAGACACGATATACTTATCCTGCCATTAGTTCGAACTGAGATGATTTTATATGCCTGTTGGCAATTATGGTTGAGAATCTTCCTTTTTCCTTGCCCTCTTTCCTCTTGAGCTGAGGAGGCTTTCTATCAAGAATACTCTTTGACCCCAACACTGATTGTTCCCTATGCCTGTTCCCCTTGTTGTCCTAGCAGTGGTGGGCCACTGACCTCGGTTGGACCAACACATATCATAGGTCCGGGCACCAAAATAAATGTGGCCCTGATTTAGCGAATCGGGTAGCAAAAAAACGGGGTGCATTTTACAAATCAAGGCAACTCTCAACATTTTAACATATGCTTTCTGCTTGGGCAGTGAGGGGTGTGTTGATATTCACAAAAGGCATTTAGGACTAGTAAAGTTTGGATTCTTAACGTTACTACTCCTAAACTGAGACAAAATCCTAACGTTACGACTTTAGTTATTCACAAAAGGCATTTAGGAGTAGTAAAGTCCCAACTTTACTCACTCCTAAATGCCTTTTGTGAATACTGAAAGTTGTAATGTTTTTTTTTTAAAAAGACATTAACACACCCCTGTTCTTCTTCCCTTAGCTTCCTTTCAGGGATAGGGGTGGGCAGTATGTTCTATAGTCAACAGCCCCAGCAAAATAGTAAGTATACTAAGTGAGGTAGACCATTGTCTAAGGCTGTCTAGCACTTAGCAACAGTACTACAACTATAGCGTCTAGTGATTGTCATGCTACAGCTCCCACTGTGAGTTTGCTAGTCTGCCTCCTATCTGTGTGGCCAAAAAACTGGCCCACTACACCACGAAACTAGCCATCTGTTAGATTGACCCTTCTGAACCTGGTAGATTGCCTTGTGGGCCAATCCAACCCTGCCAGTGTCTGTAACACCTACACCACCTCTGCCTTGGCTTAATGCTCACAGCAGGGAGTGTTACTACCTTCCCTTTTGCATTGATGATTGTCAATGTATGTCTATCTCGCCTTTTAGAACTAAGTTACTGTGAGTACTGAGGTATTGAGGAGCCATGTGTTTTTATATTTGTTGAAGGCTGAAAGAGGGAGATGCTGCTTTTCTGGCCTGAGGCTAACCTTTCATTGTTACCTTCTTGCTTTCAGATCGAGAGCTCCTTCAATGTCCTTGAAATTCGCACCCTGAATGCCTTGAGCAAGAACCAGGTAATGTCCTCCTTTTTTATTATCAGCTGTTCTCATTCCAACTATTACATTGCCTTTACTCTAGCCGGTCAAGAATGTTTTCTCTTCACCTCATGGTCCATTTATGTTTTTTACTCTCAACACTCCAGCTTTGTTCAGCTTCTTTCCCCACTATGTTACAATGAGTTACTTTGATTTTCTATAGTGTTATTGCAAGGGTGTCCAACGTTGATTCTAGATGGCAAAGCCAATGGCAAATTTTCAGGGTATCTACTAAGTGCATAAACCATTATCCGAAACGATAACCATTTAGATAGTATCTATAACCAGAATGTGGCATTGGTCTCGCCCTCCGAGACTACGTTGGACACTCCCGTTCTACAGCTTCTAGAAAGGCTGTTTTAGAGTGCATGCAGACGTTACTGAAACCTATTGTAACTGAAGTTTCGGGTCCGTACTTGACCCAAGGTAGTGTGTTTTCAGCTGACTAAGCATTTCAGAGGGGAAGTCTTATTGCAGAAAGCAACCCCCCCCCCTGCAATTTCTTTTTTACGGATCATAGCTTTCATATTTCTGTCGGATGAGCCAAGAGTTATTCTCAAGTAATATGGCCCATGATGAAACACTAGCAGGGTACTACCTCACTCCAGTGACTTAAAGGTTCAGTTGGCTGTCCTGTCTGATCTACAGGGACAAAACATGCTTAGAGGCCTCTCTGTGACTGCTCAGCTGACCTGCTGCACTGGATCTGCCTGGACCTACAACTGAACCTGGCTGAACCCTGCTATCCTTTGCTGGAGTGAGTTCCTAATCCCCAAGAGGTGCCTTTCCAGGTCCTGGACCCATGGCTGGCATCAGTTGAGCTTCTCCTAGCAAAGTTTGAATCCTGCAGTTTTGTCTCTTCTTAACCGTGAATAGGCCTATTCTCCCCCAAGACACTGCTGCTCATGACTACTGCTAACGCAAAGCTCCAGGGAACTCTTAGCGCTACAGAACTCGCCAGCGACAGCTGGCAATGTGAGATCTGCACTTCATGCTAAAGTAACAACAGCCCACAGTGACCGCCAACGTCAAGCTCCAGCAACAGCCATGTGCAATGCTCACCAGCTCATCATGCTACAGCGCCAACAGCACACTCCTCCCGAACTGCTCTTTGTGCTACAGCGACGTCCAACCACAATGCTCTCCCTGTTCCTTGTGACCTCCTTCACTGCGAATGGAACTCTTTGCACCGGAGTTAGAAAATGTAACTTTTTCAGCTGGACTTTCCTGGTACATGTAATGTAAATCCAGTACTTGTGTAGCACACGTATCACCCCCGAAGGGGTATCTCGGCGCTGGGCACCGTTGGGAAGATTAAGCAAGCTATTGCCCAGAGTTGCATGGGGCTGGGCAGACCCCTGCCACCAGAGCCAGGGATCGAACTATGATCCCCAGCGTCCAGCGTCAGTCGTCCTGGCCGCAGCGCCACCCTGGTCTGGGCTTCATTATGGTCAGCCTGAACTTGTAACTTTCCCCAGGTCTAGCACAACCAGATGACTGTGAGTGGCTCTTTGTGCTTTTAGGTGTAATACTTATCTAAACCTTTGAAATTCAAGATCTCCGTTCAACTGATTGGATTTTTGTTTTTCTGGTTGCTATTTATTTATCAAAATGTACTCTATTTTTCTAAATTGGTTTTTACATGTTTCTTGTTACTTTACTACTGTTTGTGTCCTCCATAAATACTTTACCTGACCACTTTTGTGCCAAGCTCCCATAGGGTTAATCCCAAGTTGATCTAGTGACTTTGTGGTTCACCCTGAAAATGATTGTGGAAGTTGCCCAAGTGGGGCTTCCACCCCCCACAACCAATAACCCAATTTCTTACAGTTGGTCATTTGTATATCGCATTTAGCAAAATGTTTTAGTAAATACGGAATACATGATGACAGTTAGTCCTGTGGGAATCCAGAGACACCAGAAAAATGAATTAAAGATGCATATTCATTGAGTCACCATAATACATTATAAAAATGGTGTCTATATGAACATTTCGTTCTAAATTCAACAGTGGTGGCTGTCATTACCTAAAAGTGGTGAGGCAGGAAAAAGTGCAGTGCCAACTCATGGAAAATAATCTTGGCAAACACTGAAATGCATTATATTAACGATTTACATTTTAAATGTTTAACTTTCAATAATGTAATGTATGTTGGCGGTCCAGTTTGCATTAAATATAGTACAATTGACCATTCACTTTCCTTGCTGCACGTTATCGTTCCAGTCCTGGTGTTTTTTCTCATCATCCGGCGCGGGCTCCAGCCAACTCCTGTAACCAGTCCATACGCTACTCTCATGTTGTTAACCAGCATGAGAGAAGCACCAGGATTGGATGGAGCAGTCTGTCTCAGCTCTCCCAAAGGCACTGGAGGCCTGTGCTTGCTCTCCACTGAGCTTTCTAAGACAACTTGGGTTGGAGATGTTTAAAGTGTGCATGTTAGGCTGTCCGTCGCAAGACAACCAGCTAAAAAGACATGCACTTTAAACTCGTGCATTACTCCTCATCACCTGCTGCCAGTCAGCAGCAATGGCCCTGCCCTCACAACCAGCTCGGGCTGGCAGACGAAAAATAAGATGGTAATGAATTAATTTTATTGACATTTTATTTATTCCTTTTTATTGACTCCAAGCAGGCAGAGGGACGCTCCTCCTCTCAATATGAGACGCCGCCACTGTGAAAATAGTGATGGTGTCGTGCTCAAGTGACTTGAATGTGCACTAAGTGAAAAGGTGAGGCACATAGTGGATAGTACGATGGCTGTAGGAAATTAAGGGTCAAAAAAGGCCTCATCATGGACCTATTTTTGGGGTGCTACAAGACAGTCCCAACTCTGGATAGTCAACGAAGCAAGACATAATATTGGCAGTCAGAACGTTCTTGTTGCCTTTTTCTAATAAACAAATTTAGCTGTGAACTCACAGTTAGAGAAGGAGCTGGAGGAAAGGTAGCTAGAAGGCTTCTGGGGATGCTGCACTTCCCTAGGGGTTTAGACCTCTAAGAGAGTAGAGGAATCTCAGAGAAGCCCTACACAGGGTGCTGACGTCCCAGCTCTGACACTCCTTTATTCTAGGGTGCGCTTCGAGAGCTCCAAGTCTTATGCTGGGTTTCCCATTGCACTTCTTCAAAGAGTCCCATGCATCCTGGGGAGACAAGATCTTGTGTCCGTTCAGGGCTTAAGCTTGTTTGAGATCTAGTGTGGTAGTTTATATGAACAGACCACAGCTTCCACAATTGGGCTTTGCGGAGGTGGCCGACCGGAGGGAGGATCTCCCCCCCCGGGGATTTTGGGGCCCCGGGATGATGGGTGGGGGAAGGATTAGACTGGGGGACAGGAAGTGGTTTTTGGGCCTGGTTGGGCTGTTTAGGGGGATTTGGGCGCCTTGGGCTACTTTTGGGCTAGGAGACTATGATTATGGCCATCTTGGGTCACTGTGCACCATTTTGTGGGACAGTGACCCAGCAGCCGAGTAGCAGGGGAGAATTGTTGTCCCGCCCTCCCACCCTTTAAGGCTGGATTTGGAGTTGGTAAGGAAAGGGGGGTGGTACTGGGGGGTTGAGGAGTTATTTTCTGCCCGGTAGTTGCAGGGGTTTTGTTGGGAGCAGGTGCTTCCTCTGGTTTAGGTGGTGAGAATATGTTGTCGCTGGGAGCAGGTGCTGGAAAGTTGTTAATGGTGTGGCGCTTTTTACTAGTTAAGGGGGGGGGGATAGGATAGGAGGAATGATTTGCCCTGGACAGAGGGGGAGGGAGTGTACATATGGCAGGTGTTTAAACAGTTGAGGCAGTCGCTTTGGGTATTTGGTAATTATGTTTATGTTGTTGGCAGGGGAACTGTTTAGGGGTGGTGGTGGGGGTTTGGTCAGGTATGTGCATATTTAGTTTGGCCTAGTTTTGTACGGCAAAGGCCAAGGATGTGGTATATTTTCAGGATGCACCTGTTTCCCAATAAAGCAGCCTTTATCACACTTTAATATTGTCTCCGGTCGGTCTTTCCCCTCCCCGGCTCCCGATGGGCCCCAATACACGGATTCGCTAAGTAAAAACCTGGAGCTGGAAAAGTAGATTCCTCATTTCATTGCACCTGTATGGGTGCTTTCTTTACTCATTCACAGTAGTGGGAGATGTGAAAGTGCAAACCTCAAAATGCATAATGCAAATTACATTTTCTTTTGTGGTTTCGGCCGTATGTTCATTTTATAGCTTAACTAGCAGCCCGTCCCGGCGTTGCCCGGGGCAGAAGGGGCTGGGGGCAGCATCGCAGCAGGAGAGGCGCAGCAGAGCGGCCGTTTTGTTGGTCCTGTCCGCTTCTGCCCATGCTTTGTTTTCCCTGACGTCCCGACTTTGTGGAAAAGGCTTTCTGAGCACTCAGTGTTCATGGCCCCCGCCCGTCGTAGGTCCTGGCCGCTTCTGCCCACGCTTTGTTTCCCCCGACGTCCCGACTTTGTGGAAAAGGCTTTCTGAGCACTCAGTGTTCATGGCCTCTGCCCGTCGTAGGTCCTGGCCGCTTCTGCCCACGCTTTGTTTCCCCCGACGTCCCGACTTTGAGGAAAATGCTTTTTAAGCACTCAGTGTTCATGGCCCCCGCCGGTCCCTTGGTGCGCACTTACATCATCCGCCGCTCCTCCCCGCGCTGCTGAGTTTACCGCTCCACTGCTCTTCCGCTTCTCGCTGCTCCTCACCGCTTGTCCGATCGCCGCTCCTCCCCGCCTGTCCGCAGCTCCTCCCCGCGCTCATGTCGGGCGCTCTTCCTCTTGCTCCTGAACGCCGCTCCTCCCTGCACTCCCGATGTCATCACGCACGTCTTGGCCGGCGCTACTTCCACGGGACTACTTTTTTTTTATTCGTAAATTGTCTCGCAGAGACAGTGTGCAGATGCACCGGTGGACAGCCTTGATATCCGCATGCAGACTCCAGACCACGGCGGGGTTATATGTGGATGCTGTCCTTGTGCAGCGCAGCCACTGAACGCGTAATGCGCAGCAAGACATCGCAATGGCGGGTAGCACATACAGTGTAGGACCAGTGGAGGCAACATGCTGAACGGGTGACTGCATGCTCCCAGGTCTGCCCCTGCAGGGCACGTGTTCATCCGTATCTAACACTGTCTCACAGTGCGTTTCTTCCTCGTAATGTTCTACCCATTAAACAATGAGGCCGCGCCTCACTGGGTCATTGAGTTGGCTAAAAATTTACTCGGGCTAATGCAATTAGGGTATGTAATTGAGGCAATAGGCATTAAGTGGCTGTTCTTTAACGGGCACTGCAACATGCAGCGTGGCCACTCCCGAGCGCAGCACCTCCTGAAGGGGCCAGCGGGAGTCCTGGCCGCCTGTGCTCCTACTCAGCGTGGATAGCCGGATCCGTCCCGGTCCCTGACCGGGGCTGGGCATCTGGCTCCAGTGAAGTCCACTTTTCCCCCATTTGGCTCGTTAGGTTAATCCCAAGCCTCAGTTTTTGCTTGTTTTTTTTCTTTCTAAGTTAAACACTGAAGGCGGTGTCCTTTATCCGGGCGTTGCGCTCAGTGTTAAAGTTAAAAGAAAAACAAACAAACAGAGCACGGTGTTCCTGAAGTGGACGCTGCGAAAAGATGAATAAAAAAAAAAAAGTGAGCCGGTCCACGCACATTAAAGAAATAAAGAAAAGTGAAAACATACAATTTAAGGGTCTAACGTTTTTTTCTAACTTTAACACTAAGCGCGGTGTCCTTTATGCGGGCGCTACCCCCCGAATTGAGTCTTCCACATGTACGTAATCACCCCGGATTAGCAGATATATAACATTATATAATGTCACAGGGGTTCCCGGAACGATACTAAACACATACTGCACGAAGTCTCAATTGAGGCATTACACAACATCAATACAAATAGCAATGATGTCCATACAGAGGATAGTGAGGTTTAGTGGGAGGGTGTATTCGGGCTATACAGAAACTACGTTTTATCTATAGGCTCCGGCAAGAGGTGAGATCAAAGCACGTTTTGCCTTTCCAGAGTGTGCCTTGCAAGTAAATGTTTCTGACTTATCCGCTGTCTGATTGAGCCTTTGTCCCTTAAACACACAAAATGCTCTGAAACTGCCAAATATATCTGGTAAAGCACAACTGCAATCACTGTTCTTATGTTCATTTGTTTACTGGCACCTCGCCATAAGCTAGTGAGAGTTCAAGGAAACCGATCTCTGTTCCCAGCCAATATCTTAGATTGTAAAAACAAAACAAATAAAATGCATCCAAGTGGAAATACTGGCCGTGGGAGGGAAAGAAAGGATGGATATGTAAGAGAATGAAACGTAAAATAATGAAGACGTGTGAAAAACAATTAGGGAGAAGCGAGGGAGAATTTGCACTTTGCAGACTGCATTTCACTTTTTTATGATCTTAAGCAGGAGTAACCTACTAAGCACATCTATTAAACACTACTTCACAATTACGTAAATGAAATAAACACCTTGCGTGTCCCCGGACTGTTTGCTGTGCTACCAGGAGGCAGTTCCATCTAACAGAAGTGTGGTTCTGGGGCAAACTAATTGTGCACTCGATGTCGGCTTGTTTTCTTCCTGTTTCCTCCCCCTTATGACGTTCGTGGCCAATGGTTAAAGAGTTGTTATATTTTGTATCCAAAGTCCCGTGTATGTTTTTTTTGCTGCCTTGTGATTGGTGTACTGTCTGATTAACCCTGACCCCTGCTTGACGTAATTGTAGAGTCTTCGTGGATGAAAGGCACGCCCGATTTTTAATGTAATGGGACGAAGGCGTCTGGGTAACTGCAAGGAATGTGTGTCTTTTACTACATTTGTCATTCCGCGCTGTCTGTGTATACATAAATAGATTGAAAGTGCATTTCCGATGTATGTTTTGGGATTTGCAACTGTTTGTTATAAATTTAGTGAAAGTGCATTTCCTCTCTCGGTCTGCATATTATGCGTTATAAATTCCGTGAAAATGCATTTCCGGTGTATGTGTGCAATGTAAGTGTGCATTTGCTCCTTCGGTCTGCATATAAATTCTGTGAAAGCGCATTTCCGGTGTATATGTGTGCAATGTAAGTGTGTTGTGAAGGCATGGCCCTGTAAACGCCCACATTTGTTGTTTGAGACGCCCACGGCCAGGTTCTTACACACAACCATGCCCCCAAGGGACTACTTTGACACTTTTGGCGTTTTTGCTTTTTTAATGTATATGGTGTAGACATGAATAGCCTATGTCCTTCTGCTATATCTCCCCTTTCAAATGGTGTATTGGGTGTAGTGATTGGTGCATTACTTTTGTAGTTTACCTGGCTCAAAGGTTTGTGTTCTCTCTTTATAATAGTAGTATAGATTTCTCTGTTTTCACTTAAGCTACTTTTTATGTTTCATTTCCTATTTTACTTGTTCTTCTTGAGCAATCATGTCTTTTTCCTTCACTATTATTTATTCTCTCCCCTCACCATACCTTTACACCATCCTCCTGTTTTCCTCATTTTATCATTATCCGGTATTTGTAAATATCAGTATTTGTTATTTGCATGGCCGCTTGGCTTTTAGCTCTACCACCAGCCCCCCTTCTCCTGGTGTTATATCTGCTTCTTGTACACACTTGCCCTCTTGTCCCTGCACCGACTGAATGTTCTTTCAGCCTCGCTAGTGCTCCCCATTAGTAGCCAGGGCCATTCTTCTTCTTCTAATTAGCTAGACTTTCTCTCTGCTCCTCCACCCCGTTATGGTGATTTATCATTTCCACTCCAACGACCACACCTGGGACATTTAAAAGAGCCGGCAGAAAGCTAAATGTATTAATAGATCCGGAACTGACCTGAGGTGGCGGGGAGGAGGGACACGTTCAATATTTTATTTGGAGAGGAAGGAGTGTGTGCATACATGCAACATCAGTAACCTGGGGGGGGGGGGGGGGGCTGCGGACACAGGTGCATGGCCTGTATTCCATGACTTCAATCTTCCAGATGAAAATTCTGAGCTGCTCCATACATTTCATCCTGTATCAACAAACCTCAATAGAAGCATTTCCATTCGGTTTATACCAACATATCCAGTGCACAACAGAGAGAAATGTAGACAGAAACACGCATGCAGGCATTCCCTTTCAGATGGAATTCATCAAAGGTCACTTGAGAAACCCTCTTGCTGATAATGTTAAAGAAAATACATTAACAAAGGGAATCTAGAACTAGGTAACAAGTTGGGAGCAGTCACAGTAACAAAACAGGCGATTCTGAACCATGTTGATTTTCAAAGTTAGCAACACCTTAAGGGTAGTGGTCATGGGGTAACCATGTACTGGCCTAATAGCCTTTCTTATCTGAAACTCTGCTTTAAGGCTGGCCCCTTCGAAACAACATCCTCATCTTCTCTACTAGAGGGAAAGAATAGTGTACACCTAGCTACTGTAAGCTTACTCAGTCATGGTTCACATAACAAGAAAATCTGTCCCAGATGGTAGATATGGGAGTCACAAGACATTCTTCTGTTAGACCTCTTTGCAAAGAGATCAGTTCTCAGTGTTGTCATAGTGATCAGTGTATGTACATTCACTCTTTTTCACTGATATCTCAGATTCTGCAGGAATTAATGATGTTCCATCTTGGAAATCATCCCAATTGCCCAAGTATTGGCTTCACAAGTTCTTCAGGCGGGATGGGGTATCCGACAAACGACTGACTACTTACTTGATAGTGTGGTAAAGGCTGCTTTAATGAAACAGGTGCACAAATCAATAAAACAACATTGGCTCTCTGCCTTACATACTAAAACAATTTGGCCTTACTATACATTTTCATAACCATCACAGTAAATCCCCTCCCCTAAGCTAAACCTTGCCACGAAACACCAAGCAAAGTCTCATCACTACTCTCCTCAGTCAAAAATCATGCATCCAAACCTCGTGCATGCAGCACACTTGCCATCTCCTTCCATTCATGACCCCCACCCCCTCACCACCAAGCTTCAACTGGGTCCCAACATGACCAACGTTTTTCGATGCCTTAACTTAAAGTTGCCTACCAAAACCAGCACCTGAAAGACCTTGTGCCCACCACCTCTGTAACCCTGAATGCACCAAATAACAGCCAAATCATAATCAGTGAAGAGCGTGAAGTTTCCCAAGAAACTGCACATCCGCAGCAAAATGTCAATCACATGCTTCAAAGTTGCTGTCATCAAATGCACCCCCGATGGCTTATTAATCCCCATGTAAGGCAATTGCGCTACACTTACTTACTTTCCTCCACAATGGAAACCCCAGAAGCCTGCATTTTCTCACCCTCAACCGTACACGTCCCTTGATCCTGCACATACCTACCTTTTACCAAACAAGGACTGCTTTCCCATTGTGCCTACGTCGTTGTCCACACGGCCTGCACCCCCACTAACACACCTTTTGTCCCAGCGCCCGCAATGCCGTATTCCTTACCTGGAATCAAAATAGTAGCCGACACCAAAGTCGTCCATCCTGAAGCCGAGTTTGCATCCTTCAGGCTGATCGCCAACTTTGCTGCTTTATCCACTCCCGGCTGCAAAACAACAATTCTAAACCTCCTGTTAGCCCCATCACCTGTGCACTTCCTGAGGTGCCTCCCGCCAAGCACTCTCACCGTCATCCTCCTCCACAATCTCCCCTTCCTCCAACTCATCTTCTCTATAATAATTCAGGTTCCTCATTCACTCCCCCATAGTTGTCACTGGTCCCCTGAACTTCCCCACCACCAACACCACCTTCACCAAACTGCACATCAAATAAATCTTGGCAGAAATCAAAGTCCTGTAAGGTGGACTCACAGCCCAATCCTTGACGCTCCTTCGTATCACTGCAATCTCGGGCCCCACCTGATCAGGGAATCCCCAGGCACCCGTCGGGGCCTGCATTGGTAACTCACCCTGTCACCCCCTCCCACACCTGGGCTTAAGAACATTTTTAGGGGCTGCCTTGTCAGGTGCGCACCTCCACACGACGCACACCCCCTCTGCCCATGTGCCCCCAGCCTTACAAAGCTCCTCATGGCCCTTGAGGCATCCTACGCCCTTAGCACACCACTGGGTGACCGCTCTGTGTTATCGACTAGCACGGAGCGGTGGGGCATCACAGCCTACACCGACTGGCCCGCTGGGCTGACCATTGCTCTTGGAATACTCACCCACTCTTTAGAGTACTTGTGGGAAGGGGAGGAGCCATGGCCGGTTTTAGGATTTTTGGGGCCCTGGGCAGAAGAGGAATGTGTGAGGCACCTCTAATTTGCAGACTTGATCCATTCAGGGCTGTTTGCGTCCAAATAGATGCCCCTGTACTGAAGCTGCAGCCCCTCCCTATCAACCACCTACAAGCACCTCTTAACAGCTCATCAAGGGCTGAAGGTGTGAGGGTTGCTTATCTCCATACTGGCAGGAAGCTAAACAGCTGGGCAGTAGCCATCCCACAGTGGGGTGGAAGCCTAATAGCTGGACAAACCTGAGTTTGCAACTGTGAATGAGGGAGGGGCACCGCCTCCCCTCGGGTTCCCCTTGCTACACCATAATAGTGAGGTCAGTGGAGAGGGGCCTCCCTAGGTGGCACACTTGCGAGGTGGCTCCTTTCATGTTGTGGTTTCACTGTGGGTACGGGCCCCATGTGGAGGGCAGACTACGGGGCCCTGGGCAGCTGCCCACACTGCCCATGGCTAGCGCCGGCCCTGGGAGGAGCACACCATCACGGACGCTGCCACTCTGCCCGCCAACCGCCTCTTCGACCTCTCGCCTCATGGCTCGCCAGCCTAAAGCAGGGCCCCGTCCACAAGCAGGTCCAACCTGCCGGCGCTTCTCAGTACCTCCAGAGCCTGCTGCACTGCGTCTCCAGAAGCCATTCTCCACACCTATGCACTACATTAAAAGTAAGTGACAAGAACAAATAAGTGGCCACTCTAAGAAATGAAATTTTCTAGGGGTCCTTGTCAGCCGTGGTGTTTTCAAATCTAAAATGGCACCCAAATCCTAAATGACATTTCCTAAGACCCATGGGAACCCCCCTCCCGCCACCACGCTCCCAAGCCAATACTAAAGTCCTCCACTCCTGAAACTAGCACTTGCCCGAATATTCCTGGAGGTTAGGGCATTCTGCCTCCCCCCCTACACCCAAAACAAAACTTCGTAAGTCTTTTTTTCTATCAAATATAAGTTTTATGATGCTTCCTCAGTTTCCAGATATTCTTAGGTAGCTAAGGCCTCATTCTTCAGCTCTCCATTTTGTTGCTGAACTTGGAACCTTGATTTCTGAAAAATTGTTTTTCTTTACATGTTTTTTGGGAGCTGTGCCCATAGCTGTCCCACCGTTGATTTTTTATGTTTTCTCCAAACAGTTCTCTTATTTTTCAGTTGATGAATTCTGACCGCATCAGCCCCTAAGGAACACGATTTCATTGACTAATAGACGAACTCTAGTTTTACACTAACGATGGGGACACCTAAAATAACCCCTGTCTAGTCTGTAGGAAGTCGTCTTCAGTGCAGAGGTGTGGTGTGGGAAGACTGGCTAATTGGTGTAAATGTATTGTAGACAGAGTGCATGCAGTACCGCAACCATGATGGTGACATGCTCCGACCTTCCTGTGAGCACAATCCATAACTGGACCTTCCAGCGACACTGAGTCATTGTTACGAATGATTAGGTTGACTTGAATCCTTACTCGACGGCTGCATTCTTGAAGTGTTAAACTCTCTGCTGACTTGTGGACTTGGTCCTCTGGACCCAATGGCAGCTTCCTACTTCATCATATAAGAAGTTGCTGAGATGCCTGGTTCATGGCATTAATATACCTTCCCATCTAAAGCCAATTTACCGTAGTTTGTCTTGGAAGGATGTCTGCAAAAATGCCCGTTGCCTTGAGTGGTCGTCCCCTAACATTTCACATGAAACTCCTTGCTAATTGAGTGCTAGGCCTTTATACAGCTCCGTGGGCCTCTGTGGGAGCTGAAACCAGTGCTCTGAAGAGCTACAGGCTACAGACCTGCTTGAACCTAGAGATTGCCCTCTTTGCTGCCTTCGCCCTGGCCCCAGGGGGGACCATGCTGCCCCACACCAAATATTTCCACTTGCACACCTGCTAGTTTGCCGAATGTAATCACAGACAAAGCATGCAGATTTTTCTAGAAACTGAGTTGAGTCTTCCAAGTACATTGACCCGGCCTATATGCTAAACATGTGTTACCTTGTGTCCCCCAAACTGCAACGCACTTCATTTGCCTGACCTTGTGCTGTGCCAGGTTTTGAGTCACAATTGTGCTGTACGAGTGTCTGGGAAGATATGCCCCCCCCTTAGACTGGCACCTGATGAAGGGAGACACTGGGCTGCTGGTGGATAGCAGACAACTCTCGCCTATCGAAGAAAATCTAAATAATATCACAAACTGCTTTTGTTACAGGTAATTTTGGCACCAAGCACAACAATAACAGCAAAAGGCCTTTCCGATTATATCCACTCATATACTGCAGAAAATCCCTCCAGGACTGTGTATTATATTTTGTGGCTTCATCGCAACTTGCTACTTTGTGTTTGCTTCTAAAAGCACTGATATATTTGCCTGTATAATAGTGACTGGGTCTAAGAACATAAGCTAAAGGGCTTCTCAGACATTAAGATCTAAGCAATCCCAACACTTTGTGAAAACTGCCTCATAAGGTGACATAACCCTACTTATTTAACCCGTGTTACCTGCCATCTTTATGATGTTATATTCTTGTATGTCTGTTTCTAGCCATATACCTTAAACTTTAAGTGTTTTATACTTTTAGTTTTCACCACTGTGCATCATTAAATCTGTTTCTTCAAGTGCAATTAAAGGGGCCCAATACACAAACTGCACTTTGTAGTACTCAAAGTAGTACTACTTACTTACTACAAAAAGGCAATTCACAAACCTAAGAGTGTACATCTTCATCTCAATCACTCTAATTTTTTCCTATGTGGCGATCCACACACCTGTTAGTTTGCTACTTAGGGCATGCTTATGAGTCTGGCGGTCCACAGATCACCAGACTGATGGTGGCGCAGAAGGGGTGGTCCAGCCACACCCCACTGGCGGTCCGACCGCCCCATTACAAGTTGGGTGGTCAGACCACCATTGCACCTCCGCAACCGCCAGGGATCAGAGATCACTGGTGGTGGCTTGGCGGTCTTGAGGCCACAGTATGCTTTGCGGGACCAACCGCGGTCCTGCCAAACATATTGCGAGTTTCCTCTCCCCCATATATTTTTTATGGCGGTTCCTACTCCATGAATACCGTGGCAGAGAGGAAATAAAGAGAGCCGTACAGGGCCCCCCGTTGCCTCTGGGCCATGGGGTGCATGCAGGGGGACACATGTTGTGCCCCCATTGTGTGTATGCACCCCAGTATCTGCACGGCATGGACTGCACCAGTCATAGGCACCTCCGTGCGAATGCCAAAGAACCACCTGCCAGTGACCAAAAAAGTAATAACCTGGTGGGCAGTGTGCACACTGGTTTGGTGGTGTGGGAGTGGGGTGCCGGCATGGCGGTCCCGCTCCAGCACTGCCAAACTCGCAATCAAGCCATTAGAAGTAAATGTGGGAGGGACTAAAGGGCGTGTCTGGAGAAAGGTGTATACTTTCTACCAAATAGGAGAGGTAGGGCACAGTAAGGAGGAGCTCTGGCATGGCTAGGCAGAGTTTTAGGCAGGGACATGCACCCACTAACAAAGAATAAGCTCATTGCTATACACAAGGTGCACTTCTAAAGTTACTACTACCAAAAACTACCCAAAACAGTATCTAATGTACTCCAGCTCAGAGCTGAACTAAGTTACATGGCCAACCACTGGTACTGCAACTCCCTCGGATAGAAAATAATGATGGTAGAGACATAAAATAAAAACCAACAGGAAATAATGTTAAATTAAATTATTTCAATTTGTTTAATATATATATATATTTAACATTTTATTACATAATTGTCGATATTAAAATATTTTCCTGAACTTTTTAAAATTAATAAATAATGTAACAATACATTTCATAGAATTAAATTAGTTTTAGTTCTATACATTACCTTTAATGATTTTTACTGCATGGTAAAGCAATTTTTGTCAATTTAGGTGGGATTTTTTAAATTTAAACCTTGAAAATAATTGTAATTTAATATTTTCTAAATAATTATTTTGTCAATTAGAATTAGTACTGTAACAGCTTTTATTGGTGAACAACACTTATAACACAACTTTTACATCGCAGAGCCTTTACAACGCAACCATTACAACGCAAACTATTACAACGCATTGCTCTGGGGCGCGCTCTAGGATAGGGAATAGGTTAATTTACTATCCAATAACCTTCCCTAGTGTCCACTGGGACTGGAGTTGGAATAGTAAATTGAACTATTCACTATCCAGCGCCCCAAAGCACTATGCGTTGTAATGGACTGCGTTGTAAAGGCATGCGATGTAAATGCATGCGTTGTAACGTCATACATCCCTTTTAAATACATATATAAAACTAATTCCATTTTTAAATATATATATATATATATACATATATATTTATATATATATATAAATCTATATATATTATGATTAAATATTTTAATACAAATGATATGGTTACAAAATAAATGAAACTTACTTCTTTTTAAAACAAGCAAATAATTTTAAATTAATTCCATACATCTATTGTATGCAACAATTAACACAAAAAAATTATGTTAATTTAATATATTTAAATAGGATATATTTAAATGAATTAAACATTTAAGTAATCATTATATTAATAGTGGTTTGACTTATCTTATATTTAAAATAACCATGTAAGATTCGTTTACATTATAGTGTAGCTCTTCCTATGGGAAAGTTTAAAGAAAAGCAAAAAAGTTAATTAAATTTGAAAAACAAATTACAAATATTTTTATGTTAACCAATACTCTAAATTAATTGTATGCATTTATTTTTAATGTAGAACAAAATAAAAATGGATGTGGACACTAGGGAAGGTTATTGGATAGTAAATTAACCTATTCACTATCCTAGAGCGCCCCCCAGAGCAATGCCTTGTAATAGTTTGCGTTGTAATGGTTGCGTTGTAAAGGCTCTGCGATGTAAAAGTTGCGTTGTAAGTGTTGTTCACCATTTAAAAGATTTAAATAAATTAATTTAATTTAGCATTATTTTCACTGGGTCCCATTTTAATTTTGTGTGTCTTTTATTTTCTATGGCAGGGTGGTGAAGTATCAGTTGTTGGCCATGTGTGTTGCTGGACTAACCACTGCTCCTTTTCGGAAGTAATAACTTTTGTAAATTGTGCACCACTTCTTGTTTCAGTGCTAGAGAAATATGTGTCTCCACTTTGAGCAGCTTTACACACTTAAATGGTGAATAGCCAAAAGTAGTAACGTTACTCAAATGGAGAAGAATCTACTTATATGTGTAGCATAGTCACAAGTGTAAGTTACCTTTGTAAAAAGCCCTTAAGATGTTTTCTTTTTAAAAACAAAACATCTGACTGGCATTTGACCCTAAATGAATGTCATATCTGATACCCACCTTTCCACTCTCTTCAATAGTGAAAACGTGTCAGTTACTACTGGAGTTTCAATAGAGTCTTTCCTAATCTATAGAGGCCTTTTACCCAGTTTCTTAGGTCAGTGAAGAAACCAGATTTTTTTTCTGTTATTGGTAAGTGTGATCAATGACACATAACAGCCTGGCAATGCCCAATTTGACATCTTAGAAGAGAAAATTGGTATCACATTTCCTGTTGTGAAGTATTTAACTAGGGAGAGCAAGCAGCTTAGAATTGTCCACTATACCTGGGAGAAGAATATGAGTTTACTGACTGCCTTTGTAGTTCATCACTTACTTGGCTAATACAGCAGTCTTAATAGATAAGACAAGCAATATATCTTGGACATAGAGGCTGATTTAAGGAAATCATATGACACCTTTCCACCAAGGTCTTACGTTTTGGAGTGTAAGTTTGATGGTATGATACAACTCCAATCCATGCACAAATTAAAGACACAGCTACTCATTTGTATAAGACTCTTGTCCCATTCTTTCTCAAGTACAAACCCTTGGAGCACATAGTTTCTTGTGACACTTTGCTAACTTGAAAGGAAGCCTTTCTGGTTGTAGTCACCTCGGCTACAAACTTAAACAAGTCTCACTTCATCCTCTTTCACACAGGAAAGGAGGTCCAAACAATGCATATTCTTCCATCCCAAAAATATCACAAACGTTTATATTAAATTAGGATATGTTTCTAATATCCCACCCCACTTCCAATGTTTTCTTGGTTGAGGACTCCTAGTATAATCTGTTTATCTCAAGTGTACTGACATTTTATGTTGAATTAATAAAGTCTTCAGCTTTATGCTTTAGCTCACAAGATCTGCCTGGCTCCATACAATGTCTCGGGTTCTAGCATTTACCCCTCTGTTACTGTGCTGTGTGTACGCCATTGCTTCCGCCTTCTTCGCTGTCCGAGGTGACAGAGAATTTAAGGTGCTTTGTGGCTATTGAGACTTAGTTGGAAGTGCTTAGTCTCTTCCATGTTAACATCATTTAAAATTAAGGGAATTCAGGCTTAATTCTCAATACAACTTAGCAAAGGGAGCATCTTTTATGTTAGAAAAAGAAACTACTCAGACATTTGTAGTACAGCAATGTGGGTTGCTTGGAAAACGTTTTAAGCTTTACTCTCTTGATGCATCATTCAGGCAAAATGCAGATTTTAGACATTTTGCAATCTATTCACCTGATGCCTGGTACAGTATATGTTGTGATTCCAAAGAGAGGGACAACGGGGTAGGTTTAAAGAGGTCCAACATACGAACCCCAACAGAACTGTATGCAAGAAGGGTATGGAGTTTCTCTGAGTCCAAGTGAAAGAAGAGGGAGATACTAAAGGTGGGAGTAAGTTATGAGTAGGGAATTATTCAGGACCAAAGTAAACACTATCTACACAGCGTGGTAAGTGAAAAACGACATACCACGTTCTCAGGTCAATAACCTCTACTGTTGTCTAGTGAGGACTGCAACAGTATCTGGGGGTCAAAAAGGACACCAATTAGGGTCCAGCGTTCAATGAGCGCTCTGCCTGGGACCTACCCTGCTGCCTGTAGTTTTTCACTTACAACGCAGTGTAGATAGCGTTTACTTTGGTCCTGAAGAAGTGCTTAGATCCTCCTGACACTCAGGGCACGAAACATGTTGACCAACCGAGAGTAGGGCACATACAGCTAGATACATTGCCTCTAGTTCACCGCCACTCTCTATTTTATTTATTTATTTATTTATTTATTTGATTTGTATCGCGCGTTATAGCCACCGGGGCCTCTAAGCGCTGGTTGTCCAGATTCTCTATATTTTTAATCAGGCAGTTTACCTTCTTAAATAAATAATTGCTAGGATTAACTGACCGTTTTTAACTCACTTCCCCCCCCACATCTACACACACTAGGCCCCTCACCCCCACTGCACCCGATGGCAGGAACACAAGATCCCTGCCAAAGAGCCCCGTACTGGGTGCCTGTCAGGTATTGCAGCCCGACCTGACGAGGGGCAGGCTCATATGATGAAGCTGGACACCTAGCTCGCTAGGTGTATGAGAGCCCTAGTTCTGAAAAGGGGATTTCCCCTCCCTCTCTCATCAGTGTGGGGCTACTCATGGCTTACCTCCACCTTTAGTATCTCCCTGTTCTTTCACTTAGACTCAGAGCAACTCAATACCCTTCTTGTGTACGGTATATGTTGTGTCAATGCACAGTATATGTGAGGTATGAAATCAGGTTTCTACCCAGTTTATAAGGAGGTAGAGCTTGATGGTGAAGGTAGGACAAATAGTTCCATTGCCATTCTGAAAAACACTGTTTTCTCGTAGGGGATTTCCATTTATAGCCATGAGCACTGAATAATCCCACCCACGTACGATGACCCGGAGTACTTATTCAATGTATATCTTCTTAAGTGTAGATTTTCGCCTTTCTTTGGCACTGCCTGTGAGACACTTAAGAAAGAAAACAGATGCTGCAGCCTATACACATAGGCTATAATGGACCACTTCCTCACAATGAGCTCAAAAAAAGGCTAGATAGAAGCATATATATATTTTTATGCTGCCTTAGCAAACAGTGTAACTGTCCCTCACAAACACCTTTTATGATAGAAAAAAGGAGAAAAGAAAAGTGTAGTCTCATAGACTGCCATTATATGGTTAAATATAAAGACTGTGCATTTAAGAACAAAGAGACCACCAGTTTCACATCAGGTGATCAGGTGGCAGTTGATTCAGTTATTTTTCCACCTCCTGATGATAGGCCTTTTTTCTCATCAAAATTCTGAAACAAATTGGTGACAACCCCTTTACTCTCGGGTCTTTATCTCTCCCTTCTATTTTTGTTTGTTTCTGACAGAAAACTGTGGTATTTTGTCAAGTAAAATGCCATCTTTATTTGACAGGTGCACAGAGTGTGGGAGAAAGAAGGACAAAACAGATACAAAGTCTGTATCATCTGTCTTCCACCTTCTCATGATCCTGACGCTTTTCATCACTGCAGGAATATTTTACGACGTACCCTTCGTGAAAGAGAGAAGATTTGCCTTCATGGGCCTGAAGAGAGACGGCGCCAGCAAACACAACCTGATGGTGAGACCTCAGAGCGAGGGAAAGCTCAAGCTTCCACCAGTGCTCTGCCTTCAACCTCTAGAGGTGTGCGAGGTCTCAAAAGATGAACATCGCTCCTGGCTGACGTCAAGAGGTTCAACGTCAATGCGAGGCACGGCCCGACCTGTTCGCCTTCAACAGTTGGCTCAACGTTAAGGAAACATCATTGATCATCGCTAAGGCAACCCCTGTCAATGTCGAAAGACCACACACCATCTATTTGCAGATACCATTCAACTTCGAGGAGTGCTTCGTTATCAGGAAGGAGTCGCTCAATGTCGAGGGAGGACGAGGAGCACAATACCTTACAAGCATCGTAATGAGTTTCTCGACTTTGAGAGTACAACATAAATCAAGGAAGAAGAGGAAATATATTTGTCTCCTAACTGTCAGTATTCAAGAGCATTTTCGCCCTCTATGATGATACCATTGTCTCCTTCTCCTACTTCTGCATTGCCTGCACTACCTCCTAATTCTCCATCACTGCTTCCACCACCAGCACTACCTCCTCCACCACAACAAGCCTTGCCTCCTCCACCAGTAGCGCCTCATTCTTTAGCAGCAGTTCTTCCTAGAGATCCAACATTTTGCTGAGCTTTTCCCAAGAAATAAGGGAAAAGTTTTACTAGAGATCATACATGAGGGGACAATGGTGTCTAATAAAGTGATTTGTGCTGAGGAGGAGTCATCCCTATTAGCCGCTCATGGTTATTGTCGCGGAGTAAAGACATGCTTGTCTCTGGTTGACATCCCTCAAGCCCGAGAGTCAGCAATGCATACAGAATCTTCCATTCTCAGGCTCCACGCTCTTTGGAAGCCACACTGACAACGAAATGGCAAGGATGAAAAGCGAAATAGACACTCTAACAATGGTGGGTCTAGAGAGACCAAAGGAACAGAGAAACTCCATCAGACCCTACCAGCGTCGCTTTAATTCTCAGAGGGTTCAAACCCCTCACTGGTATACAGGCATGTCTCAGCAGAAACACCAGAAATCTTTCTAGCAAATACAGAAACAGACAAGAGGACGCTCTACCGATCAGCCTGCCCAGAGAGGTAGACAGACAACAGCGTTCAAACCATGAGTCCTTTTTTCACCCTCTTCTGTTTCCCAATCCAGTAGGGGAAGCATTACTTATTATCTGGCAGAGTGTGCAAAACATCACAAAAGATACCTGGGTTCTTAATATTGTGCAAATTGTTAGTGTCTCAGGTTCACTAGTACACCCCTGTCCATCTCTCTCAAACTGTCCAATTTCCATTTCACATTGCTACAGTCAGAGGTCAGCATCCTATTACAGACAAAAGCGGTGAAACCCGTTCCCCACAGTCTCCGAGGGACAGACATCTATTCCTGGTACTTCCTTGTGAAAAAGAAAGGCAGATTCGAATTTAGACCCATTCTCAATCTCAAAATAGCCAACAAGTGGATTCAGCTAGAAAAGTTCTGGATTCTGCCACTACATCAAATCTATCTAAGATTACATCAGGGAGATTGGCTTTGCTCCATCGACCTTCAGGATGCATACTTCCACATTCCAGTTGCCATCAAACATTGGAAGTTTTTAAGGTTCGTTGTGGGGCAGGACCATCATTAGTACACAGGACTTCCATCTGGCCTAAAGTCAGCACCCAGAACATTCTAAAAGTACATGACAGTGGTGGCAACCCATCTAAGAAAACACTGAATCTTCACCTACCCATACCTAGATGATTGGCTGAATAAAGTTGTCAACTTCTCAAGGGGAGACACAGTTTACAACGAATGCGCTACATCACATTCCATTACAACGCTGGTGTGACAACGACGCGTTGTTAAATCTCAAACCATTACAACGCAAGTCATTACAATGACTGGCTGTAAGGGGCAGAAGGTGTTGGATTTAAAATTCAACACCTTCCCTACCTTTGTACAGACTGGAGTTGGAATAGTAAATTCTACAATTCCAACATCCAGCATCCCTTACAGCAAGTTGTTGTAACAACTTGCTTTTTAATGGTTTACAATGTAACAATGCGGTCGTTGTACGGCCACGTTCTACTGCAATGCATTGTAGTGCATTTGTTGTAACATCCCATATTCCTTCTCAAGAATCCCAACCTCACTTCAAATGGACCTGCGGTCTTCTTTAATGGTTGGGCCATCATATCAACCACAACAAGTCCACACCAACTCTGGTTCAGACTTTACATTACTTGGGAGCCTCCTAGACACCAAGTAGGCAAAAGTGTGTCCTTCTGAGGAGAGATGCATATCAGTCCTTCAGAAATATCCCTCTCTCTTGAAGGTATCTCATCCAATAGTGAGGGCAGCATTGGCTCCAAAGCTTCCTGTATCTTCCTCACTCCAAATGCCTGTCTTACATGCAGCCTCTGCAAGAATGTCTCAAGAATCAGTGGAACAACTTGATGGGAAACTAGGATGACAGGAGCAGGCTGTCATTTCATGCAAAACAGTCCCTGAAATATTGGTGCTCCGCAACCAATCTCCTGCAAGGCATGCCATTTCATCAACAGGTCACCTCTCAGACCATATTGATGAATGCATCACTACTAGGATGGAGAGCTACAGATTTAGGGCACATGGTCTCCAAGAGAGATGACTTACTACATCAGTCCCCTAGAGCTTTGCACAGTTCACCTACCGCTCAGTCTTTCACCCATAGACAACCAACAACGTACTTGTTCAGACACACAATACCACCACCATGTGCTACCTCAACAAGCAGGGGTGGACGAGATCATTCGAGGCCCAGATGATCTGGAGGTGGCTCTTGGCCAGAAACCTAAAGATCATGGCAACGCATCTCCCAGGTGTTTTGTTCAAAAGGTGCCAGCTGACACGCTCAGCAGAGTGCTCGAAGAAAACCATGAGTGGATCTTGCACGACAATATCGTACAAAATATCTTGTAAATGTGGGGCACATGTTCGCCACTGAGGAAAACAAAACATGCCACGTCTTTGCCTTGAGGTACTACCATCCAGGGACTCTGGAGAATGATCTATGAATCGACTGGTCTGGCATATTACTTTATGCCTTTCCAACGATTCCTCTGATCCCGGCTGTCCTAATCAAGCTAACCCACTCGGAACCAAGATTATACTCATAGCTCCATAGTGGCCACGTCATTGTTGGTTCATGGATCTCCTTCACCTGTCATTGTGTCCACATCTCAAGCTACCATGCAGACCAGACCTCCTAACGAAATTCAAAGTCTAGATGGTTCACCCCAATCTCTCCTTGAATTAGGCTACATGCCCCATCAGTTAGTGCAGTACAGACATTTGAACCTGCCACAAGACAGTGTGGAGAGCCTCATAAAGGCTTAATGGCCTTCCACTCCCTCTGTTTATGTCTTCAAGTAGAAGAGATTTTACATTTGGTGTTCCTCCAAGAACATAAACCCTACTACTTGCCAAGAAGATGTTATTCTTCCATACCTATTACATCTGGCATGCAATTTTCCTCCGCTGGCTCTTACTGCCTAAAGAAAATGTCCTTTGCAAATCCTTTTTTCCATACTCCCTTTAATAAGGGATTGTTTAGAAGGGTGGAAGATGGTTTTCTCTCCCATTAGACATACTTGTCCTCCTTAGGAATGCAACATAGTACTTTTACTGTTTTGCAGGATCCCTCTGAGCCTATCCATAAAGCCTCCCAGCAACACCTTTCTTGGAAAACAGCTTTCCTTGTAGCTATTACATCAGCTCGCAAGTTTAGAGAGATTCAAGCACTCTGTTCTCACGATCCATACACAATTCCTCCCGAAGGTTATTTTAAACTTGTATGTCACAGACATCTCTTTACCTACATTTTCAGAATCCCTCAGCTCCAGCTGAAAGAACTCTTCACTATCTGGATGTGAGGTATGTTCTAAAATTTGCCTTGTTAAAAAAAAGACATCCACACATCGGACCAATTGTTGATCAACTATGGTCCAGTCCGTGCAAGGTTAGCAACTTCCAAACAATCCATGTCCCGATGGATAGTTTCCTGTATCCTATTGTGCTATCAAAAAGCGAGCAAAATGCTATCAGCTAAACCCAAAGCTACTGCTGCTTGATTAAGGAATATCCCTATTCCTGATACATCAAAGCAGCCACGTGGAGGTCTGTTCAAACATTCATCACGCAGTGTTGCCTAGACTCTGACACTAGAGCAGATGCTCAAGTAGTTGAGCTGCAGATGCTCAAGTAGTTGAGGCTTCCCTCAGAAATGTAGTCGCTTGAACAAGCATAGAGTATTCTATGTCCTCTCCACTGCTGTTAGTAAGGATGGGCTTGCTACTCTATTCAGTACTTATGACTTTAAACGGAAATCCCCTACGAGAGAAGGAGTAGTTTTTAACCTGTAACTCCAGTTGTCTCGTAGGCGAATTTCCATTATAGTCATGAGCAACCCTTACTCCTCCCCAGTGGAATGGACAGAGGTAACCATGGGATCTACATATCATCATGCATTGCTTTCAAAAAGAACTGGAGCGATTGCCACCTGCTAAACATGATGGGATACTGGTGGTTTCTGGTTTCAAAAAGCCACAGACTTTATTTTTAACCATATGTTTTCTCCTTCTCTATCATAAAATAGTTTGTGAGCAAGAGTTACACTGTCTGCTAAGGCATCATACAATTATACATATATGTTTTTTTCTGGCCCTTTTTTAGCTCATTATGAAGAAGTGGGCCATTGTAGCCTATGTCTATATGCTGCAATATCTGTTTTCTTTCTTAAGTGCCTCTGCAGGCCTTCCTGAAGAAAGGTGAAAATCTACACTTACGAAAATTAAGTGCTTATGACTATAATGGAAATTCCCCTATGCAGGGAATTGGAGTTACAGGTAAGAAACTATTCCTTCTTAATCTCTCTTCTTCACTACACATACCCAGTCACCGCCTTGAATTGTATTGCTAGCTGCAATAATGTGTGTTATAAAATTGTTGAAAGTGGGTGGGATGGCTGGGGATGCAGAGGTGAATGCACTGGCAGGTGAAAAACATTTAAAACACTTAAAATGACAGCATTCATTTAAAGAAGCTTTTGCAGTCCAGCCTGCAGGCAATTTCCATCCCGTTGTGAGTGAGAACAAGCAAAATCAAAGAGTACCAGATCCACCAGTGAGGAAATATTTTCTTTTAGGTCTGTCCTTTGAGGCAGATTTCGTTTTCTCACCAATGTTTTGTTTTTTCCTAAAAAAACGATCAATAATATAGATGCATAGAAGAGCTTTTCACTCTCCACAGTGTACAGTATGGGACAGTGGGTCAACCCACTTTACCAAACGACTTCATTCACTTTGAGTGAAAGCACACAGTTTGTGGACTTGGTTCACATTTGCCTAAGCTGAAAAGCTGCTTGAAAATGGGCTTTTTAATCAATTATTATTATAATCTAAAAACCAGCAATTTATTTTAGCTGGGCTCCTTTTTTAAATCTGTTATAATTCACTGTCTTTGTTTTAACTAATCTCATTTTTAAAAGTTTTTAAATGTAAAGTTTTTATGGCAAGCATTAGGCGGCCACGCTTATGTGACACCATATTTTATTTGTTCCTTTATTTTTTTGTGGTATATGATTGTAATAAAAATAATGAATGTACTAGCTTGCCAAGGCAAGGCTCTTAGCTTTGCCAGAATGTGTTTCAGAGAGAAGTTATCTAATGTCAATTTGATAAGCTACAACACTTATGTTATTAACTGGAGAGAAGCCACCCATTTTTTCTTTAAATTTAGTTCTGCCTGTCTTGGCTCAGATTCCTGTTGAAACCATGTGTTGGTCATTAGGATGATGCAGGCTCTAAAAAAAGAAGAACCCAACACTGTATTCCACAAAAAGGTTCTCTTTTGAGACTCATGCCATCATTCTTGCCACAAAGTGGGTGTTTGGTTAGCCATATATTTTTATTAATTGGAGTAGTCCAAATCAATGATTTCAGACGGAATGTTAATCTTGTAGGTGATGGAAGCTAACCTCAAGGAAGAAGTTTCCATAGTCTCTGTTGCCAAATCAATAGTGCCCTGCATTCTGAAAAGTTCTTCTGGTCGGGAACATCTTTCTCCTTTAGTTATTTACACTAACACTATTGGGTCAAGCCAGAGTAAGATATTTCTCGAAGCATGTTTCTCTTTGGGTTATCTTCTATGCAACCTCTTTGGTAAAGCTGAACACTTTATGTAGACATTGTGCTTGGACATCAAATTTGTGGCTAATGCTTAGTTCAGTCTTATTCGGGAACATTTGTACCTGAAATCTAGTGGGCTTCAACTAATTCCATCCCCTAGTCATAAGATAATGCTTAATCACCGCACATGTAGATGGATTATGGCTGAATAAGTACCAAGTAGCAGATAATCAACAGAGTTACTTTTAGCTTGGGTTTTGTCTGATGTTTCTTTATCTTCTTTTTTGCTCTTCTTGATAATGGGCATTCAGGCATACCAGTTTTGCCTGGAATAGGTTCTTTCGCATCAATTTTCACGATGTCCAGCACGTCACTGCTCTCTGTTCCCCCACCTTTGGGGCTTTGTGTCCTTGTGGACAGAGACCTCACTCCTTTGTGCCCTTCTTTGATCCAGTCCGGCTGATGTCATTAAGCCCGGTTCGGTTGCTTCTGTTTGTCCCACTGCCGGATGGTGGCTGCTTGCTGTTGTCCTGTCATCTGTATTGCTCGCGGGCCTTGTTTCCCAGCTTTCTTTGACAGTCTTTACTAAGTCGGCTAGGATCTTGGAAAGCAACGCACATTTTTTATGAGGATTGAGCAGGAACATGAGCATTCACCTTGGTTGGATAGCAAGTACTGGTTGATCCTGTTTTCCAGATCTTCCACTCTGGAGCCTATGTTAACTAGGTGGCTAGCAATCGATTGCAGAAGATCTATTTGGACTTCCATTTTAGTTGACTGCCACAATTAGCTTTATTGGTGTTGCTGTTTATTTCGTTCATCAGTGATTTCCGGGAGTCTGCTTCTGGGCTGTCATTAAAGGTATGATGGTCTGCTTTTGCATTGATGGCCCATGGAGGCCATGTTTGTCCTGTGTGCCCCCACCCCAGCAGGTGTGCGTTTAATTCTAGTGTTCTCTCAATTTTTTGGCCTAGGTTTTGGAGAATTGAAGATGTGAGCTCCCCTGCCACTGGAGACTCTGGGGGCTGAACAATTGATTGTTTCAGAGAGCTTGTAGGCGATAGAGCTGGCACTATGCTCTCCGTGCTCTTGGTAATCAAGCAGTGGTCATGGTGTTCTGACCGATGGATTTGCACTCTGGTACTACAATGGTGGTGGCTTCGCTTAGTGCAGATGCGTGGTCTGTGCCATTGGCGGCAATGTTTCCTTTATCCATGGATATGAAAATATTTTGTGCACTGGGTGGTCCGTTTGTTGGTGTACTTTTGAGTTGTTTGCAGTCCAGGTTAGCCATTTCCTGTTCATTGCTGGGCATCAAATGAAGTGATAAGTCTCCCCTGGCAGCGGCAGTGTGGGGTAGAGGCTGTGCGTGCTGTGATGTATTCTCAGCTGCCTGCTCCTGCCCAACCTTAGTAGTGCCCTGGTCGATGCCAACAGCTCGTTTGGCCTGAAGAAATATCTGATTGACCCCCTTAATTCTGCATCTTGGGGCAGTTCATTTAAACTTTCCGTAAGTGATTTGCTCCTGGTGATCCTTTTAATTGGGAGGAGCCTCTCAGTGGGGTCCTCAGAAATCGTTTGTTGTCGGTCCTTTTTTTTGGGTCCCATTTTGCTGAGTTTTACTCGAAGGAAGCGCTGGTGGAACTTGACTGGCTAGAGTGTTCTGATTGTTCTAATCTGAGCCTGGCGGCCAAGTGCAGCCAAATGGGTGGTCAGAGGAGATTTGTTTGTTAACTTTGCATGTTGGAATGGCCCAGTTCTGAGAAATCTATGATCGGTCGTGGTCGTAGGGAGTTTTTTCAGACCACTGCAACTTGTACCTGCTGTGGTTAACCCCCTGTTATTCTGGGCCCTGAGATTGCCTGGGGCTTGTGCTTGTCAGCACGGCTGCGTCGGCCAGGGGGAGCTGATGCCTTGGTTGGTTGGTTCAGAAGTCTAGATCTAGGTGAATTTGATGTACTTGATGTGCCCTGGAGTGCTCCTCCAGCTACACTGCTAGTCTGTGTTGCGCTCTTCCTGTCTTCTATTTAGTGTTTTCCTCTACACTCTTTATGTGTCTCTTTGTCTCTGCGACAGGGGACTGCGAGTAGAGCTCTCCTCCTCATTTGTTACTACTGGATTTTAGGCAAAAAAAAAATGTTCCCTGTTCATTGTTCACTGTTCTTTACTAGCATAAGAGGTCGCTCCTCACCAGGATTCAGATAATGGAAAGGTGGCCAAAAAGCAGAATTCAAGGACCTGGGTGCTGATGGAGCTGATGGAACTAGTGCAGCTGGTTGAACAAGGGAGGCACGCGAGGTACGCAGGGTGGTCAGAGACTGCCCACCTCCCTTGTCCCAACAAGGGCACTGCTTTGTGCTTGCCCTGTGCTTATATGTGCTGCTTCGCCTGCTAAGGATCCAGAGCTATAAGCAGGTTCACCTGTGCTCTGCAAATGTGCTCCGCGATGCTCTGAGATGCTCCCAAAAATTCCCTGCAGGGTAAGAGTGGGGCCATGCTCTTGGGTTGTGACTCCCCGCAGCGTCATCCTATGTGCACCGTCTTCTGTGCCCCCTGTGCACCACCTGCTGAAAGCTGTCACCCCTATGCGGGTGGCTGCAGTCCGAGTCACACTGAGTCAGACAGCGTTGGAGCTTTTGGGCCCGCCGTCTGTTACTGCAGCTCTTGTGTGGAGAGGCAGAACGAGGTGCGATGGAGTGGCAAATCTGGGTGATTAGGGTAATTAGGCAGAGGTGGCAAGCAACAGCACTCGGTGGCGGTCCGTGGCCCTCAGTTGGGCAGCTGTTAGGTCCCTGGATCCACCCGCATGACGAACGCTGAAAACACCAGCGGGGAACTCAGCAGGGAAGCGGGGCAGAAGCCTTAGACATTTTGCCGCACTCCCTCTTGCGTCCTCCTGCTCTTCTCTGCTCTGATGCGGTTGCTGTGATACGATCCAAACCGTGGCATCTGGATTCTCAATCCTGTGGCGTCTGGATTCTCAATCAACGTGAAGCCTTGCTGTGTGATCCCTTTTTCATCACTTGAACCTAGGACTTCCAGAGAGACTCCCCGGGCTAGTTGGCTGGGTCTCAGGGACAGAAATGGCACCAACCATCTTGAACTCACACCTGGACCCTGCCTGAGTGAGTCCTGAACTCCCAAGTGGTGCCCCCCCCAAGTCCTGGATCCTTGGTTGTGGTGTTAAAGCTGCCAGAGCCGTGTAGAATGGTATACATATACCCTGATCATGTAAATGAAATGCTACTAGTGGGCCTGCAGCACTACCTGTACCACTCACTTAGGTACCCTTTAAACCTCTCCCATGTCTGTCATGGCAGCCTGAATGCAATTTAAGCTAAGTTAAGCCTGACTGCTGTTGTGACAAGCTGCCATATCATGAAACACATGTTCATTCATTGACTTTTCGTGGTTTACCCTTACAAGGTTTGTGACTATTGATTGAATTGGGTTTCACCACACTCAAGAAACAAACCAATTTACCGCCTTATATGTTACAATTGTGTTCCCTGATCCTTCCAACTTGGTATGGTACTATCATTTTTGTTAACAGAATATTCTCTGATATAACTACTGTGCCCTAAATATTGTTTTAAAAATAAAATATTGCCTCTTTGAAGTTAATACTAGAAAACATACATCCAATTGGAGAATATGTTTGTACACAATATTTAGAACATTATATTTATGTCACTCATTAATATACACCAACCCACTTGCATGATACATTAAGAAGTTTATCAATTTAAAGACGCCATCCATGGTAGAATAATACGATTACTGACAGAAAATGCTAATTGATAGCTGGTGAATTCAGAAAAGAATTCGAAGCATCACTGCTCAATTTGTGCCACATCCAAGCTCAAGTTAGTTACTGCAAAGCAGTTGCTGGCCACAACATGTCTTGTAGAGGTTATTCATCAGCTTCTTTAAGTGGCTGCCTCGCATGAGAGCCCTGAACAGTAAAGAGATGTAAAGAAACCACACAATAGACAGACAAAAGCTGTGCTTTAGTGGGCAGAGGGACAAAGGAGAAAGAGAAGCTTTTCAGGCTTGCTTTTGTGCCAAGGAGATAATGGCGAAGGGGATGTGGGAAGAAAATGGAAAGTGAGGCTTTAAAGGCAAAGAAACTTTAGCACCTCCTTTGATAGTATTTAAACTCTGTGCCCAGCATATCTGAGTAAGCAGTTTCCCCTTTTCTCCTCATTGAATCTTTCATAGATTTGCATGATTGAATCACTCCCATCTTTGAGTTGGGTGTCCCATGTTGCAGTGGTATACATAGTGAGAAAAGCTTTAACATGGTCCCAGCAGTAGCATATCCAAATCATTTCAAAAGACCCAGCTTCAGCCAATCAGCATAGAGTACATCATTTATTCTTTCACCATAGCTTAAATATCTACGTTGAATGTGAAGGGAATCCCTTTAGCTCTACTCTGTTAGTCACCGATACATTCGTTTTTTTTACTGTTTCATCATTTCATCATTAATATTGATTTATAGAGCACACAGCTACCCAATAGGGTCTCGTGCAACACACTGAGAGAATATCCCTCACCTCTAAGACTTTCTAAAGAAGTCTAGAACATGTCTGAATCCTTTAAAAAAGGTGAGTTTAGACTATGGGGACCCTACGACAGGGGCCTAGTCTGAAAATCCTCACAGGGGTTGCCTATAGTGTTTACTTTCTGGGAGCAAGGCAAAGGATTGCAAAATCATTTGATTTTTCTTTTTACAAAGGCTCCAGAAGCCAATATCAGGGCACAGCAAATGGCCTGGAGTTAGTGGTAAAGAAGGTGTGATGAGTGGGTTTGTTGGGTTCGTTGGCCACAAACTGGGGTGTGAATTTACCGTCAGGGTATATGTCTGTAAATGTGGTGAAGCCTTGTCTACGAGCTTGTGCTCCAGCATGGTCATCCTGCAGCGGCGCGAGCATGGGTTGTGTGCAAGGGGAATGGAGGGAGCGTGAATGAAAGTAAGCCGGGGTTGGTACCTCATACCTTCCCACACCCATCGGGTGCACCCCATGTTGATTTCTGCCCGTGGCGGCTTGTAGGGCTGGTAGAATACTGTGGCCAAGGGGTGGGGGCTGCCTGATTTGCTTCCACCACTACATGAGGCAGAAAAAGGGTGTGATTGATCAAAGATTAATATATTGAACCTGCAAACACAATGCATATATGGTCATGTCAGGGGCACTCAGACCTCCCTGCTGGAATGGTAGAGTCAGTGTTTCCCAAGGAATCCATGACTGCCTACCAGCCCTGAGTAGGGCTACAAGGTTGGTACCTAGATGCTGGAGGAAATGTAAGGTCAGCGTTTTCGGCAGATTGAGGAATAGATACAAGAATTTGGGTAATACCACCATTTTTGTAATTGAAATTCTCCCAGTGGAAGACAGATGATTCCAAGTCCAGGCGAGTATCTTCCCCACCAGCCATGTCATGGCGTGGCCATAATTGACTCTCCAGAGCTCACCCAGGTCTCGGCTGAGCCGTATTCCCAGGTACCGTACTGGTTCTACGACCCATTGTGTCGGGTATTCCGATTCGAATGCCAGTGTGCTCACATGGTGAGGGGGAATAAAATGGATTTAGCCCAGTTGATGTGGCTTCCCGAGTAACCACTTAATCTGATGACTTTGCGACCCGGGCAAGGTTAGTTTGGGGCTTGCAAACATGCAACATGACATCGTCCGTGTACATGGACACCATCTGCCATCGGGTTGTGAAATTAAGTCATCTGTGAGCATGGTGCTGCCATAGGCGGGCAACCAGCAGCTCCAATGCTATGGCAAATAGCACCTGAGATAAAGGCCACCCCTATTGGGTCCCTCACGTGACTGGGAAAAGTTACAACAGCATCCCATTGAATCAGAGGTGGGCTGTTGGGGAGACATACAGAAGCCATATCAGTCTGACGAAGCGCAAGCTGAGCCCAAGGTGTGCAAGAATTCAGAATTAATATGGTCACTCTAAGGCAGAGGTCTTCAAACTTTTTTAGGTTGAGCCCCCCACCTAATTTTTTTTAGAAGTCGGGCCCCCCCAGCGCCTGACAGAAATGTTTGGAATCTGGTACACTACATAAGCGACCACCATATTCAGCGGTAATTACAATTAACTAAAACACATATCCATCCAAATGTCCTTCCCAAACACCTATGGATTGTTATTTAATGCACACCTCTAGGGGTGTAATCTATTCTTTGGTAACATGCATCCATCACAAAGTAGATGAGAAAAAAGTGAATTGAACATACTAAATGAAGAAAAATTAAATGATAAAGGTGAAAAAAATGAAAAAAGTGATAAAAAACAAAGCATAGACACACATCATTTGATGATGCACATAAACTAAAACCTTTGACATCATCTTGATGCTACTCGACATGCTCGGTGTCAGTGAACCATCACCCGACATTAAAACAAAAAAAACGTACTGATACATCGCTGTGTTCAACGGAAACATCATTACAACAACGTGCTTTTCACTCACAACTTAAATGTGCAATATACCTTGAACCGTATCCACGCACCATCTTGCCAAACACAGAAGTGTTAATGTACGATTAAATGACAATGAGCATTCCAGAGTATTTCAATCATCCCACGTGACAAAAAACCATGAAACTAAACATAATAATGATATCTCATTAAGTGCCCCTTCTCAAAGCCATAAAAATAAAAACATTGAAACATGCAAAGATTTTTTCCTCACCAAATATTTAATTTAAAAAACATAATCATTGATACAGAAAGAAAATTGATTTAAAATTAAAACTAATGATAGATTTGTCAATGTACAATGTGTCTGGATATTGCCAACTCAGTAAATTTCCACACTATCTTCATGAAATCGTTGCATAATTGAAACTGCAGGGAAAACCAGCTGATGTGCTCAATGAGTCCAATTTTATCAGAGTAGTGAATCTCTAGTGTTGTATTTTCCTTTAACTGTGTCTTTCCCAAATGTTCATTTTCATCACAATATTAACTTACGGGTGCAAACTAACCAATTGTACATATGTCAATTCTTCAGCAATTCCAAAGTGGCACGCGACAATTACAACACATTTGAGCATCAAAAACGTTTATAACACAGGCAATTAGGTGTGCATTCTACGGTTACTAAAGAATTGACATGCCCATACTAATGTAATTTAAAGAAACTTTGCCTCCTTTCTGTGAAGAACTAACCGTTTGGGATTGTTCATTCCGACAGCTGAAATGCCTCAGCTGCGGTGGGAGGCAGGGAGTCTCCTTTGCTGTGAAACCGAAAGCAAACTGCTTTCACTGTTTTCTTTAACAATCAGAAAAGCATGGACACTTTGTGCCCCATCGATTAGGAAAGTGGTAAACAATGAGATATTAGGGTGGAGTGCGCCCCCCCCTGAGATGGTGTCACCCCCCCCCCCAGGGGGGCGCGCCCCACAGTTTGAAGAACTGTGCTCTAAGGAGTCGAACGACTTTGTGGTATCAAGCAAGAAGCCAACGCAGCAAGCTGGGGGTCAACAGTGTGCATGTAGGTTGTGCGCTGGGGACTGACCTGCCACGAATCCTGACTAATGGGAATGGATAATCTCAGATTGCGGTGGGGAGGAGGCAATTCTTGAGGAGCTTAGCAAATATTTTATTATCTATATTGATCATGGATAGCGGCCGGTACGAGTCACAGTGGTTCGCTGGCTGGTTTGACTTGAGTACCATAACCAGAACCATTTCACGCAGAGATCTAAAAGGAAGTGGTGAACCCATCTGGACCTGGTGCCTTGTCACTGGGAAGACCCTGTATGACTTGGAGGATTTTCTCTACCGTTCATGGAGAGTCCAGGTAGAGACAGTGGGCTTGGTCCAACCATAACCACTAATTAGTCTCCAGATTGGCCACCAGTTCCTCCTCGTCTGGGGCCTTCGAGGCACTGTAGAGCCAAGAATGAAAGAAGGCCATAGTTTGTAACAACCCAGCAAGGGTAGCCTGCCACTCTTGATGCTCATCAATAGGCTCCACAACATGGGCTGAAGCCTGAGGTATGCTCAGCATGTTTGCTTGTGTCTTCCCGGGGATGTCACCCTCTACTCAGTAGGGCACAGTCGCTACTGGTATAAATATTGTGTCTCTCTATAAGCCTTCTTGTTGTATTCCAAAAGTATCACGTAATTAGCCAACATAGTGGAGGCACTTATTGTAGCATAAAATTCCAATTCAAGGGACCAGAGGTCCTGCTCAAGCATAGAAAATTGTGTCCGAATCGCCTTAAGGATAACCTACTGCTTCACAATGCAAGTGCCACGGATTACAAGCTTGAAAGCCTCCAACAGTGTCGATGGGGAGGATACCAACCCCTCTTTTGTAGCAAGATAGTCAATGATCGCAGTTCGGACCACGTCCCGAAAGAGCGCATCACGCAGATTGCCGGTAGCCAAGCACCAGGTGAAAGCCCATTTGGTGGCAGTGGCGGGGAAATCTCTAGCAGGACAGGGGCATGGTTCGATAGGGTCCTGGACAAATGTATAGCAGTGGTAGTTCACGTGAGGACATCCTGAGTGAATAACCAATAGTCTATGCGTGATCATGCGCCGCTGTAATGCAGGTGCCTTCAGTGCTAGTCAAGTCATAAAATTTGTATAGCGCACTACATACCCAGAGGGTTTCAAGGCGCTTTGGAAGGGGAGGAGGATTATTTGTCAAATATCCATGTTTTAAGCTGCTTTCTGAACGCTAGGTGGTTCTGGGTGAGGCGAAGGTAAGCGGGGAGTGAGTTCCATGTTTTAGCAGCCAGGTATGAAAAGGATCTGCCTCCCATGGTGGTCTTGTTGATGCGAGGTACAGTGGCGAGGGCTTGGCTAGAAGAACGTAGTTGGCGGGAGGGGGTGTAGAAGGACAGTCGAGAGTTGAGGCAATCTGGTCCGATGTCGTAGAGTGATTTGTGTGCGTGGGTAAGCAGTCGGAAAGTGATCCTCTTATTGACGGGTAGCCAGTGGAGGTCTTTAAGGTGACCAGAGATGTGTTCGTTGCGTGGGATGTCTAATATGAGCCTGGCTGAGGCGTTTTGGATTCGTTGGAGTTTCTTCTGGAGTTTTGCGGTAGTACCCGCGTAGAGGGTGTTTCCGTAGTCCAGTCGGCTCGTGACCAGAGCGTGGGTGACTGTTTTCCTTGTTTCGGAGGGGATCCAGCGAAATGTTTTTCTGAGCATGCGAAGAATGTTGAAGCAAGAAGAGGAAACGGCGCTGACTTGTCTGTTCATTGAGAGTGAAGAATCCAGGATGACGCCAAGGTTCCGTGCGTGGTCTGTCGGGATGGGTGCTTTTCCGAGGGCTTCCGGCCACCAGGAGTCGTCCCATGCAGAGGGGGATGTACCTAAGATGAGGACTTCTGTTTTGTCTGAGTTCAGTTTCAGACGGCTTTGTTTCATCCATTCGGCAACTTCTTTCATTCCTTCGTGTAGGTTAGTTTTGGCGGTGCTGGGGTCATTGGTGAGAGAAAGGATCAGTTGAGTGTCGTCCGCGTAGGAGATGATGTTGAGGTTGTGTTGGCGTGCGATGGCCGCGAGTGGGCTCATGTATACGTTGAAGAGGGTGGGACTGAGTGAGGATCCTTGAGGTACGCCGCATATGACTTCAGAGGCCTCGGACTTGAATGGAGGAAGGCGGACTCTCTGGGTTCTTCCGGTGAGGAACGAGGTGATCCATTCAAGTGCTTTTCCTTGGATTCCGATGTTATTGAGGCGTTGTAGAAGGGTGCTGTGGCAGACTGTATTGAATGCTGCAGAGAGGTCGAGGAGGATGAGGGCGACTGTGTCTCCATTGTCCAGTAGAGTTCGAATGTCGTCTGTTGCTGCGATGAGGGCGGTCTCAGTGCTGTGTTTTGCTCGGAAGCCAGATTGTGAGGGGTCGAGGGATTTGTTGGCTTCGAGGAAGGTGGCGAGCTGGTTGTTGACGGCTTTCTCGATGACTTTGGCCGGGAATGGAAGAAGCGAGATGGGGCGGTAATTTTTGAGTTCGGTGGGGTCCGCTGTTGGTTTTTTCAGAAGGGCGGTGAGTTCAGCGTGTTTCCAGTCTTCTGGGAATGTAGCGGAGTTGAAGGAGCAGTTGATGACGTCTCGGAGGTGCGGTGCTATGACGGAGTCTGCTTTGTTGAAGATGTGGTGAGGGCATGGGTCTGTGGGGGATCCTGAGTGGATGGAATTCATCAGGCGGATGGTGTCCTCAGTGGAGATTGGGTTCCAGTCGTTGAGGGTGTTCACGGGGGGAAGATGGTCAGCAGATGGTAGGGTGGGTTGGTTTCCGGGTTGGTTGTCAAAGCTGTTGTGGATGTCTGCAATCTTGTTGTGGAAAAAAGAGGCTAGGGAGTCGCAGAGGGTTTGAGAGGGGGTGATGTCGTTGGAGTTGGCCGAGGGATTGGAAAATTCCTTGACGATGTTGAAAAGTTCCTTGCTGTTGTGGGCGTTGTTGTCAAGTCGATCCTTAAATGCTATTTTCTTGGCTTTTCGGATCAGTTGGTGGTGAGTGCGGGTGGCGCTTTTGAAGGCGTCCTTGGTGCTGGTGGTTGGGTCTTTTTTCCAGGCCTTTTCAAGGGAGCGGCAGAGTTTCTTGGACTTCTTGAGATTATCGTTGAACCATGAGGCTTTCTTGCTGCCAAGTTTGCTTTGACGTTTTTTCAGTGGAGCTAAGGTGTCGGCGGTGTTGGATAACCATAGGGTGAGGTTGGCGGCGGCTTCGTTGGCGTTAGAAGAGAGGGCTGGGGAGTTTCGAAGGAGCGATGCGGAGATTTGGTCCGTGGTGATTTTGTTCCAGTTTCTTTGCAGGGTGGGTTGGGAGTGGTTGGTGGGTTTCGGCTTGTTGTAGGTGAAGTGAACGCAGCTGTGGTCAGTCCAGAGGAGATCCGTAGTGTGGCTGAAGGAGACATGATTGCTGGAGGTGAAGATGGGGTCGAGTGTGTGACCTGCGATGTGGGTGGGGGAAGTGACTAGTTGTTTAAGTCCGAGGTTGGCGAGGTTGTCCAAGAGGGTGGTGGTGTTGCGGTCGTTGATCTTTTCAAGGTGAAAGTTGAGGTCTCCCAGAAGGATGTAGTCTTTGGAGGGGAGCGCGTGTGGAGTGATGAAGTCTGTGATGTCTTCACTGAATTTTGCGCGTGGTCCTGGTGGTCTGTAGAGGAGGGTGCCTCTGAGTGTGGTTTTGGGGTCGATGTGGATCTGGAAGTGGAGGTGTTCGGAGTTGGCGAGATTGACGTCTGAGCTGGTTGAGATGCGGATTGATTTCTTATGGACGATAGCGATTCCTCCTCATGTGTCACTCGCCAAACGTTGGTGAGGCAGTTATCAGTCATGAGTACGTGAAATTGTACTGATTGGGACGTCAAGTGGCACCAGAGTGATCCACATCCTGATCGAGTACCACATTGAAATTGCATCTCCAGATTACTACACCCGGACCTATGCCAGTTATCAGATGTCACACTAGGGTAAAGAACTCTGGATTATCAGTGTTGGGGCTGTAAATCGAGGCCAGGATGACAGGGTGCCTATGAAGTGTGCCAGGGAGTAGGACATATCTGCCATTAGCATTGCATGCAGCGTAACGCAGGTGCCAGGGCAGCTGCTTGCACAGGAGTATGGCTATCCCCCTGGTGTACTTAGAGTAGAGCGAGATCTGTGTCATGATGCACCACCCTGTGTTCTAGCGAGGGTGGACAGTCATCTGGGTTAGATGAAGTTCGTGGAGGAAACCGATGACTATGCGGTGCCTATTAAGGTTGGCATAAACTAGCTTGGCCGTCCACTGGTCATTTAACCAGCGGACATTCCAGGTAAGGCATCTAGTAGTGGTCATGGCATCGCAAAGAGGGATTGGTGTGTGTGCAAGAGGACGGGCCGAGCGCGACCCGTCAGCTGTGTGGTGCGGTGAAGTAGTGTGGTGTTGTGCCAAGGGGAGAGCATGTTGAAGGGGAACGTGAGACCATAACCCTATAAACAAATCCATCAGCCACCCACTTCAACCCCTAAACTAGGTTGAGAGCACATATCCTACTCCCCACCCAAATCCACATCCCAAAAAACATCAAACACAGAAGGAATCATCCTTTGAGGTGTTGGAAAGCAAATGACCCAGTCAGAAGTTCACCGGGTGGCCGATGTGGTGCAAGGCACCTAAGATAGAGTCGGTATGGGCTCCCAAAAATACATATATAGAATCATCAAAAGGTAAAGGCAGGAATGAGATGTCCGCCACTCTCACTGGCAAGAGGTTCAAAAAGCAGGCCAGGTGCGCCAATGACCAATGCAGTCTACAATGACCAGTGCAGTCTTAATAGGAATTATTCATTATCGCTGACGTGGCTGTCATATGAATGAGGCAAGGCTGCACGAGGAACTGGTTTCTGGGATGAGATGTGTTGAGAACCTTTTGGTGCAGCTTTGACATCAGTAAAGCAGTAGGGCTTTCCATCTTGGAGTATACGCAGTTTTGCAGGGTATATATAGCAAAGATTAAGTAATGTCCGCCTTCCGGAGGAGTCTTTTGGCCGGGACAAATTCAAGACTGGCCACCTGCGCCACCAGCCCGAAGTCGGGATAGAAGGAGACATTGTTTTTTTTTTTTGTATTCCTCATATACCAATGTGGGCATTCTAGCAAGAGAATCCCCCCCCCCCTCCTCTCCTCTATTTATGGTGTTCCGGCAACGTTGTTTGAGACCCAAGGAGAGGGGGAAGGGGGAAACGCCCCTAGTAGCTACTGTTTACTTATTCCACTCCATTCCTCTTTATCTGAATGGCCCTTTATAGAATGGAGACAAAGAACCAACAGTGCCCAGGGGAAATCATTCGAATACCCTCATCGGTTCCGCCATGCCACCAGGGCCGCCCAGATCTTATCGTGACTGGTGTTATCACAGGCTATGTCCGACTCACTTGTGTAGATGATATATTTCAGGCACTCTGAAAAAGTGGGGGCATTCTCATCCTTCCAGGCCCTGCATATTTCTCGCCTTGCTAAGATTATTACATAGAATATAAATTTAGTCGCCATATCGTTAAGATGATAATCTATGGTTAACCAAAACAAAATTGTCCACGAGTTCATCGATACTTGTATGTCTAGAACCTCAGCTAAGATATCTTGTATTTTAGACCAATAGTCTATGAGCATTGGGCATTCTATAAACATGTGAATGTCATCCGCGGCTGGAAGTTTAAATCTTGGCAATGATGTTCTAGGTGATTTTAGCTAGTTTTTTTGGTGATATGTACACTCTATACATGGTGAAAAGGTGATTTATTTTAAGGGGAGCTGACTTAACTGCTACAATAAGTAAGGTGAAAGAGTCTACCCACAGGTCCTTTAGATTGTTACAATCTAGACCTGCAGCCCCGTGCCATAGCCTTTGGAGTTCGGGTTCTGCGACTCCCTCTGCCTCCGTCATGGCCCAGTACCAATAGGATAGTTCCTTTTTCCGTCCCCCCTTCCTACTTACTAGGTCAAACTTTGGGTTGAGTGTGTTAAAATCCCATTATAACGTAGCCCACCAGCCTGACAGCTGATAATATTTGAACCTAGTGAGAGTTCCACCTGTCAATCTAGATAGGGATTCCCAGTCAAGGAGCTGTGAATTCTTGTGCAAGTCCTGCCAGAGTGTTATACCTGATAACTTAAGGGGGGGTGATAACTGATCCCTGAGGCATTCTGGTGTCCCTGGAGAATCCCATATCGGGGCCTGTGACATATAATAGGGGATTCCCATCTTTTCCTAAGAAATACCCAATTCTTCGAAGCCGCAACCAAAATCTTTAGCCTCACCTTCTGTAGAACCTTGGGTCACCAAATTTAAACAAGAAGTATTCTTGCCCTCGTGGAATGCCATGTAGTAAAGCCTGGAACAATCGGCCTAAAGCTGAGGCATCAGTTTTATCTGCCAAAAGTCTAAAAAAATTTAAGTGAAAGGAGTGGCAATATATAAGTATATCTGGCAGAGCTAACCTTCCTGTTTTTAGATGCCTCCCCAGTTTTTTCCAGGAGATTCTCGATGTCTTTGTATTTCATATAAAAGAGCCAATTTTTCCCTGTACTTTAGCTATGTCGTTAGGACTAAAAGTCAATGGGATTGAATTAAAGAGGAAGGTGATTTTGGGTAAATTGATCATCTTTACTAAGTTCACTCTCCCAAAGATATTCAGCGAAAGACCAGACCAACGTTGTAAAAGGCCACAAACCTCCTTATATACTCTATTTAGATTTATTTTGGATATCTCTGTAATGTCCTGAACCAGCTGTATTCCGAGGTATCTCATCTGTGGTTTAACACCTGGGACTACCGCCTCTGGGTTCCATTGCATGATCTCGGTTTTTTCTTTATTTATTTTATAACCCGAGATTTCCCCAAAAGCCTCTGCTTGGTCAAACAGCCGGGGAATTGCCTCTTTTGGATTAGAAGTAAACATTAACAGATTGTCTGCATATAGAGCAAATTTTAAAGCCAAATCTGCAATATTAAAAGGTTTAATGAGGAGATCCGATCTTAAATGAATAACAAGAGGTTCAATATATAAATTGAACATCAAAGGGGAGAGGGGGCCGTTTACGAGGATTTTTGCCTTGGGACCGGAGTAAAGTGATCTTATTGACGATATAAAATTCATAGGAACACCAAATCTAGATAGTGCCAACCATAGGTAGGGCCAGTTGACTTGATCGAAAACCTTAGCGGCATCGATGGCTACAAAAGTTAGTGGGAGATTTTCATCGGTGGCGACTTCTATAGCGGCAATGGCTTGAAAAGTCAATTTGTTCAATTGCCTTCCCGGAATGAATCCTCTCTGATCCTTGTGTACTATAGATTTAATGACTTTAGCCAATCTCGCTGCCAGAACCCCTGCGAAGATTTTATAATCCGTATTTAGCAGCGAGATTGGCCTGTAGGACTCGATGATTGAAGGGTCCTTATTAGGCTTCAAAATCAGAGTGAGTGTTGCTTCTGACCAAGTTTGTGGGGTATTCTCACCTGCCAAGTGTATTTTGTTAAACAGGGTCGTGAGAACGGGAATGACTTTGTCCGAGCATATCTGATAGATTTCTACCGGAAGCCCATCTGGGCCAGCCACCTTTCCTTTAGCCATTCTTTTTATCTGATTGGATATCTCTCCCTCTTTGATATCTGAGCTCAAAAAAGCGCTATCTACCTCCGTTAGCTGTGGTACTTCAAGCTGATACAGCCAGTTTTCTGCCCTTTGCGTTGAAAAATCGTTCTCCTCTGTGTATAGCTTTTGCATAAACAGTTTTGCTTTCTCAGAGATCTGATTGTTATCATAGGATATGACTCCTGTACTATGCATCATTAATCCTCAAATTAGGTTTCTGACCCTATTGGACCTGGCCTTCCAGGCAAGAAGACGTCCGCATTTTTCCCCACATGAGAAATTTTGCAATTTACTTGCATCCCACCTATCTTTAATTATTTCATCTAGTTTGGCCTGATATTCGGCCCTTAAACAATCTAACTCACCCTGTATGGCTGACAGGTTCATCTGCTGATCTAACGAGGCCTTCTGCAGCTGCAGTTCTTTTTGTTTTATTTTGAAGATGGAGTCTTCCACTTTTCTTTTAGTCTTATTTCTTTCTATCATTTTAGTGGTTAGGAGACCTCTCATATAAGCCTTAAAGGCCTCCCATACAGTTTGATCAGATGCAGTGCCTCTGTTTATCATGAAATACTCAGCTGCGTACTTATCCAGATCATCTTTCACCTCCTCTTTTAAAAGCATTGATCTTTCAAGTGTCCATCTTTTTATTTCCTTTTTCTGCTTAAGCTTAATTGTTAATTCTACCAAAGAATGATCCGATAGCAGGGCTGGAATATAAGATGTGGTGTCAACCGCAGAAAATAATACTTGATCTAAAGGAAAGAAGTAAATTCTAGAATGGTGCAGGTGTCTACGGCTATAGAAAGAATAATCTCTTCCGTTGCCATTTTTGACCCTCCAAACATCCAGTAGATTGAAATCTTTCATGATGTTTTTGAGTTCAGTTTGTGATTTGTGGGGGGGAGTAAATTTGGCCCTGGAAGTACGATCTAGAGCTCTGTCGAAGACCAAATTAAAATCACCTCCCAGAATAATAGGTATATTCAAGTCCGAGAGGCTAGATTTCAGACTAATCAGGGCCCCTGGAAAATCTAAATTAGGCCCATAATACACTGCACAAGCTATACGTGAATTATCTATAACTAAAGATGCAGTCAACCATCTACCTGAGCAATCAGTCTCATACCTCTCTACTCTAATCCTGCAGTTGGCCCGAATTATCATCGCCACCCCTCTTGTATTCCACTTTGGTTAGAACAGAGAACGTCCTGAATCCATCTTTTTTCCTGAATGCTACCTTGCATTCTTGTGACTCTAGGTGGGTTTCCTCTAAAAGACAGATATGTGCCCCTGATTTATTTAAAAATCCACAGATTCTGGAAAGCTTCCTTCCTTCTCTCAGCCCATTGACATTCCAGGTTACTATTTTTATTTTATTCAGTGTACTTGTCATAGGAATGGGTCTTTTTCCTGCAAAAAAACGTGCTTCTTCTTTTTCTCAGCCATCATGGTTATATGAGGAATATTTTTTTTCTTTATTTGCCCTGCCCCCCCTGCGCCCACCCCCCACCCTTAAGGAACCCCCCTTATGAACTTCGGCGATCTTGAAAACCCTTATCCCTAACTTGGATTCTGCCTCAATGTGACTTACAACTATATAGTGCCTATGCCTCTCTAACTAGACGTGAGAAAGAAAAAACAGAGAGGAAAGAAAAAAAAGAGAAAAAAAAGAAGACCACTGATGTAGCCTAATATAGATACATACACCTTTTTTATTTATTTATCTATTTCTTTCTTCTTTCTCCCCTTCCCTCCCTTCTTTATATGTTACTGAGGGGAACATTTTCCTTTTTACTTCTATTTTCCCTTTTTTAAATTAATCTCTCCTACAGTCACCAAATTTTCTACATGTTCTACTAACCTATGCATAAGCTACCCCTATCCGTGTTGCTTAATCCTATGCAGTCCTTCTTTTCCGAGAGAGGGCAGAAAAAAAGGGGATGTGTGTAGATTGTCAACTTGAGAGCCAATAATATCTAACAATGAGTCTCTTTCATATTAATTAGAAAGGTATCGACCTCCTGGGGGGCGGTGAAATTATATGCCTTATTTCTCCATACCACCCTTAATGCCGCGGGGAATTTCATCATCACCTGGGCTCCCTGGCTTCTCAAGTCTGCCATTCGGGACCCCAACTCCCACTGCCTCTGTGCCGTAACTTTGCCTACATCTGAGTGGATAATATTCTTAGTAGAGTCAATGAGGAGAGAAGAATCTACTAGGGCCCTGCTTAGAATTAACTCCTTTACTGTATCTTCCTTGGGGCTTTCCTATCCGGTTGTTGCCTGAGGGTCTCACTTTCAAGATCAATATCTGGTCTATCCTTTAGCACCCCTTCTCTCAGCAATTTACATACCAGGGATTTCACATCACCATTTTCTATTCCTTCGGGTACTTTCAGAAAGTTTTAATTATTTCTCCTAGCGTGGATCTCTAAACGTTCCATGTCAAGTTGCAGTGACCTATTTTGTGACTTTAACTCGGTTATATCTCTCGAGTGGGCCTGGGATACACAGGAGAGGGTACATATACTGATCTTTGTTATCAGTATATGTAAAATATCTAATTGATTACCTGTATTCTTTGATTCACCTTCTCACTTCCCAACACCACTACCTTACTTTCTCCTATCCTTTTGCGCGCAACCTATGGTTAATGTTCAAGTAATTTCTTGATTTGCTAAAAAAGAAATATCTTGTTATTTATTACAGATATTTGTGAGCCTGTTTGATGTGTGGTCTATTTACTTGGTTTAATTCATAACTCAGGGATTTTTTATATGCATTATTTAGTGTTTTAAGGTTATTTGCTAACCGAGTTGTAATGTGGAATGCAACATAAATTGTGAGGTTGATTTTTTCTGGTCACGGACCATTGTTTTCATTCCCGTATTGCGCCCAGATCCGTCTTGACTGTAGAGGCTACCCCATTATCTATAATGGATGCCCCATGAGGTAGTCATGCTGGCTGAAAATAAGCCACCAAAGTCAGCTAACAAGCCATCCTCTGAGCCCGATGCTAACATTTCTACAAGCATCAAAGCCTGTATCATCTTCTATGTGTATGAAGACTCTACCTTCATGGAGACTATGTCAACATTGCCAGCTCATCATTAACAATGACTTCTTGATCATCATGTAAGAAAACATTGATGTTGACACAGTTAAATGACTGCTTCTGCAACAACACCGTTTACAACATTCTCCAAGGCATTTCCATTACCAACTTTCTAGATGACCATGACACCACCAACAACAGTACTGTCTTTGGTGGCTCCGTCAATGAAACCTGCCTTACAAAGGACACCAAAATCTTTCAGAATAGGTTCCATATCTGAAACAGGCATCCAATCTGCATGAACGAGTATTACCAAATAAGGTGTCCCCATGCCAATTACAATGGCTTCAGAAGGGTCGGATGAAGATGTCAATGATGTTAATGGCCCTTCAACCCACCTTAAGTCCAACAATATTAATAGTAAAATACAAAGATCCAGATGAAAAGGAATATAGGGAGATGGAGGATTTGTTCTTCACTGATCTTGTCTCAGTTTTTATCCTTCCATCAATGTCTTTTGAAGAACATTGTGATGACTTGTGAACATACTAGGCAAGTATCACAAGGATCTATGAGCCAGGATCTATGGCCTATGTTTGCAGATTACTACAAGTATTTCCTGGAATCCACAACATCTGAGCCTAAAAGACAGCCTTTGACACCTATGTATCCATCTCACTGATAGCCTTACACAAGACTGACAACTTCACCTGCTCTACTACGTGTGCTTTCTATATAAGGTCCTTAACTCCTTTGCCACGGTGCTCACCACTGGCAACTCAGCCTATATCACCAACTTGAGGTAGCCCATATTTTGATAACCATCAGGAAGAACATGCCTTAATACACTGGCCTAGTGTGGAAAGATTGTTCACCCATTCAGGAGATGTCACTCCCCCTACAAAAGAATATTCACCAGATTGCAGATTTCCACAATCTCCCTGACATAACATAAAAAACGTTTGACTCACTAGTTCCACCAAAGGAAACAATACTTTCCTTTGACTATAAGGAATCAACAAGAAAGTCAGTCTAGGCTAAACTAATCATATTTAGTCTGAGGGCCTTAATGATGAAAAACCCAGCTACTGTATTGAGGGTACTCCCCAGACTTGACAAGATTTATAAGGTGCCTGAAAATACTCCAGCTTGCCTCACCATCCAGAAACCTGACATCACCATGCACTGTGCCCTCTTATAGAAAGGGCAGAGGCTTGACAATGTTGGAAAAAAGGTTTTCTGCAACAACTGCTACATCCATCAGGGCCGCCAATGCCCTGGGAATTCTTGCCTGAAATGGCTGACAGATGTGGTTGAATAGTGCATCATACCTGGACCATTTGACAGATTATACAAAGGCTGAGGCAAAGGTATTTGCTTGCCTCAGGTGAGAAAACATCTTTGTCAATTATTGATACACCAGTGGGCATGACCACAGCTGGATTCCGGTAGTGGGCCGTGGCAGCTGTTTTATGCAGGGAAGGCTGGTTACACTCGACCTCCTTCACACCAGAAGTACACTGAACGATCCTATATATGTCATACCTTGCCAAATCCTTGTTAGGATGTCATGTAGATGAGACTCACCAGTCTATAAATTATAATACAGACACACCAATATCTTTAGGAATCCTTCAACAAAGACAGCAACAGCCTTTTCAAGGAGACCATGGTAATAGGGGCCAGTACTCTTACAGAGAAATTACAAGTCGCAAGCAAGGGATTGGCATAGCGAATCTGGGGGCCCTAGCAGGGCCCTCTTCTCTCTTTGGCCTACGGTTGTGGTTGTGGTAGGCATTTCTGGTACCCCCCTGTAAATCCCTGCACCGTATGGCAGGCTGGTGCCTGACACATGGTGCAGGGATTTACAGTAACTTCTATTTCTCTATGGGAGCTTTTGCTGAGGCTGGTTTCTGACCACCGCACAAGCTCCCATCGGGAAATGGGCGTTTGCAATCGCATCATAATTGCGGTTCGGACTGCTGACACGAGGTCAGTCGGTTCCGAAACCGCAGTAATTTCGGTCGGAGCCAACTCTGACCGACATCATGATCAGGCCCTTTATTTGCTAACTGTTGGACTTGGCCCTTTTTGCAGGGTCATCCCTGAACTCTTTGCCTTCCTCCTAGTATTTATTCTGACCTGGTGTTGGTGGTTTTAGGACTCTGGGCGCTTTATCACTGCTGTCCAGTGTAAAGTGCACATGCTCTCTATGGTAAACATGGTAAGATTGGTCTACACCTGTTTGGCGTATTTAATTTACCTATCAGACCCTTGTAAAGTGGTATCTCAGATACCCAGGGCCAGTAAATTAAATGCTACTGGTGGGCTTGCAGCGCTGATTGGGCTACCCACCAAAGTTGCCTTTCAAACCTGTCTCAGGCCTCTGCTATTGCAGGGCATGCGCGCACAGTTTACTGCCGCTGTGACGTGGCACATAAAATGGATGCCATGTCAGTGACTCTCCTTTTACTACATATCAGTCTCAGCGAGGAGACCAAGCAAGATCAGAAGAGGTTCCCATAAGCGGGGCCTGCAGGGCACACTGTTGGTGCCTGACTTCGGCCATAACTACGAGCCTGCTGACAAAGGAGAGAAGCTCTGGTGAGTGGGGCATGGGAGGCATCCTGTTGCTGCCTATTTTTGTTACCCAGCTGCACTGCCAGATCGTGGGCAGCTGCAACGTGGGGGCCTTCTTGAGAGGAGACAAGGGTGAGTTGCCCATGCCCGCCCCAATTACCTTGCAGATCGTTTTAGTGGCATTGCTCTACTGCATCCACACCAAGGGAGCCAGTAGAGGGCTTGTGTGTAAGGAAATACAAGTAGGGAGAGCCCTGATGTTTTGGGGCTTAGGGTACTGGGGGGGAAGCCAAAGCTGGACGCCCGAGGATAAGGCCGGTGGGCCTGGGGGTTCGCCTTGTGTTCCGGTGGGGCGTAAGACCCTAAGGAGATGTGTGCACCTGACCATTGTTACTGTGGTGCACTGCTAATTTAGCCTAATGTGATGATGCATAATGTGGTTTATGCCTAAGGTGATGATGTATAATGTGTTTATGCCCAGTGTTTAATCATGATGTATTTACACCTAATGTGAATGCCATAGGTGCTAATACCAGTAGTTGCTGGCTGTTTTATTTTCACTACTTGCATCCTAATGGTTATTACAGTGGACCGATTGGCCCTGTCATGTATATAATCCCCTGTATAGGTATATCTAGTGCCAGGTGGCACAGTGTACATTTGTGATGACATTCTAATGTGTTGATGAGTAATACAAAGGCTATTTATTTTATACAACTTGTGTGGAGTCTCTTTTGTGATGACCCTAATGTGTGGCTGCTGTGTTAGTGTGTCGCGCAAATGCTTTACACATTGCCTCTGGGATAAGCCTGACTTCTCGTGCTAAGCTACGAAAGGGGTGAGCAGGGGTTATCTTCAGCATGTAACTACCCTGACTAGAGTGGTGGTTCCTGCCTGGCTTAGGCCCTCGCCCTAGCCAACCAGAAATCCCATTTCTAACACTAACAAATTAAAATAGTAGGCAAATAAGTTGGGCGAGCTCAGATCAGAAGGGGACCCTAATTAGAGGCTTTTAATTGCTTGTCACCAGATGGACAGAATGAGGCCATCATTTCGCCTCCAGAAATATTTCTTTTATGTGATCCAGAATTGCAAATGCATGTGCAATCCATTGATACAGTGCGCTGCTTAGGTGCACATGCATTTTTCAGTAAAGCTTCAAGTGGGCAGGGGTTTATCGGGCTTACTGCTTGGCACTGGAAACATTTCTCTCAAGCTCTATACAGTTGAGAAATTTAGGGATCCAGTATTGTACATCAGGCCGAGCCACATCAAACACCCTTCCCAAAGATAGGCGCAGATGATTTATTACTTTATTTGGGAGTTTTGTTAATTGCTGCATGCCACATTGAAGCAGCCTCATAGTCTAAGCCGTGCAGGTGAGATAGTCCTCTGCTGCAGATTCCTCTTGCATATATTTCCTAACATTTGTGAAGACGAAAGAGGGAGCATTTGAAACAAAAATCGGTCGACGTTATTTTCCCCATTGAGTTTCATTGAAGTGAATACAATTTCCGGCGAATGGCAGCTAAAATAACGCCATATTGTGCTTTACTCTTCAGCAGTGTTCCGCTTGAATTAGCTATGTTGACATGAAGGCTCCTGTACATTTCTAAGAGACATTCAGTTTTTTAAAACATGTGTTTTATCGTGTCTTTTAACGCTGTTTACAGATCTTCATTGAAACAGAAAAGACTCACTGCTCCCTGAAGCTGAATTCGACTGAGAGTGTGGATCAGGTGACCAGCTATGTCAACTTTGCTCTTTCGAAGATCTTTCCAAGCCCTTCCACTGTGTAAGTGCCTGGTCACATACTAATTTTCAACCATCCCTCTGTCATACTCTGTCTTTAACGGCTTAGAAGTTACAAACATGGATTTCAACATAATTGCTTAGATCACTGGCCAATATCCAATTCTTTCATTGCTCACCAAATATACACATGTTGGTAAAACTAGTTTGTCCATCATGTATTGACCTTTTAGTGATCTTTCATTTTCATGTATTTATTTCTGCTTGAATCTGTATTTTGGGTCAACTATGTAACAACATAAATAACATTTATTGGCAAAACCAGTAGATCCGGATATGGCAGCCCAGTTTTTGGATTTACCTATGATTGTTTTTTATTAAAGTTTGAAATGGTTTTTGTAAAACATTATCTAAAATGTGGCCACTTATGCTCGTACGTGCATTTGTATGCATAGAAGGGTGGCCATTTAAATGAATGTTTCTGTTGAAAGTTTTGTATGTGTGTTTTTATGTAGTGTTTGTATAGCAAAACCAAGCCAAGAGGCAGCGGAGCGCTGCTTAAGGTCAAAGAAAAGCACATAATCAATAAGTGTAGACATGCATGGGTGATCTTCTTTGAATGGTTTTAAAACCCATCATTGCTTGGAGTTCTAACACAATGAGCCCCAAGGAGTACAAATGACCAATGGCCAAAAACCTTGCAAAAACAATCCTCGAGGACTCTGGAAAGCTAAGATTACTTTACCCCAGAAGAGTTCGAGCGGAGAGCTGAAGGTAAGCTGGGTGAATGAAGCTGGAGTTGCTGTCTTGAACAATAATACAGAAAAGGCAAGGCTAGGAGTAAGGACCGCTAAAGTGCAGAGCAATAAGGGAAAGAAAAACCGTCGGAGGTTCCAGAGGAAAGGAATTGCCACAGTGACATGACACTTCTTGGCCTCGTGCATCATGTTAGTGGAATACACTAGGTAGCACATGCGGTCTTTGCAGTGGGATCTGAAGTCTCATTTGACTTGGCACCAGGGGAACCTGTCAGATCACATTCTGGTGTTTGGAGGAGACTGCAAAAGACCTGCAGTGGTGGCTGCTGAATGGCAATTGGACCATTGGCAGACCCTCCTGGCTAGGCCACCCACAACAAACTGTTGTGATGGATGCATCATTGCTGCGCTGGAGAGGTCATCTGAAAGAGGTGTAGATCAGAGACCTATGGTTGAGACCCGTCTCCACATAAACCTGCCAGAGTTGTTCGTGATTTGAATGACTCGTTAGGGGATGAATGGATGCAGGTCCTCACAGATAACACCAGTTCCATGTGGTACTGCAATGAGCAGGGAATGCTGGGGTCTTGAGCTCTGTGGCAGGAGGTTCTATGCCTTTGGAACTGGCTGAGTTGTCAGGGCATCTGTCTGGTCATACAACACCTGGAAGGATCTTTAAACGCTATGATGGGCAAACTCAGTCTGCATTGTCTAGTGGATAACAAATGGTTAATACACTCAGAGGTGGTGCAGGGCGTAGATTTTATTTTGAGGGGGGGGTTAAATAGCACGAAATCACCCCAAAGTTATCAGTGTGCTTCACAAGAGCACCAGTTGCGTTGCACACAACACATTCATTTTGTTAGGCACAGGATGATTATGTGATTTGGCCAGAATCACAGGATGTTGAGCCTCCCTGCCAAAGCTCAAACCCGGTTCCCCAGCTTCAAAGTCGACTGCTCTAGCGGATAGGCCACATCCTCAGTTGGAAGTTTTGTGAGAGGCGGGTCTCACACCAGAAATCTTTGTTGTTTTAATATTTTATATTATATGTGGCTAATTGTATGCTCATAAATTCTGAATTTTATTGCACTTTTATGATTATTTCAAAATAATTGAATAAAGATTGTGATTGATTGAGTGTATTTTACTATTAACAAAATCATTAACAAGTCCAGTATCACACATGGCTAACCACTGGTATTGGTGTGAGACCCCGACTCTCAAAAAACTTCTAACTCCAGAGCATACTAACTGATTCAATAGTGTACATAAGAAATAAAGTTCAGGTTTACATTGAGTAAAGGTATATCATTTGAAAGCTGGCACTAAAAACCAATGCAGAAGAAGCAAACTGACACTCAGATTTGTTTGATTAGCCGAAAAAGTAAACCTATTCAAAAGTGTAAATCTCTCTTAAATGTAAGTTATATTTGTGAATCAGACTTTGTATAAATTACAAATTGTTTTTTATCAATTAAACCTTTATTCTCAGTAACTTTGAGCAGAAGTGGAGAAGTGTGGCTCAAATGGTTAGAGCGGCAGACTCTGATGCAGAGGTCTGGTCCGGGACCAGAGTTCAATAGTCGCCTCGGCGGGTCTTGGACTTAATTTCCTCAGACCTGATAATTCTCGCCTTTGTGCCTATTCTAATCATGGGTCCCACTCTGCAACTCTGGGCAATAGCTTGCTTAATCTCCACAACAGCCCCAACAGCGCTGGGATGCCTGGCTTCACCTTAGGGGTGCCCAGGAGTGGACATTCCACAGGGAAAAACCATAAAGGGTTCCTAAGCGGTATACAGACAGCGCCGTGACACCTCCGTTGGAGGTAGCTGTGTGCTTTACAAATGGCATTTACATTTACATTTTGAGCAAAATGCATTGATCTAAGCCACAGTTCCAAAGAAAATGCAGTCTGAGGTCGGAAACATCATACAGACACATGCCTGTGATGTTAATAGTGGCTTTTTTGAAGAAGACTCATCATAGTCATTTCTAAATTAAAGCAATTAAATAGTAAAACAAAATACCATAGCTGATAGACTGGTCAATCAACCCACAGAAAACACTACGTAACTCCTTTGATAATATTTTTGTCCAGGTACCTAGTGTTTGCAGTACTGGACATCAGTTTAAACAGAATTTCTCGTACGTTGGTTGAGGAAGCAGAAAGGAAACCCCTAGTTGGAATCTTTGAATTTTTGTACATCCTTGCAAGAACACAGACTGCTATGTTGAAACTTAGGCTACATTCATTTCTGCTTATCATGTTTAACAAAGGGCCTGATTTAGAAATGGGTTCTAATGCAAAAACCTCTGGTTTTAGGAGGAAGTACAAAGTCTGACAAAGGATCCACCTGTAGAATTATCTTCACAGTGTTACTCTGGATCTCGGTAGCAGTGCATTGTTACCAGTGTATCTCATACTTGATAGATGGCTAGCAAAAATCCTCAGGAGGGCGGTCCCCTCTCCAGTGCCACTTGCAAGTGATTTATGAGGTGGAAGAATAGAGTTGGTATTGGGCAAGTAAACATCTTGTAGTTAGTCTGGTACCAGCACATTCATCAGTCCGGTCAAGTTCTACATAATGGTAAAAGTATATGTTTTGAAGCATCGCTACTTCCAAGTAAAGATTTGATATTGACTAATGCTATAGTCTTAAGGACAACCCTGGAACTTCTTAGCTCACGGTAACTACACCATAGTCGAATTTCAAAGTGGAATAGGAGTATTGGTGGTTACAGAGATTTCTTAATGTGTTTCAAAGTCATCAATGTCTTTTTCATTAAACCCTTCCATGAACTTCTGAAGCATTTGTTTTCTTTCTTTGTAACCATACCTAAAACACCGTAAATTCAGAGTCCATATCCTTCAGTATTGGATCTTTCATAGATTCACATGCTTGAATCATTCGCTATCGTCGAAGTGGGAGTTACACTGTAGCATAATGAAGCAGTATGTATCAGTATCAGAAGGTATAATGGCAATACAAAGTCAGTTTAATAGCCTATCTATGTCTGTGGCGACAGAAGTCAAAATCTCAGAAATCCACCACTTCTGAGCAGGACAGTGATACATCTGTGAAAACCCACAAAACGTCAAGATCATTTTACCAAGGGACTTCTGAGGAGAGCAGAAAGGCCTGAAAAACACATCATAAAGATCCTATGAGAAAGGAGAAGCTAAAACTCATCTCCACATAGGCGGTCTCCTCCCGACCTTTTCCTACATCTGTGAAGCGTAAGCATTCTTCTTCCTCTGAATCGTCGAAATCGAGGTCAAGAATTCCTCTTAAAACCCCATCTACGATGACTTCACCGTGGACGTTGGTATTGACGACGGTGGTCACCACCGTCTCCTACGAGACTGTTGTCATCAAGAACTTAAACAACAGCCATCAACATGGGTATTATCATCCACAAAGAACCCGTCGACAGCAGTGTTACTCCCGATGACACCGTCGAAGACAACACTTTTGACGAAGGCACTGGTGTCGATGGCAACAACATCAACGAAGACGACGTTGACAGCAACACCTTCGACGACAGCACTGTTGACAACGGCATCAACGACCCCTAAGTTCACATTGACATTATCAATGGCAAAATCACAAAATCGGCTTTAAGAACTGAATTGACATCCCATAGCAAGGTCTCACCTTTGCCACCAAGTCACTTGTTGGACTTGGAAGAGTCAGATAACAATGGTCCTTTTGGGGCAGCACCCAGCCCTTCAGAGCTCCAGGTAAAATATCAGGAGGAAGAGTATTATTATCGCAAATATTATGCCTCTCCCAAGCAGCATTATGATCATTACCAATACCATCCTCATCCTCTGCTCAGGTATGATGAAGTGCAAAATGCCCATATCACTAGTCCAGGATCTGCAAGTGATGCTGTAGGATTATATAAGATTTCCTGACCCTTCAAAGCAGCAGTCAGTAGCGCCACCTCAGCCTGCATCTCCTTCTATGCCAAGGCATGTTTCTCCACCTATAATGCCCAGTTTGACACCTGACTCGAACGTAGCGGCGCCACCACGAGAGTACTAAACATCTTCAGAAGATGAAAGGGAGGAAGGCGGAATCCCTAAACTCCAACATCCACAGGATGAGTGGGATGATTACCTTGTCCCTACTCCTTCACCTCCACCACCACACCCTTCAGACTCTTCCTCAGAGGACATTGGGTTCTTTCATAACTTGATGGACTGGGCAGCAATACAGTTTTATCTCCCAACTTCTGTTAAGTAGTCTGACTGTTTTCTTTATGATTTCAAGGAGCAAACAAGGAAGTTTGTGAAGGCCATCCCCTTCATTGAGTATATCAGGGAGGAGGGGATTTAGATAATGAAGAACCCTGGCTAAAGTAGCGACAGTACCACCTCTCATGGACAAGAATTACAAGGCTGCAGAGGCTTCCCCCGCATGCTTCATGGGTCATCCCAAACCTGACTCTATCATCTCACAAGCGGCGCAAAGATGTTCCAAAAACCCTTCTGCTCCCATCTCTGCACCACCAGGCAAAGGAGGCAGCTGCTTGGATAAAAATGGGAAGAGATTCACCCTTATCTCTGCCATCACTGTTCAAGCAGCCAACTTGCTAGCGATCCTGGGTGCTATCACTGACAAATGTAGTCCGATGTCAGCATCCTAGTTGACTTGGTGCCTGAAGACAAAAAGTGGGAAACAAGAAAGATCCTCCAGGAAGATGAGCACACCTCCTCGGAGATTATAGATTGCACGATAAACATCACCACCACAGGTTTCCACCAATTAGCTGGAGCAGCGGTCTTGCGATGCAGGGTTGGCTTAAAGATTCAAAGATCTTGAACATCACCTACGACAGATAAACCTTATTCAGAATATAGATGATGCACTACTGGCAATAAAGACGGACACAGACATTGCTAGGTCTCTAGACTCCCTTCAGTTTAGGAAGCTGCGCTTTTGGGGGATAGAGGAAGAGGTTTCTCTACATATGGAACGAGTTATGAGCAATATCAACAATACCAACACTTTCAACCAGAAAATAGACCCACTTACCAACACCAGGCATAGCGTCAACCACCCTCTGCAACCTATGACAAACAAGGCCTGCGCCAGGAGCAACCCCCCCCCACCCCCCCCCCCCCACAGTTGAGATTTAGTTTGTAAACAGTGACGTAGAGCAGGTACCGGCTACATCAACCACTTACCTTCATGTGGGTGCGCATATTTCTATCTAGCTCCCTCAATGGAAAGAGATAACATTTAGCAAATAGGTATTAGATTTAGTAAACTGCTGACATACCCTGGAGTTTGCAGAGACCATCAAACAACCCTCCAAAGAGGACGCACCCACCTCGTCTTCACTTATTGAGGAAAGAATCGTGAATAATACTGGCCAAGGGTGCAATAGAAAAGGTCCCTTGTTCATAGAAAAGCATTGGATTTTACTCCCATTTTTCCTTGTACTAAAGAAAACATATGAATGGAGACCCATCCTAGATTATTGGTAAAGGGGGGTGTGCTGTTCCTCAAGATTAAGAGAAAGAGGTATATTGGTGTTCCAGGTCAGGGAGTGTGCTCCAATAGGAGCAAGTGCCCTCACACACCAAGAAGTGTGTCATGCTTCATCTTTGGGCTAGCTCCTCGTCGGGCCGGCGCTGCAATGCCCGATGGGCACCCACTAGGGGCTCTTTGCCGGAGATCATTTTATAACCGTATGATGGGGGGTCTTTTGTAGTGTGTGTAGAGTGGTGTCGAGGGTGAGTTAAAATAGGTATTGTGATGTTCAGTATCAGATAATTTTTTGATTGAGCTCACTAACCTAATTAAAAATGTGGTGCTCATCTAAGATATAATAGTCCTAATAAGCGGGGCAAGAGAGTAGTTATAAAATAAGGTCAACATGTTTCTCTCCTGTGTCTGGCTGGATGGATCAAATGGCGATTCTTCAGGACCTAACATAAGTAACTTACACTACTTAATGACTATATTCAATAATGGGTGTGTTGTGCTAAAGTAATCAGTCATACATCAGGTCACACAATAAAATTGTTACTTGACCTGGATCCTGAGAGGAAGCAGAGCCTGGGATAGGTACATGGTTTACGCTACATTGTGTTCAAGATGGTAATAGGCGTTTCTCTCTGCCATCACATCAAGGATCAGGTTTTCTTCCTCTCCTAGTGAGGCACAAGAATGTGCAGCATTATCATCTGATATTAGGATTCCTCTGATGAGCAAGTCGTTCTGTCGGGAGATGAGGGTAAGTTACCTGTGATTTGAGAGTTAGCATATCTTATTTTGTTGAATATTTGAGTTCGCAGTGTTCGCTGTAGCATGTTCAAAAAGCTCATCTGACACCAATACTGTACTCCTCAACATATTGAGTTTTGAACGAGGGTGGGGTGACTTGTCTGGCTTACACCAGGTACTGTTACCTAGAATCCCTTGCAAACCTCAAAAATTGGTTAAAAAAACATATTTTCCTCACACTTCTGTGGTGGAAAGTACTGTTTGGGGATCCATGCAAGCCATACCTCGCTGGACTCCCCTGAGTGTCTAGTTTTTAGAAGTGTGTTGGTAGGTTTCTCAAGATGGACGCCGAACCCGGTGCCAAAAACCCAGATGACCTCCCTTGCAAAACCAGGTTGTTTTGTTCTAGGTCATTTTGATGTATCGTCAGTATGTTTTGGGCCCTTGCCTGTCACGCGTACTTGATCCACTCACACAGTGAGGTACCATTTTTCTCAGAAGACTTTGGAGAATGTGGGGTGGGTGGAATGTTGTGGATCCACCAGATTCCAGAACCTTTCACCACAGAAATGTGAGGAAAATGTGGTTTTGTTGTCTAATTGTGAGGTTTGCCACGGATTCTGGGTAACAGAACCAGGTGAGAGGGAATAGGGAATAACTGAACACTATCACTGGGCCTACACCACCGTCTTCCAATTGATCAATTCGAATGGTGGAGTGAGGGTGGAAGTGTAGTCTGTGGACCCCTTGCCATTGTCCAGGATCTCACCTGGATTTTCAGCAGGAGCAAGAGGAAGTCATGATACAAGGTCCAACCTCCCAATCGAACGAGATGGCCGAACAAAGTCAAAGCCAATCCCAATCCACAGGGAAGAGGGTAAGGGAAGAGAAAAACTGATTGTGTCCACAGATGACTGTGCTGCAGGAGGTGCGTCTATTGGGACCATCTGTGGCTTTCCCCATAATAACATAAAGTACACTACCTGTTGAAACCCCCCCTCTTCCGTCTATTAAAATGATATGAGGTCAACAGGCAGTGCCACCATATCTAAGTTGGAAAGAAAGATGGGTAGGTAGAAATCGACGTAACCAACAGTGGTTCCTGACTCATAAGGTATGCATTACTGTGACCTATTTTATAATATCTTAATGCCTTTTATACTACATGTTCATCACAGGATGGCAGAGTAAACAAACATAAAGCAAGAGAAAAAATATTCAATACAAATAAAGTTCATCACATCATGCACATATTTTCAAGATGTCCTAGATCATGTGCAGATTCCCATCTCTGGTCATCAGAAGGAGGTCATAAGGCTCACTGCAATATGATAATTCAGTTATGCTGGGTCATCATTATGATCCCTTTCCTCCAGGTTTAGGGTTCTTGGTTCAGCAGCAGAACAAGGCCAGGGTTGGGCAGAGCTCATGCTGAACTGTGTGTCGTCAAAACACTCCACATAAAGCACATATCAACCTGTGCAGAAATGCTTGGAGAGTCCCTCATTAAAAAGGTAATGAAGGATATATAAGGCGCACAGGGCACACTGGTCATCTCTTTGTTTTCCTCTCCTAGCATCCTGCCTCTGGTTTTTAATATAATTGAATGCACAGAGTTTAGCCACTGTTCTTTCTCCATTTAAACACTTGAAAATTCTTTAAGAGGCCCTTCTTACTTAGCAACACTTATAGTTTGTTACTTCAATGCTTTTTATTGAACATTATTAACAATCTAATTAATTAATTAATTAATCAATTTTGGCCCCAGGAATCCCCATCCTTCGAAGCCCGCTAATGTGTCTCTGGGTGCAGTGTTCCCAGTCAGGGCACCCAGTGTGCACCTTGGAGACCAAGGGGAGAGAATTAAGGCCCCCGCGCTCCCAGCCCACTTTCTCCTCCTGCGGAACCTGGCATTGCTGCTGCACGCAGGGAGCTCTTGAAAATGCGGCTCCCTGTGTGCAGGAGCAATAGTTTAAACTCTTTCCTTGCCTTCATGTCTGCGGGTAGGGAAAGAGATGAAACCTCATGTTACAGCAGTCAGGGGCACTTTGATAGACCCCACCCGCTGGAACCAGAGTGTTTGCTTTTGCTTGGCTGGATCTGTCAAAGCTCCAGCAAAACAAAAAACTAACAGCAATGTCCTGGGAGTGGGCCCCCCAGGACATAGAAGGAGGTGGCAGTCCCCGGGCCCATGCATTTCTCCATGAGGGGGAGCCACGTAGCCCCCCCTTCTTTCTTGTGCACGAGCCCCCCCTGGGGAGGTGGTGGTCCCTGCCGCCCATACCAGCCCGCAGCCCTCTTCCCCCCCAAAAAAGCCCTGGGAGGTGGTAGTGCCAGGGGCCGGGCGTTCGCGGGTGGACCCCCTTAAACAATGTGCTTTTTAGCTCTGGGGATGGGGTGGTCCCCGGGGTGGGGGTGGTGGGGGGACTCCTCATGGCCACCCGTATATGTTTTTTTTATTATTGCCCAGAGAGGTGGTGGTCCCCTGGGCGTGGGGGTCTACATGGCCCAGCAGAATTTCTTTAATTAATGCCCCGGGTAGGTGGTTGTTCTCAGGGCCTGGTGGGGGCGGAAGGGGGCTCCATACAGCCCCCTCCCTAAAGCTCCCCCTTCCAATCATAAAAACATAAGCCCCAAGAAGGTGGTGGTCCAGGGGCATAAAAATGCCTTAGGAGGGGGCCCCATGCGCTCCCTCCTCTTTTTTTATTTTATTTAAAGGTGTATAGATGCCCTGGAACCTGGCTCACCCAAGGTCTTCAGTATGAACAAGCGTGGAAGACCGAACTTTTTTACCTCATGAAGTTTACTGCAGTGGATGTCATAGTGCGTCTCCAACAGGTGGGAACCTTGGAGCTCTGAGAGAGATATATATATATATATATATATATATATATATATATATATATATATATATATATATATATATATATATATATATATATATATATATATATATATATATATATATATATATATATATATATATATATATATATATATATATATATATATATATATATATATATATATATATATATATATATATATATATATATATATATATATATATATATATATATATATATATATATATATATATATATATATATATATATATATATATATATATATATATATATATATATATATATATGGTATGTTGACGTCCCAAGTTCAGCAAAGTAGCCAAAATAGACGAGGCGAGACCCAGGAATTGGTGCCATTTATTTATTCAAAAGCCCAACACCAATCTGCCATGACGCGTTTCGGCTTAACGAAGCCTTGATCACATAACACCGTCATGGGGGCTGGCATACCCTTTTTAAAGTGCAAATGAGCCGTTACATAATTGACATAGTAAAGTTACTTTACACAATTGGCACATAATGTGAAAGCAAACTTTCAATAGAGGTAGAGTGTAGTTAATAATTTCATGTATATAAATATATAAATATAACAATCTCTACATAATATTGTACACAGTTAGGTTAAAAAGCATTGGCAATTGAAGAATAATGATAAAACATATAAATACATAAAATGTTTTAAAATATAAATATCCCTGTTTCATTGCCAGAGCTCAACCTAAAACATCCTGTCATTTCTTTAAGTAATGCACTGGATACCCGACCGTATGCATTTTGCAACAGGGGCATAAGCACTAGTCTTATACATCCTTACCTAGAAATGATTACTTTCATAGATAATGGAAATAGCTATATATATATATATATATATATATATATATATATATATATATATATATATATGAAGAAAGCAAACTCCCAACTGCTATGATCGCAGTACTCGGCGAGCGCAGACCTCAAACAACTCCTCAATCTGCAATCAAGTAATAGATGAGCCAGACACCAACGTTGTTAGTTGTTGCAGTGCATTATTTAATTTGCAGTGGTAAGTGCAGAGCAAGTGCCCTCCATGACGCGTTTCGCCCCGCGGACGGGGCTTGGTCACATGACGCGCCAGGAGTGGGCGGTGGGTTAAATACAAATAAAAGCCCAAACACCTAAAGAAACAGGCTGTAAGGGTAAAATAACGACATTAATTGGCAATGTAATGTGCGAGATGTTCTATATATACACAAGCAACTTCCACAATTAAATGGAACGGTCGCAACAGAATCAGAGCATAGTGCTCATAGGCGATTGCAAATCATATAGCATAGCTGTTTTAAGGAAAAAATACAAATGTTCATAAAGGAAATGAAACCACTAAATCACTGTGCAATGCAAAAAAAGTGAGATAATTTTCCCTAAAGATATGCAAATTCATCATGTTCTTCGCCATCATCAACAGTTCATCTCATATTGCCAATATATACAAGTCTACTGAATTTAGACCAAAAGAAATTCTTCAAGATGTTATATACATGGGGACACATATGGCGGCAAAGACTTCCATTCATGGAAATTTGACACAAAACACACTTCAGAATTCTTGACTATACTGAGCCCAGCTATTATTTCATTTTAAGAATATCTGAAAAAACTAAAAAGAAAGACTGCAAACATCCCTCCCTCTTCAAAGGTAACCAACATTACACATTTCATAATATGCATCAAAGAAAACATACTGAAAATTATAAGTAATGGTGCAATTCATCAAAAGCATTCAAACCGTTAGGGGACCTGGTATCAAGCAGGGCAATGAAATAGGCCTCTCTTTGCCGGAGAAGTCTCTCTCGATCACCCCCCCTAACTGGATTAGCCACTGAGCACAACAAGGTATATGTGAGGTCTTTCAGTTTCTTGTCATGAACAGTTTTAAAATGGCGAGCAACCGGGTAATTCATGTCTGAATTTACTATTGCCCGGATGTGTTGTAAGATACGTTGATTTGCTTGCAACTTAGTGCTCCCTATATATGATAATGCGCATGTGCAGGTCAGTTTGTATACGACGAAATCACTGCGACATGTCAAGTGTTCCCTGATTGGTATAGGCCGGTCATTGAATGCAGATGTATATTCAGTGCTGTTGACTGCAAATGTGCAGGCACGACATGAAGTGCATCTGAAAAAACCAGGTTTATGAAACCAAGGTGGTTTAGATTGGTTTTCTGGTTGTGCACGGTCCAGGGAATCTTTCATAGAGGGAGCCCTCCTGAAAGTTATTGCAGGAGATTTGGGCAAAAAGGGAGCCAGAATCACATCGGTTAAAACAATTGGCCATTCAGATCTAATAATCTGGCTAAGCTTGGAACTTTGAGCACAAAAAGTAGTGATGAATCTAGCAGTTGTGGATCTATTAACATCAATGTCAACTGTTGTATATATATATATAATGGAAAAATTGAAAAAATCACAGCGCATATCACCTGTAATACTGATTTTGTAGTGTATGCTTTAGTACGTGCCTGCAAAAAATTTTATGTGGGAAGCACCATAAATAAAGTTTGACTAAGAATTCTGAAACATCTTTGAGCAGTGAACAACAGAGATTTATTCATGGGAAGAACATTAAGGTAATGTGAAAGAATTACAGTATTTTGGGATAAAACATATAAAAAAGAATGAAAGAGAAGGGGATCGGCAGTTGCAACTGAGAAGAATGGAGTCATGGCTCATTATTCAGATGGGGACTGAAACACCTATGGGACATAATTTGGATGCTGAATTACATGTACATCTGTAACATCATGCCGACTGAAAAACGAAATTCTTGCCTAGAAAGGTATTATGTGGCAACTCTATAGAACATGAAAAGAATATTTTACGGAGTAAGAGGTTTTTAGGGAGGTTGTTAGGGATTTCAATTAAATACCATAAAGTAGGAGTACATAATCTTGAGATAAATTCAGAAAATTATTATGAGAAACAATTTGTAGACAAAAATTTGTCCCTGTAAGCAGAGGTAAGGTAAAAATAAGTTATTCATGCATCAGCACTTTATATGACATATGCTGCTAAAGATCAAGTACAAAATAGTTGTTAAAATAGTTAGACATTATATTAGAACATGCTGCTATTGGTGTATCACTGCATAAACTGTGGATAGGTCCTTAGGGGAATTAATTAGTTGTTTAAGCTTGTGCACTATATGCATTTTTAACCTTAATTTGCTGAGGAGAGTTACTTAAAGAATTGCACTTTTTATTGAAATATCTGCTTTCTCGTTTGGCATAAATTTGCACAATAAGGCTGATGAATCAATCAATCAATCAGGGGAATTGTAAGCGCGCTACTCACCCGTACGGGTCTCAAGGGGCTGATGGGGGTTAGGGAGGGGGCGAATATGGGGGGGGGCGTTCAGCAGCTCTGATTAGCTGAAGAGCCAGGTTTTGAGGGCCTTCCTGAAGGAGTTCAGGGAGGGGGCGAGTCTGATGTGTGCCGGTAGCTCATTCCAGGATTCGGCTACAAAGTGAGAGAAGAATCTTCCGCCTGCTCTGGCTCAGTGGATTTGCGGGGTTTCAGCCAGTGTGAGGTTGGAAGATCAGAGGTTTCTTTCAGGTACATGGAAGTTGATTTTCTCGTTAAGGAATTTTGGTCCGTTGCGTAGGTATTTGTAGGCGTGAGTGAGGATTTTGAAGGTGACTCTTTTCTCCATGGGGAGCCAGTGGAGTCTTCATAGGTGTTGGCTAATGTGTTTGGGACTGGGGATGCCAAGGAAGAGTTGGGCGGCAGTATTCTGTATTGTCTGGAGTTTGCGGAGTAGGGACTTGTTGATGCCAACGTAAATGTGCTTGTCCATAGTCCAGTCTGCTGGTGATGAGTGTGTGGTTGACCGTCTTTCTTGACTCAAGGGGGATCCATTTGAAGATCTTGCAGAGGGTGTTTAAGCAGCTGGAGGTGACCTTGTTGACCTGGTGGATCATGGGGAGTGATGAGCAGAGTACGATGCCGAGGTTTCTGGCGTGGTCAGAGGGGATGGGTGGGCTTCCGAAGGCGGTCGGCCACTAGGTGTGGTCCCATGCTGAAAGGGTGGTTCCCAGGACGAGGACCTCTGTCTCATTGCTGTTGAGTTTTGTTATGATCTACTATTCCCTTTCTCCTTGCCTATGTATCTCTCCCTACTGCTCAGCCAGAATGAGTGTTGGTGTGCCTGGAGATGTCTGGAATGTTGGATGATTGATGATGTCGTGGAATGCATGGGTGCCTGGTGAGGTTGGGAGTGTCAATTGGAGTGAGCAGGCTGAGCCGCAGGGAGGCTGCTCCTGGTGGGGCATCACCTGGACTTTACATCTTCCAGTAACTTATCTGAAGCTGTTATCCTATCAATAAATCTACAACATACTTATATACTATTTGGCTACAGAAGATCTTTTATTTACAACACTGGCAATGATTTAAAAGAACCTGCGTGTTGCTAAAGGATTACCCTGGATTACCCTGAAACTAAGGATTTGACTAACCACAGGAATTAAACTCATGAACTGGAACTCCACAGAAGAGAATTCCCAAGAAAAAGGACCACAACAAATTACACTCTGGTAAGCCCAACCAGTGTCCTTTGTCATCAGGACAGCTGCAGACCAGGGCGTTTGACCTTCTTCTGCTGTTCCTTGTAACTGGACTGTGCATATTGCTGCAATTTAACTACTGTGGAGGAGTTGCCCCGACCCAGCTAAACCTACTGTTGTGGAACATACTGTTATTATGATTTTCCACGATTGAAAGGTGCGTGGGATTGGCACCAGCAACGCATGTTCAAAAGAACTAGCGAAATGATTTTTTGGCCTCACTGGCAACAAGAAATGTTTGCAGTGGTTTTTTCTGGCAAGGGATGTCTGAATTGGGTTTTTGTACAACTTTCGGTATTCTGGGAAATTTGAGCCTTTACTATTTAAACCAAGCTTTAAGTGATGACTGGCTTTATATGGGGGCGAACAAAGCAACTTGTTGTACACGTGGTGGCTGTATCTTGTCTGGTGAATCGGGACATCTTTATTTTGGTGGATTTAAATGTATTTTGTGCGTGGTTGCCCTATGACAGTTGGGCTGCTCACGCGGTTTCACTCAAACCGCCACCTGTTTTTTTTTTTTTTAATGTGCTGTGAGCTTACATGCTCATCGCGCGCTCTCCTACCTGCTTTCTCCTCCGATGTCTCCATGATTTCCCTTCTACGTTCTGGAGTTTCTTCTCGTAGTTACGTCTTTGTAGCTCCCTGCTGCTGACAGATGTTCTGCAGCATACGCGTGCCTGAAGCCATCCAGCAAGCGTAAGTTCAACGTGCCGCCATCTTACGTTTGTATTTCTGATTTAAAATTAAGCTTCCACCTTATGCCAACCACGTTTTGTCCATTGTGGGACAATAAAGTTTGCTCGATGGAAAGTGTTCTGAGACGGCGTCCTCCTTCAACGCAGGGTTCTTCCCCAGCCAAGAGTTTTGTCTGTTTTCCTCTTCAAGCTCTGCACCTGTATGGTGCCCTGAAGTGACGTCCTCATTCAGCCAAGAGACTTTAGCGTGGGACATGCCCTTTGAGCATTTGGTGATTCCTCTCTTCAACATGTGCAAAATGCCAATAGCGGCGCTCATGAAGTTTGTTGTTTAAAAACTTGGCATAACCTTCGCTGAACTGTGTAATAAGGACTTCATGGCTGGGAGATTTCGGGTGAGGAATCGCTCACATAAGGGAAGGACATCATCTTAAATGAGAAGTCATCCCAGCAATTGGACGACGGTGACTAAGTTTATTGTTTTATTTTGTTGTCTTACAAATGTTTTGACCTGCTCTATTATGCATATCAACTATATACAGCTGGGTGTTTTTACAATACTCTTTTGGGTGCATGTTGCAGTTTTGTGAAATTGGTCATTCATTGATCTGCATATTGAATCTGCATGGAATGAGGGGGAGAGTGTATAATGTCCCCGTTTGTATACACAGTATGGTGTTGATTTCTCCTAGGGGTTGTGATGTTATTGGTCATTCTCTAGTTCTATTTATCTGCATATTGTATCTGCATGGAATAGAGGAGCTGAGTGTGTAGTGTAGTGTTCCTGATCACTCTGCTCACCCTTGTGTGCATTGTTGTGTTGTGATCTGAGTAGCTCTCTGAGTATATGGGTAGAGTATTTACCCTTAGCGTTTCTCTTAGTGGTTATTTGGTTGACATGAATTTGTCGGTTTCCCTCACTGTTTGGATTGTGTGGGTGAAAGGTTTTTCCTGTTTGGACTGTAGTAGGAGAAGACACCTTCTTACGAAGCTTCTCTGTGTGTACCTTGACGTGTTTGTCACCTGTGTGGGTGAAAGGTTTTCCCTGTTTTTACTGTGTTAGGAGATGGAGAAGACATCTTCTTATGAAGCTTCTCTGCGTTTACCTTGGTATGAGTTTTATGAGGCTTCTCTGGTTTTACTTTGATATGAGTCGTACGAGTCTTCACTGGTTTTACTTTTGAAATGTTTGACTTGAATATTCTAGTATTGTCTGAGCCTAATGCTTTTCTTGAAACTCTTTGACTTTTGATTTTTGGTGTGGGAATTCGTTGGCTTTATGAATTGCCATGCATTTCATTAGTTTGATATGTCCCTGATTTATTTGCTCAATGTCTTTTCATGAATCTTTCACAATCTAATGTATTTTCTAATTTGATTGCCTTATGTACTTTCAATTGCTTTTATTTGTGTTTTGGTTTCCTTAGGAAGGGGGATGTGTTATGATCTACTGTTGCCTTTCTCCTTGCCTATGTATCTCTTCCCTACTGCTCAGCCAGAATTAGTGTTGGTGTGCTTGGAGATGTCTGGAATGTTGGATGATTGATGCTGTCCTGGAATGCATGTTTGCCTGATGAGGTTGGGAGTGTCAGTTGGAGTGAGCAGGCTGAGCAGCAGGGAGGCTGCTCCCGGTGGGGTATCACCTAGACTTCACATCTTCCAGTAACGTATCTGAAGCTGTTCTGTATCTTATCAATAAATCTACAACATACTTATATACTACTTTGCTACAGAAGATCTTTTATTTACAACAAGTTTCAGGCAGCTGTTGGTCATCCAGTCTGCAACGTCTTGCCTTCCTTTCTGGAAGTTGAGTTTGGCGATGGTGGGATCTTTGGTGCGGAAGAGGATGAGCTGGACGTCGGCGGCGTAGGATACGATGTTGAGGCCGGGTGGTCGGACGATGACTGCGAGGGGGGCCATGTAGATGTTGAAGAGGCTCAGGCTTAGTGATGACCACTGTGGGACTCCACAGGTGATTTTCATGGGATCGGAGAGGAAGGGTGGCAGTCTGATCCTTTGGCTTCTTCCGGTCAAAGGAATTAATAGCTACTCAAGCACTTGCATTTTGTATTTGTAATACGTTGCATGGTATAAAAAAAAACAATTGCTGAAGTATGTGTACTTTACATTTTAATATGCAACCTCTCTGTATAACTTGGTAAAGTATACTTGTTAATGTATCTGCAGCACAGACAAAATGGCCAAGTCTTGCATTTTATAACAGACCATAATATATTGTTTTATCAATATAACCTTGCACTGGATACTCAGTCAGTCAGTCAAAATTAACTTTATTTGGTTTGTCACAACCATAAAGTATACATATACAGTTTACAATTTAAAAAATAAAATAAAATTCATTTTCTTAAAATATTTTTCATTTTTTCGGCTCTTTAAAAGTAAAACATTATTTTACAGTCCACACTCTTAAGTTTGTTCGGCCTTTGAAAGCAAAGTCTCTACTTTTTTCATAAATTTCACACCGCGGCATATTAAAATGTTCGAACCTGCACCCATCCAGCTGGTGATTGCCTGCCTGCAGGTACGTATCTGAAGAGCATTTAGAACTGATTTCAGCAAAGTTCTTCTTTCCCCTTTTATTGACTCGCATGTACATAATAAGTGACTTAAGGTTTTCGTGTGATATCCGCATAATCTACATCTTGTCTTTTGTTGTGTGTTTTTCCAAGATGGGATCAGATCTTTAGAAGGGTGGTCGCCTAGTCTAAAAGCTAAAAATTTCATTTTTTAAGATAGACGGAAATGTGCCGCAAGGTAAGGTTGTGATTTTAATTGTTTATATGAATTTAATACAGTCCAGGCATGTCGACGTTTGGCCAAGGTCTTTTTATCTTCTACCAGGGAGAGAGCTTTTGCGTTTAATTTGCAGATCTTTTTGAAGGATGCTTCTTCCAATTGGCTGTTCCATATTTCCTCTATTTTAAGGGTATCCAAGGTTGTTCGCAAATCCTCACCCCAAGAGTTTGGTTCACATTGACCATACTGTTTCTTGATTTCCAGCCAGCATAGATTATTTAATAAACCTGATTCTGCTGATCTGAGCTTCCAGCACCATTTCGCTAAGACTGCTTTCCTTTGGTAGGTTTGATTTTGCAGGCCAAATTCCAATCTTATTTGTGCTGGAGCTGATCCTTTGTAAAGGTTGAACACCGATTTGTATATTTTTGTCTGGAGTGTGTTCAGGATGTCGATTTCTTTCCCGTGCCATATTTCTAGCCCATAGGACAGAGATGGTAATACTTGGGCTGCCATCACCTTCAGAAGATGTTCATAGGACGGACATTTCAGTTTCTTTTGAAGTGTTCTGTACGCGAAAATCAGAGATTGGGCTCTCGCAATGATGTTTCTTTTTTGGTGTAATATGGACATGTTTTTACTTATTGTGACTCCTAAGTATTTATATGATGTTGTTTCTTCAATATGTTTGTCCTTAGTGTACCATTTAAATGGTCGTCTGCCTGTGCCCGCCAATCTCATCACTTTCATTTTTTTGATGTTTAGTTCCAGACCTTCTAAGTCAAAATACTCAGTTAATTTAGTTATCACTCTTTGGAGACCTATCGGTGATTGACTTAAGACCACAATGTCGTCTGCATATTGTAAGAACTGAATGCATTCATTGGCTAATTTTGGTGGGTGTCCGTTTACGTTGTGCAGATGGCTTTCTAAGTCTGCCAAGTATATGTTGAAGAGGCTTGGCGAAAGCACACAGCCCTTTTTGAGGCCCTTTCTTGTTTTTAATTCTGCAGATATTCGTCTTCCATCACCTAGCTTTACCTTTGCCACGTTTCGGATACTCATGAATGCATTAGCACTTTACATGATACAATTTTCATCATAGTATGAAGGACCTCCTTTTCCTCTTTTCTCTCACTCTTCAGTTCTTTCTTTTTATTTTCTTCTTTATTTCTCCTTTTATTTTCCTTCTTCTCTTGTCCATATGTCTATTGTTGTCAAATTCTGATTTTGGAAAATCTAAGAAACTAATGAAATAATGATTAAACTCAGTAGTTGCTTTTTCGGGGAAAAGTAATTGCAAAGAGTACTTTACTGTGACTGACTCAATATTCTGCATAGTTTGAGAGATAATGTCAAGTAAAAAAACATATAAATATTTGTGCACCTTACTCTGATTGTGACAAAACAAAATGGTAGACACTATTTGACAAGATAGAAAATGGGTGGTCTAGTTGTTTTTCTTTAAAATGTAGAAATTAAAGATGGAAAATGTCATGGGCACTTAAAATCGGACAATCTGGACAGCAGGACTCTATGATCCTGTGGGAGGCAAACACTGAAATGCGTTGATTGTTCCTGTAAATGTGCACAAATGGTGAAGTAATAAAAAGTTTGGAAAGTCTAGCTTGCGTGCCGCTAGATTCTTACTGCGCAAAGAGAAGAGCTGTAGAATAACCACATATGTGTATATATATATATATATATATATATATATATATATATATATATGAACAGTAGTCTCTCACCACAAAACTACCAGGCAGGTAGCAACGACGAAAAACCACGCGAGTCCCAGTCTTCTTTCGACAAGTTTTATTAATAAGGAAAGTACACCAAATCTGACGCGTTTCGGGCATCCGCCCTTGGTCACAGATCGTCAGGTAAATGAAGGAACATCCCTTTTAAAGGGTACATTGCACGAATTCAATTGGTGATTTTTTTTCTTTCATTTGCAACACCATGTGATTGGAAAATAAAAACTGAGGACACACTACATATGGCTGACATAAATAGTCTGTTTTCCAAACCACAATTTGATATATACAAAGATCGAGTAGAAGGAGGTATTATTCCAATATTTACACTTTGTTGCCAAAATTATGTAAACATTTCCTTTTAAGTTGCAATGTTTTATATTATGTAAATTTCATATCAAACAAATACTCTCAGTGCCCATTTGAAGTGACACATGATATCCGCATAAATGCTCATGTACAATAGATTGCAATGTAAAAAAAGACTCAATATAACTACTGGTCATATGTCAGTGCAATGCGCGTAGATAAAGTGTAAATGCAGTTGTGCAAATAATGCAAAATATTCTGTGCAAACATAGCATGTAAATAAATATAAATATAAATATTTATAAATAATTTCATGTTAAAATCATCTAGGCTTATCAATTCATAGAACCTGATGATAGGCATATGACCATACAAAAATATCTTTTCTATTTAGTTTTTTGCAATCTATTAACTGACTGCATGAATGCAATGGCAGTGTACCTGCAATGTGAAACGCAATGATTCACAATGTATTTGTTTGTATATATTTAGACAAAGCAACTACTACCAACCACCTTCCAAATAATACTCTCCATATGTGTTTTAGAAAGGGGAAACAAACTAAACAATGTGTCTTAATGTCTGTGTCCCAAAAAAATAAATGGGAAAAGTAATGTGAATCCATTAAACCAGTGAATAATGAAAAAATCAATTGTGCATGTGATACTGAAAAAAGGGATAGTATACAGTATGTGTAATAAAAATTCATAACAAAATTTATAGGGTAGAGGCAGAAGAAGCAGATAATGGCCCATAAGTAAATCAATGAGTGAGGATTGGTTATAAAAAAATATGTAAGTCCTCCATTGTGTTCAATCCATTAGGGAATCTGCTGTCTAACTCAATAATAAACTGAGACTCAAGTCTTCTGAGCATTTTTTCCCTATAGCCACCCCGTCTAGATTTTGTTACAGAGGCAATGACATAATATTCCAAGCATTGTAAGTTGTTGTTATGTATTGCTTTGAAATGTCTGGCAACAGGGTAAGTGCCATCGTTGGCACGTAAATGCTGGAGTATTCTGGCACGCACCTGTAGCTTTGTGCTGGCCACATATCTAAGGCCACAAGTGCATGTCAGAATATAGACAGCAAAGTCAGTTTTACAATTGAATGTGCCCTTGATGTTTTTGGCAATTGGACTGAACGGTGTCAAATATTGGGAGGTGTTTTTTCCAAATTTACAATATATATATATATATATACACATATATAAATATATTACCTATTGGCGGTCGCCAGGAGGTAGTTATAGTTAGGATTATTTTCAATAGAAAATCTCAACATTCTATTGTGAATAACTTTGGCGCCAGTTGAGCCTGGAAATTTCCTCAAATTTGCCTCGCGGCGCTCCGGTCCTTCCCTGAAAGTTTGGGGGGGATTCGTCAAGCGGGGGCCGAGATAAAAGGGGGGTTCCAAAACGTGTTTTCCCCATGTTAATTTCCATAGGGCGGTCAACCTCACTTTTAGCCCGAACGGCTGAATGGATTTCCACCAAACTTGGCAAAATTGTAGGGACTGGTAGCCCGATGTGCCTTTGCTATGTCTCAAGATATGTGCTCCAGTGGATTTTGAGTAATTTAGGTTCAAAAAAATATATATATCTATAAGCGCGCACCGGTACGCACACCGGGGCGCTAACCAGCGCGCTACGCGAGTTCGCGCGCAGAAAGCTGATTGTCTCTCGGGTGTCTGTCAACATTCCAAACAGTCCGGAGCGGCCGCCATCTTGTGTCTCGGTAGGATCGAGACACAAGAGGTGGCAAAAGCAAAGGTAAGTAAGTAAGTAATAGATTTATTGTGCAGTTAATTAAAACCATTACAATGATTGACCCACTATTATAAACAATAAAACCTCAATTTTCTTTATAAAAAAGCTGATAGCCATAGTTAAACAAAAACATGCGTTAAGATTAGGAAGAAAATCCACGCCCCCGGCCTCGGTAGTCCATAATCTTGTTTCTTCACTTCGGCCGTCGAATATTAGTGGCAGTCCGTGAGATAAAAGTACAAAGGGGGAAATGACCATAAGGGGCCAGAGTAGACCTCCCCTGACCCACTAGGTTTGATGTGGGGGCTATAAAAGGGCCCCGCCGGGCAAAAAAAAAAGAAAAATTTATTTGCGCGGCGGGAGCGCCCGGTACGTGCACCGCTGAGCGTACGTACCAGTGCTGCAATTCTAGACCACAGATTATTCATGGCCTTCTACTTTCGCTCACGGCAGACACTTCGGTTTGATGAACTGTTAACATGTGAATGCAAGAACCATTCTATTGATGCTAGTCGGACGGGAACATTTTTCTTGTGCCACTTTTGTTTTGTTTGACATTAAGATTTCGGCTCTTCTACTTGCTAACTCTTGACCAGGGCACTATTACTTATTTAGCTTTGAAGAAGTCACCTTGTGACATAACACGTGTCCGCTATTTTCTGCTGTTTACAGATAACTGGCTTTTGTCTTCAATAAATTACAGGCTCAACATATCTACAAGAATGATTATTTTATGGATTGACTTTGTCTGGACTTCTATTGAGTGCTTTTTTTAAATTGTTGTCTACATTGTTTACACAGAGGAACTTTTAGGCCAATGTGTGTTGGCATCCCTGGTAGCAGGGTGCTGGGTACCATAATAGCACCAACAGTATTGAACTCGCTATTGTTTAACTGATAGACACTTCCACTTATATTTGCTGTAAGAGGAACGGTCTGAAGACCACTACTATCACTACACACAACATATTCTGCAAACAGTTTCTGAAATGAGGCGCCGGAATACTCCTAGTTTTGCAAAGTTCTCCGTTTATTTCAACAATTGGGCAAATGAGCTTTATGAAGTAAAGGATTCCTGATGTGACTTAATTGTTATGCTTTTGGATTTGTGGTCGCTATTCTGTGTGTGAGAACATATACAGATACATATACAGATGCTGTTAGATTTGTACCTCTTAGAGACGCATGCAAACATGCTGGATGTACTCATCTGTTCTATGCGACGGTATTTTGCAATGCGCTGTGCCTGGCAGGAATGAGTGTGTGTTTGTGTGAGAGAGAAGCTTCTACACCAACATGCTGTGCTATACCTCTGTTGAATAGTGATACCATCGCAGATCTTCTGCTCTCCTACTAACCATTCTTCCCTCTATAATTCAGAGGGTTGAACTGACAGCTTCCCTGCACCCAGGAGCAGCTGCAAGCATTGCAAAGTTGTGGGGAAGGAAGAGGGGAATATAAACAAGAAGACAACATTAAAAATAAATAAAACTTAATTTACCTGCTACTCCTGTCTCCCAATTCTGGACTGCGGCAGCTGGTGCACTCTGTGCAGGCTCCAACATGGCAATCCCAGCACTTCTCCCATGCCCGGGAATATTATTCCCAGCATTGGAGAAGCACTGGGATTGGTGTAGCGCCCTGGTTCGGCACTCAGACAGGGACTGGGCGCCTGTGTCATTTCTCCATCTGGCTGTACAACGCAGCAAGGTGGAGTAATGCTAAGCGCATGACATTTCGGCCAGCCCTAGACGGCCGTCCAAACCGTCATGTGCACTTATGGTGCTGACCACTACTACTCATCTCTGCTCCGACGTCACATAGCCGCGCCCGCCATGTCCAACGTGGCTCCATAATAGAAATAAAATGATAATATCGTAAATTATTCTGGTTATCATTTTATTTTTCCTTTTACACTACTCCGAGAGCAGTGGGGCGACACACCTCCAACCTAGTGGAGCAGCCTCCGCTGCCTACACCACAAGGCTCTCCCTCCCAACACTCGTCTTGCTGTCATTCGTTCCCCTTGTCGATGGTTGTCCTGTTGGCTTGCTTACGGTATTCCAAGCACTCCTATTGCCATTCTTAAGACCTCAGGCTCCCAGGGGCTAAACAGCCCTCCAAAACCTGTGTGTAGTGGGTCGTTAGAGACAAAAGTAAGGAGTCATGTGTGATTGGAGTTATATGGGCACAGGTGGAAGGGCAGACGGCTATTTAAGCTCTATGGAATGGCATTTGCCACACACTGTTTCTGCCCATGCTGTGCCTGTTATGTGTGTCTGAGGGAAGCATTGATTTCCTTCGATCATGCTGCATCTTTTCTGTCTATATGAGGAAATCCTTCCCTGCCTACCTGGTGTCTGAAGGAACCAGGACTTCTGCTCCTTGCTTTGTTTCTGAGTGAGATTGCACTATTGTAACTTTTCGGTACATGTTCTGTGCTTGAGGGAAGTGTTTGACGAGCTGCTGGTCAGAATGTTGAGCAAAGCTTGCATAGCTTCTGCTTTAGTTGTACCTGTTCTCATGGTATACAACGGTTAGCACGCATTTTTTACAACGCGTTGCTGTTACCACGCTACTTTTACCACGCAAGTCGTTACAACGACTTGCGCTGGGGGGCGCTCCAGGATAGTAAATAATTTAATTTACTATCCAACTCCTTCCCTTGAGTCCACGGGGACTGGAGTTGGAATAGTAAATTAAAAAATTTACTATCCAGCGCCCCTCCACGCAAGTCGTTGTAACGACTTGCGTGGTAAAAGTAGCGTTGTAACGGTACTCGTTGTAAAAGTACGCGTGGTCCCGTCATATATCCTGTTCTCATCGGTGAACAAATAAGCTGCTTCTGCTGTGCTGTAACTACCTCGTTTGAAGGAACAGCTGTACACAGCCTTTGTGTAGGGGCCTGCACGGCCGTTGTGTGACAGGCGCAACCTTTATCTCTGAGGCTTGCACTGATGATGTACTTTGGACTTATTGTATAATTTCTAGTAAAAGAGGCTTGAGAAATCCTTTTCTCTCTAAGGAAACAAACTCTTGGCTCTGTCAGTGATTGTTTTAACTTATGGTGAATGTTTTCCATATGCTGTGCGCTCAGTGGTGCTATTGGAAGATGGATCGCCTCCTAGCAGTTTAAACAAACGTGTCTAGATCCTGATCAGGAAAAATAATATTCGTTTTCTAAAATATCATAGACAGCAATCAAGACATTCAGGAGACATATGGCGAAGATGTCGATCTGTAGATTTAACTCTTGGGCTGCCTATGTCATTTGTAAGCATTACTTTTAACCAAGACATCCTCAGCGTCTGTTCTTGCAGTTTCGTTCTATGTTTGTATTGATCTTCCATTTTGAAAACATAAACGGCTAGAGGGAGAGCAATCCAATAGTATACTAAATATTTTGTATCTGGTTATATCAGCTACTCTGAGTTATAGGTTTAAGTCTTGAACAACACCCATGCCATCTTCCCAGGAAGGGTAGTCTAAGCTTCCAGAGTCTCTTGGGGTGCATACAAACAAGTGCCAGCTCAGATTGTACATGTATGTCGTAGGGAGAGAGTAAACTGTAAAACGAGTGCTTGAACTGTGCATGCAAATCTGCAGCCACACCATTATTTTAATATAATTTTTGTCTTGACCTGCCAGGGTTTCAAGCAAGGAGTAGCTCAACCATTATGCAGATAATTACTCTTGTTTTGTGCAGTGTTTATTCTATGCATTCTCTTCTTTGCTAAACACAAATCCCTACTCGCCTTGTGTTCTCCACGGCTCACTTTTCTCTTCAAGCATTCTTCACTGCCTTTTCTGTTTTTTTCTGTAGATGTTCCATACGACGAAGGAACCCAGAGACACCGGAGAGCACCAGAAATCCTTCACCCAACTCTGAAACATCTACTTCGACCACCCATAGTGTGTGCGGTAAGGTAATGTGTACAGCTCCAAATGCGAGCCCCTGCAGAGAAGCTGGCCTTGCATTGCATACTCCAGTTCTCTTCATATTACACATCCAAGGTCAGGTTTTATAGAGTATAATGAAAAGGCTCTGGATTTCAAGAAGTTTTTCTGAAGCAATGGAAACGTGAGAGCTTTTTATACTTTTAGTGATATCTCATACCTTTGCCCATACTGTGTGTCACCGTCAAACATTATTGCATGCTGCTGATGCGGAGTAGACAGAAAACACCCCGAGTTGGAGAAGTGTTAAAGAAGGTTCTCAAAGGATCCTAGTGAGAAAACTTAGGAAAGAAATACTTGAAATTCCATTTCTAAAAGTCTCAAAAGTTATGAAGTATTGCACTAAGTTGTATCTTTTCAGTTTTGGGGACTTCAACTATCACTTAGAAAATCTGTAGAACCACGATAGAGCCTCACTAGTCGATACCATGACCAGCTTTTCTTTGAGACAGATAGTTGAGCAATCTACACACATTGCAGACCATATCCTAGATGGCATTTTTACATCAAATTCATCTATGAAGGTCTCAGAGGTGCTGCCTATTTTATGGCCAGTCCATAAAGCCATAATGTTCTTGATGACAGCTTTGCAGCACCCCTGAGACTTCATAACCCCAGCATAGTATCCAAAGGTCGTGACTGGAAGAACATTGACCCCCTTGCACTTCAAATGTCCCTTACCAGTGCAAAGCCCTGCCCGGCTACTGATGCAAACACTGGCGTTCAGAGTTTCTCTACCTGGATTAAGGCCGCAGTGGACCCTCCGGCAAAAACTTTTTTTACCAGGGGATAAAACCCTCAGAACCCTGGTTAAGTCTGTGATGTGTTATACCAAGTGTCATCTTGCAGATCACAAGTGGCCACTCCATCTAGAGGTTGTTCAATCAATCTTCACCTTTGGGGCTTGCCTCAGGTGGGTCTGTTTGTCACTCGAAAATAATCTTACCAGCTTGCACCTTCGCGCTTGAAAATTGAGCGGGCTATCAGTACCTTTGACCCGCCCTTTGAGCTTGTTGATAGCTTCCTACCTGCACAGTGTCATCCAGGAAATCTGTTTGCTCAGGCCACTGGTTAAGATTTGTGATATGGTGTGTTGAGGAGAGAGTTGATATGCTTAAGGTACGGTTGTCAGAATACTTTTATGGTGTTCACTTTCTTAACTCGGCAAGGCTTTGCTCTGGGCACTATGAAAGGTTATATGTCAGGTCTGTGGCCTGACTTTATTTGCTGAATTACTCTTAAGTGTTTGAATCACCTGTTGTGATGCAGTTTTTGAATGGTCTGTACGAAATGTTTCAATTTTGTTCAGTTCATCATGCTCATGTGGGACATTCTTATGCTTAAATACATAAACAACAACATCTTGTGGTCAAAGTAAAGAGTAAAGGCGCAAGAACTGTTTTTTTAACCCACAACTAGTGCATGACACCAAATGACATCTCACCCATTAGGTTAGACTAATATGTGATGGAGTGACTATTATGAATATAGTACGATTTCCATCAACAGCCCTTCATGGCCAGAGTCATCATCTGGATATCCTTCTTTCCTACCACAGCACCTCTTATTCACAGAGAGGAATCATGTGGATCGGATTTCATACCAGTCACTGAAATCTCGGCAGAAAAAAGGCAAGTGAAATCTAATGACCCACTTGGTCAATAGCTTCCAGAATGTAAACCTAACATGTTGATGGATAGTGTCAGTGCAGTGCAAGAAATGTGAAGATTTAAAAAGGAAATGGAAGAAAAAAATCTATTTATTTTAACATCTATTAAAAAGTGCAGGCGCAGCGTTTAACAAATACACCCCTGATCTTTATTGGTCGACTAGTTTCAGCCAGATGGGCCTATTGCCCTGGCTTTCTTCAGGACCTAAGCTTTACTAGCTAAAGCATACGTGGAAACATGCCATTGTGCAATGTATTATCCAATAAATACCTCAATGCAGGCAGGGGGATCTTCACACCTGAAAGAGATAGTGACATAAACAATAGTTGTGAGAACATAACCCAGTATGACAATATTAGCCCCTGCTGTGCAGCATCCAAGGTGCTCTGTCTTCATGTGATGAACAGATACACTCACCTGTCCTGTATGAGGTAATAGCCTCACCTCACCTGGTAACCACTCAGGTTTCTGAGACCCCGCCCTGTAAGGAAGTCAAGTCACTTATGAGGAGGTGGTCTACAACTTAATGTTGGGTGAATTCAACTCAAATCCCCAACACTCCATTAAAAACACATTCTTTAGGAAATAACGCCTCTAAAAGTCTACTCTCTCCTCGGCTGATTGTAATGTCATAATTATATATAAGACATGTCATACTTAAGATGGAGCTGTGTCCTCTGATTAACTGTAAATGGTTTTTATTCGTTGTTATTTCCGAGCTGGCTGTGCTTTGCTGATAACAGATATTTGTCCAAGGGTCACCTCTAGGCATCTCACAGGTCTGACGCCCTCTTCGTACCTTTCTAGATGTGCAGTAACTCAATAACATATATGCATCCATGACGGTATCTGTGTCAGAGTATCTTGCAAATCATCTATAAATAATGTTCGCATGGAAACACATAAATACTTGAGTATCACGTGCGCACCATTTCCTGGCACAGGAGCAAATTGCCAAATATGTGAAACCCCCTACTGTCTAGACACGCCAGTGCTTAACCGAGTGTCTGAAAGCCTCTTTATCATATTGAGCGTGATACTATATAATAGATACTACTATCAAATGCATAAACAATGTAGCAAGCCCTCTAAGACCCGCACTGCTCAGCTGCAAATGTATCATTAATCATGCTAAAGTGGACGATCAATCTGTATATGGCATTCTCAAACCTGCACCGCTTTACTGAAACAACCGAACTTTCTAACTGGAACGGGCAATACTAAGATGTAAACAGACATTCCGGAACATGAGCCCTCTCGTGTTCACATTATTTCAACTTAGAAGCCATAACTCTGTTAACCCTGTGTTTAAAATTGCGTATGACAAAGAGCAAAGCATGACCGGTACTCAAAAAAGCGCTGAGAGAACACATCGTCCTCGTGCTCGCTTTATTGTAATTTCCAATGCACAACTACATTAGCACTCATACCTGTGAACGCGCTAACTAGATGAAAGGCATTACTGGTTGTTACTGGTTGTCAACGCACTCAGCTCATGGAGCAATACTATAGCGCCTCACCTCATAAGTGACTTGACTTTCCTTACAGGGCGGGGTCTCCATCTTAAGTATGACATGTCTATATATAATTATGACATTACAATCAGCCGAAGAGAGAGTAGACTTTTAGAGGCGTTATTTCCTAAAGAATGTGTTTTTAATGGAGTGTTGGGAATTTGAGTTGAATTCACCCAACATTAAGTTGTAGACCACCTCCTCATAAGTGACTTGACTTCCTTACAGGGCGGGGTCTCAGAAACCTGAGTGGTTACCAGGTGAGGTGAGGCTATTACCTCATACAGGACAGGTGAGTGTATCTGTTCATCACATGAAGACAGAGCACCTTGGATGCTGCACAGCAGGGGCTAATATTGTCATACTGGGTTATGTTCTCACAACTATTGTTTATGTCACTATCTCTTTCAGGTGTGAAGGCCCCCCTGCCTGATTTGAGGTATTTATTGGATAATACATTGCACAATGGCATGTTTCCACGTATGCTTTAGCTAGTAAAGCTTAGGTCCTGAAGAAAGCCAGGGCAATAGGCCCATCTGGCTGAAACTAGGCGACCAATAAAGATCAGCGGCGTATTTGTTACAAGCCGCGCCTGCACTTTTTTAATAGGTTTGGGAGTGATATTATAATAAATAGATTTTTTTCTTCCATATCCTTTTTAAATCTTCACATTTCTTGCACTGCACTGACACTATCCATCAACATGTTAGGTTTACATTCTGGAAGCTATTGACCAAGTGGGTCATTAGATTTCACTTGCCTTTTTTCTGCCACGATTTCAGTGACCCAGTATGAAATCCGATCCACATGTTTCCCCTCTGTGAATAAGAGGTGCAGTGGTAGGAATGAAGGATATCCAGATGATGACTCAGGCCATGAAGGGCAGTTGATGGAAATCGTACTATATTCATAATAGTCACTCCTTCACATATTAGTCTAACCTAATAGGTGAGATGTCATTTGGTGTCATACATAAGTTGTGGGTTAAGAATCTAGTTCTTGCTCCTTTACTCTCGGCTTTGACCACCAGATTTTGTTGTTTATGTATTTAAGTGATATTGGGGATTAAATCTGATAGTTGGTCGTAAAACTGTCCCTAGGACCCTTTTTCCCGTGTGGAATTGTATGTAACATTATTATGCTTCTCGAGATTTTGGTGGGTTTTTTGTATTGGTTTGTTAATTATTTTCCCACATGCACCAGCTGCTGTCTGATACTCCTTCCTCTGAAGATGATCTTTCTTATTGCTGTCACCTAGGCTCAGCAAGTGATCAAACCGAATGCACTTTCAGTGTATCCTCCATTCAGCCAGGAGCGACCCGTGTAGGTGAGAGTGGTGGGGCGGGCGAGGGAGGGACACAACAGACAACTTCGAGGGAACAATTAATTATTTATTTAATTTTCCCTCGTGGTCCTCATCTGTCGAGTCCCTCCACCCCGCCCCACTGCTCTTACCTGCACAGGCCGCTCCTGCATTGAGCTTATTCTTTCTGGACACGTTGAGTTTGTCTAAAAGTGTTTCTCTGTTCCATGTGGTCTAATCTTTCATTCAGCAAACTTTCTTTCATCCTCCATGTCCTAGCAAGGATGGAAGAGACTGCATAGTTTGGACCCTCATTGAGTTCTGTGCTTTTACATTGACAGAACTTTGGATCATCATGCTGATGATCAGCTGTTTCTTAGCTGTGCGAGTACAGAGAGTTGCAAGGCAGTACAGAGGAGCATGATTTATTGCTGGATTATCCACTGCAGTACTGTGTGCCAATTCCTTGTCATGAAAGAGCCAGTTTCACACCCCAGGATGCATTCCAGTTGGTTGAAAGCTGTTTCTTCTGTCGGTGCAGTGGTGCACCCGTTCTGGACATCTGTTGAGCTGTGACATGGACTTCGGTCCACCCTTCCCTCGGAGCTACTGTCTTGATTATAGGTCCGCAGGGGTGGTCATAATGCTGATTTGTGCTGCGATACTTTTTGGTGGACTCCTCATCAGCTCACCTCCTTTAATATTGATTTCCGTGCAGAATCTGTAGATAAAACTATGCTTCAAAGAACAAATTACTCTCCGTTGGTAACAATCGTTCTGGTGCATACTCAAACTGCCCACAGATTCCTCACTGCCAACCTGCTGCCTCATTTAAAAGAGATTTTGCAGACTTTGTTACAAAGGTCTCAATCTATATCTTTAGTTGTGTACTGCCATCATTCATTCAATCATCGTTGCTGTCATCACTGCCTCTAGCGGTGTGGAGAAACAGGAGAGAAAGGGACGTGAGCACATAAGTTGGTTAAATATAGGACTGTAGGACATCACATCTGGAGGCAGGTCTGTGGCTAGGGCAAGCTTCACCTCCTTTTGGCGCTGGTGCACTGCTGCAAGGTACCTGGATCAGATGTGGCACCTGTTGAATCTGTATGTCTGTCAAATCGCCATCTGATGTTGGCTTCTATTTCTTCCATATCTTGAGTAAACATTAGTATATAGACTTTTAACTTTGCTTGTACAAAGGATCATACTACTGTCATGCAGAAGTTTTTTTCTGATTAACCATAATGTCACTTTAACAGTAGGATCCAATATGTTCTTAGATTCAATGGCGGTGCCTGGAGAATGAACGATGACGTTCCACTTATCCAGCATAGATTAAGTTGTGGGTGTCTATGGTTACTTATGTTCATAAAATATCCCACAACTTTGATCAACGTTGGAAATAGTTGGCCTGTATCTGTCTTAAGATTGTCCCATACAGGTAAGTAGGGAGATATCTGGAAGTTTCTGAGTAGGTGCGGAGTGGAAGAGCTAGTACATAACTTCTCAAAGAAGAAACAATGTCAAATTAGACTTTTGCTGCCACTTCCTAGATGCCGCATTAGGGTAAGGTGAGGTTTGTGATGGTTCAAGAACATAGATCAGTGAAATGGAACCAGTAATGTGCGCTGTATGCTATCAAACCTTGCAGATTTAATGTTACTGTTTCCCAAGGTAGCTGTCATTGTTCCTAAGTGAGATTAGAGAGATATATATATTCGGACAAAATGTGTGAAAAATGATGCCCATTTTACGTTGGTGTTCTTTTGTACCTCCTGTGTTGAGTGCAACCATGACCTATTTGCCTTCTTGATGTTTGCAGGTGGATTCTCAGAGACCTATGCTGCTCTATGCGATTACAATGGCATGTGCTGTCGAGAAGAGGTGCAATGGGTACGTCTGAGAAACTACGTGTGGAGGAATAGCAAACAGATATGTTTAAATATACTAAGTATGCATACTGCTAGGCTGATGAGAATGAGGCGACCCGGATGTATGAGTTTCTAAACACCAACGTAACTATTACCATTTAAGCAAAAAAAATGAAGTGAACCCCCTCTTAAAGAATTAACAGAACAAACATAAAACAAACTGACAAAGAAGGTAACAAAAAATGGGGGCATGGGTGTTTAGGGGCATAGCTGCAAAAGGGAAGGGAATATAGGGTAAACCATAGGAGGCTGTGAGGAGAAAGGCAGTGGGCTCTTGGGGTTCACCCTAGTAACAAAAAGGGGACTCGAGAGGATAAGAAGATCAGAGGCCCTGGGGATGGATGTTTTTAGGCACAGGGGAAAGGAGGACATGGTTACAGAGGCACAGGGACAGCATAAGAAGTAAGAAGCAATGGGCCACACTAAGGGCCAGATGTACAACCCTTACATTTTGCGATTTGCAAATTGCAGCGATTTGCGACTCGCAATTCACGATTCTCAAAATGCAATGTGCAACAGTGTCAAAGACACGGTTAGCGATCCCCAATGCGGTCGCACATTGCATGCCTCATCAATATTCATGAGCCAAGGGCAATTTGTGACTCATTGGGAATGACTAGCACTCCCAGGGAGGGTGGCCTGCTGGGGGCAGCAGACCTTCAGTCTGGGACTGCTTTTTAAATAAAGCAGGTTTTTAGGTCTCGCTGAGTCAATGAGTATGCGCTGCTCGGAGAGACATTTAGAAGCTGCTTTGGGAGGTTCTCCCAAAGCGGCGACCAGCTTGCTAGAATGCGCAACGAGCATGCTCGCTTGCGCGCACATGCCTTCCGTGTTTTAGCTCGTCATTGTGATCACTTTCGTTTTCACAGCAATTGTGATTGTGATGACTTTCGTGGCAAATGCTTGTTTGCCTTCCCTTTCCCACCTGGCTACTATCCAGCGGTGGCGATATCCGCCTCCTGAATTGCCATTCCTTTGCAAGCAGTGAACATTTGCTGCTTATGGACTCAGCGTGCGCCTCTTCGGCTATCTTCACCTACCTGGCTGTGCATCTGTATTGCTTCTGTCTTTGGAGGCAGCGTCCACTTCACTGGTTACTCTCGTTTGGCTGGCTAGGAACATTGGCTCTAGTACCTACAAAAAGAGTGCATTATTTTCTTCATTTTTGCCTGTATAATTCCTGTTATTCAGCGGCGGTCGCCGCTATCCCAGCTTCCGGCTCCTGACTAATCTGCAGTCGCTTCTTCTGATCCTGCGTAATTATTGGAGTTTGACTATCTCTCCAGAAAGGAACTTATCTAGCGCCATGAAACCCCTGGATGTAAGTGCGCTGTATAAACAACTTGTAAAATAACATAACATAAGAAAATGGAAAATGATTCTTGTCTGAAATTGGAAAAGGGCTGCGTGATATATTAAATTGAAGAAACTAATCTACGTGATCCGTAACCAGTCCAACTTATCATACCAAAGTACAGGCAGAACTCAAGCCACTGAACACTGTCGAATTTTCTCTCTTTCTCTCTATTTCCCCTGGGGATTAACCGCTGGTGATTGCGGTATATTCAAGAGCATTAGGGGTTGGTTAGCATCATCTACGAAAGAAGGAAGGATGACTTTTGGAAATCAATACATACTTATCCTTGTTCAAGGCCACTTCAAATATTGATTAACAAATAAGGGGTTGTGGCAGGACCTCCTGACCCGCTAGCCAGCTACAGACTGTTTTATTTCTATTGCACTGTATTTAGGAAAGCTGTATGATCGTTTTTAAAAATTATTGTGAACTAAGGAAACCTTTTTAAAATTACCGCTATCACATTCTTGCACACACCTCTTGCCATTCTTGACGTTTTGTGCATTTCTGAAGCCTGGAAAACGCATTTAGAGCGCTGATTCGTCTTCCCTCGGATTGAGAGTGAGGGAGGACACCACTTCCTGTTTAACTGCTGGCGGTTAGCGCTCTAGCAGTTGAGTGTACCGGGGCTATTTAGGCAGAGCCTGATTTCATTAGCGCTGCGGTAAGGGGTTGTGGCAGGACCTCCTGACCCGCTAGCCAGCTACAGACTGTTTTATTTCTATTGCACTGTATTTAGGAAAGCTGTATGATCGTTTTTAAAAATTATTGTGAACTAAGGAAACCTTTTTAAAATTACCGCTATCACATTCTTGCACACACCTCTTGCCATTCTTGACGTTTTGTGCATTTCTGAAGCCTGGAAAACGCATTTAGAGCGCTGATTCGTCTTCCCTCGGATTGAGAGTGAGGGAGGACACCACTTCCTGTTTAACTGCTGGCGGTTAGCGCTCTAGCAGTTGAGTGTACCGGGGCTATTTAGGCAGAGCCTGATTTCATTAGCGCTGCGGTAAGGGGTTGTGGCAGGACCTCCTGACCCGCTAGCCAGCTACAGACTGTTTTATTTCTATTGCACTGTATTTAGGAAAGCTGTATGATCGTTTTTAAAAATTATTGTGAACTAAGGAAACCTTTTTAAAATTACCGCTATCACATTCTTGCACACACCTCTTGCCATTCTTGACGTTTTGTGCATTTCTGAAGCCTGGAAAACGCATTTAGAGCGCTGATTCGTCTTCCCTCGGATTGAGAGTGAGGGAGGACACCACTTCCTGTTTAACTGCTGGCGGTTAGCGCTCTAGCAGTTGAGTGTACCGGGGCTATTTAGCCCTCGCCCCCTTCAGAGCGCGCAGCGGTCGCGCGCTGGGGAGCCGAAGACAACGCCGAAGACTAGCCTAAGAGTAGCCCGTCTGCGCCCGTCCGCGACTGGACGGGGCCAGGGGCCACCCTCCTTGTCCCTTCATTATGGATTGTGCATCCCACACACCTCATATCAGGTATGCTCCTCAAACACTCAGGGCTCTACATCCCCTTCCACAACACCGCTGTAACAACAAAGCATTCCCGTGTCCTGAGGGTCCTTTTTCTTGCATCAAATGCGGATTTCAAGCCTTGCCCTCTCATGTTATTTTGGGACAGCTTACAGATTATTCTGATGACCAGGGAGACTGGGATAGCTTTCTGCTAAATGTTAGATCACTCCCCAAGCATTGCATTGAACTGTGGGACACTATCTACAACACTCAGCCCATGATGTGTTTTCTAACTGAAACATGGCTGAAACCTCACACTATCCCTACTATCACTCTAGGGATACCCATTGGATATAAAATCCTTCGCCTCGACCGCCCTGTGAAGGTGGGAGGCGGAATCGCTATTATACACAGAGACACCCTGAGTATTAGAGTCTTAGAACAGGTGATGCTCCCTACTATGGAAGTACTCATCTTTCACTTAAAAATCAACTCTAAAACACAGTGGAAAGGAGCCTTGGTCTATCGTCCACCTGGACCCAATGCTGGCTTTTCCCTTGCTCTCACTGAACTACTAGCCCCCTACCTGAAAGCTAAGGAAAACTTCCTTTTACTTGGAGATTTCAATTTTCATACTGACATTTCTGACCATCAAGATACCAATACATTTCTTTCTGACCTCGCGTTGCTAGGTTTACACCCCAGAAATAATGGCCCCACTCACTCTGGTGGTCACACATTAGACCTGGTCCTCACTACCCAACCCAACGTTCACTGTCATCCCCCTAAGCATATTAATTGGTCGGACCATAAACGTATCGATTTCTCCATACCTCACCTATCCAATTCCACTAACCGCCCGGCCACCCACTCTATTAAACGCAGGCCATGGCACAAAATCACTCTCCCCAAACTCACTCAAGTCTGGGAACAGCCTTCACTTACCAACTTCGATAATATTGATACTGCTCTCTCCATGTTTAACTCTACGCTAACAACAGCTATTGACTTTCTAGCTCCACAGAAAAATGCCAAAAAACCTACTATAGCGAAAAGGGACACATGGTATACGGAAGCTCTCAAAAATGAAAAGAAGAAATGTAGAAAAATGGAAAAATTGTGGAGACGTACAGGTAATAGGGAAGACAAGAGATGCTACCTGGAGGCTATGTCCTCCTACTACAAAAATGTCAAAAAAGCTAGGAAAATGAGTCTGGCCACTCAAATTACAGAAGCAGGCAACTCTACCAGAGAGTTATTTAAAATCGTTCAAACCTTCACTAGTCCTGAAGTATGTGAAAGTCCAGACACCTTCACCCAAGAACTATGTGATGATATATCTCAGTTCTTTGAAGAAAAAATCGATGCAATATATAAAAAAATCACTACAGTCTCTGACACTCTGGAGACTGAGGCCCCTGAAACTGCTCCACAATTGACATCTGGTGAAACTCTTCTGGACATCCCCAAAATTACTACTAAGGACCTGACTACTCTCATTAATCAAACTAAAACTGGTTCTCCCTCTGATTTGATACCAGCTAAATTCATACCTCCGCTAATTGAGATATTAGGTCCTCATATTCAGAACCTACTTAATTTGTCTTTTGCCAAGGGCCAACTTCCATCTGCCTGGAAGGAGGCGGTAGTGAACCCTATTCGCAAAAATTCCACCATGCCCTGGTCTACACTCTCCAACCTTCGCCCGATTTCTCTCCTCCCCTTTATCAGCAAACTGGCAGAGAAGCACGTCAACACCACCCTCTCCAGTTTCATCGAAGCGACAGGGGGCCTGGACCAATCCCAATCTGGGTTCAGGCCCAACCACAGCACTGAATCAGCCCTCCTCTCTGTGACAGATCAGATCAAAATGTCACAAGATAGAGGGGGCTCTATGATTCTAGTGCTGTTGGACCTGTCCGCAGCCTTCGATACTGTGTCTCATAACACCCTACTGAATCGGCTGCAGGGAGTAGGAATCGGAGGCGTTGCACTATCTTGGTTGGAGAGTTTCCTCGCCGGGAGATCACAATCTACCAGCCTGGGCCCCTTTCGTTCCATCTCAAGGGGGCTCACGAAGGGGGTGCCACAGGGCTCATGCCTTAGCCCTACATTGTTTAATGTCTATGTGGCCCCCCTTGCTGAGATTGTGCGAAAATACGGGTTCATACCGGTTTCCTACGCTGATGACACTCAGCTCCTCTACCCTTTCAGCTCCCTTGACCCTAAAATCAAGGGGAATTTTGCTGAGGGTATGAGAGCGGTGTCACACTGGATGGCGAGGAATTGCCTCCAGTGCAATGTAACAAAGACTGAGGTCTTGCTCTTTGGCAAAGCAAACATCCTCTGGACCCCTGACTGGTGGCCACTCGACCTTGGCCCAGTACCGGTACCCAAAACACACGTTAAAAATCTTGGAGTGAAGTTTGACCAAAAACTGACCATGAAAGAACACACCAACTACATCGCGGGTCTGTGTTTTCACACCATTGGTTTACTTAGGCGTGTCTTTCCTCTCCTTCCTGCTACATGCAGAAAGACACTTGTACAGGCCTTGGTAACCAGCCGCCTGGACTACTGTAACGGCCTGCTGACATTAGCCAGTACGGATGCAGTTGGCCGTTTGCAGGTGGTCCAGAACACGGCAGCCAGACTGGTCATGGGTGCACCTGCCAGGACTCCTTCCAAGCCCTTGCTGAAAGAACTGCATTGGCTTCCCATACGACAACGCATCCACTTTAAGATCTGTTGCACGGTGCACAAATGTCTGTATGGAGTAAGCCCTAAATACCTAGCCCAGTCTCTTGAACTGTACCAGCCTTGCAGGTCCCTGCGCTCCTGCAACCAAGCCCTGTTAAAACCCCCCATTACAAAGAAGACCAGACAGGGTGACCGTGCTTTCTCCGCTGTTGGTCCTGCCCTTTGGAACAATCTTCCCACTGACCTAAGAACCACCATAAACCATCTGTCCTTCAGAAAGGCATTAAAAACCCTCCTTTACCAAGAAGCATTCCCACCCACATAAACCACTTAAAATGCTGCTCTACCTAATAAACTGTTTTAGCTGGCAAAGCGCGGAGATACCCTTCCGGGATTGATTCCTGCGCTATACAAGAAATTAAAATAAATAAATAAATAAATAAATAAAATAAATGGAATCTCAGAGATTTCTACGATGGAATGATTATACAGCCAGTTGAGAAGGGAATTGAATTTGGGAAGTCGAGTACTTTGCCACACTTACAGTCCACTTAACTATATGACTAGGGTCAACAAGCAGCAGTGGAAGTTGGTGTAAGAGTACAATATGTGTTGGTGTGTGTCTCTCTGTCTATGTCTATCTGTGGGAGTGTCTGTGTTTGTGTGTGGGTGACCACTGCGCCTCCCGGCCTGGTCACCCACACGCTCCTCGGCCTCCCGCCACCCCAGCCACCGAGGGCCGCCGAGCCCCCTGCCTCTCGCCAACCCAGCCACCGAGGGCCGCCGAGCCCCCTGCCTCCCGCCACCCCAGCCACCCGAGGACCGCGCCAGATTTTCCCCCTGCCCCAGCCCGAGGCCCCGCCCTCTGCCAGCCGATTGGCTCCCGCTCCCCCCCCCTCCCCGCAGACCCTCCCTCCCGGCTCCCTTCTTATGACGTCCCCAGAGCGACCGCGCAGCGGACACGTGCAGCGGGAGCACCGATTGAGCGCCGAAGGTGCGCCGAAGGTAAGCCCGTCTGCGCCCGTCCGCGCCTGGACCGCGCCCAGCGCCAGGACCCCTGGCCCCCGCAGACCCCAGCCCACCCGCCGGACGTACGACGCCGCCACCCTCAACGCACTCAACGCCGGCCGAGTCCCGGGCTGCTACCGAGCCACCCCGAGACGCACCCACGGACCCTTCTGCTGCAACACCTGCAAGTTCACCTGCATCCTGACCTGCACTACAACTAAACCAACCAAGACGAGCAACAGCAGCAGCCACCTGAAATGCATCCTGCTCAACACCCGCTCCATTCACAGGCACGCCATCGAGGTCTGGAACCTGCTCGACACCACAGCCCCAGACGTCGCCTTCTTCACGGAAACCTGGATGAACGCCTCCTCAGCGCCTGACATCGCCATCGCCATTCCAGACAGCTACAAGATCATCCGAAGGGACCGCATCAACCACACCGGAGGAGGCATCGCCATCGTCCACAGGAACACCATCCGCATCACGACCAACACCGATGACGCCCTCGCAACCGCCGAGCACCTGCACTTCCAAGTCCACATCAACCCCAAGACCACCCTCAGAGGCACCCTCATCTACAGACCCCCTGGACAACGCACACAATTCAGCGAAGACATCGCCGACTTCATCAGCCCACACGCCCTCTGCTCCGCTGACTACATCCTCCTAGGGGACCTCAACTTCCACCTGGAGAACAACAACGACCGCAACACCACCACCCTGCTGGACAACCTCGCCAACCTGGGACTCAAGCAACTGGTGACCACCCCCACCCACTACGCCGGACACACACTCGACCCCGTCTTCTCATCCAGCAAGGACATTGCCTTCAGCCACGCCACCGGACTCCACTGGACGGACCACAGCTGCGTCCACTTCAGCTGCCAAGGACCACGATCAACCACCACCAGCAACAGGCTGCACACAGGAACTGGAACAAGATCACAGCCGACCAGCTCGCGTCCTCCCTGAGCATGAACCCTCCCACCAGCACAACGAACCCTAGCCAGGCGGCCACCAACCTCACGAAGTGGATCAGCGACTGCGCAGACGAGCTCACCCCCCTGAGGCCCTCGCCCAGCAGACCCGGCAGCAAGAAAGCCCCATGGTTCACCAACGAACTCAAGAGCTCCAAGAAGAACTGCCGAGCCCTTGAGAGAACCTGGCGCAGAGACGCAACACCGGACAACATGACTGCCCTCAAGCTCGCCACCCGAAAACACCACCAACTCATCCGCGCCACCAAGAAAACTGCATTCAAGGAACGACTGGACAACAATGCACAGAACAGCAAAGAACTCTTCAACATCGTCAAAGAGCTCTCCAACCCCAACGCCGGAAACAACGACATCACCCCTTCGCAAGACCTCTGCAACTCCCTCGCCTCCTACTTCCACAACAAGATCGCGGACATACACAACAGCTTCAGCACTCAACCGACGAACACCACGACCAAACGACCGCCCCCCTCCGCGCCTGGACTCCGATCAGCACCGAAGACACCGTCCGCACGATGAACTCCATCCACTCCGGATCTCCGACCGACCCCTGCCCTCACCACGTCTTCAACAAGGCCGACGCTGTCATCGCACCCCACCTGCGGGACATCATCAACACCTCCTTCGACACCGCTACCTTCCCGGAGAGCTGGAAGCACGCCGAACTCAGCGCTCTACTCAAGAAGCCATCGGCTGACCCCACCGACCTCAAAAACTACCGCCCCATCTCGCTGCTCCCGTTTCCTGCTAAAGTCATCGAGAAGACCATCAACAAGCAGCTGGCGCCTTCCTCGAGACGAACGGATCCCTCGACCCCTCGCAGTCTGGCTTCCGGGCCAACAGCACCGAGACCGCCCTGATCGCAGTCACCGATGACATCCGAGCGCTGCTTGACAACGGAGAAACAGTGGCCCTCATCCTCCTCGACCTCTCCGCGGCCTTCGACACTGTCTGCCATCGTACCCTAGTACAACGCCTCAGCAACGTCGGAGTCCAGGAGAAGGCACTGGAGTGGATCATCTCCTTCCTCGCCGGAAGGACACAGAGAGTCCGCCTCCCTCCGTTCAGATCTGAAGCCACCGAAGTCATCTGCGGCGTCCCTCAAGGCTCCTCGCACAGTCCAACCCTCTTCAACATCTACATGAGCCCCCTCGCAGACATCGCACGCCAGCACAACCTCAACATCATCTCCTACGCTGACGACACCCAGCTGATCCTCTCCCTTACCAACGACCCCGCCACCGCCAGAGCCAACCTTCACGAAGGGATGAAAGAGGTAGCCGAATGGATGAAGAACAGCCGCCTGAAACTGAACTCAGATAAGATGGAAGTCCTCATCCTGGGATCCTCACCCGCCGCTTGGGACGACTCCTGGTGGCCCCCCGCCCTAGGCATCGCACCCAAACCAACAGACCACGCACGCAACCTGGGCTTCATCCTGGACTCCTCCCTCTCCATGACCAGACAAGTCAACGCCGTCTCCTCGTCGTGCTTCAACATCCTGCGCATGCTACGTAAGATCTTCCGGTGGATCCCTACCGAGACCAGGAAGACGGTCACCCAGGCCCTCGTCACCAGCCGTCTGGACTACGGCAACACCCTCTACGCCGGAACCACCGCCAAACTCCAGAAGAGACTCCAGCGGATCCAGAACGCCTCAGCACGACTCATCCTGGACATCCCCCGTCGCAGCCACATCTCCGGACACCTGAGAGATCTGCATTGGCTCCCGGTCAACAAGAGAATCACCTTCCGTCTCCTCACCCACGCACACAAAGCCCTACACAGCCAAGGCACAGGATACCTCAACAGCCGCCTCAACTTCTACGCTCCCAAACGCCAGCTTCGATCGACCAGCCACGCCCTCGCCGCCGTCTCCCGCATCCGTAGAGCCACCACAGGGGGACGGTCCTTCTCCTACCTCGCCGCCAAGACATGGAACTCCCTCCCCACCCACCTCCGCCTGACCCAGGACCACCTCGCCTTCAGGAAGCAACTCAAGACCTGGTTGCTCGAGCAGTAGCAGATCCCCGATCCCCACCCCCCCACCCTCCAGGGCCTTGAGACCCTCTGGGTAAGTAGTGCGCTATATAAATGCAATGATTGATTGATTGATTGATTGAATTTGCCCTGCTACTGACTAGGAGTCATACCCACACAAATGCACACACCCATGAACGATGTGTATAAATGATAAAAAAGAAAGAGCCAGCCTGCAATTCAGTTTTGCTACCTCTTGCAACCACTATACATATGCAAATTGAAATGAATAAATAATGTTGTCCAATGCATCTTAGTATCACAGAAAATGTGAGTAAAATTGTCTATTGACTGATTAACAGATATGCAAAAAGCATGCATTATACCTTTTGATCATTAAAAACCATCTGAGCAGCCTTCTCCCAGGGTTGGTTATTCCGTTTCACGTGTGCAGTTTTAAATTTCTCCCAAATGTTTACAATATGTACTGTCTCAGCAATATGTGTTGATAGCAAGGGTGGCGCCTGCTGCCCACACAGATCCACACAGCACCTTCTGCATGCATAGAGTTGCATGCGACTGGACATGCTTCCCATGTGTAGAGAGCCACAACATACTTCTATTTTAGCCATACAGTGATAATTCCTTTCCTCAATGAAGCATCTGCTACAAGAACAACAAGCATTGGCATAGCCAATCGGTCTCACCGTTGGGACCTTATAAGTGTTTAGCCATGCAACAGTTGATGTTGTTGCACCAAGGATATTGTGCTGGATAACTAAACACTTAAAAGCTCCCAAAGCCGAGACCTATTGGCTACGCCAATGCTTGTATTTAATGCAGCCCATTTTCCTTAAAAGAAAACAGGCTGCATTTTAAAGAGAAAAATAAAACTTTTCCGTTTAATTTTTTAAGGGCAGGCAGTGGTCCCTGTGACCACTGCCAGTTCTTAAAAAATATTTTCTCACACACTCACAAAGGGGAATGTGTCCGCTGGGGATCCCTTCCCTTTTGCAAGTTGTTTGCCACCTACTTGAAGTAGGTTGTAAACTGCAAGTGTTTTGTGGCCGCAAATGCAGTTACAAAACAATAGTACATGGTATTGAGTGTTGGTATTAGGAAGGGACGCCCCTTCCTAATAGAGAGAGTTGCAAACGCTATTTTGCGAGTCCGTGACTCACAAAATAGTGCTTGTACATTCCATGACCATTTTTGTGGTCACAAACGGGCTGATCTCCCATTTGCGAGCGCAAAAAGGCTTGTCAATCTGGCCCTTGAAGCTCCTAAAAACGTTGCGAGAGAAAAAAAAATAAAAGGGACTTCAGAGGTATGGGGCTTTCCAGAAAAAAGAAAAACAGGTTAGATTCTCCTTTCTTCAAGAAAGGCTTTCACCCATTTCAATTAGTCAGGCAATAATTCAAGTTGAAAAATTAGTTGAAACAGATTAGACGAAAAAGATTAGTCAGAACATGTATCAGACTCCCTTTTTCAAAAAATCACACACACAAATATCCAAATGCAATATCATATCAGACGGTTGTTCCTCACTTAGCTGTTCCTTTTATTAATATATTCTTTTCCGACCTTCTAGAAAACCAAACTCATTTGTTCATGGTCTCCATGTTCTGACCCATATTTGATATTCTGCACACTTAGCAGAGACTCCGCAATCGGGGTGAAGATTTCCCTTTAGTGAAACACAGGAAAAAATATAAAAGTCTATTAAATGTTTTAAAAACTTATCGAAAATTGTTTTGTTAAATGTTAATGTTCATCAACTTAGTATAGTCATTTAAAAGTAGATCAATATAAAAAAGTCAAGATGAAAACCTAGTATAGTCATTTAAAAGTAGATCAATATAAAAAAATTCAAGATGAATACTAGAGAAAAGTGTATTCATTTCTTGCCAGAGAACATTTACATTTTTTAAATCCCACCTGAGGTAAAAAGTATATTTGTATTTATAAAAAATGACTAAAATTATGTTTATCAATAATTAAAAGTAATGTTGTAGTTTTTCAATAAATATTAGGGTTAACAATATTTGTTCATGTGAAATAATGCATGTTTATGTATATATTTTTTAAATATTTAAATTAAATGTATTTATATCTTTGAATAGTGTAAATATTATCATTTAACACCAGTTCCTATGGGGATTTATTTTAAGTACCTGCCTCCTATGTTTTCCATGTGAGGGTGTTTCAGTACCAGGGTTGACCATGGTGTTGGACTTACTCCAGCTCTAAGCTGGTTTAATCCATCACTTAATGCCATCTGGAATTCCTCATTCAGACAGAGGGTTTTCCCATCAACCTGGAAACACGCGTTTCGTCTCCCAATATTGAAGAAACCTAACACTGACCCTGACATCACCAGTAACTACAGGCCCATCTCCTTGCTCCCTGCTAAAGTTTTAGAGAAATTAGCCCATTAGCAGTGTGCAGCTTTTATTGAGTCCAATGGGCTACTGCATGATTCCCAGTACCACTTTCACCCTGGCTTCAGTACTGAATCTGCGTTCATTGAGATGGCTGACTCTATTCTCTGAGCGGTGGATGGAGGATCCGCGGCCATGCTGTTGCTCCTCGACCTGTCAGTGGCGTTTGACACAGTGTCCCACTCCATATTACTAGATCGCCTTGGCATCCAGGGGACGGCGCTGGACTGGGTCTCGTCCTACCTTCATGGCCGAGAACAACAGGTCTCTCTCCACCCTTTCTCCTCCCCGGTAAACCATTAAGATGGGGGGTGCCTCAGGGCTCATCCCTGAGCCTGCTACTCTTAAATATCTATTTGACACCATTGGCGGAGCACATTGCTAAGACTGGGATCAAGGAGACATCCTATGCGGATGATACTCAAGTGATATTCACCTTTAGCGTGGTATCAGCATCTACCTTTGACTCATCTAAAGACTGCCTCAAAAGCATTTTTGCTTGGATGAGCAGCAATTTTCTAAAGCTTAACACCGACAAGACGGAGGTCTTCTTTTTTAATCAAGCTGTTCCGCCCTCGACGCCCTTGTGATGGCCAGCAAATCTGGGATCTGCCCCTACACCCAAAGAGTCAAGAATTTGTGAGTCAGGTGGGACAAAGACTTGTCCCTCCTACCCATGTTCAACTTGTCTCAGCGGCCTGCTTTGGCAGGATGAAAACTATCAGAAAATGTATTGATTTCTTGCCAGAGACAGCTCGCAAAACCGTAGTCCATGCGTTGAACACCTCCCATCTCGATTACGCTAATGGACTCTACATGGGTCTACTGATCGGCCTGATCCACAGGCTCCAGATAATACAAAACGCGGCAGCTAGACTGGTCTGCAAAGTCCCTCAACGTCAGCGTATTTCTCCTCATCTTAGACAACTCCATTAGCTCCCGGTACCCAAGCGTATCGAATTCAAGGCCCTAACATTTGCCTTTCAGGCATATCAGGGTGGAGGGCCCAACTACCTGAGAAAGAGACTTCACCCCTAACAGAAGGGCAGATCACTAAGGTCCAATCATAAACGCTACCTCACCAACCCCCAGTTTGAGAAGGCAAGAAATGGGGGTAGGACATTTGAGGTGGGTACCACTAAATGCTGGAACAACTTACCTGCTCAATTACGTTTGATGCATTCTAAACAGGAATTTAGAAATGTCTTGAAGGTTCAGCTTTTTTGTCATAATGACTAGATGTGCACCTCCCACTGCTCTGCTGTTGTCTGTGTTAGCACCGGGACACCCCATTCGGGGTAGCTGTGCACTCTATAAATATCTTTTATTATTATTATTATTATTATTAATATTATAAGCTAAAGTACATTTACCATACTTTTTGGCTGCAGAGACTATAGAGAGAAACAGTTTGCAAATAGCAATGGCCTTACTCTCTTGTAGGTGTGTGCATGTCCCTAAATCCTTCCCTGAACCCATTCTTACTCCTCTCTTTTAGTCGTAAATATTCCCCATTTTCCAGCCACTCCTTTCCGTCCTTTATACATTTACTACATGTATCCTTACGTGTGCAGCGATCACAGATAGAGGCAGAGGCTTAGATCTCTGTGTATAGGTATGTCAATACTGTTTTGTAGTACATTAGTGCTGCAAAATGCAGTTTGTGAATAAGCCTCATATTCTTTGGAGACCAAAATAAATGTGAAAGGAACAGTTTGTTTTTGGTTATCGAAAATGTCCCCGTACAATCTTTAGGAAGCAGAAACAATATGTCTCATTGCTTGAAATCCATCATTGTAGCAGGGTCGTGGTTGCAGCAACAATGTAGCACTTTCCCTAGCAATGATGCCATGCACCATGATTAAGGTTATACCTAAAGATCCAAGATGGGTGCTTTTTCTCTAGACATGCAAGAGTTTGCGGCCTCCTGGGAAATGCAGTTCTGATGTATACCTCTAACCACTGACTCTTCACATCTTGAATATTCTCCCAGGTGAAACTTTGAAGCAGTACTCTAGCGAGCTGGTGTTTTGTAGCTCCAAGCCATTGCTGTAAGTGACAAGCAGAGCTGCATATAAGCGCTACCCACGCGTGCTGATGTCTGTTCATGTCTTGTGCACCTTAGGACGCAGAGCTCTTTCTTGGTCTTTTGACCGTTAACCTTCTTCTCAAAATTACACCATTATGTAAGGGGAATTGTCACCCCCTAGGCTGACCAGGTTAAAACGTGCAGGGATTGCCACCCTCACAAAATCTATTTATGGTGTCTGGGTTCGGTGCTCGACTCCAGGGCTTAGGATAACTACGCCCAGATGAACCCATTGACAAACACAAGACGACTCCATGCCGCGATTGGTCGAAGTGGAAGGGTGGGTTCCCTTACTGAAGTAATTGCCGGGGCATGCCATTGTCACATAAAAGTCTTGGGTTAAGCCCAAGAAAAAGCATAAGAAGTAAAATCTGGAATTGTCCCCTTCTTGCAACTCTCGGGC